>NC_139218.1:202049487-204449487 GCF_055691185.1 Crinia signifera
ATATTCTTTCTTCTGCTTCCCCTAACCTTCCTACATCTCCAATGACTATATTATATATGCATATGGTAAAACGCTCATTAACTGATACCTGTATTATACATGTACTGTATGCTTCTTTCCAGGATACAGTACAAGGTTTCATTATGTGGAGTAATACCAAAGATGGCTTAAATGAGCAGCTGATTCTGTGTCTGGCTGGAGGGATCCTCCCTAGGGATGGCCATTGACCAGCCATGATTCATAATAAGCATTGATGGTTTATGGCCGATATAGAACAGTTTTTCCATCGATTGGGTAGAATAAGATGATTTCCCCTCCATCGATGGCACAGCATAACGGAATATATTTTTGTTCAAGAAAGTGCTGGAACATGGAGCATAGATCCATCCCCAACACCCATGAAACCCTGCCCCCAGGTTCTGATTGGCCCATCGGCCTGTCAGTCAAAGAAAATAGATGACCATCAATAGTTAAAAGCATTGATGGTCATCCACTACATATTATTTGCAATCAATGGCAACCAGCAATGGTAATCACAATGATGACCATCCCTAATTCACCCACAAAGTACACAAAAGGGATGTGTGACCACACCTAGATGCTGCCCTGTAGAGATATAACCCAGTTTGGATTCTAGCAGTCACACTATGCAGGGTAGGACTGCAGTCAGAGACCAGTGTGTGCTTCAGAGGCAGGGAGAACCAAAGTACTCTGACACTACATTTGGGAAGCTGTGGCAGCCAGCCAAGACAGGCTGCAGCCTGTGCTATACAGAGGGCTACAGTGAACTGGGACGCGCATGCTTCAGGGAGATGGGCAGGGTTAGGGGGCGGTCGGGGCGACTGGCGGCGACGGGGGGGGGGGGGGGGGTTAGGCGGCGGGGACCGGAGGCAGACTCCATTGCCCAGGGGGTGAAATGTATGGGTAAATTTACTAAAGCTTTTAAAAATTAAAAGCAATGTTGTCCAAAGCAACCAATCAGATTCTGTCTATCATTTTTTTATTGCATCCTGGAAAATGATAGACATAATCTGATTGGTTTCTATAGGCAACATCACTTTTTTTCCGAAGATTTAATAATTTACCCCTCCGTGACTTCATGTGAGAAACTGATTTTGCTGACTGTAAAGTTCCATTTAATTTATTCACTGGAAAGTTATTTGTAGACCCTGAATAAGCACCTAGACACTGTGCCAGTACTCCCTCTACAAAGCTAATTGCCCCAGGTCATCACAATTACTACACAGGGTTATTGCACCCACTCGGCGCACTAACATTAGCCTTGCCCGCGGGTGTCCGGGCAAGGAAATCCCCTGCACCCTATATAAATATATATATACAAAAAAATTATCATTGCTGCCACTGGTTACACAACTCGAGGACCAGTGGTACAGTTATCACAAGAGAATCGGGAGGTGTAGCAGCTAGCAGAGCAGCAGCGGTACTGCGATCCCACCTCCACATTCCGGGTCCCTCCTCCAGAGACTCCTCCTCCCATCATGGCCCACAGCTGGTGACCAGGAACTGCAGCGCGGTACCGACTCCATTTCATAAAAGAGAGGTAACTGCCCCAGACAGCTGTCTCCGGCTCCCTTCACTGTCCCTGACCTGGCCGACTACAGCCTCTGCACTCACTGGTGCATACTGGCTGCACGGCAAGCAGAGCATCAGCGGCAGTCCTGTCTCTCCACATCCCGGGGTGCCTCTTCCAGGCACCTCCTCCCTTCATATGCCCGCAGCTGGTGATCGGGGACAGCAGCGTGGTACTTTATAGGGAAGAGAGGTCACCACTGGAGGAGGGAGGAGAGGGAGGAGAGGTCCCTGACCCCATGGCAGCAAAACAGTTCTGCAGGGGAAGAACAGTGCTGCTTCACATGTAATACTGGCCTAACCCCCCAAAACTGTAAGTTATAAGAATGGATGTCAATGTAAGGGGGAAGGGATGTATGTGTGTGTGTGTGTGTGTTTGGCATACTAAATATACTGTAAATTGGGAAAGGGGGGGGTGAAAGCACCAAGCATATAAGGGCTGGGCTGATTAACAAAGCAATATGGGGTACATATGAACTTATAATAATACAGCATATGTCTATGCCCCTTCACAATAGTCCATCAGTCTGTCCATCTATGCCCCCTCCTGCCCATTCATTTATGTCCACCCCCATTCGTTCATCTATGCCCCTCCCACCCATCCATTTATGTCCCCCCATACGTTCATCTGTGCCTCCTCCCATCCATCTGTATATGTTTCCATATGGTGCTAGGTCTGCTCGTCTGTCCATCTATGCCACCTCCCATCCCTCCATTTCACTCCCTTCTGTCCGTTTTTCCAGTCCTTCTGCCTGCCCATCTATGTCCTCTTCCACCAGTCCGCCTGACGGTCTAAGCCCCTGCCCATCCGTCTATGCCCCTCCCATCAGTCCATATATAACCCTCCCATCTATTTCCCCTCCCTTCTGTCCATCTATGCCCCTGTGCTCTTGTCCGTCCGTCTGTTCATTTATGCCCCCTTCTGCCTGTCCATCTGTCCATTTATGCTCCTCTCATCCTTCTGTCTATACCACCATGTGGTTAATTTGTCTGCCCATGACCCCGTCCATCCATCCAAGCTCCCAATCTGTCTGTCCATCTATGCCTCCACTCCTGTCCTGTGCTGTAATCTAGTGTCTCTCCTGCTCGCTCCTTCTCCGTCTCCCTGACAAACTCTGCTGTCTTGATCTTATATTTTTCTCTCTTCCCGACACTCTTTTTCTCTCTCCCTCCCTCATTAACTCCCTCCTAACACCCTATTTCTCTCTCATTCCCCCTCTTTGCTGCCCCTAAGGGGAATTGTAGTGACAACAATTGTGTGTGTGTGTGGGGGGGCTTTCAAGATTTTGCTAGGGGGCCCAGAGAGTTCTAGTTATGCCCCTGGCTGTGAGTGACACTGACCCTCCGCTGAGCTGGGAGGAGGAGTAGGGACAGTTTGTCATGTGCCCTCTGGCTCCTCCTGTGGCACACCATGATGGTGGGCACGCTGCAGCGTGAGTGTGAGCCTGACTGATTGTGGTGCAGTTAGTACTCTCGCCATCCAGTACAGTAGGCTGCACATCGGCCGGTTCCCGATCTACACCCGCAGTCCCGACTCCCGTCACAGCAGCATCCATGTGTCTCTGTGCCCTCTCACCTGCCTGGATGGCACTACATCCAGCGGTCCCAACCTCAGCTACTGAACCGGCAGTGGCCACACTGGCAGTCTTTCTCATTGGGCTTAATGGGAAAGGGGCCCAAGTATTCTAGTGTGGCATGACCTGAATTTTGGCTCAGTCTAGGTGGCATGACCTGAATGATGGCTCAATCCAGGTGGCATGACGTACATTTTGTCTCAATCTGGGTGGCATGACTGGAATTTGGGCTCAATCTCGGTGGCATGACGTTAATTTTGGCTCAATCCGGGAGGCATGATGTGAATTTTGGTTCAATGTGTGTTGCATTACGGAAATTTTGGCTCAATATGTGTTGCATAATGTGAATTTTTACTCTTACAGTGTGGCATGATCTGAGTTTTGGCTCAATCCGGGTGGCATGATGTGAATTTTGTCTCAGACCAGGTACTAGGACGTGAATTTTGGCTTAGTCCGGGAACCAGGATGTGAATTTTGGCTCCGTCCAGGTGGCATGATGTGAATTTTGGCACTTTCATTTTGGCATAAAGGAGCCCATATACAGAATGGTCCTGTTTTGCAATGCGATGGGCGTCCCCCCACATTGCAAAGCACAAAATGTATATGCTGCACGTACTTTTTGAACTAAATCACATCGCATCTAGTTCAAAGTGCACGCTGCTTTAGCACATGGCATACATTTTTAAGTAGTTGCGATACAATCTAGTTCAAAACAAATGGAGCACATCGCTCCATGTAGGGGCACCTAAACGTGAATTTTTGCTCCATCCGGGTGAAATAATGTGATCATTCCATTTGAATGTTGGCTCATTCCGTGTGGCATAATGTTTAAGGGGCAAGTATAGGGGGTCTACTATTGTGTTCCATAAAGACATGCCCCCTTTTACGTTTTCGGTATGCACATAACCGCAACCTTCACTTTCCCATACCCCACGTTAAAATTTCCACTTCGACCTCTGTACCGATGACGTGGTAAATAAACCACGAAACGTTGATTGATTACACAGTTTTGTGTCCTTTATTGGGAGTGCCTCCACAAGCTCATTGTATTTCGGGCCCCTAGCTGGGGTATCCTAGGAAGGCACCCTGTCTTCTATGGAATCTACTGAGAGTGCTGCCCTTACGGACATTGTGTATATATATATATATATATATATATATATATATAGATACAGAAGTACCAACACACTCGCCATTCCTAGGAATGGGGTGCAAACAGCACCCACATCCCAGGGTGGGGTGCGGTGGCCTGTGACCACACACTCTAGTAAATACAAACACAGGGGGCCCAGCACTCACTACAACAAACTAACTCACCTTAACATTCAAATAATCAATAAATAAAAAGTTGCACCCTTGATAAGCTCATTTACCTGAAACCTGTGACAGCTGCCCCTTTAATACTAATTCAGGTGCTGTGTTTGGGATTGTCTCACCTTATAAAAGCCATAAGTTACTTGGCAGTTGAGCATTAACCCAGGAAAAAAACACATGTTCATTTTAGCTATGATGTGTAAGCAGGTGCCAGGTTCCCAAGAAAACCAGTTAGTGTAGGACTTGCAGTGAAATGGGGTCCCTTGGCGATGGGCTGCAAGCTTAAATGCATTGATCAATTTATGAACTAAAACCCCATTATTTATTTATTGATTATTTGAATGTTAAGGTGAGTTAGTTTGTTGTAGTGAGTGCTGGGCCCCCTGTGTTTATATATATATATAAATATACCAAAGATTTAGGGGGTGGGGGGCGCCACAAGTTTTCTTGGCAGGGGGGAACAAAATTTCTAGTTACGCCACTGGGGTAGAGGCAGAAATCAGGATTAGCCAAAAAATAGCAGGACACTCACAGTACTCACACTGTGGCACAGCATGGTGGCCAGGCCCCCTCAGCTCCCCCCATCCGTGCTGGCTGCTGGGACTGAATGGCAGTGCCAGCGGAAGTGGCTCAGGTGTGGCCACGCCATGCTGCTGCTGCGTCATGACATCAGATGCAAATGACGCCCTGTGACATGCAGTGGAGCTGAGCACGGTGATGCCCAGGAAGCAGTGGGCTCGCCCCAGTGCTGCTTCTGTAGGTTATCAGAACTGGCTGAACAAAATAGGCCCACAAGGCCATCGGCCCTTCTGGCAATTGCAGGAAGTGCCAGATGGCCAGTCTGGCCCTTTTGGCAGTTGCCAGTAGTGCCAGATGGCAAGTCTGGCCCTGTGAGGGAGTATGAACTAGAGGTTTTTTTTTTTTGGGGGGGGGGGACCATGCCAAAGTCATGTCGACCCTATTCCATGTTAACATTTTGATTGTGTCGATCCTTTTCACGATGTCAACCCAGTGCATGCCAACCTTTTTCAGGTGTGGACCTTCTGTTTGTCAACCATTAGTGGTCTACCTACTCTCGACCTAATGTTCGGCTACCGCTAAACAGTTGCTTCCTTCCACTACCTTCTAATATGAGTTGTTCTTCTCTGTCCATCCAAAACATACTTATAAACATAAGAAAAACATACTGTTTCTGTGTGTTATAAGTACTAAATAAAGAGATGGTTCATAAAAATAAAAAAAGAACAAAAAAGAAAAACAATGCACTGGCTCATATGCATTTTTGTGTATACCTTGGGGGCTCTTTTTTTTATACATCTGTATACCAGGCCTGTATACTGTATGTCTATTTTTTTCAGTAAAGTCTGTTACTGACTATTTCCTTGGAAAATCTGCTTGCCCAATATTGAGTCAATGCAAGAATAATGCGTAGATGTAGTTATACATCATTGAGAAATTGAGCTGTAATCCTCTGGGCATATGTTTATTCTTTTTTTCTTTCACTCAGCTAAAAATCAATTTAATCTTTTGAAAAAAAAAAAAGACACCAAAACATTATACCCAATGGATTAGTGATCTAAACAAATCCAATAAAAGGTTTCAGAGATTAGAAAAAAATCCAATCACCCACTTTATAATGCATCTAATTTCGCTAGGCCTTATCTCCTTTTCTCCTTTTCTGACTCCTTTTAAATCCATCTCTCTTTTGTGATTTTTCTGAATAGAAGATTGATGTTTTACCTGTACATTGAAATTAACCACTATGATTTGGTGTCAGCATTCTAATGAAATTTTTATAAGGGGTATTTCTATGCCTTTGAGAAATAAAACCACAAAGATTTAACAGGTAGTAAGTAACCTAATAGTTATTCCGGAGGAACAAAGAGAAGCACAAAGAAATACATCAGCCACTCTGTTCTTCATCCCAAACTATAGAAGAATTGTTATATGCTTTTTGCAGCAACTATTTCCAGCTATAAGGCAATATCTGAAAGTCAGCAGCGATATTTGGACAAACAATGGGGTGTATTCAATGCCGTGGACGAGCGGCGATAATGAGCAGGTCTTCCTGCTCGCTGTCACCACTCACCCTGTCAGTATTCAACGCACCCCCCTCATACGCCAATCCCCCCTCCCTCCGTTTTTTGAGCGAGGGGGAATTGGCGTATGCGGCTCCAGAAGCAGCGAGACTCGTGGCTAAAAACAGCAAGTTTTCTGCATTAGCCGCAGGTCTCGCTGTTTTGGGGAATTCTCGCGTCCTGTGATGGCGAGGATTTCCCCAGAACATTGAATAGGGCGAGCGGCTGGCGAGGGGGTTAAACAGCAAGGATCGCTGGTTTTCTGCAATCCTCGCTGTTTAACCCCCTCGCCGGCCGCATTGAATACTACCCAATGTTGAGAACAAAGCACTTTGATGGCAGACTTCATCACTCATGTAAGCTAAAAGAGTATTTTTGGATTGTGGGAGCAAACCGAAGTACCCGGAGAAAACCCACGCAAGCACGGGGAGAATATACAAACTCTGCACCATTAGAGTCATGGAGGAAATCTAACCGGATTGTGTAATGGTTAGCATTACTGCCTCTGAGGTCATGGGTTTGATTCCCATCATGGCCCTAACTGTGTGGAGTATATTCTCCTTGTGCTTGCTTGGGTTCCCTACTGATACTCCAGTTTCTTCCCACAATCCCCCAAAAATATACTGATAGGTTAATTAGATCATATGACATCATCCACCCGCCCTGTCTTTATCCCGGCAGCCGCAAATAAAAGTAATTCTCCACTGTGAAGACAAGTGAAATCATTAGAATGATATCTCCTGCAGCAGCGGCATGCAAGGGCATGTGTCTTCATTACACATCCCCTCACATGGTAGCGACGGCACTCGGAGTGGGGTGGGGCGGGCAGTCGCCGGGGTGGTCTCTGTGGCACTTGGTAAGCTGCGATCCTCGCAGCATACCGTCAACCAGAATCGTCCCAAAATGTCAAACCCATATCGACCTTTTGACTGTCGACCTAGCCAATGTCGATCTGATGCTTGCGTTAACTTTCCAACATGTTGACCTATGAGACATGTAGATCTATTTCATGTGTCCACCAAAGCCATGTTGACCTTCAGTGGTTGACCCAAATCATGTTGACCTAATATTGGTTGACCCAATGACCCCTTGACATTTCTGTGGATGTTGACTACATTATGGGCTATACTTACTAAATAGCAGGATTTCAAAGCTGCCAACTTTTGGTAATTTGTTAAATTATATTTAAAATGGCAATGGTTTTGCAATCTTTGTTTTAAATCTCATTATTTATATTGCTAAAAATCATAAGCTGTGAATACCTGCCTCTTCATAAATGTACTTGGTACTTATGTATTATCTGGGCTTTTGATTGTATGCCTTAACTTAAGGCATACAATCAGATGCGATGCGATGCGATGGACCCGATTTTTCCATAGGATTCAATGTTAAAATGGACTGAGTCCATTTTAACATGGAATTCAATGGGAAAAGGGGTCCTTTTCATACCCCTACTATCCAAGTGGGCATGGAGTTGGATATAAACCTGTGGCGAGCGTAGCGAGCCACCAAGCCCGAAGCGTGGCGAGCCCCACGAGGGGACGGTATTCTGTGTCCCCTCGCGGGGCTCGCTACGCTCGCCACGCTTCGGGCTCGGTGGTTCGCTGCGCTCGCCACAGGTTTATATCCAACTCCATGCCCACTTGGATAGTAGGGGTATGAAAAGGACCCCTTTTCCCATTGAATTCCATGTTAAAATGGACTCAGTCCATTTTAACATTGAATCCTATGGAAAAATCGGGTCCATCGCATCGCATCGCATCGCATGCGATATGGTCGGATGCGATGCGATGGACCCGATTTCAAAATCGGCAGCCAAGTTAGTACATAAGTACCATGTACTTTTAACAGGCTTGAATTGAATCTCACTGCCTATTTCTACTGTATCACTGGGTGGATCCTGACATACTTGATCTCTGGATGGGCCCTGACATACATTGGAGGATGCCTGACTGGCCTGTTTTAGTTGAGCTCCCACAACCCTTATCATTGCATCAGTATCACTGTGTGACTGCTCCAGGATATACGCCTACTATTCTATGTCTAAGACCACGAGTATGTGTCAAAATCAAAACTAGCCTTTTTCAAGGTTGGTTCTTTGAATTATGATAGCGGGCCACATACTTTGTGTGAATTAGTTCAAGTTTTTATATTAAAATAACAAATGGTGAAGGGATGGATAACCAGTTGATCAATGACAAGTCATCTTTTACAAATTGAGATTTTACAACAGGTGTCCAACTCCTGTGCCAATACATTCCCAGTCATGTCAGAAATACTGTGCTGCTGACCCCAGTAGGGTAAAATTCAGCATATGAACCACCAGAACCCCTGAGAGATCTATTGAAGCAGCCAACTGCAGTAGTAACTTGGTCGAAGGAAAAAAAAATGGAAAACCAGCAGTTTTAAAAAAAAAAGGCTAAAATCCCTTGCAGCCTCATTCGGGAAGTTGATGATTGCCCACAGCTTCCATGTCAGAGGCCAAGAACTAAAACAAAAATCTAAAACTAGAAAACCTGCAGAAGGAACAAGATGTTACAGTTATACAGTAATGCTTCTAGGCATTAGATTAGATATCCAGCACTGAAAAGCCAAAGGATGCCATGATAGTGTCAGCACCAATTTAGGAGGAATGAGTACTGAACTCCCAAGGATCCAACCCAAGAGCCAAAATACAGTGCTGAAAGACCCACCAAAGTTGGAATGTGGTCACAGGAGAACCATCTAAATGTACAAGCCAGGCACCTTGCAATGAAGCTGGGCACTTTTAATAAACCAAAGGTTATCCCACCAGGCAGATACTATAATCCAGGCAGGTAGGCAACATTGACTATGACTCAATTGTTTTTTCTATGAATGCTACAGTACAAATGAGCCACTGATACATGCAAATTCAATATAGAAGGGGCGTCCAAACGTGAAGCAATAACTAGCTTGCTAATGCAAAAGGCCTCATGAAAGGCCATTGCAAAAGTGAGTTGGATATAGAAAACTCGTTGGTGCGGTGTCATTTTTATGTATCCAGATTCTATACTAACATTTCACTGGTGAGAATCCCCGGGTTTTACATCTTTTTTCTTCCAGTGATCATCTGTATTTATTGATATCTGGCACATATACAGTACATGAAGTGTTTTCTATGTGGACCAATTGGGTCATGTTTTTTTTTTTCAAATAAAAAAGTTTTTTTTCGGATATTAACCCGAAAAATGGTGTGAATGCCCCCACTACTATCACCCCTGCTATAGATGTTAAGTCAGCAAATAACCCCATAACCTTCCACAGGCTAAAAGAGGATGGAACTCCCAGAATGTGGCACAAGCTGCCCATGCATTGGATTTGAGACCCCAGTGGTAGAAAAAGAGTGTGATGCCCTCCTTAGCCTGCAGGTCTTGGGTTGCTGTAAATGGAAGACCTGGTGGGCCTTAGCACCTCCTGTAACAGCTGCAGAACTGTGGCTGCTCCCCACCTCTAACTGGGTGGGGAAGGAGGACTCACTCCCTCATTAATTCTTCTCAAAATAGTAAGGGACACTTTCTACCAAGTGTGAACTCTATACTTACAAAAAAGATAATCAAGAAGAATTATTTGGAAGACATCATCAGTAAGTTTTTGTGTAATACAGACCAATATATTTAAATTACCACTGAAGGGGACAAGACTAGGGAACTGATTAAAGAAGAGAAAATGATTAGATTTATCAAAGTTAATTGTCATGATCCTGCTTAAATCCTGTATACCTGACCTGTCATGTCTGCTCTTCATTTTATATGTTCTTTAGTATTCCAGTGGTGCAGCTACACTGCAATCATGTTTCCCAAGAGACTGTACATTTCTATTAATTAATACCTGTGGAATTCCTAGCTGTGTGAGATCTTCTGCTGCCATTAACTCTTCAGTTACCTGCTCAGTGGAATCATGCAAGTTTCCTACTTCACATTGATTGCTCCATTCTGAATCCTTTCCAGTTCTTACAGTTTACTTTTGCCATGCTCTCCAATCATGCAACCCAGGGGGTTTAAGTTCCCAACTCAGCAAGCAGTCATTGCTTGTGCATCATTGCTTCTCAGCCGCGTTGCTGTATGTGCTTGTTCCAGATAGCCTCATGCATCCTGAACCTTCCAGTCTGGAAGTATCCGGTTCAAGTCACTCATACTCTATTACCTGCTTCATTCCACAGTCTGCTGTACTACTCCTGTGTCTCTGATCCAGTCCTCTGGTAATTCTCCTGTTCAAGTCCCAGACTCCATTACCTGCTTCATATCACATTATACAGCTTTAAAGCCACAGTGTCCTTTTCTTCAGCCTTAATGCCACAGTCTTGTTTCTACAGGCTTCACAGCCACAGTTCTTGTTTCCACAGCAGTTTCGTAGCTACGTTTTGGGCAGCCCCCCCGCCGTTAGGGGGGGAGCGCCTACCCCCCCGCCGCCGCTGCCCCGCCAAGCACCCCTACCCCCCCCGCCGCCCATGCAAACCCCCCCTCAATCCCCCACAGCCTTACCTATCGCGCTGGTCCCGGTGGCTCTGTTCTTCTGCTGAGGACCACCAGAAAATGGCCGCCCCCATACAGCAGACAGTTTCAGAGAACTGTGTGCTATATGGGGGCGGCCATTTTGTGGTGGTCCTCAGCAGAAGAACGGAGCCGCCGGGACCAGCGAGATAGGTAAGTCTGCGGGGGATTGGGGGGGTTAAACTATAGCACCGCAGCCCCTGGCGCCCCCACATGCACAGCGCCCCCCCCCCCCGCGCGGTGGCTGCGGTGCTATAGTTACGCTGCTGTTCCACAGCCTAAAAGCCACAGTCTCCTTTTCTATAATAAAAACAGGGTAGACGGCGCAAAAGGATACTATGGATACTTGTTATGATAAAAAAATCAGTACAATTTTTATTTTTTTATAAATATAATTTCATATACTAATCAGTGAAAGCACCGGCCGGTGGGATATACATATATAAAATAATTAATAATACATCACATAAAAAACAATTTCAGTAAGCATACTTTTTTACTCTCTTTTGTGTGCTTTAGATGTTTTTTGAGCACAATGGGCTATTAGATTAATTAATAGCCACCCTTTGTTACACTTGCAGTGCAGACAGGAAGCAAAGGTTAGTAGAATGCAGGCTTTTAGTTTTGTTAGGCATGCAGTGGGTTAATTTTTGTGGAGCAGGAATTAGTAACAGTCCTTGGTGGGACACTGTTAGGCTGTAGATGTAAACGTTAGAAGTCACTCCAAGACCAAACTCACATGCAAATATGCTGCTAATTCTCAGCCAGATATTAAAGAGTCAGTCATGTTGCCATAACCTTTAAGCTTTCAGTTGTTAGTAAGCTTATTTGGAAGTTATAAGAATTGAACAAGGTATACTTAGACTTCTGGATCCTTTTGTAATCCGACTTAGGGGGAGGTTTAATCAGCTGCCCATGCCGTGAGCGGGTCCCCGGCTGCTCTGTTGCTTTTTGGTGCTTTTGTCAGCCTTATCCAGGACGCTGGCTCCGGCTTCTGGGTTCTCCCAATCGGCGGTACCCCACGTGCAAACAGTGAGGGATTGCTTTGATGACGCGTTTCCCCGCCTCCTATGGACTCAGCGGCTTCATCAGATGACCTTTTCTATAATCTCCATTCTCTCAGCATTAAAGCCACAGTCTTCATTTTCTCAGCATTTAATCCACAGTCTTCAGTTCTTCAGCCTCACAGCCACAGTCTTTTACTCTTCGGCTACTGTCTACAACCTCATCTGAAGTATTTAATTTGTTTATTATATTCAGGCTCTCTCGAGTATTCACCTGTACCGTCATTTCCATTGTGTGAATAAAGCTTCTTCATCTTACAGTATCCTATTGCATCAGAGTACTCTTTCCATTGGTATCCAACTAACATGGCTAACTATCTATGTCACGTCTGGGTCCACAAATCCCCAGTCGTGACATTAATGAGCAAACTAGAAATCACCCCCCAAATTTTTTAATCAGCTTCAACACTGCATCAGCATCTTCCAAAAACAAAAGCATATTGTCCTCATACAGTGTTATTTTCATCCTCCACCACTCCAGTTCTAAGGTCTATTAACTATGCTCAAGATGAAAATTAGGAGATTTCTTGACCAATATCAAAACACCCCTAGTGAGAAAAATGTGCATTTTAAATCCACAGCACCCATGGCTTTCACTCTACCCCCTAACAAGTTACTGTAAAATCAGAAAAACATACAATATCAGCACAAACATTTTTCATTTGGGATGGCACAAGGAGCACTTATTTTGATCATTAGGCCTCTAACATTCCAACCACTGTGGATGTAGACCCAATCCAAAATAAAAACATAATACATGATGGCACCATACCCAGCTACAGAGGCAAATTAAAATTAATACATTGTAATTACTCAGTAAAACACAAATAATGCATGAACATACCAAAGAAAAAGCAACAAATAATACATTAAAACATAGCAGCCAACAAAGGTAAGTGAAATGAATAAACTTAAGAATAAGCTTACAGTAATGATGTCTATATAAAAAAACACACTGACCCAACCCAACATTCCCTGTTTGACCATCTAAACCAGGCATGTCCAAACTTTGGTCCTCCAGCTGTTGTGAAACTACACATACCAATATGTCTTGCCATTGTTTTAGCCCTACCTAACAGCAAAACTGTGGCAAAGCATGATGGGACTTGTAGTTTTACAACAGCTGGAGGGCCATAGTTTGTACATGCCTGATCTAAACTATGGATCCCTAACTTAACACCCTTATGTTTATTAACAGTCCTAACCACACCTCTTGGAGCAAGAAATGGAAAATTGGGTGACTGTATTGAAGGTGGCGGTTGGCTGCTCCTGTAACTACTGTATATTAGGTATAACACATTACAGAATTAGTAAAGTTCTGTTATGATGTCTGTTTGGCAATAACCAAGTATAAAAATATATAATAAAAATGTTTTTTCTAAATGCTTAAAGCTGTTTCTAATGTGGCATAATAAGCCAAGTGGTTGTTCTTTGATATTTTATTTGTCTTTTAATGTAATTGTGTTAATTTCATTTCTATGGAATTGTTACAGGATCATTAAAAAAATGTCTGTCATTGCGTGGATATTGTGCACAGCTCTCTGTTACACTCCTGTGATTACAACATTAAGGAAACTGCAGCAATATTAATCCAGCTTGTACAGTATTTATGAACAGCTTGAGAAAACATTATACAAATCAGCTTTCTTTACTTACTCTTTTGGAGACATTTGCTCCCTGTTGTGAATACCTACACATAAAAGCAAAAAATAGCATATCTTTGATTAAACAAAATATTACAAATCAAGGAAAGTAAAAGAAACAAACACAACGAAACAAACAGAAAAACAACATAACATCTATTTTACATTTCATTGCTTAGTTAATTCCACAGTTGTAATTTTTAATGAAAAAAAAATATTATGTTATCAGAACACATTCATTAAATACACTGTATAAAAAAAACAAAGAAAAATATAAAAGGGTTGTTCTCATTTTCCTTTTTACTACTAATCTCTAGATCCCTAAAATTAACACTGTACAAATATCAAAGATTAGTTCACAGAAATAATTTTGTGTAACACCACACTACAAGTATAAGGCAGCATTGAGAAAGCATTTGTCCCTTACACATTACACCTCACACTGTGATGCCCATTACACAGTACGTCTAACACCGTGATACCCATTAAACATTATGCCACACTGTAATGCCTATTACACATTATTCCACACCGTAATGCCCATTACACATTATGCCACACCGTAATGCCCATTACACATTATGGGCCTTATTCTGCTTGGTGCGGTGGGACCGTACGTGGTCGGATCGGAGTTTTTTTTGTTCTGCGCATGCATACCTTTCGCAATGCGCAGGCGCGCCGACTTCACACCGCTCACGGACGGGTCTTTCCGTGTGAGAAAACCTGTCCGCAAGAGTACGGTCATTGTGGGCGGCATAGGGGCGTGTTGAGGGGAGAGGCCGAAATAATGAGGAAAATTGGGCGTAAACATGGGCGTACATGGGGGTGTGCACCAAAAATGTACGGCGCTACAACCGCTCGATCGGCGAAAGCACCCTGCATTTCGGCCAGAAATGCTACCACCAGGTGAGGAAACAGTGAGGAGGAAGAGGAGCGAAGAAGTGCAGTGAAGATCCGTGTAATGCAATTTTCGGGAGCAGGCTCCGGGGGATAAGTGTGCAGATGCCGCGAAAGGGAGTGCTGAAAACCGCAAGTACCATACTATATAAACTGTTCTCTCTCTTGTGTGTTTTTTTTCTTGTATTTTTCTTTTTTGTTTTCTTTCTTCTCTTCCACTTATTGTACAGTATTCCAATTGTAATTGTATTGTGCTGTTTTATTGTATTTGCTAGCATTGTACTGTATTGGGTATAGTATTAGGGTGCTTCAGGGTTTTACTACCTACTTATTTACTTGTTTTCTGAAATTGGTATAGGTAGCATAACTCCCAGATAGTATCCACTTAATATAGTATAATATAGCTTAATTTAATTTCATATAGAATAAAGCTCTGCCCTACATAGCTGTAGTACTCACCCTAAAACAACCATGAGCAATCTCACTCAGTGCGTAGCTTGCCAGATGTATGCAAACTTATTTATTTATTTACAGTTTCTTATATACCGCAGCAGATTCCGTTGCGCTTTACAATAGCAGATAGTGATAAAACAAACTGGGTAACAACATACAGACTTGGAGGTAGGAGGGCCCTGCTGCAAGTTTATAATCTATAGGAATATAGGAGGGAAACACAAGGACAGGCATCAGTAATAGCATAGCAGTCCCACCAAATTACAAGTCCAGAAGGGAAGCTATATAATACATAAGTGCCTCAGAGGGTTATGCGTGTAGAATTTAAATATGATAGGCTTGCCTGAAGAACTGAGGTTTCAGGGAAAGCTTGAAAGTTTGGAGGCTAGTGGAGAGTCTTATTGCACTTGGATCGAAAGATCCAGGGAAAGTACATCTGTGTGAGATGCATAGAGATGGCTGCTTTGGAAGCCCAGAATTCTGATCTAAAACAGACCGTTGAAACACTGAGGGACATTGCCAAATTAGAAGAAGCTTCCGCCTCATTGTGGAAACTTTGGAGGATCAGGGGGTATTAGCTTCAGATGAGAAGGGTGAGCCAACTAGCTGGATCACAGTTAGAAGGGGTAGCAAGCCAGTGCGGACTTAACAAATCAGAAACCGTGTTCACTAGGGATGATTATGATATTATTGGTATAACAGAAACATGGTGTAATGAGTCGCGCAACTGGGCATTAAACATGGAGGGATATACTCTACAGGAAAGACAGAGAAAATAGAAGGGGCGGGGGTGTGTGCCTTTATGTTAAAAATAACTTTCCGCCGTGTGAGAAAGAAATAAGCTCAGGTACAGATGAAGATAATATGGAGGCCGTGTGGGCAGAGATAACTGATAATAAAAAAAAAAAACTAATAATAAAATTTTAATAGGGGTATGCTACAGACCGCTGAACGTGAACGACAGGGATGAGTCTCTACTTTTAAACCAAATAAAAAAAATCATCATATCAGGGGCAGGTACTAATTATGGGGGATTTTAACTTACCAGACATTGATTGGAAAAATGAGACATGTAAATCAGCAAAAAGCAGTGGGTTCCTAAGCTTTCTCAAAGATCAGTTTATCACACAAACGGTAAAAGCTCTAACTCGTAATGAAGCACTATTGAATTTAGTATTAACAAATAACATAGATTTAGTTTCAAACACCAAACTAATTGAACATCTAGGGAACAGTGACCATAGCATGGTTTCACTGGAAATCAACTTCTTTATACTACAACATACAGGAACAGCAAAAATATTAAACTTTAGAAAAGCTAACTTCGAATTATTCAGGGAAGCTCTTAAAGATATTGAGTGGGAAGCAGTACTTGAGGGGAACAATGCAGAGGAAATGTGGAATACATAAAAAAATGTGCTCCAATCACTAACTAACAAAAACATACTGAAAGTGAATAAGGGCAAATTCAATAAAAAAAAAAGCCACCATGATTGGACAAAAAAATTAAGGACAGTAATCAACACTAAAAAGAGGGTTAAAATTTATAAAGATAACGTAAATGAAGAGGCATTTAAGTACAAAGAATCAAACAACATTTGTAAAGGGGTAATCAAAGTAGCTAAAAGGGAAAATGAAGAGCACATAGCCACTTAAAGCAAAGCCAATCCCAAGAAGTACATAAATAGTATGCAAATAATTAAAGAGAACATAGGCCCATTGACCAATTTCAACTGCAAAAGTTTTATGAAGGATAAGGGAAAAGCAGAACTTTTAAACGGGTTATTCTCATCAGTGTTTACTAGGGGAGAGAGACAGTGCAATGCACATGTACCACAAATGGGACGAACAAGCTGGATCTCAATATTGCTCTCACGACTGATGAGATAATATTACGGCTCAGCAAAATCAAAACAAACAAATATCCAGGGCGAGATGAGATTCATCCTAGAGTACTAATGGAATTAAGGGAGGAACTAGCGACCCCTCTATATTACATTTTTGATAATTCACTATCAGGGCTAAAAGTGGTCTTGGAGAGGTGGGGGAACTCCTTTTCATCTGCCACCTAATTACCCCCCTTCCCTTCCCCCCCACTAGGCAGAACTAGGGCCAATGGCAGGGTTTTCGGTACCACCATGCAAACTATAATGCTTTTCTGGTAGAATTACTGTGCCAGGGCCAATGCAGAGCTGAACTAGTTCCATTTCACCATTAGAGGTGGTGGAACTCAGTTCCACCCTGTTCCCCCCACTTTAACCCCCTGTTCACTATCATCACGTAAGGTACTAAAAGACTGGAAAATAGTAAAGGTAGTGCCAATATTCAAAAAAGGTAAAAGGGATGACCCAGCTAATTACAGACCTGTGAGGTTAACATCAATAGTGGGTAAAATATTTGAAGGATTTTTAACCCCTTCCCGACATTTGACGTATATATACGTCATGGCCGGGATGTACTTCCCGACACATGACGTATATATACGTCATGGCTTCTAACTGTCACCGCGTCTATAGACGCGGTGACAGTTAGGAGATGTCTGCTGTCCCTGACAGCAGACATCCCCCCTCGCCGCCCAGGGGGGGCAGGGATGCCCCCCCCGGTCGGCGATCGCTGTGATTGGCTGTTCAAATCTGAACAGCCATTCACAGCGTTTCCTGTGTTACCGGCGGCTAAGCCGCTCGGTAACACAGAAAACGGTGGTGATCGGTGCTGTTAAATACAGCACCGATCACCACCGATGAGCAGGAGCCCCCCCACCCACTCACCCGGCAGCCCGGCAGCCCGGCAGCCCGGCAGGTCCTCAGTAGGGGAAGCGCTGAGCGCACGCAGCGCTCCCCCCTCCCGCCCCCCCCCGCCAGGCTCAGCAGCAGCAGCAGCAGCAGCATGAGCTGCTGTAAAAGTAAAAAAAAAAAAAAAAGACACACTGAATTATATATATATATATATATATGTGTGTATATGTGTGTATATATATATATATATATATATATATATATATATATATATATATATATGCAATAAGATCGCACTCCATACAAAAAATATTCAACCGCTGGGGTGACGTCCAGAACTTTCCTTACAAGAAACAAAGTCCATGTATATAAAGACCAAAAAGACACACTCTCCAGACTGTTTGATGCAAAATAAAAAGCTGTGTATTTGTATTCACATAAACATCAAATGTAAAAAGAAGGGTACTCAACGTTAGCGTTTCAGTCCATAAAGGACCTTCCTCAGGAGTTAGACAACAAGGGCATCCATTTGGGGTGAAGCACAGCTGTAGGAACCTGCTGTGTGGTCCACGCTGTGCTTCACCCCAAATGGATGCCCTTGTTGTCTAACTCCTGAGGAAGGTCCTTTATGGACTGAAACGCTAACGTTGAGTACCCTTCTTTTTACATTTGATGTTTATGTGAATACAAATACACAGCTTTTTATTTTGCATCAAACAGTCTGGAGAGTGTGTCTTTTTGGTCTTTTTATATATATATATATATATATATATATATATATATATATATATATATATATATATATATGTGTATATATATATATATATATATATATATATGTATATATATATATATATATATATATATATATATGTGTGTGTATATATATATATATATATATATATATAGACACATATATATATGTCTATATATATATATACACACACATATATATATATATATATATATATATATATATACACACATATATATAGAGACAGATAGATAGAAAGATATTCCCGACATATGACGTATATATACGTCATGGTCGGGAGGTACTTCCCGACCGGAGACGTATATATACGTCATGGTTTTAACTGTCACCGCGTCTATAGACGCGGTGACAGTTTGGAGATGTCTGCTGTCCCTGATTCCCAATCAGCGATCGCTGTTATTGGCTGTTCAAATGTGAACAGCCAATCACAGCGTTTTCTGTGTTACCGGCGGCTAAGCTGCTCGGTAACACAGTGATCGGTGGTGATCGGTGCTGTTAAGTACAGCACCGATCACCACCGATCGCCAGCCCCCCCCCCCTCCCACCCGGCAGCCCCCCCCTCCCACCCACCCGGCTGCCGCAGTGCCAGCACCCCTCCCACCCCCCCACCAGCCGCAGCGCCAGCCCCCCTCCCAAAGCTGGTGAGCAAAATGGGGTCACATGTGGGGGGGTTCCACTGTATTGGTGCTTCGGGGGTCTTGCTAATGCGACATAGCACCCACCATTCATTCCACCACCAAATATCACTCCTTCCCTTCTGAGTCCTGCCATGCACCCAAATGGTATTTTTTGGTCACATGTGAGGCATTGCCGTACTCGGGAGAAATTGGGGCACAGATTTTGGGGTGCTTTGTCTTCTTCATTCCTTGTGAAAATGAAACATTTTGAGCCAGAAATGCATTTTTGTGTAAAAAATTACATTTTTTTACACAAAAATGCAGTTCTGGCTCAAAATTTTTCATTTTCACAAGGAATGAAGGAGACAAAGCACCCCAAAATCTGTGCCCCAATTTCTCCCGAGTATGGCAATGCCTCACATGTGACCAGAAAATATCAGTTGGGTGCATGGCAGGACTCAGAAGGGAAGGAGTGATATTTGGATTTTGCAGCACAGATTCTGGTTGAATGACCCCTGAAGCACCCATACAGTGGAACCCCCCCACAAGTGACCCCATTTTGCAAACTACACCCTTCAGGGAATTCATCTAGGGGTATAGTGTACATTTCAAACCCCCAGGGGTTTCACCAATTTTGATACAACTGAGCTGTGAAAATGAAAAATTAAATTTTTTCATTTGCACAGCCCAGTTGTATCAAAATTGGTGAAACCCCTGGGGGTTTGAAATGTACACTATACCCCTAGATGAATTCCTTGAAGGGTGTAGTTTGCAAAATGGGGTCACTTGTGGGGGAGGTTCCTAACTTTTAGCATCTTATGGTGCCTATAAACCTACATGGTGCCTAAAAAATAATCTCATAAAAAGGAGGCTCCAAAATCAAGTAGGTGCTCCTTCTATTATGAAGCCTGTGGTTTGGTCACCGTGCACACTAGGGCCACATATAAGATATTTATGAAAACAAAAGAATTGGGGGAATCAATTTTTAGTCACATTTCTCTAGTAAAATCTACTGTGTTCCTTAGAAAAATGTATTAAAATTGAAAATCTGCCAAAAAAATGAAATTTTGAAATTTCACCTACACTTTGTTTTAATTCTTGTGAAACACCTAAAGGGTTAACAAACTTCCAAAATGCTGTTTTGAATACTGTGAGGGGTGCACTTTTTGAAATGGCATCATTTATGGGGGTGTCTCACATACAAGTCCCTCAAAGTCACATCATAACTGAACTGGTCCCTAAAAAAATCAGAGTTTGAAATTTTCTTGAAAATTTGAGAATTTGCTATTCATATTTTAAGCCTCCTAGTGTCCAAAAAAATGAAAATGAGGTTGAAATAATGATGGCAACATAAAGTATACATATGGTCTATGTTAGTTATTAACTATTTTGAGTGGTAAGATTATTTGTCTCACAAGCAGAAAATTTAACATTTTGCAAATCGCAAAATTTTCCATTTTTTTACGACATTTTGGAATTTTTCACAAAAAACACAGACTGTATCGACCAAAATTTACCACTAACTTGAAGTACAATGTGTCACGAGAAAACAATCTCAAAATCACTGGGATAAGTAAAAGCAAAAAAAAGTTATCCCCACTTAAGTGATACATGCCAGATTTGAAAAAAAGGGCTCTGTCAGGAAGGCAAAAACAGGCTCCGTCAGGAAGGGGTTAAGGGATTGTATCCAGGAATATTTAGACCTTCACAGTTTACTTAGTATTAACCAGCATGGGTTCGTGAAAAATCGTTCATGCCAAACAAATTTACTAGGCTTCTATGAGGATGTTAGCAAAAACCTTGATAATGGAAACGCTGTAGATGTGGTCTTCCTAGATTTTGCTAAAGCTTTTGATACAGTACCACACAAGAGGTTGATAAATAAAATGGAGGACCTGGGATTAGGGGCAAGAATCTGTAGAAGGGTAGGGAACTGGCTGTGCAATAGAGAACAAAGAGTGGTTGTGAACAGTGCCATATCAAATACGATACCAGTACTAAGTGGAGTGCCTCAGGGTTTGGTACAAGGGCCCATTTTATTTAACATATTTATTAATGATATTGGTCTGGGAATACTCAGCAATGTATCCATCTTTGCTGATGACACTAAACTGAGTAGCATTATTAAATCAACCGAGGATGTCTCCGTGCTTCAACATGATCTTAACATTCTAGATGAGTGGGCAAAAAAGTGGAAGGTGAGGTTCAATGTGGATAAATGCAAAGTTATGCATCTTGGGAGACATAACCAGTGTGCTAGTTATAACCTAAGCAGGAAGGCATTGGGTATTTCAGTACTTGAAAAGGATCTAGGAGTCCAAATAGATAACATACTGGGGTGTAGTGCTCATTGTCACATGGCAACAAAAAAAGCCAACAGAATTCTACCATGTATTAAAAGGGGCATGGAAACTAGGGACTCAAAAGTAGTTATGCTACTGTACAAAGCATTGGTTAGACCTCACCTTGAACATGGAGTACACTTCTGGGCCCCACACTATAAAAAGGACATCATAGAACTAGAAAACCCCCAAAGAAGAGCAACAAAGCTAATTAGGGGAATGGAGAATTTAAGTTACGAGGAGAGATTGAGCAAACTCGGACTATTTACACTAGAGAAGAGACGTTTAAGGGGGACATGCTCAACATGTACAAATATATCAAGGGCCAGTATAAGGAACTGTCAAGCACCCTTTTTACTGCAAGAAAGGAATCTAGGACATGAGGGCACAAGTTTAGATTAGAAAAAACATTTCATTCCCTTAGAAGGAAAAATTTCTTTACGTTCAGAGCAGTCAAACTGTGGAACTCTCTTCCTGGAGAAGTGGTGTCGGCAGACACATTAAACACATTTAAAATAAGGTTGGACAAACATCTATTGGTTAAAAACATCCAAGGGTACAAATAAGAATCATAATCTGTCTTTAACAATATCAGAATATACTATATAACAAGGGATAAGCTATATAAACCTAGGTTGAAGTTGATGGTCGCAAGTCTTTATTCAGCCTTATCTACTATGTACAGATGGGTCAGGTCCCATCTTTGCAGGGGATGGCGCTGGCGTCGCCAGCCGCCATCCCCCGCCAGCGCCATGGCGATGGTGAGAAGGGGACGCACGCGCTCGAGAGGGCGCGCGCGTCCCCTTCCGACGGCGCTTCCATCAGTTCCCCGGGTACCCACCGGCTTGCTGGCGGTAACCCGGGGTCCCCGCCGCCTGCCCGCACCCCCCACTAACCCCCCCTAACCCTGTCCGTCTCCCTGAGGCGGAGACGGACAGGGTTTCCGTCGCGCTAGCGACGGAGACTGAGACGCGCGTGCGCGTGAGACGCACGTGCGTCTCAGTCTCCTCGCTGGCGAGGCTGCTGGCGGGTCGCCAGCGCGTACGTTCTGGCGACCCGCCAGCAAGGATGGGTACAGTAACATACTGTAACTATGGGCCTTATTCTGCTCGATACGGTGGGACCGTATACGGGCGGATTGGTTTTTTTTTCAAATGCGCATGCGTAGCTTTCGCAATGCGCAGGTGCGGCGACCTCACACCGCTCACGGACGGGTCTCTCCGTGCGAAAAAACCTGTCCGCAAGAGTACGGTCATTGTGGGCGGCATGGGGGCGTTTTTAGGGGAGCGGCCGGAATAATGAGGAAAACTGGGCGTAAACATGGGCATACATGCACATGCACCAAAAGTGTACGGTGCTACAACCGCTCGATCGGCGAACGCACCGTGCATTTTGGGCCAAAAACAGGCGGCCGCAAAAGATAGTTCCAGACCACCCCTAGAGATACCGTATGAGAGTGGACGCCTGGGTCTGCTAATTAACGCTGATTACTACACCTGAATGTAATAAGCAATGCTGCAGCCTATTAAGTGAAAACAATGATTTCACTACCTGCAAGCCACACACAGCCCTCAAACACATTGGAAGCATATCTTTCTACACTTGAACATGTAAAGGTTGGTTTAATTGTAGGTAATATTTATTCTAAGATCTGCTTATATATGTCAAGGTACTTATTTTATAACCATCTACACCCATTCAGAAAGTGTTTTTGTATACTTTAAAAAGCAGGACACTCAATTCACAGAAGTCGACATGTGTCAACTTTTTCACTGTAACACCAACTTAACTTTATTTAAAAGTAAAACCAATGTGGGGACACATTAATAGTGACTAAAATGCCACATTAGAACATAATAAATATACATGTAATGAGGGTTAAAATGTTTTTTTATTAGGGTGTTTATTAAGGTACACAATTGAGTTAATAGAAAACAATTATTGAATAACAGTTAGAATAATTAATTAATTGTCTTAATTATAGTTCAAAGGCAAGATTTTCAGTGCCATATATGTGAAGGGTATGCCACCATGCACGGACGGAGACACGCTGAGTTTTCTATTGAAAAAAGGCGAGACACGTCCATGCACTGTGGCATACGCTCAGATATACAGAAGATGTCGGTGTGAAAATGGACGAGACCCATCCGTATACGGTGGCGTACGCTCTGTTGTATGCCAGTTAACGGTGTCTAAGAGGAGACCCGTCCGTATACGGTGGCGTACGCTCAAGTGTACGCCACTCCCCATTGTCGGTGTTTGTGACCGTCCGTATGCGGCTGTTCTGTCGGCGGACTTACGCTCACCGTCCGCGTACAGGAAACGTACGGTGCAATGGACCGTACGTACGTTGCCCTGACCGAACCAGAATAACGCCCTATGTAACTATGTAAAAAATGTAGGTATCCTAAATGCATATCTATATAAATGTATAAAATGCAGCTATTTCAGCTATAGCTATTGCAGCTATACACATTCAGGCACTCAATAAACACTGAGGTTTACTCCCATTATAGTAGATTTAATTGAGTATGTGCTTTCTTCTGTTGTTATAAATCAAGGCAGCACGCAGCTAGCCATTTCCCCCCCCCGCTGGAGGTAAAGCCTGGAGTCTGCAATAAGCTGGTCAGCCATATGGCGCCTAAGCAGCTGCCCATCAGCACTCCCCTGCCTTGCCGCTTCCGTCATCGGCAGCCCAGCATTAACCGAGAGCTTCTACGCATGTGCAGTTAGTCCAACAGAGGCAGTATTTTCTTGGTCTTTGAGCTTCAGCGATCGGTACAGTTAGTGCTGCTGATGGGAGCAGCGGCCCAGCAGGGGAGTGATGGGCATCTGCAGCGCCACTGCTACACAGCTGATCCAGCGCCCGGACAAACTGTACCCCTCCCCCTCTCAGCGGCCCATTAGGAGGTGCTGCATTCATGTGGGGGGTGCCGGTTATCAGGAGGTGCCTGTGCACCCCCGGCCGGCACCCCCATGCACATGCCAATGACCCCAGGACTTCTGGAGCTCAGGGAACCACTCCTCTTCGGTGCTTGCTCCCTCCCGCTGCAGGCTCTGCTGTGGGGAGCAGGTGTTCTGTCTGTGAGCAGGAGGATGCTCTCCCACGAGCAAGCCAATCAGCATCATGATCCACCGGCGCTGGCTCCTTCGTTCCGCTGCTGCTGTTTCTGCCTGCTGCAACAGTTACTTTTTAGTGCGCCCAACACACCCTGCCGGCACTGGCTCCTCCAAGCCCTGGCAAGGGCTGCCACACCATTGTTACACCACTGGGAGAGCGGGCAATAGAAGATGATCTGATCCCCAAGCACCGAAACTGGTCACGTATTGGTGTCTGGGCCGGAAATAAGCCAGGTCCAGACACCACTCTGGGAGTTGTGGCAACTGGTTGTACCCAAGTTAAACCCTGTGCATGGATGCCCAAATGTAATCTTGTGGAACATTTGGCAAGTTTTAAATGGATGAATTGGTGTCATTCACTGGAAGGGTGCCGGATGGGTTCCCAACAGTCGGGATCCCGACAGTCATTTACCCGACGTCGGGATCCCGACTGTCAAAACGCGACAGCCACCCGCTATTTTCCCTCGTGGGGGTCCACGACCCCCATAGAGGGACAATAGAATAGGTGGCTCGCGTGGCGAGCCACCGTGCCTGCCGCGTGGCGAGTGCAGCGAGCCCGCAAGGGGCTTTTTTGCACTCGCAAAGCTGTCTGACTCCAGACAGTCAGGATCCCGATGTCGGGATAATGACTGTCGTGATCCCAACTGTCGGAGTCCCATACCACACCCCACTGGAAAGAATTTACGGTGTACTGTGCAATAATGTGTTTTAACATGCTACACGTAGTGCTCTATACTTGCAAATGTAGAATGCATTGATGAAGCACTTATGAGAAAGGTATGTTGTTTTAAAGAGCTTAAACATTTGGATACATTGTTCAAGATACTGTATTCTCACATTGGAAGTGGTATTGTACCCGAATGTGATTGACCAACACTTTGTGGGCACTTTCTTGGAAATGCAAACTAAGGGCTCTCTTGCAGTGGCGTAGCTATGAATTGGGCACCCCCCCCCCCCCCGCCGTTAATGTGGGGGGCACCCCCCTCCCCCACCCCCTCCCCCTTCCGCAGCTTTACCTGTCTTGCTGGTCCTGGCTCCCTTGCTGGCTTCATTCTTCTGCTATGGAGATGGACCAACACAAAATGTCCATCCCCATACAGCAGACAGTTTCAGAGAACTGTCTGCTATATGGGGCAGACATTTTATTGTGGTCCGTCTCACTAGCAGAAGAATGACCACCACTGAAGACAGGTAGGGCTGCGGGCGGCGGGCGGGCGGATGGGCGGGAGGGGACTAACTATAGCACCGCAGCCCCCCAGCGCTCCCACATGCACAGCGCCCCCCCCCCGTGACCACGGGGGCTGCGGTGCTATAGTTACGCCCCTGCTCTCTTGTGTGCCTTTGTGTAAAATGTACCACCTGGCTTGGCGAAAAAGGTTTTCCAGGTATTTCCTGTAAATATGGTAAATCAATGTGTTTTTGAAAAGCACATTGGTATATGAAAAGAAAAAGGTAATTAATTTATTCAGTAGCTAACTCCTTTAACCCCTTCCCGACATATGACGTACATTTACGTCATATGTCGGTTGCGGGGGAATCAAGCCAGCTCACGGAGTGAGCTGGCTTGAAAGAGAGCAGGTAATGGCTGTAAATTACAGCCAGGCACCTGCTCTCATGGCCACGAGCGGCGAGTTCGCCGATCGTGGCCGTTTAACCCTTTAAGCACCGCGGGCAAAGCGCCCGCAGTGCTTAAATAGCTGATCGGAGGGGGGGCGCCCCCTCCGGCGCCGATCGCGGCCCCCCGCGGCGAGATCGGAGGGTGCCGATCGGTTGCCATGGTAGCCAGGGGTCTAATGTAGACCCCTGTGCTGGCCGTGTCAGCATTCCTATTACATCCTGCCTGAGGCAGGATGTAATAGAAAGTGCTGAAAATCACTATGTTCAGCCATAGAGCTCTATGGCTGAACCTAGTACAGGCGATCGCGCCCCCTAGTGGTCAAGTACACTAGGGGGCCTTGTAGTAAAAGTAAAAAAAAAAAAAAAAAAATTTTAAAATAAAAAAAAAATAAAAAAATATTAAAAGTTCAAATCACCCCCCTTTCCCCATTTCACAAATAAAAATAAATAAAAAATAAAAAAAATAAACATATTTGGTATCGCCGCGTTCCTAAAAGTCCGATCTATTAAAATATAACATTAGTTATCCCGCACGGTTAAAGGCGTAAACGGAAAATAATTCCCAACGCCAAAACTACGTTTTTTGGTCGCATCGCCTACCCAAAAAAAAATAACTAAAAGAGATCAGAAAGTCGCCCATATCCCATAATGGTATTAATTAAAAAGTACACTGCAGCCCGCAAAAAATGAGCCCTCACCCAGGTCCGTAGGTGGAAAAATAAAAAAAGTTATAAGCCGCAGAACATGGCGACGCGACGCAAATTCGAAAAACCGTAAAAGTTGCTATTTTTTTTTTTTAGTGGTAAAACATAACGAAAACTATATAAGTTTGGTATCACCAGAATCGTAACGACCCATAGAATAAAGATAACCCATCATTTTAAACGAACTATGAACTCCAAAAAAAGCGTAACCAGCGCAAAATTGTGGAATGGCGTTTTTTTTTTTTTTTACCCCACATTGAATTATTTCCTGATTCCCCAGAATATTATACGGTATAGTAAATGGTACCATTACAAAGTACAACTTGTCCCGCAAAAAAAAAGCCCTCATGTGTCTATATAGCCGGAAAATTAAAAAAGTTACGCTTATTTGAACGCAAGGAGGAAAAAAAAAAAATTAACACAAAAGGCAATGTCGGGAAGGGGTTAAAATGTAATCTGTACTGTTTATTCCTTTTTTGTGAGATAGCATGAATGGATAGAAAGGCAACAGTGTGGTCAGTATTTACCCTGCACATAAACATAATAACTCACCCAAATCTAAATCTCTCTGCACAAGTTACATCAGCCCTACATGCATTGCACATGGTTTTGTCCATTTGAGAAGGAATTTGCCTTTGCAAGTAAACTAACCAGAAAAAAACCCCTAGTCCATTGGTGTACCCCACCTAAGTTGGTTTTACTTGTTCTCAGCTTCTATCAATGCTTCAGTTTTCATGTGCAGTCTTTTGTCTTCTTCACAGTAGTGTTAGTGGCATACTGTATGCTCCTTCAGTATCCCATCATGACATCACTGTAAGTCCACATATCATTCTGACCACAGGAGGAGGAGGATCGGGAGGCACTCCCACATCGTCTGTTGGATGACACGCAACGGGCACTTTGTGACGACTCTCAGAGGAACAGTCAACTGACTAGTCATTCTCAAGAGTAATCTCTCCTGTCACATGGTAGTCAGCACATACACTGCAGCTGTTTTTTCTTGCTACTAACTATTCTATTCTCTACAGTTGCTAGGAATGAGCATTCTTTCCATTGGTTTATCCTTGACTTTAGGACATACTGCAAACCTGCTCATGCTAAGAATATGTTTGCTGCATATAGTATTAAGGACTTTATTTTGGTCCACATGTAACAATGTGAAATTCGCAGCAGTGCATGTGGATAAAACGCCGCCCGCCCCTGCTGCAAATGGATGTTTTGCATTAACATCCATTTGCAGCCTTGGGTGCAGGGGCCAAATCATTTGATGGTCGCCAACCATCCAATGATTTGGAAGGTGCACGCAAAACGAAGAAACACTTTGGTGTCTTAGCTTTGCGTGCTCCCTGGACGGGAACAGGTTCAGTAGCTGACATCCGCTGGCACCCAGCGTATGCACATGCGTAGAAGTAAAACCTCCCTCCCCCGTGCAAACGTGCGGGGGAGCGAGAGAAACAAATGAAGTCCCTAAATTAAGCAGCATCTCTGTCTGTATTTAATCCACATGTATATGTATGCTTGCTTTTCAAAGCCTTGGATTAACCTATTTTAAATTATTATGTTATAAAGTTATCCTTTGAAAACTTCATGTTATTATGCATATTTTTTTATTAATTGTTTTTTTAGTGATTTGATGTATGTACTTATGTGATTCAAATATGTTTAACACATAAAGTATTTAACTGAGAAAGCCATCACTTCTGGGACTATAGGTCAAAATTCAACTGGTTGACATGTACTAGGTCAACATTGGCAAAATGATAAATCATTGACAAAGGTCGATGTTGTAATAGTCGACGTGAGTTTTTCACAACTTTTTGTCTTTTTTTTTACTTTAACATCGACGTGGACTCTGATTGGGAATGGCAAAGTGTGCTGAGTGCAGCTGTCCTTTAGCATGGAGAGAGAAGTGAGCCAAGCAAGTGCAAGGGTATGCACTACACCAATTCGGGGTCCACGTGCTTAGGTGTCAACATTGACACCAACATTGACACCAAAAAAAGTCAAAACTTATGTTGACCTTTTCACATGTTGGTCCAGATGTTTAAAGCTTCAGAAGGTGATAAAAATACAGTTGTGTAACACCACTAGGGTAATTACCAGGCACTGCACTTGTTCAAATCAAGCAGCAGTTAGATTAAGGGATAGTCAGTCCCTGAGACATACAAAAGAGAAAAAAAGGGGTTTTGTAACTGCGCAATTTGAGGAAGAAAATTACCCCAATAAATTTTTAACAATTTATTAATTAATAAACAATCATAATAAAATTACCATGAGCATGATTCATATATTATACCTACATTAAAATAACACTAAAATAGCATGCAATAGGTGCGAGCCTTTGTGAATAAAATCTCCACTTTGATTAAGGGCAGGTCTTTGGGAAAGGCACCCCACTGATCCTTTTTTGTGTGTGGATCCCAGGTCCTGGGACCCAAAATCGGACATCACTACCAACCGGGGATATCCAAAGAAGACTAGAGGACAGCACGACAACTTCACGGGGATCACCTCAAGTGCAACTTTTAGCAGTGGCAGCCATCCCAGATATGTGAGTGACAGTGACTGTCCCCCCCCAAAAAATTATTGTCCATGGAGTCCAATAGGAACAGGATCCACACAAAAAAAGATCAGTGGGGTGCCTTTCCAAAAAACCTGCCCTTAATCAAAGTGGAGATTTTATTCACAAAGGCTCCCAACAATTGCATGTTATTTTAGTGTTATTTTAATGTATGTATATATGAACCATGCTCATGGTAATTTTATTATGGTTGTTTATTAATTAATAAATTGTTAAAAATTAATTGTGGTAATTTTCTTCCTCAAATAGCGCAGTTACTAAACCCCTTTTTTTCTCTTTCAAAAGGTGATAAACAACCAGCCAATCAGCTCCTATCTGTCATTTTTCAAACCAGCCTGTAACATGACAGTTAGGAGCCAATTTGCTGGCTGTTTATCACTCTCTGTTTTATCACTTTTTGAAGCTTGATACATCTAGCCCATTGACCTTTTCCATTTTGACCTTTTGCTTGTGTTGACCTTATACATGTCCATCTTTTGTCAGTGTCGACCGAGAGACATACATGACTGCTATGCATTATGTCACCAGCATGAAGGTGAAATACTATAGGAGTAACGAGTAAGAAAAAGCTAAACTGTGTTGGAAAATGATTAATAAAAGTCCATAAATTAGGTGAATATTGGAGTAATGTATTTGTATAGGAAGACTGATAATAAACCCTATGCAGCAACATTTGGCTGCTGCCGGGTGATTTATTGTAAGCACAACTAGTTACTTGCATTGCTGCTTTTTGTCTTCCTTTTCTTGTCAACCATTATTCATAATCAGCGGCTATGGATTAATTGATCTATATGGAGAAAACAGTCCATTTCTGCAAGCTAAGCCTTTTCATGCTACTGTTACCGATAGTTTATAGGGCCTGTTTTTGATTGACATTAAATAAGAAATAGTCAGTCTCATCCCTTTGAGTCGTTGTCATAATTAAAAAAGGTTTATAAGTAACTATTGAAGAACGTATAAGATTATTCTATGCAGTTCGTAACATACAGCTCTAACTCCAAACATCTTGTACTTTATAATAGCAGCATACTGGCAGTTCAAGATGCACTCTGGGCGTTCCCCTGGGAATGCAGGCTTGTTGATGCCTGCGTAGGAAAGGTGGGTGACGTCACATGACATCCGTGCCCTCCCCGAATTCAGCCATCATTGTCAGAGATAAATGTCAGTCTAAAATGAGGAAAAATACATTTAGATGGTCGGCGACCATCGAGTGATTTTTCATTCATGCGGCCACATATGAAGGGTTGTGCAAGCATAATGAGGCATATAGGCCCTTATTCAGATCTGATCGCAATACAAAGTTCTCAAAATGGGCAAAACCATGCGCATTGCAGGTGGGGCAGATGTAACATGTGCAAAGAGTTAGATTTGGGTGGGGTGTGTTGAAACTGAAATCTAAATTGCAGTGTAAAAATAATGCCGCCAGTATTTACCCTGCACAGAAACAAAATAACTCTCACAAATCTAACTCTCTCTGCACATGTTACATCTGCCCCACCTGCAGTGCCCACGGTTTTGCCCTTTTTTAGAACAAATTTGTACTGCGATCAGATCTGAATTATGCCCCCCATACACGGTCCGTTTTTTCGGTCCGTTCTGTAGTTTTAAAGTACACATCGGATCGTATCGCATCCCTAGTGCATGCAGTGTGCATGCACTGCGATCCGTTCCGATGTGTACCTAGTACAAAAAGTATGTGCAGCACATACTTTTTTTACCGTACTATGTGATGCGCGGAAGCACGCATCGCATAGTACAGAACGGAGCCCTACACAACAGACCGTGTATGGGCTCCTTAAGGGCCATAGTGTATGATTTCTATATTCCTACCTATGATTCTGGCATCACCTCCTCCACCTCTCATAATTGGCCTTTGTACATTTTTAGCTACAGGCCTATGAGGCCCTTATCTGGCCCTTAGTGAAGATATAAATGCCATTAGTATTTTTTTAGCATTTCATAGGTTAAGTAATATACTGTCCAACCATGAAAAGGAAACATTAGTTAAATATTCTGCAGATTAAAATCCTTAAATGCAATATTAAACCAATAATTTCACATTTTAAATGCTAAAAAGTGCAAATGATGTTCAGGATTACGTATTATATTGTTACACATTACTTTATTCCTACAAAATGACATTTTGAAATGTAACAGAGCATGCTAAGATGTACATTCATAGAGGGCATGTGTTTCTAACATTCCCTCCGTAGAGGACATGTACAGTATATCTTACCTCAGCACAGACTCCCACTCTCCTATTTTCAGACATAAAGGGAGTACTGACCTGCGTCCTTGAAATTTGATGAGATACTTGTTACAGGACTGATATAAAACACAATCACTCCAACACATTTCCATCTCCCACTATCTTATCTCTGTCACTCAGCCGCCCCTGAGTTTGCTTATCCCTCCAATTCCATTGTTTAAAACTAAAAGCAATGTGTGAAAGAATTTTATTTGGTGTGGTGTGGAGTTTGACGGGAGGTATCAGCTTTAGATATTGTCTGTTACCTGCTGACTGAGCTGGGGAAATGCTACGGTTCTGGAAGATTTCCAACAACTGTGCATTCATTTCCAAAATGTGAGCATCTGGCATTGTTTAAGTGCCTTGGTGCTCCAACAGTGTCAGGGTTATAGGTGGGTAAGGAAGAAAGGAAAACAGGAGAATCAGGAGGACCGGGCAATTCTTTCCATCTTCATAAAATGATAGCTTGCTGTGCAGTGCTGTTACAGGTGCTGAAAGCTGTCCTTATTAGCTGACTTATACAGCTGTTGTGTTAGAATTCTTGGCAATTGTCCTCTGTAGTCATTATGCGCCCAGCTGTTTGAGACAGAGAAACAAAACGGCTTATTGCTTCGGCAAAGTTCAAAGGTTGTTTACATGTTTGTTTCATTTTCTATTATTAGAGCTATTTGTCTGCCCATTTTTTGTTAATCGTTCTATAATTAATTTACATTTTTGAATCAGGTATCAGAAAGTAAATATGGCAATGTATATTACTGTGTAAGTAATCACTTGAAAAGGGAAATACACACAATGGGGCAGATATATTAAGCTTTAACAAGAGATAAATCCAAGGGTGATAAGGAGAGATAAATTCCCAGCCAATCGCCTGCTAACTGCCATGTTACAGCCTGTGTTTGAAAAAAGTCAGTAAGGAGCTGATTGGCTGGTCGTTTATCTCTCCTTATCACCCTTGCATTTATATCTTGTTAAAGCTTAATACATTGGCCCCATTGTAACTGTGTTTTCAGCACAAAAGCAATTTTAAAAAATGCAACGTATTGAAAAATCGTAGAAACTGCTTTCAGTTCTTAGCAGCCCATACCCTGATTAACACACACAATACCTTCATTTGTACTTACATAAAGTGTTAAAAACCTGTTGAAAATAATTTCTGGAAATGTTATGTTTGAGTTTGTAAAACAAACATTGATGACAATCTGGAAGGCATTGTATAGTAATGCCCAATAAACAATGGCCCTTATTCTGGTTCACTCGCAAAGGCAAATTCCTTCTCAAACCATATGCACTGCAGGGGGGGCAGATGTAACATGTGCAGAGATAATTAGATTTGGATGGGGTTTTACTTCAAAGTGAGATCTATATTGCAGTGTAAAAATTTGACAGTCAGTATTTTCCCTGCACAGAAACAAAATAACTCAACCAAATCTAATTCTCTCTGCACATGGTTTTGTCCATTTCAGGAAGAATTTGCCTTTGCGAGTGAACCAGAATAAGGGGCACTATACAAGTCCCCATCAGAGCCAATATTGGTGGCAACAGGAAGCCAGCATTGTGCCTTTTCTGAGTGATATTGTGAACAATGTCGCCTAATGTGTATGGGGCTATAATAAAAACTAAAAACAACTGGATAAAACAACGACAACAATGTCATCCAAACCCATAAAGGCTAAACAAGACTGAATGTAAGTTATTTCCCTTGCTATCCTGGTAGTAGCTCCATTCAATGACAGTTCTTTCATCATTAACTTCAATGATAGTAAAGTAATGCCTCCATTTTCATCATATACCTAATGGTTCAATTTGGTTCAATCTAACTTAATGATAGTACTTTCCTTTTAAAATGTAATTGCTCCTTGCACTTGTATGTACTATAGTGTTCTGCTGAGAGAAATAGTGTTTTGTGTCTGGTCGGAGTCGCCAGTAATTTTCACATTAATGCTTCTTGTCTATAATGTGTTTCCATTTGTGTGGAAACAATAAACAAAGGTAATCCTGATGTGTGTTTGCAAAGTACTGTACACTGCAGTGTGGTTTGATAACCAGGAAAATAAATACTGTTAGGGTTTTATAAATAGCTTCATCAATGATTTAGGACACTTAACATTCTGTATATGTAATAAAACTTGTGGTGAATCCATAGTCCCATCCTGTTACTTGTGTGTATATCCACGTCTGCCTCACTCACAATGACCTTTCCCATCTGGCTGTACAATCTTAGATTCAAATTGATACTTGGCTCTTTTCTCCCTGACATTTAAGATTTCTGTCACAAAGAGTGCAAATTTGCAGTATATTGATTGTTTCAATCAGCAATGCCAAAAGATGTTGTATTAGTTTAACATTTTAGCCCTATACATGTGGGTAATGCCAAACTTTGATTTCATGTCACCATTTATCTTCTTTCTGTCTAATGGATTATACTGACTATAAGTTAATTTTCTGTTACACTTTTTCTTCTGTTACACATTTCCCAACTAATTGCATTGGAATTCTGTTTCTATATAAATCCATCAATTTGAGAAAATGTTTTCAAATCCAGAATTTCCCCTAATGTTACACCCAGAGGACACACTTGAGGTGTTTCCCAGCCAAAGGTTACCCCCACAACTAGTCAGTCCAGGCCAGGGATTCCTGAGCAAGTGGGGATCTCCCTTTAAAGGGGTAACCCCCTCTCCAGTCTACCCCAGGCCAGAGCTGAGCTCATAGCTTTTCGGTGAACGATAGAAGGTAACTAATATTGGGGAAGATGTATGAAGCAGTTATAAGGGAAGAGAAGTGAGTCGAAGTGGCCCATGACAACCAATCAGCACTGATGTAACATGTATAATTTGCATAATATTAAAGTATACAGAGCAGCTGATTGGTTGCTATGTGCCACGCCTCCTCTGGCTCACTTCTACCTTATCACTGCTTCATACATTTACCGCAATGCCTTTTACAGGGGAGCTACTGGTCCAAGCAAGCTTCCCCGCATGCCATACTTGGAGAATCACAAATACCAGGCATTTAGGGCCTACTGTTGCATATAGGGGGTTACTCAATGTTGGGTCACAACTGTCGGGCTGGCTCGACAACCGTGACCCTGTCCTGTTCTCCGAGAAGGGGGCTTGGCTGTGAGAAGCAGCTGGGAATCGGCGAGCTGCGGCCGGAAGCTTGTCAATTCTCGGCCGTTCTCCGCAGAATGAGCCTAACTGCTTGTGAAGTTGGGCATGTTCTGCTGAGATCCCTTGTTCAATGCTGTCGAGGAAGACAGCATTGAATAGGGCCCTGCCACCATTTTCCCCATCTATTTAGAACCAAATCTCTTTTATAAACATCTGAACATTTTAAATATAAAACAGGCACAGCCTCTGCAAAGGTGGCATAACCATACATGTACCTGCAGACTGTGTGCAGTGGCACCACTAGGAGGTTGCAGGGGGTTCGGGCTGCACCCTGGAGGTAAGGCCCCATAACCACAAGACTGTGGCCCTTTTCACTGGCGAGTCTTTAGCACACAATGGTCAAGTCCACCACAATGGGTGTAACCTCATTTAGGGATGCCACTGGTTGTGTGCATGTAGTCAAAAATAGCAGGTACTTTGCATGCTACCTAAGGGGTCTTCCCGGTGAATACCACAGCCACTCACCTCCATCCAAACACTGCCTGTTACAGGGATGCAGATGGGCCTGCAGTTCTCCCACCCAAGCTTCCTCAAAGGAGACCTGGAGCCTTTTGTTTCCAACCCCATTATTTTGGTATGCAGTCACTATAATATGTCAACATAGTCAATGTCGACACTATAAACATGATGACATGCTGTACTCCTATCTAAGTGTGTCCTTCTTGCTGGTTACAATTTTAGTCAACCAAACATTACATTAAAACCAATAATATTTTATATATTTCTTTACAAATATGCATGAATCTGCATAAAGCTACAATATATTTATTTATTACAAGTTCTTTATATAGTGCACACATATTCCACAGTGATTTACAAAGAATATTTGAATATTCACATTAGTCCCTGCCCCAGTGAAGCTTAAAATGTATATTCCTTACCACATATACACACACACAGACATTCTAGGGTTAATTTTATTGTAAGCCAGTTAACCTACCAGTATGTTTTTGGATTGTGGTAGGAAACAGGAGCACCCAGAAAAATCCTACATAAGCAGGGGAGAATATACAAACTCTGCAGTGGCGTAGCTATAATATTTGCTCCCCCCCCTGCTAAAAAAGTTTGCCCCCCCCCCCCCATATAGTGTGTGTGTGTGTGTATATATATATATATATATATATATATATATATATATATATTACACATACACACACATACCGTGTTTCCCCGATAATAAGACATCCCCCGAAAATAAGACCTCCCCCAGATTTTGGACATATGTCCAAAATAAGACCTCCCCCGAAAATAAGGCCGATACAAATTTCAATCCTGTGCAATGCAAACAATAAATACAAGACCCCGCTAACCTCCAGGTGATCTTCAATCACCTCTGAGGTATTTAGAGACCTCCGTCTTCTACAGATGCCGCTTTGCTCCTGGTCCCAGGGATGCATTGCGGGAGCCGCGTGACGTCGCCGCGCACATCACGCGGCAGCAGCAGCACGGCTGTAGCAGAGCACGGAGCTGGCGTTGATGAGACAGAGAGGAGGCGAGTTGTTTAACGGAGGCTACGGTACGTTTTTTAACCTGGGGCATGTGTACAAGGAGCACTGGGGGCATGTTTAAAAGGAGGACAGGGGCATGTTTACCATATCAAGGGGGGTGGGGCATGTCAAAGATGGCGGTCTGGGGGCATTGCCTGGCACCAGTTTTTTGACATTTGATGCCATCTGTTCATTTCAAATGTATGCCTGGCACCTGTTTTTTGACATTTGATGCCACCTGTTCATTTGAAATGTATGTCTGGCACCTGTTTTTTGAAATTCGATGCCACCTGTTCATTGAAATGTCTGGCACCTGTTTTTTGACATTTGCTGCCAATGTGTACCGTATTAAAATAAGACCTCCCCTGAAAATAAGGCCTATGGTGTTTTTTGTTGGTTGAAAAAAAATAAGACAGTGTCTTATTATCGGGGAAACACGGTATGTGCATAGAAGTAATCAAGCATTCAGCAGATATGAAAACATGTACAGCAATCAACCAACATTCTGGAGCCCAAACACCCATTTACCTGTTCTTTACACCTTGTTAAAGGGGGCGTCTGGGCCCTGACACATCAGTTGATTGCTGTACATGTTTTAATACAGGCAATTGAAAATATTTGCTGAGTGCCGATAATTAAGTGCTTCTTTGCACATATCAAATATTACCAGAGGGCACGCCTATGCGTGTGACATGATGACGTCACACACAGTACTTGTGACACAGAGGGAAACAAAGCCGAATTAAGGCTCATGGGGTGCGGGGTACTAAAGACCTGGGGGGCCCTAAGGACTAAATAAATGCATACACACAGCATGCATACACATTATACATACACACACACACACACACACACACACAACAAACATTCAAACATACACACACACACATACTGCATAAATACATACATACACAGCATTGCAAACATTCATACATACATTCATTACACACATCCACACTGCATACATATATACAACTACCATTAAGAACAATTTATGTGAGGGATCTCCCTCTATATACAGTAACACACACAGGAGGGTGCAGTTCATCTTCCTCTCCCACAGTGCAGCTGCCTGTGCAGCAGACTCACTTGCTCATGGAATTGTCGTAGCTAATTCAAGGACAGTAGCCCGTCCTTCCTCTGGTGATCGGGCTCCGCTCTGCTGGCAGCTCTGCTGGATGTTGTTGCTGCAGCTTTTGGTGAGGGGGTGGTGGCCTCTTGCTCCTCTCCACTCAATAGAGGGAGCCAGAGGTATTCCGATCCCTTTGGCAGGAGGCACTGGGGGTTTGGAGGGGGTTTCCGGCTGCAGGCAGAGTGGGTGAGGCAGAGCGCTTTCCAGGCTCCTGGCGCTAACAGCAACAGCCTACTCACAAGTCACCTTGCAGCATGAGCAGCATAACACGCGCCACCCTGCTGTGTCTCTCTCTCCCTACTGCAGTAGCAGCTTGGGTATTTTTAGCGCTCCCCGCAGACCCCGTGGCGCTGGCTCCTCCAAGCCATTGCGGGGTCTGCAGCATTGTAATAATGCCACTGAAACTCTGCTCAGTTTGGGCCATGGCTGGAATCGAACCCATGACCTCAATGCTGTGCGGCAGTAAAGCTAACCATTACAATATCCCTGCTGCACATATATACATATAATTTACCATACATCAGTATAAGACAGCTGAATTCATGCGTGCCTCACAAAGAAGGGTGAACTTGGAAAGTCCAAATTACCCATGCAGCAGATAGCAGATTCTCATTGTAATAGTCTCTCCTATACTAGACTTACAAGGTGACCTTGTTATATTGTAGGGGTGGTAAAATCAGTTAAAGACACAAGCCTGTCTCTGACAACTCTGAAACATAAAGGTCAACATATCGAACCCTTCCAAATTATTCTCAGCTCAGGATTTTTCTTTACCTTTTTTAACAAAAGATCTGTATATTGCTGTCAGGTATTTAAATAGTTGGGAGAAATCACCAGAATGTGCTTTTTTTTAACAAAACCCTGCAAGGGAACTGGAAGTGAGTAATAAAAATGTTTTTAATATTAACATTTCATAGCAAAAGATACACATTTATACAAAGGGCAAACAAATCTAGGTCATTGTACTTTGTTAACATTTACAGTTTATGAAGACCAAAATGCTAAAGTGCACAGAATATAAACTGGTGGGATTTGTGGATGGTGAGCCCAGGAGCAAAAATATAATTTGGGCCACCTCCTCCTCCCCAACCCAGTTCACAATATGCAACCACTTGCATGACAATGCCAGACAAGTGGTTAATGCATTCTACATTGAAAGCTGCTATATATGATTGGCATTCAAAATGCCAACATTCATTATGAAAACATTGACATAATGTAGTGTAGTGTTAATATTGTGCATGTCAACATGTTCAAAGTGTCAACACTTCCCGGAAATGCTATAAATGTAATGACATAATTATACATTTTGCACCACCCACATGGCATTTTAGGGCAACTTACACATAGGGCCTTATTCTGCTTCGGTCGGTGCAACATACGTACGGTCCGTTTCACCGTACGTTTCCCGTAAGCGGACGGTGAGCGTAAGTCCGCCCACAAAACATCCGCATACGGACGGTCACAAACACCGACAAAGGGGAGTGGTGTACATTTGAGCGTACGCCACCGTACATGGACGGATACCCTCTTAGCCAACTATAACTGGCGTACAACAGAACGTACGCCACAGTGCACGGACGGGTCTCGCCTTTTTTCAATGGAAAACTCTGCGTGTGTCACCGATCGTGAGAGTGAGCGTACGTCCGTGCACGGTGGCATACCCTGCACATATATGGACCTGCAAATCTTGCCTTTCAACTATGATTAAGACAATAATTAATTATTCTAATTGTTACTCAATAATTGTTTTCTATTAACTCAATTGTCTACCTTAATAAACACCCTAATAAAACCACATTTTCACCCTCATTACATGTATATTTATTATGTTCTAATGTGGCATTTTAATCACTATCTATGTGTCCCCACATTGCTTTTACTTAAAAAAAAGTTATGTTGGTGTTACATTGATAAAGTTGACACATGTTGACTTCTGTAAATTGAGTGTCCTGCTTTTTGAAGTATATAAAAACACTTACTGAATGTGTGTAGATGGTTATAAACTAACTACCTTGCCGTATATAAGCAGGTCTTAGAATGAATGTTACCGAAAATTAAACCAAACTTTACATGTTGAGAAGTGTAGAAAGATATGCTTCCAATGTGTTTGAGGGATGTGTGTGGCTTGCAGGTAGTGAAATAATGGTTTTCACTTGTTTGGCTTGTTTGAGTAGTAATCAGCGTTAATTAGCAGACCCAGGTGTCTGCTGTCATAAGGTATCACTAAGGGTGGTCTGGAGCTATCTTTGGCATCTGCCTGTTTATGGGCCAAAATGCACGGTGCGTTCGCCGATCGAGCGGTTGTAGCACCGTACATTTTTGGTGCACACCCCCGTGTACGCCCATGTTTACGCCCCGTTTCCCTCATTATTCCGTCCGCTCCCATAAATGCCGCCCCCATGCCGCCCACAATGTGCGTACTCTTGTGGACAGGTTTTTTCGCACGGAGAGACCCGTCCGTGAGCGGTGTGGGGTCGCCGCTCCTGAGCATTTCGAAAAGCTACGCATGAGCAGATGGAAAAAAAACCTGATCCGCCCGTTTACGGTCCCACCGTAGCGTGCAGAATAAGGCCCATAATGCCCCCTGTAGCGCTGCTTAAAAATAATACTCCCACTATTGTCACTTACACACATAATGCCCCCGTTGTGCCGCTTACGCACATAATGCTCCCAGTAGTGCTGCTTACACACACAATGCCCCCACTAGTGCCGCTTACACACATATAATAACCCCCAGTAGTGCCAATTACATGCTACCACTTGTACTTCTTAAATGCACAATATACCCTAAAGTGCCATTTACCTATATGCTTGTTGCCAGGGGGTTACATGGTCATTGCCAGGGGTGTCTTGCTCATTGCCAATAGTTTCATGCTCATTACCAGGGGTTACATGCTCATTGCCAGGGGAATACATGCTTGTTGCCAGGGGGTTACATGCTTATTGCCAAGGGTTACATGCTCGTTGCCAGGGGGGTTAAATGTTTGTTGTCAGGGGGTTTACATGCTCCTTGCCGGGGGGGGGGGGGTTAAATGCTCATTGCCAGGGGATTTCATGCTCATTGCCACTGGGGTTACATGTTCATTGCCACTGGGGTTACATGCTCAGGGCCAGGGGGGCTTACATGCTAGTTGCCAGTGGGGGTTACATGCCCATTTCCATGGGGGATTTCCATGCTCATTGCATGGGGAGTTACATGCTTATTGCTAGGGGAAGATACATGCTCATTGCCAGGGGGGTTAAATGCTCAGTGCAGGGCATTGCAGGGTGGGTTAAATTATTTTTTATTTTTTTTCCTAGAGCATGTACCTCACTGGAGCCATCCTCCCTACTCCCCTGTATGTAACAACCAAAGCCTTCCCTCAAATAGACTGTTTGCCACAAGTACCCCGGTTTAGTAACTACACTTTATGCATTTATAATTCGCACCATTGGCTGTGATTTACTTTCACACTGGAATTTAGATTTAAATTTGAACACAACCTCACCAAATCTAAATCTCTCTGTATATGTTACATGCCCCACCTGCAGTGCAACATGGTTTTGTCCATTTTCTAAAAAACAACAACAAAAAAAAAACATTTCCATCAGGTCTGAATTAGGCCCATAGTCCAAAAATGTGTTCAGACGTTGTATTAATTCTAACCAAATCCAGAGTTATCCCCAAACATTTAGAACTTGATAAACCTTAAATCTACCTACTATGCAAATTCCTCGAGAAAAATAAGTGCACTAATTATAACAAATTTTTGTATCCATATAAGAGTAACATTGTCTGTTTTGAAAAAGACATTGTCCAAGATAAACTCAAACCAGATTCCCTGAAAATTTTAATTTAAAATCCAAATCCATTGTTATAATAGTTACTGTTGGACTCTCGCTTACAATTGAAAGCGTAGGAGCTCATTTATGGGATGCATTGAAAAATTCTCTTTGGTACAGTAACTGGAGATTTTTGTTTTACAAAATTATAAAAATGAATGCACTTTTTTGATTTGTATACATTGCAAAACGATTTAGACACTGTGATTCATTAATTCTTTCCAGCAAAATGATCTGATTCACATTTGGGAAACCATGGTTTGTGAAATGAAATAATTAGCATTAGAATTTGTGTGAGTACATCTGTAGTCAGTAGATGGCACTCAACTGCCAGCACAAGCATACTTGGGATCTGTCTTATGAAGAAAGGCTGGTACCTAACGTATCTCATCGAACTAGCAATCTTAGTAAGAAGTCGAATCAAGTGCCAGTTTGGAATCACTTTGGAGTTCAATGACTTTCAACTCGGGTCTGTCTAGAACTCATATTTAAAATGCAAACACAGGTTTTGAATTGAATTAGAACTGAAACCAAATCATGGGGTCCATGCACATCTCTAGTCAAAATGTCCCACTTGAGTAAAGTACTGTATTTCACCAAAATACATGCAGTGAGGACACCAAAAGAAAGTACAGTATAAATAATAGACCATTGGTGGACAGATATAGCACAGTCCCTTTAATATTCATAGTACTGTTGCCTTTCTCGCAGTTCATACAGAGCAGCAGTTGCTAAAATTGTACAATTCTCATACTGTGAATTATAACTCAAGACCGAATCTGGATGCTTTCATCCGTCATCATTCCAGCGGTATTGCTGGATCAATTGAGAATTAAATTGCATTGATACCAACAGGGTACCCCTCCCCCTTATATATATGATTCTCACATTGTGCCTCCACCTCCACTGATTTTTACTTTAGCAGATGGGAGGTTGGACAGCATTATGTAATCCTCATACTGAGAAACACCATAGTCAAGATTAATGCCCATTGTAACACTGCCTTTGAGGAACATCAGAAGGTCATAGCTTAAAATGTAAGCTCTTCTGGCTACTTTACCTTCATTCCAGTATACTGTGGTGCCACATGAGCATTAAAGTAATTGGATATGAGAAATTATAGTCTAGGGGCATAATAAGTCATGTTTTGGGGATATCTGTAAATACTAAGAATTTCATGGATGTAACAGCCATAAAACACTCACTATGGCTCACAACAATATTCTTTTTACTGTGAATGGATAAACTCTTCTTCTGCTGGATCTTGCATCTTTGCAAAGTTATCTTATTTCTGACACACTAAATTCGAGAACCTTTGGAATCTAGCTTTGTTTTAGTATATGCTCTTATTTGGTTAACAATGCTTACTTTAATCTTTTTATAAAGTAATTTAAAGGAAACCTCACAATCCTACTTTCTAAGGTATTAAGGTGGTTAGATATAGCAACAATTTGTAGTAGCATAAGTAATAGGGAATTCAAAATGTATTCTACATTTTGCTGAATATATATATTGTAGTGGATTTATAATTGTCAACAAAGAGATTTTACAATTTAACCTAAACTAATCTCAATTCACATTAATGTATAGTTGAGTAAGCTTCCATTAACTAACCAACTCTATTTCCTGTGTTAAATTTTGGAAGCACATTCTCAACTCATCAAACAAAGCAGCAGGCTTGGTTTCAATCAGCTGCTCTCTGACCCACCCTCCAAATACTGTAGCTCTCATCTTCTCTGCAATCAGACCAGCAGCTGCGGGCATCAGCTCTTCTTACACAAGTCCTCACTCAAAGGCAGTTACCTCTCACCTCCCCGATGTCATTATTCCATTCCTCACAAGCAAGGGGGTTTCCTGATATGTGCAACTTGCAATGCTTTCCACCAGTCTCCACATGTATATCAGCATTTAGTAATGCCGCAAATGCGATAAATGCAAATGCCCCGCCACTTACATACGCGCGCATGGGCAGTAAGCACTTGGGGGATATTTGTTATGGTGGTATGGGGTACCAGTACAATATGTTTTACCAGTACACTGTACCACCCCGTACCGCCATACTTGCACCCCTGGACAGCAACATGGCAAGAGTGAGAATGAGATATATTGAGAGTGATTGAGGGACAGTCAAGAGAGAGAGATCGGAGTGAGAGATGGTAATGAAAGAGAGAGCTACATGTAGGGAGAGAGATCATGCCTACCCCCTCCTCCCCATCCCCCACCTGCCCCTTGCATGCTCCCCACACTTCTGCAGGCTGCAGCACTGGTCAAAGAGCCACTCCCCCCACCCTCAGCATAAAAATCTATTACCTAGCTGCAGCGTTTGGAATTCCATAGGGATCGAGGACACAAGAAAGTGCTGCTACCGGAAGCTGGGTAGGAGAGAACAGCCTGAGAGCAGCTGCTCTCCATGGGTGCCAGTGGCCAGCATGTCAGCACAACTCACTATGTACATAATGGAGTTGCTGCAGCCACCGTTCAGCTCTGCCATATGGGTCTATAGACTACTGTATAAAATATATAAATAATTTGGACATCTCTTGCCCAATAGATTAGTGGCCAGGTGGGGTTTCCAAGTACTTGGAATCCCTCCTGCATGCGCATATGGGGCTTTATTCTGGTTCATTCGCTCGGATGCGTGCACGCACCCTTGCGAATGAACCAAACCCTGCCTTGTGAATGGTTAGCTTGCACCACCCATTCACACACCAAATTGTTTTACATGAACATCTATTTGCATGCCAGTGGGAACCTCCCCCATCTTTCGATGGTCGGCAACCATCGAATGATGGTGAAGGCGCCCACATATGTAAGGGTGGGCCAGACTACAAGTTCATATGAGCAGGGAATTGGGCGGGCAGCTGACATCCGGCTATTTCACAAGCGGGCATCTGACATCCAGCACATGCACATGCACAGATTGCTGCTGCGCATATGCAAAACATTGGTCCCTGTGCGAATTGGCATCCGAGCGAACCAGAATAATGTTCATGATACTCAAGTGTTCTCCAGAGTTTTTACTATAAAACTGATAAAAATACAGGGAAGATATTATAAATATCTTTGCAAACATACTGAATTTACCAAGCACGGCCCTAAAAGTTAGCTCCATTTGAAGATGACATTAGCCAATGTAACATATGGGCTATATTCCAGAAAAGTTACCAGGAGAAGGATCACTATTCCCCCACGTCAAAACTCCAATTTTTTTTTGCAGCGATAACCACTGATAAGGAATTATAATTATCGGGTTCAAGTCCTAATAATTTATAAAATAATTATTTAGGTGTAGATGCAATAGCCTGCAAATTGAACGATTTTCTGGAATCTCCATAATCCCTGTAATTTACCTCATTGGAGGGTATGCAATTGGTACCAATTTTTCACCTAGGTGAAAAATTGGCACTTTTCAACTTTTTTTAGGTTGAATTTTGATTTGACCTAGTCAATTAAATTGATGATTTGTTTGCCTAGTTCAAAAATTAAGGGGTTTTCACACAGATTTTAGAATTTTTTTCACCCATGCCTTTTTCGACTACACTAAAGTACACTGTATTATCATGTAAAATGGACCTATTTACCTGTAATCCAAAACAAAAACCTCTATTTTAAATCAAATTCCGAACCGACAAACAGACCGAAGCCATAGGTCTTTTACTCGGACCCAAAGCGATTCCAAAATACTCAATTTGACTGGGAACCCCTAATTTAGGGTATTTCAGGAAATTTTACATAAATCTAATCTTCATATCTCTACTTTGGCACTGTAGTTTTCTCCCAATTACCTCCCCATTCTTGATGTTCCCCAATTGTAGGGTATAAGTAAAGCAAACTAAAGAAGATGGCATTATCCAGCAGCTAGATAAGTTGCCTGAAGTCCACCCTCATTGTATATTTTTATGTTAACTCTGATAAATGGCACAAAGCAGTGAAAGTCCATTTTCTAGCAGTTTCAGTTGCAAAGGAACATTACCCATTTGTACTTTTAGGGAAGATTAATTAAACATTGGAGAAATTGCCTGTAGAAAACAATTAGTTCTTACTTATCATTTAAAACAGGGATGGGGAACCTTTGGTCATCCAGCTGTTATTGAACTACGAATCCCACCATGCCCTGCAACAGTTTTAGCATGGCTAAATAGCAAAACTGTTGCAGGGCAGCTGTTGTGTAGTTCAACAACAGCTGGAAGGCCAAAGGTTCTCCATCCCTGAATTTTTAAAAATGGCACATTTTATTAAATAACAGTTTGATATTGATTAGCAGTGTCTCTTGAATATTGTTTGATATTTCTACATTTTGTGTGTTTATTTTAGCACCGGAATGGCCCTTTGTAAATGTGAGGCCCTGTGCGACATTATTATGGTGTACTTAACTCATCTCGCTCTAGGGTTCCTGGCCGTTGCTACTGGAGTAACTATAGTAGGTGTAAGGTGTGCGTTGCCCACGGGCCTCTGGGTCCCGGTGGGCACATACATTGCACACCCTTAACCATTTAATCATAATCACCTCTCTGTTTGTCTGGCCCTGGCAATGCAGTGGCAGTAATCACTGGAAACATGGCCGCCACAGCCATTTGCCTGGCTTCACGCATGGGCAATAGAGGTGTAGCCAGGAATATGGTGTGGGCACCATGGTTCCAGAGTCTACTGCTCGACAGATAGAAGAGGGCCCAATTGCAGCCTACACACAGGCCCACTCCTCTCTGAAAGCACCCCATGCCATTGTTATTCTCATTATCCATCCCTAAACCCCCACACTTCTACAGTCCTTTTCCACAACTTTTGCCATTCATAAAAGAAGACAATACTCAATTATATCACATCAACAATAAAGTATAATTTTTGCGTTTGGAACTTGATGCTTAACAATTTCTTGAAAATTTACGATACTCACCACATGTGTACATTTGTCAGGCCAATCTTATTGTCTGTACATACTCTAAAATGCACATATGCAGTCACAGCATGAACAATCTGACATAAATAACAAAGAGCAGATAGGAAAAATGCCATGCCCTTTGGGAGAGCACCATACTGTGTCTCCATTGTGGAAAGCACAGCATCAAGACAGACAGAGTTTGAAATGTTCCAATTAATGTGTGCCACTGGGAAGCTGCTGCCATATTCCAGATTCTCTGAAGGGTATTAGGTCAGAGAAGTGCGAATCTCCATGCAGATATTCCCAACAGGAAAATGCTGATTTAGCTGGGGTGCAGGTCTGCTGAGGAAGTTAGGCTTTGGTAGCACTTAATTATCTATGACCTTTTACCTTTTTGTCAGTATGAGAAGAGTTTTTGTATCCTCATAGTTTATCTTCTTCTATAAGGAAAGTTGAAAAATGACATGTACTGTATAGGTTTTTTTATGCGTATTATTATTTTAATCTTGTTATTTACCCTTTCATGTGTGCAACAATTTAGGTTTGGCTTGTGTTGTATATATTACTGATTCTTCCAACAAATTATTTAGACAAAAAGCAAATGATAGAGTTATATGTTCAAAGTTAAGTTTGTCATTAATCAATGAAATGTACGTGCAGCACTGCAGTGTATGCTGGAGCTATGTTAGTCAATGTTAATAAATAATTGGAAATGACTGCATGCTCCTGCAAGGGTTTGCATTTGTTTATAAATGAAAAAGTCCCAATGACAGCATGGGCCTCTCTGAGCTCTGGGCCCCATAGTAGCTACACCCCCGACACCTATGGTAGTTATGCCTATGCCCGGCATCACACACCAACCTTACCACAGTTCATTATCATTTGGGGCCAGATGTACTAAGCTTGACAAGTGATAAAATGGCACCAGTCAATCAGCTCCTTCCAATGAATTTTTTCAAACACAGCTTGTGACATGGCAGTTAAAAGCTGATTGGCTGGTGTTTTATCACTCTCCTTTTGATCCCTTTTCAAGCATAGTACATCTGGCCCTTGGTGAGAGGGAGAGTTCTGGATTCTACAGTACTGTTGTTGGTGTGGCTACTAGCTTGCAAGCAATGTGTACATTTTTCTGTATATTTTTTCCACAGCTAAAAGCGCTGTACTAAATTGGGGACATCTCCTCCTATGCACAGCTTCCTCTGGAGGAATTAAATTTGAATATCTCCTCCCATTAAAATGATATCCCACTTTGGTTTTATGCTTTATTAGGCACGGTATCAGGCTTAAAAAAACACTTAATTTCCCCCAGCACACTAAATGATATTAGTAACAAGATTTTAATCTACATTTTAATCAAGATTTTAATCAGAGATCTTGGTTGTAAATATTTAGAAGATTGTCCTGTTTTAAAATGTTATAATTTTTCCAGACTATTTGTTTGATCTGGCTAGAATGGCTATTATATTTAGAGATGAAAGTGAACTCTAGATTATTTTTCTCTTTAGATGTTCCTGTCTGTCTAATTTTTTTGTTGTTTGATTGGTCTAATAAGGTTTCTCTATCTAGAGTAATGACCTCTTCGTAGTTTTTTTTTAAGAGATGGGGGGGGGGATACCCTCTCTGCTCAAATGATTCGATCATTTCTGAGGCTTGTTTTTCAAACACTTCTTTGTTAGTGCAGTTCCTAAAAAGTCTTAATAGTTGCCCCTTGGGTATGCCCTTTTTCCAGGGCTGGTGGTGTGCACTTTTATAATGTAGGTAGGCGTTTGAGCCTACCTCTTTAGTGAAATTTGAGGTGGAGATGCTATCCCCCAGTGCTTCTAGGGTCAAGTCCAGGAAAGAGGTCCGCTTCGAGTGGATGTTGTGAGTGAAGTGTAAATTAAAATTATTAGTGTTAAGGTGCTCAACAAAATCAAGTGCACCCCCCTGCAGCCCCCTGCAGCTCTCCCAGTCTGCCCCATTCCCTGCCAGTCTCCCTGAAGCGGAGATGGGCAGGGAAGCTGCTCCCCGCCTCCTTGCTGATGGGGACATGCAAGTGTTTTAGACGCTTACATGTCCCTGTCAGATGGAGCTCCTGTCTACCAGCCTGCGCCATCTCAGGACATCTGGCAATCCTGCAGGCTAAGAATCTCTGAAATGCAATACTCCTCCTGCTTCATCCTGCAGGCTGGCTGACAGGTGCTCCATCTGTATATACCACGCTCATGTTTTGTTATCCCTGTGAGACAAACTGTTGTGAGGTTTATAAACTGTATATATACATGTCTCTATACTACATATACATAAAGAAATATAGATTGATGTGTGTGTGTGTGTGTGTATATATATATAGTGTAGGGGCTCAACACTCACTAAATTGACTGATATTAATAAATAGTGGAGATTTAGTTCATAAATTGATCAATGCATTTAAGCCTGCAGCCCCCTTCACGGGACCTCACTTTTCTGCAGGTCCTAACACTATCACTCAAAATGGCTACAATACACATAGCTATCAAATGTTTGATTCCAGGCATGCTATCTGGTCTGAAGCTCACAGCACACTTTGCTTTTATAGGTGAGCAGCTACCAAGACACCTGTCACTAATCATCTAGGGAAATGGTTAACATAAGTTATGAAGTATATGTTAAAACAGGGTGCATGAGAGAATGTGACTAATTAAAAAATTAATCTAATAAACAATATACACTAAACATTGGCACTCACCTTTCCTAGTTTTGGGGTGCCCTATGGCTTGTGACCACATTGTCCTAACACTATTGCTCAAAATGGCTACCATACACATAGCTATCACATTAATGTTTGATTCCAGGCATGCTATCTGGTCCAAAGCTCACAGATTTAATGTTATAGCTATGTGTATTGTAGCCATTTTGAGCAATAGTGTTAGAACCTGCAGAAAAGTGGGGTCCCGTAAAGGGGGCTGCAGACTTAAATGCATTGATCAATTCATGTACCAAATCTCCACTAATTATAAATATCAGCTAATTTAGTGAGTACAGAAGAGCCCCTGCAATTTCTGTTTAAACAATGTGGTCACAAGCCATATGGCACCCCAAAACTAGGAAAGGTGAGCGCCGATGTTTAGTGTATAATATATATATATATATATATATATATATATATATATATAGTAGAAGCACCGTGTAACAGTTGCCGACGAGAAGTATCTGGGTGGGAGCTGATGCTGATGCACTGTCAGTGTTCTGGAAGGTAGCAGGGGTACCACTTTCTGTAGAGCACAAGGCAGTTTTTGTATATATATATATATATATATATATATATATATATATATATATATATATTTATTGTCCAGTCAGATAGCACAGCAGGGTACTTGTTTCCTATCTGGGCGCCCGCTAAGTTAATTGCGCACCATGCTATTCTCCATAGAGAAATCTGATCGCATCGCATCGTACACATACACGATATTGAACGATGCGATGCGATCCGATTCGATTTCCCATAGGAAACAATGTTAAATGGATCAATTTACCCAAATCAGCATAGGGAAGAATGGTAAATGGGCCAGAAACCCCAAAAAAAACCCACAGAGCAGTGGAACGTCCCCCCAAAAGTAGTTGACGCCACCCCGCCATCAACGTGAACCCGAAGCGTGGCGAGCGCAGCGAGCCCGCGAGGGGCGGCGGTACGCGTCCTCCGACCTTTTCATGCCCTACTATCCACTAGGGCGTGGAGTGAGAATAGAATAGTGTGGCGAGCGCAGCGAGCCACCGAGCCCGAAGCGTGGCGAGCGCAGCGAGCCCCGCGAGGGGACGCGGATACCTTCACAGGTAAACGCGTCCCTTCGTGGGCTTCCCAGGTGTCCGCGTCGCCATGGACACCTGGGAAGCCCGCGAGGGGACGCGGATAACTGTGAAGGTATCCGCGGATACCTAAGGATAATATAGGTTTGTGGGTCAAGCTTCATAAAATGGAATTTAGTTCTACAGCCTCATTTAACCCTTCAGGGAAGATGGTTTGTAGGCGGAACATCCAATAAATTTCTTGTCTGCAGAGTTGACCAAAGCGGTCCCCTCCTCTTGTGGTCTTTTTAATATGTTCTAAACCCATTAGTTTTAATCCCATTGGGTTTCCTGAGTGGGCTTCATGAAAATGTCTGGAAATGCTGTGGGTAAGAACATGTTTCAGGATGTTCCGTCGGTGTTCGAGAAAGCGTTTCTTAATTTTTCTGGTGGTGCGACCCACATATTTAAGGCGGCATGGACAGCTGAGTACATATATCAGATAATCAGAGTTACAATTTAAAAACGTCTCTGCAGTAATTGTGTTCCCTTCTTTGTCCTTAATTGGGTGGTCAGTTTTGGTTGGTACATAAGCACAAGTTGTGCATCTGCTTGACCCACATTTAAAAAAAAAACCTTGGGTTTGGGGTTCAGCCAAGTGGAAGTTACAGGTAATTGGGGCTGTGTCACGATAGGTTTTAACATGCTAGGTGCTAAGAGATTTTTAAGTGTTCTGTGTTTTTTGAACACGAAGAGAGGTTTGCTGGGGATGACTTCGGCTAGAAGATTGTCCTGTTTTAAAATGTTATAATTTTTCCAGACTATTTGTTTGATCTGGCTAGAATGGCTATTATATTTAGAGATGAAAGTGAACTCTAGATTATTTTTCTCTTTAGATGTTCCTGTCTGTCTAATTTTTTTGTTGTTTGATTGGTCTAATAAGGTTTCTCTATCTAGAGTAATGACCTCTTCGTAGGTTTTTTTTAAGAGATGGGGGGGGATACCCTCTCTGCTCAAATGATTCGATCATTTCTGAGGCTTGTTTTTCAAACACTTCTTTGTTAGTGCAGTTCCTAAAAAGTCTTAATAGTTGCCCCTTGGGTATGCCCTTTTTCCAGGGCTGGTGGTGTGCACTTTTATAATGTAGGTAGGCGTTTGAGCCTACCTCTTTAGTGAAATTTGAGGTGGAGATGCTATCCCCCAGTGCTTCTAGGGTCAAGTCCAGGAAAGAGGTCCGCTTCGAGTGGATGTTGTGAGTGAAGTGTAAATTAAAATTATTAGTGTTAAGGTGCTCAACAAAATCAAGTGCACCCCCCTGCAGCCCCCTGCAGCTCTCCCAGTCTGCCCCATTCCCTGCCAGTCTCCCTGAAGCGGAGATGGGCAGGGAAGCTGCTCCCCGCCTCCTTGCTGATGGGGACATGCAAGTGTTTTAGACGCTTACATGTCCCTGTCAGATGGAGCTCCTGTCTACCAGCCTGCGCCATCTCAGGACATCTGGCAATCCTGCAGGCTAAGAATCTCTGAAATGCAATACTCCTGCTGCTTCATCCTGCAGGCTGGCTGACAGGTGCTCCATCTGTATATACCACGCTCATGTTTTGTTATCCCTGTGAGAAAAACTGTTGTGAGGTTTATAAACTGTATATATACATGTCTCTATACTACATATACATAGAGAAATATAGATTGATGTGTGTGTGTGTATATATATATATAGTAGGGGCTCAACACTCACTAAATTGACTGATATTAATAAATAGTGGAGATTTAGTTCATGAATTGATCAATGCATTTAAGCCTGCAGCCCCCTTCACGGGACCTCACTTTTCTGCAGGTCCTGACACTATCGCTCAATATGGCTACAATACACATAGCTATCAAATGTTTGATTCCAGGCATGCTATCTGGTCTGAAGCTCACAGCACACTTTGCTTTTATAGGTGAGCAGCTACTAAGACACCTGTCACTAATCATCTAGGGAAATGGTTAACATAAGTTATGAAGTATATGTTAAAACAGGGTGCATGAGAGAATGTGACTAATTAAAAAATTAATCTAATAAACAATATACACTAAACATTGGCACTCACCTTTCCTAGTTTTGGGGTGCCCTATGGCTTGTGACCACATTTTCCTAACACTATTGCTCAAAATGGCTACAATACACATAGCTATCACATTAATGTTTGATTCCAGGCATGCTATCTGGTCCAAAGCTCACAGAATTAATGTGATAGCTATGTGTATTGTAGCCATTTTGAGCAATAGTGTTAGAACCTGCAGAAAAGTGGGGTCCCGTAAAGGGGGCTGCAGACTTAAATGCATTGATCAATTCATGTACGAAATCTCCACTAATTATAAATATCAGCTAATTTAGTGAGTACAGAAGAGCCCCTGCAATTTCTGTTTAAACTATGTGGTCACAAGCCATATGGCACCCCAAAACTAGGAAAGGTGAGCGCCGATGTTTAGTGTATAATATATATATATATATATATATATATATATATATATATATATATATATATATATATATATATAGTAGAAGCACCGTGTAACAGTTGCCGACGAGAAGTATCTGGGTGGGAGCTGATGCTGATGCACTGTCAGTGTTCTGGAAGGTAGCAGGGGTACCACTTTCTGTAGAGCACAAGGCAGTTTTTGTATATATATATATATATATATATATATATATATATATATATATATTTATTGTCCAGTCAGATAGCACAGCAGGGTACTTGTTTCCTATCTGGGCGCCCGCTAAGTTAATTGCGCACCATGCTATTCTCCGTAGAGAAATCTGATCGCACATACACGATATTGAACGATGCGATGCGATCCGATTCGATTTTCCATAGGAAACAATGTTAAATGGATCAATTTACCCAAATCAGCATAGGGAAGAATGGTAAATGGGCCAGAAACCCCAAAAAAATCCACAGAGCAGTGGAACGTCCCCCCAAAAGTAGTTGACGCCACCCCGCCATCAACGTGAACCCGAAGCGTGGCGAGCGCACCGAGCCCGCGAGGGGCGGCGGTACGCGTCCTCCGACCTTTTCATGCCCTACTATCCACTAGGGCGTGGAGTGAGAATAGAATAGTGTGGCGAGCGCAGCGAGCCACCGAGCCCGAAGCGTGGCGAGCGCAGCGAGCCCCGCGAGGGGACGCCGATACCTTCACAGGTAAACGCGTCCCTTCGTGGGCTTCCCAGGTGTTCGCGTCGCCATGGACACCTGGGAAGCCCGCGAGGGGACGCGTATAACTGTGAAGGTATCCGCGTCCCCTCGCGGGGCTCGCTGCGCTCGCCACGCTTCGGGCTCGGTGGCTCGCTGCGCTCGCCACACTATTCTATTCTCACTCCACGCCCTAGTGGATAGTAGGGCATGAAAAGGTCGGAGGACGCGTACCGCCGCCCCTCGCGTGCTCGCTGCGCTCGCCACGCTTCGGGTTCACGTTGATGGCGGGGTGGTGTCAACTACTTTTGGGGGGACATTTCAATGTTCAGGGGTGTTTTTTGCCCATTTACTATTGTTCCTATGATAATTTGGCTAAATTGAGCCATTTCACATTGTTTCCTATGGGAAATCGAATCGGATCGCATCGCATCGCATCGTTCAATATCGTGTATGTGTACGATGCGATGAGATCCGATTTCATTACGGTGCCGTACGTAGAAAACCTGGGCGCCCAGATAGGAAACAAGTACCCACAGCAGTTCTGGATGTATTATAATATATGTGTCCCTGCACTCTAAAAAAAAACCAAATATATATATATATATATATATATATATATATATATGGTTGGGGAAGGGGGGGGGGGGCGGCGCACCAAAATTATATGGTCTGTGGTTATTACCTTATTCCTGGCACTCAGCAGCACCTCCAGTCTCCATTAATAGGAGTGACTTCCTGGCACTAGCTTTCTCCTGGCTGACCACTCTCTGACGCTGACAGCAGCTACAGCTCACAGTGGTAAAGGCCAGGGCTCCGCTGTGCTGCCTGCATGGCACGCTGAGCCTGCTGCCGGCGCCGAGGCTGTCATATATTTTGACAGGTGCACTGCCGACTGCGGCACCCGGCAGCAGCAGCGCTGTTAAAGAAAGCTGGCGGGCAGTACTCGGAGCACCTCTCAGAGCCTGCTGCCAGCGCTAAGCAGGGGCTGACTGGCAACTTTTAGCCTAGGGGGCAAGTACAGAGCACTGGCCCAAAAAGGGGGTGTAGTCACTAAAAAGGGGCTTGCCATTAAGCTGACTGGGGCTGTGAGGCAGACTGGGTGGTGACACATATGATACACAGTCACACATGTATAATATATAAATACATACAGACACAAATACATTCACACTCATAGTCACACATACATAGTCAGATACTTATAAACACAAACCTACATAGTCACACACATACATGAATACAGACACACATATTATATAGTGCCCCATCTGCCTCCCTTCCACAAGCAGGGTATATATTGTACCTCAAAAGATCCTCCTTGACAGCAAAAGATCCTCCGTCCTCCTCTCTCTCCATACTGCTGGGCAGCTGGGGCTTGGGCTGCTTGGTAGTGAGTGCTGTGTAGACTCTACTTCCCCAGCGTTACTGACAGCCAGGACCAGTGTTGACTAGAAGAGAGAGGTGCTTCTGTGGGCCCTGCCGCTAAAAATGGCAGTGGTGCAGCAGTTTCTTCCCCGACGTGGGACATCCCATCTCTCCCCCCTTACCCGTGCACCCACGACATGATTCCTTTTCAAACAGCGCGCCAGCGCTACCCGAATCCGCACTTCCAGGTAGCGCTGGGCGCACTGTTATTCTTTGATAGACACTAGAGGTATGGAAGTACCTCTAGTGTCTGTCTGCTCAAAGGCGGCGGCCATTTTTGGAGGGGCCGTCGCCTTCACATGCAGGCTGGCGGCCGGGAAGGCAGGAAAAGGCAGCGGCGGCGGCACACTGGACCACCAGGGACCTTCATGTATTTTATAGTGGCGGACTGACGGCGGCCCTTGACACTAGGTAACCAAGTGGCCCGGGGGGCACATGGCACCCTGCCCCCCGGCCCAGCCCGCCACTGGCGCTAAGGCTGTCATATATTTTGACAGGTGCACTGTCACCCGGCAGCAGCAGCGCTGTTAGAGGAAGCGACTGTGGCACCCGGCAGCAGCAGCGCTGTTAGAGGAAGCTGGCGGGCAGGACTCGGAGCGCCTCTCAGGGCCGGCGCCTACCTGCATTGCAGGCTGCGCTGAGCGGGTAGCGCCGGCCCTGACCCTTGTGCCACCAGATACCATAACTTAACCATAAAGGGTGCTTAGCTAGTGTGTATATATGTATATATGTATATATATATATATATATATATATATATATATATATATATATATATATACTGTATATATACTGTATATCCCTTATTAAATATACTGTAATATATAAAGCAAAAATTATACAGTATACTGTATATGTCCTGTGTTGGAGAAATAAGTATATATGATAGTGCCATGCAGAAATCCTGTAAGTTATTGATTTAATCAGCATGCCTTTATCGGAGACCTCTGCAATTCCCCAGGCTGGTCAGTTCTGTATGTTAAAACAAGCATGATTGCACAGTACTTTTGCTTTGTTTGTTGTTGTCATAAATAAAATATTATAGTGTTGCTCCAATTTAAGATATTAGCGGTGTAATCAGATTCCCCTAACATCTACTAAAAAACACACTGCAAGTTTGAATTCAGAATCTCCCTGAATTCATCTGGGGGTCGAAATTTCAACTTTGTTGCTGCAGCTCTATGGAACTCTCTTCCTCGCACAGTGCGAGAAGCCCCCACTGTAGAATCCTTTAGAAATAGAATAAAGACGTACTCATTTACTCAAGCATTTCACTGACATCTACTGTTATGCTTGTTTTGTATTTTGAGCTGTAAAGAAAATGGTAAAACACCTTGAGTCCTATTGGGAGAAAAGTGCTAAATAAATATCATTATCATTATTATTATTATTATTATTATTATTATTATTAATATTATTGATTGCTTCAAAATGCATGTATAAAGGGTTCATTTTTTACACTTAAAATAAAAAATACAATTATAAATAAAAATAAATGAAATAGAAAATAAATAAGTAGATTACATTGAAAATGAACATGAATCTAGTTGCAGTGTGTGGAATTCTAGCACATTTCAGCACTGCTATAAATCAGGTATCACGTACTTTATCAACAGTCTCCAAGGTGGGTGGAATGAATTGGCAGAGGTCCCATTTTCCCTGGCTAATTTACATAGTCCCAAGTGTAATGCAAATTAAAATTCTATGTCATCATCGTGAGTTTTGCAGGGTGAGCTGAATTTAGACAGATAAACAAGAACAAAGCATTTGGAAACCTCAGTTGTGTTTTCACAATTCTTTTAAAATACCTAATAAATAGCTAATTAGCATAAATTTGCACATAATTAATGATTTGATTGAAAAGTACATTTTTGTCTCACAGGTGTTATTCCACATAATAACGGACTACAGCAGCAAAATCACTGCCTCAATCATCGAGCTTTCAAAATGTATTTATTGGAGCAAATATTGTATCTTTCCATACCAATAAACTTTGTAAATTTGTTTAGCTTGATCTATTATTACTGTATGCGATTTGTTCATGATTAGATAATCATTGAATGCCTGGTTAATAAAAAGTGATTGTCATTATTCTATTTTAACAATAGCCAAATAACTTCCCAAGCTCTCCAAAACTCAAATTGCTGCCTGACTGTTAAAAAGTGCCACTTAATAAACAATACTAAACAACAATTACAATGATGGTGATCATCAGTGCAATATATTACCACTAAAGGTGGTTTGTAACAAACATCTGAATCCTTATGTATAAGTATACAAATAATTGGTGGCCTAACTATAGAGGATGCAAGGGGTTTTCTTTTGTATGGGATAGGAGTTGAGTCTTGACAGTCTGGATGCCGTTTTCCTACACAACACACTAGATAGATAGATAGATAGATAGATAGATAGATAGATAGATAGATATTATGGTGAAATAATGTTTTGCATTACTGCTTTATAGCATTGAGGTTATGTGTTCAATTTACACTAAGTTATGAGGTTCTGTGGAGTTTGTATATTCTCCCCGTGCATGCATGGGTTTCCCCTGGGTTTACAATCCGCAAATGATGTGGGTAGGTTAATTGGCTCCTGACAAAAAAGTGTAAGTGTGTGCATGATGTACATGAGTGTTAGGAAGAATAGATAGACCAAGTGATTCTTATGTTCTATCTAAAGGCCCCCATACACAGGGGCTGGCTGGCAACTTTTAGCCTAGGGGGCAAGTCCAGAGCACTGGCCCATAGCCCCCCCCCCCCCCCCCCCCCCCCAACTCTCTGGAAGACGGAACGCTTGCGCGCGCCGGAGGCGCGCAGAAAAATTAGACTTGTGGCCTAACATAAGGGGGCGTGGCCTATTCCATGATTGTATTGTGTACCTGCAGATTGCACATTGTGATGCTAATTACACATTATGCCGCACACCTTGATTCCCATTACACTCTATAATGTGATGGCAATTACCCAATGATCCCCACACTGTAATGCCCATTACGCCCCATAACATGATGCCCATTGTACTGCACAATGTGATGTCCACAGTGCCAGATTTGCCCCCACAGTGCCAGATATTCCGCCACAGTGCCAGATACACATATGCCCCCACAGTGCCAGAGACACATATGCCCCCACAGTGCCAGATATGCCCCCACAGTGCCAGAGACACATATGCCCCCACAGTGGCAGAGACACATATGCCCCCACAGTGCCAGAGACACATATGCCCCCACAGTGCCAGATATTCCCCCACAGTGCCAGAGACACATATGCCCCCACAGTACCAGATATGCCCCAACAGTGCCAGAGACACATATGCCCCCACAGTGCCAGAGACACATATGCCCCCACAGTGCCAGATATTCTCCCACAGTGCCAGAGACACATATGCCCCCACAGTGCCATATATGCCCCCACAGTGCCAGATACACATATGCCCCCACAATGCCAGATATTCCCCCACAGTGCCAAATATACACATGCCCCCACAGTGCCAGATATTCCGCCACAGTGCCAAATACACATATGCCCCCACAGTGCCAGAGACACATATGCCCCCACAGTGCCAGATATGCCCCCACAGTGCCAGAGACACATATGCCCCCACAGTACCAGATATGCCCCACATTGCCAGAGACACATATGCCCCCACAGTGCCAGAGACACATATGCCCCCACAGTGCCAGATATGCCCCCACAGTGCCAGATATGCCCCCACAGTGCCAGACACATATGCCCCCACAGTGCCAGACACATATGCCCCCACAGTGCCAGACACATATGCCCCCACAGTGCCATATATGCCCCCACAGTGCCAGAGACACATATGCCCCCACAGTGCCAGATATGCCCCCACAGTGCCAGAGACACATATGCCCCCACAGTGGCAGAGACACATATGCCCCCACAGTGCCAGAGACACATATGCCCCCACAGTGCCAGATATTCCCCCACAGTGCCAGAGACACATATGCCCCCACAGTACCAGATATGCCCCAACAGTGCCAGAGACACATATGCCCCCACAGTGCCAGAGACACATATGCCCCCACAGTGCCAGATATGCCCCCACAGTGCCAGATATTCTCCCACAGTGCCAGAGACACATATGCCCCCACAGTGCCATATATGCCCCCACAGTGACAGATACACATATGCCCCCACAATGCCAGATATTCCCCCACAGTGCCAAATATACATATGCCCCCACAGTGCCAGAGACACATATGCCCCCACAGTGCCAGATATGCCCCCACAGTGCCAGAGACACATATGCCCCCACAGTACCAGATATGCCCCACAGTGCCAGAGACAAATATGCCCCCACAGTGCCAGAGACACATATGCCCCCACAGTGCCAGATATGCCCCCACAGTGCCAGATATGCCCCCACAGTGCCAGACACATATGCCCCCACAGTGCCAGATATGCCCCCACAGTGCCATATATGCCCCCACAGTGCCAGATACACATATGCCCCCACAATGCCAGATATTCCCCCACAGTGCCAAATATACACATGCCCCCACAGTGCCAGAAACACATATACCCCAGTGCCAGAATTTGCAACTCACCATTGTGGCTGTTTCAACTATATCTGCTGCTGCTGATGCTGCTGCTGATGCTGCTGCTGGGGGAGGGGGGGCGGGGGAGAGCGCAGTTCATGCCCCTCCTGCCCACACTCTGCAGCCCCAGTCCGGTGCAGGCCGCGCACCTCCTCCAGCTCTCCTGCGCTGGCCGCTGCTTCCAGAATCCAGAACACGGCCGCGGCTACAGGAAAATGGCCGCCGGCCTCCTGCACTAAGGATATGTCCTCAGTGCAGGGGGCCGGCGGCCATTTTCCTGTGGCCGCGGCCGTGTTCTGGAAGACGCGGCCAGCGCAGGAGAGCTGGAGGAAGTGCGCCGCGCGGCCCGCAGCAGGTGGCTGGGTAAGCGGCCCGGGGGGCACATGGCACCCTGCCCCCCGGCCCAGCCCGCCCCTGCCCATACACTAGTCACACCCAATTCCCCTTGAGCTCCCCCTTGAACTCGCTTATGATTGGCCATTTTTACATGCAATAAATCGCATGTGATTTATCACATGTCTGTACTCCTGGGTAGCTGCAGGCAGGGGGTGTGGGGGGCAGGAGAATAGGCCGCCTATTCTTTTGTATATTTTTTGTTTAAAACTCTGCCAGCCCCTTACCGCCCGCTGGGATTTCAGAGCAGGAATAGCACCTCTCCTGCATGACACTTCCCCGCTCTGCAGATAGGTGTGTGCCAGTAGTGTGGCACTGCTGGCACACACCTATAATCGGATGCGATAATAATAATGCAGCCTGTCCGACCTCTAATGTGCGCGGGGGCCGCCCATCGGACTGGATGTCATACACATGAAATTTGGCCTGATTTCACTGTATTTTTCTGAGCGATCCACTAGAATCGGGTGAAATATAGCCCAAATTGCATAGTGTATATATGTATAGACACCTATTTTCAGATGTGATATATGGTGTGCAGCCTGTCCGACCTCTTATTTGCATGGGGCCGCCCATCGGATCAGATGTCATACACATGAAATTTAAGGAATCGGGTGAAATAGAGCCCAAATTGCATAGTATTTATATAAGTACAGAAATAAATCTCAGATACATCCAGGGTAAACAATTCAAGTAGGTGTTAAGGAATAAATATAATATTTATGGTTTTATTTTTATTTTATTTTTTGTCTGATTTAATTCTTTCTTATTTTCATTCTTAATTTTTCTGTCTTTTTTTCTTTCTTTATTGGCAAAATGTCACAGGATCCTCTACTGATATGTTCCATTCAGCTCATTTTTTACATTGTTGTAAAAGGAGTCGAAAAGTGCGTAACAGCAAGCACGGAGTAAGACCATATAATTGATGATGTAGCAGCAGATATACATAAGCGTTTATCGCTCAGTTATGATATAATTATTAGGTACTTGTGTACTTTCACTGCGGCAGCTTACGCTACGTTTGATGCTACGTTATTAGCGGAGCCCAACAGCTGCCTTACTAGTGTAGTTTCATGGCAGCAGCCTAAGCTATGTTATCAGTGTAGCCCAACGTCTTCCTAGCATAGTCAGCGTAGTGACTCCACGGCAACCCTGCATAGTCAGCGTAGTGTCCCCATGAGGCAGCTACACACGTTACTGTTGCCGGGAACTGCATCTCTGTTCCCGGCGTCCATGGCAAGCCTAGTGAGTGCCTCTCACACAGTGCCGGCGCCCGCATGATCCCTGGATCATGCGGGCACCTGCGGAGAGGCCCTCCATCTGTCTGAAACACAGGAGTGTCTGAGACGCAGAAGCATCTTATAAACTTCTGCATCTGAGTAACTATTGCAGCAGGGTACAGAAACCCTGCCGACAGGGTTAGGTGTTCGGTAGCGCATGCGTCTCCTGCACAAAGAGGGGGTGCAGACGCAAGTGGGTCTCATGCAAAATAAAGGATGCATTTGCCAGTGCTCCATGTTCCATACTGGCAAATGCCTCCATTTGAAACCCACACTATCCACGCCAGCCCAAAGCGTTACGCGTCCTCCCGACCTTTTCATACCCCCACTATCCACGTCGGCATGGAGTTGATTTTATAAAGTGTGGCGAGCCTGAAGCGTGGTGAGCGGACATGGAATACACGAGCTGCACTTGCCACGCTTCGGGCTCAGTGGCTCGCTGCGCTCGCTCACTTTATAAAATCCAATCCACGCCGACGTGGATAGTGGGGGTATGAAAAGGTCGGGAGGACGTGTAACACGTCCCCTTGCAGGGCTCGCTGCGCTCGGCACGCTTTAGGCTGGCGTGGATAGTGGGGGTGTTTCAGGAACACATTCACACCTGCAATATCATACATCTGAGACAGTAATGACGACATGTGTTAACTGGTAACTGGATTTTAGTTATTAATAATAATAATAATAATAATAATAACAATAATAAGAAGAAAGCAACTTAACCCCTTCCCGACATTTGACGTACATTTACGTCATGGTCGGGATGTACTTCCCGACACATGGCATAAATGTACGTCATGCCATTAAACTGTCAACTGCTGTGGGGGGGTTTTTTAAAAAAATTTTTACACCCACGGTGATTTTGTGGGTGTCCTGTGGCCGCTGAGCGCTGATCAGTGACGTACATCACTGATCAGCATTTTTGGCACAGGGTTGATCTATTTTTTTTTTTTTGATCAAATTCCTGTTGCGTTTGACTCATCAGCAGTTTTTTTAATTCTTATTTTTTTTGGAGGGTGCTGTGGGGTTTTTTTTTTACATTTTTTTTACACCCACGGTGCTTTTGTGGGTGTCCTGTGGCCGCTGAGCGCTGATCAGTGACGTACATCACTGATCAGCATTTTTGGCACAGGGTTGATCTAATTTTTTTTTTTGGATCAACTTCCTGTTGCGTTTGACTCATCAGCAGTTTTTTTTTAGTTATTTTTTTTGGAGGGTGCTGTGGGTTTTTTTTTTTATTTTTTTTACACCCACTGTGCTTTTGTGGGTGTCCTGTGCCCGCTGAGCGCTGATCAGTGACGGACGTTACTGACCAACATCTGTGCTCAATTTTTGGCGCAGGAGCTTTTTTTTTTTTCTTTTAACTTACACGTGTTAAAGCACTACATACACACTACATACCCCCCGTGTTGAAATAAAGTTTGTACCCCCCCCTACACTATACACGTGTTGAAACACTACACTTAAAAATAATAAAAATGTCCCAATCATCGCAAAGACTGTTTTCAGCGGAGGAGGCATATGCCCTTATTGCCTCTGACACTGACACAGCCAGTAATGCAAGCGATGAATTTGCATTCGCCTTAAGCTCCTCTTCCTCCTCTAGTGATGAGGGACCCCCTCAAAGACGCCCCCGTAGAGCAGCTGAGACCCCCCCCAATGATTGATCTCGTATGGACCCCACCACCAGACAATTTTGAGCCCCAGGTTCCTGAGTTTTTGGCAAACCCAGGAATCCAATTTGATACTACAGGCCTCAAAGAAATTGACTTTTTCAAAGTCTTTTTCTCTGATGATTTTATAAATTTAATGGTGGACCAAAGTAATTTATATGCCCAGCAGTTTATTGCTCAAAACCCCACGTCATCATTTGCTAGGTGGACCCCTGTAGATGCAGTAGAGATGATGACGTTTTGGGGTCTGGTGTTACATATGGGCATAGTTAAAAAGCCAGAAATTAGACAATATTGGAGTACAGATGTTCTGTACAGCACCCCACTTCATCGTATGGCCATGACCCGGACTCGTTTTGAGACGATCCTTAAATTTTTGCATTACAACGATAATGCACAGTGCCCACCCAGAGATGATCCCACCTTTGACCGGCTATTCAAAGTCAGGCCGGTCATTGATCATTTCAGCGCCAAATTTGTTGAGATGTACATCCCCGAAAAATTTATTTGTGTAGACGAGTCACTTATACATTTTAAAGGAAGGGTTAAATTCCGCCAGTACCTTCCCAATAAGAGGGCAAGGTATGGCATAAAAATGTATAAGCTGTGCGAAAGTACCTCAGGGTACACCCACAGGTTTACGGTATATGAAGGGAAGGACACAAGAATTGAACCGCCAGAATGCCCCCCCTCCCTCGTAGGTGTTAGTGGAAAGATTGTCTGGGATTTAGTGCACCCCTTCCTGGATAAGGGTTATCACCTCTATGTGGATAACTTTTACACCAGCATCCCCCTGTTTAAGGCCCTTGGTTCAAGAGGTACAGCAGCTTGCGGTACTGTGCGCAAGAACCAAAGAGGCCTCCCAAAAACGCACGTTGCCCAATTACTGAGAAAGGGTGAAAGCAGGGCAATATGCACCGAAAATATGTTGTTGGTCAAATATAAGGACAAGAGGGATGTCCTTATACTGACAACAATTCACGGAGACAGTACCACCTCCGTCCCTGTACGAGGTACCAGTACCCACACCTCAAAACCTATTTGTATCCTAGATTACAATAAGTACATGGGCGGATTGGATCTTTCAGATCAGGTACTTAAGCCGTACAGTGCCCTGCGGAAAACAAAAATATGGTATAAGAAGCTGGCCGTGTATATCATCCAGATGGCACTGTATAACGCTTACGTACTATTCCGTTCTACCAGCCAGACGGGGACATTTATGCACTTTCAAGAGGAAGTCATAAAGGGCCTAATATTTGGGAACCAGCAGGCAGAGGGCCCCAGTACTTCTAGTACTGGCCCCAGTACTTCTAGTACTGGCCCCCGTATTGTATCAGGGCAGCATTTTCCTAACGAAATCCCCTCCACTGGAAAAAAGGGCAGGACACAAAAAAGGTGCAAAGTTTGCTATAAAAAGGGAATAAGAAAGCAAACTATTTTCCACTGTGAAACTTGCCCCGACAAACCCGGCCTATGTATGAAGGAGTGCTTTAAAATATACCACACATCTATGGATTATTAGGTTCATCATTTCACCGTGCTTCGGGGGTCTTGCTAATGCGACATAGCACCCACCATTCATTCCACCAGAATCTGTGCTGCAAAATCCAAATATCACTCCTTCCCTTCTGAGTCCTGCCATGCACCCAAATGGTATTTTTTGGTCACATATGAGGCATTAACGTACTTGGGAGAAATTGCGGCACAGATTTTGGGGTGCTTTGTCTCCTTCATTCCTTGTGAAAATGAAAAATTTTGAGCCAGAACTGCATTTTTGTGTAAAAAAATGTAATTTTTTTATTTTCACAGCCCAGTTGTACCAAAATTGGTGAAACCCCTGGGGGTTTGAAATGTACACTATACCCCTAGATGAATTCCCTGAGGGGTGTAGTTTGCAAAATGGGGTCACTTGTGGGGGGTTCCACTGTATTGGTGCTTCGGGGGTCTTGCTAATGCGACATAGCACCCACCATTCATTCCACCAGAATCTGTGCTGCAAAATCCAAATATCACTCCTTCCCTTCTGAGTCCTGCCATTTTTTGGTCACATATGAGGCATTGCGGTACTCGGGAGAAATTGCGGCACAGATTTTGTGGTGCTTTGTCTCCTTCATTCCTTGTGAAAATGAAAAATTTTGAGCCAGAACTGCATTTTTGTGTAAAAAAATGTAATTTTTCATTTTCACAGCCCAGTTGTACCACAATTGGTGAAACCCCTGGGGGTTTGAAATGTACACTATACCCCTAGATGAATTCCCTGAGGGGTGTAGTTTGCAAAATGGGGTCACTTGTGGGGGGTTCCACTGTATTGGTGCTTCGGGGGTCTTGCTAATGCGACATAGCACCCACCATTCATTCCACCAGAATCTGTGCTGCAAAATCCAAATATCACTCCTTCCCTTCTGAGTCCTGCCATTTTTTGGTCACATATGAGGCATTGCCGTACTCGGGAGAAATTGCGGCACAGATTTTGTGGTGCTTTGTCTCCTTCATTCCTTGTGAAAATGAAAAATTTTGAGCCAGAACTGCATTTTTGTGTAAAAAAATTTAATTTTTCATTTTCACAGCCCAGTTGTACCACAATTGGTGAAACCCCTGGGGGTTTGAAATGTACACTATACCCCTAGATGAATTCCCTGAGGGGTGTAGTTTGCAAAATGGGGTCACTTGTGGGGGCGTTCCACTGTATTGGTGCTTCGGGGGTCTTGCTAATGCGACATAGCACCCACCATTCATTCCACCAGAATCTGTGCTGCAAAATCCAAATATCACTCCTTCCCTTCTGAGTCCTGCCATTTTTTGGTCACATATGAGGCATTGCCGTACTCGGGAGAAATTGCGGCACAGATTTTGGGGTGCTTTGTCTCCTTCATTCCTTGTGAAAATGAAAAATTTTGAGCCAGAACTGCATTTTTGTGTAAAAAAATGTAATTTTTCATTTTCACAGCCCAGTTGTACCAAAATTGGTGAAACCCCTGGGGGTTTGAAATGTACACTATACCCCTAGATGAATTCCCTGAGGGGTGTAGTTTGCAAAATGGGGTCACTTGTGGGGGGGTTCCACTGTATTGGTGCTTCGGGGGTCTTGCTAATGCGACATAGCACCCACCATTCATTCCACCAGAATCTGTGCTGCAAAATCCAAATATCACTCCTTCCCTTCTGAGTCCTGCCATTTTTTGGTCACATATGAGGCATTGCCGTACTCGAGAGAAATTGCAGCACAGATTTTGGGGTGCTTTGTCTCCTTCATTCCTTGTGAAAATGAAAAATTTTGAGCCAGAACTGCATTTTTGTGTAAAAAAATGTAATTTTTCATTTTCACAGCCCAGTTGTACCACAATTGGTGAAACCCCTGGGGGTTTGAAATGTACACTATACCCCTAGATGAATTCCCTGAGGGGTGTAGTTTGCAAAATGGGGTCACTTGTGGGGGGGTTCCACTGTATTGGTGCTTCGGGGGTCTTGCTAATGCGACATAGCACCCACCATTCATTCCACCAGAATGTGTGCTGCAAAATCCAAATATCACTCCTTCCCTTCTGAGTACTGCCATTTTTTGGTCACATATGAGGCATTGCCGTACTCGGGAGAAATTGCGGCACAGATTTTGGGGTGCTCTGTCTCCTTCATTCCTTGTGAAAATGAAAAATTTTGAGCCAGAACTGCATTTTTGTGTAAAAAAATTTAATTTTTCATTTTCACAGCCCAGTTGTACCAAAATTGGTGAAACCCCTGGGGGTTTGAAATGTACACTATACCCCTAGATGAATTCCCTGAGGGGTGTAGTTTGCAAAATGGGGTCACTAGTGGGGGGGTTCCTAACTTTTAGCATCTTATGGTGCCTAGAAACCTACATGGTGCCTAAAAAATAATCTCATAAAAAGGAGGCTCCAAAATCAAGTAGGTGCTCCTTCTATTATGAAGCCTGTGGTTTGGTCAACGTGCACACTAGGGCCACATATAGGATATTTATGAACACAAAAGAATTGGGGGAATCAATTTTTAGTCACATTTCTCTAGTAAAATCTACTGTGTTCCTTAGAAAAATGTATTAAAATTGAAAATCTGCAAAAAAAAAGAAATTTTGAAATTTCACCTACACTTTGTTTTAATTCCTGTGAAACACCTAAAGGGTTAACAAACTTCCAAAATGCTGTTTTGAATACTGTGAGGGGTGCAGTTTTTGAAATTGCATCATTTATGGGGGTGTCTCACATACAAGTCCCTCAAAGTCACATCAGAACTGAACTGGTCCCTAAAAAAATCAGTGTTTGAAATTTTCTTGAAAATTTGAGAATTTGCTATTCATATTTTAAGCCTCCTAGTGTCCAAAAAAATTAAAAGGAGGTTGAAATAATGATGGCAACATAAAGTAGACATATGGTCTTTGTTAGTTATTAACTATTTTGAGTGGTATGATTATTTGTCTCACAAGCAGAAAATTTAACATTTTGCAAATTGATAAATTTTAAATTTTTTTACGACATTTTGGTATTTTTCACAAAAAACACAGACTGTATCGACCAAAATTTACCACTAACTTGAAGTACAATGTGTCACGAGAAAACAATCTCAAAATCACTGGGATAAGTAAAAGCAAAAAAAAGTTATCCACACATAAAGTGATACATGTCAGATTTGAAAAAAAGGGCTCTGTCAGGAAGGCAAAAACAGGCTGCGGCGGTAAGGGGTTAACAAAGTACAATAATATCTAAATTATCAAGAAGAAAGAAAAAAAATTAAGTTATTCTTCTGATTCTGCATTGACAGAAACTGCAGCAGAAGTGGATGCAGTTGTGTCTGCATCTGTGTCGTTTGCTTTGTCAGCCTGTGGGAGCAGAGTTAAGGCATAAAGTATACGCTGGAAAGTGTTTTCTGCACTAACAGTCTTTCGCTAAATGAATTCCTGTATGTAGGAGTCCAGATTCTGGCCCGCAGTGCCCCTCTGACGTTTGTTACGCCACTTACACAATCCCCAAAAGCGTTGTTTTGGGTGTGAACCCTAGTGCCCGGATCAACAAAATTGTAACGGTGGTTCACCCGTGCATGGTGGTACCCTGTCTGCTTCAGCTGCTCGGTGTTATATGCACGCCAGCAATCCCAGTATATAGTCGTCCCCGGTTCAATGTATTTGTTGATGGTGGCCATCAGGGTACTGGCATCACGTCTTTCCACAGGTGTCATGAAACACTCACCGGTGTCTCTGGAAATGCCTCAGAACAGCCACTGTTAAGGTAGCATGCGTCCCACATGACTTTTCCTCTGTACAAAGAGGCACTTGTCCACCACAACTATTTTCCCTGGACCGCCAATCCGGCGTTGGGGCTGCGACATTAGTTCCACAGTGCAGGCCTCCGGCATAAGGTTGTTATACTGCACAGTGTTTTTTTTTTCAAAATTGAGAGATGACGCTCACAAAACGTGATGCTGGTTATCCCCTCCGCCCAAAAAAACACAAAGCATATGGGCGTCATGGAACACTACGCTACGCTGATTCTGACAGGGATGCTCGCGGAAACACTACGCTACTGCTTGCGGGAACACTACACTCATTTTGACAGGGAAGCTATGCTGACTACGTAACTGCTGCCGTAAAACTACACATAATTATTATTGCCTTTCATGTATAAAATATGCACATGTGAAATATAAATTACACCCCACTAACAGCTAACATTGTCTGACGTCATTAAAATAGCTCCTGTCTACATTCTCCTGATACTAACCAATTCATATTTTTTACAAAGCTGCGCAATTTTCTCAAGAAGATAGTCATCCCCTTTTGAGCAGGTTTCCCACTAAGACCGTGAGGCACGGGCCTAGGGATGGCAAAGCATCCCCCCTCGCATGTTGCGAGAATGAGGGGTCCCAGGTGACTCAAAAGGGGATCAGATGAGACTTCTCCCCTCGCATAATGCATGGGGACCTTAAGATTCAGGGATGCCCCCCAGATTTTGTAGTCCCTTGGGCTGCTTAGCCCTGAAGGTAACTGGAGGTACTGTCACGTCACCTATCCAGCCAGATGATACTAAAAATAAAAATAAATCATTGCATTATATCACTTTGTATCACAATATCTGCAGAAACAAAGTATGTAGATACAATCTGCCTTATAAAAAACTACTTTTGAAACATAAAAAATACATATTTACATTTTAAAAATCATAAATAACTCCCATGATAATTTGTTTTAAAACATAAGCACTTATTTTATAGTATATATTTTCAGAAAGAATCCAATTTAATCTTTAAATTACATTACATGATTAGTTTCTGTGGTTTGTTATATTTGCACACGGTCATACAGTAATTTAGAAATATTCACATATATGATGTTTATATAGTCTATAATTTATTTCCATGGGAACCCATCTTAATAGAATCAGATTAAATTGTATAATTATCTTTACAGGAAAAAACAAAATGAATACTGTTTTTAATAACATATATTAATCTATCTGTGTATGCATTTCTGTATGAGATAACTGGGCATATAGATTATTTAAAGTAAGGTTCTTGAAGGCAGTGGAGGATACATGTTGTCAAGTCTGGTTTCACACAGCTTTCCCAGAGGCATGGAACCTAAACGGGGGACCACCTAAAGAAGGCTTGGGCAGATACCCTGCAGGTCATAGGCCTCAAGGAGGGTACCAGACATGATTGTAGAGAGGATGGCAGAAAGGAGTGGTATTGGCACTGGCTCACCCTGGAAGACAGCCAAGAAGGAAATGCTCTGGGAAACAGAATAAGGTGCACAGTAACAGGACTAAACTACTGAGGCTCTGCTTGAGGTGCTGCAAATATCCAGCCCTGGGAGAGCAACCCTGAAAGATTAGGAGCAAGCTGTTTGAGGAGATTCTGAAGTCTGAAGAGGGCACCTTGAGATGGGACTGTCTAGGAGAGAAGAACACAGCACTATGGGCAGAGGTATCAAGCTTCAAAAAGTGATATGTTGGTGAGTGATAAACAGCCAGCCAATCAGCTGCTAACTGCCATGTTACAGGTTGGGTTTAAAAAATGACACATAGGAGCTGATTGGCTGGTTGTTTATCACTCTCCACTTTATCACTTTTTGAAAGTTGATACATCTGGCCCCTAGTGAGAAGTGTGATAGGAGACCCAGGCAATAGGTGGTTGTGCGCAAACTTGCCAGAGAGGGTCCAGGGGCTGAGGCTGTGGATATCCTGTGGTAGCCATGGTGATTGGACCCCGCATCTCCCCCCTCTCTCCAACTTACATCTTGTGTAGCATAATACCATAATAGGAAGCAGGGCTGTCATTTCTCATACTGTTATTATAAATGCATTATACAACCATAAATCTGCTCATTGAAGAGACTTATTAGCCTTTCAGATAATTAGGGAATACTTTGTGCAGTACTCCATATCCAGCAGCCTTACTACAGTCTATGTATCTGAGACCTTGGAGCAGAGGCGCTTTAAGAGAGGAGGAGACCCATGTGCAGCCTCTTCCATATTGACCCCTTCCTCTCTGCCTGCCACCACCACAACGCCGAACTATTGCACAGCGCAGTAGAGTCTGAGCACTAGAGGGATCAGACTCTACTGCGCATTCACAGAACCGTGTCCATATTTTGGCGAGTACGGCTGCTGTTCAACCTGTACCTATATTCAGTAACCGGAGATATTCAATATATCATCCTTTCACAGCAACCAGTTTAATTTATTCAGAGAAACACAATAAAACCCGGTGTTTAGGTCTAAAGTCATTGTCCTAAGCAACTTTACATTGTAGAGCCTTAAACATAACTGTTACTCTAATTGTGTTAATGGCTGATCTGATTCATACAGTATAGTGTGTAAACAGTTCTGTCCGTTTACACAGAAATTAAGGGGGAGCAGGGTACTGTACGTCAAAGTAGATTTGTAAATAAATAGCAAGGTGGAGTTATGAAGTAACAATTGTTTCTAGAAACAAGATTGAGGTATATCTAAAGGTGGATTTTGCACAAGGCAACTTAGTGCCTGCCTAGGGCCCAGCAAATCCCATGAGGCCCCATAAAGATATGCTGACCATTAAAAATGTTTCCAGAGGAGTATTGCACGAAAATAAGTACCATAGTTAGCCAAATGGGCACTGACAGGGGATGACTTGCCAAGCAGCTACTGTAGGGATTGAGTAGATCCCTGATTTGCAAAAAAAAGAAGAAAAGAGAGTAGCACTAACCAATGAGGAGTAGGAGTATAAGTTAAAAATTAATATTTATTGTGCACACAATGTAACAATTCAACATACTGTATCATAAAACAAATTAATATTGCCCAGAAAGTGCCACATGCATTTATAAAGAATTAAGGATCCGCTCATATGTATTCCGCCCCTGAAATTATGCAGAAAGGAGGAAGGACCATTTGTGTCGCATTGGTTGACACAATATCCAACAGAGTTCAGGATGTTGTAATATGGTATATTTGCAGATGAAGTTCACCTGGGGATTTTATCCACTTGTGGATAGCACAGCAGCAATATCCTCCTTAATGGGGGTGAAAAACAAGACAAATGTCCTGTTTATTTATTTATTTACAGCATATAGCACAGCAGATTCTGTTACAGTTTCTTATAAAGCACAGCAGATTCCATTACAGCGTTTTATATAGCGCAGCAGATTCTGTTACAGCACCTTATATAGCGCAGCAGATTCCGTTACAGCGTCGTATATAGCGCAGCAGATTCCGTTACAGCGTCTTATATAGCGCAGCAGATTCTGTTACAGTGTCTTATATAGCGCAGCAGATTCCGTTACAGCACCTTATATAGCGCAGCAGATTCTGTTACAGTGTCTTATATAGCGCAGCAGATTCCGTTACAGCGTCTTATATAGCGCAGCAGATATTGTTACAATGTCTTATATAGCGCAGAAGATTCCGTTACAGCACCTTATATAGCGCAACAGCTTCCGTTACAGCGTCTTATATAGCGCAGCAGATTCCGTTACAGCGTCTTATATAGCGCAGCAGATTCCGTTACAGCGTCTTATATAGCGCAGCAGATTCCATTACAGCACCTTATATAGCGCAGCAGATTCTGTTACAGTGTCTTATATAGCGCAGCAGATTCCGTTACAGCGTCTTATATAGCGCAGCAGATATTGTTACAATGTCTTATATAGCACAGCAGATTCCGTTACAGCACCTTATATAGCGCAGCAGATATCGTTACAGTGTCTTATATAGCGCAGCAGATTCCGTTACATTGGGCCTTATTCTAGTTCACTGTTTCTGACAAAATCCTTCTTAGGTGGACAAAACCATGTGCACTGCAGGAGGGCAGATGTAAAATGTGCAGAGATAATTAGATTTGGGTGAGTTATTTTGTTTCTGTGCAGGGTAAATACTGGCTGCTTTATTTTTACACTTCAATTTAGATCTCAATTTGAAGTAAAACCCCACCTAAATTTTATTCTCTCTGCACAAGTAACATCTGCCCTACCTGCAGTGCACATGGTTTTGTCCATCTAAGAAGGAATTTGTCAGAAAGAGTGAACTAGAATAAGGCCCAGTGTCTTATATAGCGCAGCAGATTCCATTACAGCATCTTATATAGCGCAGCAGATTGCGTTACAGCGCCTTATATAGCGCAGCAGATTCCATTACAGTGCCTTATATAGCGCAGCAGATTCCGTTACAGTGTCTTATATAGCGCAGCAGATTCCGTTACAGTGTCTTATATAGGGCAGCAGATTCCGTTACAGTGTCTTATATAGCACGACAGATTTCGTTACAGCGCCATATATAGCGCAGCAGATTCCGTTACAGTGAAATATGCCCTTTCTCCGGGCACCATGGCACCTAGCTACACCGCTGTTTGTAACTTATTTATTGTGTATGTGACATATTTGAGTGCAAACTAATATCTATTGACACAAATGCTTTGAAGTTCGTAGTGCAACTAAATATATACCTAGGAATTTAAATAGATGTTAAATTTACCATTTAACATTTATTTAAATTCCTAACTGATCTTCCCCTAGATCAGAGGGCGTTGGAGCAGTGCCTGCATCGCCAGCTTGCCCGCTCCCCTCCCTGCTCCCCTGCCCTTTCCCGGCTTCCCGCTCCTGGCTCCCCGCTCACCACTGTGCTGAGTTACCTGGGCCCAGCCATTTCAGGGGGGTCAGAGTTCACAAAAAACTGCGAGCTGGCGGCAGGGAGGGGTGGGATCAGGTGGCACAGCACTACTATGGACCATGGAGTAAGGCGCAGGCACAGGGGACACAGGGTAAGGAGCAGGTACAGGGGACACAGAGTAGGCATCAGGCACAGGGGGCAGTGGCATAACTATGGAGGGTGCAGGGGATGCAACTGCTATGGGGCCCGGCCGCTGGGGGGGCCCGAGGACCCAGCAGGCAATCCCCTGCACCCTTTTGAATGTGCAGGCACAGCCGAGTTAATTTGGGCCCAGGGTCCAGCAGTTACCGTTCCGGCTGCTGGAGCTGACTTTAATTGCCGCGCGCTAGCTGATGCTGTGTTCTCAGCGGGCGCCCGGCAGCTTCTTCATTCAGTCAGCAGTGTGCACGGGACATCAGAGGGAGGGCGAGGCAGCTTTCACCCCTGTATCTTTCCGGAGTCAGCGTAGCAGGGAGCCGAATGTCATCGGCGGCACACTCTAGCAGATGGCTCCTAAACCTGGGCAGGTAACCATATGAGGATAGCGGTGTCACTGGGACTTTATGTAATGCCTAAGAGGTGAGAATAGCACCACATAAGAATTGCTTCCAACTGGAACTTTTAATTTTCTGATCATCTGTTTTAGCACTTATTGGCTATATCAGATATAAACATGTACCTTTTATCTGATTATGTGTTGTCATTTGTATTTTGCAATAATTTTGTTATGCGATTAAATTTATCATCCTTAGATTGCTGCTATTTCTCCTCCCCCCTTCTTGTGGCATACTACAAAGTGCAGCCTGGCCCTTTGCTCCCTCCTACGTGTGCCTGCAAACCCTTTCCCCTGTAAGTGACAGCCTCCCCCTTCCTGATCCCTCCTGTGTTCCCCTCTTTCTCCTAATTACAATCCCACCTGGTTTTGTGTTGGGCCACTCCTACATTTTATTTATTCATAATTATCCTGGGCCACTTTAAGTACCCAATCTGCCCCTAGATTTATGTATTGTCCATCTAAGCCTCTTGTCCTTCCAACTATCAATGCCCCTTCTGTCCGTTTGTCCATCTATCCATACATGCTCCAATATGGTGCTCAGTTAGTCAATGCTCCCCCCCACTCCCACCACCATCCCCATCCATATGTCTTTGTGCATCCATCCTACCTGTCCTGGTAGTTTCTCTCGTGCTCGATCCCCCTCCATCTCTTTCCCCCTTCTCTTTCCCTTGCTCTCAGACACTGTCTCTCTCTCTCTCTCTCTCTCTCTCTCTGATGTTCTCTGTTGTTTCCCCCCTTTTTTCTTGTTCCATCCTAGACGCATACTACTTTTGAAAACTAGTTTCAGGGAGATTATATTTGGCAGTAAAATTTTGCACAGCGCCCCATCGAGGGGGCGTGTCATACTCCACCTAAGGGGCGTGTCTAGTTCCATATATGGAGAGATTATAAAAAGAGATGCTCAATGTGGCACCTAGAAGCGTGGGTGTGCAGAAGGAATCTTTTAAAATTACATATCCAAATGTAGATGAGCCCCAAAGCAGTTAGTAAGAGCTACAATACTTGGTAAAGTGCTGGGAAATGATGGGGAACTGTGTAATGTGGGCTAGGTGAAATGAGGGAGATTGCTACACTAATGAGGGAGAGAGGGAGATTGCTGTTGTTTCAGGGAGTCTCCTGCAGAATGCAGGAGGGTAGGCAACTATGCCTAGACGTTGTCTCTCACTAATGCTTGTACCCCTCTATCTCTGTCTCTTGCTCCTCCCACTCTCTCCCTGACACCCTCTATACCAGATTCCCTCTCCCACCGCCTATTACCCCTTTCTCTCTTTCTCCTGGACACCTCTCTGTCTCTCTTATTCCTTTCTTATGCCCACTTTTCCCAGGAAACGCTCTCTTCCCGACACCCTATTTCTCACACAACTGTTGGGGGGGGGCCTATAAAGATTTTGCTATGGAGCCCACAAAGTTCTAGTTACGCCCCTGACAGGGGGCATGGGGTAAGGAGCAGGCACAGGGGGGGCACGAAACATGCCATTGCTATGGGCACCGTGGTACCTAGCTACACCACTGGGTGGCCCTCAAAGTGTTAGCTTATGTAGACACAGGTTGCTCCAGTTTCACAATGATACGTTCTCTGTACAGAATGGCCTCGCTTGTGTACAGTTAAATTGGATTGATCCTGCCTTTTAGTAAATACCACTATTGTTGTTGACTATTACCCAGAATGCTAATTTTTCAGAATTCAGAACATTAATCATAAAATCAAAACAAGTACTGTACTGTAAGGAAAATATTGTATTTCTTACAAGAGAAACAAGTGCCTGGTGATCTGTGCATCCCTCCATGATGTATCTACTGACCTGAATATATGGTAAATCTGCATGTGTGCAATAATATAAACCTTTGTTTATCACCATATCATAAATTTGTATTGATTTAAACAATATTATTTACTCATCTTGCAGAAGAAACACCTTGCTAAATGACAATCAGATACACAATAATGAAATCACCAACTTCCTGCAATACCAGATAGACACCTGCTGTGTCTTCATTTACTTCCATTTGTTTTGGAATTAAGCATCTTTCATTTCTGCACTACTATGTTGTACACTTATACTAGTAAAAAGCATTCACTGTACAGTAAAATGACAGTGTATGCAGAAAGTAGAAGATACTCTATAAATAAAGCCAAGGGCTCCGTAAAGTTAATGCTTCTTATCTTTCTTCCTTTATGTGAATGTTAGAGACAGGATCAATGTGAGGAGTTAACGCAGTTGACAGAAAATATCCCCAAAGAAACTGACAGTTTGTCCTTGGTTCCTAAAACATCCCTGACTTTGTTTGTGCCAGGAAGACAGCTGTTGTAAAAAAAATAAAAACCAAGTAAGATCCCTTACGAGGCAGAACAGCTGTTGCAAAATGCACCAGAAATGGCCGTTTACTGGTTTTAACCTCTCCTGGCAGAGACGGCACATTGACCAGGTTAAACTATGTGTGCTTCCCAATCTATTCACAAATTGAGCATTCTGCCCACATAATTGCTTTTTAAGCTGATTTTTTTAAATGGCAACTACACCCCTAATGTTTACCTTAGAACATCTAAACTTGAGGGAATAAAGACGATATGCATATCATTTTAGGAGAGTAATCCTATAACACCAGATCTCAGTATACTGTACCAGAGCAGCAGCAGTAACTATGCAATTTCACCACGTGAATATCACTTGCAATCAAACATACTACAGTATATTTAAAAATGATCCACCAATAAAACTTTTTAATAGAGAAAATGTATGATGTTGGGATTTTACCATTTGTAAGAGAGCAAATCTACATTGATTTGTCTAAAAACTTAGGCAATTTCATGTGCTGGGAAGTCAAGGTAAGTTCAGTTAGGACCATCTTCAGCAAGTGACCTATGGATGGAACAAGGGCAAAAGACGTGTATTTCTCCAATGGTTTGGGCAGAGATTGGATGATATGCACTGGTGAATCTAGAAATATCTTAATGGGTGGTCCCAGATTCAATTACTCCTGCAGTAGGGACCAGCGCGCGCCGAAAAGGATGAAGCTCCCGCAAGCCACTCCACCATTTTTGATGCATTTTTGCCTCTGTGGTGGCATACCCAGCACTCGGTGAGCTACTTACCATGCCCTCATCCCCTCTACCCCATAGAATAGACTGCTGTAATAAAAATATATACTGTATGTGCCAAAACATTAACAGCATCGCCACAGGACCACAAATTACAGTGCTGCTCTAATATCTATTAACACTATTCTTTAGTAACCAGGCCGCAGGCAGGGGGGACGGACTGCAGCTGACATACACAGCAGACCGCAACACTGCCAGCACGGGTGTTTGTTCTTTACTGAAATGTGCTCTGCAGGAAAAGTTGTTCTAATAAATAAAGCCATAATAACATTCTCCTGATAAGCTTGTATTTAATTTGTATACAGAATGCATGTTGAGATATGAATGCAATAACAGAACTTACTACAGGGGCATCCCACCCCTGACATATATATATATATATATATATATATATATATATATTTATTTATTTAAGCTCCATGTCAGGGGCGGGATGCGGCAAGCTTTGCAGTTTGCTTGCAATGCATCCCACCACTTTCGTATGCATATAAGTATCTATCAACATGGAAATTCATGAAGATTTTAGCAAAGGATGTCTCTTGCAGTAAGAGCAGTCCTATGGGATGATATGTCTATAGAACATAGTGAAATCCTTTTATGGATTAACCCTTTGAATGTCAAGTGAACTTGTCAAAATAGGTGTGAAAACTGGCAAGCAAACATTTACGTTCATCATAATGACCTGTAGTGTGTTCCCTATATAAGAAATATAAGCTTTCTTTACACAACATTTATTACTTGAATTTATATAACAAATATGAGCGACACTGGCATTTTTAGTGGACATTTTGCGCATCTCACACACAGATGTTGGCACTCAAAGGGTTAATTCAGGATGATATTAAAACTAATGAAAGTATGTACAACATGTCGATTTGAATATTGTTTATATGTAATAGCTAATTAGCTAGGAGAAGAACACTATCCCAACGTGTTCTGTGGTCATGGAGCTAGATGGCATCATCTTGATTTTATCAGGGTCATGGTATTTTGATAAAATGATAGTACACAGAGGGAACAATTCTACTTGAACATAAAATCGCTCATCGCTAAGCCATAAATACTACAGACATGTCTGTTACCATGTGGTAACACGAGTGTGTGTTTGCTGACCTTTACATTATTTCTACTTCATGGGTTTTAAATATCTTTTACCTGGTCATTTACTACATTGAAACCTCTTACTGCATTAAACATCAAATGGTCTAATGCTTCATAAACGTAGATTTCATCTATTTTGTGCTTCTTGTCTAATAGAGTAATAATGACTTTCAATTTTTCCACTTTTGCCTGATTCTCAATTTTAAATGTTTCCTTTATCTCATTCCTGAGGGCCACTTATCTTTGATATGCATACGTCAGAATTTGGTTTTAGCCTCCAAAACTGGGCTATTTTAAACTTTCAAGGGCTTTATTTGTGGGAGAGTTTGTATACCCCCCTTCTTTCCTCTTAAAAAAGGTATTGTGTCATCTTTAAATTACTTTGTATTAAAAAAAAACCATAAATTCACCATCGGTACTCACATGCTTAACAGACCTTAACTTACTAACTTATCTAAAAATAACGACACGGACACAAGTGCTGGCGTTTAAAAATAATGAATGTCAAATTTATTTTGACAACAGACTAAACTATATATATATATTGGTGGCGGCACTAAAGAACGGTCAGATTAAAGAAAAGGGGGTGGGGTAGGATCACCATACCATTCACACACCGCTGGTGACCAACTCTCCCAGCTAACCACCCGGGTCGGTGGTGGCAGCCATCATCCGTGCATAGAAGTATGGCTCGTGACAATCGATGCCTGGAGAGCTCACCCACTAACCTACACACATTCCATCTATACAATTGACAGTTCTTTACCGCCGCCCAAGTGAAGAAAATAGAGACAGAAAATAGGGATGGGAGGGTGGGAAAATTTCCAGAGAGGAAGCTGCTCTCTGGTCACAAGACCTTTCTGCCCTGCTAAACTCCTCCCTCGACCCCCATTGGCTGCCAGCCGCAGCCCTATCTGACCAACACTGCTACCTCTTCCCAGCATGACATCCCTTTGGTGATTTATGTCACCTCCAGCTTAATCAGCCATCGGTGTTCCTATGGGTGGTATGTGTGTTCCATTGTAAGAATCCACAAACAAAATCCACAGAAAGGGAAAACAAATGGCACAAGTACAGTACCAGCAAGTCACTTGATGCTCAATACATACAATCGAATGCTGCATCTGCAATTGCACAGCGGAAATAAAAGAGAATAAAGAAATTTGCAATATTATAAAATTGATGAAGACCACAAACTAGCAAAGGCATACTATTGAAGTTCAGTAACATTTTGTAACTGAGCAGCACATTTTTTGCAGTCTGTTAGCAAGTCTTACATTAATCTGTTGTAGTGAGTTGTATTATACGTCTCTTAGGAAACTCCAAACACAAAAATATGCAGTGATTGAGCTGCTGATGATTTTGCAAACTAACACGGAACAAAACTTCAATCTGCAGTGGCAAGAAATAGAAGTGTTAGACTGTGTCAGTCTCACTACTCCAGATATAGGGAGGAACCACTGATGCCGGAAGTGGCGTAGCTACCATGAGTACAGGGGAGGCAGCTGCTGTGGGGCCCAAGTTGCCTCTAAGGCAGTGATTTTCAATCTTTTTTCATCTCACTGCACACCAAACAAGATTTTGAAATTGCTAAGACACACCTCCAGACCTCACACATGCAAAAACACATTGTACCTCACAGAAAAACAAACAAACCCAGAACACAAAAAGCCAACACATTGATCCCCAGATGAACACAAAACAGTCTATGCCAAGATCACCTGCTAGCAGAACACAGGAGACACCTTATGCTATTGCCAGTTGTTTTCAGTTTGTAGTATCCCAGGGTATAGAGTTAAAATTACCCTCCAGTGAACACTTTACAAGTAACTGCCATTATGTTCACCTAGGGAGCTAGCAGTGACAATATAACAGCAATTAATTAGTTTTGCAGTTGTATTCATCTATTGTGTGGAAACAAGAGATTTGTGGATAGTGAATATAGTTATGACTCATTTCCCAGGTCATTAGGATCTGATGGCTTTTTACCCTCAGGAAACCTTAATTAAAATGTATATTCTCATGCTTTATTAGTGTTACTTATGACTGTGGAATTGTGTGATGTGGAAAATGTGAACTGTGTGGGGTCCTGAGGACCAAGTTTGAGAATCACTGTTATAGTGTATCGTTGACCGTTTAAAAAGGTTAAAAGAATTAAGCTGGGTACACACTAGATGACGAGTGTTCCCAGCCGGTCCGTGCCATCCCAGCAAGTGCATACAAACTTGTTGTTGCAGAGGAGCGACGGGGGAAGCCATGCTGCATTTTGATGTAGACTATAGATGTCTAACAATGAAAAACACAATATCAGGCAAACACATTCCCGGTATGTGCCAATGTGAACTGGGTGCTGGTCTAATTCTCCATATTGGATAACACATTACCTAGTGTGTGCCCAGTTTAAGTTAGACTGTGGAGTTGCAGGAGTTAATTGAGGTCAATATGAAACCAACAGCAATGTTGGGGAAAGGACACTCATCACTAACAGCCTGGAGTGGATGTAGCCTGTGTCTTTATCTCTATTGAGGTGTTTATGGATTGGTGACCACTATGAACCGCGTTTCTCTCACCTGAGTATTCTGTTCCTGCAAAGAATACCATCTGTCTGGTGATGGATGTGTACTGCACTAGTTGTTATAGTACTGGAGTTTGCACTGCTGCACAGAACAGTGGTGTATGCATAGGTGTGCTTGAAGTTGTGCATTACACTGATTGGCCATAACAGATCCTGTCAAAACCCCCCCATGCAGGTGCGCTGCACCTTTGAGAAGGGAACTGCCAATCCCCCACAAACTCCATCCCCTCTGTTGACCCAGACCCCATTAGAGTTGCTTCCATAAATTTGGATCCAGGCTAGTTTTGCATCCAAATATTCCCCTGACTGACACGCCATTCTGTTCTTGAATGAATAGAATAGGGTAAGATGGAGAAATTCTAACATACCAAGTATAGTAAAAATTCATTTGTACAATTTGAAAGAGATGTATGCTGGGAAAAAGAGACATATAAACTTGAGATACTTCTGTTATTTATTGGTAGCAGGAAGCAAGTGCAAACAGTGAATATTGATGACAACAGTTGCCAGCACAAACTACTTGCTTGTAATTGGCTGTTTGTAAATGCTGCACTTATGCTGATTGGTGCTTTTTTTCATCACACAGTAATATATAATACTTTTGTGAGTGGGTTTATGTTTTTCTGCATATGCAAGACAGGGAGTTTTTTCTGCTGTAATAAAGAGGTTTTGTAGTTCAATTGATGCCAAATAATGAGCGTCTGTTATGTGTCCTTGGCAGAAAGCCAGTGCATATGCTATGCTCGACAACCGGAATTCAGCTTAAACTCGGTATATGGATCTTATTACACAATTTTTCCATGTAGATTTTTTTTCATTTGCAAAATACACTCATTTGCAGCAAACTCTACATCAGTTCCGATATGAAATGTAAGGTAATTGCTATATTGACATTGAATAATAGTACCTGAAAAACGTGCTGGCAATACTCTTATCTAATAACACGCATCTTCAGATCATTTATTCCTGGCAGCTTGATTGGCCATCAGCATTTGTGATGACCCTACCTATGTATTCTGTGTAAGGTGATTTTTAATGTGTAGTATATTTATGGGAAGATTGATTGGGAAAAGGAGTGTTTTCTGACTCGAAACATTGCAGATATTGTCCTCCAATTACTTTGTGTTGTTACATGACCATGTGAGTCTGGCTGTGATGGAATAAAATGCTTTTATTGATTTTCTAGTGCTGCCTATTTGCTTTGATTATTACTTAATAGATATAGCTTGACATCCTGCAATAGCAGGTGTCTGAGGTGCCAAGAAAGTTAACTACTTCATGGATAAGATAAGCCAAGGTTTTAACTCATATACTAACAAATCATGTCAGCGACTAATATGACTCTTTTATGAAAACAATAATAAAACAAGAATCTAGGAATAAATTGATCCAACCTTGGCTAGATCTTTCTGTTCACTGGGAAACTCACACAATGCACCTGCACATGCGCATAAATGTTTATTCGCATGCGCGGTCACATAACATCGCTCCCCTTTGCAAATGTGCAGGGGAGTGATCAGACCAGAATGAGGGCCTGTGTGTGCAGTCATTCTATTAACCCCTTCCCGCCGCAGCCTGTTTTTGCCTTCCTGACAGAGCCCTTTTTTTCAAATCTGACAGGTATCACTTAAGTGGGGATAACTTTTTTTTGCTTTTACTTATCCCAGTGATTTTGAGATTGTTTTCTCGTGACACATTGTACTTCAAGTTAGTGGTAAATTTGGGTCGATACAGTCTGTGTTTTTTTGTGAAAAATACCAAAATGTCGTAAAAAAATGGAAAATTTAGCAATTTTCAAAATATTAAATTTTCTGCTTGTGAGACAAATAATAATACCACTCAAAATAGTTAATAACTAACAAAGACCATATGTCTACTTTATGTTTCCATCATTATTTCAACCTCCTTTTAATTTATTTGGACACTAGGAGGCTTAAAATATGAATAGCAAATTCTCAAATTTTCAAGAAAATTTCAAACACTGATTTTTTTAGGGACCAGTTCAGTTCTGATGTGACTTTGAGGGACTTGTATGTGAGACACCCCCATAAATGATGCCATTTCAAAAACTGCACCCCTCACAGTATTCAAAACAGCATTTTGGAAGTTTGTTAACCCTTTAGGTGTTTCACAGGAATTAAAACAAAGTGTAGGTGAAATTTCAAAATTTCATTTTTTTTGCAGATTTGCAATTTTAATACATTTTTCTAAGGAACACAGTAGATTTTACTAGAGAAATGTGACTAAAAATTGATTCCCCCAATTCTTTTGTTTTCATAAATATCCTATATGTGGCCCTAGTGTGCACGTTGACCAAACCACAGGCTTCATAATAGAAGGAGCACCTACTTGATTTTGGAGCCTCCTTTTTATGAGATTATTTTTTAGGCACCATGTAGGTTTCTAGGCACCATAAGATGCTAAAAGTTAGGAACCCCCCCACAAGTGACCCCATTTTGCAAACTACACCCCTCATTCAATTCATCTAGGGGTATAGTGTACATTTCAAACCCCCAGGGGTTTCACCAATTGTGGTACAACTGGGCAGTGAAAATGAAAAATTAAATTTTTTACACAAAAATGCAGTTCTGGCTCAAAATTTTTCATTTTCACAAGGAATGAAGGAGACAAAGCACCCCAAAATCTGTGCCCCAATTTCTCCCGAGTACGGCAATGCCTCACATGTGACCAAAAAATACCATTTGGGTGCATGGCAGGACTCAGAAGGGAAGGAGTGATATTTGGATTTTGCAGCACAGATTCTGGTGGAATGTTGGTGGGTGCTATGTCGCATTAGCAAGACCCCCGAAGCACCAATACAGTGGAACCCCCCCACAAGTGACCCCATTTTGCAAACTACACCCCTCAGGGAATTCATCTAGGGGTATAGTGTACATTTTAAACCCCCAGGGGTTTCACCAATTGTGGTACAACTGGGCAGTGAAAATGAAAAATTAAATTTTTTACACAAAAATGCAGTTCTGGCTCAAAATTTTTCATTTTCACAAGGAATGAAGGAGACAATGCACCCCAAAATCTGTGCCCCAATTTCTCCCGAGTACGGCAATGCCTCACATGTGACCAAAAAATACCATTTGGGTGCATGGCAGGACTCAGAAGGGAAGGAGTGATATTTGGATTTTGCAGCACAGATTCTGGTGGAATGTTGGTGGGTGCTATGTCGCATTAGCAAGACCCCCGAAGCACCAATACAGTGGAACCCCCCCACAAGTGACCCCATTTTGCAAACTACACCCCTCAGGGAATTCATCTAGGGGTATAGTGTACATTTCAAACCCCCAGGGGTTTCACCAATTTTGATACAACTGGGCTGTGCAAATGAAAATTACATTTTTTTACACAAAAATGCAGTTCTGGCTCAAAATTTTTCATTTTCATAAGGTATGAAGGAGAAAAAGCACCCCAAAATCTGTGCCCCAATTTCTCCCGAGTATGGCAATGCCTCATATGTGACCAAAAAATACCAGTTGGGTGCATGGCAGGACTCAGAAGGGAAGGAGTGATTTTTGGATTTTGCAGCTCAGATTGTGGTGGAATGAATGGTGGGTGCTATGTGGCATTAGCAAGACCCCCGAAGCACGGTGAAATGATTAACCTAATAATCCATAGATGTGTGGTATATTTTAAAACACTCCTTTATACATAGGCCGGGTTTGTCGGGGCAAGTTTCACAGTGGAAAATAGTATCCTTTCTTATTCCCTTTTTATAGCAAACTTTGCACCTTTTTTGTGTCCTGCCCTTTTTTGCAGTGGAGGGGATTTCGTTAGGAAAATGCTGCCCTGGTACAATACGGGGGCCAGTACTAGAAGTACTGGGGCCCTCTGCCTGCTGGTTCCCAAATATTAGGCCCTTTATGACTTCCTCTTGAAAGTGCATAAATGTCCCCCTCTGGCTGGTAGAACGGAATAACACGTAAGCGTTATACAGTGCCATCTGGATGATATACACGGCCAGCTTCTTGTACCAGATTTTTGTTTTCCGCAGGGGACTGTACGGCTTCAGTACCTGATCTGAAAGATCCACTCCGCCCATGTACTTATTGTAATCTAGGATACAATTAGGTTTTGAGGTGTGGGTACTGGTACCTCGTACAGGGATGGAGGTGGTACTGTCTCCATGAATTGTTGTCAGTATAAGGACATCCCTCTTGTCCAGTGGCGCCGGAACGGGGGGGGGCGAGGGGGCAGTTTGCCCCCCCCAAAATTACTGAGGCGCTATGTACCGATTTTTTTAAAGAATTGACAGCCGGGCAGAGAGCGCTGTCTGTGCGCTGCCCGGCTGGATCTAGTTTCTGACTTTCTGCCGAATAGTCATGTGAAAGCAGCGGCAGCAGCCTGGTCCGACGTTGTTATCAATTCTCCCTAGTCTGACTCTGGACGGCCGCCAGCCAATAGGAGCTCGTGGTCCGGCAGCCGCTCATGATTGGCTGCCGGACCGCTAGCTCCTATTGGCTCGCGGCCGTCCAGTGGGATAATTGAAAATAGACCAGGCTGCTGCCGCTACTCAGCCATCTTACTACACCCCCACCCCCTGCGGCGACCGCACTCCGATCTCCTCCTAGTCCCTTGGGATCCCGGCGCCGACATCAGCCTGGGTGCACTGGGCGCATGTGTACACATGTCACTGCAAGGTAACGGCCGGCTATGCGGGAGACCACCACGGGTGTCTTCCGTACTGGAGAACTTGGGAGTATAAAGATGGCGGGTATACAGTGTAAGGAGGGCACAGTGGGGAGAGAGCACGCAGGAGACCATACCCAGCCAGCCAGGCAGCGCACAGACAGCTCTCTCTGCCCCGCTGTCAATTCTGTGGCTCAGGCTGCACTGACTGAATAATAAAATCTCCTCACTTGACTCTGTTATACTGTACTCTGTCCATCATGTGACATGTGCACCTGCTGCAGCTCATGTCACATGGTGGCTTGGTGGACTGCTAGCATATTAATTAAGTATATTTAATATACTTATCTATTATTTATTAAATAAGTATTAAATATACTTATTTAATATGCTAGCAGTCCACCAAGCCACAATGTGACATGAGCTGCAGCAATTGCTGGGTCAGGGGGGCAGGGTGCCTGTGTATAATGCCCATGCATATATGCCGCTGCCCTGTGTATAATGCCCACGTGTATATGCCGCTGCCAGTGTGTATAGTGCCCGGGGGTAACATATAGCAATTTAGGGGGCGCCAAAATGAGATTATATCTTGCCCCCCCCCAACCTAAAAACGTTCCAGCGCCCCTGCTCTTGTCCTTATATTTGACCAACAACATATTTTCGGTGCATATTCCCCTGCTTTCACCCCTTCTCAGTACTTGGGCAATGTGCGTTTTTGGGAGGCCTCTTTGGTTCTTGCGCACAGTACCGCAAGCTGCTGTACCTCTTGAACCAAGGGCCTTAAACAGGGGGATGCTAGTGTAAAAGTTATCCACATAGAGGTGATAACCTTTATCCAGGAAGGGGTGCACTAAATCCCAGACAATTTTTCCACTAACACCTACGAGGGAGGGGGGGCATTCTGGCGGTTAAATTCTTGAATCCTTCCCTTCATATACCCTAAACCTGTGGGTGTACCCTGAGGTGCTTTCACTCAGTTTATACATTTTTATGCCATACCTTGCCCTCTTAGTGGGAAGGTACTGGGGGAATTTAACCCTTCCTTTAAAATGTATAAGGGACTCGTCGATACAAATAAATTTTTCAGGGATGTACATCTCTGCAAATTTGGCACTGAAATGATCAATGACCGGCCTGACTTTGAATAGCCGGTCAAAGGTGGGATCATCTCTGGGTGGGCACTGTGCATTATCGTTGTAATGCAAAAATTTAAGGATTGTCTCAAAACGAGTCCGAGTCATGGCCATACGGTAAAGTGGGGTGCTGTACAGAACATCTGTACTCCAATATTGCCTAATTTCTGGCTTTTTTACTATGCCCATATGTAACACCAGACCCCAAAACGTCATCATCTCTACTGCATCTACAGGGGTCCACCTAGCAAATGATGACGTGGGGTTTTGAGCAATAAACTGCTGGGCATATAAATTACTTTGGTCCACCATTAAATTTATAAAATCATCAGAGAAAAATAATTTTAAAAAGTCAATTTCTCTGAGACCTGTTGAATCAAATTGGATTCCTGGGATGGCCAAAAACTCAGGAACCTGGGGCTCAAAATTGTCTGGTGGTGGGGTCCATACGGGATCAATCATTTGGGGGGGTCTCAGCTGCTCTACGGGGAGAGGAGGAAGATGAGGTTAAGACGAATCCTTCAAATTCCCCGCTTGCATCACTGGCTGTGTCAGAGTCAGAGGCAAGCATGGCATATGCCTCCTCCGCTGAATACATTCTTCTGGATGACTGGGATGACATTTGGGATGACATTTGGGATGCCATTTGTATTTTTGTGTTTCTGTAAGTGTAATGTTTCAACACGTGTATAGTGTAGGGGGGGTACAAACTTTATTTCAACACAGGGGGTATGTAGTGTGTAGTGTGTATGTAGTGCAGAAAAAAAAAATACTTTATACAGGAATTTGATCCCAATAAAAAAAAAAAAAAAATTATATCAACCCTGTGCCGAAAATGCTGTTCAGTGATGTACGTCACTGATCAGCGCTCAGCGGCCACAGGACACCCACAAAAGCAACGTGGGTGTAAAAACAATTTAAAAAAAAATAAACCACAGCACTCTCCAAAAAAAAAACAATTAAAAAAAACTGCAGAAAAAAAATTATATCAACCCTGTGCCAAAAATGCTGTTCAGTGATGTACGTCACTGATCAGCGCTCAGCGGCCACAGGACACCCACAAAAGCAACGTGGGTGTAAAAACAATTTAAAAAAAAATAAACCACAGCACTCTCCAAAAAAAAAACAATTAAAAAAAACTGCAGAAAAAAAATTATATCAACCCTGTGCCAAAAATGCTGTTCAGTGATGTACGTCACTGATCAGCGCTCAGCGGCCACAGGACACCCACAAAAGCAACGTGGGTGTAAAAACAAAACCCCACTGCACTCTCCAAAAAAAAAAAAAAACTGCAGATCAGTGATGCAGTGATGCAACACTGATTAGCAGTGAGGGGCTGTGGGTGCAACCTGACAGGGTATATATATAAAAAAAAAAAACCCTGGACCTCAAAAAAGGTGCTGATAACTTAGTTTATACTGATCAGCACAAAAGGGGGGGCAGCAGGGGGGCAGCAGTCAGTTGCACAGGCAGCACAACCTTTGGTGCAACTGACAGGTATATATATATATATAAAAAAAAAAACCTGCACCCCCAAAAAGTTGCTGATCAGCACAGATATACTGATCAGCACAAAAGGGGGGGGGGGGCAGCAGACACAAAATATAGCACTCTCTATCACTCTCTGTCACTATCTCTCACTATCTCTCACTATCTCTCACTATCTCTCACTATCTGTGACTCTATGACACTGCAGCAGCAGCACACAGGAAGTAACAAGATCCAGGAAGCATCCAGCTGCTGGCAGCACGCTACCAGCGGTGATCAGGTAAGTATCAGGCAAGGATCAGGTCAGTATATCACGACAGATTGGCACGGTGACCGCTCTGCACGCAATTCCAGACCGGAATGGCATCTGCAGCGCAGTCACCGTTAGTTTAAATCACGCGCCATGGATGTGATTGGTCCGTCGGTCCGACGGACCAATCACAGCCTTGGGGGCAGGTGGGGTGAGGTGGGGTGAGGTGTGGTCATCACCGGTGACCCCCTCACGCCCCCTCACACCCGGCGGTGATTGATCCTTGTGTTACCGAGCGTCTGATTCGCCGGTAACACAGGAAAACGCTGCGATTGGTTGTTCACATTGAACAGCCAATCGCAGCGATCGCCGACGGGGGGGAGGCATCGCCGCCCCCCCGGGCATGCTGGGACATGTCTGCTGTCAGGGACAGCAGACATCGTCCCTCTGTCACCGCGTCCCTAGACGCGGTGACAGTTTAAAGTCATGACGTATATATACGTCATGTGTCGGGAAAAACATCCCGGCCATGACGTATATATACGTCAAATATCGGGAAGGGGTTAATCCTCTCTTTGTTACCTGAAATTATCACTATAAATGTTGGTGTTGACTGATTATCTAATTTGCCATCTTTGAACATACTGTACCACTAAGTTTCTCTTATTTAATCTCCTCCTCTGCATTGAACCTCCAACAGTTCCTTAATTCAGCCCTGCTTCCTAACATGTGCCTTCTATCTCCTTCTCCCATCACTAGGGACTGTAAGGGATTATAAGGGGCAGATTTATTAAGCTTGGAGAAGAGATAAACTGGAGATAAAGCAGAGAAAGGAACACCGATGGCTGATTAAGCTGGAGGTGACATAAATCACCAAAGGGGGATCATGCTGTATGACGTAACAGCAGAGATGGATAGGGCTGCGTCTGGCAGCCAATGGGTGTCGAGGGAGGAGTTAGAAGGGGAGAAGGGTCGTGTGACCAGAGAACAGCTTCCTCTCTGGAATTTTTCCTGGCCCTGGTAAGACGCTTTGGCTGCTGGCTCCCGTGTTTTGCTGTGTTAGGATTAGTGCCAACATCTCTTTTCCTCTATCTATTCCTACTCTGTCCCTCTCACTCTCTAGTCTGTCCCTATTAACTTAGGTTGTGCTGATCCTAGGATGCCCCGTCCATCGCGCGCCGTTCGTCCCCCCGCCCGCCTGGCTGATGGCCTGGACTCACCTACGGTGATGCCCGCTACCGGAGCCTATCCGGGCTTGCGGCGGGGTGCTGGGAGAGGTCCGGCGTCTGCCCGGGGTGCAGGCACGGGTGCCGGGCGGGCGTTTGCGTCCCCCGCTGATGACGCGGCCGGGGGCGCTGACGCGGCTCCGGCGGTCGGGCGCCCGGCCTTGGCAGCTAGGCAGAGGGGACGGAGCGGCCGGGGGGCTCGCAGCGGTGCTGCGCGGGGCAGGGGTAACGCTAATAGGCGTTCAGGGAGAGGCGTCGCTGCGGGCGCTAGGCCCGTGGCGGCGCATGCGCAGACGGCCCCTCACGCTGGCAGTGCTGATCAAGCAGCTGGTGTCCCTGTGGATCAGGCGCCGGGGACCAGCGGAGTACAGGCACTGTGGGTTACTCCATTGCACGGGGGCCCAGGGCACTCTGCAGGGCGCCCTTCCGGCATCTCCCTGCTGGCTAGCCGGCTGGCTAGAGCTAGGCCCACAGCTTTGGCAACTGCCCCACCTGCTGGACGCCCATCGCAATTACCTCAGTTGGCCAGCAGGTTGAATAGAGTGGCTGCGGAGAGACAGGCTATTGCCCAGGCACGGGAGGGGGGGTGGTGCCCTGAGGGCACCTGTGTCAAGGGCTTTGGCTCTGCCGAAACAACAACCTAGAGAGACAGTGCAGTTGGAGGATAGGTGGCAGCAGCTGGTGTCCGTACTGGTCCCGCTGCTAAGCCAGAACACCCAGAGATCCCCCACAAGGGCGGCTAGTTCCCCCGCGCTGCTCCCCGGTGTGTCCCTCCCGCAGGGTGCGGTCTCTACCACGTCCACGGCTGTTCGGGTGACTCCGCATGACGAAGATACAGCAACGCCTGGTACACTGGCCGGTTCAGGGGACGCATCCGGCCCGATGGAGCAGACTATGGCTGTCGCTGTGGCGGGAACAGCAGGTAAGGCTGCGAGTAAGAAAAAACGGCGCAGGCGAAAATCGCACACGTCCTCTTCCTCCTCCGGGTCCAATTCGGTGACGTCGGAGGAGGAGGGGGGTCGTAGGTCACGACGTAGACACCGGCATTCTAGGCGGCGGCGCCGATATTCCCGGTCCACCAGCGGGAGTTCTGGTTCCCCCTTTTTCCCCAAAGGGAACGTTGTGCGCTGCGAGTACACGGCGGTATGTCGGGGCTTGCGCCAGAGTGTGCGCGAGTGGATTAATGAGGGAAAATACGTGAATTTCTTCACTCTGACTGCGCAGGCGGAGAAAGACTACTGCACGGCAAAGCGAAAAGCAATAGGCCGCCTATTGTAATTATCAAAGATGGCAATCGGGGATGTTCATGTTTGCCGCTTGCTATCTAGAGACAAGGCCGGAGGAGCACATGAACATGGTGCGATATATGCATATGATACACAAAATGTTCATGTCTGATGGCGGCACGGCTTGGAAGTCCTATGATGAGGACTTCCGACACAAGCAGTTGGGGTCCTTCATCATAGACTTTGGGTGTAAAGATGTGCAACTTTGGGTTGAGAAGAGACCTGTATCCTCCGTTGCACCTCCCCCTCCTCCTCCTACCCCTCCCCCTACACTGCCAGCTGCTGGCGTGGTGGCTCGTCGGGCTAATGCTCCCTTTCGGAGTGGCGCGGGTGGCACACCCGCGGGCAGATGCTTTGGTTTTAATGGGGTCGGCTGCAACTTGGGAGCGCGCTGTTGATTCTATCATGCCTGCGCCCGCTGTTGGGGTCCTCACCCGGTCAGGGATTGCAACCGAGGGAGGCAGGGGGGGATTACGCCCAGGCCTGGCGCCGGGGCTGCTCCGCAGTAAGGCCCCCTCCCCGGTCCAAGTAGATCGCATGGCCGGATGGCTGAGCGTGTACCTGGACAAAACCAGTGCGGCTTTCCTGGGTGATGATTTCCGGTTTGGCTTTCGCCTCCCCCTTAGAGGCGAGGTTAACACGGGATCCCCCTGGAACTTGAAGTCCGCTGTAGACATGCCTCACATTGTGCTGGAGAAAGTGGCTAAAGAAGTTGATTTGGGGCGGATGGTGGGACCTTTCGCGGCTCCTCCCGTCGGGGAGCTGGTGCTCTCCCCGGTGGGGGTGGTCCCGAAAAAGGAGGCGGGTAAGTTTCGGCTTATCCAGCATTTATCCCACCCGCCAGGCTCATCGGTGAACAACGCAATTCCTGAGGAGTTGTGCCGGGGCACTTACCAGTCCTTTGAGCAGGCGTTGGCCATTGTGTGGAGTTTCGGCGCAGGGGCGTTGCTGGCGAAGATTGACGTGGAGTCGGCCTTCCGACTGATGCCACTGCACCCGGACTCGTTCCGGTTCATGGGCTTTCGGCTACCCACGGGTTTTTACGTGGATAGGTGCCTGCCCATGGGCTGTTCGATTTCCTGTGCCTATTTCGAACAATTTAGCACTTTCTTGCACTGGTGCGCGCAGAGGGAGTCGGGCGAACAGGGTTTAGCGCATTATCTGGACAACTTCCTGTGCGTGGGCCCGGCTGGGTCCCTGCGTTGCGCAGCGTTGCTGGGGGTGGTACAGAGGCTGTTTGGATATTTTGGGGTGCCCATAGCTGCCGGCAGAGACAGAAGGGCCGGCTACCTGTCTCTCGTTTTTGGGCATCGAAATCGATACGCTATGCGGTTGCTGCAGGCTCCCCCTTGATAAGCTCGAACGGCTACAAGGGGTGGTCTCGGTAGCTTTGTGTGCGGGTAAGCTTCGGTTGCGCAAGCTGCAGTCACTACTCGGCTTACTACATTTTGCTTGCAGGGTGATCCCCATGGGTCGGGTTTTCTGCAGAAAACTCGAGCGCGCCATGGCGGGGATCCGTCATCCATTGCATTTTGTGCGTTTGTCCGCGGAATTAAAAAGGGATATCCGGATATGGAGCTCCTTTCTGGAACATTTCAATGGAGTGTTGATATGGCCGGCTCCTCGGCGTAGCAATGCTCAATTGGAATTGTTCACAGATGCGGCTGGCGGGATGGGATTTGGGGCCTACCTGCACGGGCATGGTGCGCTGCGCCATGGCCCGTGGAGTGGGTTACGGAGGGCCTCACGAAAAATCTGTTGCTGCTGGAATTGTTCCCCATCGTGGTGGCGCTTGAACTGTGGGGGGATAGCCTAAAAGATTCCTGCATAGTTTTTTTTTGGTGTGATAACCTGGGGGTGGTCCAGGCGATAAATCGCCAGGGCTCCTCCTCTCTTCCCGTGCTGCGGCTGCTGTCGCGGTTAGTTTTGTGTTGCTTGCTTTTGAACATCCAGTTCGTTGCCAGACATGTGCCGGGGGTAGAGAATTCTATTGCTGATGCACTGTCCAGGGGGGATTGGGCCCGGTTTCATACCTTGGCCCCTGGTGCTAGTGCGGTTGGTGAACCCTGTACCTCTTATGTTTGGCAGATGATCAGGCCGGCATGGAGGGCTTAGCCATGCGGGCCATCGCACCCAGGACTTTGCGATGCTACCAGGAGGGGTGGCTTGAGTGGGAACAATTCAGGTTATACTCTGAGCAGGCAGGTAAGACACCTAGGGCAGCTATGGTGGCCTTTGTTTGGCGATTGTATTCTTTGAAATTTTCTGTTGCCGCTGTTAGGTGGGTGCTTTCTGGTGTCTCCTTTTTCTCGTCTTTGTATGGTCGCGTTGACCCATCTAGGTCATTTCTGGTTTCGAGAGCATTGAGGGGCTGGCAGCGGGCCACTCCGACAGTCTCCGACCCTAGGCGTCCGATTGATATTGCACTGCTCCCACCGCTGCTGGGTGCCCTCCGGGACGTATGCTACCCTCATTTTGAGGTGCTACTGTTCAGGTTGGCATACGCAATGGCATATCACGGGGCTTTTAGGATCGGGGAGCTGGTGGCACCGTCCAGGAATGCCCGTCGCCTTTGGATGTGACCGATGTGGTGGTCCAAAGGGATTCGGTTTTGTGTCACATGCGATGGTCCAAGACCGATCAGGCTGGGAGGGGGCGGTGGCTGTCTTTGCTCCCATCTGCTCTGGAAGGGGTATGCCCGGTGGAGATGGCACTGGCCTTCCAGCGGGTACGCCCCGACCGCCCGGGCGCATGGTTGATGCACGAAGACGGGTCGCCGCTTACTAGATACCAGTTCTGTCATGTATTGGACCGGGCGCTGGGGGCCTTGGGCCTCGATCCAAAGGAGTTTGGGTCTCATTCCTTTAGGATCGGGGCTGCTACGTCTGCAGCTGCGGGGGGCCGCTCCGACGCAGAGATTCAGTCTCTGGGCCGATGGTGCTCCGCAGTCTTTCGCAGGTATATTCGGCAAACTCTCTCTGTCACTTTGCCGGATCATGGTTCACTGGATGCATAAGCACTCGCCAACCTCCTGTGGGGGTCTTGAGGTGTGTTCACATTTCCCCCGAGGGCACAATTCGGCTGATCTCTAATTTGTCATGGTGTACCTGATAGATTACTCCGGGGGTTTGTGTGTTTTGTGCCTCAAGAGCTGGTGCCATGGTCCAAAAAACTTTTCTTTTTCCGCTCCTTGAATGCTTGTGTTGATTTTGTATTTTAGTATGGTGGTTTAATATTCTTGTACACTGTTGCAGGTCGGCAAGATGTCAGGAGCGTGTGGGTCATAGGCCATTCGTACGTCTATTGGGCCTCAAGGTCGCCCGTGGCCTGGGATGTGTGCATGTATCCCGAAGCAAGCATGGTGCGGTGGCTGGGTGTGAGAGTCATGTGTTGGCGCACCTTGCAAGAACAACTGTTGAGGGCTATGCAGAGCTACGGCACCCCTAGGGTGCTGATCATCCATTTAGGGGGCAATGATGTGGGACAGTGTACGACACTGGAGTTGCGGTCCATGATTATCCGGGATCTGCATATTGTTGCACAGGCCTGGCCGGCTTATAAGCTGGTCTGGTCGGCTATGATTCCCAGGCGTCTGGAGATCGGCACGATCTTGCCCACGGGTGGATAGCTCTCGTAAAAAGGTGAATGCAGCTGTCGAGAGATACGTAGTAGTGAATGGAGGCGGTGTCATCCGGCATGATGGCATCATTTTTCGGAGGTAAGAGCTGTATAGGGAGGATGGTGTGCATCTGAGCCCGGATGGCGTGGCCATGTTTTTAGCTGATCTGTTTTTGTGGTTAAGGAGTCGGTGCTGAGCGTTTTTATTGTTGGTGGCGGTGCTGCGGCTTAGGGCCTAGCTTGGCGGTAAAGAACGGTCAATTGTGTATGGGAATGTGTGTAGATAGTGGGTGCGCTCTCCAGGCATCGATTGTCACGAGCCATACTTCTGTGCACGGAAGATGGCTGCCACCACGACCTGGGTGGTGGCTGGGAGAGTTGGTCACCAGCGGTGTGTGAATGCTATGGTGATCCTAACCCACCCCCTTTTTCTTTAATCTGACCGTTCTTTAGTGCCGCCACCAATATTATAGTCTTTAAATAAATAAATTTGACATTCGTTATTTTGAAACTCCAGCACTTGTGTCCGTGTCGTTATTTTAGATAAGTTGAAGTAAGTTAAGTGTTAAGGTTGTTTTAAGCATGAGAGTAACGATGGTGAATTTAAAGGTAAAAGGAGATAAAGCACCAGCCAATCAGCTGTGTTTGAAAAAGACAGTTCTGGGGTTGGTTGATTGGCTGGTGCTTTATCTCCTTTTACCTTTTCTCCGCTTTATCTCCAGTTTATCTCTTCTCCAAGCTTAATAAATCTGCCCCCTAGTCTTCAATTGTATCCCAGCAGTCCCAGTGGTGCCTGGAGTCTCTGCAGTTGTGGTGGTTACATATTGCATCAAATCACATCACAAATTGCAAATGGTGTGTACCTACATTGCATTTATATACACAACAATGCACTTACTATTTTGCTAACATTCCATGGTTAACTTCCGTTCCAACTTTTGAACTGCCCCTGAAAAAAAATACCAGCTCCTTCCTGTACAGAACAAGCATTTGTCCTCATAGATGCTTTCCTATTGGCCGAGAAATTCATTAACTTCCCATGAAAAGATGGTGCATTTTCCTGAAAGTCATGTGATGTAACAAAAGAACACATTTTTATTGCAATATTACAGTACAAATTTACTAAATGAGCTTTTATGCCTCTCTATCAACCAAATACTCTCCCCTCTGTCTGCCAAGTACCATATTCAAATGAATGGCAAATATATTTGTACCTTTTGCAGTGAACACTGCTGTACAGTATGCTAAATGACATTCAGCTGTGTATGTTGCAGTGCATGTTGGGTTATACAAATCAAAAGTGAAAGTTTTACAATTGTACACTTGGTGTTAGTCAACTAATTCTTCAAATTTTTTTTGTCGTTAAAGTGCTCCCCTTACTAATAAAAGTTTGTTTAGTGTGATGCAAATAAAGGATCTGGAAATAAAAGTAATTTACTAACAGGGTTTAAGTTAAACTTCTCCTATATATTCCACTGGGAAGTAAAGTTAATAAATAAATGTAGTGTTAAACACACTGAGAGAGGGAACACAATATAGCTGAACAACAGTCACACATATTCCTTGCGGTTCAAGTCATCAAAAATGGTCCATTAAAAATGCATGACTTCTGTGCCTTACGCCTCATATTTAATTCTCTTTCATCATATTGCAATTGTTTCTTTCATTGGTAGCCAATTTGCCTGGTGCGGAGGAACTAAACTGTACCAGCAAATATCTGCCGTAGGTAAACAAAGAAAATTAATTACTTGAAAATCTGTCCCACACAAGAATGTTCCCTTTGCGTCTCATGAACTTTAAATAACTTAACAAAGAATGTACAACTATATTCAAATGTTTTATGTCTTCTGAACATACTTTTAGATATATTTAAACATGGCAACCATTTAACACAGATTTTCCTATGAAATACATAAACTTCCTGTTGGCTAATGTCAGCCACCATTTCTACACCAGGTGAAAAGAAGCAAAGACAGTGAGACAAATTGGTGGGGAATAGTTATGGTGGCAAATAAAAATGTCCTGACATATAGGGGGAAATTTTCTAAAGGAAATTTGTAAAAAATAGGTGTATTTGTAGCCAGAAATACACTTATTTTTGACATTCACTATCCCGAAAATACGGCAATTCATATTTGTATTGATAGCACATCAATACGACTACGAATTGCCGTATTATCGGTATAGTAAATGTCAAAAATAAGTGTATTTCTGGATACAAATACACCTATTTTTTTTACAAATTTCCTTTAGTAAATCTCCCCCATAGCATCACTATACTTCTGAAATAATCCAATAAAAGGGTTAGATAGAATTAAACACTCAACCTACCACCAGCAACTAAAGTTATCTAAACTCCCCTGCTAATGACACAAATAAAGGCTCAAGTAGAGTCACATAATCTGCTGAATCCCATGTATTAGCAGGGAGCATCTCAAGACTTAAGGTGGCCATACATCCGAAAGACGTGCTTACAATCATGATTGTATCCAACTTTCCCTTCAACTCCATGGCAGTCCTTGGTGGTTTTTGGACACAAAATGTACTCACAATCCTTCATAAAATCTGTCATACAATAGGAGTACCAAAAATCCTGTTTTATTATTATTTTTTTAAATTTACCAATCTTTACCAATTACCATTATTAAATAGCCTTAATGTAGCAATCCTCTGAAAACTGTTTTCAGAGTAGTGACAGAATTGAGCAACCACTGCTCTCTTCAGCCTCCCTCCAATCTGCAACCGCCCGCCTGTCTGCCACTTGGAATCTTTTGCATCTTCCGGCATCTTCACGGCCGGCAGGAAGCTGCACCTCTCCTCTAGCCAGGGAGGGAGTGTGAAATGACCCCAGTTGTATGAGCTATCTAATGACAGATTGGATTTAGTGGGTGTGTTTTGTAGTAGGGATTTCTATATCCACTATGGTATATAAAGCAGTGATGGCTAACCTTAACACTCCAGCTGTTGTTGAATTACACATCCCAGCATGCCCTGCATCAGTTTTGGCAAATAGCAAAACTGATGCAGGGCATGCTGGGATGTGTAAGTTCAACAACAGCTGGAGTATCAAGGTGTCATCACTGGTATAAAGTGTCAACAGTCCATGCTGGTAAGATAGATGTGGTATTACTCAGTTTGATTAGCAAAGGGGAGTGCGGTGCCTCCGATTGCTTTGGATGGGTGGCTTTGAGGCATCACCATTTAACATTTCTATCACTTTGTGTTTGTTTTTTACATTTTTGTAGCACTTGAAGCTCCTTGAGTCCTGTTGGAGAAAGTGCGCTATATAAATTAAACTTACTTACTTTCACACAGTCATTTTTCACTTTTTGAACACTTCTAAAACTGAGCAGCAACAAGGGTCGACATGAGAAAAGATTGACATGAGTTTTTCAAGTTTTTTTGCGCAGCTATGTGGAAGTGTACCGTATCCCCTCGCATGGCTTGCTGCATTTGCCATGCTTCAGGCACACTATTTTATTCTCCCTCTGGGCCCACTGGAATGGTAATGTATGCACACGACGGTTTAAAGAAAAATATGAAAAACTCGTCAACCTTTTTCCAAGTCGTCCTTTTGCTTGTGCTGACCCTTTCACCATGGCAACCTAATGCATGTAGACCTTTCACATGTGTCGACCTAATGACTGTCGACCTAGACATTTTCAATCTAATGACCGCATACCGTAAAAATTTAGGGAGATTTAGAAAATTGAATGTGGTTCGGTAAACAAAACCGAAAGCTGGAGCTCTAACCTATACAACAATGTATATACTGTTACATGAGCTCATTTATCTTCCCCACATAGACCAAAAGATACAGATTTGAGACCTATAAACAGCTCTTTCCAGCCTCTTTACCCAACTCATTTCCCAGCTTAATAGAAAAGTTTGAGCAAACCATGTACTTTCAATGTGTGCAATTTTTCAGCTAAATTTTAAATTGGGTTGTCTTCTTCACATTGTAGTCCAGTGATTTATGGCCGCCCTCTCATACCTTCACTTCTGGATGGCATTTGCAAAGGGTACAAAACTCTTAGAAAACCAGTGTCCTCAACTGATTAAGGATCGTGGATGATTTGTCCTTTTATACTGGAACGTCACAGAACAGAGCAATGGAAGAAATGACATATTTTAAGACCCTTAAACCTGCTGCTCTCTGCATTGCAGGTAGGTATTAAAATCTCCCAGGATCTCATTTATACAGTTAAACAGAAAATGACCAAGGTGATTGCTTTTCTCTGATCTGATAAAAACAAATTTACTTAGGAGAAAATAAAATATAATAGGATTAGCAGCAGTCTGTGGTTTTTTTTTTAAAGCTCATTGAGGGGAACTGAGATCTGTTTGACATATGACTTTTTTTGATTTATGGAAATATTTTCTTTTGATAAGGCATAAAAAATGCAGGTACAATGGAAGGGCACATGTGTTACCGAAATTTGCTGCAGTATATTACATTTGCTTTAATAGTAAGACTGATGTCTTAAACATGTGCAATCATCATTTCTAAATATATTTTTTCCCCTGGAGCTATGGATGTAAAGTCATGTAAATAAAATGCCAAATGTAATAAATTAGATTTCAAACTGCAAATGGTTTGGCATTAAAAAAATGTTGCTTTAAATCTAGCAACTAAATTGCAGAAATTGCAGTAAGATAGGTGATCCTAGCCAAGTATAGGCTATACAAGGCTGGTTTGCCTAACAATCCAAGCAGAATGCTAATGTTTGTAACTGCCACTTCCTCTGATGCCCTCATTGACAGGAGTACAGGAATAGAGAGCTCCATTTGGAATACCAAGCACACTTTTTATATGTCCCTCTCCTGGGAGCAGTGAAGAGAGGAAAGCCTTTTTTTTTTTTTTGCTTCAAATACAACTAATGGGAGTACAAGGATTCACCAGAGATAAAGATGACAATGAATGATAAATATGTAGCTGCCATAGTGGTTCTATTATCAGTATCTAAGGCTGGTAAGAGAACAGATGAAATTTAGGAAAATTTGCTTTATTCTGTTTCATTATTTAAAAATGTGTTTTTGTTTTTTTTTGCCATAGTTCAGTTGTATTACAATTATTACAGGGTTTTTTAACTAAGTTAAATTTAACCCTTTGAGCGCCAATGTTGTTGTGAGAGTTTGCAAAATATCCGTTTAGAATGCCACCCTTGCTGACAGCAACGGTTCCTTTTTGATGCAATATTTAATGAAACTTTGCAGGCAACATCTAAAGTGATTTACAGTATATACCTCGACAATATATATATTTACAGTATATACCTCGACTATGGCCCTGCCATCACAGCAGCATTGGCACTCAAAGGGTTAAAGCTTAAAGCTGGCCATACACTTGTCCGATTTGGTCACTTTTCACCGGATTCTGATGGATTGGGCCGAGAACATTAGTGAAATCTGATCCAATCTGATGCATGGTCCTATGCACATCGGACAGCCTCCTGGCAGCTGGGAATGGGATCACATGTGATATATTACATTAAAAAGACTGCATTCAATATATCCCAGGTGGCTCAAGGGGGACTGACTGCGACTTCTCCAGGGGAGTAGTATCAGTAGTGTATGAGGGGCTTAAGTCCTCGCTTTATGTTGTACTATGAATGCACAAATGACATATGTCTTGTACATGTGCATATCCCATCAACCTGGCCGAACACTGACCACTCCAGGGTAGACCTTAGCAGGTGGGTATTTATTTATATATCTTTTTTTACACTTCTGGAATAAGATGTAAGAAATCACCATTCTTGCTGCACGCAGTATCAAAAGAGACAGAGGGGTACATTTACTAAGACTGGAGTTCTTTTGAAGCCCATAACAACCAATAAGATTCTATCTTGTATGATCTTGTAGAAGGTGCAAAATAAATAAGAATTGGAACCTGATGGGCAACATCCCATCTTCATCCCATCTTCAATAGTAAATTTATCTCAGAGAGGGCAGGATGTATTAAAATACATTGCTGCCAGCGCATATGTACTAACATATGCGTCTGACATCGCGGTGTGGTGACAGAGGCCCATGCGATACCTGTACTGTGGTGTGCGGGGGGGTCTCCGTCACCTCCCTGCCGCCTGGTTCCCCCCTTACACCGGGGACAGCTAGGCAGGTTGTCCCCGGCGCCTCCTCCTCCCCCTGCAGCCGGAAGGACGTTCGGCTGCCTTACTAGGGGGAGAAAGGGCTTACCTTCCGGGTCCAGGAGGACCTGGACCAGGTAAGCCAGGGGGAGAGGGGGGTCGGCGGGTTTGCGGCGGATGCGTCGGGCGGCGAAAAGAAGCCAATAGGCTTCTATAGGCTATCGCCACCCAAAGGTGGCGATATCCTACAATGCGGTATCGTGCCGGCGGTGTTTTAATACATAGGAAAATGCAGTAAAACGGGGGTTTTTCCGCATTTTCCCCTTAGTACATCCAGCCCAGTGTGAGGGCAGATTGTACCAATTTTGTGTGGTACATACCAGCACACATTGCGCTGATACTAATTGCAATATGAATACTAATGAGCACTGCAATTAGACTTCTGCAGGAGATTTCTGTAGAATTTACTGCATTAGGCTATTGGTACATAGCAAGAATACATAAAAACAGAAACTACAGAAGCATTTAACATACAGGTAAATGTAATACACATTTTCATTGTATATATGTGTGTTTGTCTCTGTGTACATTTTTCAAATGTATAGTTTTACCATTAACACCTATCTCTATCTTGAATTTATAATTTGTAAGTATGTATCAAAAAACATCACAAAAAAAAAGCCTGTACCATCAATACGGGCACTTCCTAAAACTTAATTTCCTGCTATGTTAGGTATCATTTATGGGGACACAAATAATTGAAAATGATGGCGTAAAAGACCTCAGTCCATTACATTTAATAGAAATGACCCTGTTCTGCCCAAGAAAGAGCACAGAGCATTCCTAAAGATAGAGAACAGTGTTACAGCTCATTCATGGAGTGGATGAAGTATGAAATAAGCTACACGGTGGATGAACAACTTAGTGGTAGAGCGGTTTCTAAAGCCGGGACACAGTAATTCAGACCACTTTGTCTATCACGCATTAAACCACCACAGGATGGTACCATGTAAGAGCAGAAAGTATATCTTCAACGTCTTTAATCTGCAGCCACGAGATGCAAGGATGCATTTGACTACAACAGCCAGAGGTGTTGCTATGTAGAATACTGGTGTTCTAGGTGTGCAGGAGAAAACCGAATGTAATGTATTTTTCTCCAGGTTGCCAGCAAGATAATGGCAGATAATTAAACATACTCAAGATCCCTCAGGGATGTATGTATTACTAAATGCTGTTTCAGCCAGCTAACACGCTTCTTGCAAATAAACACTTGCTAAATTCAATAGATGATTTCTCTGAAATAAAAAAACAAAACACATTTATATTCATTGAAAGGCATGATAAAATGCCAATAGGACAATACCATGCTTATAATGTGCTGTGCAGAAAGCATTTCGAGAATCTCTGAGGTCTCCTATTTGTATGTGTTGTTAATTTAAATATATTTTACTGTGTACCCAAAGGTTTTACCTTAGTAGAACCAAAATGGGTATCGCAAAACTGTAAAGGCTTATTATCTGTATCTAATGTACAGTCATTCAGCATTAATGTTTGCAGAGGAATTATACTGTGTGCACATTCCTATAATCCACCAGTGGGTATTTGCTAAAAGTCTAAAGACAATCATTCTGAGGAAAAATTATAGCTTTTCTGTTTCTTGTGTTTTGCTATAGTTTACTTTTAGGACTTCCTACATTGTTATTATTAACTTATTAATATCAAAACAATGATTTCTAAAAATTGTATGATTTTTACAAAATACTCTAGTAAACCTGAATGTCTATGTTTAATAGAACATGGTTGTTACATACCATACTTCTAATTTTTAAGGAATGCACCCTGTAAGATTGAAAGGATTTATCGCGTCTGATCTCATGTCTAAAGTGACCAGAGATCGTGGGGCTATATTGAAATGGCTGTTATTATCAAATATATCAAGCTCATCAAGGTCAGGTTAAGCAGCATATAGCAGCTAAACCTGACGAAAAGAATGGGTGAGATGAAAAAAGTCCTGTTTGCTCAATGGGTAAATTTTTGTGCATTTTAGCTTGCCACCCCGCGCTGAAATGACGTTGCCAGCAGACATACACGTCCGAACGGAGCTACATTTCAATTGCGCCATTGGGCACCACTCATAGGAATTCAATGTTTGATAGACAGGGGTGGATTGGGAATCATATCCAGTCCGGGAGATCCAGGGGGGGGGGGGGTGCTGGTGGAGATATTTTTGGCCGGCAGAGGAGATTACATGTGCTGCCAGCAAGGGGTCCGGAGCAACGGAAGCGTACAGTGCTCACGCGGCCACGGTCATCTTTAGTTTGGGCAGGAGTCAGACGGTCGCAGCGGACGCTAACCGCTGTGGTAGCGCGGCCGGGGGCCACATAAGGTGGCCCAGCTGGGGGGAGGGGAAGCGGCCAGGTCTGGACCGGCCCACCAGGAAATGGGCTGGTTTCCCGGTGGCCCAATCCATCCCTGTTGATAGATAAATATATAGATAAAACAAAAAGGTGGCAAACAGATAATTAAATTTACCAATGAAATTAAACTTGTAATCTACATGATTAACCATGGAGACAATTCAGCATGGAATTGTTGAATTGCTAAAATCGTTATTTGGCGATTTTAAAAATTCTGCGTAAGTGCGCATACTGCAGCGCACATGCACAAAACTGCGGTCACATCCCAGAATGATGGGACCAGTTTGAGTGATGATGGGGAATAGCGGTTGGGAAGGTGAGTCATTGTTGGGTGGATGGGATGCGGTGTATGGTGGGTGCGGTACCGACAACACAGGCATTTTTAGGCTTCATCTGACATCACCACAAGCCTGAAAAGTTTGGGTCCATGGCCAGGAAAATCCTTAATCCCATTCAGAACTTGTGGTCAATCCTCAAGAGGTGGATGGACAAACAAAAACCCACAAATTCTGACAAACTCCAATCATTGAATAGATAAGAATGGGCAGTCATCAATCAATATGTGGCTCAGAAGTTGATTGACAGCATTCCAGGTCAGAGGTCTTAAAAAAGAAGTGTTTGATTGCCTAGTGAATTTGTCAAATAAGGTGTGAAAATTGGCAAGCAAACATTTTTATGACCTGTAATGTTTACCTTTATATAAGAAATGTAATCTATTTTTCCAGAAAAATTTTATTTGAATTTTAGGTACTTGTGTACTTTCACGGCGCCAGCATTTTAATAACAAAGGTGAGCGACACTGGCATTTCTAGCAGATACAGTATGGTCATTATTTGTGTATGCTACATGGTTGTCTTACAAAAAGGGCTGTATATGCCCTAAAATGTCGACTTGTTTTCATGTTTGCAGAATTGGCATTAAAATAATTGTTTATTGTGGCCCTGATTCTGGTTCACCTGCAAAAGCAAATTCTCTTTCTAATGGACAAAGCCATATTAACTGCAGGTGGGGCAGATGTTATATCAAACTTCAAATTGATATCTATATTGCAGTGTAAAAATAAAGAACCCAGTATTTACTCTAGTAGTAATATAAGGCGCCACAAAGTGTCTACAGCGCCGTACATAGCAAACAAAAAACAAATTACGTTATCTTGTACAAATTACAAGGTAACGTACAGGGTGTGTTGATAAAATACAGCATAGAAACAAAATACCACCCAAATGTAACTCTCTCTGCACATGTTACATCTGCCCCACCTGCATTGCACATGGTTTTGTCCATTAGAGAGAGAACTTGCTTTTGCAAGTGAATCAGAATCAGGCCCTGTGTATGTGTGTGTGTGTGTGTGTGTGTGTGTGTGTATATATGCTTTCACCACAAACACATATTGTAGTCCGCATCATATACCACTAATAAATAGAATATTTTAAAAAGCCGGCTTGATTTTGTAAGTTATGCTAACAAATAAAGTTTGTTTCACACACTGTTCTACTCTTACCAATAAAGGGCTTCATTCTGAGTTTTATGCAAAAATGCAAGCAGCAGCGACTATTGCCATCTGCTAATTTTTGGAAATGATGATACAAGGCCCATTCCTGTTTTTTTCTACCTTTTTGGCAGGTACAGTACCATTTTATATGGCCTGTACCTTTATTTGGATCTCCCATTGCTCATTGTAAGTATAGGAAAGGGGGGGGTGACCACACCCCTTTACCTGTGGCCAAGCCCCATTTCCGAATTTGTACCAGTTTCTGCTCTTCAGATGTTGGAGGGTATAGCAAGGACTGAACTGCCCACTTTTAGCAAATGTGCTTGCTATAATATTAAATGGTAAAACTATCGGCTGCACCATCAAAACTCACACCAGCCCTGTTGCAGCTGCAGTTTCTCAATCTAACCATGACCTCCTGGACCTGCGTCTGTGTGTATGTGATTTCAGCTGGTCGCATTGACACACCCCTGATGCTTCCATAACCTACCCACTGAGTGGACTATTTTGGATTGAACTACAGTACCTCCCACCTTCTAGTTACAGCCATGGCATGCTCACTGCTTTTCCTCAATACCTCAGATACCTTTTGACCTTATTGGAACAGCACATATGTGTATATATTCAGACAATGTAATGGTTAGCATTACTGCCTCTCAGCACTGAGGTCATGGGTTCAATTTCCACCATGGCCCTAACTGTGCAGAGTTTGTATATTCTCCCAAAACTTGCGTGGGTTTCCTCCAGGTACTCCGGTTTCCTCCCACAATCCAAACATATACTGGTAGGTTAATTGGCTCCCAACAAAATGAACTATAGCGTGAATGCATGTGCATGTACATGTGGTAGTGAATATAGAAGGTAAACTACACTGGGGATGGGACTGATGTGAATGTTCAAATATTAGTAACAAATAAACCATGTTCTGTTGCAATAGATCAATCAACTACCGAAACATCTACATTGTGTGCAAATTGCTTACAAATCAGAATAGGGCCCAGAACAATAACACCTACCACAACACATATCACTAAGATTTGTTGACTATATGTTATTATTATTACTATTATTATTATTATTATTATTATTATTAACAATAAATAAAAAAAATGTGTAGATCACATTTAAGAATGTTGGATATGTGTGCCTGCGATATTATTATTGTAACTGTTTTATCAGCTCTTAGCCATGCCTGCTGAAGGTATCTCACTTGGGAGTAGAAGTTTATTAATGTGGGCAATACCCTTTAATAAATAGTTAAGTAGTAATGTCTGCTCACTAAACCTGATTTATTTGTTTTCTTAATATGTTCATTCAAATGATAAACCATCTGTTAAATTGTAGAACTGTTCCGATCTCTAATTAAATATAAAGTACTTGAATGCGTGGATACATTATTCCTCCTTACTCTTACTTTGAGGGATAATACAGAAAAGTGATGTGCAGTCAATAGGGGATGAGAGTCCAAGATAGGTAATGGCATTGTACGATTAGTTAGTTAGGGGACAATCTAAAGAAGGCCGGGATAGGTGCAGAATCCATACAGAAGACTTGCAGGTGGGAATGGGAAATGGCGATAAGGGATTATAAACGTAATATGTTTGAAAGCACAGCTAGGGAAATATATGGAGATGAGAGAGGTGAGATATCTAGCTGCAGCTTTGTTGAAGGCTTTGAACCAGCATTTTGTATGGACTCATATGAAGCAGCCAGTATAGTGAATCTTTGGTAAAACCATTAGTATAGACATTAGTCAAGAATCTCTATTCAAAGCTGAGCAAGCCTAGTGATCAATAAGCTATTTGAATTGGTCTAAAATATAAATAAAAGAGATTGTAAAGGCAATGATCTGTATTATAGTAGTGTTTCAGTAAGATAAGGATGGATAGATACCTGTACATACATGACATGCATCTTTGGTGAAAGATAAATAGAGTTTTTCAAGAGGGCAGAATGAGAAAGGTCATGACCTTATTAAGGGTGTGATAAATGTCTTGCTAACGAGAATGGTTATCTTACATAAATATATAATGCCCCAGGCACTCAAGGATAGGCTTAGAATTACACTTAATATTTACACTTTTCAGTTTTATATTTTAGTCCCAGTGTCTCTTTATTTATATGGGTATCTACTGTAGTTCTTTCTTTTTGGTGAGTAATGATTCGGCTGCCAAACAAATCGACGTGAGTTGGTCAAACTAAAAATGTCTACATAAAAAGGACAACTAGTAGCGCAAAACCTTCCAACAGTAGGGATGCATTTATTCACACATTGCACACACATGGGTAAACATATAATAAGCATGTAATCACCAGCAATAACATCAGTGTTCTCCTCCTGCCAATGGTGCATAAACTCAATTAATTTTGGACATATGAGTCCTTTGTCAGAAGCTTGGTGTCCCCCCGGCAGTAGGGATTCTTATAGCACATTCAATTAGCAGGATAATTTGCACGGGTAGCTGCGTCTGAGGCTACTTCCGGTAACGTGACAGATAACAGAAACGGCATTAGCTACTGCAGTTCCTGTTATCTGTCACTTTTGATTCCGGGCAGACAGGGATGGACCGCACAGTGACACGCAAAATACTGGAGTCTATCTTAGTTCCGGTGGAAGTATGACGTACTTCCGTTTCTGGTCACGGATATTACTGGAAGTAGTGTCAGACGAGGCTACCCGCGCCAATTATCCTGCTAATTGAATGTGCTATAAGAATCCCTACTGCCGGGGGGACACCAAGCTTCTGACGAAAGACTCATAAGTCCGAAATGCATTGAGATGTGCGCCTTTGGCAGGAGGAGAATGCTGATGTTATTGCCATTATTGCTGTAATCTGTCTGATACCTGACACGCTCCTAGTCCATAACTTTGAGGTTCCGGAGCTTTAGAGGGATCCCCAGGAGTGGTGTGGTGAGGTCCAATCGCAGATGTAACCCCCTTTTATCCCTTGCTGGTGATTACATGCTTGTTATATGTTTACCCATGTGAGTGCAATGTGTGAATAAATTCATCACTACTGGTGGAAGGTTTTGCACTACTGGTTGTCCTTTTTATTTTGAAATGTATACGTTTGACCAACTCACATCGATTTGTTCGGCCGAATCATTACCTGCCAAAAAGAAAGAACTATATACCCCTATGAATAAAGAGACACTGGGACTAAAATATCACACTGAAAAGAGAAAAGTGTAATTCTAAGCCTATCCTTGAGCGACTGTGACACTAGGGGGAAATTTACTAAAGGAAATTTGTAAAAAATAGGTGTATTTGTATCCAGAAATACACTTATTTTTGACATTTACTATGCCTAAAATACGGCAATTCGTATTCGTATTGATAGCACATGAATACGAATACGAATTGCCGTATTTTCGGGATAGTAAATGTCAAAAATCAGTGTATTTCTGGATTCAAATACACCAATTTTTTTTACAAATTTCCTTTAGTAAATTTCCCCCTATATATATTTGTATTGTATTCCTGTGTTAAAGGGTCAGTGAAACCCCTTCTGTATAGTGTTGGCTGCTAAGATATCCAGCGCATCTTGTATAATACTTGCATTAAACAAGCTTAGTAACAAGCTTGACCTCACTTACTTGGCCTTCTGAAAACAATTGCTCACTTCATAATATTGCATTTTGTTCTAGGTTTATGTGTGTGACTATATGAAGACAGGTCCAATTTCAGAAAATACATTAATGATAATGTAATGAATCGTGTTTCATGTTAAATAATATTGCATATTCTGGCTGGAGAGTAGATGTGCCAGATTTTCAGCTGAAAAGTCAAGCTTCTGGCAATGTGTGTCAGGTTTAAAAACAACAAATATCTGGAATATACTATTCTAACAGTTTGTCATGGTTAAACAAACAAATAATAATAATAGTAATTTAAGAAAAACAATCGTCAGAATGTAAAAATGAGTTCCCCTGAGTTGCAGGATACTGGCCGAACTGGGACATTTTTAAAAAGCAACAATCATTTACAATGCAAAACTATGCCTTGTAAATGATTTCTGCTTTAACAAAAAATAGTTTGGCCAGCATCCCCTACCTAAGGCGAACACGGACTGTTTACATCCCACCGAAGATGTGTCACTCCTCCATGATGTTTTGTACCCAGCACTAGCACTGAAAGCTTGCCTAGGCTGTTAGTGGCACCATTGGAGAGACACAAAGGATTGGGTTCATTTGAAAAGTCAGATACTATTACTAGGTTTGACAGCCAGTGCTGGTAACACTATTGCAGGGAAACTATAGGGTAGGGTCCCCATGGCTTACTGTCAACCCAGTCCTGGGGTTGTTATGCATACATTTATTTACTAGTAAGTCAAATTTAAGGTAATCATTACGAGTTAATGATAGTAACCATGAAGCAAGCATTGTGATATTCTATTGTGACAATTAATGCATGTTTTAAGGCAATTTTAGTTTGCTTGTGTTGGTTATTGTGAGATAATCTGCTTGAGTTAAAAGTAAAATGCCCACCTGAAGTTCTAGTTAATCAGAGTGTCTGTTTTTATGGTCTGACCAATCAGGAGCAAGTGCAGTTACTGTATCTCACCAGTAGGATCACATGTATTTTTTTCCCCTGGCCCATTTTCAGCACTGTATTACGTACAGCACTTTGCAAATGACCAGAAATAACTGGACACATGCTAATTTGCTAAATCAGAAGGCTATTACACCCCAGCCTTTGTTTACATATTCAAATTATTATTTTTTTTAAATCATAAAGTTTTGAATATATAGTTATTTAAAAGTTTAACTGTGACAAATCAACAGATTGTGGATTATGCTTTGCACAGGTGTAGTCGCTTTGGCTTCAGATATTTTACAGGAGAGCCAAAAGTGATGTTCCACAGCGAATAATGAGCACACTATTCTGCAAAGCAGCAGTGTACTTTACAGAGATTACTTATCAGACTAGATGCCATAATGTCCAGATGCAAACTGATGTCCATGTTAAAAAGCCTAGTCTCTACAGAGCAGGAACAGGTGTCTTATTCTCAGCCGCGGATCTAACATTTGCTATACTCAAAATAATTGTACCTGAGTTTGCTGAAGTTCTTTATGTAAGCATATAAAATTCCTGTACAAAGTATAGTATAAAATGTATAAAAATCATATACAGTATATATGGTTCAACGAACAATAATTAACTTTTTTTTAATTTTTCCAGTAATGTTTAGATACAGTAAATATACATAATGATAGATAGATAAGTATCAACCACAGACTACACGTTTCCATGTAAGTGGCACAAATAATTTTTTTATTGCATGCAGAGTAAATACTGGCTGCTTTTGCATGTAGCCCACAAATGCTGGACAGCTTTATTTTTACACTACTAGATTTGAGTTTGGACATGCAAATATAAATATCTCTGCACATTTTAAAAAATGCCCTAACTGCGAAGGAATACAGGGGCAGGTGTATTAAGCCTGGTAAAGGGATAAAATGGTGATAAAACAGTGATAAAGTGGAAGGTGATAACACACCAGCCACTTAGCTGTGTTTGAAAATTACAGTTAGCAGTTCATTGGCTGGTGCGTTATAATGTTCTTCTAAATCATCGCTTTATCATTTTGTCATGCTTAATACATCTGCCCAACGGTTACTTGGTCATTGTACCTTTAAGGGGCCTACACACGGGGAGATGCTAGATCACTCAGCATCGCTCAGCATGCTGCATAGTGATTTGCCGCTGAGCAATCTGTCAGGGCCAGTGTTCTGTGGTGAGAACACAGGTTCTGACATTGGCGATTATAGATTTATCCAGCAAGCTAGATATTAATCGCCAAGCGATAGCGTAGCTCGAAGCATCACATCACTGTGGCCCCTACACATGGAGCTATGTAGGTTTATGAGCGATATAGTTGAATTTAGAGATGTGCAGATCCAGATTTACCCGGATCTCAAAACGGGATCTTATTGGCTATCAAAAACATGTGACAGCATATAGCCAATAAGATCCCGTTTTGAGATCCGGGTAAATCCAGTTAAATCCGGCTAAATCCGGATCTGCACATCTCTAGTTAAATTAAATGGCCTGAAGTCGCTAAGTGTGTAAGCCCCATTACTCCCACCTCAGAGCAGACCCTGTTTTTCTCTGGCATAGGACTGACCAACTTTCCAAGAGAAGATCAACAAAATCATTAGGCGTTTCAATTCGGTGTACATCAACACAGTTTTCCTGCATTTGCAATTGTGCATTTGCACAAAAAGGTATATGCATTCTTACCTACATAGAATTTTGCATATTGTTGACTTGTGTCTCCATACACATGGAGAAAGGGAACAAGAATGAGCAGGATCTGGAAAGTAGACTGAGTACAGTGAGTGTTCACAACATTGATACAAACTTGGACATGGATGGATGCTTCGTTTGCTACACTTTACCATTTCCAATCCACGTGTTAAGTATGAAAAAGTTCCCAAAATGTTTCAAAAAATCATGAAAAACTTGTGTTGACCTTTTCATGTGTTGACTGTTGCCATGTCAACCTATTGTTGGCCATATGTATGTCGACTGTATGGTGTCAACCTATTGACTGTGGACCTAGACATTATCTGCCAGCCATCCGGATACCATGATGTTTAGTTTCCTGTAGATACAAAAATGGAGATTTTGAGACATATAAGCAATAATTTAGCCGTCCCTTTGCAATGGAACCACAAGATCTTATTTAATATTCATGTAATCTATTGCATTTGCACTTTGCTCAGTTAAAGTCCTAATTAAACCAGCTCTCCATTGATACAAATTGCCTTTTCACACTCACAGTAAATGGAATTGTCTTGAGTATTTTATTTCATGAAAACTTGCATGCCATTATTAAAGTTGAAATGTAACATTTTCAAGACATATGGCTTCATATTTCTATCTGTATATGATTAAATGGATATTATTTTGTTTATAAGAGCCCCTGAAGTTGTGTGTGATACCTTGATTTATTTCCACCATGGTAAGTGGCATCTTAACCACTTAGAAGCCTAGTGAGTCACTGAATAATTTCTCTGTGCATATATAATATGTAGCATAGCATTAGCCATGACCCACTTCAATGACTCAAAGGCTCATTTAGTAAGAAGCACTAAATATGCAGAAGCGCAGCTCATTTAGTTTTGTGTAAATGTAACCATTTGTCAGCATGGCCTACATAGGGCCTATAGACACACGCATTCTTCTTGGTGTCGGAAGTGCCCCTAAATAAATGCTGTGGTTAAAATGCACATGAATCATAAAGTTAAACTGTCACTCTAAAGTCCAACTTACTAGACACAGTATACAGGTCCACCTCCTTTTATAGTTTCCACCTATTTAATGTCTACTACAAAACTTTTGTGATATATAAAGTATAAAAGTGAGTAAAGATCAAGCCTGTAATACTACATGGCTCAGTACTGTGCATTATAATCATACTTACTGTATTTACTCTCCTGGAAGCTGAGGGAGGCTCTTGATTTCTTGGGTAGTCCTCTGCTGTTCTGGAATAGTAGGTGGCTCTTCCTAGTAAAGCAGGCAAGATGAGGTTATAATCACTGGAAATCATGAGTCCATGGGAATGGGGCAGGGCTAAACCTTTGGAATCACATCATCTAGCCTTGCACCCTCACTGGGTGTGTGAATCACAGATGTTTCCCTGTGTTGGTGGTGGAGTCTAATGACTATTCAATTCCGCCCTGCCCTCCAAAGTCCATTGCAATGTCTTCTTTGCTGGTTACAAACATATTATATATATATATATATATATATATACAGATCCACAAAGCCTGCACTCGCACTTTTATTAAAAGACAATGGGTGGGGTGCCTCAATGGAACACAGGTATAGCCTGCGTCCAAAATACAAGAACAAAAAAGTCTTACTGTGAGGTAAGACAAAAGCACTCTCCACAATATGAATATTAGGGTGATGATCAGGAAAAAACGTCTGATAAACCAAAACAAAAATGATTAGCACAATCCTGAGCTATTAAGCTCCAACGTTTCGGTCACTAACCGTGACCTTTGTCAAGGAGTCTTCTAAAGTCCAGCAGCAATGAAAGGTGGTCACCAGATTAAATATTGAGACAACAGGTAATATCCACAGGATCAGGGCCACAACCTGCATCCCCCCCAGCGCCTGGTATAAATACCTTGCAGCTGATCAATATTCAGCGCCAATCTGCGCTTCGCGTCCCCGGCCTTGGAACGCACGCTGACGCGGCTTCCGGCCTGTGGAACGCATGTGACACGGCCCCCGCAACTTCCGGGAGCCGCTGTCATCCTGCTGAAGGGGACGGCCAATATGATGCCATTACAACTGGTGTGTGGGACGGCTCCCTTAATCAGGACCGCCCCTTCAATAACCAAGACAATACATTATATTAAACACTAGGTATATGACGGGGCTGGAGACACTATTAAGTGTCGTCCGGTCAGCACCGATCCCTGCAAATCCCGCCCACCTATATACCTAAAAAAACAAAACACAAAAACCAAAACACAAAAACAATAACAATAATACCCGCACATGTGGATGGGGAGAGAAAAGGGAAAAAATGCAATGTGAAGTGATATGCGCAATATTACAGAGCACATAGCAGACGGTCGTGCCGTTTTTGACAGAAAATTATTGGTTACCGTAAGTTATTCTTTGGTGCTTTAATAAAATAATAATAAAAATAAAATAAAAATTAAAGCACCAAAGAATAACTTATGGTAACCAATAATTTTCTGTCAAAAACGGCACGACCGTCTGCTATGTGCACCATAAAGCACCAATTGCAAGTGTTGGACACAGTATGGTCGACAGGGTGTCGACATCCTGATGCATCCCCTCAATGACTTTAACCTTCCATTAAATGAATGGGAGGTGCAGCACATTGCATGGAATTGGTATTTGATACTATACACCAATTGTGGTAGTGATTGTAAATAATTCCGCATTCAGTTGATTACGAGGGGGGCACCGCCTGTGTGACTCCTCTGTAATATTGCACATATCACACTTTTGTCACGCAGAAGTGACACTTCACATTGCATTTTTTCCCTTTTCTCTCCCCATCCACATTTGCGGGTATTATTGTTATTGTTTTTGTGTTTTGTTTTTTTATGTATATAGGTGGGCGGGATTTTCAGGGAACGGTGCTGACCGGACGACACTTAATAGTGTCTCCAGCCCCGTCATATACCTAGTATTTAATGTATTGTATTGTCTTGGTTATTGCAGGGGCGGTCCTGATTAAGGGAGCCATCCCACACACCAGTTGTAATGGCATCATATTGGCCGTCCCCTTCAGCAGGATGACAGCGGCTCCCGAAAGTTGCGGGGGCCGCGTCACATGCGTTCCACAGGCCGGAAGCCGCGTCAGCATGTGTTCCAAGCCCGGGGATGCGAAGCGCAGATTGGCGCTGAATATTGATCAGCTGCAAGGTATTTATAGCGGGCGCTGGGGGGATGCAGGTTGTGGCCCTGATCCTGTGGATATTACCTGTTGTCTCAATATTTAATCTGGTGACCACCTTTCATTGCTGCTGGACTTTAGAAGACTCCTTGACGAAGGTCACGGTTAGTGACCGAAACGTTGGAGCTTAATAGCTCAGGATTGTGCTAATCATTGTTGTTTTGGTTTATCAGACGTTTTTTCCTGATCATCACCCTAATATTCATATTGTGGAGAGAGCTTTTGTCTTACCTCACAGTAAGACTTTTTTGTTCATATATATATATATATATATATATATATATATATATATATATATATATATATATATATATATATATTAATTAATTCGGTATTTGTTAATGAAAGCAACATCTTTATACACATACCTGAAAGACACAATTCAATGTTTTAGGGGATGTACAACCTTTGCCCAGTTCAGCCACCTTCTCTCATTTGGAGATGTAGGCTTTGTTGCTTGTGAACAAAGTTTTTGTTAATGGAATGCTGTTCATGCATTGCCTGGTACTGCCTATTCATAGCAAGTATTGAACTGTCCTCTATCAGATTAGATTTAATTTGGGAAAGACCCAACAATGAACAGTTCAATGATTCAATATTTTCAAAGTGATATATACATATTAAATTTAGAATACTTATGGTACTTGTCATTTATATTGGATCCATTTAACTTCTCTCACCTTGTTTAAAGAAATATTTACCAAAGCTAATTGTATCCATGGGGGGGGGGGGGGGGGTATGGATATGCATTCTAATACCTGAAATACATATTAATGTTTAGTTGGTTTCATTATACAGTTGGAAGAAGAAGTATGTGAAACCTTTGGAATTACCTGGATTTCTGCATAAATTGGTCATAAAATGTGTTCTAATCTTCATCTAAGTCACAACAATAGACAAACACAGTCTGCTTAACTAATATCACACAAACAATTATATGTTCTCTTGTTTTTGTTCAACACATCATGTACACATTCACAGTGCAGGTTGTACAAAGTATGTGAACCCCTAGGCTAATGACTTCTCCAAAAGCTAATTGGAGTCAGGAATCAGCCACCCTCAAGTTCAATCAGTGAGACGAGATTGGAGATGTTGGGTAATGCTGTCCGGCCCTATAAAAAACACACAACAGTTTTGAGTTTGCTATTCTCAAGAAGCATTGCCTGATGTGCGCTGTCAGAAGACCTACTGTACAATTAAGAATTGTTGACGCATAAAGCAGGAGAGGGTTACAAATGTATCTCTACAAGCCTTGATGTTCATCAGTCCACAGTAAAAAAAAAAATGTCTTTAAATGGAGAAAATTTAGCAATGTTGCTACTCTCCCTAGGAGTGGCCGTCCTGTAAAGATACAACAAGACAAAATTGGGAAATAGAAAAATGGCACACTTGATGTTTTTTTCTTTTTGAGTTACAGGCTCCTCCTTAGATGGAATGGAGTTGTTCTCATGTGAGAACAACTCCATTCCATCTAAGGAGGAGCCTGTAACACAAAAAGAAAAAAACATCAAGTATCCGACTGCGCCATTTTTCTATTTCCCAATTTTGTCTTGTTGTATGGTTTGTGAAGTAAGGGTGTAACTTCTGGGGATTGTGAATTAAGGCAGCACTGCGCCACGTACCACCTGTCATTTGTTCTGTAAATCGTCCTGTAAAGATGACTGCAAGAGCACCGCGCAGAATGCTCAGTGAGGTGAGGAAGAATCTTAGAGTGTCAGCTAAAGACTTACAGAAATCTCTGGCACGTGCTAACATCTCTCTTAATGAATCTACGATATATAAAATACTAAACAAGAAATGGAGTTCATGGGAGGACACCACAGAGAAAACCAGGGCTGTCCACAAAAAAAAAAAACCATTGTTGCATGTTTAAAGTTTGCAAAAGAGCACCTGGTTGTTCCACAGCACGACTGGCAAAATATTCTGTGGACAGATGAAACCAAAGTTGAGTTGTTTGGAAGGAACACACAATACTATGTGTGGAGAAAAAAAGGCACAGCACACCAACATCAAAACCGCATCCCAGCTATGAAGTATGGTGGAGGGGACATCATGGTTTGGGGCTGTTTTGCTGCCTCAGGGCCAGGACAGATTTCTATCATCGACAGAAAATTGAATTCCCAAGTTTATCAAGACATTTTGCAGGAGAACTTAAGGCCATTTGTCCACCAATTGAAGCTCAATAGAAGATGGGTGATGCAACAGGACAATGACCCAGAGCGCAGTCCAAAATTCCACCTGACCGTTGTGCAGGTCTGATATTCAACTACTGTTTAGAAAGGTGAGGTTATTGCTGCCAAAGGAGGGTCATCCAGTTATTAAATCCAAGGTTCACATCCTTTGTCCACAATGCACTGTGGATGTTTACATGGTGTGTTGAATAAAACATGAGAACATATAATTGTTTGAATGTTATTAGTTTAAGCAGACTATGTTTACTGTTGTGACTTAGATGAAGATCATAAGACATTTTATGACCAACTTATGCAGAAATCCAGGTAATTCCAAAGGATTCACGTACTTTTTCTTGCAACTGTACATGCAGATGTGTGGACTTTGAAAAATTAATAATATAAACTAGATAAAAAATAATGATTTCATAATAAATAAATACTTTTACATAAGTCCAGTGGTGGATTTCACAATAAGCATGTGAGGCACATGCCTAGGGTGCGGTACACCAGGCTGATGAAGTCAGGTGATGCCACTATGGTATGTCGTCTGCAGATGCACTCAATCCTGTGTAAATATTAGGAAATCTTAATGATTTGTCATTCCATTTGGACAAATCGTCAATATATCGTTTTAATGTGTACTCACCCTTTGTTGAATGTGCAATTTAATTTGAAGCATATGGTATATCAATTTGCCCTTGCTAGATATTTAACAGTTCATTAGCTTTTAAAATCATGTTCTTCATTTATCATAGCTGCAGCAATCTAAATGACTGAAATTGCAGTTTCAGAAAAGCACAGGAACTTTTATCAATCTTACACTTTGGGATCATCTATCATTGTTCTAACCATGGGTACCATAGTCAAGAAAATATAAAAAAAATATTGTTTGTAATTTAAATCTATTACTGGAAACATATTATTATATCATTTGTAGTACTTACCTAAGTCACCCATATGTTTTGTACTATTCAGAACCTTATCATCTAATGAAAGACACGGACAGCTGTATAGATTGGAAAGTATCACAGCCAGAATTTATTAAAAGCAAATTTCTGAAATGGAAGAATTGGTCAAGGTGGCAAAGAAGCATTGCTCCTTGGCAATAGCCCATTACTCAACCCTCCGTTAAATTAATTAAATGGGTGTGGACTTTCCACCCCCTGTGCAACATTACTGAGAAGATCCATTTCCCCTTAATAGGCAAAGTGCTGATCCCTTCGTAAGATGGCAACCTGGTCATCCACTAAGGTAGTGACCGACTCCCCTCTGTCAAAGGGGAAATGCTAGTCAATCTCTGTTGCGCCAAATTTGAGCTGCCAAGGAGCCATGCCCTCAGCCCACTGCACCTCATCCTGTAAAGGTTTAAAAACCTTTACTGCTCCTCACCATCCCCATTTGTATAAAACTTACTTACTTATTACTTATTAGATATATATTACTTACTTATTAGATATATATTATCTATTAAGAGGAAGTAGATTACCATAGCCAAGAATTATACAAGCATCTAAAGCCCTCCCCTAACTAAAATCTAAATGGCTACTAATTTATGACTGACACTAAGCTATAACCAATCCTAAACCCTCAACAATAAACAGCCAAACGATCGCTGTTCTACAAAAACAGGGTGATTTTTTCATCTCAAGCTTAGTGCAAACTTTTTGATTATATTTGTGCCATTCAGCTCAATGGAAACATCAGATCAGTCTAGTGCTCAGCTGTACAATAAAAAAACTATTTTCTGTAATAGAGATTAGGCTGCAGACCTCTGTAATTGAATTGGGTATAATAGTCTCCATTAAAAACTAAATTTTTCTTCACCGGATCTGTGCTCACTAGAATCCAAAAGCTGAAACTAGTGAGCACACATCCGGTGGTCCTGATATATATGGACTGTTATTCAACTATTGATGTTATACTGGTTTTGGGGCTGATAAAACCCCCATTCATCTAGTCCCAGAGACAGTGTTCATTTCTTAGATTATACTTTGGCAGCATATTCGTTTATACTACCATCTTTTATGAAACACTGATCTCACCATGACAATGTTTATGAGATTCCCCCATGTATGAAGTGCCAATCGGTTTTTAAAATTCTATGCTTTCTAACCCCTGATGAAGTCACCTTTCTGACAAAACGCGTTGGACCTATCATACTGTTGGAAAGACTGAAGTTTTGAAGGACGTTTATTATGTGTTACATTGAATGTGTTTCTGTACTTTCTATGTTGCCTATTGGGGCATCTTTTTATTAAATATACTCCTTTTTTATTTTTCCTTCTATTTTTCATCTCTAAAACTCCTTTGGGTCCCGCCTAACAGGGGACCCTCAGAGGTGCTGCAACTGATTCTGTGTGTGCGTTTTTGGTCTCTTTGTATTTGCTCATATAAATATATATATATATTATCTATTTTATCTGCTTATTTCCAAAGCTTAGCATGTTACAACTATAATTGAAATAAGATAATATAATAGTCACAGGAACACATTAATTCAGAGAGTATTAAACATAGATCTACTATCTGACAATTATATGACAAAGAAATAACACTGGGATGCTGACAAATATGAACAAGAGCAAACATTGTAATACAACTAATCTAAGAAATGTCTTTAAATAATAAATAAAAAAATATTAACGGAGAACAAAACAATAAAACAATGGAACATCTAATTTGACAATCAAGAAAAAAAGCAGAGATAGAGTACCATATCTGCCCCTCCCAGACAGTATAATTGATGTTACAAAAACCAAGCAATGGTTTTAAAAATGTTCATCATGCGTAGGGTAGCCAATCACAATATTGGGATTGAAATATTGGGATTGGAGTTTACAATCCTGGGGTACTGGGATTAGACTGCATATTCACAATATACTCCTGACCCTGGCTGTGTAAAGCATGACATTTTGTCAGAGGTCATGCTGCATCGCTCTGACCTACCACACTGCTTGCTGCAATGTTCTGCAACCTGTTGCCGATGACCAGCCACATGTAAGAAACAATGCACAGCGGCCACTTTTACACTTGGTCATTACATTGACAAACCCAATCCCAGGTGTCCCGGGAATGCTAGGATTAAGCATTTTTCAATCCTGAATCCCCAGACTTAAAAAATGCCCTGGGATTGGCCACCCTAGTAATGCGTGATTGTTCTTCCAGGCCAAAACACTCTACATACTGTTCCCATCTTTTTTTTTTTACTACTGAAGGGATTTCTGCTTGTCTATCAAAATAAAGTAATTGTAGCAAAAGGGATTTAAATGAAGAAGAAGCCAAAATCCAGTACATAAGAGGAGTCACGCATGCGCATTACGACCAATATGCATGTGCATTCAATCGATAATCGCCCGGCGCGCAAATTTGCGGCCATGCAGTCAGGTCTGATTTACGCCCATAATGTTGCAGAACTTGTCCTAGAAGCAGGAGTAGTCCTATGGATGTACCCTGCAACCTTGCATGTCACCTCCTGAGAGTTGAGCCCAGTAGGGTTCTATAGTGCAAAATCTGCTGAATATTAAAAAAAAAAATAGTTTCTATACATTTTAGTAATGAAACTAGAAATGTTACACGTACTGTACATCTTTTTCTCCAGTAGTTACTGCCTCTTTAAATGCAGAGGTAATTACTATTTGGTGCAGCATAGACTTGTTCATCAGTAAGAAATTAGCTTGCAGCACCAAATTTGTGATGTTTTAAAATGACCCGATAAAACATTAATTTAACAGAGCTGTCAAGCAACCTTGGTTTATTTTGACAATCTGTTCTTGGTGCAGAATATCAGCAGGAGCACCCGCATTAATGTTCTTCAACAGATGTAAGAGTAAATTCTTTTTCCTGTCTATGGCTATGAGAGAACACAGACGACAATGAATTTAATTGATTAGAGAAATATATCAATTAAATCATCTGTTTTCATTAAGCATCTGCCTATTTTCATATCAGATTTCACAAAGCACCATAATACTGCCACTCCGGCATGCCTTAATTGCCTGTTTTCAGCCCTTCTGCATCCCTTATTTAATGCATTTCAGCTACATTATATTACAAACCCATTGTCCTGAGGATGTTGTCATGTTTTTAAAATGGCTTCAATCAGAACATTGCAGGCTTTGGCCATTTCAAGAGATATTAAAACTGAAACCTCATTCAGCCAGATTGAATAATGGACGTGAGCATTTTCATCCCCCCTTGTGAGGTCCAACTTTAAATCTGACACAGCTGACACTTCTTGGAATATTGACGGAATACAATTAACTCTGCTGTCTTCCAGGCATTTCTCGTGCGGTTACAAACTGCTTTGGAGACAAACAGTTTGTTAACTCCTATTTAAAGCCACAGCATTTGCCGCAAGACACAAGATAGTGACCTTATGTAACATTGTTAGCTGCGCATAAAGTTGATTGTGACTTATTAGTTGTTATGTGCTTAGGTGTTTTATTTCAACTACATTCCTGATGTCTTTTCCACTGTAATAAAATAGCAGTGTGATTAACTTATACTAGAACACTCTAACATTTTTATGTTACTTCCCCAAATGCCTGGTGTCTATTGCCTCTAAAAATAATATTTTAATGCTTAATTTTTATTTTATTTCATCCTGTGCAGATGTTTTAATTTCTGCCCATTGATTTATTTGTTTTGGCACCATTCCATTTATATAATGAATAAAACAAAATATAAATTAATATAGAAGTAACCATATTTTTTAGGTGGAACTAGGCAAAAATGGCTTCAAGGATACAGTAATTTTGATTATCATTATCCAGTTAATTACAAGTTTAATTCAAACATGCTTAGAGATGTGCAGTTGGGCTCTATAGAAATCAGAACCCAAATCGAGTCACAGTTTGGACACCTTATTTATTATATTTATTAACAGTTACTTATATAGCGCCCACATATTCCGCAGCGCTTTATAGAGAATAGGGTACTTATGTATTATCTGGACTCCCATGTTAAATTCACCCAATTTTTTCATACCCCTACTATCCAACTACGCATGGAGTTGATTTTATATAGTGGTGAGCGCAGCGAGCCCCGCGAGGGGAAGCGGTCTCATAAGAAAAACGGGAGTCCAGATATTACATAAGTACCGAGAATAGTTAAACATTCACACCAGTCCCTACCCCAGTGGAACTTACAATTTATATATTCTACCACATATACATGAACAAACATTTATTCGAGGGTTATTTTTTTTTTGTTTGAGGCCAATTAATCTACCAGTATATTTTTGGAATGTGGGAGGAAACCAGAGTATCCATAGGAAACCCACACAAGCATGGGGAGAATATACAAACTCCGCACAGTTAGTGCCATGGTGGGAATCGAACCCATGAACTCAGTGCTGTGAGGCAGTAATGCTAACCATCCATGCTGCCTACTAACCATTACACCATCCGTGCTTATGGCAATCTGGTTTGGATTTTCTTGTTCAGAATTTTTTATTGCAAAAATTATATGATTTCAGCTGTTTTTATCCATTTTCAAGAATTCCAAAACCCAAGATTCAGATTTTAAATTTGAATTCCGAAGATGAAATTAGAACCAAACACAAGAATCCACAAGGGTCTTTATATATGTTAAACAAAACATTTTTTTTTAACTAATTCTCGTTTACTTTGATCTGTAGAAAAATCCATGTTTTAACTGATGAATTGATACTAAAATCAGAACATCTGCAATTATAAGCAGCTAGGAAAAGGCTGAAAAATCTGTTTGGGTTAGGGTTGATGGGCAGTCTTTACAAATAAAGTAGATTACTATGCCATTATATTATTACTAAGAAGTTTAACCAGGTTGCTGTATAATATCCCCCCCCCCCCCCCAAAAAAAAAAAATTTGATTATGGGTAAATAATAAAATCTACTTAATTAATTATTAAATCTTTTAGACTATGAGGAAGAAAGTTCAACATCACACTCTATACAACAGGACCATTTTTTTTACATATGTTTCTGACACTCTTATGTATAGTAGAGCAGCAAAATTCACATTTTATGGCCAAATTGTGCTTTTCTGTATTAGGGATAACATTTCTGCCATTTCAGCAATTATCCCAACTCCATTTTTTACAGCAAATGACAGCATTGCACATTGATTTGTCCAAGGTGGGTAAATATTTACTCAGGGACCCTTAACCCTTTGCAGTCAAAACATTTTTTTTTGCAATTCAAACAGTCTGGTTTAAATGTTTAAATGAATTGTAATTTTTTATATTCAAAAATAGTCTACATTAAATGTTTAACTATGTTAATGTTCTTATTTTAAAGTGGCTCACCATTCGATTTGCTACTAGCGCTAGGGCTGATACGCCTGACTAGACGTTGGGCCTGAAAGGGTTAAGGGTACACACAATGAAGCAGCTTGGCGAGTTTGACTATGGTCATGGGCAATTTCAACTATGGCTAAGTTGGCCAAAGATCCATCTCCACTGAAAAAAACTAAAACATGTAGACCATATTGTAGACCAGGACAGGCCAACCTGTGGCTCTCCAGATGTTGTGAAACTACAAATCCCAGCATGCCTTGCCACAGTTTTAACACTCCCTTATAGCAAAACTGTGGCAAGGCATGATGGGATTTGTAGTTTGACATCTGGAGAGCCACAGGTTGGCCAGGCCTGTTATAGACTAAAAAAATACATGGGTTCCCTCACCGGGATGCAGTGTAAATCCTGGCGGTCGGGATCCCGGCGTTCAGAATCCCGAGGCTGGAATCCCGATCGCCAAAATACTGACACTTTCTCCCTCCGGGGGTGTCCACGACACCCTCGGAGGGAGAATAAATTAGTGTGCCGAGCGTAGCGAGGCACCGGGCCCGCTGCGTGGCGAGCGCAGCGAGCCCGCAAGGGGGGGCGATCCACGTCCCCCCCCTTGTCGGGATTTCGGCGATCAGGATTCTGAATGCCGGGATCCCGACCGCCGGGATTTAATACTGAATCCCCCTCACCATATTGTAGACTATCATGGCTAACGCCATGGAAGGAGTTATCAAATGCCGGTAAGCTCCAAAAGTCTATTGTGTTACTTAACTTTTATTTAGTAATTTTTTACTAAATTGTAGAGATAATGAAATCATAAAGGAAATGCTGATATAGTGTGATTTTAAAGGGGCTATTGTGCTTGACAAATAGGCATCCATATATGATGGAAACATCATAAACAACAAGTGTTAAAGTAAAATATGAATTTACATATCCAATATAAATTATGTGAAGTACAAACATACAAACGGGATGTGCATCATTAAGTCTACAAGCATTTGGTCGATAGTCACTAGGTCGACACATAAAATAAGTCGACATGAATTAGCTCAACATGGTCATTGGGTCAACACAAGCAATATGACAACATGAAAAAGGTTTACATGAAAAAGTTTCACATGAGTTTTTCATTTTTTAAAAAAAAGGAGTTTTTCATACTGTACTATACAAGTGAGCATAGGGTGAGAACGTAATAGTGTGCCTGAAGCACGTGGGGGCGTGATACACTTATACGGTATCCATGTGAACTGAAGTTGACATAGTCACAAAAAAACATGAAATACTCACTTCTTTTCCATGTCAACCTACTCCATGTCGACCTATAGTGGTTAACCTAATGACTGTTGACCTTTGAAGTTCTGTCAACCGTGTGACCTCATGCAACTGTAACATTGTCACTGTTAGTATTGTATAAAAGTAAAGTTGTGACATTATACCATACCAAAGAGAACATAAAGCATAGCATAAAATAACATGGTCATAGTTGGATCTATAAAAAATAATTACAAAATGTTAGCAATTTATTAAATACTAATGATTAATGTAATAGCATGTGAGTTGTATTACTTTACTTGAATTTTCTTACTGTATTTCCTTTGAAGCTTGCAATTGTTACTCCATACAGCATGTCCAACCTAGCGATTGTAGGTTGCCTTTACTTGGAACAATTGAGAGGCAGATTTATTGCCCATTGCTTAGCCATTACTGGTAATTACATGCCTGTGGAAAAGGCCTTGTGCTGTTTAAAATAATGTTTTCAGACTAGTGCGTGCCACTGTCTATTTTCTAAATTAACAGGGTCAGCCTTACTGTACCTGTCCAGGGAAACACTCATTGCAACATGGGGATAAGCCAGATTCCCAACCTAATGAAATAATGCACACTGTACTTTTTCAGTAAGTTTGTCATTTTTACTCAAGCTTATATATAGTAAATGGATTAAATCAGGCATGTCCAACGTTGGCCCTCCAGATGTTATGAAACTACACATCCCAGCATGCATTGCCACAGTTTTGCTATTAGAGAATGCTAAAACTATTGCAAAGCATGCTGGGATGTGTAGTTTCAAAACATCTGGAGGGCCAACGTTGGACATGCCTGGATTAAATGATCATTGCTACTTTCAGATAAAGCTGATTTTCTCCAATCAGTATAATATATATAAGAGCTCCAAAAATTCACTGATAGATCTTTCTCAATATTCTTCTCACTCATCTTAACTCAACAGCACCCAATCTCACACCCTTCATGGGATATTTTAGCCAGAATTCAAACAAAACGTCAGTGCAAATGTGTGCCGTCGTAAAGTGTGCCTGCTGCTGCAATGACCCTTATATTGCAGACTGCTGATTTCCTCACCACAGAACATAAAAATAATTCTCCTTGATAACCTCCACACCTGCTCTCCATGGCCGTCACCTGACAGTAGGAAAGACAGCAAAATCCTACAGCTATACACATTGTTGGAGGGTTCTAAAACTGAAAAGGAAGTTGTGGTGTTGCCATTAGTGACTGAACAGATTCTAGGGAGTAAAATTACTTAGATGGGAATCCTATTGAAGATGGGATGTTATTTATTTTGCATATTTATATACCTTCAAGAACACAAGAGATACAATGTGATTGGTTGCTATGGGTAACATCTATCTTCAATAGAACTCCCATCTTAGTAAATTAACCCCAAGTGATCATTTTCTAGAACATACAAGATAAATGCCATGTGGAGCACCTTCACTTGTCTTTTTCAGAAGGGCTTATACATTAGAGCAGTGGTCAGGGAACAGGGGAAAATTACCCCAAATGGGGTAAAAATTAAATTCCTGGGGATAATCGCACTGATGAGAAACAGCTGGGCATGCATATGAATCTATATGCATGCCTGGCTGTGTCTCGGCAGCACGACCGCCCATTACCCCCAGGAAATTAATTTCATTGCATATAAAATCTATATATAGATTCTATATGCATGCCCGGCTGTGTGTGTTACTGTACTGTAATGTACAATGACCCGATGCAGTGCGCCAGGCCCTTGTGTATAACACGCTTCCCGACGTGAAGCCCTGGGCTAGTTGCTGTGCCATCTCGGCAGGGCGCCGTCTGTACTACCGCTGCAGTGCAGAGTTTCTTTCCCTGACCCGTGCAGTAGATCTTCTCCGTAATAAGAAAACAACTCTGATGTCTAGCATTTCCTGCACCAGTACCTTGTTGCAATACAGAAAGATTGATGCAGCTTAACCCTTTAAGTGCCAATATCTCTGTGAGAGATGTTCAAGATATCTGCTAAAAATGCCAGCGCTGCTCACACTTATATATAAATTCAAATAAAAACTATTGTGTAAAAAAAGATTATGGGGGAGATTTAATAGGATGAGAGATTAAGAAAGTGAGAGATTTGGTAAGAAATCTCTAGTTTTTTAAAGCGGCAATCATTTACTCTGCAAAACCAGTTTGATTTCGCAGTGTAAATGATTGCCGCTTTAAAAAAAAGCTGGAAATTTCCTACCAAATCTCTCACTTTCTGAATCTCTAATCCTAATAAATTTCACCCAGAAATTCTTATATAAGTTAAACATTATGCGAGAAATTTACTAAGATGTGTAGTCTACTTCACATGTGATGTTGCTATGGGCAACCAATCAGATCCTGTCTACTATCTTCTAGAGCAGGCATCTCCAACCTGCGGCCCTCCAGATGTTGTGAAACTACACATCCCAGCATGCCTTGCAATAGTTTTAGCATTCCCCAATAGCAATACTATGGCAAGGCATGCTGGGATGTGTAGTTTCACAACATCTGGAGGGCCGCAGGTTGGACATGCCTGTTCTAGAGGGTGCTAAATAAATGAGAAGTAAGTTCTCATAGCAACAAAACATGTAAAGAAGAATACACATCTTAGTAAATTCCCCCCTATTGGTCATTATGATGAAAACAAATGTTTGCTTGGCAAATTTCACACCTATTTTGACAAATTTGTTTGGCACTCAAAGGGTTAGTCTGGATTTGGATGATGAAATAAAGGAGTGGTATATGAAAAAACATGTCACCTAAAATTTAGGATGAAGGGAGCCATAATTCCAAAATGCATGATTACATTGTTGCTTGCATAGAGTCATTTTAGGGCACCCTGTAATTTTTACATTAAGAATGCCAGTACTATGCGTTACAAAGACAATTTAAAACACTGTTCCATGAACTATGACAAGATTATTATTTTTTCTCTTACAAGCCTTTTAGTGCAGATTTGCCTGATTGTATTATCAGCCCATTTGATAAATTGGTCGATTTAAAGGGGCTAAATCCTGTTCTGTAGAACTATACCTAAAGAGATTACTGTTTAGAAGCAATATAACTGTATAGTAATCTAGCAGGCCTCAGGGTGTGCAGTCCTTTTCTTTTGTGAAGATTAGATCAAACAAATGATGTATCTACCATGAACAAATATGTAAGCAAGTCTCAGATGAACTAAAGTCCTTGTGGGCTTATGTATGCAGAGACTTAACTAAATGGTGCCTACTGTATAATTAAGATGGAAATAGCAATGGTGTCTGTGATTTATGTGTATTATTAAAATATATTATTGTAGCATTTATATTTATTACTCCCTAGCATTTCATAGAAACAATAATTTGTGTGTAAACATGAGTGTTTAAACGCAATTTTTTATGTCTTCCTAGACAACTCCTTATTTCATCATATAATATTTCAATCCCTAATTATTTCACATATTCAACAGAGGTTATATTAACAGTTATTCTTTCCATTGTTAAGAGATGAATTGGTGAAACATTTTGTACTTTCTTTAAATAAGCCTTAAACCAATATTTTACTGTAAAGTGCCCCAATTGTAATCCAAAAAAAGTTTAAATTTGTTCTTAAATTTCATTGTTTTTCAGTAATTTTTTTAACCTATAATGAAGATGCAGATAAGACTACTGTACCTAAATATACTCATTGCTAAAGACACTGACGTATCTGTAATAAGTGCAAGGTGTGCAGTGCACATTGGCACCTGGGTCCAGAAGAGCCCATACACTGCACACCATGAACCCATTGAAGCATCACGTCATCAAAATCACTGGTAAAATGGCTGCAGTGGACATTTATTGGTGATTTGTACATGTAAAATAGGTGTCCTCTGGAACGCCACGTAGGCACCATGTTCGCAGAGACCTGGCATGTGCAGTAGAGTCTGGCACAATGCCAGACTCTACTGCACCACTGGGGAGGAGGGGGCCTAATCAGAGCTTACACACAGGGTCTTTCTTCTCTTACAATGACTCCGGCTAGAGATACTGATTCATACTTGGTTTAAGATAATGGATAATATACAACAGGTTCCATGTTCTTAGGTACAAGGAAAAAACCAGTACACTGAACAACTTACAGTTTCACAACAAAGAGAATAAACCAATAAATTTGACAAGCTTGGAGATTTTACAATGAAGACTAAGGGCGGTATTCAATGAGGCAGAATCGCCAAGTTTTATGGCGATTCTGTGTTTTTTTCGTGTGTGCCGGCGATTTTTGGAGCTGAAAAAGCGAATCACCCTATTCAACGACCTCTATTCGCCGATGACGACCGGTGAATGAAGCCCCAATCGCCAAATGTTATTCTCTACAAATCGCCGGTTTTTGTCTATAGGAATTTTCATGGGGATTCGCCGGTAGTCGACGGGAATCACCATGAATCGCCAAAAGTGTATTCAATGAGAAGTTGGCGATTCTTATTTCTTGTTTCATATCGCCGTTCCTCACCGAGTGTCCCTCGTCATCTTTTTATGGTGAACTTTTATAGGAACCTGTGAAATAATTGGTTTTAAGTGTTCAATTTAACTCTGCAAGTGTAATGTATTATTATTTGCTGCCCTTGTGTGATGTGATGGTCGTAGAAGTGCTATACAAATATATATTTAATTTTTTCTGGTATTTTTTTTTTCTCCCACAACGCACTGTTCTTACCCATGGTGCACCTCACTTACCCATGATTCTCCTCCCCACCTCACTCCTTCGTTTGGCCTTTGAGGAGATTACACAGCTTTTGCAGTCTGCTGTATTGGAATCGTTTTTTCAGGGTAATTTGCATTTTTCTTGCATTTCACTGCAATTTCTTACAGTACTGAAGCTGTTTAGGGAAACGCCGGATTGGCTGAGAATCGCCGTTGGGGGCGGCGATTCTCAGCCACGTTGAATAGGGTGACACAGCTAATCCCGGCGACTCCCGACGCTTGGCGAATCGACGTAAAAAACCGGTGAATGGCTGGCGAATGTAAAATCTGAATCGCTGTGACCAACGATTCAGGTCATTGAATACCGCCCTAAAGCTGGATCAGAGCGATATATCACACATTGTATAGTGTGCACCCAAATCCATCTTACTTGGATGTCGTTCATTTAATGGATATTCTGCACATCCAATGAGATGATTCCACCTTAACTGTAATTGCATTCAACATTTAGTGATACATTGTCCCATAATACAGTGGATTGTGTGGGGTTTATGGCTATTTCAATTTATCTTTACATCGCTTTGACAAATTGCTTGCATCATTGGATGGTGTTTACCCTGCTTATCAACTCAAACCAATTGAACTCCTAACATAAACAATTAGAATTCATAAAAGTGCAAAAAAAATAGTAAACAATTCTTGTAACTGAATTAAGTTTTTAACTGCTGTATGTTCTGAGGCTAATCATTGTCAAGATACAACATGAATCCTTTAAAAACCTCAAGTAAAATGAGGTAGTAAATATACCCCCAAGAGTCAATTTGACGTCAGGAAACAACACTGTCATACCAGGTGTACTAGAAATGAGTTCATAACCTCCTTGGACCTGTTGCCTCTAGATCAGATTGGTATCCAGATGGTTGGTCATGTTGCTACTGGTGAACATTACACTGGAGAACCTAACCAAGAGTGTTTAGATATTATTATAATAATAATAGGAGTTTTAATACACTATAAGCTTTCACACAAGCTCCCTAAATTGCCATTTTGGACCCCTCATGCATCACTCCAGGTCAGGTCACTGTATGTCACTACAGTCCCCCATGCTTCACTACAACCCCCCATGTGTCTCTGCAGCCAGTTCCCTCCAACAGTATGTCAATCCAGAACTCCCCAGTTGTCACTCCAGCCCCCTCATTTGACACTCAACACCCCCTCCTCTGTTACCCCAGCCAGAGCCCTCCTAGGTTCCCACAGAGGCATAGCGGCACCATTAGACACATAGTAAGATAAATGCAGGTTGCTATCCTAGGTCGTAAATTAGCTCTGAGCATAGTGGGTAGAATGCCTCTCCAGGTCTTTTCCTGAATGCATGGCTTATCACAGTGCTCTGGTCCTGAGTGTGAGCAATAAAGTAAACACTTTTGCCCCCCCCCCTTATCACAACCAGCCTCACCATTAAATCAGTAGTGTCAACCCTTGCAACCCAGGGCTGGATTAAGTCTTAGGGGGTCCCTTGGGCCACTTAAGACAAAGGAACCCAGAGAACCCAGGTGGAGTGGTTGTGGTGAGGGTTATATTAGTTCTGCATACCTCTCAACATGAATTCCAGGAGTCACAAAATGCTCTCTATCTGGTCTTACTTCTCATTATATAATTTGCGCCACCTGTGTCGAACTATTTAATTTACAATAGAGTAATTACTATCATAAATTAAGAGGGAAGTCCAGGTAGCGAGAATTGTGTCCATCATGGAATGGGTCATGTTGGAAAGTATGGGATATGTATATTAGATTTAAACTAATAGTTTAATAATGCCTGGGTACTGTTTATAGCTTCACCCAATTGAAAGACAAATATTTATACAGTTTCCTTGTAGTGAAATAAAGACAACTTACTGTAAACTACCTTAGATTTTATCATCTATTTTTTTTCATATGCATCAATATCAGCAACATTTGTATTACTTACACACTGGGACAGGAATCAGGAGAGCTAATAATGGCATTGATCTGCATTTCATAAAATAAATACTATTAAAATATAGTAAAGAGACATTAATTTAAATAATATTATCATTTACTAAATAGCCCTTTATCACCCTAAGCTAACCCAACATGAAATGAATAGCAATCACATTTAATAAATTAACTAAAACATATACCAATTTTAAATTAACAGCACCCAAACCACATACCAAAAACTAAATAAACACCATTGCAACCCTACCATTAAAGTAAATAGCCACAACCCACAAGGGGACAAAAATAAACTGTGCAGATGGTCACTCAGAGTAGTACATTCTTAATACTGCAACTGACTGGATCTCATTGGGCCAGATGCACTAAACTTTAAAAAGTTATAAAATGGAGAGTGATAAATAACCAACCAGTCAGCTCCTGACTGGCATTTTCAAAAAAGTATGTGACATGACAGTTGGGGGCTGATTGGCTGGTTGTTTATCACTCTCCACTTTTTCATTTTTTTGAAGCATCTGGCCTTCTATGAAGCTTTCGGTGTAGTTAAGAACGTATAGACACAAGGAGACCACTTTGAGGCTGACTATATGGTGGTACAGTGACATGGTTGTGATATACTGTATACTTTACAAAAATAAAAAAATAACTCCAGCGCTCAGGTGGTTCTCATCAAATCAATCACCATTGAAAGTGATTAAGTGATTAAGTAAATGTCTCAAAGTTATATCACCATGGACTCCTTTCCATAGGCGATAGGTAATTAATGTCCAAAAGAATACTCCTCCTCCACAAATACGGTATCATGCAATATAAAGAAAAAAAACAGATAGTGCAGACTGATAATCACTTATCTATTTTAATCAAGATGTACACTTACAATTGCGGGGGGGGGGTATAAAAACACATCAGTATCAACAACCCGGGGCAATGCAGGAAACGGGGCAGTCTCAGCGGCAGGGCAATCCAGTCTAGATCTGGTCAATGACCTTCCTACTGAATGTCGGAAATCCACAAAGGTCCAAGGTGCAGATAGTAGGCAAAAAGGTGGTGGTTAAGAAGCGCTAAACGCGTTTCAGATCCGATAGATCCTTCATCAGTAGCATTTTTTTTTGTACTGTTGTTGTTCGGTGTTATTGAATGGCACCTTAAGAATTGTATATCTAGCTGCTTCACGGTGTTAATATAAGCGCACCAATTCACAAAGTCACTCTATTTCCATTCTGTATACTTTGACATAGAGGACACCTAGGGGTAAGGCGCCACAAGTATTTTGCAGCCCCGGACATATGGTACACATTAGAACAATACATGGTACACAGAAATAAACAGTACATTAACTGAAAAACTAGAGCACAGATAACAATTGGCAGCACAATTCTCACTACAAAATACATCTGAGATGTAGAGAAGCAAATGAGTTCTCCAGGGCAGGTTGTCATAGGAATAAATGAATTATTGCAATTGAGAAGAGATTCAGGTAGCTGAGTAACAGAGAGTTGTAATTGAGTTGCAAGAGAATATGGCTGTGAGAATAGGGAAGAGAGCCCTGCAACAATCCTCCATTGGAATCCAGACAGGGCTCTCCTCTAGGAGTTAAGATTCAATTTCCCCTTGTTCTACTGCTATCTAATGTTCCTTGATTTTTTGTTTGCAAAACTTCCTTTGGCTATCCTGCCCGTAAATGTAACACAGATATTGTGTAAATATTTTCAACAGAGTTGTATACATTTCTGTAAACAGACTACCACTATCTTTATGCTTGGTTTGCTACTGTTTTTTAAGGAAGCCATATGAAAATAGGCATATTTATGAGTATGCAAAATTCATAAAAATACCTCCCAATTCCATCATGTCATTGATAAACTGAGAAATGCCACATTACCATCCAGTTATGCCCATTTTCCCAGGAGTGAAGAAGCAACTGAATTGTTTACAAACAGTTCCAGAGCATGCACAATCGACAAAACCAACTTAAATTCATCTCTGCATGCGCCCCATTGAGAAGTGGGAGAAATGGGGTGTGGATCAATGGGTTGACCACAATTAGGTTGACAGTCAATAGGTCAATCCCATATGGTTAACATAAAAAAGGTTGACTTGGTCACAATGTCGTATTGTGGGTGGGAGTGGCGATTGGATGGAACCTGAGCACAAGTTGCACTGTAACCAAAAAGAGAGTACTTTTTCCCTCTATTTGGTCAAAATGTCGACAGGATCGTTTATTCAAAATAAAAAAGATAGGCAAAGGTGCAAAGGTACAAAGGTCAACACAGTAAAAAGTTTGACTTGGAAATGGTCAACACAAATATGGGTAATACAGGTTGTTTTTTTTACATTTGGTATAATTTTGTATGCTTAACCATCATGGGGCAATAGGAAAGATACCAGTTTGGGCCCTCCTCCCTCAAACACTCCATAGCACTATATTTTTGCTGCTAATTGCAGATGAAATCAATAGAGTAACTTGGCATGTGTACTGTCTACTGATAAACGCTCAGCTGTGTGAAGATCGGAAATGCGTATAGATCTGAACCAGTAGGTTTAATACCAGTGCTACATTTAAAGTAAACTGATTGCCCACATACAGTGGATTTTGTGTTTAAAAATATTTTTAATCCTATTAAAGAACATCAAAGGAACTTCGTGAGTGTGGACAGGTCTATGTGATGTCATAGTGTCACATGGTATTTGCACAATGCTCCTCTGGGAATGTTTTGGACAGCCAGGATATCCTGCTGAGCCCTGGGCGGTACCTAGGTTGCCTCACTCTGCTACCACTGCACTCGGCACAGGTTACTTTTCCTAGTCATTGTCCGTGTGTATGGAAAATGATGAATAAGTAAAGAAAAAAAATTAAGATAACTCATATAATGCATAGAACTTCTTATTGACCACCATATAATGCAGGGAACTTTACAATGATTATCATGTACTGTATTGCAGAGTACATTGTAGTGACCACAATATAACGCAGAGACAAGCAGTGCCTTCTATATATTGTAGACAGCATTGCAGTGCCCACCATATAATGCAGAGAATTCAGAGAATTTTGCAGTACCTGCCATATAATACAAAGTGGGTTGCGATGCTTGCTACATTATGCACATATAATGCAAATAATATTAATAGACATCCCATACACAAACATAACATTAATACACCACCCCAACCACAGGCAGATATAAAACACACACCATCCTTCGGCAAATAATTGTCCAGTAAGAACCTGCTGCAACCTGTCCTCCTCCCCGCACTGACAGTGTGTGATGTCATCAGTGATTCATCATTGGAATCAGTGGTGCTTCTGACGTATCCAGAGGAGTCGCTGGTTCAAGGGGAGGGTGTAAGGGTATCCAGAGTCCAAACAAGGGTTAGACCTTATGTGATGATTAAATGAATTCATATTTTGTGATACCCAATTGATCAGATTTATCATTAGTTGTAAATTTAAATTTATAATCCATACATCAAACTAATCTTTTGAGTGCTCCACAAACCCTTTCTTTTTTCCATGTACATATTCTGATAGGGGCTTGAACTCCCCCTCTGTGTGAGCAGCACAAAAAACAACCCACCTGCCAAGCGCCTTTATCACCTAGTTGGTGATCCTCTTGAAGAGCAGTTACCATCCTGATATCTCCATAATTGTTGACAACTCAACAATCTGCCCTACCCCACAAGCTCGTTGCCCAGGAGTCATCCTCAACTCTGAACTGTCCTTTGTTCCCTACATTCAATCTGTCTCCAAATCATGTTACATGCATCTAAAACATATCTAAAATATGACCCAATCATACATAAGACACTACTAAATCTTTAATGTATGTACTTATTATATCCCGCATTGACTATTGTAATAGTCTCCTATCTGGTCTTCCCGAGAACAGTCTTTCACCGCTGCAATCCATTTTAAATGCTGCTGCTAGGCTGATCTTTCTAGCAAGACAGTCATCATCTACTGTTCCTCTCTGCCAGTCCCTCCATTGGTTGCCTGTATTTTACCCTATTCAATATAAAATACTTCTACTCACGTATAAAGCTATTAACCATACTGCACCAGCATATATCTATTTTTTTATCTCTAAATATCTCCCAACATGACCACTCCACTCTGCACAAGATATGTGTCTGTCTTCTGTATGGATTAATAACTCCCATTCACTATTACAGGCATTTCATCAGGCTGCTCCCAACCTATGGAATGCCCTTCCACGCACAATATGACTCTCCACTAGCCTCCAAACTTTCAAGCGTTCCCTGAAAACTCATCTCTTCAGGCAAGCCTATCATATTTAGGTATCACACACATAATCCTCTGAGGCACTTATGTATCATATAGCTTCACTTATGTACTTGCAACTTGGTGGGATTGCTATGCTATTACTGGTGCCTGTCCTTGTGTTTCCCTCCTACGTCCCTATGGATTGTAAGCTTGCAGCACTTCCCTCTTACCTCCAAATCTCTCTGTTGTTACCCAGTTTGTTACCCAGTTTGTTCTATCACTGTGTACAATCGTACAGCACAAAGGAATCTGCTGCGCTATATAGGAAACGGTAAATAAATAAGTACAATACATAAGTATGCATCTCCCTGGATCCAGGTTATCCGTCATCAAGCAGAATACATCATGCAAGTATTTATGTATAATAGCACACAAAGCACTCATTAAATCTCCTTGCATTAGTCTAATAGGCACACTCCCTCCAAGTCATCAATGGACCAGAGGCTGGCTTTGTTCAATATACCTGTATAGTTTCAGGTTCAGAGAGAGAGAGAGAGAGAGAGAAAGAGAGAGAGAGAGAGAGAGAGAGAGAGTATAGATTAGAGCTGTGCGGGTTCTGATTTACTCTGATTTACTCTGATTTCAAAGCAGGATCTTATTGGCTATCCCAAATCACATGACAGTTGTTGACAGTTGATAGCCAAAAAGATACTGCTTTGAAATCAAAGTAAATCAGAACCTGCATATCTCTAGTATAGATTGCAGTTATATGTGTCTTCATGGCTTTTCCCAGTGATAACACATTATACTGTAATGCGCATGCTCAGCAAATATACACAAAATGTACTGTAGTAGAACACATGCATAAATTGCGTATGCATGCAATAGCTGAAAAATGCCATAATGTGATTTACTGTTTAAATACTATTTTGACTTTAAGAACGCCCGCTCCCCCCCCCCCCCCTCCCATTGCCAGCATGAGAGGGGATGTGCAGGTGAACACATCCCCCCTTGCATGCGGCCGAGAGGAGGAAAAATCGTTTGATGGTCACTGAGCATTGAATGATTTCTTCAGCCTTCACTCTAAAAAGTAAGTCGATACTTGCTTTTCAGATGGCTGCTCTTCTGAATATGAGGTGGTCGCTGACATCATGTGACATCGGCCCCACACTCAAGCAGGCATTGTCACACCTGCATTAGCAGGGGAACACCCAGCATTTTTATGGGATGCCCATAAAATGCTGCATGTTCCCCTGCTGCCGCCTCTTGCCTGCCTTATCGCTATATAGGCCACCATTGTACATGACCACCACTTTAGATCCTAGGCTTTCTGTTATTTTGTATTTAAATGATGTATCTTGAGGTAATTGCATTTATGTTGTATAAACACATCAACCACACACAAATATATTTAATTTGTGCATAAACGAGGTTTCAAAATATTAAACACAGTTTGTGTACAATCTCAGATACTGAATTTGAATGCCAAGCAATCCTTTCCTTGCAGATATGTGGTGCTAATTACGGTGGCGTAACTATGAAAAAATATCCCCCCAGCCACAACTCTTTTGCACCCCCCCCCCCAGCTCGACCCCCCCAACCCCCTTACCCCTCCACATAGTGCCGCTGCGCCTGCCCCGGGACCTTCCGCCGGCGAATCAGTCTGCGCTGTGGCTCTCCGTCTCCCTGCTCTCCTGGCTCCTGCTGTCATAAAAAACATGTCACTCAGAAAATGGCTGCCCCCGTACAGCAGACCGTTTTTAAGGATGTTAGAGGAGACCTCCGCCTCCTCTAGCATCCTCAAAAACGGTCTGCATTAAGGGGGCAGCCATTTTCTGTGTTTCACATTTTATATTGAAGACGGAGCCGGGAGAGCAGGGAGAAGGAGAGCCGGCGAAAGGGGCAGATGCAGCAGGTAACAATAGCCCCGCAGCCCCCCCAGTGCCCTCACCTTCCAAGCGCCTCCCCACAACCGCGGGGGCTGCGGGGCGATAGTTACACCACTGGCTAGTTACATATCATGTCCCCAGTAGTGCCAGTTACATATCATGTCCCCAGTAGTGCTGTTACAGATGTCCCCAGTAGTGCCAGTTACATATCATGTCCCCCGTAGTGTTGTTACAGATGTCCCCAGTAGTGCCAGATACATATCATGTCCTCAGTAGTGCGGTTACAGATGTCCTCAGTAGTGCCAATGACATATCATGTCCTCAGTAGTGCTGTTACATATGTCCCCAGTAGTGCCAATTACATATCATGTCCCCCGTAGTACTGTTATAGATGTCCCAAGTAGGTTTTTAGAAAAACTTTCTGGAATGTATGGTTTAGGAATAATTTGGATAACGGATATTTAGATAAGGGATCCTCAACCTGTACCACAAATGGTACAGGTGATGAATGATGAGACTTGAAGAGTATATGAACCACAATAGCAACAAACAGTATTCAGTACTATAGAAATAATATAAGTAGTAAGCAGGAGGTGCAGCGTAGGAAAGCTGATAGTCTATGAGAGCTTGGTCTTAGTGGCAAGTGTAGCAGTGTTTGCACACTAATGGAGTCCAGATAATACTTAGCAATAATAACAGCTGTGATGACAATGGGGTATGTTGCCATGTGGGAACACTAATGGAGTCCAAATGATAGCAGGTACAGGGAATGCAATATCAGGAGAATGACGTGGTGGTACTGACCCTTGAAGACTTGGAAATGCAGTGTGAATTGGGTCTAGATCAGGATGGCCTACCTGGCCCTCTCCTTCAGGGAGAAAACGCTCTGTTCCTGGCCTTCTCTGGTAATGTTTGATTGTCATCACCTGTGGGGAAACACCTTTCTTATCAATTACCTAGCTCACCACAGGTGATGGCAATCATACATTAACAGGGAAGGCCAGGAACAGAGCATTTTCTCCCTGAAGGAGAGGGTCAGGTAGGCAACCCTGGTCTAGATGAGGCAGCTGGAAAGCAATTGAAATCTTTGATGGAGACTAATAATGGTAGAACACCGATGGTGTGGAACTATCGATGATGGAACACCAGTGATGTTCAAGTTCGATGATGGAACATGGATGATGCTGAAGAATCACCAATGGTGCTGGAGAATCACCAATGGTGAATACCGATGTTGATTGATTGTCACTGGAGGCCAGCTGGGAAGCTAGTAGGAAACTCAGGAAGTCAGCTGGAACCGATGGAGAGTTGAAATAGAATGATGGTGATCAGAAGTTGCACCGATGGTGACCGATTGTCACTGGAGACTAGCTGGGATGTTTGTGGGAAGCTCAGGAGGTTCGCTGGAACAGATGGAGAGATGGAAGTGCTGAGTATAGATGGAGTAGCACCAATGGAGCTGGAGAGTCATCAATGGTGAATACCGATGGTGTAGCACCCATAGAACTGACAAGCTGCATGCTGGAATACTCAGGTTCTGGAGCAGGATGAGAAACCCTGGATAATGGCACCTGGAAGTAGCTTAGTGGCACATATTTAGAACTCCATGCAGGTAACAGGAATCCTTGAAATCAGCTGAAGCTAAACAGGTTAATACCAGAAATACTGGTAAGAGCCAGACTTAGCAGATGGATGTAATAAGAGTCTATGCAAGGTACAGTAGTGTTACTTACAAGAGCAACAGCACAAATAGCAGCTAGGCTGCAGACATCATTGAACTGGCAACTCCTGGTCTCAACCCAGTATACTTAAGTTATAGCAGGCAGTGTGTGGTCATTGGTTGAGCAAATAGCAGGACAGGAGGATGATCAGGTTTAGCTTTGAACAAACAGGTAAATGGAATGGGCATGGCATCTCCCATGTCCAAGGAAAGAGGGAAACAGTGAATGGGCGAAATTTAATAGGTTCTGACTGGCGAGTTTGTCAGAAACATGCACAGATCATTGAGATCTGTGCATGGTTCTGGTGTAAAAAAAGAGTTAAAACAAAAAAGTGAAAAAAAAAAATTGAAGTGGGGTTCCCCCTCCAGAGCATAACCAGCCCCGGGCTCAAAGAGCTGGTCCTGGTTTCATAAAATCACGGGGCAGAACAAATAGGGGTCCCCAGGATTTTACAAAACCAGCACCGGGCTTAAGGGCCGATCCTGGTTCCCAAAATACAGGGGACAAAATGAGTAGGGGTCCCCCGTATTTCAACAACCAGCACCGGGCCCAACCAGCCAGCAGGGTAATGCCACAGCCGGGGGGAGACTTTTTATACAAGTCCCCCCAGCCAAATCATTCCTCCCCCTGACCGGTCAGCATGGGCAGTGATCCTTGGGAAGTCGGGACCCCCTCAAAGAAGGGGTCCCCCCTCCAGAACTTACCTGCCCATGCTGAAGCCCAGGGCTGTCCTCAATGCCCCTGGGCTGTGGGAATCGAGCTGATTCTGTGTAAAAAATAGATGAAAAACTATTCTCTATTATACCGTGGAACAATAAGTCCAAGCAAGCCCCCCCCCGCATGCGGGGACTTGGAGAACCACAAGTCCCAGCATGCAGGGCATTAAAGGGCCCGCTGGCACTTGTAGTTCCATAGTAAAAGAAATAGTTAAATAAACACACTGACACCCAATAAAATTAAAACTTTAATACATCCAAAGACCACATATACTGATACTTACCTATCTTGAACCCGTAGGTAGGTCCCTGGGTCTGGGGTCCGGTGCTCCTGGCTCCAGGGCTGAAGAGTCCGGGGGCCAGGATCCGAAGAAATCCATAGGGGCACCTGTGGAAGAAAATCCTACTCACCAAGGTCCTCAGGCGAAGATCTGTCCTCTTGATCCGACGTAGTCCAGGTCTTCTTTAAAAAAAAAATGCGTCTACTAGCCGGGGAGATGCTGATGCTCCATCTTCAGCGTCTCTCCTCCGAATGATTATATTGGCCGCTTAGCGGCCAATCCCGAGCCGAGTTTGGCGTCCAATAGAATCATTCAAAGGAGAGACGCTGAAGATGGAGCATGGGGCTGGTTATGCTCTGGAGGGGGGACTCCACAACGTTTTTTTTTTTTTTTTTCGTTTTTTTTAAAACCAAAATCGTACATTTCTGAAAATGTGCCAATTTTCATGACTGAAAATCGCACATTTTCATGACTAAAAAATCGCACTATATCGCACTTTATTGCGCTATTTTGCCGCAAATTTGCATCTCTTTAAATATGCAAAAATCAGCCAAAAAATGCGATTTTAAAGAGTGGGATTTTGTGCGATTTTTAAACATGCCTAAAAATCGCCCCCTATTAAATTCCGCCCATCGTGTCTACCACAGCAGCTTTCTGTTTTTTACATAGCCACTTTTAGGACCTGTTTTAGAGTTGGATGTAAGCTCATTTGTGCCATGTAAAAAAGCGATATTCAATTTTAATTAAGGTAACAGCTGCTTCTGATAGAGGTTCTAACTGCCTATTCTCACAAATAAATACAATATTATGGCTTTTTTTCTATGGTAGTAGAATTTTAAACATATACTTTCAAGTCAGCAATTAACTTTAAGTTTTTTTTTTAAACAATAGCAAAAAAGATGAACATAGAAAATGGAAATTTATACATTATTGCACTTTAACAACATAGTGGTGGAAAAAGTCATTAAATTAAAGCAGTCACCATTTGCAATTCATGTTTGCCTTTTACAGTTCCCATTTGCTGATCATGTTCGAGGCTTCCCCACTTTTAATGAACCAAGTGTTTACATTTTTAAACACTATTAAACAATTTTTTACTTAATAAAAAAAATGTATTTTAGATGGATTTAAATAAAACATAAAATTATTTAAAACTCATCACTCACAGTCTGGGTTTGCAATTTGTATTCAATAATTGGTAACAATGCATGTTTGAGTGTGCAAGTGGGCTTTGTACATGGGCCCTTATTCAGATCTGATGGCAGTACATATTTGTTCTCAAAAGTGGCAAAACCACGTGCAATGTGGGTGGGGAAGATGTAACAGAGAGAGTTACATTTGGGTGGGATGTGTTGAAACTGAAATCTAAATTGCAGTGTAAAAATAATGCAGCCAGTATTTACCCTGCACAGAAACAAAATAACTCATACAAATCTAACTCTGTCTGCACGTTACATCTGTCCCACCTGCAGTGCACATAGTTTTGCACATTTTCAGAACAAATTTGTACTGTGATCAGATCTGAATAAGGGCCGTGGTCCAATCAGATCAAACATTGTTGTACTCTTTTCATTTGAGAAATGATGGTGACTTTTCCAAAGTGATATATAGCTGCAACAAACATGTTTACCTAGATATCTTATCTAATTCTATAAACTTACCAATTTTCCAACTTGTACACTTTGCTACTTGGCTTCCCACTTTACTGTAGTTACCTAATCTCATTTGGTTACTGATGTCAGGGATGTTTTATTTAGAAATGAATGAATTCAGCATAGTAAACTATATTGAAGGTGTCATGCATTTAACGAGAATCATATATGTACTGTATTCCATCTATTAGTTATGTCTCTGAATTGATACCCATGACAAAGTCATATTATACGGTGCAAAAAACAATAGGTGTATGAGGGCATGCATGTCAATATTTGTAATATGATTTTTACAATGATTTTAAATATTTTATTTTCCATGTAATAAAATAAAGAAAAGCACAATATAAAAAATATATATTTTTAGTGTCTAAAATAACAGTATTTTTGGCTGCTGTTGATTGTCATCAGTTTTGATGCCCCAATCAAACCACAACAAATTCAACAATAATCTGGGATCAATCAGCATCAGTTTACAAATGCTTTGATGTATAAAAAAAGGAAAATGGGATTGTTTCAAAAAATAATTACATGGAAGTCCTCACCTTAATTGATAACTAGGGGAGGCAGGAAGCAGTATGGGTTAACCCAAAATTTTCAATTATCAGCACTATGTTAAACCATAAATATAGCAAAAGAGCACACAGCATAGGATCCCCCTGTCAAAATGTAAACAAGCCCTAGAATAAGGCCAGGCCTGTACTGGAATCCTTGGGAACTGGAGGTATCCCATAAAATGGGATTTCCCCTCCCTTATTCTGGTTCACTCGCAAAGACAAATTCCTTCTCAAATGGACAAAACCATGTGCACTGCAGGTGGCCATTTCCCGGTGGGCTGGCCTAAAACTCTTTAAAAGGGGTCTGGCCGCGCTCCCCCCAGGGCTGGCTGGGCCACGGGCAACAGCACTTTTCCCACATCCAACATGGGCGTGGATCTCCAGTACATCACATCAGGCTGGGGAGGCCGGGAGATCGAGAGGACCAGGCTCCGATCCTCCTGCTGATTGGGTGCCATTCCTCCCTGTGAGTCCTACTGTGCGGCCGCTGGCGGTGCTCAGGGACAGACGAGCATCTAGTGCTGTCTCAGTGTCGCCCTGCTGCTGCTCCTCTTGTGATCTCCGGACAGTGGCCATCTTGGTTGAGGCAGAGTGGACGGCTGCGACCTCTGCCTGCCGCATACTGAGTGACTACCTTCTTTGCCACCTCACAGAAAGAAGCAGCAGGTGAGCCGCCGCTACCCCCCACCCCCCCCCCCCGGGCATTACATACCGCCGCACACCCTTCCCCCCCCCGCTCCCCGGAATCATGTCCCAATCCGCCCCTGGGTGTGTTTATCATATATGGTGCTGTTCTTTATGTTTGTATTGTGCAAAACCTACTGTATGGCATCTCATTAAAAAAATTCCGACCCTTTTAGATACTCAAACTATTATATATCAGTAATGCCTTCCATTAAGCTTATTACACAATGTATACCCTTGGTAAAATTTACTTGCAAAATTGCAGAATTTTTACTTTTTATCTTTCTAAGAATCATCTCATGTTTATGAGCTGAGATTGCTTTACTTAGCCAACTCACCTAGGCAAACAAATACATTTTTTTTAAATAAATCATTTTTCAGTGCAATGTTCTTTTTACATTTCAAAGAGAAATTAATACATTTATTTCCATGCATATCTAGTGTAAAAGCTTGATCTTCTGCCTTCCCTTCAAAGAAGGAATCTGCTTGTCACAGTATTTGTACTTCTACAATTCCATCAGACACGGCACACTGTCTGTTAGTGGAAAGCATTAAACTCAATTTTGGTATGGCGGAGGTTTAGCCTCAGAAAAATTGCTGCACCACCTCACGCCTCATAATCAATCTGAATACAGCTGAAAGTGGTAATTGTAATATTTATTTCTGTGCCTACCATTAATCTTTCCTATTATATATCCATCAGATAATTTGCTTCTAAATCTAATGACAATCCATTTAATGTTTGATATGGTCCATTGATCTGGTGATGCAGAGGTACCTTCGAATAATGTTCATCACTGTTATCATTACTCTAGCATCTATTAATGTTATGATATTCGATCCTTTCACCCATCATAAAGTTTCCACAGTGTTCTCTCCATCAGTCAATAAACTATGCATCATGCTGCATAATCAATTGTTCTCATTCTTAATGATTTTTGGAACCTTTTCAACTTCTCATTTTCTTCTGACATACAATACGTCCGAAATCAGTTTGTTTTTGCTAATTCGTCATATTTAAATTATCTGAAATAACGGTGATATGACTAAGCATTTTCATTTTATATAAATTGCTGAAAGTCTTGAATTAAAATTTGTTTACATTTCTTGAACAAACAGTATCATTAGCAATTTTGTCTGCTCAGTGCCTGTTTGCCTCCTGGAGGGAGAAGGGGTCTCTTATGTGCCACGTGAGTATACATGTTATCTCCATGAGTTCTAATTGTCTGGCAAATGGCAACTGGGAAGATGAAAAACACAAACAGGGCCATCGAGAGGAGGGGGGAGCAGACTTTACCTGTGTGGGGGAGGAAGCAGTCACACTGAGCATGACCCCCCTCCCCCTGGGATGTGCCCATGGCTGAGGGGATTCATCAACCAGCCAGGAAAATTTTTATCATCCATCACAGTGAAACAATGTGTCCAACAAGTAAATAGAACACAGTAACCAAATGTAACTGGCTAATCTTAACAGCATTCTCATTTAGTATTTTTACATCATCATGATATAGGTTGCTTCTTGTGCAAAAGCTTTTAAATATCAATTTATTTGCTTGGGCAGGATGGAATATAAAATTTTTACCAAGCTTTTGGGTTAGACATAATTATCTAATTGTGGCTGTTATATATTCGGCACCTACAGCAATTTAAATAACTCAAACAACTCTCTTGTGGGGTGTATTATTTAGCTGCAATGTTAGCATTAACTGAACTGCCAAATTATTTATATTGGATGTTGTTCCTGTTTTTTGTGGGTTTTTTTGTTAATGGAATTATTGACTCACTTCCAAATCCTTAGAGATTTGTCTTAATGCATGCCCAATAAAGGTAAAATTTTAGCAACACAAATCTTAGAGCACACTTTATCCAGAACATACCAGAAGAGTGCCCCAACAAAAGAGTCTTCTCTTCTATTTGAAAATTTCCTGTTTCTCTTCTGACTGGGAGGATCACCGATCCTCATTTAACATACCCTCCTGTTTTATTGATTTACCTAGTAAATAATAGTTTTTTAATGGTCTGTGCTGGCTAAAAACATATGTGTGATGTGTCATCCATCCGTGATCTTATGAGAGGGACTGGGGGTGCCTCAGTGAATCCATGAGCAGCTCCTCCCAGGAACATCCCAAGCTTTTTTTTTTTTTAAAGAGTTGGCCGGATGAAGCACTCTCCTCCTCCCAGACATCCACTGGTAAGCAGTGCCTGCAGGGTTCCTGTGCGTGTGGTGGATGTAAAGGGTGGGGAGTGCCGAGAGGCATCTTCGGAAAGGATACAGTATAGAATTCAATCACACAAACAAGATTAGTAATAATATATATTTTTTATATATGGATAAAGATATGTCAGGTGCCTCTAATACAGAGGAAGTTGCACCTAAATTAAAAAGTTATACAAGCTTCTATTTTTGCAGCAGATCAGTAAGTCCCTACTGTCTCCTCTATAGTTGAATCGGCTATACAACCACATTTATTAGAGAAGGAAATTTAGTTCTTAAAAATAAAAAAAATACAAGGTATTTGATTCTGTCAAAGGCACACTGAACCAACAATAAGGAGGATCATATCAGACATGTCACATGCTGCCGCAGCGTAACACAGTGGGCACGGTACTCACCCATCCGTGCTTGCTGGTGGCTGGCATATGTTCCCTGAGGTCCTGGTTGGGTAGGCAAAGTCAGCATTGAGCGGCAGTGAGTGGAAGCATGGTTCAAACAGAGGTGTGGCAGTCTGGCTGACAGGATGCCGGCACCCGGAAACCGGCGCCGCCGTCTTGCGTGAGGGCAAGGGCGGTGATTGGCCAGGTCAGGACTTTTCCTCCCATTCTGACCAGACAACCAATGGCATTCTTTTCCTTGCTATAAAGGGGATATGCCTAGGTCAATCTGGGTAAGTACAAATTGTTCCTTCAGCCTGATAGCACCTGAGGAAGTCCTGGCCATCCTAGTGCCTATGCACACTGCTCTCTCCAGCTGGTTGTCCCTGCTGGTCTCTGACCCATCACTGCTGTCTCAGGTGTGTTACACTGTCTGCTAGCCTTTCCTTCTGGATCTTCATGATATCCTCCGGTTCTGATTCTGGTTCCGGATTCTTCAGTCTTGTCTCCAGCAACTCTTCAAAGTTATTCTACCAATCCAGGATTCCAATCTTCAATCATCCAATCATTCAATGTCTAATCTTCAGGTGTCTCTTCTCCTTATTCTTCAATTCCAAGTCGTCTGGTCCTCATCTTGCCTTCTAAATTACGCAAGACTTGCCTGCCTAAGTTACCTTTTAAATACGCAAAGGACTGCCTTCTTTTGTTCTTCCTGCTAATATATCAGAGACTTGTCTTCTATTATTATTATCTATTCAAGAAGTATTGATGCTGCTTATGTTATCCTGTTTATGAGTTCATTCATTAAACCTGCTCATTTTAACCCATCTCCTGCTGGTCACTCATCTATTCCTGAAATTTGCACGACACCATCAAATCCACCCCTTGTGACACGACACATGGCAGCCCCACACATGCTTGTTTAACACACACTTTATTCACTCTGTGTTATATGTTATGTTTTTTTCTATATGTTTCGCGGTTTTACTACAAGCAATTAAAATTTACATTATATCGTTATTTTTCCTTCTGGAGCACCAAAACGAGATAAACCAATTTCTGTCCTGCTTTCACATTCCAAAAGGGTCTGTGGCCATGCCCACTTTACCCATGGCCACTCCCACTTCAGTGACCACGCCCACATTACCCATGGTCACATGAATGTGTACCGGTTTCTGTCCGAAGTCAGATGTTGGAGAGTATGGTATAATATCCTGAAAACCATTCTTCCCTCTCTTTTCTGTTATAATATTTGCCACAAAATACTGAAAAGAATGCATTTGGGGGGGGGGGGGGGGGGGAATAATCCTGTGCGGACCAAACTTTTCCTGTTTCAGCAAGTTTTTAAAGCCATATTATATGGGTGAAGAAATTAAGTCTGCACTTCTGCTAATTCACTGGTTTTGATTGCTTACATATTGTAGCCAGATTAGTAGCACAGAAATATCTGAATCTGCAATACTGTACATGTCTGAAATATTGCTTGAAACATTAGTTCATTTTAATTTAAGTAATTTTGGAATTAACTCATGTGCAAGTATTCTGTTTCCTGGAGTGTTTTAAAAAATAACCATATTTAGCAGTGTATAGTAAAAGCTAAAACAGTAATGCATGATTTAATTTTGGTTAATAAGTACTATTATTTTGAATCACGATAACTTTATTACATCAGTATTCATTAGCACTACATTATACAATATGTTTCATCATATGTACTTGCATTTTAAAATGAATCACTTACTTCTTCTAATACTTTTAAGGTGTCCATACACAGGTCTGACTTGTCTGTGGCACAAATTGGACCTGTTTTGAACTCCCCCGGTAGCTCCCCGAGAGGTCTTCTTTACAATATATAAATTGCATGCGATTCATCAACAGAACTCCGGAAGAGCTGCCAGGGTAGTTCAAGGAAAATCGTATGCAATACATTCCGGAAGCTAAAAAGCAACCGTGGTGTGCTGCTGATGGTCAGATTCCAATTTATCGTATGTGCTGCACATAACAACTCAAGGATCTGAACCAATGCCCACAGGAATGCACATCAGATCTGATGTCAAACACCTTTGATTTGGGCCAATTTCTCATGACATATTGGCTTGATCCTGATCGGCCTGTGTATGGGCACCTTTACAACTTATACTTGGGCTGACATTTAGCTATATATATGGTTGATGCATATAAATTCATGTACTGAGATTCTAAATAACTGTAAACATAAGCCTATACATAATGACACAGACAACTGTATTTGCTGAAATCATTGGTATATGTAATGCTCATAGGCGAATCTACAAATATGGTAATAGATGGTCCCAGATTGAAATACTGAAGCAAGCCGGACCTTTGTGCAGCGAAGCTGCGTGGCAAAAAATGGACGTGGTATCATGGAAAGGAGGTGTGTCATCAAGAAAAGGGGGTGTCGTATTACACATTAGACCACACACCATAATGCCCATTTCACATTTTAGCAAACTCCGTAATATCCAATACGGTACTTGTTTTCTAGAACGGCCACAACCGGGGGTAATCATGTACCTTAACTTAAGGTACACGATTACCCCCCTATGGACCCGATTTCCTTTGAAATCAGGTCCATTTTGCCGGCAAAGGCAAAATCGGGTCCATCGCGTCGGTCGGGTGCATTAACATGGCACGCGACGCGACCGACGCGATGCACCCGATTTTGCCATAGGGTTCAATGTTAAAATATTTTTAACATTGTAATCGGGAAAAAATGGGAAATGGGCCAATATGGCCCATTTCTCATTGTATATGCCCCCCCCCCATTGTGAACGTCACCCAACGATTGACACCAACCCGAAGTGTGGCGAGCGGCGGCGGTACGCATCCTCCGACCTTTTTATACCCCTACTATCCACGTCGGCGTGGAGTTGAGAATATAAAGTGTGGCGAAAGCAGCGAGCCACCGAGCCCGAAGCATGGTGAGCGGACGCGTATACCTCGTATACCGCGTATACCTCGCGGGGCTCGCTGCGCTCGCCACGCTTCGGGCTCGGTGGCTCGCTGCGCTCGCCACACTTTATATTCTCGACTCCACACCGACGTGGACAGTAGGGGTATGAAAAGGTCGGAGGACGCGTACCGCCGCCCCTCGCGGGCTCGCTGCGCTCGCCACGCTTCGGGTTGGCGTCAATCGTGGGGTGCCGTTGAGGGGGTTAAAATTGGGGTCTGGGGAGACTTTTAAATTGAATCCAATGTAAAATAGGGTCCCAGGGACCCTATTCACATTTCAATCAATGTAAAAACTGGGACCATCGCGTCGGTCGCAATCGCATGCGATGCGATCGATGCGATGCGACCGACCCGATCAACATCGGTGTGGCCGTTCTAGGAAACAAGTACCTCCAATACAAATAAATCCACACGCGGTAATGCCAATTACACATATTTGACACATAAGTGCCGCTTACCTACATGCTCAATGCTAGGGGTTTCTTGCTTCATGCCAGGGACTCCATGCTAGATGACATGGGCTTCATGCTCGATGCCAAGGTGGCTTCATGCTCCTTGCCAAGGGGGAAATACTTGCTCGTTGCCAAAAGGGAGTTGTTAAATGCACATTGCAAAGGGGGAGTGAAATTGCTCATTGCCAAGGGGGGGGGGGGGGTGCTCGTTGCTAAGGGGGAATGCTTGTTGCCAAGAGGGAGTGAATTGTTCGTAGCCAAGGGGGAGGTAAATGCTCAATACAAAGGGGGAGTGAATTTGCTCGTCGTGGGGGGGATTGTTCGTTGCCAGAGGAGAGTGAAATTGTTCATTGCCAAGGGAGGGTGGAGGGAATGGTTCATTGCTAAGGGGGGGGGGGGAATTGCTCGTTGCCAAGGGGGGAGTGACCCTGACACCGGGCGCACACAATTTAAATAAATGACAGCCGGGCAGAAAGAGCTGTGTGGCCGGGGTTATAAAGCACATAGGGTATAAGTAGGGTATAAGTAGGGTATAAGTAGCAGTAAATTGTGTACGTGGTGCCAAGTATGTGGCCGCATGCAGCTATGTGTGGGCACTGGGCACCTACCTATTGCAATGGGTGCGCCTATCTGTGCTGGCCAGGCTCTGTTGCTAAAGGATTTCTGAAAAGGGGGGGAACACCGGAAAAGAAGGGCTCCATGGAGTGATGGGCAGCGCTGGACGCTCTTCTGCTGCTCAGGAGTGGGAGAGGAGATGGGGCAGCCACTGTAGCCCTGCTCATGAGAGGGGGTCAGGCAGCACTGCTGCTGGTCTGGAGAGGGAGACGTGGAGTCGCTGGCCGGGGGGGTGACACTGGCGGCCGGGCACTACTCCATCGATACCTTCAATGCTCGCGCTGCTCGCGGGGCAGCCAATCAGGAGCTCTTGCTGCCCAGCTGTCATTTCTTTAAATTGTATGTGCGTCGGTTGCGGCCGGCGGTCTAAATGGTGGGTGCACCCACGGACCACCCCTTAGATTCGCCTATGGAAATGCTCAAACATAAACCTATAAATAATGACACAGACAACTTTATTTGCTGATGTTATTGATGTATGTAATGCTCCATTATAAAGCATTTATATTTACCAAGATGTGCAGTGCCATCTTACAGTATCTATACCTGTTTGTCCCATAATCCTGCCTACATACATGGCTGGCTGATACTCTCTATGCTCCACCCCTTTTCTGTTGCATGCTCTGCTTCATTACCACTGTATTTATAACAAAACTGTGAGGACAGCTATACCATCACTGAACCCTGGTTAAGTCTAGCATGTGCACAAAACTATGATCATCTTGTTTTAAGCTATCACAATACTGCAAGCTCTTCGCAAGGATGGGATCCTATTTGAGCCAGTCTCCTGGTAAGAGCATTTTCATAAATACATGTGAAAACATAAATTTTTAATTTGATTTAGTTAATTATGGGAATTGTTTTGCATATTCACATTAAAAAAGAGGATTGTGAGAAATATGCCAAAATAATATCATAATAAAACAAGATATTGTAATTTTTTTGAGAGGTTTTTTACAGTATTGAAAAGTACTGCAGCAGCAGTTGCCACTCATGGTAGAAAGGGATCTGTTAATCACCCCATTCCCGCAAGGGCTCTCTCTGCACACAGCTAAGGTCCCACACCGATCGAGACATTACACCCAGACTTTAGGACCACATGGTCAGGACCCCCCCCCTCACACAGTAGCCTAGTGAGAGACGCCGAGGTATCCCACCTGTGAGTCCATTTGACAATCCCCATCCCCCACTTATCCTCTTTGGATTTGTTATTGTTCAAATAAACCCACCATTGCACACCTACACCCCCAACCCCCATTGAGTGCACAATCCAACCCCCCCATAACAGAAAATTCCATTCAGCCTACTTCACCGGAACAAATGGATTATGTGGTCGAAAACGTGATATCTGAGATTTCCAGGAAAATTGCATTTTGCTTTGAGACAGGGTGCAATACTTGAGTACAGATTTTAATCATGACTCAGTTCTATTCCGTAGCCCTAAATTCGGTTCTGACAGATTTCGTTGAGTGTGAACTTCTGATCTCTAATAAAGGAGGTTTCTAATTCAATCGGTCCCCTGCTCGTTCGCACGGGGGACCGATTGTTTGCAACTGTGCATATGTTATTATGTGCAAGTGCAACCGGTGTGTAAAAGAGCACACAGCGCTTTGCCAAATTTGCAGCCTTGCGAGTCAACCAGACTAAGGACCACAGTTCAAATACACTCAGAGTTTTTTGATTAGTTAGTAAACCAGATAATATGAGATGTAAGCAATCCTGTTTGCTCTTTTTGTTGTGAACTCATTCTGAATTGGGGATTTGCATAAAATTCTGATGGTAGGTGGATTGCGAATGCAGAAAACTGGTCTTGCTTTGTTATTTTCAGTATCTTCAAGTTGCAGCATGCCTGACACCACAAATTGCTTCGCTCCGGCAGAGGAGTACTCGCAGTCGCCACTCAAGGCTCTGTTGTGCTAATGTGTAAGAGTCTGGGGCTGGTTGATAAACCTAATATGATTATGCAGCCCTTATTGAGAAAATAAAAGTTATATAGACATATGCCACTGATGCTGACCAGATATTATTGTTCACTAATTCTTCTTTCAGACAGAAATGTCTGAAATCCCTGGCTTTTATCCGGCATTTTCAGTGCTGGGTCATTTGCTGGTCCCAGCCTGCCCCCCCCCCCCCCCCCCCTTCACACAGATAAGCAATTTACAGATTTCTACCCAGTGATTTGCTGATTAGCATGGGTATTTTTCTGTGTGAAAGGGTCAATTTGGGTCAAGAATCCCAGGTCTTCGATCCTTTTAAATTCCAGGGTAGGAGACCTGGGATTTAGGTCCTGGGTTGACCCTTTCACACAGAGAAAGGACCAGTGTTGAACGCCAAATTACCGGGTAGAAATTTTTAACCCGATAATTAGTTTTTCTGTGTGAAAAGGGTACTGACAAGATCTATTATTCTATTCATGAATCAGCATGTGATTTTCACAGACATCATACTTTTTACCACACTCTGAATGGTACATCTTGATAACTTAATATACTGTATGCTGTTACGAAAGTATTTATAAAAAGTTCAACTTTAAACAATCATTATTAAGATTTTGTTAGTCCTCATTTATGTGTCCATACATGTTGTCATTTAATTGCATCCTTGGTTTACTCTTATTGCTCACTGCGTTGAAATGCTTACCTAATTTTGTCACTGTTACTGATATAAAATGAAGAGCACAAGAACTAGTCTGACTCCTGGACTATTTCCTTTGAACAAGGCTGTTCTGTTATTTAGAGACACCTTGAATTACTGTAGAGGAGCAAGATGTCCTTGTACCTAATCAGACATTCATCCTCTGAGGTATTTTGGGAAGACACTTGCACCTATTGATATTTTTTGAGTGGGCAATCAATACAGCAGTGCGAGTTGAAGAACTGATCATGTTGCAGATTCTCCCAGAGGAAGCTTGAGTATTGTTGAGATTGAGCCAGGTCAATAGCAAAGATAAAAGCAAAGTGATATTTGTAAAAACCATCAAGTATTAAGAAAGGCTGCTACCCAATCTGTCATCTTGGTGTGCTCTGTCAGCCATTATCTAATTCGTTATTGTCAATGTATGTAAAAGAGTCAAAGACATAAAGGAGAACATTTGTTATCTGAAAAGAGCAAGAGTTTCGTTGACTTTGTCCTATCAGGATTAAACCATCAGAGTTGTTAAGTAGATATAAATACAGTAGCTGTGGTTTTTTTTTAAGAGTATTACAACCTTCATTTTTTACATTTTTTGAACATTTAAATAAAATGTTCTATGCTATATTAGTTGTATTAATAAATATGGTTAGGAGGTACTTATGTAATATCTGGGCTCCCGTTTTTCTTATGAGACCGCGTGCGCTCGCCACGCTTAGGGCACGGTGGCTCGCTGCGCTCGCCACACTATATAAAATCAACTCCATGCGTAGTTGGATAGTAGGGGTATGAAAAAATGGGGTGCATTTAACATTAGAGCCCAGATAATACATAAGTACTGGTTAGGATTCTATTTGCTAGACTAAACTTTATATATTTACACCAAATTTTCTCCTACTGTGTTTCACATTATAACTTTGGACATATTTATATAAAAATATATGCTGGTACTGTTCATTTGTAAATGAGCTGTCCCGAATTTAGTTTACTTATTTTGCCTATGAAAAAGTTGTCATAATCATGTAGTACCTCATAGTTATTTTGAAAAAAAAAAAGGACCTGCATCTATTTTTTATTATATGTAAGTACTTACAAAGCCCTGTGTTAGGTAAGGGCTGACCTGTAGGTGACCTTGTCAGCTAGGCTATAGAGAGCTATTACCCCTACCCATCAAGTGTGAGAAAAATCTTTGTGATGGATTGGATGCATGGGTTGCAGGGCAGAGAAGCCTGGGTGGCCTTTTTCTGGGGCCCCAGGAACCACTTAGTGCCAGGTTAGCTAGGGGAGGAGAGTTTCTATGTTCCTGAGGAACCATAAAATAAGAAACTAAAAGCAACCACGGAAGAAATGGAGTGGAGCAGATCTGGAAAGGGACAAACCTGGAGACCCAGAGAGGGGCAGAAGAGGGAGTGCTGAACTGGAGAGAGACCCCTCAGAAAAGTGATAAGAGAGAGCTGAGACCCAGAGGGCACTTGCTGTGCCAACAGTGCGGGAGGACCAGAACCTGAGTATGGAAGGTTGCGCAGACTGGAGGGAAAGGTGAAGAGAAAGACGCCAGTAGAGAAACAGAGATTGACCACATGGTGCGGACATAAGGACAGGAAGATCCTGAGCAACAATGCAGTTTGGTGTTCAGCATCCCAAGCAGTGATGAAGTCTTTGTCCCAAATGGTGAGACTTTAACCCCTTCCCGACATTTGACGTACATTTACGTCATGGCCGGGAGGTACTTCCCGACACATGGCATAAATGTACGTCATGAGTTTAAACTGTCACTGCGTCTCGAGACGCAGTGACAGTGGGACGATGTCTGCTGTCCCTGACAGCAGACATGTCCCTGCATGCCCAGGGGGGGCTGCGATGCCGCCCCCCCGTCGGCGATCGCTGTGATTGGCTGTTCAGTGTGAACAGCCATTCACAGCGTTTTCCTGTGTTACCAGCGAATCAGACGCTCGGTAACACAGGTGTCAATCACCGCCGGGCGTCAGGGGGCATGAGGGGGTCATCGGTGACGATGACACCTCACCCCACCCTCACCCCACCTGCCCCCAAGGCTGTGATTGGTCCGTGGGACCCACGGACCAATCACAGCCAAGGCGCGACATTTAAACTGACGGTGACTGCGCTGCAGACGCCATTCCGGTCTGGAATAGCGTGCAGAACGGTCACCGTGCCTGCCTGCCGTGAATACCAACCTGATCCTTGCTAATACTTACCTGATCCTTGCAAATACCTTACCTGATCACCTACTCACTGCTTGTAGCGTGCTGGATGCTTCCTGGATCTGACTTCTTGTGACTTCCTGCTGCTGCTGCAGTGTGATAGAGAGATAGAGAGATAGAGAGAGAGATAGAGAGAGATAGAGAGAGATAGTGACAGAGAGAGCTATATTTTGTGTCTGCTACCCCCCCTTTTTGGGGGTGCAGGGGTTTTCTATATATAAATAACTGTCAGTGCTGCTGCTGCAGTGTCATACAGTGATAGATAGTGATAGATAGTGATAGATAGTGAGAGGTAGAGAGATAGAGAGATTTGTGTCTGCTACCCCCCCTTTTTGGGGGTGCAGGGGTTTTATTTTGCTGCTGCTGCAGTGTCATAGAGTGATAGATAGTGATAGATAGTGAGAGATAGAGAGATAGAGAGAGATAGTGACAGAGAGTGATAGAGAGTGTATATTTTGTGTCTGCTACCCCCCCTTTTTGGGGGTGCAGTTTTTTTTTTATACATATAACTGTCAGTGCTGCTGCTGCAGTGTCCTAGAGTGATAGATAGTGAGAGATAGTGAGAGATAGAGAGATAGAGAGAGATAGTGACAGAGAGTGATAGAGAGTGTATATTTTGTGTCTGCTACCCCCCCTTTTGTGCTGATCAGTATATCTGTGCTGATCAGCAACTTTTTGGGGGCGCAGAGGTTTTTTTTTTATATATATACCTGTCAGTTGCTGCCAGTTGCACTGTCAGTTGCACCAAAGGTTGTGCACCTGCTGTCCCTCACTGGTAATCAGTGTCGCATCACTGATCACCTTTTTTTTTTTTTGTGAGTGCTGTGGGGTCTTTTTTTAATTTTTTTTTTACACACACTGATTTTGTGGGTGTCCTGTGGCCACTGTGCGCCGATCAGTGACGTACATCACTGATCAGCTTTTTCGGCACAGGGTTGATCTATTTTTTTTTTTTTTTTGATCAGATTCCTGTTGCCTTTGAGCGCTGTTCAGTGACAGACGTTACTGACCAACATCTGTGCTCAATTTTTGGCGCAGGACCTTTTTTTTTTTTTTTAACCCCTTCAATTTTTTATTTTTAACCCCTTCATTTTTTTTTTTTTTTTATTGGTATAAAGTATTTTTTTTTTCTGCACTACATACACACTACACACTACATACCCCCCGGGTTGAAATAAAGTTTGTACCCCCCCCTACACTATACACGTGTTGAAACATTTCACTACCAGTAACACAAAAATAAAAATGGCATCCCAAATGTCCTCCCAAATGTCCTCCCAAATGTCCTCCCAAATGTCCTCCCAGTCATCCAGGAGAATGTATTCAGTGGAGGAGGCATATGCCATGCTAGCCTCTGACTCTGACACAGCCAGTGATGCAAGCGGGGAATTTGAAGGATTCGTCTTAAGCTCCTCTTCCTCCTCTGGTGATGAGGGACCCCCTCAAAGACGCCCCCGTAGATCAGCTGAGATTCCCCCCCCAATAATTGATCTAGTATGGACCCCACCACCAGACAATTTTGAGCCCCAGGTTCCTGAGTTTTTGGCCATGCCAGGAATCCAATTTGATTCCACAGGTCTCAGAGAAATTGACTTTTTCAAATTATTTTTCTCTGATGATTTTATAAATTTAATGGTGGACCAAACTAATTTATATGCCCAGCAGTTTATTGCTCAAAACCCCACGTCATCATTTGCTAGGTGGACCCCTGTAGATGCAGTAGAGATGATGGCGTTTTGGGGTCTGGTGTTTCATATGGGCATAGTAAAAAAGCCAGAAATTAGGCAATATTGGAGTACAGATGTTCTGTACAGTACTCCATTTTACCGTATGGCCATGCCCCGGACTCGATTTGAGACAATTCTTAAATTTATACATTACACCGATAATGCACAGTGCCCACCCAGAGATGATCCCACCTTTGACCGGCTATTCAAAGTCAGGCCGGTCATTGATCATTTCAGTGCCAAATTTGAAGAGGTGTACATCCCTGAAAAATTTATTTGTATCGACGAGTCCCTTATACATTTTAAAGGAAGGGTTAAATTCCGCCAGTACCTTCCCAGTAAGAGGGCAAGGTATGGCATAAAAATGTATAAACTGTGTGAAAGCACCTCAGGGTACACCCACAGGTTTAGGGTTTATGAAGGGAAGGATTCAAGAATTCAACCGCCAGAATGCCCCCCCTCCCTCGTAGGTGTTAGTGGGAAAATTGTCTGGGATTTAGTGCACCCCTTCCTGGATAAAGGTTATCACCTCTATGTGGATAACTTTTACACTAGCATCCCCCTGTTTAAGGCCCTTGGTTCAAGAGGTACAGCAGCTTGCGGTACTGTGCGCAAGAACCAAAGAGGCCTCCCAAAAACGCACATTGCCCAAGTAATGAGAAGGGGTGAAAGCAGGGGAATATGCAACGAAAATATGTTGTTGGTCAAATATAAGGACAAGAGGGATGTCCTTATACTGACAACAATTCACGGAGACAGTACCACCTCCGTCCCTGTACGAGGTACCAGTACCCACACCTCCAAACCTAATTGTATCCTGGATTACAATAGGTACATGGGCGGAGTGGATCTTTCAGATCAGGTACTGAAGCCGTACAGTGCCCTGCGGAAAACAAAAATCTGGTACAAGAAGGTGGCCGTGTATATCATCCAGATGGCACTGTATAACGCTTACGTGCTATTCCGTTCTACCGGCCAGAGGGGGACATTTATGCACTTTCAAGAGGAAGTCATAAAGGGCCTAATATTTGGGAACCAGCAGGCAGAGGGCCCCAGTACTTCTAGTACTGGCCCCCGTATTGTACCAGGGCAGCATTTTCCTGATGAAATCCCCTCCACTGGAAAAAAGGGCAGGACACAAAAAAGGTGCAAAGTTTGCTATAAAAAGGGAATAAGAAAGCAAACTATTTTCCAGTGTGACACTTGCCCCGACAAACCCGGCCTATGTATAAAGGAGTGTTTTAAATTATACCACACATCTATGGAATATTAGGTTCATAATTTCACCGTGCTTCGGGGGTCTTGCTAATGCCACATAGCACCCACCATTCATTCCACCAGAATCTGAGCCGCAAAATCCAAAAATCACTCCTTCCCTTCTGAGTCCTGCCATGCACCCAACTGGTATTTTTTGGTCACATGTGAGGCATTGCCGTACTTGGGAGAAATTGGGGCACAGATTTTGGGGTGCTTTTTCTCCTTCATTCCTTGTGAAATTGAAAAATTTTGAGCCAGAACTGCATTTTTGTGTAAAAAAATGTAATTTTTCATGTTCACTGCCCACTTGTATCAAAATTGGTGAAACCCCTGGGGGTTTGAAATGTACACTATACCCCTAGATGAATTCCCTGAGGGGTGTAGTTTGCAAAATGGGGTCACTTGTGGGGGGGTTCCACTGTATTGGTGCTTTGGGGGTCTTGCTAATGCGACATAGCACCCACCATCATTCCACCAGAATTTGTGCTGCAAAATCCAAATATCACTCCTTCCCTTCTGAGTCCTGCCACTTTTTGGTCACACATGAGGCATTGGCGTACTCGGGAGAAATTGGGGCACAGATTTTGGGGTGCTTTGTCTCCTTCATTCCTTCTGAAAATGAAAAATTTTGAGCCAGAACTGCATTTTTGTGTACAAAAATGTAATTTTTCATTTTCACTGCCCACTTGTATCAAAATTGGTGAAACCCCTGGGGGTTTGAAATGTACACTATACCCCTAGATGAATTCCCTGAGGGGTGTACTTCGCAAAATGGGGTGACTTGTGGGGGGGTTCCACTGTATTGGTGCAACATAGCACCCACCATTCATTCCACCAGAATCTGAGCTGCAAAATCAAAAAAATCACTCCTTCCGTTCTGAGTCCTGCCATGCACCCAACTGGTATTTTTTGGTCACATGTCAGGCATTGCCGTACTCGGGAGAAATTGGGGCACAGATTTTTGGGTGCTTTTTCTCCTTCATACCTTCTGAAAATGAAAAATTTTGAGCCAGAACTGCATTTTTGTGTAAAAAAATGTAATTTTTCATGTTCACTGCCCACTTGTATCAAAATTGGTGAAACCCCTGGGGGTTTGAAATGTACACTATACCCCTAGATGAATTCCCTGAGGGGTGTAGTTTGCAAAATGGGGTGACTTGTGGGGGGGTTCCACTGTATTGGTGCTTGGGGGGTCTTGCTAATGCGACATAGCACCCACCAAAATTCCACCAGAATCTGAGCTGCAAAATCCAAAAAATCACTCCTTCCCTTCTGAGTCCTGCCATGCACCCAACTGGTATTTTTTGGTCACATGTGAGGCATTGCCGTACTCGGGAGAAATTGGGGCACAGATTTTGGGGTGCTTTTTCTCCTTCATACCTTCTGAAAATGAAAAATTTTGAGCCAGAACTGCATTTTTGTGTAAAAAAATGTAATTTTTCATGTTCACTGCCCACTTGTATCAAAATTGGTGAAACCCCTGGGGGTTTGAAATGTACACTATACCCCTAGATGAATTCCCTGAGGGGTGTAGTTTGCAAAATGGGGTGACTTGTGGGGGGGTTCCACTGTATTGGTGCTTGGGGGGTCTTGCTAATGCGACATAGCACCCACCAAAATTCCACCAGAATCTGAGCTGCAAAATCCAAAAAATCACTCCTTCCGTTCTGAGTCCTGCCATGCACCCAACTGGTATTTTTTGGTCACATGTGAGGCATTGCCGTACTCGGGAGAAATTGGGGCACAGATTTTGGGGTGCTTTTTCTCCTTCATACCTTCTGAAAATGAAAAATTTTGAGCCAGAACTGCATTTTTGTGTAAAAAAATGTAATTTTTCATGTTCACTGCCCACTTGTATCAAAATTGGTGAAACCCCTGGGGGTTTGAAATGTACACTATACCCCTAGATGAATTCCCTGAGGGGTGTACTTTGCAAAATGGGGTGACTTGTGGGGGGGTTCCACTGTATTGGTGCAACATAGCACCCACCATTCATTCCACCAAAATCTGTGCTGCAAAATCCAAAAATCACTCCTTCCCTTCTGAGTCCTGCCATGCACCCAACTGGTATTTTTTGGTCACATGTGAGGCATTGCCGTACTCGGGAGAAATTGGGGCACAGATTTTGGGGTGCTTTTTCTCCTTCATACCTTCTGAAAATGAAAAATTTTGAGCCAGAACTGCATTTTTGTGTAAAAAAATGTAATTTTTCATTTTCACTGCCCACTTGTATCAAAATTGGTGAAACCCCTGGGGGTTTGAAATGTACACTATACCCCTAGATGAATTCCCTGAGGGGTGTAGTTTGCAAAATGGGGTGACTTGTGGGGGGGTTCCACTGTATTGGTGCTTGGGGGGTCTTGCTAATGCGACATAGCACCCACCAAAATTCCACCAGAATCTGAGCTGCAAAATCCAAAAAATCACTCCTTCCCTTCTGAGTCCTGCCATGCACCCAACTGGTATTTTTTGGTCACATGTGAGGCATTGCCGTACTCGGGAGAAATTGGGGCACAGATTTTGGGGTGCTTTGTCTCCTTCATTCCTTCTGAAAATGAAAAATTTTGAGCCAGAACTGCATTTTTGTGTAAAAAATTTAATTTTTCATTTTCACTGCCCAGTTGTACCACAATTGGTGAAACCCCTGGGGGTTTGAAATGTACACTATACCCCTAGATGAATTCCCTGAGGGGTGTAGTTTGCAAAATGGGGTCACTTGTGGGGGGGTTCCTAAATTTTAGCATCTTATGGTGCCTAGAAACCTACATGGTGCCTAAAAAATAATCTCATAAAAAGGAGTCTCCAAAATCAACGTGCACACTAGGGCCACATATAGGATATTTATGAAAACAAAAGAATTGGGGGAATCAATTTTTAGTCACATTTCTCTAGTAAAATGTACTGTGTTCCTTAGAAAAATGTATTAAAATTGCAAATCTGCAAAAAAAATGAAATTTTGAAATTTCACCTACACTTTGTTTTAATTCCTGTGAAACACCTAAAGGGTTAACAAACTTCCAAAATGCTGTTTTGAATACTGTGAGGGGTGCAGTTTTTGAAATGGCATCATTTATGGGGGTGTCTCACATACAAGTCCCTCAAAGTCACATCAGAACTGAACTGGTCCCTAAAAAAATCAGTGTTTGAAATTTTCTTGAAAATTTCAGAATATGCTATTCATATTGTAAGCCTCCTAGTGTCCAAAAAAATTAAAAGGAAGTTGAAATAATGATGGAAATATAAAGTAGACATATGGTCTATGTTAGTTATTAACTATTTTGAGTGGTATGATTATTTGTCTCACAAGCAGAAAATTTAACATTTTGCAAATCGCTAAATTTTCCATTTTTTCACGACATTTTGGTATTTTTCACAAAAAAACACAGACTGTATCGACCCAAATTTACCACTAATTTGAAGTACAATGTGTCACGAAAAAACAATCTCAAAATCACTGGGATAAGTAAAAGCAAAAAAAAGTTATCCCCACTTAAGTGAGACATGTCAGATTTGAAAAAAATGGCTCTGTCAGGAACGCAAAAACTAGCTCTGTCAGGAAGGGGTTAAACCATGAAAGCCCTTCCGCTGCCTACTCTGCCATGTTAACCCCTTCCTCTGCAAAACACTGCTGGTTAGGGTATAATATGGTGTTGGCTCCCTTGGTATACTCCTGGTCACTAGTTTGTGTTAACATCTCAGTTTAAAGGGGTGGTCTGATCCCTCTAGTGAGTGGAGCCACTCCATTGGAGGAACGTGGATAAGGTACTGTATGTTAAAGTGTGTGCATTAATGTTATACTTTTCTCTGTCTGTGTCTCCTTTTTTTAAATTGTTTTCACAGTAGAACTACAAGTGTAAGCTGGCTCATTAATGTCTCACATGCTGTGAGGCCTTCTGGGACTTGTAGTTTAACTATGTAAATCAATCTTTAACTTTTTTTTTACTCCAAAACTTTCAGCCTGAAAGCCATAACGAAGGGGTGGTAGGGACAGACACGGGCTTCAGCCCTGGATGGGTGAAGAATGGGGAGCCTTTATTGGGGGTGTCCCCAGTCCCCAAGGTACCCCGTCCAGAGCTGACTAGCCACAATAGTCATGGTTTGGTCAGGGGAGCCCCAGTCTTTTTGTCCCCTACATATAATGGGCGATTTGGCTGAATTTATAAAAAAAAAAAAAAAAAACAACAGCAGTGAGTCCTTTGAAAATAACACCAGCTTCAATCTTGCTGCAAATTCTGGCTTCTGCACAGATTTCTATGCCCCTAGGCCAGCGTTTCTCAAACTGTGGGTCCCGACCACCTCAGCATGGGGTCACGACTCCATGTTGCTGACTATCAGATTAGTGTGTCTGTGGGGAGGATAGGGGAAAACTCATTAAGTAAACACCCTCTGCTTCCCTTTTCCATCCCTCTGTTCCCCTTTTCCATCCCCCCCCCCCATTACCCACTGTCTACCTCTCACAATAGTGGTCACTTCACTTCACTGACCGCAAATGTGGTAGCCATTCTGCACTAACTTGCTGGGGTCCTGTAATAAGTTTTATTGTCTGATGGGGTCCCAGAGCAAAATAGTTTGAAAACCACTGCCCTAGGCTAATGGAAATGCAAAATAATCAGTTTAATAAACAAATACAAAAAAATATATACTCCCCTCTCTAGGGCCTCGCTGATCAGTGCTCCAGAAAGGGCTGTGGGTCATTGGGAGTTCGCACTGCTCCTGTGACCCCTTGTGCAGTAAAGTGATGCTGCAAATTGGCAACTCACTTTACAGAAATAGAGGTCACAGAAGCAGGAAGCCCCAATGACTACCAGGCGCTCCAATCAGTGATCCTTGGGGTAGGATTGTATGATCAGTGGTGCGAGGGGGTCAGGTTTCAGGGGGGTCATTAAGGATCATGAATGGAATGCTGGCAGCAACTGTAGCGGTGGCGCATGTGCAGCACATGATCAGTTTTTTTTTCATGGAAAACACTGGTAATCCTGCAGAGAGCCATGGTACGGCCAGAGCTTTCTCTCAAAATCTGTCCCTACAATACAATATAGTACGTGCATTGTTATCAATTATTGAGTTGCGTATTGGCCCAATATTATCACATCACATCTGCATCTGACAATGTGGATGATGATAAATTGAGTGAGGTGTATGAGGTTTTTTTTATTTATTTTTTGCATAAAAGCATTTTCATACTTTGCACAGAATTTACCTATGTATGCATGCATTCACAGTATATGAAGTTTTGACTTATAGATCCTTATATTTTGGAAGATGGTATGGTGCAGTGAAGGGACTGGAAACTGTACGCCAGGAACACTAAGGGCACACTCATTGAACTGTATCACAAATACTAATGTTAGTATGTGTATCTCTTACTGGAAGGCAGGTGCAAAAATATGCAATATAGATTAAGACTATCAGCAGTACTATCTAATTGCTTTAGACTGGCTGTGTTCAGACTGACCTCTAGCAAAAGTACTTTATTCATTAGCATTGGAGCTATGTTAGATCAATAAATGAGATTAATTAGTGGCAGTCTATTTGCATTATTTCACTGTCCTTTCCATATGGACTGCTGCAGGAAAACAGTTCTATTTTAATGTTTTTTGGTAAACAATGGTGCTTTTATGTATTTTTTTTCTAATTTAACGATTTAGGTTTGCACTATTTCAGTTTAATATAATAATGTAAGACATCATAATAATGTAATACAAAAAGATTGTATATCTTATACTCTAACTCTTATTTGCAGAATGGTTCTACTTTTCAGACACTGGGGGCAGGGCTGCGGCACATAATGAAGGGAAGCACAGCCCAGCAGCAGCCTGTACTTCCTGGTGTGTGGGCGGAAGTGGGGCAGCCACTATCCGCAGGCAAGGTCGGAGCAGCAGTGTTAAGTAGCGCTTTTGTGCTCAGTTGGGCAGTTGGAGGCGGAATTGGTTCAGTCTCCATATACAATTGCAGGAACTCAGGAGAAGTATGTACTTCTCCCAAAGAAGCCGCTGAGAGGATACCAAGGCGGAGAAACGCGTTGAGAGGGGACACTGGGCTGCCAATAACATCTGGCTGAGGAATTGTTCTCGGATATGACCGAGTGCTAACGGTCTGAGAAATTCACCGCTGCTTACAAGCCATCTGCATGACCCCCGGATTACAAATAAGTATACCACGATAAATGTGCACATTTCTGTGGGGACCTGAGTTATTAACCTACTAACTGGCTCTGTATATGAGCAAAAAATCTGCAATTGCATACTGATCTAACAAAAGTAAACAGTACCAGTTATTGGGGGGAGTTATTTGTGTTATGTGTGTGTGCGTCTTGTTTGTCTAATTTTGACTGTGATAACATGTTTAATTGCATTTTATAATAAAAAAAATTATATATTCAGTACAGTGCTGCTCCTACTCTCTTTTTTCTTGTTCATACTTCTTTAGGGGTTTGGTAATCCCCCTATAGGTTCAGCAGCAGTACAGAATATACAATCAGCGCTTAATATCAACTTGTGGTGTTTAGCATTTTAATTGGCCTCCAGCATCTGAAAGTGAAGAAGCCTGTGCGCCAGAAGCAGTGGGCTTCGTTCAGCGCAGGCAACACAGCGGAGGCAGTCAGGGGGCTGAGGTGGGCAGGATAAGTGGCCCGGGCCCATCCCGCTCTGTCAGAGAGGCTGGGCCTGGGGCGGCTGTACCCACAGCACCCCCTGATGGCGGCCCTGACCTAGACACAAGTTAGCGCTGTGGTACTTACTGTTTTTACCTGATTAAAATAGGGAAGGTGACCAATCCCAGCAGCATCTAATCCCAGCATCTTCCAACACAGGGGTGTCTTGAAATGCACCACTGTGGGATTCTGAGAGACTGTCATTTATGTGGGTGGCCAATGTGTTTTTTTTTTTTTATGTGGTGGAAAATGTTTTTTTTTTTTTACCTCTCTGTGCCAATGGGTGGGGGCCCATTAAAGATTTTGCTATTGAGCCCAGAACGTTCTAGTTATATTCCTGACCAGGCCGTGTAATGACATGAATTTAAGAGCACATCTCACTTTAGAGTTTCTGAACATTTTGTGTTTGCATTACAATCATCAGACTGGCACCTACTGCTAAAGGTATGCACATGTCATGTTATTTTCATTATCCAACTGTCCCAATGTATTTGTGTGCACTGTGACCCATTGAACTTCAGCATGAAGATCAAGCAGAGGCAATGTCAACATAGCCCTGTTGTGTAGCTAAAACAAATGAAAGACGAGGCCAGGCGGAGCCACATGGGGTATTCAGAATTATAGAACAGGCAATCTAATATTTGTTTTGAGACATTCTATTTCTCAGCAGGGTCTCGGACAAATAAGAGTTATTGAATCATTTTTTATTCATAGCTAGAAGGAGAAGATGCCTACATATATCACAACACTAAGATTGGTGTTGCTTCTGCTTCCTTAAAAGGTAGAATTAGGAATAGTCTAGGTGGACAGTCAAACGTTCAACATGGGGTTTTTCACTGTTTTTTGATCCGATATGTGCCGGCAGGCAGTCTTTTATGTCCTGCCGTCCACTAGGGCATGATGAGAGAATAATATAGTGTGCCCAAAGCATGTCCATGTCGACTGTGTCGACATTCGGGTTAAAAAAAACTGTAAAAACCCCCATGTTCACCTTTTAACTGTTGACCAAGACCATGTCGACCTAATTATTGTGTCGACCTATTGACCTGTCGACCTTGTCCCATGTCAGCCTAGACACCTGTCGACCTTTCAGTATGTCAACCTAATGACTGTGGACCATCTTTACATTGACCATATGATCCATACCCCTGCATACGTACCGTAAATCTCTGTTGTAAATCGGTTAACCCAACATGTTTCTTAACTTCCTTACCCTCTAAGAACACCTTGTACTGTATCCTTATCTGAAACAATACCAAAGCTGACATTGTAATGCATATCTATGAGCTGGTTGTTTTAGTGGATTGAACACAGTTTCCAATTTACATAACACTTACAGTGGAAAGTTTGTGTTTACTGCACAGAAGACCAATTTATTTTGAATAATATGCATTATCTCCCAGAGGAAGTACATTTTACAAAGAACATCTCATTTTTTCCATTAAATAGTTTACCGTTAAAATATTTCAGTGTTTTAAGTACTGCTGTAAACTATTTCAAATCAGTTTGCAAAACAGTAGAAACTGGTATAGTCCTTTTGGGGGTTTTAAATGCTTTGTACATATGTGTGCATTTTCTGCCCAATTACAGACCCACAGAGAAACAGGTTGATTTGCATGACTGCGGCATTAACATTCACTTTCAATCTTCTGGAGTTATCTATAAATTATACAAATTGTACTGGGTGAACAATTGTGCATATATTATGTATCCTGGATTTTACACAGAGCTAAACTAAAATATAATCAGCCTATTTAACCTTATTTGGAGATGAATAGATTTTAGAGATACAGTAAGGCGGTATTGAATCTGTGGCCAAATTTCCCACAGGTGAAAATATCGACACTCGCATATTCAATGCTGCCGTTTCTGATATTTTAATCTTTTTTTCTTAAAGACGAAACTGTTTTGTCGGCCAAAGATTGCAGAATCCACAGATGTTTTTCGACAATCCATGGACTTTCTGACACTCGACAGTTGGAACCTTTGAATTCCAACTGTTGAGTTAGTGACTGGACTGGCAAAAATGGCTGGAATTGTAACTGTAGGGACTTTCTGAAGTCGGAATCCTGAATTGAATATCTCCCCCCCCCCCCCCCTAAACTGAAAAGTGATAAACTCATAACTTGGTCTAAGATGCAAATGAAAACTGAAATTGCCACTAACTAAATAAAATACCAATGGAAACTAGGGATGTGCAAGTTCGGATTGAGGAATTCAGACACCCCCAATTCGAACTCGCACTACGAGCCTGTTCAGGAATTCCCACCTAGACTCGGAGCGTGGGTTTCTGGACCTCGTGAGATCCCACTGTCGGAGCTTGCGAGATCCGGGCCCTTTAAAGAGACAGGTGGCTGGACGCCACCTTCACTCCAGTCTAGGAGAGTGAAAAGGTAGCACATCCTGGCCACCTGCCTGACTGCCTGCTCACCATCCAGATCAGTGATAATGCTGTCTTGTCCAGTAGTGCTGTCTTGTCCAGTGATAGTGCTGTCTGCTGTATATACTAGTGCAGTCCAGTGCCAGTGTGTGTATAGTCCAGTCCAGTGGCACTGACATTAAGGTCCAGTGATACTGCTGCATTAGTACAGCAATACTACCGTTAAAGTCCAGTGATTATCATGATACTCTTGGGTGAACTCGGAGTTAAGCCTCGCTCTGACTGGCAGGTATGCAAGGTGTTGATTACAGCCTGAATTGTGCTTCTGTGGCCAAGGTGGTGAAGCCACAGCAGCACCTGAGTCTGACCTTGACCCTCTTACTATACACTGAGTCAGCTGGCACCTGTGGAGGTCTTAGAATTGTCACCAATACCCGCCTTTCTGGGGCAGACTAGTTCCAACCCTGTGGTCTTTCGCGCTGACACAAAGTCCTGACTGAGTCAGGGTACTAGTAAGAAGATAAACTGACTGGACAACACAAAGATAAACTAGGCTCTGCACATGAACATAGACTAGAGCAGTGGTAGCCAACTCCAGACCTCGAGAGCTACCAACAGTTCACATTTTCCAGACAACCTAGCTGCTGCAAAGGTGCACTCAGTACTCACCGACACATTTTAAAAGAACCACAGGTGGAGCTAATTACTTCACTTGTGATTCTGTGAGGAGATCTGGAAAACATTAACTGTTGGTAGCTTTTGAGGACTGGAGTTGACCACCCTAGGACTAGAGCATGCAATCTTGCAGACAAGGACTGAACACAAAGGACTGAACACAGGATTTGCGGCCTTTACCGCTACAATGTGAATCCATTGCAATAAACCAAACAAAACCTATCACCAAGGCCCTTATTATGGTTGGTGCGGTAATATCCGCGTGCGTTCGTGCCGCCGATGTTTTGTGTCTGCGCATGTGCAAGCGGGACGTACGGCCAAATCCCGCATGAAATGTGAACACTCCGAAAAGGGGGTGGAGAGGGGCGTGAAGGGCTATTTGGGCTCATTACCATATGCATACGCCCCGCGTTTCATGGGCGTTCCCATGCAAACGCTGGGCGTACGTATGGTAATGCGGCCGTGACGCACGTGTAGGGGGCGGACATATGACATCGCCTTTGAAAAAGTTACCATTATAGGTAACAAAACGCGTCAGGATACTCATCAAAACCTTGGACTTAGAGCCATATTGTGGGACACTCCCTATACTACCAATTGCCCGGTACCAACCTCCTATCCATACAATTTATCTGATCTGGATATTGGAAGAAAAAACTCTCGGGGACACCACCACCATCTCATCATTGGGAAAACTCACCACCAGCCTACGGATACCTGCCATTTCCATTTACAGAGGCAGCAATTCCAAAAACAAAGTGGCTACAATTATCCCAGCATGGTTTATGGAAACCCATACTATTAACTTCCAAAACACTAAGGAGGACAGATCGATCCAGTCACTGGACAAAAGGGAGAACGCTATACGTATATGGCTCAGTCCTATTTCTTTTACCATTATTTTTATCAATATTTTTGTGTTATTTTTTGTGCTGTTTTAAGTATATGTGATTAAGTGTATCATTTCACTTACTCAATTTTTTAGTGTCTTAAATAAATGTACATGAATTGTGATACCCTATTGACCTTTTAGTTATTTTTATTATAATTCATATATTCAACCCATTTATAACCAATCCCAAGCGCTCCACAACCTCTTTTTCTGCCGGATGTCAGCTGCCTGCCCAGATCCCTGCTTTTGCATGGAAAAATGTCTGTGTGGTCTGAGGTTGCGGGAGCTGGTGGACCACTCGGTCCTGCATTCGATGTTCTGCGACCATCGAATGATGGGGGAGTTTCCCTGAGATGGAGGAGGCGTATTCCATGAAAAATACACGTGCGGTCCGTTCGGCCAGCTTCTTACCGCGTACGGACGGAGTTGGCGATCCGTATGGAAGGCGGGTTTTGCATGCACGGTCCTGGCCGCATATTCGGATCCGGCCGCACCGATCAGAATAAGGGCCCAAGTTATTTGCCATGGGACAAACAAACAAAATACACAAAATACACAAACTAGACAAGTAGAAAAGGATAGGCCTGCGCCCTAACCGCCTCCATGACTCTGTTGCAGGAATAACCTATGGCTCCAGCTGGCGCCGTGAGAATACCAATGGCAGATTATAATGAAATAATGAAAGGTGCAACCTATTCAGGATAGACTGGAAATTAGTGGAAATTAATTGAGGTTAATAATAGCGTAGGAAGAAAACCCAAAACACTTTTAATGAAATACTAAAAGGGGTCGGTGCACACCCCGAATGGAAACAAACAATAATACCATCATATCATATGGAAATGATAAACAAGGTGAGTATACAGCACCCGGGTTTGACTGAAACCCAATCATTGTATACTCCCCTTGTTTATCATATACCCCAATGGAAGCCTTACACCCTCCCCATACAGCAGCTGTAGCTATATCTGTGGTTCTATTATTTCTTCATATCATGTGGAAATACCTAAAGAATTTGGCAAAACTGGCACTTCTAAGTGTAAAACAAGTTAAATGGTAAAATAACTTAATGACATGCAATTATAACCATATATGCTCCATGCTTTGATTTGAGCTCAGAAAACCAGTAGTGAGTAGCAGATTTAGGGGGTTATTCAGACCATGCAGGATTGTATGATGAATGTGTGCGACCATCTTGTGATAAAATCCTGTTACTTTTTTTTAAATTGCTAGTCATACATATGTTGATTGCCAGGAAATGCCCAGGCATTTGAGGGCAAGTTGTGTGACATCAGCTCTGGTCCGCTCTGAATGTTTACTATAGAAATATAGAAGGTACAGTAAGTATACTTACCAAACCCCTGTCTGGATTCTGCCCATCATGGTGTCTTCTGACCACTGGCATCCTGACCACCAGCCATCTGTATGTATGTATGTATGTATGTATGTATGCATGTATGTATTTCCGTAAAGACAAAAATGATGATGATGACGTGATGTTTCACTAAATCAGTAGTGTGCTGATCTGTAGTCTTCTGGTATTGCCTCCAACCAAATATTTTAATGGGAGTTAATGGTAGAATGTAATAAAGACCAAGGATTGGCTTGGCAAACTTCTAACCTCAATAATAAGTTACTACAAACCAGATATGTACTACAGGGATGGCTGTTACTTTATAAGTCTGCAAAATGATCCCTAGCAACTATCAATTTTTTTTTTTTAAATATTTTTTATTGAAGCTTTTGCATCAGAATATGTCATACATTTCAGTAAAGTTCACATGTATACATTATGAAGGTATAAACAGGTATAATAAATGAAACCATACAATTGCAGTATCCGAAATATGATGAGTCTCCATTATTGCATGTCTTTCAGTAAAAATGGATTGATATCTGGCAAGTGAGTTAAAGTAACAAAAGCAAATAAGAGATGTAATATTTCCATGTATTGAGGGAAGGTGATGCTTAGCTTCTACACATATTTTCTAAATTTTTCAAACTTGTTTAAATAACAGGAGCCGTGTTTTCAACGACTCATGTTGAATTCTACCTTTATTTTAGTGAAACATCCATAACAAACTAACGGGTGTTATATAAGGTGGGGTTGAAAGGGCCATATGAGCGCAAGGTGCATATAAGACTACATTGTGAGCACATCACTAAACTAGTAGTCAATGCAAAATAAATTTAGTGGGAATCCAAGAGGGAATAGACATAGGTAGTAATAGACAGATCTGGGTAGTAAAAGGATTCAACATCCCAAACTATTCCTTAATAACATCTAAAATGCTAAAGAGAAAAAAGGGCTTTCCAAAACTTCCTGGCTTCACAGCAAGAAACCCAAAAAAAAAATCTTTAAAGGGCAGCTGAACCTTGAAGCTTACGAATATCATGTGTGTAAATATATTAAGCAATATACCAAAGAAGTGTGTTACTGCATTTGAGAGGGATCATAACCAGAAAAATGGTCCTATGTTGAGACGTCTCATAAACATTTAAGTCACTGGGCCAAAAAGGCCCTGAAACAAGGGCAGCAGATAACAAATGAGGCTTGGGGGTGGAGGAAGCCATCCCGGAGTTAGAGGGTTGCTCACATACGGCGCCATAAAAAGTCTCCCACTATTAACCATGTAGGTATGGTCAGTTGCCCATTCCTTCAAGATCCTCACAGCTAAAGGACCCGAGATGTCTACAGCGCTGGAGATCCCAGGGCAGCATGGGATATCCCCATTCAGTTGACAGAGTAGTCCATCTCTTCCAATAATTAGGGTATCCCCCAAAATTGACTGAGAGCAGTGGGAATGTTGTTCAGTCAAGGAATCCAAGATCTCAGTGTTTACATGAGTCTGGAGTTCCCGACTGTGGCAGATATCCGCTTCTGCAGATGTGGGTAAAGGGTTTTGACCTAGTAGAAAGCCAGTCTGCCTCTGCTGTTGGTGGGGTATGGTGTAATCCTCTGATTCACCAAAACCAGTGGGTGTTGTTTCAGTTGTATGGTCTGCAATATGGAATGATGCTTCTAGCTTTTGCATCCACCTATCTATCTGCGGCATAAGTATCTTAGTTATAGCTTGCGCCAGCTTAGTGGCAAACTCTGAATCCAAAGAGAGCATTATTAGATCTCAGTGGATTGGTGGCAAATTACAATGTAGTTCGCCAGCGGCAGACAATGAACTGCCTATGTAGTCAGTGAGTTAAACCTCTTAACAGTACTCTATGATTGCTTTCAATACAAAAGCCTAATTGAGCTCACGCGTAAAAAGTACAATGCAATGATATAGCTGAACATAAAACATAAAACAAGTTAAATAATTTGCGCACTTGGTAGTTGGGGAATCACTTATATAAAGAGTGAGTTAAACATCTATATAATTTAATAAGGTTACTGCAGAGACTGACGCTTCAGTACAACACAACAGTAATAGGAGATTGCACCCTATGAATGGGCAGTGCTACAAACACTGAACACTGAGCAAAACCTTGCAAACAATTATATGGAAGCTCTGTCCGGTGGCCGTCTGTGATTCTTCTAGAAAGCCTTCTCTTCTCCCCCTCACAAACACCACGAGTATCTCTGAAGTCTATGTGGGGATGCGTAATTAAAGCAGTCCTGGGTGTGTGGAGACAGTCCTTGGACTCGGGTGGGGGTGAAGGGGGTTAAATGATGAATCCTCCCTTAGGATGCTGGCCTTGAGGGGTGAAGGGGGGAGCTGAGGGAATGCGCGTTGCGGGGGCAGATGATCCTTTCCCCTTAGTCACTCACCCACTCTAGTAGGTAGACACCGATAACCGCTCTCCCTTGCCTCGGTCACCACGATCCACAAAATCCTGCAGCGTCAGGGGAGGCAGAGAGGCGCTGTGTATTCCAGCATGTGGTCACCGCCGGCCGCTGGCTCACCGGGTTCACTCCGGGGGTGGGGGCACGTCTCAGCAAGCTGGGTGGAGGCGAGGCGGCAGTTCAATGCAGGGCTCCAGCGGATGCCCGCGGAGATATCACTAGGATGCGGGCACTCACACGCGATCAGGCGCCGCCGGCGTCCCTCCGCTTCCTATGCTGGACCCGATTTCAGCAAGCACGCCAGGCAGGGCAGGTTTCCCCGTTTGGAAGGTGCCCCGTTTCAGTTGGGAGTGGTGGTCCTCCCGCGGTGAGTTAAAGGCAGGTCGAGGTAAAATTCTCGTGTGGCGCCTATAGAATGGCGCCGGGTTTCGCGCCCTGGTTCGGGCGGTCATGCAGGCCTTCTATGCTGAGGGCCAGACTCCGGTGGATATTCAAGTTTTTCGGCTCGGAAAAAACAGCGCCGTGGTCCTTGCAGTCTGGGGCATGCAATGGACCAGAGTATATGGGCATTAGATGCCGTGGGGAGGCGATGGCATGAGATTTCCTTAGAGTTGTTGGGAGCCCTGCTAAAATGCGGCCGCTCTAGGCGCCCCGCCCACCGGAAGTCAAACTATCAATTTTTATGCTAATACTCAGCAACAAGCAACATGACATCCAATGATCAGAGAAATGTTAACATAGTGGTGGTTTTTAACCTATGGGCTGCAGGGCTGCAGCCCCCCAGGTAAAATCTGCCATTGTGGTGAAGCCAGATGCAGTCTTTGACTGGCAGTGACTTCCAATTGGGAGTACGACCTGTCATTCACAAAGGTAGTCCCATTGGGAGGTGTTCCCTCCCTCCAGGACGCCTTTGTGCGGGCTGCCGTGCAAAAATGGTGATTGTGCATGCGCAATACCTATATCGGTACTGTGCAGGCACCTGTAACTTATATTGTACAGGTGCTGGGACCAAGATTGCTTCTATGGGCTGTTGCCCAAGCAGCCCATAGAAGCTGGGCGCATGCGCCAGTCCCGGTGCCTGTCATCAAAGCACAGGCGCCAGGAACGGGGGGAGAGGAGGCAGCGGCGGCAGCGGGTGCCTTAATCGTGGTAGCCCCGCTGCGGCCAGAGGCAGCACCCCTCCCCCAATAAAGTACGAGCCGCCACTGAACATAACTAAAACAATTCACATTTCAGACCATTGCATGTTTCATATACAATATTGAATAACAAAAACAGCTCTTCACTACTATCCTTATATTGCACTATACTTATTCATTAGTAGTAAACGCAACTTCTGGAACTCATGTGTATTAACTCCTATTAAATGAAAACTACAGTACAGTGTATCTGACAGTTTTTCTGTCACCTTTACATTAGTTGTTATCACCAGATCAGTAATAAATAGATACGTTTTATGGCCAATACCATGGTGGTGCACTTTATGAACTGACATTGTTTGATGCCAAAGAGGTTTGAGTTAATTCTGTAATAAGTACACAAGGTATTCTATACATCTACCATGGATTAAACACATTAGATGTACTAATGCCTAGAATAATGATATGTAGGAGAGTGATAAACCACCAACTAACCATCTCTTGTCATTTTTCAAACACAGCCTGTAACATAACAGCTAGGAGCTGGTTGACTGGCATGTTATTACTCTCTACTTTTCACTTTTTAGGGTTTAGTACATCTGCCCAATAGTATGTATACAGTATGTTTATATTTGCTTTATGTGTATGTCTATATTTGCTTTTGCAGGGGTTAAAAAAAATATTGTTGGCTTGTTTCATGATATGGCCAATTTTCTTTTATTTCCCTAACCAACTGTTTAGGAGTGTGTTTGTAGCTGTAGATTGTGTTTTAATTGTTTCTTTATATTGTAACGAGTTTCGTTTCAGATGTTTTCCTCTTTAAATTGTTTGCAGGTGGCCATATTTTTAGTTTCTTTTTTTTTTTTTTTTTCGTCTTGAGTCTGTCCTTGACTTGTCAGGCTAGCACTAGCAGTGTGTACCAAACTAATATAATAAACAATATAAAAAAATGTAGTTGTATAGCAATATCAGAAAAAAAAATATGTCCAAAGTATAACTTGCCTATGTTACCCACTTCATGTGTGTGATACTTGGCATGAGACAGAAAGCGGGTCCTGTGCAACTTTACTAACCTCTGGTGTCTTTGCTGGTAAAATGTTTCATAATCAAATCCAATGCTACTGATGCAATACTTTTATATCTTAATGCTCTGCAAACACTTTTACAATAAATGGTGATGTATGTTAGAGAATATCCCAGAGTTCCATGTCCTGTGAAAAAACTATGGTACTTGTTTCCTAGCACGGCCACAATCGTATGGATCGTGTACCTTTAAGTTAAGGTACACGATCCATACGATGGACCCGATTTCCTTTGAAATCAGGTCCATTTGGCCGGCTAGGACAAAATATCGGGGGCATCGCGTCGGTCGGGACCATTAACAATGGTCCCGACGCGACCGACTCGATGCCCCCGATTTCCCCATAGGCTTCAATGTTAAAAAATATTTTAACATTGAAATCGTGTCGGGAAAGGTAAAATATCGGGGGCATCGCGTCGGTCGGGACCATTAACAATGGTCCCGACGCGATGCCCCCGATTTTTACATAGGCTTCAATGTTAAAATATTTTTTAACATTGAAATAGTGAGAAAATGTGAAAAATGTGAAATGGGCCAATATGACCCATTTCACATTATAGATGTCCCTGTCGTCACCCCACGATAGACGGCAACCCGAAGCGTGGCGAGCGCAGCGAGCCCGCGAGGGGCGGCGGTGCGCGTCCTCCGACCTTTTCATTCCCCTACTATCCACGTCGGCGATTTTTCCAACACGACCACCCCGATGTAAATCGGTGTGGCCGTGCTAGGAAACAAGTACCAAAACTATTCTATGATCATAAAAGGCCGGAGGGTGGGATGCTGTAACATCCGCGCCTCCTTGCATTAAGAGCTGTCCTTTGTGATCTTTCTGGCGATGTGCTGCAGGTGCCGGTGGCTCCCCCCTCCCTCCATTACCCGGGGCTGCTGCCAGGTGGCCTCTCCTCCTCCTCCCTGCACCCGGAAGAGGATACAGTGCAGGGAGGAGGTCACAGCAGGTGAGGGGGGGTGTCGGCGCAAGGTGGCGGGGGTCTGTTCGGGGCAGCGTGAGTCGCGTTAAGAAGCCCATAGGCCTGGACACAGCAGGTGAGGGGGGGTGTCGGCGCGAGGCGGCGGGGGTCCATTCGGGGCGGCATGGGTCGCGTTAAGAAGCCCATAGGCTGACTTCCGCTTCCGGCTTAATGGAGTGAGGAGCTCTGTGCCTCAGCTCCGTCTCCCGCCCTACCCTAAACCACAGTTACACGGCTTTCAAGCCTCGGAACCTAACTGAAATTACCCCCCTACCTTAAGATCCGTGGGGGAGCTAACCGAATGGAGCAGAATCGGAACCCGTCGGGGTTACAGACACCGCCACGCTCACAGCAACCGCAGCACGCGGCATCACAGGCACAGCAGCAGCGTCAGGAGAGACGGAGGGCGCCTGCTGATAACGGAGACAGAGAGATGCCTGCCTCTAAGAAAGCCGCAGGAGGGGAGCATGAACCCAGCAGTACAGTGAGTAAAGGCCCTGATGCACCAGTCACGTACAGAGAAGTGATAGATGCGATACAGGCAGCCATGACACCCTTGCTTTCTAAAGCAGTAGCTGACATCACAGGCCAACTCCAGCAACTGTCTCATAGAGTCACAGTAAATGAGAACCAGATTGGAGCAATAACCCATGAGGTTTCTGATATACAGCGCACCATAAAGAGGCTAGACACTGAAAACTACCAACTCTGGAATAGAGTGGAGGACCTGGAGAACAGGTCGCGCAGACAGAACATACGCCTGGTGGGCTTACCCGAAGCAATCAAAGGCCCGGCGCTGGCCCACTTTGTACGAGTCACCCTGCCCTCACTATTGCACATTGAGTCAGCCTGTCAAGATCTGGTTATAGAGAGGGTCCACAGGGTAGGCCCCCCGCCAACACCCTCCAGACCCCGTCCGCGTGTCACGCTATTTAGATGTCTTAACTACCTCCATAAAATGGAAATATGGTCAGCCTCCAGGAAGATTAAAGATCTATCATGGGAAGGCAACAGACTCCATGTCTTCCAGGACTATTCGGCTGAGCTGTCAAAAGCAAGAAAAGCTTTCTCGCCCCTTTGCTCACAACTGGCTACAGAAGGTCGCAGATTTGGCCTCCTTTACCCGGCAAAAATGAGAATTTACGATGGCAGCTCGTTTAAAGATTTTACCACGCCTAAAGATGCAGCCGCCTACGTCAGTGAGTTGAAAAATTCCTCCTCAGCAGACATCACAAACAACAACACTTAATAGAATGGACTGTCCGCTAAGCCTGAAGCACGATGATAAAGGAAAACCGCGTGTGAGCCTCATCCATACAGACTTACATATACAGATGATCATTCTCTGACCGACGATGCTTTTGATTTTTGTTTCTGCTTTTTTTGGGCATCTACCCCATACGATGCTCAGCAAGCACTCCCAAGCTTACCCAACCATAGTCTTTCTTCATTGATTTGAACTGTGAAAGCTGGGAAGAGCCCCCTTTACATCGCCATGACTCCCAAAAACCACAAACCTCTCCCCCTTCACCCTTCCTCCAACCACCCTCCCTTCCCCTCATTACCCCCCCCCCTTTTACCCTCACTCTTTTACCACCCCCTCCCCACTGCAACCCAATTGTCATCGGCTACCTTGGAACCCTCAGACACTTCAAGCTTTTAGCCGAGTTATCCTAGTTCTGTTACAGTTAGAATACAGCTAGACTTAAGCCGCTGACAAATGTTTGGTAAAAGGTTAAGTGAGTGCATAGTTTTGAAGAAGCTGTCATAATACGTCACACAGTTACATGCACTATTTACTTGTATTATAGGGGGGCGGGTAGACTGAGATGATAGCCGATGTTCACTATGTTACATCTAATGTTTGTTTTATATGTTTACTCATTAGGAAGTCTTACCCTAAGGGGCAAAACCCTTGGGGCCTTAAATTGTTGCTTCCAACTACGGAAGATGTTATCTACTCTCCTTTTCTTTCTTCCCTCTATACCCTCTTTTTCTCACCTAGTACTGTCCAAACCCTTATCCCACTCTTCAGGTGAAAGAGCCCAACCATCCGTCCTATCCTCAAAGAGATGTCGACCTGCCGGCGGCGGGCCGCCTGGGGGTCTCCGCCTCCCGTTGTGTCTATTCTGTCAGATTGATATCTTGTACTATGCCTGAACTTAATATATGCTCCTGGAACATTGGGGGCATAAACTCCCCGGCTAAGCGCAGGAAAGTAATGTTGTATTTGAATAAAAATAATATTGATCTGGCCCTTTTGCAGGAAACACATCTGACCCAGTCCGAGACTATGAAATTGCAGATGCTAGGATGGTCTGTGGTAGCGTCATCATCTTACTCATCGAAGAAAAGAGGTGTAGCCATTCTTGCAAAACGTCATATCCCGTTGGAGGTCTCCAACACAATAACAGATGAAAACGGCAGGTACGTGGTGGCCTCTGTCTGCATATCGGGTAAGAAATATACAATAGCAAACATCTACGCTCCAACACCATATTCCAAACAATTCATGCAAAACATGATAGCCACACTTATCCCCTTCACCGAGGAAAACCTCATAGTGGGAGGTGACCTCAATTTAATAGCCTCAGCATCCCTGGATAGGTCAAATATTCAGACTAAACTCCCCCCCCCCCCAAAGGTGGACATAGCGTTATTTCAGGAATCACTTCAAGTCATTGATGTGTGGAGGGCACATCACCCGCTAGAAAGAGATTTCACATGCCTTTCCTCCGCACATGGATCATTTTCACGTATCGATTACATTTTCACCTCACATACCCTGCGCCCACAACTTTCACAATCATCTATAAAACCGATAATTCTTTCAGACCACGCAATGGTAGTTACAACGCTTCAGACATCAGAACAGGTGCACACCAATAAACTCTGGAAATTCCCATCTAGGTTTTGTAAATCTAGCACCTTCAAAACACTACTAGAAACTGAGATACAGAGATACTGCACAGACAATGCAGAGACAGCGAAGACCAACCCCTCCTTGTTCTGGATGACACTGAAACCGGTACTGAGAGGTGCCGTCATATCTTTTACAGCGGCCTCAAACAAAAATTATACGAAAAAATACCTCACTCTACAACAAAAACTAACTAATGCATACCAAAAATACAGAGACACCCCCTCACAGACACTCAAGCAAAACTATCTGCTTGCAAAAACCCACTTTAATGAATACCTAACAGATATGGGAGACAGATATCTCTTCTCAGTACACTATAAATTTCATCGCTTTGGAAATAAAACCGGGAAGTTGCTATCCACCCTACTAAAAGGTACACAGAAGCCTTCTGTAGTCCTCCCACTCCGCCTACCGGATGGGTCATTGACTTTCACAAACGAGCAGATTGCTCACACAATGCAACAATTCTACGAAACTCTTTACTCCTCCTCCATCAAAGAACCCTCAGACCCACCTGCACCGCCACATTACGTATCCCCTCCACCCAAAGCATGGGACTCACTAACCTTCCCAACCTTAACAACATCTATGGTAGAAGCGTTAAACACAAAAGTAACGACAGAGGAAGTATCAACAGTCATTCGCAGACTAAAACCCAATAAAGCCCCAGGCCCAGATGGCTACAGTGGTGAGTTTTACAAGTCTATGGCCCCACTACTTACCCCCATCTTAACCGCAGCTTTTAATGACATAATAACATCACAAACCCCCCCGCTCCACTTCAATTCGGCCATTTTAAAAATTCTCCCCAAACCAGACAGAGATCTGACACTACCGGGCTCTTACCGCCCGATCTCATTACTTAATCTTGACTACAAAATCCTAGCATCAATTATGGCAAACAGACTAAAGCCCCTAATGACTCACATTATACACCCTGATCAGACAGGGTTTATTGCTGGCAGAAACTCAGTAGTGAATGTCAGGAAAGTCATCGCAGCACTGACCGCCTCTCAAAAATTTCCACCACAAAAACAAGCAGCAATCTTGGCACTAGACGCAGAGAAGGCCTTTGACTTCATAGAATGGCCGCACTTATATGACACCCTTAACAAGTTTAAATTTCCTGAAACCTTTATAAATGTTATACACATACTCTACCACTGCCCCCGGACTCAAATCTCTTGCAACGGCATTTTATCCAACCCCTTCACTATAAAGAAAGGTACCAGACAGGGGTGTCCACTATCGCCCCTGTTATTTGCTATTGCTTTAGAACCCCTAGCTATGCTTCTCAGAGATTCACATATATATAAAGGCATAAAGATTGGCACAAAGGAACTAAAAATTGCATTGTTTGCAGATGACATGCTTCTCTGCATTTCTGACCCACTCACATCACTCCCGGAAATTCTTAGGCTTATACATATTTTTGGCAGCACTGCAGGATATAAAATCAATGCTACAAAATCAGAATTATTACCCATCAACATACCCGCTGAAACACTTCTCCATCTACACGACACTACTTCACTCAAAATCACACAGACCCACTTCAAATACCTAGGGATACTGATACCAAAATTACCCTCAGACATCTATGCTTTAAATTACACCAAAAACAATATCTTCCATTGCCACAAAACTAGAAGGCTGGATGAACCTCCCGATTTCATTATTGGGCAGGATCGCCGTAGTAAAGTCAATCATCTTTCCTAAGATACTATATGTTATGCAATTACTTCCATTTCGCATCTCCAAGGAAGATGATCAAAAATTTAAAAAGGCCGCAACTAAGTTTTTGTGGCAAGGGAAAAAATCTAAGATAGCATACACGAAGTTAACATTAACCAGAGAGGAAGGAGGGGGAGGACTCCCGGACGTTAAGGCCTATTCTACCTCTATACTGGCAAGATATGCCATAGACTGGATACTAGGCCACAGCAAGTTTACCGAACTAACGTTAGACCAAGAAATCTTTAAACCATTCTCACTTAATGCATTAATTCACGCGGACAAAAAACTGATACCATCAGAAATTTTGCACCATCCTTTGTTTCATGACACCTATACCAATTGGGTACAATTACACAAAACCCTTAAGGGAAATAGGAACACCTCTGCATATGTACACCTTTGGGGGAACCCATCCTTCACACCATCTCTTCAGAATCCCATAATCTCACAATGGCGTGAAAAGGGGCTACACTCGGCCAGTCAAATTTTTGATCCTGGAGGCACCATACTCACCTTTGCTACTCTGAGGGACACATACTCGCTCCCGAACTCACATTTCTTCACATACTTACAAACCCGACATTATGTACAATCTCTGGAAAATGTTAAACTATCACTACCTGTCACGTGCCCAATACTGAAGATTATTAGGAAATGGGAACTCCAACCATACAAACTTAAACACATCTACACAACACTGGTAAATAACCCAGCAACTAGCCTGATGAAGCTCAATGCAGACAGATGGCACCACGATATTGTCGAGATCACAGAGAGTGGAGATCTCACGGAGACTTTTGTAAACACTATGCGCACCCTACACTCAGCATATTTGCAAGAAGTGCACCTCAAAACGCTCCATAGGGCATATTTGCCACCAAAAGTCAGAGCACACTTCATACCAGAAGAAGACGGGAAGTGCCCCAAATGCAGAGGCCGGGGCGCCTCCTTTTACCACTCCTTCTGGGACTGCTATAAAATAAGACGTTTCTGGAACAAGATATTTACCTTTATAAATGGGAAGTTTCAGATGCACTTACTGCCACAGCCTAAGGCATGCTTATGCATCAATTTCTCGGACTGGGAGGATGATGAGCGACACAAAAAGGTATTTCCACTACTCACTATTATTTTTACTATTGCTAAGAAATTAATATTGAAAAGGTGGATAAATAAGGCCGCTCCTACTCTGGGGGAGTTAACCAGAATGCTGCTAGAACAAATGTACTATGACAGGAAATACCTACATGAGAATTCTGTCGCAGGGGACCGTAAATTTAGGAAAAAATGGGATCCGTACATCATAACCCTGGACATTGATTCCCAAGCAAAAATTTATAATTTCTCAGAATTTCAAAGCTGGTCACTATTACGTTCAACAGCAGCCTTCAATACACAAAACCCCTCAGACTAGGACTAAGATCCACTTATCCCAAAGGAGACTACACACAAAATGTCACATCAACCTGCGCAAAGCGGGCCTACAAAAATCGGCGGGAATCTATAGAGGATGATGGGATTACGAGCTGATGGATGGGGGGCGGGGGCCGGCAGGGGGCCGGCGGCTCTCGGAAGACCTAAAGAAATCTAAATCACCTCACCCCTCCCTTCCCCTTTTCTCCTCCCCCCTTTATATTTCTATCCCTTTTTCTTTCTATTCTCTCCTTCTGATACACTTTAAACACTCTCAATTATAATAGAAATATGCAATAGTTGAAGTGTAAGCAATCAAGAGATAGAAGTTTCTTTTTCTTTTTTAATATCAAGGGATATACAGTGATAGTTATGCACCAGCCTATCGCTTGGTCACGGATGACCACCCGAGACCTGCAGACCTGCTCCGGCTTGAGCTCTTTGGACATTGGACTATCTAAGCTATCAATGAGATAAAAAGCACAAATGTACAAGTTAGTGTTATCAGATCCCTATAGTCATGCAACCGCAGTACTATCTCACATATCTTGATTGCGCATTGTTTTGTGATTTTGATTGTATCAGACATGTGAAAATAATAAAAACGTATATTCAAAAAAAAAAAAAAAAAGAAGCCCATAGGCTTCTATGGGGTATCGCCAGCTTTTACTGACGATACCCCTCGCAGCGAAAACCCGCCGTGCGAGTTTTGCTGCATATAAAAATGTGGTAAAACCCCCGGGGTTTTTACCGCATTCTTGCTTTACAGAATCTCCCCCACAACAATGACTTTTAAGTGTTTAATATACATATAGATGTATCCATGCTCATCATCGCTACATTGCCATTTTTTGAGTGCCCATTTGGCATGACTCAGAGTGTCTGGGCACATTTGCAATGAGTATTGGGTGCAACTTTGACTCGCATGAGTTGCTGTGGGTGCACGTGCTATGCTACAGCTGTCACACCCGTAACATAATGGAGACCAGATAAGCTTGACTATACCTGAACATATAATTTTATGTATGGTTTGTAATGATTTAGCCATAAATCAGGCCAACATTATTTTTTTGTAAGAACACAGCACAGCACAATACATAGAAATAGGAGCAGTTGAATAACTACTGTATAGAGGGCGCAGTGTGCGTGTGGGTCATGCAGTCTGCATGAGTGGATCATGCAGTCTGCGTGTGGGTCATGCAGTCTGCTCTCCAAAATAGTGCCTAAACTAACTTTTCAGTGGTATATTTTAAAATACTGCACCGAAAAAGCCTCTTTCATTCATAAAACACACATAGGGGGACATTTAATAGGATGAGAGATTCAGAAAGTGAGAGATTTGGTAAGAAATCGCCAGCTTTTTAAAAGCGGCAATCATTTACACTTCAAAATCAGTGTAGTGTAAATGATTGCCGCTTAAAAAAAAACCCTGGAGATTTCTTACCAAATATCTCACTTTCTGAATCTCTCATCCTATTGTGTTGATGTTAGCCTTTGAGCTTGTGTTCTGAAAAAAACAAAGAATAGACTGGAGATGCTTCACATATGCATTACACTATAGATATATTTATTAAGTTTCCTATATAGCGTAGCATATTCCGTTGCACTTTACAAAAGGAGACAGTGATACAACAAACAGGGTATTTACCGACAGTCAAAAGGTAGGAGATAACGATATGTTAAGGTAAGTAGCAGCATCATTTTGATTGAACACTATAAGACTTGCTCCATTAAGCACTGAAAGATGCAGGTGTGTCATGGAGCCTGAAGGGCTTAGTTACAACCTGATGAAGACCTAAAGCAAATGCTGTTTTACTCTTGGACTCTTTGCTCAACGACATCTGTCAAAACCTTTTTTTAATATCAAAGTCGAAATATAACTAGCATTACCCTGCCAATTGAGGAACTCATGCACCCATGGCTTAGTATATACATCACATTTGTAAACCTCATTTACAGTACTTTGCAGAAATGTATGCAAACATGGAAACTACCGTGAGATTTAGTAACCACTATTTATTTGTTAGTAGACTTTTCTATTATATTTAGGTGTAATTTATACTCTACCTATTATTTTAGCTGCTCCCAATGTTCCACAGAGAACGTGCATGGGCTTTGATGGACCACAGCCCCAGGAGGAGTTGCATGTAATGCTGGACAGTTCGCATTAGTTCCATGTGGTTATCTGAGAAATTGCACAACACTTCAGACAGGGCTTCTTAAAGGTAATTGCTATTTTTTTTTTGGTTCACCAACAATCTCACATACTGTCCCTGCATTCCAAAATTCCTAAGGGCCAAAACCTAGGACAAACTTAGCAGGGTGTACAAAGTTTCCTGTTCTCAACAAGATTCTGACAGGTCCATATGCTAAATCTACTGTATTTCCCTTGCCATGCATCTGATTTAAATATACTGTATCAATATCTACATTGTTAATCAATTCAAATGGCCTCATTTTGTCTTAAGTTGTCTTCCCTGTGTAAGTAATAACATTAAAACCTTATTGCTTGGTGCAAAAATATTGCAGTTATTGTGATTATATACAGCCGCTTCTGGGCCTGTTGCATATTCAACAAATTCTCTTTGGCTAACTGGCCAACTAAATCAAAGCTATATATTTATATCAGTTTGCATGACATTCTTCAGCAATGCTCTTCCCAATACTCCTACAGTGCATATGAGCTGCTTGACTAGGCCATCTGTCTTCGATTGGCATATGAATACTGTCCCTGTGGTTTAGGTTCCCTAGTATCAATTAAGATACACATTTTGTGTTCTAATAAATTGCATGAGGTAATCATTACTAAATAGTATACCAAGTCATTGGAAAAATACAGTACTTCCACAAATACACAGAAGAGACCCTCTTGTATACCGGATGACTTCTTCTATTTTTACCAACATTAACAGCTAGAAGAAAACTTGATAGGTTGTGGACTGGATAGGTCCAATAAAGTCCTGCCCTGTTTACCAGTGGAGCAACTTTAACCAATCTCTGACAATCAGGGCAAGCTGGGAAAAATCTCGGCATAGACACACAAATGACAGACCTTTTTGTTAATTCAATGTTTTTTATTTATGTTTAATCTATATAACTACATCATTTGAATATTTGAATTATGTGATACTGTAATTGAAAAATGTTGTTTATTCATTTTAATATTTCATTAAATGTATTTTCTGTAATTTGTTTTATATGCAATTCCATATAACTAATAGTTCTAATCTTTTCATCTGCCTCCCAATGACATTCTGGTTATGTGTCTTTGAAATTGCAATTTATCACAAATAATTAATTAACTTTTTATGTCAATTGTTGCACATTTCCTGTTTATATAGCTCAGCTTACTGTAAAGGGATTGGTTCCACCACACATTCATCTGTATTTATTGGCAAGTACTCATTTTTATAGTTGATCAAATTGGTAAGAAATCTGTTCCATCATTCACATGTGCCACAGACACAGTTTCCCAGACAAAGCTTTAAATTACCCTTCTAACAATGGAGAATAGCTGGTTCTTATAGTATTATAGTATTGTCTTTAAAGGGGTCAGACTGGGAGACCCCTAGTCTTCTTTGGCACAATCCAAGTTCAAAGATTTGGATGAATTCACACAATGAGTGCTGCAAGCTCCAATTGGCTCGCGAGCCAGCACCATATCTGAAATTGCTCCATTTCCCTCAGTGAAGGCCAGAAAAAGTGGCAGCAGCGGTGGCATCCCTACTCGGGGCATTTTGTAAAAATGGCACTATTAGGGTCATTATTAGTGTATGCTGCAATACAGGGACAAGTGTATAAGGGGCATTATGTGCATTACTGTATGTGTGCAAGCAGCACTAGTTAATAGCCTTATGTTTGTAAGAGGAACTACAGCGGGCATTATGTATGTAAGCCACATTAGTGGGAGCATTATGTGTAAGTGGCATCAAATTGCCATGGTGGAAGTCCAAAATGTATAGTAATGCCACTGAATAGCATTTCACAGAAATTGGTGCTGCTCGGAGAAAATGCAGAAAGCTGTATCTTTTAACTTGAAACCCCTGGAAAGAGCAGGTTATTTAAAAGTAATTAGAAGCCTTACAGTGGGGCATAAATTGTAAAGTGCATTTTTTAATGTGTGGGACATAAAATGGGGTCAGCGGCATAACTGTATGTTGCATAATATGTAATAGTCGTTACTGTGTGTGGCATAAAGTGAAATAAGGAAGGAAAATTGTCAAATAATGTAAGGGTCATAATTCAAGATCTTTTTCCCCTTGCAATGGCCAATGTCTGGGCATGCAGGTTGCAAAACAGGGGTAAAAGGTATTTTCCTGCAAGGTGCTCCAGAAACGTTTTTGGCAGGGCAGAGCAGAAGTTACACCACTGACTGGATGCATATCAAGCAAAATGTGATATTTGCTGCTTCCTTCCCCATTTATTCTACACATCTGCATTCGGCAACATGGCATTACTAATGACATCCCCCGATTTAGCTGTATGTACAGATGATGAAATATGTCACTAGCTACCTGCGGGATTTCGTGTCGCTAGTGATGAGGTGGGTACAAATTGGATGATTTTAAGAATTTGTTGTAAAGACATGCAATTTTTGGTGTATTTGCATAAACAATCGACCAGTGTATACCCAGATTTACAGTAATATATATTTTTTCGAAATGTTGGCTGCAATATTGCTACAAATGAAAAACTGCATACAGTAAGTGATAATCAAAGAAATCTGTATTAGAGGTTTACCCAGATAGAAATGTATTCTGGAAATGACATCATCACAGTGGAGACACTGGAAGAGAATACAAAGGTGAAAAATTGATATTCATTTAATATACTTTCAATAGATTTATGACTAAGATTTGCCATCATCATTGATTGTATTCACCTATTGGATAAATGATTGAACTCTAATGAGAAATCATTTGTAGCCATTATTGATGAATATCTTCTGCCTGTAAATGAAGGTGGTATGGACACATCTCTAACATGATAGCAGATACACTTATACTTACACACATGTGCTGTATAATGAAATACTTTGGAAGAGTTTGAAAATTTCAAAAAGTTAATTTGTTACAAAAAAAGATCAGATTCACCATTTTAGTAAATATATTGCATGCATATTTATTGAAAGACAAGTGCTGACGTGTTAAATGAGGACTAATGGTAATTTTATTTCTACTTTAATCTTCTTGGCCTTACTTAAAATGCATATATCTGATTTAATTATAACATAAATTACATTATCATAGTTTCAGCACCTATGCATACTCATCTATTTAAGAAATTAGTATATCTGACATGAGAAATGTTAATCTATCCCCTGCTTTCTGGAAGATAAATGCCTTATACTGTACGTTTATTCTCTGTTGTGTGTATAGCAAAGGTTAAAGCCTCTGGTTAAATAGTTTAATCTCCACCATGGAGATTTTTTAAAGCACTGATTGTTTTCCAGTTTAAAACCACTGTGTAATGACACACTCTATTCTCATTTTAATGTTACTGACAATTTTGTGACTATGACATCAAGACAGATGACCCGTCCTTCATATTTGATCATATTTTTCATTATATAGTATTACAGGGCTCTGGATGAAACAAAAAAAATAAATAAAAAAACATGTAGAAATGTGTGACTATGGCTGGAATACACATACCACTTAGCAGATAGGGCATCTAAACCGAGGGGTACAAAAATAAAACCGGAAAACATAAAAGTATTTTAAAACTTTATTTGTGAGGCATCTATTTATATACTTGAAATTGAAGCATGCTGTTTTATTTCAACTTTAATAAGTATTCCAATTTCAGTGATATTGATTGAAGGCTGAAATGATAATGGGTCAGATGCACCAAGCTTTAAAAAGTGATAATGTGGAGAGTTAAAAAATAACCACTCAATCAGCTCCTAAATGTCATTTTTAAACCCAGCCTGTAACATTTCAGTTAGGATCTGATTGACTGGTTGTTTATCCCTTTCCACTTTATCACTATTTGAACGTAAGAATTAACCTGATAAAATAGTATCCTACAGTACTATATTTAAAGACTGTGTGCCCTGCCACAGATTTGCTATTACGGAGTGCTAAAACTGTGGCATGGCAAATTGTGACTTGTAGTCACCTACACCTGTCTTAGGCTGTCCAGCAAATGATGACAGAGATGAAGAATGAGTTTTACATACAGTAACTGCATCAACAGAAAAATATTCCTCCCACATTTTCACCACCGTGCCTTTTGCAATCCCTACAAATAGAGAGAGAACATGCTATGAGTTTAACTGGTTGTTGTATGTAAGTTCCTACACAAGAATTAACTTGGGCCACCTTATTATCAATGGATACTTCCATTGTTAATTCAATGATTCCACTAAGGTTGTGGTGTTTCTGTCTTCTCCACCCATACAATCATAGTTCTTGGGCTGTCTTGGACTGGCTCCAGTTTCACCTGATGTGGGGTTAGTCTTCCACATTGAAGATCCACTGACTTCCCCATCAGTTGCCATGGTGAATATACAGTATGCATGAGTAGCAGTTCTCCCTCTTCAATTGCCTCTATCATGACTTCCAGATCATTCACCTTCCTTTGATCCCAGTTTTTTAGATGCCTTATAAACTTGTGCCAATGTGTTTCCATCTCTTATCAATAATCCTAATGACTTTCAGGTACTCAACTTCACTGCACTCCTACTCTTGTTTACTACAACATTACTTGTTACAGACCTTATCCAGCAGAACTTGGTGCAAGACACATCCATGATAATTTGGTCCTATAGTTTATGGTCCAGCTCACTCAGCTTCCAAGTTTCTTGCCTCATTAGTATACTTCAAAAGATTGTCATCATCTTACTGCATGTGTGTAAGACATGTCCTTTTTTATGCAGCCATTTATGATGTCTATCGACATTGAATATACCACTTCTGGCTAGAGGGCAGTGTAGCATGCACCCTCTTCAAGTGCAGACAGAGACATTTTATCTGCATTAGGGTGCTACTAAATACAGCCAGATGATTTCAAGCTGGCATTCCTTACAGCCTAATAGCATCACGTTGCCACCATCTAACTTTGGGCATAAAGAGTTCAAGTCCAGAGGTGCAGTGGAGCCAATACAGATTAGGCCATATCTCATGCAGCACTGTTCTTCCTTGCAGCATCCACTGTAATTTGAACGGGAACTGCAGTTCCCTTTGCTTGGCCAGGGAAGTCTACTTTGATGCTACTCATTCTGCTGGTAGTTACCTTCACCTTCACAGAAAAATGTGAATGTGCAGCTCAAAATTAATTTCTTATTTTGTTAAATTGTATGTCTATATTTGTATTACAAGTTAGTGTGGCATGGTGGCATACTGTATAATGAAACAAAATAATTACATTTTTGAGTTTAGAAAATTGTGCTAATAGTATTTTACTTTGTGCTGATGCAACATTTTGGTGTGTCATCAAGCTTGATATGAATGACAAATCAAAATTAAGTTCTGTATTCTCATTTCTTGAGTTTGACAGATTGAATTTTGACAATCATTTATAATATGTTGTGTCAGCACAACACTTATGAAAATGTTCAGTATTTCTTCTCTTTATCAAAAAAAAATTCACAGTAGAAGAGTCTAGGAACATGATCTGAGTTAATTAACCCCTGTCAGCTTGTTAGCACTGAAGGTTGAGCCATTTTAATGTAACACTTTAAACTATCATGAATTTAATTACATTTTCTGGCAAGGTGACTATGCACATTTTGATATAACTCCTACGACATACATATATTAGCTTCTATAAAAGGTAAATGGAATACATGTGAATTGTAATAATTAAATACTATTATCTATTATGAATTATACTTCCTATGTCTTACCATGAGAATGGATATATTACACTAAAAGAATAACTATTTTGGTATATTATTATCATAACTTTCATTCAGTGGAGTAGCTATCAAAAATGTTAAAGTACATAGTACATTCATTTGGGTACAGAAAAAACACATTTCCAGCCCTTGGCTGACAAGAGCAGAGCGGGAGCCGTGGAAACAGATGGATTGGCATTGTTATTATTCTGAACTTTTACTTATATGGGGGCAGATTTACAAAGCCTTAAATATTATAAAATGGAGTGATAACTAGAAAGCCAATCAGCTCCTAGCTTCCGTGTCACAGGCTATATTTGAAAAAATGTCAGTTAAGAGCTGAATGGTTCATGGTTTATCACTCCTTTTTATCACTTTTCAAAGCTTATTACATTGATGGCTAACCTTGAACTACACATCTCAGCATGTCCTGCTACAGTTTTACTATTTGACCAAAACTGATGCAGGGCATGCTGGGATGTATAGTTCAAAAACAGCTGGAATGTCAAGGTTAGCAGTCACTGGCTTAGTACATCTGGCCCATGGTGCCCAAAGAGTTCTGCAGAAACATATACAGTGTAAGGTAGCATGTGCAATCAAAGGAAATATTACAGAGGTGATCAAAAAGGACAGTAGTGAACAAGTTCACAACTTTAAATATAAACATAAAAATTAGGCACAATACATACATGTAATTATATAGAAATCATAAAAGAAGGAATTGCCTTGTTCACTTTCTAGAAGGCTATGAGTCTTTTCAGAAGCTGCAGCATGCCAGTCTGCATTATTTTGCTGGTCTTGCATTTGTACCTTTTATACTAATGCTGCTACAATGCCATTTTTTGGTGGAAATCCATAAGTAAGATTAAAAATTGGACTGAGACGCCCACTTGCAGCATCTACGGACGCTCTTAGCATATGCTGCATCCACCCACACACCATCAGTCACACTAACAAAACTTGAACCAGCCCTACTGTATGGCAGGAGTGGTTTTGCCATCTCTGTATTACCTCCTATGCTGTGTGTATTTGTACACAATCGCATTTATCTACACGTCAGCAAAATGTCTGATACTTCCATATGACACTACGGGGAAAATTTATTAACAAACGAATGACTACAAATAGGCATATTTACTTTCTCATCTCCACATTTTGCATATCCAAAGGAACAATGCCATATATTTTTTGTTAGAGGTTCAACCTACTACTTAATTGATGACCTGAAACACCCTCTGCTGACAATGATGTGCATGTCACCACATATATAAGATGAACTTTACATGCATATATAGTAAAATTTTGGAGTTAATCCACCTATCGGCTAGTGAATTTGCCTCTATATAACCAGTTTATACAGAATAAAAGCTATGGGTCCAAAGGTATTAATAACCCTGAATCGAATAAACCTGTAAACAAAATGGTATTTTTTCAGTTGCTGGTTATTTGACCATCAAATTACATTTGCTTCTTTTATAAGCGGCCAGGGTGAGTGCTCCGGTCAGGGAGATGAATTGCCGGGCATCCACACTCAGGCATCATTCTGTGCTGGGTTCTACCCCCTAGCATAACAAGCCCAAGCTGTTTGAGCTTGTCCTGGTTTCCCAAATAATGCGGAAAAATTAAGTAGCGGACTGACGTCACTGGGACTTCCTTTAGTATTGGGGAAGAGAATCATCTGACAATATATAGATGTAGCTCTTCAAGTGCAGGGTTTGGGAAGAGTGTTTTTTTTGTTATAACACCCTGAAGTACTACAGGACAAGAGGACCGACCTTTGGAGGCAAGGTGAGTATATATTTGTGTATGCATGTATGTTATAAAAGTTATACTGCTCTGGGTGTGTGTATGTTCTAACATTGGTCATGCTATGGGACTACAATTCCCAGCAGACCCTTTAATGCTGGTTTCTTAAATACAGGGGGGACCCCATTTAATTGTACCCCCATATTTGGGAAACCAGGACCAACTCAAAGAGCACTGAGCTGGCTATGCTCGGGGTTGGGGTACCCCACTCTATTTTTTTTATTACCAAAAAAAATCGCACACTACTGCTACTAAAAAATTGCCAAAAATCACACTTAATTTCTGTCTTGCTCTATAAAATCAGCGAAAATTGCACATGTAAAATGTGCAATTTGGTGCAACTTTTTACCCTTCTTAAAATCTTACCCTATTACATATCACCCCAGATCTCAATCAAGTTGAGTATCTATGGCAACATTTAAAACTTGCTGTCTATTAACGATCATCTTCCAAACTGATGGGACTTGAGTATTGTTTACTGGAAAAATGGGCTCAGTTCCTGTGTCTGTATTTGACATATAACTTAACCAAATAGAATGAACGCTGTTATGTATTTCAAAGGTGTATCTATGAAATATTAACTGTACAGGTTGTGTAACCACCAATGGTATCACATTTTTACAGTTATTTTGTTTCATTCATTTACACAATTGGATGGATTTAATTTTCTTTTGGCTCATAATCAAGTACATTGTGTTGTTTATTATGAATACATTTTAATTAAATAAATCATAATTATAAGCCATTACACAGCACAATGTGGAAAAGCCCAAGGGGTGAATGCTTTTTATACCCATTGTAAATGTACTAACCTGAATGTACATTTGTTTTTATTCCAGAAATATTTTTCTTTCCAGGTTCACTAACCTAAAAAATTCTACCCCTTTCTATTACCAATGCTGCTTTTGGCAATTACTGGTGTTTACTGTAAATTAGAAAGAGATGGGGGCATTTATTGGAAGCAGGACAACCATGGGGAAAAGTGTGTACTTTTCATGGCTGGAGTAGATGTGAACTCAGTATGGTACCACAAGAAATTTTATTTTAATAAAGTGGACTGTGATTTCACTCACTAGCTGTTTGCTCTATATACTCCAAATGAACAATTTTCTAATTATCAAATATATTAAATATTGTCTTGTGAAACATTGTACGGTACTTATGTAATATCTGGACTCCCGTTTTTCTTATGAGACCGCGTCCCCTCGCGGGGCTCGCTGCGCTCACCACGCTTCGGGCACGGTGGCTCGCTGCACTCGCCACACTATATAAAATCAACTCCATGCGTAGTTGGATAGTAGGGGTATGAAAAAATGGGGTGCATTTAACATGGGAGCCCAGATAATACATAAGTACCCATTGTACTGTAGAATAAAGTACGTACTGTATGTTGTCCTTTATTCTGCAATTGTAAACACTCCTTCCCCGTTTCTAACCTACTGCTAATATCCACATATCCTGGCATTTAGCCAATATTCTAATTTTCGATTGCACAATGACATAAAGCCATCTAAAATCCCTGTTTATTATATACTGTAGTATGTAATATTTATTATTCAGATACATTTACATGATTACACAGAGGTTCGTATAGCTCCGAATTAATTTATTGTTTAAATGATTATATTACATTGCTAATTATTTGTGCAACATACTGTTAAACAATATTGGATAAACGTAATGTAGGGTGTGAGAATCAGAAAGTGAGAGATTTTGTGAGAATTTTCCCATTTTTTTAAAGCGGCAATCAGTTACAATGAAAAGGTTGATTTTGCCATGTAATTGATTGCCGCTTTAAAAAAAAATGGGAAAACTCTCCCCAAATCTCTCACTTTCTGATTCTCACAACATTTTAAATTTGTCCCCAAGGAGTTCTTTCCATTAGAATTCTACTGTTACAAATATTTAGCAAAAGAAATGTACAGTTTCACATCTAGGGGATATTTTTGGAAAGCTTAATATTACTAGTTGCCTTGTACAATATATGATTGTCTTTTATGTATATTGTTTGCCACTGCTAGCTCCTGTTAGCTTTCATTCTTTACTTTTATGAGAATATGAAATCTCTTCAAACAATCTGAGCTTTCTGTTTATTTCTGGTTCTCTCATGTTTCTGAGTGACCTTTCAACAAGATAAGGTGTCTGGATGACCAATGTTAGAGGTTATTTAAATGTAGTCAGCTCTTTTATTCCTATTTTTTGTATGTGGTACAATGTATGTAATGTAGTGCAACAATTGCACATCTGACAGGACTAATCTAAAGGAGTGTACACCAGAGTTGGAACTAGTGAGTGGTGGGTCCAGATACGCTTAGGGCTCCAATCCTGAATCCCAAAGCAGAGACTCTTCACGTGTGGTCAGAGAAAATGCATCGCCCTGGGGTACATAGGGTATCAGCATTTATGTACCATAGACTATTTTGCATCGGACACGAATAAATACTGATGCCCTGCATGTCTTCTGTGTCTATAAGGAATGTGTCAGATGGCACAGTACAAGTGCGAATGAAATTCACTGAGAAGAGACTTTGAAGAGTCTTTACTTGCCTGGGCCAATGCCAGAAATTCAGCACAGCTCCTCACTTCTCCCTGGATTTTTGTGGTAGGGTTGTCTGCTACATTGCCTGCAGGATTTCAAATGTGGTGGATGTGGTAGTTGCCTGGCAGCCAATCAGGAGCAGCAACAGCAGCTGTACGAGGAGATGGTGGTGGAGGGCAAAATGCCTCCTTTGCTGACGGAAGGAATGATCACGATCTTGTATAAGCGTAAGGGGGAGAGATGTGACCTGAAAATTTGGCATCCCATCTCTCTTCTGAACGTGGACTACAAGATCCTCGCCAAGGTACTGGCCAACCGGCTGAAGGCTGTCATTGAATAGATTGTTCATCCAGACCAAACCTGCGCCATTCCCGGCCGCAGAATCGCAGACCGCCTTGCCCTCCTCAAAGACATGGTCCATTACGTGAAAGACTGTAATATGTGCACGGCCCTGATCAGTCTTGATCAGGAAAAGGCCTTTGACCGTGTCTCCCATGAGCTGATGGGCAAGGTACTGCGTAAATTTGGTCTTGGTGGGCTATTCTGTTCTTATGTTAACCTGATGTACCTTGACATTTACAGCTCGGTGTTGGTGAACGGCTGGAAGACTGACCCCTTCTCAGTTCTGTCTGGGGTCAGACAAGGCTGCCCTCTTTCACCTCTTCTTTTTGTTTGTGTTATAGAGCTCTTCGCTGTATCCATCAGGCAAAATCAAGAGATCAGAGGGATCACCGCACCGGGTCCAGACCACCCAGAGGCAGGGCCGAATTTGTGCCTAGGCACGTGAGGCACCGGCCTCAGGGCGGCACCAATTAAGGGCGGCAGGCAGGCAGGCTAACATTCTGTTAAATAGCAGGATGGCACAGCAGCAGCGAGTGACAAGCGCCGCCGCAGACATGAATTATCATGTGCAGGCGGCAGCGCCGCTCATCACCCGCCACTGCCCACCTGCTGTGCCATGCACATTACATCACCGCTTAGTGGCTGGGTCCGACGGTCCCCCTGCGCGTCCGGAAATGTCTCAGACTCACTGCTGCCGGCGCCCGCCCATTGGCTACTCTACACACACACAGTCTATTGGCTGCTGTGTATCCAGCAGCTGAGCGGCGCGCAGATCCTCCCTGTGCTCAGTCAGTCACAGTGTGTGAGCCGGAGAGAGACTGACAGAGACAATGTGCTAATCACTATACTAATAAGTGCCTCCCTCTCTCCGGGTCCTCCATACAGTGAGCAGTCCACAGTGCTTAAAAAAATATTGAGGTGGGCTACAGTTACATTTTAATGAAATATAAATAACATTGTATATACATATATGATTACATTAAAATAGGAGGGGGGGGGAAACAAAAATGTTGTGCCTAGGGGCGGCCTGACCCCTAAATTCGCCCCTGCCCAGAGGCCAAGTGTTCGCTGTACATGGATGACGTCACTGTGTTCTGCGCAGACCAGAGATTGGTGACGGCCCTCGTCCAGACCTGCGAAGACTTCGGCTGTGCTTCAGGAGCAAAAGTCAACCTTGGTAAGTCAGAGGCTATGCTCTTCGGAAAGTGGCACCTGTCATCCTCCGCTCCATTTCCATTCACGGTAAAGCCAGACCTCATCAAAATCCTGGGGGTCTGGTTCGGGGGAGATGGAGCGGCCCTGAAGTGCTGGGATGAAAGACTTGCGACAATGCATCAGAAATTGGGATTGTGGAGTCTCAGAGACCTTACCATCGAAGGGAAAACACTTGTGCTGCGGAATGAGATTATTCCTGTTCTTCAGTACACTGCCCAGGCCTGGCCACCTCTGGCCACGATCTGCAAGGCCATCACACGGGCCATTTTCCACTTCATCTGGGGCTCCAAAATGGACAGAGTGAAGCTGATTGTTATGTACAAAGATCCCCTCAAAGGTGGCAAAGGCATTCCAGACATTCTGACTATGCTGAGAGCCTTCTTTGCATGTAACTGTATCCGCAGAACTTTGATTGACAATTGTGCCGGCTCTGCGGGGAACTCCATGTCCCGCTTCTTCCTCCTACCATTGTGGAGGACCCTTAAATGGGACAAGTGGGACAGCTCCATCCCTTACAACTGGACTACTCCATGGTTCTACATGGATGTGTCCAAGTTTGTGAGGGAGCACCAATTGGAGGGATTGAAACCTGACTTGTGGAAACCTAAAACTGTCCACAAGCTCATCAGAGCCAAAGACATCATGGAACCGATTTCAGGGCTCCCTTCAGCAACTGCCAAGTTTGTCTGGGAGTATGTGGCCTCCAAAAGGCTTACAAATAGACATAAAGACATGTCATGGATGGCCATTCAGGGGGGCTTGCCTCACCGGTCATTCATGCATTCCCGAAACTTGTGTAGGTATAGATATTGTCCCTGGTGCTTAGTGCATGAAGAAACCTCCATGCACATCTTCTGGGACTGCACCTACGCACACTTGTTGTTGGATGCCCTAGAGACTGAATTCAAGGACTCCGTGCCCAGGAACTGTCTTTCATACCTTTCGGTACTGTATGGACTATTCCCAGGCACCCACACATATGGGGCGACCCAGGAAGCCTGGCGCCTTATAAACTGTGATAAGGATGCTTTGTGGTTTGCCAGAAATCGTCTCATATTGCGGAGGGACAGAATGTCCATTCAGGACTGCTGCAGGCTGGTTCACAGCCTGCTCAGAGACTATTCCATTCGGGATAGCCCTGAGGAGGAAGAGGACTAAACCCCTTTTCTTCTGGTCCTTTCACCTTGTTTGGACTCTTTTATAAGACTTTGGGACCGTGGCCCCTTCCCCCTCACTTCACAATGTCTGTTGTTTTGTTGATGTATTTCTATTTATTGCCCTCCCCTTATATGTGTCTGTCTGGTCAATAAAGCTTCGGGCATGTGATTCCTCCTCCCTCACCCCCCTACCCTCCACACCCATAGTCTTGTATACTGTTGTGTAAATGACCTGCTTTTTCAATTAAAAAAAACAGCAGCTGCCTGTCTGCGTGCTCTAATTGGCTAGCAGTTGGATCTACATTTTAAATGCTGCCAGTGCTATCTACAAGGCTGCCTGTTGGTTAAGCAGCATGGTCCTCCCTGTGCTTTACTCAACTACCAGCTGTGGTTTTGGGGAAGGTAGGCTGGTGGAGCCTGGGACCACGGCAATGAAAGGGCACATATTCATGTACACAGGGGTGCCGAGAGGGGGGGGGAGCAGGTACTAATTTCCCAGGCCTAGGCTTGCTGGAGGGGCCTGGAGGGGGCCCTGGTCTGACATGGCAGGTAGGAGCTGATTTGCTGGTTGTTTATCACTCCATTTTATCACTTTTGAAGCTTGATACATCTGGTCCTTAATGACATCCTAAAGTATAGTGTCATCTCAGAATCAGACTTCCTACTGCATCTGGGCCATATGTTACTATTCCCATAGAAACATTCTGACAGTGGTCCTGAATACAATGCTTTACTGTAAGAACAGTGGACACAATACAATGACACATGCATGGACTGAGTGAACATTGAGTTTACAGAAGGGGTATGCAGGGCATGTGGGATGTTCACTTCCATGGCAGCTTGAAGGCATGCTGTATACTCCCCGATTTACAGAGATCTGCAGCCCAATAATTATTTGCATTCTAATTGTTTCTGTTAAGTTAAACGTTTTATGACATTCACTTAAGTGTTCACAGACACCAAACCATCTAAACATATCTGAAAACTACTTATCTCATCTCTTTGGCTTGTTTAAGGTCCTCAATTTTGACATTGTACTCAGTGGCATCACTATAGGTATGCGGGTCACACCTGTGGGTCATCCACCTAGTGGTGACTCCAAAATCCCAGCTCCTGTCATAGTGTAGAGGCCAGCATTGCAGAGATTGGTCTCTGGGGCAGACTGCATCTCCAGAATCCTGAACTGATGAAAACAGGGGTTCGGCCCTGAGGCCATGCCCCTAATCAAGGCCACTCCCAATACCACAACATCTTGTCCCCTTAGCCGGTGCATGATGAACATCTTCCCACAACGTGTGTCAAGGATGGTAGGAATACCCCTAAATATCACTATGTAAACCTTTTGCTGCATCTGTTTTTTTTTTTTTTTATCCTTTTTGTATAGGCGACATACAGTTGTATAATTTAGCATAGCTACTTACAATTACTTTTGGCTTCCCATTTTGAGAAAGCCTAAATTAAATCCAAAGCCAATTATGTTATTCAACAATTAACTGACTTTGTAAGTGTCAAAATGTAGTTACTAATGGATGTAGTTAGATGTTTTCCACAAAACAGCAACATTGTTTCACCAGAAGATAAACTAGTAGCAGGGGTTAACCTGCTTGGTCTTCAGGGCACCATAAGAGTACAGGTTTTAAAGAAATCCATACTTATGCACAGGTGAATTAGTACCTTAGTCAGTTTGATTATCATTATACCATCTGTCCACAAGCATGGATAGTCTTGAGGACCTGGTTTGGGAAACCCATACAAATAGTATTTCTGAGGGAATAGTGTTGGGAGAGAGATATAAAGGGCCTTATTTTGGTTCATTCTTTCTGACAAAATCCTTCTTAGATGGACAAAACCATGTGCACTGCAGGGGGGGCAGATGTAACATGTGCAGAGAGAATTAGATTTGGGTGAGTAATTTTGTTTCTGTGCAGGGAAAATACTGACTGCTTTATTTTTACACTGCAATATAGATCTCACTTTGAAGTAAAACCCCACCCAAATCTAATTATCTCTGCACAAGTAACACCTGCCCCACCTGCAGTGCACATGGTTTTGCCCATCTAAGAAGAATTTTGTCAGAAAGAATGAACCAAAATAAGGCCCAATAGGACAAATGTTAATTATTCAGTGCTACAAGCTAGCAGAATAAAAAAGTTAATATCCTTTTTTTCAGAGACGGTGTAAAATAAATGTCAACCTCCTTCTAACTAGGACCTAAGTGGTAGTCCATATTTGATACTCCATGAAATCTAATTCACTGACTTGCTAAATGAGATGTTGTTTTGTGTCCTTGATGTATCGCTTTGAAAGTTTTCACAATGCATTGTCTATCGAAACATCAATATATTTTTGTACCAATTTGCTTCATTTGTTGTTCAATTAACTGAAAGTGACACACACTGAGGTTTCATCATAGAATTAAATTTTTTATTTGTTCTTTGTTGTCTCTTAATACTTGCAAGCAGCTTTATAGAATTGAATCAGGGAATGCATAGTATTTAATTTAGGATTTGTTTCAACAATGTAATTGGTACTATTTTATTTGAATACGCTGTACTGACTTTCCACAGACCCATAGGCAATATTTTCATTTAATTTCTTTATCACACTTTTTTCAAACCAACCAGATTTCTGATATATGTCGGCCAGAAGACTGTTTAGGTGCTTACACACTATAATATTTTTCTAAACGATATACATGATAATTATATATTTAAAACTCTAATTGTGCATATCTTCTAGAATGTACGCACTGCATCACTAACATGCACGCTTCTGATTGTCATTAATGATCCCCCACCCCCTGAACATCAGCTGAACATGTGGTCAAATTTTGCCTATATTGCCAACAACTGCATATTTAGCTCATTGAATGATATCATAAATTACACTGTTGCCTATGCTATATATAGTTGGTCCGGGAGCTTCGGCAATATTGTTAACCTAGGTTTCGTATACTGTGCACACAGATTAAGTATCTGGTGTTTTGGGTCTCAATCAAAGTTGTATACTCCAAAAGTTGCAATTGCGATTTTCTAGGCTATGAAATTGCTAATGTGAGCAAGTGAAGCTGTCATCCAGCAATGAAATACTTGTTTCCTAGCACGGCCACACCGATTAAGATCGGGGTGGTCGTGCTGAAAAAAATCGGGTCGATCGCATCGCATGCGATTTGGTCGCATACGATGCGATCGACGCGACCGACCGATTTTTGTCCCGATTTTTTTCATTGAATCCAATGTAAATTGGGTCCCTGGGACCCAATTTTACATTGTATTCAATGAAAAAAATTCTCAACCCCCCCAAATTGAACCGCGTAAACAGCAGCCCACGATAGACGCATACCCGAAGCGTGGCGAGCGCAGCGAGCCCGCGAGGGGCGGCGGTACGCGTCCTCCGATCTTTTCATGCCCTACTATCCACTAGGGCGTGGAGTGAGAATAGAATAGTGTGGCGAGCGCAGCGAGCCACCGAGCCCAAAGATACCTTCACAGTTATACGCGTCCCTTCGCGGGCTTCACAGGTGTCCGCGTCGCCACGGACACCTGTGAAGCCCGCAAGGGGACGCGTATAACTGTGAAGGTATCCGCGTCCCCTCGCGGGGCTCGCTGCGCTCGCCACACTTCGGGCTCGGTGGCTCGCTGCGCTCGCCACACTATTCTATTCTCACTCCACGCCCTAGTGGATAGTAGGGCATGAAAAGGTCGGAGGACGCGTACCGCCGCCCCTCGCGGGCTCGCTGCGCTCGCCACGCTTCGGGTTGGCGTCTATCGTGGGGTGACGACGGGGACATCTATAATGTGAAATGGGTCATATGGACCCATTTCACATTTTTTGACATTTTTACACCATTTCAATGTTAAAATTTTTTTTAACATTGAATCCTATGCAAAAATCGGGGGCATCGCGTCGCATCGCGTCGGGACCAATGTTAATGGTCCCGACCGACGCGATGCCCCCGATATTTTACCGTTCCCGACAAGATTTCAATGTTAAAATATTTTTTAACATTGAAGTCTATGGAAATATCGGGGGCATCGCGTCGGTCGCGTCGGGACCAATGTTAATGGTCCCGACCGACGCGATGCCCCCGATATTTTATCCTAGCCGGCAAAATGGACCTGATTTCAAAAGAAATCGGGTCCATCGTGGGTAATCGTGTCCCTTAAGTAAGGGACACGATTACTCACGATTGTGGCCGTGCTAGGAAACAAGTACCGTTCATGTTTTACAGATCATGTGGCAGGTGCACAGATGCACTCATTATTCACTTATACATCTTTAGAGATCACAGGTGGAGCGAATTATTTCACTTGTGATTCTGTGTGGAGACCTGGAAAATGTGAACTATTGGGGGGTCCTTGAGGACCAAGGTTGAGAACCACTGCTTTAAACCAGAAATGCAGTAAAAAACCCATTATAAGGGTTTTTACCCCATTTCTGTATGCTTTAACCCCCCTCCAAAATGTCAGCATTGAGGAGGGTATCGCCAGCAAAAGCCGGCGATTCCCTGCAGAAGCCTATGGGCTTCTTACCGCAGTGCTGTGTGAGGGATCCATCATGGATACCTCCCAGCTTGCCCCTCGGTCGGACCCTGCGCATATGGACTCCTGGAAGTCCAGCGCCGAGCTGCACAGAAAGTGACAGCTCTAATCGCAAGTGTTAAGAATTGCATATGTTATAGCATACGCAATTATCAAGAATGCGAAGACCGGCGATGTAGGGCGGTGGATGTTACAGCATCCCACCCTCTGAGTGGACTACAAACTTCATAGGTGGTAAGATCATTGAAAAAGAAAATCTATGGAAACTAGCCTGCCCTATGGCAGCACTAGAAGCAGGATAGACTATTAACAAGAAACAGACACAAATGTAATACCTAAACACATCCCTAGAAACCCCATAGGCTATATTCAAATAAAATGCAAATAACCCCATGGGGAAGGGACATGGGGAAGGGACTTAAGCCCCATACACACTAAATGATCATAGGTGTGCACACATTGAGTGTTAGGGGTGCACAGGCACCTCCTAATGCTGTGCCCAACCTTATGAACACCCCCCTGCCGCTAGCAATACCAGCTAAACCTTTAACCAAAGTCTTTTGTTTTTTGGAACTGTATTCCATTTAAAGAAACGCCCATCAATCAATAAAGTGTGTTTGCATTGTTAATTGTACTAGACCATTATCATATAACTACATACCTGCATCATCTATATGTTTCTGACTTCACAGAGGAAATAGAAGATTAAAACTGCAATAGGCAGGAGATGATGGTAAAGCTGAGACGTCTTATATTGTAGCGAGTGCCAATAGATGAAGGAAAACATGCCTGATTGGCGGTGTTAGACACACAGCAGCGATCAGGTTTGAATAAGACCCTTTGTGCCTCCACCTTCAAGTCATGTTTCCATTTTTACCTACAATGTATTTATACTGAATCTACTGGGCCCTCAATTTAATTGTAAAACTATAAATGAATTGCTTCCAAACCAGAGCTTGCGATCATTTCCTGTACGGTGTCATGAACCCCGGTTCTCGCACTGCTCGCATGCGCCCCTTACCGGCACGCTGGGGTAGTGTCCTCCGTAGGTCGGCTGCCGGCACAGTCGGCAACCCCTGGCGTGATGTCTTTTGCCTCCAAGTCACCCCTGCGTCACTGTAAGCTCCAGGTGTATTCCCTGATCAAGTTGCGGGTCACATGATCCAGGTAAATCCCATCTTACTTCCTGGTCTGTGTGCTGCTGCTGCGGCTAATTCTATCACCTGCGTCTGATTCTCTAATCACCTGGAGGGATAAATACCCAGCTCACAGTCTCCTCCTTGTCTTGAACAACTCGTCAGTTTACCTGTGAGTTCTCCAGCGTTAAGCTCCTGTCAAGACTCCCCACGTGCTCCAGAGGTCCGGTTTTCTGAGTCCGCTGTCACCTGTGTTACTCTCAGCGTCCTGGTCATTCCACTCCTGCCAGAAGTCTCCACGTGTTTCCACCTTCCGTGTGATCCTGTCTTCTCGTGCAGCCCAGGTTACTTGCTCAGTGTCCGGTTATCCGTGGGTTCCGTGCCCGTCTCCTCTCGGCTCTCAGGCCGCTCCAGTGATCCCCAGTATCGGCTCCCTAGCCGCCCCAGTGATTCCAGCGATCCCCAGTGATCTCAAGTACCGGCTCTTAGCCGCTCCAGCAATCCCCAGTGATCTCAAGTACCGGCTCCCTAGCCGCTTCAGTGATCCCCAGTGATCTCAAGTACCGGCTCCCTAGCCGCTTCAGTGATCCCCAGTGATCTCAAGTACCGGCTCCCTAGCCGCTCCAGCGATCCCCAGTGATCTCAAGTATCGGCTCCCTAGCCGCTCCGGTAACTCTCATTGTCTCCAGTGTCCCCCTGTGTTACCTTCACGTCATCCCCGGCTTCCAGGCCGCATCTCACTACTCTCAAATACCCTCCGTGTTGCTGTAAAGCATTCAGTGCCATCGATCACCATCGATGGTTTTAGTACTCCATTAAAGACTCTTGTTGTCCAAACACTGCCAAAGTCACAGGGGAACCTGGGCAGAGGACCGCGACCTGGTCGGCAGTTGCAGCTAAGTCCATATCCCCTTGCGGGGGTCCCTGGTGAACACCACTGTCGGCTTAGACCCCGCGCCTCTGCTTTAGGTCTCAGCCAATCCTCTGTGTCCCCGGCAGTCCAGCTCTCTCCTGCCTCCCTGCATGAGCTCCAGCTATCTCAAGCCTCCTCGCTTCCAGTTCCCTGCGCCCTCCACTGGCGCACCCAGGTCAGTGCCGGGAACACAGACAGTCCAGGCCGTGACAGATTGTTCAAGACCGATGGACTCGGCACGCGACCATAGTGTGGGGCCAGCGGCGCTTCAAGATGTCACCTCGCGTATAGAGACGCAAGAAGCGACGCAGCAGCAGGTGATTACATACCTCCAGGATGTGTCCACTCGTCTGGATTCTCTCCAGCAATCCCTCCGGCCACCTCCGCCACCAGTATCTAATCAGCCTGTCACTCATGCTTCTTCATATTTCCCACGTCTTCAGCTGCCTACTCCTAATAAATATGATGGCAATCCCAAGGCCTGTAGAGGCTTTCTAAACCAATGTGACATTCACTTTGAACTTTTACCACAGAACTTTCCGACTGCCAGAACCAAGATAGCATATATTGTCTCCTTGCTGTCAGGTTCTGCCCTAGATTGGATATCACCCATCTGGGAAAGATCTGATCCAATCCTCACCGATTATGAGAGATTCGTCTCTACCTTCCGACGGATATTCGATGAGCCAGGAAGGCCTGTGTCAGCCTCTACAGAAATTCTCCGTATCAAACAGGGCTCTCGTTCCATGGGCCAATTCGTGGTTCAGTTTCAGACCCTTGCCTCCGAGCTCAAATGGAACAATGAGGCGCTTACAGCCGCTTTCTGGTTGGGCGTTTCAGAGCGCATCAAAGATGAACTTGCCACCCGAGATCTCCCCGAGCAGCTGGAAGATTTAATCTCCTTGTGTGTCAAAATAGACCTGCGCCTAAGAGAGCGAGGTCTGGAAAAATTAAAGAAAGTAGTTCCCCGAGTCCCGCCTCCGTCTCAACACCGTCCTACGACAACCTCCACAGAAGAACCTATGCAAATAGGTAGATCTAGGTTATCTACAGATGAACGGTCCAGGAGACAAAGAGAAAAATTATGTATCTACTGTGCCGCCCCCGGTCACTTCATTGGGTCCTGTCCCGAGCGTCCGGGAAACGCCAAGTCCTAACCTGCAGTGGGGGAGTCAGGTTAGGTTGTCTCAGTAAAACTCCTCCCACCAATGACTTAATTCTACCTGTTGCCCTTGTGTCCCCTGTGGGTACCCTGAAAGTCTCAGCCCTGGCAGACTCCGGGGCTGCAGGGAACTTTATCTCAGCCGAGCTGGTAAAGAAGTGCAAAATCCCAATTCTGCCTCTTCCCCAGCCTCACTTCCTCACAGCGGTGGATGGAAGCAGGATCCGCGGAAGTGATATTGTGCATCGGACCGTCCCTGTCTCATTCCACGTAGGGGTACTTCATCAAGAATGTATGGACTTCCTGGTCATTCCTAAATCTTCTTATGATCTTGTGTTAGGATTACCATGGCTACAACTCCACAACCCCCGTATCGATTGGAGATCTCTCCAAATTGTGGAATGGAGCGAACATTGCCAGAAACATTGCTTGACTGAAGTAACTCCAGTCCGATCTTCTACAATCAAAAGCCTTTCGGGTCTTCCATCAGCATATCATTCTTTCAGTGATGTCTTCAGTGAACAAGCCGCTGATGTTCTGCCTCCACACCGCCGATGGGATTGTCCCATCGATCTTCTGCCTGGGAAGTCCCCTCCTAAGGGGCGTACTTATCCCCTGTCAATCCCTGAGACCAAAGCAATGTCTGAATACATTCAAGAAAATCTCCAGAAAGGGTTCATCCGACCCTCTACCTCCCCTGCTGGTGCAGGATTCTTTTTCGTGAAAAAAAAAGATGGAGGGTTACGCCCATGTATAGATTATAGAGGTCTCAATGAGATAACCATCAAGAATAGTTATCCTCTTCCCTTGATCACTGAACTATTTGATCGTATCAAAGGTGCGAAAATTTTTACCAAGCTTGACCTCCGAGGGGCGTATAACCTAATCAGAATTCGCCAAGGCGACGAATGGAAGACTGCTTTCAACACTAGAGATGGGCATTACGAGTATCTAGTGATGCCCTTCGGTCTCAGTAATGCACCTGCCGTCTTTCAAGAATTCGTCAATGAAATTTTCAGAGATGCCCTATACAAATACCTTGTTGTATATCTCGATGATATTTTAATTTTTTCTTCAGATCTCCAGTCTCATCGGTCTCAAGTCAAAGAAGTGCTATCCCGTTTACGTGCTAATAAATTGTACGGTAAACTCTCCAAGTGCACATTCGAAGTTCCCCAGATACCCTTCCTAGGGTACATCGTGTCTGGCTCAGAGTTGCGAATGGATCCCGCAAAACTTGAAGCCATCAACAGTTGGTCCCAACCAACCACTCTCAAAGCAGTCCAGCGTTTTATCGGCTTTGCCAACTACTATAGAAAATTTGTCAAAGGATTCTCCACCCTCATCGCCCCCATCACAGCCCTCACCCAAAAAGGTGCCAACCCAGCTGTCTGGTCCGAAGAAGCCTTGTCCGCATTCCACCTGCTAAAACAAGCCTTCATTTCTGCCCCCATTCTCCGGCAGCCAGATACAGACAAACCTTTCCTCTTGGAAGTCGATGCCTCAAATGTGGGTTTTGGGGCTGTGCTCTCTCAAGTCACAGACGATGGCAAACAGCACCCCTGTGGGTTTTTCTCCAGAAAATTCCTCCCTGCCGAGAAAAATTATTCCATTGGCGATCAGGAGTTGTTGGCAATTAAACTTGCACTGGAAGAATGGCGATATCTGTTAGAAGGGGCCAAGTTTCCCGTGTCCATCTTCACAGATCACAAGAACTTACTGTACGTCCAGACCGCCCAGTGTCTTAATTCCCGCCAAGCTCGCTGGTCCTTATTCTTCTCACGATTTAGTTTCAAAATTTTCTATCGTCCTGGGTCCCAGAATGTAAAAGCCGATGCACTGTCCCGCTCTATGGAAGATGACACAGTGCTGCAAGAACAACGTCCCATCATCAGTCCTACGGCTTTTGCGGCCACTCATGTGTCACCTGTGCCACCTCGAGGAAAGATGCTAGTTTTACCTGAGCTCCAGCCCAAAATCTTGTCTTGGGCTCACGCCTCGCCCTTCTCCGGTCACCCAGGTGTTCACAAAACCCTGGAAATTCTTCGCCGGTCATATTGGTGGCCTCGCATGAAAAAGGATGTCCAGGATTTCGTGGCCTCATGTCCTGTCTGTGCCCAACATAAAGTCCATCGTCAGTCCCCTGCAGGTGCTCTCCTTCCATTGCCCATTCCCACGCGTCCCTGGACGCACATTTCCATGGACTTTATTTCTGAACTCCCAAAGTCTCAAGAATGTAATACCATCTGGGTGGTGGTAGACCGGTTCTCCAAAATGGCACATTTCATTCCATTGACTGGCCTGCCCTCAGCTCCCAAGCTCGCCCAGATCTTCATCCAACACATCTTCCGAACTCATGGACTCCCCACAGATATTGTCTCCGATCGTGGAGTGCAATTTGTAGCCCGCTTTTGGAGAGCTCTCTGTTCTGCCCTGAAAGTGAAATTGAACTTTTCCACAGCGTACCATCCGCAGTCTAATGGGCAAACAGAGAGAGTTAACCAAGACCTAGAAGCATTTCTGCGCCTGTACGTGTCCTCGTCACAAGACAACTGGGTCAACTGGCTGCCTTGGGCTGAATTTGCCCACAACTTCAGATACCACACAGCTACTGGCTACTCTCCTTTCTACGTAGTCTACGGTCATCACCCTCGACCACCGATCTTTGAGCCCTTACCAGTTTTGGAAGTGCCTGCCGCATCTTCCACCCTCAAACATTTTTCGCAAGTTTGGAAAAATGTACATGTTTCTCTCAAGAAAGCCTCAAAGAGATACAAGTTCTTTGCTGACCGTAAAAGAAGAGCAGTTCCTCAGTTAAAGTCTGGCGACAAAGTATGGCTTTCCACTCGAAATCTCCGCCTCCGAGTCCCGTCCATGAAGTTCGCCCCCCGATTCATTGGGCCATTCCCTGTGATCCAAAGGATCAACCCCGTAGCTTATAAGCTGAAGCTACCACCATACCTGAAGATCCCAAATTCCTTCCACATATCCTTACTGCGACCTCTTGTTCTCAACCGGTTCCAAAGTACTACTCCTGAGCTCCCCAGAGTGTATACCCATCGAGGGGTTGAATTCGAGGTCGATAAAGTAGTGGATTCTCGCAAAAGATATGGAAACATCCAATACCTCATCGATTGGAAGGGCTATGGCCCGGAAGAAAGAAGCTGGATCAATGCTGCAGATGTGCATGCTCCCCGTTTGATTGCAGCTTTTCATAAAGACAATCCGAGTAAGCCCAAAGGGTGTTCGGTGCCCACCCTTAAAGGGGGGGGTACTGTCATGAACCCCGGTTCTCGCACTGCTCGCATGCGCCCCTTACCGGCACGCTGGGGTAGTGTCCTCCGTAGGTCGGCTGCCGGCACAGTCGGCAACCCCTGGCGTGATGTCTTTTGCCTCCAAGTCACCCCTGCGTCACTGTAAGCTCCAGGTGTATTCCCTGATCAAGTTGCGGGTCACATGATCCAGGTAAATCCCATCTTACTTCCTGGTCTGTGTGCTGCTGCTGCGGCTAATTCTATCACCTGCGTCTGATTCTCTAATCACCTGGAGGGATAAATACCCAGCTCACAGTCTCCTCCTTGTCTTGAACAACTCGTCAGTTTACCTGTGAGTTCTCCAGCGTTAAGCTCCTGTCAAGACTCCCCACGTGCTCCAGAGGTCCGGTTTTCTGAGTCCGCTGTCACCTGTGTTACTCTCAGCGTCCTGGTCATTCCACTCCTGCCAGAAGTCTCCACGTGTTTCCACCTTCCGTGTGATCCTGTCTTCTCGTGCAGCCCAGGTTACTTGCTCAGTGTCCGGTTATCCGTGGGTTCCGTGCCCGTCTCCTCTCGGCTCTCAGGCCGCTCCAGTGATCCCCAGTATCGGCTCCCTAGCCGCCCCAGTGATTCCAGCGATCCCCAGTGATCTCAAGTACCGGCTCTTAGCCGCTCCAGCGATCCCCAGTGATCTCAAGTACCGGCTCCCTAGCCGCTTCAGTGATCCCCAGTGATCTCAAGTACCGGCTCCCTAGCCGCTTCAGTGATCCCCAGTGATCTCAAGTACCGGCTCCCTAGCCGCTCCAGCGATCCCCAGTGATCTCAAGTATCGGCTCCCTAGCCGCTCCGGTAACTCTCATTGTCTCCAGTGTCCCCCTGTGTTACCTTCACGTCATCCCCGGCTTCCAGGCCGCATCTCACTACTCTCAAATACCCTCCGTGTTGCTGTAAAGCATTCAGTGCCATCGATCACCATCGATGGTTTTAGTACTCCATTAAAGACTCTTGTTGTCCAAACACTGCCAAAGTCACAGGGGAACCTGGGCAGAGGACCGCGACCTGGTCGGCAGTTGCAGCTAAGTCCATATCCCCTTGCGGGGGTCCCTGGTGAACACCACTGTCGGCTTAGACCCCGCGCCTCTGCTTTAGGTCTCAGCCAATCCTCTGTGTCCCCGGCAGTCCAGCTCTCTCCTGCCTCCCTGCATGAGCTCCAGCTATCTCAAGCCTCCTCGCTTCCAGTTCCCTGCGCCCTCCACTGGCGCACCCAGGTCAGTGCCGGGAACACAGACAGTCCAGGCCGTGACATACGGCATCTGACACGCTTGTGCTCAAAGATTACTGCAGCTAGCAAATATTAAGTGATAAAGAATGGGGGGGTGGGGTGGGGTGGCTTGAGTCTGCGGCATCCCGTGAAACCATGCCCCTTTGATATAGGCCACACCCCTTTTTGCATACATACAGGAGTGGCGGTGGGGATAACAGTGGTCAGAATACCAATGCTTGCATCCTGATGGAGGGACAGTACCCAATCTTCCCTTTAATGCCTAACCCTACCCCCTCCTGCTTAAACATAACCCCCCACCCCCGCAGCCTAACCCTAAGCCCCCTTCTAAGTTTCTAATGCTCTCCCCCAAACCTTATTACCAGCTGCCCCTGCAGATGTGTTCACATAAGCCTTTCCTAAAATCCAGCCTTATGGTTTGATTTGGCACACCATGAACTAGGCCATTGATGGTCTAGCTGCAATGTCTGGTGGGAAAGGGCGTTATTGTCAAGCTTGTTGGAGGAGCCATGATGCACTAGGTGTTTACCCAGAATGCCCTGCTGTTCATATGCAAATTAGATGACCCATAATGCACTCTGATTTTAAAGGATGTCAGGTTTCATCATTATTACAGTTTTTTTTATCGTTTGCCCATTAACACTGGGTCATTTTGAGCTGAAAGCAGCTCAGTTTCATTAGTTTCAGCTCAAAATCTGACCAATGTGTATGGGCAAACGATGAGTATTGATTTGCAGTCCCACATCATAGACAGCCACTGCCACTCACCTGCAGGTATTACCAGCAAACTGAATGGCTTTCCACAGCATTTTGCTAGCATTGAAAATCAATGTGCAAGGGGATTTTAGTGATTTTAGCGATCATCACTGTGCATACATAGATGCTGGACAAAATGCACAGTGTGTATGCACCTTAAGGACTCAAAGTTGTGATAAATCTGGATTAATTTAGTACAGTACTTAATTAAATATTATAATATACTTTTTACAGAATTCTGTATTCAAGAAGGGCTGAGCAAATGTCATGACACAAACATGCCCCATTTGTCTGCTTCGGTGCTATCTGAGTCATACGTATAATGGAAATGGAAATTTCAACTTCTAATTGAATCATCAGCATAATATTGGTCACATTTTAAAATTGTTTGTCACTTTATGAAGGGCAAATCTGTTTATATGGGAGCTCTAACAAGTTTAATGCAATGGCTAACAGGCAAAACCTTGCTTCCATGGGAATCTCTTCTGAGAATAAGTGACATGTTCTGAGGGCTTGTTCATACGTGCACAAGGTCATTTGGGGGATATTTAAAGCTAATGATGTGACATTTATTTAAATACATCTATTGATTGCATTCTCTAGTGTATGCATGCACAGGTACCATATATTAAACGGTTTAGTTTAGGATATGAAGCACATTTAGTTTTTATTAATGCAATAAATGTCAGTGATATACTTTCCAGTATTAAAACAAGAGATTGTTGTGGTGTATTTATTTTTTTATCGTTTTGTTACCAAGACCTTTACAAAAAGCGAAACAAGTGCATCCCCACATTGCAAATTACAATTTTAAGTTTACTACATACTGTAGCTTGCAATTTTTGTGAAATTGATGGTATATATGGGCTATTATTCCAAAATACGCATACAGCACGTTGGCCCTTATTCTAGTTGATTCGGACGGATGCGTATTTCGGACAGGAACCTTATTTTTTACATGGAACCACTCTCATTGGGTACGCCGAGGCAACCTGACTTGGTGCCCCATTCGACAGGACACAGATGCGCGAGTGTCTCACATGCTTGCTCATTCGCGCTGAATGGCGTGCCAGGAGCTACTCAGATGAGTATATAATTTTTATATATATAATATAATACTGCTTGAAGGCATTCAACATTTAGAGTATATATATGTATATATATATATATATATATATATATATATATTTCACCAGAGTGTTAAAGAAGTTCAATGTTAACCTAATTATGCCAGAAACCTGGAAATGTTCCTGAAATACAATTTGCAATGAGGACAGATAAAAACACAATTTATGATGTACCCAAAGTGCTCATGTTTATATGCTTTTGAAACTGACTGCATTTAGAAAACATTGTTGCAATTAATAATACAACAAAGAGAAAAATGTGTATAAGAAAAAAGAGATGAAATCATTATCAGTCAAGTTATTAGAAAAATCTCTCTGTATCCTACTTTAGCGGGAGGGTTAAACAAGTGGAGTGAGTTTGTCCCTTGAAATTAAAAGAAAGGTTTTATCTTGAGGTATAAAAATATTCTCTACTCTAAGTGCAGTAAAGATGCCGAATGTCATACCTAGAAAAAGAAGAGCATTTGCTCTGATTAATAATGCTGACTGATTAATAATTTGCATGTATGAACCATGTTTATATAGAGGTTTGTTCCAGAATAATTGTCTGAGTCTTGCCTCACTGTCCTGAATAACTGAGATAGTTGTTTGAAAGCTCAGAAACTCTTTCTGGCATTTTACTTACCAATTTCAATTTAAAGTTTGTTGTGGGCCAGATGCAATAAGCTTCAAAAGTGATAAAATGGAGAGTGATAAAAAGCCAGCCAATCAGATCCTGCCTGACATTTTTCAAAAACAACCTGTGACATGGCTGGTGGAGCTGATTGGCTGGCTGTTTATCACTCTCCATTTTATCACTTTTGAAGCTTAGTGCATCTGGCCCACAATATTTTGCCATTGTGAAGATATTGTATCACATTCGCCAATTTAAAAATGAAGATTACCTGAATACAGAATAAAAACAAATCCCAGCCCTATTGAGCAGCTGGGTTGGGCCACACAGTTTTGTGCTGTTCTCATTCATACAGTACTGTATATGGTCGTTAGGTCGACAGATATTAGATCAACATGTATTGGGTTGACCATTGAAGGTCGACACATGAAATAGGTCTACATGGCTAAGGTCAACAGGCTTGGAATGTCGACACAAGCATTAGGTCAACAAAGGGTAGGTCGACATTCAATAGGCTGACATGAGTTTTTAATGTTTATTTTGAGCTGACGTATGCCGACAGGTGGTATTTCATGCCCTACCATCCACTAGGGCGTGGAGTGTGAATAGAATGGTGTGCTGAGCATAGTGAGGCACCGTGCCTGATGCATGGTGAGTGCAGCGAGTCATGCAAGGGGACCCGGTACACTTTGATGGTGCCCATGACGAAAAAGGTAAAGAAAAACTCATGTCAACATTTTGACTGTCAACCTTGCCATTGTTGATCTAATGCTTGTGTTGAGGTTCCAACCATTTTATCTTAGCCATGTCAACCTATTTCATGTGTGGACTAATACCCAATCATACCTCACAACTGTCCCAATTTTCACAGAACAGTCACAAACTTTTGTAATGTCCAGCATGTCACCCATGAGCAGCAGTTTCCCGCATTGGGGAGGCAGTTGGGAGACCATCTGTCCATCGCTGCTCTGCTTAGCAGACCAACAGTGAATAGATGTTATGCACCTGCCAATCTATGCACTGGTCGAGGACAGGGGGCATGGCCTGCAGCTCAAAGAGTGCTGGCCATGCCCCGACAGTGGTGAAAATGGGAGCATGGCCTTGCGGGGAGTGCAGTGAACCTAGGCCAAGTCCCCTAAACCTGAGGTCACACCGCCTAAATTTCAGGCACGTGTAATTGTCCAGCTGTGACACAATTAAAAGTTGTGAGGTATACCCTCAGTCTATAAGGGCATAAGGCGGTACACTATGGCAGAACTGGTCAAAGTGGTTGTTCTCCTATGTTATAATGGACACAAACCAAAGTTGTTTAGTACTTGGGATGGTTAGGGGTTTGGAGAGTGGTTGTTTTCTGTGCTTTTATTTCACTTTATTTATTTTACTTAAAAGTGCCAGTCCTCTGAAACCAGATCCAACATTTAGGTCTATGGGGAACCAGCTGGTCCTGTTATCAGTGCAGTACAAGCTCACATAAAAATAAATTGTAGCTATACCATTGTATAAGCAATACTAAAAATATTTCCTCTTTATCCATTTTTCATTATTAATTCACACAGAGGCGTAACTAGAACTTTGTGGGCCCCATAGCAAAATTTATAACGGGGCCCCCCTAACTAAGTTCTCTACCAGTGCGCATCGTGTGTGGCCACCATTAGTGGGAACAGTAAAAATGTGCCCCTCCAATAGACATTTTAAAAATAAAAAATGCACACATTATAAAAGGTGTGTGGCCTCCCTTCAAATGCCCCTCACACATTATGCAACACAACGCAAAGCCCATTACACGTTATGCGACACACCGCAAAGCCCATTACACGTTATGCGACACACCGCAAAGCCCATTACACGTTATGCGACACACCGCAATGCCCATTACACATTATGTGACACACTACAATGCCCATTACACATTATGCGACACACTGCAATGCCCATTACACATTATGCGACACACCGCAAAGCCCATTACACATTATGTGACACACTGCAATGCTCATTACACATTATGTGACACACTACAAAGCCCATTACACATTATGTGACACACCGCAATGCCCATTACACATTATGTGACACATCGCAATGCACATTACACTTTATGCGACACACCGCTAAGCCCATTACACGTTATGCGACACACCGCAATGCCCATTACACATTATGCGACAACGCAATGCCCATCACATGTTATGCGACACACCGCAATGCCCATTACACATTATGCGACAACGCAATGCCCATTACACGTTATGTGACACACCGCAAAGCCCATTACACGTTATGTGACACCGCAAAGCCCATTACACGTTATGCGACACACCGCAATGCCCATTACACATTATGTGACACACTACTATACCCATTACACATTATGTGACACACCGCAAAGCCCATTACACATTATGCGACACCCTGCAATGCCCATTACACATTATGCGACACACCGCAAAGCCCATTACACATTATGTGACACACTGCAATGCTCATTACATATTATGTGACACACTGCAAAGCCCATTACACATTATGTGACACACCGCAATGCCCATTACACATTATGTGACACACCGCAATGCCCATTACACATTATGCGACACACCGCTAAGCCCATTACACATTATGCGACACACCGCAAAGCCCATTACACGTTATGTGACACACCACAAAGCCCATTACACATTATGTGACACACTACAAAGCCCATTACATGTTATGCGACACTGCAATGCCCATTACACATTATGGGACACACCGCAAAGTCCATTACACATTATGCGACACCGCAATGCCCATTACACGTTATGTGACACATGGCAAAGCTCATCATACATGTTGTTACGGTCCCAGTTTAATTTATATTTTGTGTGGTATTTTTGTTTTATTTCTTTCAAAGGGATGGGATTATTGAGGTGTGCTCTTTCTAGATTTTTCTGGTCTTTTTTAAGGGTAAGAACTTTTTACAATATGAATCTGCTCTGGGTTAACTGCAGGTGTATCTTAAATATAAAAAGTACATACTGTATCCTCGGATCAGTTTTCTCCATAAGTTTTCAAAAATGCAGTTTTCCAGTGGGGACCAGGGTGAGCACGAGTAGCCGAACTGGGGTGGTTTCCGGGGACTGCAGTGTGTGTAGGCGGCGGGGAGAGTATCGGCGGCACCCGGTGGGAGGCTGGGGGAGATGGCTGCTGTGGTGAGCGGCTGTGCCTCTCTGGACACAGCCACCACCATACATCACTGCCAAGATTCCGGCCGACCCTCGCCGTTCCACTGCTGTCACCGTGCCATAGCCAGGCTGCACTGCTGCAGACTCCCACACTCTTTCTTCCGGACTCGCGCCCCGCCCCCCGCTGGCTCCGGCGAGCAGAGCATAATACACAGACGGCTGCAGCAGCGGCTCCCGAGTCCCTTAAAAAAAAAAAAAAAAAAAAAAAACCTGTACAGGGGTCAGGGAGTGCTTGCTGTCCATCGGGCCCCCCGAGCCGCCGGGCCCCATAGCAGCTGCACCCCCTGCACCCTGGGTAGTTCCGCCACTGCCCATTACACATTATGTGACACACCGCAATGCCCATTACACATTATGTGACACACCGCAATGCCCATTACACATTATGCGACACACCGCTAAGCCCATTACACATTATGCGACACACCGCAATGCCCATTACACATTATGCGACAACACAATGCCCATTACACGTTATGCGACACACCGCAATGCCCATTACACATTATGCGACACACCGCAAAGCCCATTACACGTTATGTGACACACCACAAAGCCCATTACACATTATGTGACACACTACAAAGCCCATTACATGTTATGCGACACTGCAATGCCCATTACACATTATGGGACACACCGCAAAGTCCATTACACATTATGCGACACCGCAATGCCCATTACACGTTATGTGACACATGGCAAAGCTCATCATACATGTTGTTACGGTCCCAGTTTAATTTATATTTTGTGTGGTATTTTTGTTTTATTTCTTTCAAAGGGATGGGATTATTGAGGTGTGCTCTTTCTAGATTTTTCTGGTCTTTTTTAAGGGTAAGAACTTTTTACAATATGAATCTGCTCTGGGTTAACTGCAGGTGTATCTTAAATATAAAAAGTACATACTGTATCCTCGGATCAGTTTTCTCCATAAGTTTTCAAAAATGCAGTTTTCCAGTGGGGACCAGGGTGAGCACGAGTAGCCGAACTGGGGTGGTTTCCGGGGACTGCAGTGTGTGTAGGCGGCGGGGAGAGTATCGGCGGCACCCGGTGGGAGGCTGGGGAAGATGGCTGCTGTGGTGAGCGGCTGTGCCTCTCTGGACACAGCCACCACCATACATCACTGCCAAGATTCCGGCCGACCCTCGCCGTTCCACTGCTGTCACCGTGCCATAGCCAGGCTGCACTGCTGCAGACTCCCACACTCTTTCTTCCGGACTCGCGCCCCGCCCCCCGCTGGCTCCGGCGAGCAGAGCATAATACACAGGCCCTTATTCTGGTTGGTGCGGCCAGAGCCGCACACGGGGCTCCGGCCGCACAAACCAATCCCCGCCCACCCTACGGATCGCCACGGCCGTCCGTACACGGATGGCTGGCGATCCGCATAAAAATGGTGGAGGCTACGCCTCCACCATGGTGGGAGCTGCCCCCTGCATTCGATGGTCGTCGACCATCGAAGGCAGGTCCGCACGCCGCGGCAGCTCCCGCAAGCTGAGACCACACGGACAATCGTCCGTGTGGTAGCTTGTATGGGGGCTGAAAGCTGACATCCGGCGACGTCAGCTTTCCGCCCCCATGAGTTGCGTCATGGCCTCATTACCATGCATACGCCCCGCGTTTGCATGGGAACGCCCATGAAACGCGGGGCGTACACATAGGGAAATGAGGGCATGATGCCTCTCACGCCCCTATACGCCCCCTTTGCGGCGGACGAAATACGTCTGCGGCGAAGGGGGCTGCACATGCGCAGATTCACCTCTGCGCATGTGCAGAGTAAAAACATCGGCGGTACGGCCGCACGCGGGCCGTACCGATCCGATTAGAATAAGGGCCACAGACGGCTGCAGCAGCGGCTCCCGAGTCCCTTAAAAAAAAAAAAAAAAAAACCTGTACAGGGGTCAGGGAGTGCTTGCTGTCCATCGGGCCCCCCGAGCCGCCGGGCCCCATAGCAGCTGCACCCCCTGCACCCTGGGTAGTTCCGCCACTGAATTCACATGTTCTTGAGCTATTGGATTGGTATAACGAGTGATGAATGTGAAAATTAACTGTAGATTTATTCAATTTTGCAATGTCATGAAAAACATAGAAATGTAGAATTTGAAGGCAGACAAGAATTGATGAACCACATTATTTGGCTCCATAGGCGTGGACAGCACATTTTATTAGGGGGTGCACCATCATAGGATTGTGCATAGCTCCACCTATTGGGCGTGTTTAACTCCGCCAATCAGGCGTGTCTTCCACCATTTATTGGCTACAATATAAAACGTCTCTCAGCCCCACCCTAATCTCCTGCCTATTTCAGTTTTAATCTTCTAATTTCTCTGTGTAACAGTACATGCAAATGCAGTCATTAACATATATGGATGACGCAGGTATGTAGCGATATGACAATGGTCTAGTACATATGTCATCAACCTGTGGCCCTCCAGATGTTGTAGAACTACATGTTCCAGCATGCTCTGACAGTTTTGGCATGCTCTCATAGGAAAAAATGGGGCAATGCATGTTGGAACATGTAGTTTCACAACATCTGGAGGGCCACAGGTTGAAGACCCATGGTCTAGTACAATTAACAATGCAAACACACATATAATTGATTGATGGGCGCTTCATTATATGGAATACAGTTCTAAAAAGCAAAAGTCTTTGGTTAAAGGAATTGCTAGCATTGCTAGTGACAGAGTTGTTCTTAAGGGTTCATTAGGGGGTGCCTATGCACCACCAACACTCAATGTGCGCATACCAGTGTTAGCTGGTTAGTGAAATATCGGGATCACATCACACATGTATTTTTCCAATACCAGCCTAGGATTAAAGTTCTAGGGTTGGTCATTCATGACACATGACATTCTATTTAGCAAACTAGGGATGGGGATCATTAGATTTTTTCATCAGAACCATCAGTAAAATGTCATCGATGGTCACTGTTTAACCCTTAACCATCGCTAGGTTTCCGCCAATGTTTGCTCAGTATTTCACCCCCCCCCCGAATTTTTTTTTATCTATGTTTTGTTTATCTTTTGCTGTCGGTGGCTGACAGAGTGATATACCCTCTGGTCAACCAACCGGCTTCAGCACATAGGACAGGGGGCAGGCTGTTTGGCAGCTTACTGGACTGTACCCCATACATTAATTCACTGAAATTTTATGGGCCTATATTAAATATGGAGGGCCTGTATCTGTAAATCCACCTGCCATACTGTTATTTCAGTCATGTTTGTGTATGTGTAAAATATGTATATATATATATATATATATATATATATATACATCAGATTTGACAAGGTGGCACACATTCCTTAAAAACACACTCACCTCCCCAGTACACAGGAAAGTAAAGGAGCAGCTCTCAGGTATTTGATGAAAACAGTGATTTAATCCAAAAGCGCATAAAGTCTGAGACGCTTCCAGCAGCCAACAGCAGTTTTAACTGGCACATGCCCCTGAGGAAAAACAGCATGTGCCAGAAGAAATAGCTGCTGGGGGCTGCTGTAAGCATCTGATATATTACATCAGCCCTTCTGGAAAATAATTCTATTTTTTATTGTTTATAAGGAGAAGAGTCGGTCTATTGACTCTTCTCCCCCTGGGTGTTTTGTACACCCTGTGAAAAACAATGGCGCCAGCTTTCAAGGCCTTGTTTTGAATTGCTTTTAGGGTCATGGAGAGTAATCCGTTGTGAGTTTTTTGGTCTTAATTATATCTGGTCTTGTAGAGTTCTTACAGTACTGTATGCTGATCATCATTTCTAGTAATTGCACAAGGAAAATAATGATTAAACCTGACATCCTTTAAAATCAGAGTGCATTATGGGTCAGCTAATTTGCATACGGACAGCAGGGCATTCTGGGTAAACACCTAGTGCGCCATCGCTCCTCCAATAAGCTTGGCTCCTCCAACAAGCTTGACAATAACGCCCTTTCCCCCAAGACATTGCATCTAGACCATCAATGGCCTAGTTCATGGTGTGCCAAATCAAACCATAAGGCTAGATTTTAGGTAAGGCTTATGTGAACACATCTGCAGGGGCAGCTGGTAATGAGGTTTGGGGGAGAGCATTATAAACTTAGAAGGGGGCTTAGGGTTAGGCTGCGGGGTGGGGGTTATGTTTAAGCGGCAGGGGGTAGGGTTAGGCATTAAAAGGGAGGTTGGGTACTGTCCCTCCATCAGGATGCAAGCATTGGTATTCCGACCACTGTTATCCCCACCGCCACTCCTGTATGTATGCCAAAATGGGTGTGGCCTATATCAAAGGGGCATGGTTTCACGGAATGCCGCAGACTCAAGCCATGCCCCCATTCTTTATCACTATCACTTAATATTTGCAGCAATCTCTGAGCACAAGCGCGTCAGATACCGTACAGGAAATGATCGCAAGCTCTGGTTTGGATGCAATTCATTTATACTGTAGTTTTACAATTACATTGAGGGCCCAGAAGATTCAGTATAAATACATTGTAGGTAAAAATGGAAACATGACTTGAAGATGGAGGCACAAAGGGTCTTATTCAGACCTGTTCGCTGCTGTGTGTCTAACACCGCCAATCAGGCATGTTTTCCGTCATCTATTGGCACTCGCTACAATATAAGACATCTCAGCTTTACCATCATCTCCTGCCTATTGCAGTTTTAATCTTCTAATTACTCTGTGAAGTCAGAAACATATGGATGATGCAGGTATGTAGTTATATGATAATGGTCTAGTACAATTAACAATGCAAACACACATTATTGATTGATGGGCGTTTCTTTAAATGGAATACAGTTCTAAAAAGCAAAAGTCTTTGGTTAAAGGTATAGCTGGTATTGCTAGCGGCAGGGGGGTGTTCATAAGATTGGGCACAGCATTAGGAGGTGCACCCCTAACACTCAATGGGGCAGATGTATTAAGCTTTAACAACAGATAAATGCAAGGGTGATAAAGAGAGATAAACATGCAGCCAATCAGCTCCTGACTGACTTTTTTCAAACACACCCTGTAACATGGCAGTTAGGAGGTTATTGGCTGGACGTTTATCTCTCCTTATCACCCTGGCATTTATCTCTTGTTAAGGCTTAATACATCTGCCCCAATGTGTGCACACCTATGTTTGGCTCCACCTACCCACGGTGTACCCACATATCGCTGGTGTTTCTCTGTTTTGGGGGTGGGGCTTACTGATGAGACAGTTAAATCCTGCCCCCAAAGTGGCATCTCTCAGAGAGGAGACAAATGAAGTAGTCAAGCATGTCCTGGTCTAGTATAATCTAGTATTTCTTTATTTATTTATTTACCACACACTAGGATTTATTTTTGTCAGGAGCCAAGTAACATATCAGTATGTTTTTGGATTATGGGATAAAACCTCAGCACACGGAAGAAGCTCATACAAGCATACTTTACAAACTCCACAAAGGACCATGGTTGGAATTTAACAATCTATTGTATTTTTTAAACATTTCTGTACAATTTTTGGATAAAATGTCATGACTTAGTTTAAATTATGTAGGAGTAAAAAAAGAAGTTGATGCATTAACTTCTTAACTATAATTATATAATAGCTATTCTTTATGACTAAATGTACTATAAATTATACAAATGTGATAAATACCAGAAGCAAGTGCTTACTTTTACAAATGTAAATACAATTTTATATAATTATGTGTCTAAACCAATTTTCCTGAAAATGCTTTTTGTCTATTTATAGAACAGAACCATACTAGCTTATTATATACTTACATAATGCATTAGTCCACATCACGAATCACCCGCAAGCATGGAACCCAATGAGAGGCTCTGCCAGAAGACAGAGCCACCCTCTAGCTACTAAGCTGAACATAAAAACATGCATTATACTGTAGGTTAAAAGGATCACATGGAGAACGTCATGAAGGGTTGAATCTGGGCCTCCTGATTTATGTCCATAATATATATTTTACTCTTCCATGCCTCCTTTATAGTTAAAGTTAAAAAACAAAGAGCAAAGCTCATTTATATGAGTTAGACATAAGGTATGTACTGTATTTGAAGAGTCTCTGCTCATATTTCTTATGAGAAATTACCTTTTCTTTGCCAATATGAAAGTGTATTGACACAAGGGGTTAGCAGCAGATAAGGCCAGATCAATATTTCATTTAAAGGGATAATAAATTCTAATATTGATACAAAAGAAGAATGCTTAGGAACCTCCAGGATGCTGAAATCCCTTTTATCCACCTTATGGAAAATATGCAATAAAATAAATGTGCAGGTCATGTAGACACATTTCTTTTTCAAAAGGCGCTGACATTTTTAACATCAGTATTTATGTTGTGGGCTAAGGCCACTTGTGAGAAGAGCTCTCTAAATTGTGTTAAAATGATATGCATATTTAAACATAAATTGAAAACCGTAGTAAATCAGTGGCCACATTACAATATTTATAGAGCTGTGGGAATAGGCAGAAGAAGTGAGTTACATCCCAACTTCACATGGCCTCCTTGTGCTATGTGCTATGCCACAATGCTGCTGAGTCTGGCCAACCATATACTTGTGAATTAAGCTAAAACATGGACACTGGCCCTTATTCAGATCTGATCGCAGTACCAATTTGTTCTCGAAATGGGCAAAACCATATGCACTGCAGCAAGGGCAGATGTAACTGTGCAGAGAGAGTTACATTTGGGTGGGTTGTGTTGAAACTGAAATCTAAATTCCAGTGTAAAAATAATGCAGCCAGTATTTACCCTGCACAGAAAAAAAATAACTCACACAAATCTAACTCTCTCTATACATGTTACATCTGCCCAACCTGCAGTGCACATGGTTTTGCCCATTTTGAGAACAAATTTGTACCGCGATTAGATCTGAATAAGGGCCTCTATTACTAATTACTAAGATGGGATGTTGCCCAAAGCAATCAATCAGATTCTGCTTTTTAATTATTTAGCACATTCTAGAAGATAATAGATAGAATCTGTGTGGTTTCTATGGGCAACATTTCTTCAATAGAACGCCCATGTTAGTAAATTTACACCATAGTATTTGTCCACCAGGTTGCTATAATCAAAAATAAACATTGAAAATAATGGTTTCCACTTATATCATGGAGTTAAATCATAAAGGGTTAGATTTTTAGTGTGCATACATTGCTTTTTTATTATTATAAAGGTAATGGTTCTCAGCTAGAGTGTCAAATTGATGATTCCATCAGAATATGTAACTCTTGTCATGAGGTCATGAGGGGGACTAACAACAGGGTATGTATTCCATGGCCACTCCCAACTCTGTCAAGACCAGGACCCTCAGTGAACTAACAGTGGTGTGGCCGTATAGCCAGTGATCCTGGCAGTAAAGTCGCAAGGAGGCCATGTGAAGTTGAGATGTAATTCCTTTCTTCTGTCTATTCAGTAGTGGTGGGGCAGCCCTGGAGTGAGATGCCTGCTCAATATCCAGCACCATCAATTTAGACTTCCATACAGTAATTTGCAGCTAGTTAAAAGTGAAGGTGTGTGTATTGCATACTATTGCATACCATTACAAAGCACAGTGTGCTTCTACTGTTGTAATATGAATAATACGTTAAGGAGCAAATAAAAACACAAAATCAGTGTAAAAGAAGATATCATATGGTGCTTATAACTGAGATGAATAATATACCTAATTAAATATGTTCACAATGTTCACAACAGTTCACAAAGTTCACTCTTTCTGACAAAATCCTTCTTAGAGGGACAAAACCATGTGCACTGCAGGTGGGGCAGATGTTACTTTTGCAGAGAGAATTAGATTTGGGTGGGGTTTTACTTCAAAGTGAGATCTGTATTGCAGTGTAAAAATAAAGCAGCCAGTATTTACCCTGCACAGAAACAAAATAACTCACCCAAATCTAATTCTCTCTGCGCATTTTACATCTGCCCCACCTGCAGTGCACATGGTTTTGTCCATCTAAGAAGGATTTTGTCAGAAAGAGTGAACTAGAATAAGGCCCTATGTCCCTACTGTATATCATTAATGAATATATTAAACAATGTGGGCTCCAATGTATTCCTTTTACCACCACTATCTGTCCCCGATTGTGCAACCAGTTTTTAATCCAATTACAAATTTTATCTCCTGCCCCTAAATTACCTAGTTTTATTAATAACCTTTATGAGGCACCGTGTCAAAAAACTGAAATCAGGCAGTATTACATCAAATTTTTTCCCAAAATCCACCCTACTGACTTCCTCATGGAAGCTAATTAAATTAGTCTGATATGATCTATTTTCGATGAACCCATGTTGAGCCTTACTTATCACCTTCTCCTGTACTAAGAAATTTTACTATCTCTTATTATTTATTTTAATATTTCCCCCACAATGGATGTGAGGATGACCAGTCTATAATTTTGATGGTTAGTTTTGCTATCTTTTTTTCTATATTGGTACTAGGTTAGTTATACGCCAGTCCCATAGCACTATCCCCAAGTTGATTGATTCATTCAATATGAGATATAACGGTAGTGCTATGACAGAACTCATTTCTTTTAGTATCCTTGGGTGTATTTCTTCTGGGCAGAGATTTGTTACTATTTAGGTCCTCATTTAAACATACAGTTTGGAAGCAATCAAGAGCTGAGCATTCAATCTGCGGGAGAACCTCTGAAGATTCTTCCCTTGTAAATGCCGAAGCAAAAAACTCATTAAATATTTCCACCTTTTTTTTCCTATTACCAGGGTACCCTCCCTATTTTCAGTGGGCCAAAAATTTCTTTCCTTAACTGCTTCCCATAGAATTTTATGGGATTAGATTTGCTATCTGAAAGCCCCAGAGGCTGCAACACCACTAAGTAAGAGACATCACACCATGAAGACCAAGGAACTCCCCAAACAAGTCAGGGACAAAGTTGTTGAGAAGTACCAGTCAAATATTTGATGTCCCCAGAGCACAATCAAATCCATCATGGTACCACAACAAACCTGCCAAGAGAGGGCAGACCCACCAAAACTTACATACTGGGTAAGAAGGGCATTAATCAGAGAGGTAGCACAGAGATCAAAGGTAACCCTGAAGGAGCTGCAGAGTTCCACAGCAGAACTGGTATATCTGCATAATGGGACCACAAAAAGCCATTCACTCCATAGAGCTGCAATTTATGGAAGAATGTGTATAAAAAACATTACTTAGTGTTAAAAATAATAAGGCACATTTTGAGTTTGCCAAAAGGCATGTGGGCAATTCCCCAAATGTATGGAGGAAGGTGCTCTGGTCAGATGAGACTAAAATTTTATTTTTCATCCACCAAGGAAAAGCTATGTCTGGCACAAACCCAACACTTCCCATCACCCTAAGATCACCATCCCCACAGTGAAACATGATGGTGGCAACATCATGCTGTGAGAATGTTTTTCAGCAGCAGGGACTGGGAAGCGGATTCAAAGGAAAGATGAATGGTGCTAATTACAGGGATATTCGTTAGCAAAGCTCGTTTCAGTCTGCCTGTGATTTGAGACAGAGGGTCACCTTCCAGCAGGACAATGACTAAAGCATACTGCTAAAGCAACACTTTAAGGGAAAACATTTAAATGTGTTCAAATGGTCTAGCCCTAAGGCCGCCATACACTATGCGATTTGGCCCCGATTTCACCCGATCCAGATGGATCGGGCAGTGAAATCAGACCAAATCGCAGGTTTTGACACCCGGTCCGACCCGATGCGCGGTCCCGTGCGCATCGGGTCAGAGTCGGGACGTCGGACCGGCTGTACATAAGATAAATCTTATGTGCAGCCGTGGGGACTCTGAGGACGCCGGCGAGGGAGGAGGGCGGTGTCAGCAATTGACTGAGAGAGCGCTCAGCCAATCACAGGCTGCCCATTCATTGTATGGGCTTTTTTTTCAGTACTGACAGCTCCCGGCTCCCCCCGCCCGGCTCTATGTTACTGCCGCCTGTGTCCCCCGCAGCGTCCGCACTACTAGCAGCGTGCGTTTGTCCGTCCCCCCAGCCACCTTGCAGCATCCCCCGTCCCCCACCTCGATGTCCCCGGCCCCCCTACTCACTCCACATTGCAGCTCCCCGGGAGTTGCAAATGATACATCGCATGCAATGTATCATTTGCAAAACTTGGCACATCAAGTGCCAAATCATGTGTCCCCCTCCCAGGGAGCTGCAGGGGGAAATCAGGTCCGACTTGTCCTTAGGACAAGTCGGACTAATGTATGGGGGCCTCTAGTCAAAGCCCAGATCTCAATCCAATTGAGAATCTGTGGTCAGACTTGAATATTTCAGTTCACAAGCGGAAACCATCCAACATGAAGGAGCTGGAGCAGTTTTGCCTTGAGGAATGGCCAAAATCCCAGTGACAAGATGTGGCAAGCTCACAGAGACTTATCCACAGTGACTTGCAGCTGTAATTGCCATAAAAGATGGCTCTACAAAGTACTGATTTTTTTGGGGTGAATACTTATGCACTCTGAAGTTTTCTGTTATTTTGTCCTATTTCTTGTTTGATTCACAATAAAAAAAATAGCAGATTCAAAGTTGTAGGCATGTTCTGTGAATAAAATGAGGCAAACCTTCAAATAATCCATTTTTATTCTAGGTTGTCAGGCAACAAAACATGAAAAATGACAAGTTGGGTAAACAGGGCCGGCGCCACCACTAGGCAGCACTAGGCACCTGGAGGGCGGCAGTTCGCCCCTCACCCCCAGCACTGTGGTACCTACCTGTGAAGAATCTTGCGTCCCCGGCGTCCCTGCTGAGTGCTGGTGCGTGCAGGGGTGTCCGTGCCGCCAGGAGAACCTGCGGCGCTGTTATTGTGTATAAGCTTGTCGCGGCCGGCGGGGTCCCTACAGTGAATAGAAAATAACTAGCGCTATGCGCGCGGCGGCGCGGGAAGCGCTAGTTATTTTCTATTCACTGTAGGGACCCCGCCGGCCGCGACAAGCTTATACACAATAACAGTGCCGCAGGTTCCCCTGGCGGCACGGACACCCCTGCACGCACCAGCACTCAGCAGGGACGCCGGGGAGGCCAGATTTTTACACAGGTACCAACCTTCCCCCCGCCCCCCCCGGCACCGGGGCGCCCCCACCCCGACTCGCCTGGGGCGCTCCGGTGCCTTGCACCCCTCCCCCTATGTACTATATATTGTGTATTCATACACACTGGAAGGAACTAGAGACGCCTTCCTCCTTAACTAGCACCCCACCCACCTGTCCCAGATTGCTTTTAATTAGGTTTGGAGTCCCAACATTCAAGACTGCACACCTCAGCTTGGCACTATGAGGGTAAGTCCTACTATACATATATGCTGAGTGTTAGTCTGTGGGACTGTGTTTGGGGCGCTGGGCTCTTTGGGCTGCTGTTGCTGGGCTGCTCCATGGCATCATATCGTACACTTTCCATCACCCCTTTAGTTTGTTTAATATATATGTAGCACCCTTCACATTTATTATTACTTCTTACTTAGGTAAGTCTTATCACATATAATTTCCCCTATCCCTTTTACTATCACTTTAATTTCACACTAATGTGATGCCATGGGGTGGCTCTGCTGGGCTGGCCTGGGGGGCCCTGTGCCCGGGACCTGTCCCAGAGTAGTGTTAGGGACTTGTCCTATTGAGGTAACCTGGATGCGGTGGACAAGCCCATACTAATGGCCATTACTATGCTAATAACCTCAAATGCAATATAGCAATATATTAAAAGGTCTAGCATATATATTTAGTGTGCACCTGCAAACTCCTCCTCCTGCTTGCTGCACTACAAGTCTCAGCAGGTAGCACCTCATATGTCCAGGGTGTGCAGTTTAGGGCCCCTCCCCCCTATGTACTATATATTGTGTATTCATACACACTGGAAGGAACTAGAGACGCCTTCCTCCTTAACTAGCACCCCACCCACCTGTCCCAGATTGCTTTTAATTAGGTTGGGAGTCCCAACATTCAAGACTGCACACCTCAGCTTGGCACTATGAGGGTAAGTCCTACTATACATATATGCTGAGTGTTAGTCTGTGGGACTGTGTTTGGGGCGCTGGGCTCTTTGGGCTGCTGTTGCTGGGCTGCTCCATGGCATCATATCGTACACTTTCCATCACCCCTTTAGTTTGTTTAATATATATGTAGCACCCTTCACATTTATTATTACTTCTTACTTAGGTAAGTCTTATCACATATAATTTCCCCTATCCCTTTTACTATCACTTTAATTTCACACTAATGTGATGCCATGGGGTGGCTCTGCTGGGCTGGCCTGGGGGGCCCTGTGCCCTGGACCTGTCCCAGAGTAGTGTTAGGGACTTGTCCTATTGAGATAACCTGGATGCGGTGGACAAGCCCATACTAATTGCCATTACTATGCTAATAACCTCAAATGCAATATAGCAAGATATTAAAAGGTCTAGCATATATATTTAGTGTGCACCTGCAAACTCCTCCTCCTGCTTGCTGCACTACAAGTCTCAGCAGGTAGCACCTCATATGTCCAGGGTGTGCAGTTTAGGGCCCCTCCCCCCTATGTACTATATATTGTGTATTCATACACACTGGAAGGAACTAGAGACGCCTTCTGTCACGACCCTAGTCGGCGATTCCCCAGATACGACAATCTGAGTATCCCGGCCACGTGACACTTTCACTGAGTATCCCAAGCGTGTGCGTATTTCACCACGATTCCGCTTGCCACCAATCAAAGTAAGCTTTTTGGACTTAGTCCGCGACAGCTTTGATTCTGCCGACACACCAAATTATGAGTTACAGGGTAGCGCCCTGGCGAATTCGTCAGAGGCTTGGGCTGGAAAACAGCAGATACCAGAACTAATTATGACTTTTCAATTAAGTGAAGACACTACAAGGCTTACAGTATATTACAGAAACATAAGTTACAAGATATATGATTAATAGGTAAGTCAAACGTAAAAACAATTTCAAAATAAAACAAAATGGGAATAAAGAAACAAACCACTTCAAGGACACACAGCATGAAGCGGGGTTTGGAGTGGAAATCTCTCCGGATATTGGATCACTTCAGAGACAGGTATCGGACCCGTATCATCCCAAGGAAAATGAACCCCAGGTCTTGTGAGACACACACTTTTAAGATTTTCAAAACACACACAATCACAGCCCCCACCTCAGGAATTTCCCTGTCCAGGGGTTTCCCTAGGATATAACCAGGGGCTGGCTAATTGACTTCCCTTTTGAAGATGAGCAATGTAGCCATTCAATCACCCCCCTGGGCCTCCTAATTCTTATCTCAAATAAGGTGTCATTCTAGAGTTACAGTATAAGGGAATTGTTTTCCTGACATCTCTCTGGTCTGGGAAGACATTTGCCAGAGACCCTGGACTTCAATACAGGTTTTATAGATGCAGGGGGGAAAGAGATAACCTCTGCTTTCCTGTTGAGGTTTCAAACAGATGAGCAAGGGTTGTTGGAATAACCTTTTTACCCACATAAAAATACAGGATGAGTAGATTGCACACCATATCAGAAACAGTATTGTAAACAGAGCATGGACTTCAAGGGAAAGAGATCCCATCTGCCTTCCTGCTTCACCCCCCAGTCCTCCCAACCATCCAGGGCAAAGGCAGGTCACTTTCTCCATTACATTTACAATTAGGGCAGAATGGCGTGGTACAATTACGCTCCTTCTGGCGTAAAAATGGCGGTCGCTCATGACAAGATGGCATCCAATCATGACACCTCCCCCTTTAAAGATCAGCATGGGAGCAGTGGCCAAACCAGCCACAGTATCCCATGCTGAGCCCTGACACTTGTCAGTGCCCTGCCCGACAGTCTGCTGCAGTTTCCAGGTTAGGACCAGCGCTACGGGCGAAGTCCCCGAACTACAGAATTCTTGTATCACCCCTAGGCTCTGCATCTCACCCACCTCCCACCTTATTATCTGTAACAACTCCAGGGGTGTTCGGTGACCTGAGTCTACCCGGTGGGTGCCTAGGTGCCTTTTCCCTGGTCTCCCTGCGAAGCAGGTTTGGTACGGGTGCAGAGAGTCTGACCAATGACGCTGCTGCATTCCTACTAACACATTACGATAATTGGCATCTGTCAGGATGACACCTGACACCTCAGCCATGGCTAGGGCGGGCCAGGGGCCTGATTCCAGCTCCTCTTCCAGGAGACAGCAAGCTGTGAGCAAACAGGTGTCCCTGCCCAAGTCATCTGTGGGCACACTGATACAGTGGAAGCTGTGTCCCCTTGTGCCACCCTTGCTGGCGAGGACACAGCCCACCCCAGCTGTGCGTTGGACCCCCGGGCATAGCTTTTCACCTGCCGCCGGCAGTTCCGTTTGCCATCCTTGGGTCAGAACCAACCTCTTCTGCCACACCCCACACGGGCATTCCCCTGAGGTGTAGGCATTCCAGAGCCTCTGCTTGGCTGGGGCAGCCTTAAGAGGACTGTGGGACAATGCTATCAGGTGTTGTAAAGTACCTTGACATGACATGAGGTTAACAACAATAAATATGATACAAATCATATTGGCTATGGCCTTTCCTGTGTTTACCTCAGCACTACATACCATGGGACAGGTAATCCTATCACCTTCCAAGAATCTCTTGTCCTGCTCTCTTGCCTGAGCTGATTGACTCCCCCTCCCTTTCACTGGGGGGAAGGTACACTCCCTCAAAGCCTTTGTGTGTGTGAAATGTGAAGGGGGGCAGGTTTCTGCAGGGGGGAAAACCAACAGGTCATTGTCCCCTGTGTTGGAAACATCCAATTCCAGCCTTTTAGAGGTTAATGGAGCTGAGTTTATCTGTGCCCCGTGGGCCCTCAGACCCTTCTGGTTACACACAGCAGCTTCACGACCTGCCACTGGCTCTATTACTGAAGCAACCCTCTCACTATACCCATGTGTATCTTTCACACTTACCAGGTACGGGGCAGCCGCAGTGGGAGGCGGCTCACCTGGCATTTGCAGGCTAGCAGCCTCCATGGCTGTGGTTTGGTCACAGAATCTCTCCGTGATTGGAGGGGACCCCTTCTGGGTTCCTGTGTTCGTCAATATCTCCCTGGGGAACCATACCCGGGAGAATATGGGGACAAGGACATCGACCACTTTGTCGGTGGGGACAAGGGCATCGGCCACCGCTTCTGGGTAACGGATGGCGTAGTCTACCCCTAGTGAAATGTACTCTGTTCTGGAGCTACTGGGCACTGCAAGGGGCCCTACAACGTCTACAGCCACCTGCTCAAAGGGCTCTGATACCACAGGGAAGGAAATAAGGGGGATTTCATGAGCTACCTTAAGCAGACCCTCCCCATACCTTTGGGGTATGACCAGCTGACGTTCCGTAACTTGCCCTGGTGGGGTGTGGTGGACTCCATACTCTCTATACAAACCACCATTCTCCCAGTACAGCCTTGGAGTACCCTGGGAGCCACCTGACTCCTGAGCTGCTGTTGCAGCAGCCTTGAGACTCGTTATCAATTCAGTTTTGAAAGATCCACTTTCTATTGAGCCCTCAGGGTGTGCAGTGACCTCCTGCTGGGTGACTGTGTCCTGACAAGAAGAAGGGGGGTCTATGGGGGAAGCTGCAGTAAGGGACACTCTCTCCCTATCTGACAGGTCTGCAGTGCACACAGGACCCACCAGGTCACTTATTATACCTGGTACCACATTTCCCACATTAGAGCAAGACATCACATTATCAACAGTAACATCAATATCATAACCTGGGGAGACATCCTGCAATACCTGCAAATTAGCCGGTGCATCTTCCACAACACATGGGGCCCATCCTGCTGGCTTACAATTGACCCATGGTAAAACCACTATATCTGGATCCCATTGTCTCTGAGCAGGAATGGGGTTATCTGAGCATGTTGTCACCATTAACTTCTTGGCAGGTACATGCGCTGCCTGCAACCAACTCAGATCTGTCCCATTTGTGCAGTCCCCTGGCACCATGTCACAACCAGACATCACTGGAAGAACAGGGTTAACTTCTAGCACAGCAACCTGAATGACATCACCATCAGCACTCCTACCACTGGTGAGTGAGGGTGTCTCATTCCCAACTAGATTAGGGCATTCGTTTAACCCCACAAACTGGCAAGGATTACCCACTATACCTGTCTCTAACTCACCCTCCCCTACCTCTACAGAAGGCACGGCACTATCACAGATCATCCTAGGAGTTTCACAAGAAATCACAACATTGCAATGTTCAGCATGGTTACATACTACCTGAGATGCATCATATGGTTCAGAAGGGTTAGCGACAGTGTGGACAATATTGACAGATATGTGTGGAGTGAATAAAAGTCCCACATCAGTAGTCCCACACACATTTGTGTGCATACAGTCAGAAAGTCCCATTTCTCTTTCCGACATTGTCTGTTCCCTGCATACTTTCACTATGCAGCCAGCCTCTTCCGGCAACAAATCTGGAGCAACGGATGGGAACATGCTGCTCACATCTTCCAGCAGTTTAAACTGGGCCTTGTGATGTGAGGTCTCCTGAGCAGGTTCCATGACGACTGTAGTAGGCAGAGTTACCTTGTCCTGGTAGGGCATTCCTGGTGAGAGCAAGCTGCAGACATCCTCAGCTTCTGCTTCTCCCAGCAGTTTAAACTGGGACTTTACTTCCAGAGCTGGTAACAGCAGCTGTTCTAGGCGATGCCACTCCGCATCTACCCGGCGGCACTGATCTCTCCAAAATGGGGTATCCAGCTTTCTCCAAGCAGCGACCTCCTGCTGCGCAAATTGGTAACATTCTCCCAGCTCTCTCAGCAGCACCTCAGGAGACGCAGATGGACCCCAGACACGAAATGCTGCCCGATACTGGCTGAAGGCATTGCACTCATCGTCCCTTGCCTTGGTGAGCTGCGTGATCATCTCCCCACGAGTATGGTTGTGGCAGGAGATACCTTGCAGCTGGCATTCTTCCGTTAGTTCCTCTGTGCTCATTAGGGCAAACACATCATCATCCTCCTCTGGGTCAATATACCCACTGGACTCCTCCGGTGCCGTAGGGGATTGGTACTCCGCAGCCTCCGTGACTGCCATGCACCCTCCAGTCTCCCTGGTACTAGCAGAAATGCCAGTCCCCTGAGTAAAGTCCAGGTCCAGCTGGTTATCCACAACCAAGCCGGAATTTACTTTGCTCTCCCTGTGTGTTTCAAAGACAGGGAAATCCTTGTGACGCAGTCCATTGAAATTTGCATCCACTGCCACAGGCTGCCAGCTGAGCTTAGCTAGTTTCAGCTGAAGCTTGCGATCTGCTGCTTCCTTTGCAGCAGTGGACTCCCTTTTATTAAACTGCATTATCAGTTTCAGCACCACGGCATTATCTGGCTCTTTCACATACTTCAGAGCCTCTTGCATATACAGATCAAAGGCAGAGCAGTAATTGGAGGCATTCAATCCACGGTTTGTGGGGCCTGCAATCTTCATTGTCCGCTTCTCCTCTTCCTCTGTTCTGGAACCAGAATGATTCCCAACCTCAGACCTGGAATCCGCTTGATTCCCCCCAGCTACCTGCTGGTCCGCATCTCTGAGGACTTGGATCATCTGTTCCCTGGTCTGCCCCTTGGCAGGCTCCACTCGGTTGATACCAGAGACCACATCACGATCCAACTTCACACTATTAATTTCCGCAGAAAGTAAAAGTTCAGTACGAAGTCCACCTCCTGCTACCTCAGTAGCCCTGGCTGGTGAACTCTCACGCACAAGTCCGCCATCGTGATGCTCTGTATCTTCCTCCATAGAGTCACAGGTCAATCTCCACTTAATCTGTGCCTCCTTATAAGTAGCTGCCATTCTGCTGCAGTTACTTCTCCAAAATAATAAAACAGGGATGGGGAACAGAAAATGCTTTTACAGTGACTTACACTACTACATAAGCCTTGAGTTTTGGTATCTGGTGAAATGTATTCACTTAAGTTATCCAAATAAAAAACAAAAATTGCTTTTTGAAATATCCCCACCGCTGGCCACCAGTTTGTCACGACCCTAGTCGGCGATTCCCCAGATACGACAATCTGAGTATCCCGGCCACGTGACACTTTCACTGAGTATCCCAAGCGTGTGCGTATTTCACCACGATTCCGCTTGCCACCAATCAAAGTAAGCTTTTTGGACTTAGTCCGCGACAGCTTTGATTCTGCCGACACACCAAATTATGAGTTACAGGGTAGCGCCCTGGCGAATTCGTCAGAGGCTTGGAAAACAGCAGATACCAGAACTAATTATGACTTTTCAATTAAGTGAAGACACTACAAGGCTTACAGTATATTACAGAAACATAAGTTACAAGATATATGATTAATAGGTAAGTCAAACGTAAAAACAATTTCAAAATAAAACAAAATGGGAATAAAGAAACAAACCACTTCAAGGACACACAGCATGAAGCGGGGTTTGGAGTGGAAATCTCTCCGGATATTGGATCATTTCAGAGACAGGTATCGGACCCGTATCATCCCAAGGAAAATGAACCCCAGGTCTTGTGAGTCACACACTTTTAAGATTTTCAAAACACACACAATCACAGCCCCCACCTCAGGAATTTCCCTGTCCAGGGGTTTCCCTAGGATATAACCAGGGGCTGGCTAATTGACTTCCCTTTTGAAGATGAGCAATGTAGCCATTCAATCACCCCCCTGGGCCTCCTAATTCTTATCTCAAATAAGGTGTCATTCTAGAGTTATAAGGGAATTGTTTTCCTGACATCTCTCTGGTCTGGGAAGACATTTGCCAGAGACCCTGGACTTCAATACAGGTTTTATAGATGCAGGGGGGAAAGAGATAACCTCTGCTTTCCTGTTGAGGTTTCAAACAGATGAGCAAGGGTTGTTGGAATAACCTTTTTACCCACATAAAAATACAGGATGAGTAGATTGCACACCATATCAGAAACAGTATTGTAAACAGAGCATGGACTTCAAGGGAAAGAGATCCCATCTGCCTTCCTGCTTCACCCCCCAGTCCTCCCAACCATCCAGGGCAAAGGCAGGTCACTTTCTCCATTACATTTACAATTAGGGCAGAATGGCGTGGTACAATTACGCTCCTTCTGGCGTAAAAATGGCGGTCGCTCATGACAAGATGGCATCCAATCATGACACCTTCCTCCTTAACTAGCACCCCACCCACCTGTCCCAGATTGCTTTTAATTAGGTTGGGAGTCCCAACATTCAAGACTGCACACCTCAGCTTGGCACTATGAGGGTAAGTCCTACTATACATATATGCTGAGTGTTAGTCTGTGGGACTGTGTTTGGGGCGCTGGGCTCTTTGGGCTGCTGTTGCTGGGCTGCTCCATGGCATCATATCGTACACTTTCCATCACCCCTTTAGTTTGTTTAATATATATGTAGCACCCTTCACATTTATTATTACTTCTTACTTAGGTAAGTCTTATCACATATAATTTCCCCTATCCCTTTTACTATCACTTTAATTTCACACTAATGTGATGCCATGGGGTGGCTCTGCTGGGCTGGCCTGGGGGGCCCTGTGCCCTGGACCTGTCCCAGAGTAGTGTTAGGGACATGTCCTATTGAGGTAACCTGGATGCGGTGGACAAGCCCATACTAATGGCCATTACTATGCTAATAACCTCAAATGCAATATAGCAAGATATTAAAAGGTCTAGCATATATATTTAGTGTGCACCTGCAAACTCCTCCTCCTGCTTGCTAAAAATGTGATCTACCCTAATGCAGCGTACATAACTAAACATCACCATGATTTTATTTTATATGCTATTTATACTTTTAATGTAAAATACTAAAATAACACACAGACAACTTCTTAATTAAACGGTAACTTTTATTATCAAAATCATAAATAGAAAATAAAACTCTTAATCCAGGAGCAGGTCGCAGAGGTCCTGCACATGGCCAGCCATCTGCATGAGGTCCTCCCGCAACCTCATGAGGGCCCCTCGCACACCCTGGGCTGCCTCCTGGTAATCTGTGGGCATGAGAAAGGGGGTACAACATTAATTATGCTACTCAGGTACACCTTGTACAGTCAATCCTAAGTACCTACACTATAAGAAATCATACATACAAACAAATACTTAGGCAATCCAGTATCTAATGGCAGCAAATATATGATCATGATGCTGCCACCACACACATACACACACACACACACATACACACTTGTGTGACATATACATTTCACAATGTATATATCAAAATCACAACCACACTTGAGGATCACTCACAGTTGTCCTGGCCAAAGACTCCCCAATCTACTCGAAACCTACACCCACTACAACATGCCACATTTAGCCATACATATATACCTGCATGTTACTGCTTAATAGCTAAACTGCATGATAGATAGATAGATAGATAGATAGATAAGAGATAACACATTAAAAGCCTACACTAGTCACTCTAACCTATTACTTCATGATTCCTTGTCACATTGCCAGACAGGTGAAAGTGCATCACTAATCTGCTTCCATACACCAAACAATTTCAAAGTTCAATACATCCTACATAAGTACATTCAAAAATACATGGCAACAACACAGGACCACTGGCTACAGGGTGGCCCAGGAGAACTGGACATTTGAGACTCCGTTAGAAATCTGGCCTGCCGATATTCCATTGATGTTTTGTTTGTCTTCTATAGAAAGACCCTGCTTAAAGAAACACTCATCACCTACATGAGCCTGCACATTGCACGGTTGCAGCATGGCCCTATAAGGCCAAAGTGTGTCAGTTGTTTTACATTTCTTTGGACTACTCTTTACTCTAATATACCAAAATGTTATCATCTTTGCCACATAACTAACTGTCCCTAAGTTAGTCATGAGTCATTACGTCTACTTACCCCTGCCAGACACCTCCACCGGCTCTTCTTCCTCCCCACTTGGAGGTCGGTGGCAGCTCTTCAAGGGGTACGGCCTCTTGATACACGGGGGGGGAGGTAGAAAGTGGAGGTTGTTGATTGGCTAGGGGGAGGGGTGTGTGTGGGGGTGGTGGAGGCGAGGTATTCCACCTCATGGTGGCCCTCAACCTCCTCCTCCATCTCCACCTGTCCCGCCTCCTCCTCCTCCACCTCAACCTGGCCCTCCACTTCAACCTCCAGGGCGACCTCCTGGACCTCCAGGGCCTCAGATGTTGCCTCCTGGGCCTCCTCGGCGACCTCCTGCCCCTCATCTGAGGCCTCCTGCCCCTCATCTGAGGCCTCCTCGGCCGCCTCCTGGCCCTTCTCGGCCGCCTCCTGCCCCTCCTCCTCTCTGGCCTGTCTGGCTCTCTCCCGTGCTGTGGGTTAACCAAACAAAATGGGTCAGTGTCATTTGGCATTGTAATTGACCAAGTACATATTCTAACCACATTATATATGTGTTATATATCACACATATAGTATATGGCATTTCTATGTCAAACACCCAACTGGCCTCATGTAATGTTATTATTCAATAATGTGAAAATGCAAACACTCACTGGGCTAGATGCACTAAGCTTCAAAAGTGATACAATGGAGAGTGATACACAGGCAGCCAATCCCCTCCTTCCTGTTATGTCACAGACTGTAGTTGAAAAATGACAGGTAGGAGCTGATTGGCTGGCTGTTTATTACTCTCCATTTTATCACTTTTGAAGCTGAGAGAATCTGGGCCACTGTCAATTATATGTATTTTGCGAAAATACTTACAGCGTTGAAGACGCCGCCTCAGAGCCTGCAGCCGCTCCGGCTCCCGCCTCCGCAGGTCGGACCATCGCCTCTCCAGTTGGGTGATGGTCCTTCGCACATTAGTGCGGGCGAATATGCGGGGCCGGGCCACAACATATGCCCGGCGCTTGTCCCTGTTGCTGATGAAGGGGCCTGCCTGCCCCAGTCTCCTCTCCATGACTGCCACCAGCGACAGCAGCTCCGCAGTGGAGAAGGATGGTGCTCGCTGGTAGGCAGCCATTTTAGCAATGGCACATGAAAATACTTCCTGTCCTGTGATTGGTTGTTAACTTTACTATTTGGTACTTTACTTTACATTGGCGATAACATCGCACCGCCAAGCAACGCGTGCTATAGCTTGGCATCGCTTAGCTGTACTTCGCATTACTTACTGTATGCATTTATGTGTATGCGTACATTTATGAGAAAAAACACATACACATACTAGCACTTCGCCATTACATTGGACACCTGCCTGGTTGCCTGGTTGGCTGCCTGCCTGCCTGCCTGCCTACCTCCTACTGCTTATATATTTTGAACTAACCCCCCAAAATCAATATATATATATATATATATATATATATATATATATATATATATATATATATATATATGTGATCCTAAAAAATACATCTGAACAAAAAATATTCACAACCACATCCCACACATACATGGTGAAAAAAGTAAGAAATTCAATGTACTCACCAGACTCGGATGATAAGCTCAGCTAAAAAAATTAATACATAAAATATGATTTAAAATCTATGGACAATACGTGCAATATTGGCCTTAAACCAATACACCTCAAACACAATATGTAGTGCTATTGCTATTGTCATTAAGAGGCCATGCTGCCTAATGTTTAATTCGGAGGACACAAAATTTAAGTCATTGTCAACCTTGATGGGGATAATAGATCCGAAACATGTTTGGTCTGGACAACATTCAGAAATGTACCGCAGCTGGTATCCACGTCTGCTTTCCGGGGAGCGGGATGGGCGCATGGGCAGGTCTTGCGGCTCAGATGGAACCTCCCACTCATCAAAGGGTATCTCACGCCGCACAGCTATGTTGTGAAAACAAACACACAGGCCCACAATCCTCGACACCATTTCAGGCGCATACTGTAAGTCACCACCAGTGCGGTGGAGCACTCTAAATCGACCCTTCAACAGGCCAATTGAGCGCTCCACCACTTGCCTGGTGGCAACATGCGCCCTATTGAATGCCTCCTGTGGACCTGGTTCTGGGGAGCTGTACGGCGTAAGTAGCCAGGGCGTACATGGGTAACCGGAGTCACCCAGAACCCACGCATCACGGCCTTCAAGCTCTTGGAGTCTTTGCCAAATCCCGGTTTGTCGGATAACATGCGAGTCATGGGCACTTCCGGGAAACTTTGAGTTGAAGGCGAGAATTTCAATGGATGGGCCACATACCACCATCACGTTCAGTGAGTGGAACAATTTTCGGTTCCTATAGATCTTCTCACTTCTTGATGGAGGCACAAATGGTACATGGGTGCCATCCACAGCCCCTATCACATTAGGGAAGCCAGCAATTTGATGGAATGCCTGCTGGCTTCCGTGAAGGGTCTCTTGTGCAAAAGACATGGCCACGAAGTACCCCTTGCGCCTAAACATGGCTGACGTCACACGCCTCAGGATTCGGCTGAAAGCCGGCTGAGATATTCTAGCAAGTACTGCCACTACTTGTTGGAAGGATCCCGAGGCGCAGAAATGCAACACCACCAGCAGCTGTGTGTGAGGCGGAATTGCTGTCGTGAGCCCATGAAGAGGTTCTAGATCACTCTCAATTAAAGAGAGTATATCTAGAATTACATGTGGGGGTAACCTGTACCTAGTAAGTACCTCATCATCGGGCATCCCAAAGAGTGTCACCCGTGTGCGGAAGATTCTAGCACGTCCTGGCCTTCTTGGGCGACGAGTGGGGTGAGCCGCAAGTGCCCTTAGCCTCTCACCCATGTACTGCATGACAGCTTAAGCCAGCTACAACAAAAAGTTAATAAATAAGGATAGACTTATGCAAAGATTGTTGATGTTCCAAAATGTGACACATTTGATGCAAATATACGTACAATGCGGGGGCGCCCAGTGTAGTCCCACAGATCCATATTAATCTATAAAGAAGTTACAATAATATTAGCTCACCACACACCTTGTTAAAGACAAATGTCTTTAAAACATGTAAGAAGTAAACACAAAGAAAGTATTACAGGTGTGCTCAACTGCTCAATAACTACATAAAAACAATTCAAATAACGCTGGGACATGTAGTTCACAATTATATGCATATACACACGTTTAACATCTGTCAGTTAAATGGTGGCCAGGTAACAAGTTTATGTAATGCTGTACCAACAATCTGGAGCAGCAGAATGCTTACCTTACAACCTGGCCCAATACAGCTCTGGAGACAAATGCACCTAGCTGCTATGCACTATTTATAGGCCTAGCAAATGTGTTGTGCATGACATCAGTGATCACTATTGCATGACTTCTGGCCCGGATTTGAAAATGGATTGGGGAAATTTCTTTTTATGGACAATCTCCAGACTAACACAGTGCTACTGAACATTGACAGATAGCATTTAGGATTGCATAACGTTACAGGTGTCCATGACAACAAATCTTTAAACAGGTCACCTACATTACAGTTTAATCTGACGCCAGGTTTTGCACAAGCGAGTTACAGCTACTATGGGTGTGGCCTATGCGCCGCACACACACCACGGCGTACGCTGCCGTACGTGACGCTGCCACACGGAACGCAGGTTGTTGCTGATTTACGCCTATTACACAAAAAGTATTTAAAGTTGTGCTACAAAGGCACACAGTTGTTTCTAACATGGCTGGCTCTGAATCAGAGGAAGACCAGGTGTTGCAGAACCTGTTAGCCCGCATGGAGTCCAACACCACCTATGTCCCCCTCAACCCAGACCAGCCAGTGGGAGAACACAGCCAGCTGGGCCATCGACATCAAGCCAATCGGCAGCAGGCCCATCTTCAGCATCAGCAGAATCATTGGGACCACAACAGGTGGCTTCCCAACAGAGTAGCCTGGCCAGCACTTCGAGTACAGCGACAGGTGGCCGTGGCCGTGGGCGTGGGCGTGGGCGAAAGAGGACAACAGAGGAACCAAGCAGCAGGAACATGGCATACGAAGCGCAGGAGCTAGCCATTCTGGTGCCCCGGGCACGGGATTGGATCGAGTGTCCACAGGAGAAGTTGACACACACAAGGAGATGGAAGATCTGGGAGGACATAACGGCGGAGATTAATACGGTGGCTCCACAAGTTCGTGAGACGGAGCACGTTAAGAAGAGGCAAGTTCATGTGTGTTACATTTGAGCAGTACAAGTCCAGTAATGTTTACATTAGATATTAGATGGAGTTGGTCAATGGCCGGTCACGTTGCTTGGAGGCACAGACATGTTTGCCATGTCATTGAATTGATAGTTATTGTAGGGTGAGTGTAAGTGTATGTACTAAGGGTTGGTTTTCAAAATTAATATAATGTAAATTTGGTGTCAGGAGGCACATGTTGTATTATGTTGCAGATTGCAATGGGTGCTACAGCAAACATGAGGAGTGACATGTATTAATATGTACACTTTTGATTGCAGGTGGCACAACTTCAAAGCGAACCTCAAGAAGAAATTGACCCAGCGGTGGGAACACAGCCACACCTCTGGGGCTGGCCCCATGCCTGGAAAGCTGCAGCTCACCCCCCTGGAACAGATGGCAGAGTGCTGCATTGCAGTCGAGGAGCTCCGGGGGGTGAGCACCATGGACAGCGAGTCCCCAGCGGAAGTCATGGCTTCTTTGCTTGAAGGTAATTATTTGCCATGGCATAAGTAGCTGGTTCTAATTTGGCATGGAATGTGTTGTAATTGTAATGTTCTCTTTCAACAGCATCCCCACCGCTTGGTCAAGCATCTCTTGAGGAGGTTGAGGAGTCTGTGCCACCTGGCCCCAGTAGCAGGCCCGTGCAGCAGCAGCAGCAGCCAATGTCCGCTGCTGAATTGTCCACGTGGGGGCATGTGCTTGGCAATATTCAGCAGCAGGGAGAGTCGGCACAAAGGCGTAGCTATGGTGAGGCAGCCCCCGCGGCGGCTTGGGGGAGCCAGCGCCTGCGGGGTCTGTGGGGAGCGCCGGGTCCAGGATGATGTGGCAGGCGCAGTAGCTGCCGCCTGCTTAATCAGTAGAAACCGTACCTCGTAGCTGTGTGCCTTCCTCCCTCCCGCCCGAGTGCGCTGCGGTCAGTGTTGGCTGATGAATTCCTGTCAGTCGGTCCCGGCGACCCTTCAGCAGCCACCCATAACCCTCCTGCTGCGCTCGGAGGTCCGCTCCATCGACCTCCTGCCATACTCGGAGCTCCGCTCCATCCCCACTTGCTAGCTGCTGCTGCGCTTAGAGCGCCGCTCCATCACCCCCCTGCTAGTTGCTGCTGCGCTTGGAGCGCCGCTCCATCACCCCCCTGCTGGCTGCTCCTGCGATCGGAGCTCAGCTCCAATCAACAGCGTTCTGAGCAGCAGAAGCCGAATCACGACCAAGGGAATATGGCCGCTGGTAAAGCTACTGCACATGTGCAGTCGCACCATCATACCCCTCTGAAGAGCCCATAAACAATCATGCAGAGCAGAGCTGCCTGCTGCAATGAAGGGGATCTAGCTGCTACCCTGCCTCTGTACAGAACTAACAACCAAAGCCAGTGCCTAGCCAAGTAAGTGAGTAAAACCTCATAGAGCACGACTATGTTTAAAAGCTACATGTGATTATTTATATATACAGTGTTAGGCATAGTATACAACATTATGAGCCTGAGCCTGATTGACCAGTGGCAATTTTGGGCGCATGTCAGAGATGTACAAGCACCACTATAGGGCCATATACAGCATTATGGCCCTGATTTTGACCAGGGTGATGTTGGATGCAGTTGAGTGGTGTGATACAGCATCACCACTATGGCATAGTATACAACACTATGAGCCTGATTCAGTGCAATCAAAAGTTGCATTTAAGGATGCACAAAGCATGATTGCAGCATCTGTATACATTGACAGGCAGTCTCAGTCCTTGGCACCAGCAGTTTTAAGCTAAAGTTGCAGACACAACTGCAGCAAATGATGCAAGAAAGGCTGCAACTGCATGTGTAAGGGGCATTATGTTGTGTGGCATATTGTCTAATGAGCATAACAAAATGTGTGTGAGTGGGGGAAGGGGGGCATCAGAATCTTTTTTGGCAGGGGGGAGCAAAATTTGTAGTTACGCCACTGAGTCGGCATCAGAGCGGGTGCGTAGGACCGAGGAGGTGTGTTGCAGGGTTTGATCAGCAGCCAGCAGAGTATAGCTGAGAGCCTGCAGGCTATGAGTGCCAGCCAGCAATCTATTGCTGCTAGCCTGCAGGTGCTGGCTGATCAAGCCCTGCGGCAAAATGAACTCCTCCTCCGCCATAATGATCTTATGGTGGAGCTAGTTACCAGCAATAGGGTCCTGATAGCATCCGTTTCTGGTGCATTACCAACATCAGCACTCCCTGCTGCCAGAGGGGGAAGAAGATCCACCCCCTCCCCAGCATGTGCTCCACCTGGCCCACCATCTGACCGTGGCCGTGGCGGAAGAGCTGCTGCATGTGGCAAGGAGCCTGCCAGGGGCAAACGTGCCCGCAAATTAACTTGTGTCCACATTAATCTCCACCCTTATGTCTTCCCAAATCTTTCATTGAGCTGTGTGTGTCAGCTTCCTGTGTCCAATTCCGTGCCGAGGGTACCCACATTTGCCCTCGCTTCGAATGTCATGTTTGGTTCCCCTGTTGCCCTGTTTCGGCTACCATTACTGTCTGCTGTACTTGAAGTGTTGGTGCTATACTTTTGTTGTGAAGCCACCTGATGTGTTCCTAATGATTCTGCTGTGGCTATGTATGTCTATAATACATTTATTATATATTATTTACTTTTATTGCTGGTATGCTACCTTTTATTTTGTGATGATTTCTAATTTATTTTATAAGTTCCTTTAATAAATTTTTTTTGTTTCCCCCAAATGTGTGATTTAATTGTTACATGTAGAAGTGACATGTGTATTTGTATTATTTATATTAAGTTGGGTTCATTATTTGCAGTGTAAAAGTGTGTGACAAGTGCAGCATGTAATGTTCCCTTTAAGCTGCAATGGTTCCAATTGAAGCAGTGAGAAGCGTGTAATTAACAAGTAATGAGTAAAGTAGGTGATTGTATTGTGTTCAGCTGACATTGGTTGAGGTGCGTCCGTCCTGATTAGGCGTTCCGATTGCCTAGCGCATGACCGAGTGGTGTCCGCAAAGCAATACTTGCTTATGGACACCGCACATTTCTTGCCTTTTTGTTCGCGTGCATTCGGCGTGCTGTCCGAATGCACGCCTACCAAAATAAGTACACTCCCCCGTGTCCGCCCATGTTTCCGCCCTGTTTAGCCCACTTTGGAAGTACGCCCCTGTGTCATTCCGAATGACGCCCATAACACGCCCATATTTCCCGAGTGATTGCGGTGCACATTTCTGTACGGAATTAGTGAGAACGAGTACGGAGACCGTGCGTGGCACATGCGCATAGCGTTCCCCACGCATGCGCAGATGGCTAAAAAACGCCATCCGAAAGAATACGGGAAAGTACGCACCAACCAGAATAAGGCCCACAGTGTTAAGGTGCTTGAAATGCTGGGGGAAATTTACCAAAATGGATTCGTAAAAAATAGGTGTATTCGTAGGCAGAAATACACCTATTTTTTACACATTTGTATTTTCGGGATTTACAATCCCGAAAATACAACAATTCGTATTCCTAAAGATGGAACATTCATATTTGTATTTACAAATACGAATGTCTACACCATCGATAGAATACGACAGAAATCACCATTCAAAAGAATGGTGGTTCTTGATTTACTAAGCAGCCGTACTGATAATACGGCGGCTAAGTGGTGTAAAACACCCAAGCAAATACGACAGGAAAATACACCTTGCTTTCCCTGTCGTATTTGCTTTAAGCCTGCACGGATCAGTCAGATCCGTGCAGGCGTCAGTGTAAAAATTAAAAAAAAAAAAAAAAAATATTTTAAAAAAAATCGGCGTGGGGTCCCCCCCCCCCACAGCTGTAACCAGCACCAGGCTGACAGAGCCGGGGCCGGTAATTAAAAATCAGGGAACCCGACAAATAGGGGTTCCCCGATTTTTAACAACCAGCCCCAGGCTCCAGGTACGGGGCTGGTTCCCAAAATACGGGGGACAAAATGACTAGGGGTCCCCCGTATTTTAAGAACCAGCCCCAGGCCAAACCAGCCAGCAGGGTAATGTCACAGCCGGGGGACACTTATTATATAAGGTCCTGCGGCCAAAACATTAACCATACCAACCAGTCAGCCTGGCCAGGGGCCCTGGGGGAGTGGGGACCCCCCCAATGAAGGGGTCCCCCCCTCCAGGACTTACCTGACCAGACTGAAGCCTGGTGCTGTCCTCGATGCCCCTGGGCGGTGGGCATCGAGCTGATAGTGGTGAAAAAAAAAGAATAATCTATTGTCTAATACTGGGGCACTATGAGTCCCAGCAAGCCTCCCCCGCAAGCTGGGACTTGGAGAACCACAAGTCCCAGCCTGCGGGGCATTAAAGGGCCCGCTGGGTCTTCTAGTTCCACAGTTTTAAAAATAGTAAAATAAAACACACTGACACACACTTAAAATAAAACTTTAATACATACAAAGCCCTTACATACTGATACTTACCTATCTTCTTCCCGTAGGTAGCCCTGGTCCTGATGTCCTGGTCCTGTGTCGGCGTTCTGCTCCATGTCGACGTCGCTGTCGGCGATGGCGTCGGCGTCCGGAGTCCGACGAAATCCATGGTGGAAGCTGTGGAAGGAAACCATACTCCCCTGTCCCAGGGCGACGTAGTCCAGGTAAGGGTCTTTGCAAAAAAACAAACCGACACGCGAAACCAGACCGGACAGATGAGCCACGCGGTGTTTGTGTACATCGTGCGGCTCCGCCTCCCGAATGACGCTATTGGCCGCCTTGCGGCCTAGCGGCTCCTGATTGGCCGCTGGAAAACCATAGCAAAACTTATGTCACAGTAAAGCCGATCACGTGAGCGCACATGTGACCGGCAGAAGCCAACTCCGGTCAGCTTTTGAATTTTCATAGTGGCACCAGGAGATCCCGGCATTATGTACCACAGGACCCGCAACAGATCCCTTCCCTGTATAGTGGCTAGCACTATTGAAATGTCGACTGCAGGGGAGCGGTCCTCTCTCTTCTCTTTTACATTGCCCTGTATTTCTCCCTTTATTATTTGCCTCTGCCTGCATGTTACACCAATGCGTGCAGCTCCATCTTTGGAAATTAAGGCCAGTGAACTGACATCTTCTCTCTGGAGCACATGTTCATGGCAACATTTAGAATCCATAATAAGGTGGTGTTTAATGTTGCCAGTATATGCTGAATGCTTTATTAATTGTATTAAGAGCGTCATATAAATAACTGCTTATCAATTAAGTGTATATGCTGCCAGGTGTAACACTTAAAATGATTGGAGATCAATATTGGTGGCTCCTGTGCGCAATAAATACAGGGACCCAATGTGTGTAACTGGTGAATGTAACATCACCGCAAGCTCCGGATTTTGCTTCGGGGCTTGGTGGGCGTTAGCGTCTTCTTCCAACGTGTTTCGTTGGAAAAAAAAATTTCTCTTTTTTTTTTAAAACAAGCCCCGAAGCAAAAGCCGGAGCTTGCGGTGACGTCACCCGAAGCCGCTGCTGCAGGCCAGAGCCGCTGATCGGCACACAGACCATAGTGAGCCGACTGCAACTAATGGCAATTCAGGTAGAAGTTAGGGCTAACTAGTCAGCTCCCACCGTGCCTCCCCAATATCTCTTAAAAGAGCATAAACATAATTGCTGCACTTTTTATTTTTATTTATTTTTATTTATTGTTATTTTTATTAATTTTATTTTAATTTATTTTTGTTAATTTATTTTATTATTTTTTCTCAGTACTTACACTGCTTAACTTTATTCTTATTAATTTTAATTTTTTCCTACTTATCTCCACCCATCATTCTGTCTCCTTAGACCACCACCCCCAAGTGGTCTCCAAAACTTTGATCCTCATTCTCCCCACCCCTCTCTCATATAAACAAGCGCAGAGTACCCTTCTTTTGCTTATAGCAAAGACTGTTCTCCATTAATCCCAAATACTGGGCAGCTCAAACAAACAAGCGCAATTTCATTTTGGGGACACCTGTACCTCACTCTCTTAAAAAGAAACCAAGTTATATGATTACACCACCATGCACTTTGGCTCTCAGTCACAACTTCCCAAAATAGACATTACATATGGAGTTGACTAGGATTAGTCCAAGGAGAGGTATGACTTCCCAAACTCTTGCAGCATTTCTTGATGTCTCTGGAGTATTGGGTGTCTGTTAATAGTCTTGTTTCCTTGTCCATGACTATAAAAGGTATATGATAGCTGATATGGATATTATTGCTCCTGTGTGCACATAACCACACATACCAAGATGTTAAGCTCCTTGGTTTGACAACATTATCATTAAGCTTAATAAAATAGGTTGAAGACTTGAAAGTTAATCGAGGAAGGTTAACTAAAACTAATCTAGCATAATTAAGAATACCAGTCCACAGTTTTAAAACAGAGTTCATATGAAGTGAGATCATGGCAGCAAACAATAGGCCAGCTTATCTTTTTTTTCCCATAGTTGAGAAAACTAGCATGCCTGCAGCCTGATGAAACACTATCCCAAGTTGCATTCAATTTGTAAACTTCTTTGCAGATAAAGTATCCTCCATCTGGACTGGTATCTCAAGCATTCCATCAGATGAGTGCCATGGTTCCAAGGCTGGGAATGTAGGTCAACTGTATTTACCCAATAGATGTAAAATACATGCTAAAATTACCTGAATGTTATGTTTCTCCCAGTGGCATAACTAGACTATTCTGGCCAAAAGTAACAGTGGGAGGTGGGACAGGAGGACAGAGGGTGGAACAAAGTAGCTAAGTGGAGGTCATAAAAGTAAAAAGGGTGAAAGAGTACAGGGCATAATGGGAGTGTGGATACTAAGGTGTCATTTTAATCTAGATCTAATAAAAGCATACAATTTATACATTCACACAAATACACACTAACCTTGAGACCATTGGTTTGATAGGTGCCAATGCTGTCAGCTGATTCAGGGGTAGATTTGTTAAGCTCAGTGAAGTGATAAAGTGTCTGGTTTTCATCACTCATAACTGTAATTTTTCAAATCAAGCCTGTAACTTCACAGCTAGGAGCTGATTGGCCGATGATAAAAAACAGACACTTTATCACTTCACTGAGCTTAATAAATCTACCCGTCAATCTCTTATTGTTTTGTTGAACTGGTCGAATTGTAAACTCTACTGGCGCATCCAATTGCCAGTGGCTGCATCTTTCACCATAGAGGACTCTCAGTCTGTCTAACTCAAACAAACAGCTTTATCCCCTCTGCACTCTTTTGTCCCCTGTGCTCTGTCCCCCATCCTTTAACACCTGTTCTTAGCCTATTTTATCTTTATGTTGACTCTCAGCTTTCCCTCATTTTGCCTGCTTATTGTCCCTCCATTCCCCCTCCCCATCTAATATAAAAATCACATTTTTGGGATTAGCTTATGATCAGCTTAAAAAGAAAAAAAAAAACCTTGTATTTAATAAACCTATAATCATTGTTTCAGTTGCATATTTTCATTTCAATTGAAGGAAATATTGAACCCAATTGCAATGACTAAATTGGAAGAGCATTTCTGAATTGCAGCCCAGTCTATTTTTTCATATTAATTAGCCATATCACAGGCTTCTATTGTTCCACAGTTTGCTACAACGAACCAGAAAATATAAATGAGATCAGCTAAAATCTGAAGCTGATATGCAGTATTGTCATTTTCACCATATTTACAAAGACGCACACACCTTGCCACAACTCGGCATTGTTTACCTTACTGTCTGCTGCATTTAAATCAACATTACAGCTCAGGATCCAAGGCTGTGTTTGGTGTTGATAAAGCGTCTCTTTTGTTTGATGTTGAAAGTGCTTGTCAGCTTGCAGGCGATAAAAAGGCCACAGGCATTTCTAATTATGAAATGAAATTGCTAATGCATTAAAAGAATGCCTTGTGGGCATCTGTCACTCTGCGGGTGATGACTATATTTTGAACAATCAATACAAGATGAAAGGACACGTAAGTTTACCTCCTACCATGCCACCAGTTAACATTAGACAGCTACAAGTTAAATCAATTTACAATGCCATTTAAGACCATTTTCTACTTTTAAATGCAGTAAATGGCTTAATATTTAAAAAATGCATCAAAGTGGTCCTGCCATAAGATATGATTGATCCTTTTTTCTGCTCCAAAAATCTCACATACTAATAGCCGCTTAAGAAAACAGTCATGCAATTCAGTCAAGTGCTAATGCACATACAATTCTGTATTAGTGATTGTTGCTAGCAAATTGCAGTTTAATTAGAATTATAACTTAATTTAATGGAATAATCAGTAATAATACACAACTGTTGCGTCAGTCAGAAAGCTGGGAGTCACATGTTTGCTAATACAGGGCCAGATGTATCAAGCTTCAAAAAGTGATAAAATGGAGAGTGATAAACCACCAGCCAATCAGCTCCTACCTGTCATTATTCAAACCCAGCCTGTCACATGGGAGTTAGGAGCTGATTGGCTGGTGGTTTATCATTCTCCATTTTATCACTATTTGAAGCTTGATACACCTGGTCCAAAAAGACAATTGACAGCACACATTGAATGAATTTGTCACAAAATATGCATCCAGAAGAAAGCAGTAACTTTTAAACATGTTGATTTGAGAAATATTGACAAGTGTAGTTTTTTTTGCTGCCCTGTGATGTTTGTTTTCACTTGTAGTTACATAAAAATAAAAATAAAGTGAAACATACTGTTATGGTTTATTATTTTGTAGGGGAATGTTTATTTGGTGGGGCACTGCTAAAATTATTTTTCTATTTTAGATTTTTGTAACTTTTATAAAATTTTCACATTTTTGAATCACCATATTGGCAATTTGTCTAAGTTGATGGTTATCAGGGGCTGGCTGGCAACTTTCAGCCTGGGGGGCACCCACGAGCAAGTGTCCCCTCTTCTTTTGCCAAAACATGCATTGTGAATATGGGCATCACAATTCTGGTGGCATGGTTTGCTTAATGTGGTTAAGGAGTAACAGGGTGGGAGAGGAGGGGGCCAAAGCAGGATTGAGCAAAGAGGGAGGATAAACTCACTATCGGGTATCCCTTTGGTCCCACCTGTCTGTTGATACACTTAAATATAACTTATATAACCTTATCTAAAAACTTAACCTAAAATAAAGACACGACACAAGTGCTGGCGTTTCAAAACAGAATGTCAAATTTATTTGACAATTAAACTAAGACTATGAATGGTGGCGGCGCCAAAGAACGGTCATTATAGGAAGGAGGGGTTAAAGATCACTAAATCATACATACAACGCTGGATGACCACTCTCCCTGGTCAGCCACCAGGCCTGGTGGTGACGGCCATCCCCCGGGCAGAAGCGTGGCCCATGACAATCGTTGTCGAGGGAGAGTGTACCCCACTACCTACACACACACAGAGTTCTTAAAGCATGACCGTTCTTTACCGCCGCCGAAGAGGAAAAGAAAAACAGGGAAGGGTGGGTGGGGCTTCTTGGACAGGGGCAGATCACTCTAACAGCGTGATCCTTCCTACCCTACTTAGACCCTCCCCCCTGTTCTGATAGGCCTTGTGCCCATCCTCATCAACATAGTCATGTGACCAACAGCAGAGTGTACCCTGTGTGAACCCTTAGTGGTTTATGTCACCTCAGGCTTAATCAGCCTTCTGTGTTTCTTAAACTCACCATCGGGTATCCCTTTGGTCCCACCTGTCTGTTGATACACTTAAATATAACTTATATAACCTTATCTAAAAACTTAACCTAAAATAAAGACACGACACAAGTGCTGGCGTTTCAAAACAGAATGTCAAATTTATTTGACAATTAAACTAAGACTATGAATGGTGGCGGCGCCAAAGAATGGTCATTATAGGAAGGAGGGGTTAAAGATCACTAAATCATACATACAACGCTGGATGACCACTCTCCCTGGTCAGCCACCAGGCCTGGTGGTGACGGCCATCCCCCGGGCAGAAGCGTGGCCCATGACAATCGTTGTCGAGGGAGAGTGTACCCCACTACCTACACACACACAGAGTTCTTAAAGCATGACCGTTCTTTACCGCCACAGCCAGGCCCTAGGCCGCAGCCACCGCCACCACTATAAAACGCTCAGCACCGTGTCGCTAACCAGGCAAAAATGTTGCCTAAAAACAGAGCCATACCCTCTGGGCTCAAATGCACTCCGTCGCTCCTGTATAGCTCAGGGCGCTGGAAGCTGATGGCGTTGTGACGAATTACACCCCAGCCATTAGCTAACAGGTATCTTGCCACCATAGAGTTCACCTTCTTGCGTGAACGCTCTATGCTGGTGCATGATCTCGCTGTCCTTCACACTATCCTGGATATTATGGAGGACCACACCAACATACATGACGGCAACACCTGGGCAATGATGTGAGGGTCCCGGACAATCATGGAGCGCAGTTCCAGGACGGATCCCCGTCCAAGGTCATTCCCGCCTAGGTATAATATAATGACCTCCGGGACCCCAAACTGCTTAACGGCACTGATCATTTGGGCCTGCAGTGCACACCACCTCATGCCCCTCACTCCTAACCACCTAACCTCCCCAGCTTGCGGAAACATGCATACATCAGAGGCGATTTTTGCCTGTGAGGCCCAATACACAAACGAATGGCCCAACATCCACACGGACTTAACGTCCCGTCGATCTGAAATATGCATACAAGAGGTTAGTTAGTTGGAGGAAAAACTCATCTTTGCACTCACACGCTGAACAGGTTATGAAGATAGGGAGGAGGAAAAAACCGTGGCCGACCAGCTCTTGAGGCACAAAACACACCGCCCGGAGTAAACTACCAAGTACGCCATGCCAGATTGAAATTATAGCCAAATTGTGCCCCCGGGCGAATGCGAAAACACACCTCAAGGCCCCCACTGGAAGTTGGCGAGCGCTTATGCGTCCAGTCGACCATAGTAATCAGTGATAGACAAAGACGGCCGAATGTACCTTCGGAATGCTGCCGAGCGCCATCGACCCAGAGATTGAATCTCTGCGTCGGAGCGGCCCTCCGCAGCCGCCGAGGTAGCAGCCCCAATCCGGAAGGAATGCGACCCAAATTCCTTCGGATCAAGGCCTATGGCCTCCAGCGCCCGTCCCAAGACGTGCCCACCTGGTATTTGGTGAGAGGCGACCCGTCCTCATGCATCAACCAAGCACCAGGCAGATTCGGGCGTGCCTGAGTCAAGGCCGTGGCCAGCGCCACAGGGCACGCCCCCTCCACTGTACATGGGAGCAGGGACAGCCATCTCCCCCTACCAGCCTGATCTGTCTTGGATCGTCGCAGGTGACAAAGCACCGAATCCTCCTGGACCACTAAATCGTCCACGGACAAAGGTGAAGGAACCCGTTTCGACGGAGCCACCAGCTCTCCAACACTGAAGGCCCCGTGATATGCCATTGCAAACGCCGTTCGGAACAAAAGGACCTCGTAGGCAGGCCAACAAATGTCCCCTAGGGCGTCCAGCAAAGCTGGTAGCAAGGCCATATCAATCGGGCGTCTCCGGTCTGGGGGCGCCGGCGAGGCCCTCCGCCAGCCACGTAATGCTCTCGACACCAAAAACGACCGGGACGGGTCCGCCCTACCCTGCAAGGCAGAAAAGAAAGACACCCCTGCCAGTATCCTGCGCACGGAGGCGACAGAACGACCTAAAGAGTATAAACTCCATACGAAGGCCACCATGGCCGCATTAGGTGTCTTACCTGCTTGAGGGGCAGACAGCCGAAACTGTTCCCACTCCTGCCAACCTGCCCGATAGCATTGCAGCGTCGTGGGCGCAATAGCCCGCATGGCTAGCCCCTCCATTCCGGCCTGATCATCTGCCAATAATAAGAGGGACAACATTCACCAACGGGAGAAGCATGAGGTGCCAGGGCCCGGAATTAAACCCAGTCAGCCCTGGACAAGGCGTCCGCCACGGAGTTCTCCACCCCGGGAATATGTCTTGCCACGAAGTGTACATTCAGCAGCAAACATCTTAAAACCAGCCGCGCTAAGAGGCGAACCACTGGAAGGGAGGAGGAACCCTGGCGGTTGATCGCGTGCACCACTCCCAAGTTATCGCACCAGAAAACAATGCTAGCATTGCGCAGCCTATCGCCCCATATCTCCAAAGCTACCACTATGGGGAGCAGCTCGAGGAGCAGCAAGTTTTTAGTGAGGCCCTCTGTGACCCACTCCGGAGGCCATGGTGCGGCGCACCATGACCCGTCCAGGAATGCTCCAAAACCCACCCCTCCCGCGGCATCAGTAAACAACTGCAGTTGGTGATAGTCGCAGGGGGGGGGGGGGGGGGCCATATGAGGACCCCATTAAACTGCTCTAGGAAGGAGAGCCACACTCGCAGGTCCCTCTTCAGCTCGGCTGAGAGCCGTATGAAGTGTAAGGGATGTCTGACCCCAGAGACGGATCTCTCAAGTTTTCTACAGAAAACCCGTCCCATGGGAATCACCCTGCACGCAAAATGTAGCAGACCCAACAAAGACTGCATTTGTCGCAGCTGCAGCTTACCTGTGGAGAGTGCAAGGGATATTGCCGCCTTCAGACGGGCCAGTTTTTCCAGGGGCAGCCCGGCCATGGTGTCGATCTCGATGCCCAAGAAGGAAAGGCAGGCAATCGGCCCCTCCGTCTTGTCAGCTGCCACCGGTACCCCTAAATACTGGAACAGGCCCTGCATGTATGCGAGCAAAGTTCCGCAGCGCGATGATTCCGTGGGGCCCACACACAGGAAATCATCCAGGTAGTGGGCCTCCCCGGACTCCCCTGAACCCGTAACGACGCACCAGTGCAGAAAGCTACTGAAGCGTTCGAAGAAAGCACAGGAGATCGAGCAGCCCATGGGCAAGCACCTGTCCACATAAAAACCTGTGGGGAGGCGAAAGCCCATGAACCGAAACGACTCCGGGTGCAGGGGGAGGAGGCGAAAGGCCGACTCGATGTCAATCTTTGCCAGCAGTGCACCAGGGCCAAAACCCCGAACCATTGTTAAAGCCTGTTCGAAAGACTGGTACCGAACTCGGCACAATTCTTCGGGGATGGCGTCATTCACCGAACTGCCCACAGGGTGGGACAGGTGTTGAATGAGCCGATACTTGCCAGGGGCCTTCTTGGGCACCACTCCCACTGGTGATAAAACTAAATTGGCCACTGGGGGGAACTGGAAAGGACCTATCATCCTACCCAGTGAAACCTCCTTAGCAACCTTATCCAAGACCACCCCGGGCATCTGTATGGCCGATTTTAAATTTCGGGGTGACGAGGTCGACACCTCCCCGTCAATGGGAAGGCGGAAACCCACGTCAAATCCCGACCGCAAGAAGGAAGCCTCCTCCTCTTGGGGGTATGCCGCCAGCCAACTGGCCATGCGGTCGAGCCTAACTGGGGAAGGGGCCTTAGTGAGGGTGTCCCCCTGCCGCTTGCGCAGCTGGGGGGCCTCCCTGCTTTCCTTTTTTGCATTCCTTAACAGAGTGGGGGCCCCAACACTTGGAACAGCAATGCTTGTACTTGCATCGCGCCCCCAGGGGACAACCCGCCCCGTTGTATGCGTAACAGCGACCGGCGGAGGGTCCCCCGGCCCCCCCTCCTGCGCGAAAGGGCGCCGTGGTCTTCTTTGGAGGAGGGGTGGGGGCCGCGGTGGCTGGAGCTGCAGGTTTTGGGCCCATCCAAATCTCTACGTCCTTGCAACCTAGGTTCATGATTGCCAAACCCGACTGTTTCCTTCTGAAACTCTCGTCATAGGATCGCCATGTCGAGTCCCCATCCGTAAGGAACATAGCATGAATCATGTGCATATAACGCACCATATTCATGTGTTCCTGGGGCCTAGTTTCCAGGTAACAGGCGGCAAACATGAAGAGGCCCGCTTGCCACCGGTGGTAGGTGCAAAAGGCCTCCTCCCCAATCCCCCCTTTTCGTGTCGCTGTGCGGTACTCTTTCTCGTCTTGGGCTGTCATTTTAAAGAAATTGACATATTTCCCATCCCTGATCCGCTCTTGCACGCTGCGCCTCAGGCCCCTAAGCACCGCGGTATTCTCACACTGCACCACCTGACCTCTAGGGTATAGGGGGGGACCCTGAACTGCCACTAGAGCTAGAATGTCTCCGCGACCTTCTTCCTCCCTCCTCCCCGGACGTGGCAGAATCTGAACGGCCGGAGGATGAGGAGGAGGTGCGGGAATCCCTACGCTTGCGCTTCTTGCCCTTCTTTTTTGACCCACCTGAAGTGCCGTCCCGAGGCACGAGGCTCAATTCCAACGGTCCACCTTGGTTAGGGGCATCCGTAGAGGCTGGCCGGACAGCTGCAGCCGCGGATGTGGAAGCCTCCGGAGCATGGGTACCACCGACTCCTCCCGATGATTGGGCCGTCAGGTTGGGCAACGCAGAGGGGGAAGGGGTGGATGACGCTGCATATGGGGCCTGCCCCAGGAAGGAAGACAGCAAAGCCAGGAACTGCCTTGCATCCTCCCCTGCCATAGGTGTTTGGGGGGCCGGGGCCGCCTGAACTATAGACGTGGGCCCACTAATGAGGGCCGCTGAAGACCCGCCCCCGGTGACCCGCTGGGGAATCCTTCTGGCTACTTGCAGCAAGCGCCTCCTAGCGAGGTGCAGTGACGTTGCGCCCATTCTACCTGCCCTGGTGGGTGTGGCAGTAGGGGCAGCTACTGGCCGGGGTGCCCTCTGCCCACTCTCCCCCCTGGGAATAGCCGCGGGGGCCCTGTTGTATTCTGGAGGGGCGCCCCCTACCCCCTGTCCTTATGCTGGGCCTGCTCTGTCTATGGGGTGGGGAAGAGGCTGATGCAGGCGCGACCAGGCCTGAATCAGGCCCCGCCTGGCGGGCGCCTGACCTGGTCGCCACCTGATAGATATTTGTGCCACGCGGGCTGCGGGTACCTAGCCCGCGCCCACGACTACTAGCACCGCGGGCACTACCCCTGCCCGACCCCCCTGCAGCCGGAGAAGCTGCGGCGCCACGGCCTCTCCCGGCGTGTGACGCGGCCGTGCGCCCGGCCGCGTCATCACCTCGCACCCCGGCCGGACCGCCGCGCACACGTGCGCTGGAAGCCGCCGGTCCCCGCCGCGCCCTCCCCCGGACCACAGGACCCGGAGGGGCGGCGAAGCTGGACATAGCGGGCCCCCCAGCAGTGAACGCAGCATCGGCAAGCCGGGCAGGCAAACGGGAGAGCCTGGCTGGCCGTGGCATAATGCAAAACGCTGCCTAACCGTCTGAGCTAGCCCTGCTGAATTCCAGACTACACAGGTATGCCTAATTTAGCAGGGAGGGAGAGAGAGAAAAGAAAATATATCTATAAATTGCGATATCAAAGTGAAAAAACCTGACTCAATGGGGGGAAGCTGCACTGGACGTCTTGCCTGGTGGACAGCTTCTTGGACAGGGGCAGATCACTCTAACAGCGTGATCCTTCCTACCCTACTTAGACCCTCCCCCCTGTTCTGATAGGCCTTGTGCCCATCCTCATCAACATAGTCATGTGACCAACAGCAGAGTGTACCCTGTGTGAACCCTTAGTGGTTTATGTCACCTCAGGCTTAATCAGCCTTCTGTGTTTCTTTCAGGTCTGATATCTTCACTTATTGCATAGGGGAATGCTTCAGCGACCTCAGTGATATGAGTGCAATTTCTAAGCGATCTGACTAGATCGCTTAGAAATGAAGCACAGGTCACTCCGTGTGTGTATACACTCCGGCGACAGCGATGTGTGGTCCCGCGCGTCACCATCACCTAACTAGATTTATACTGCATGCAGTATAAATCTAGTCATCACCAGTGTTCTCTCACCAGAATACTGACCGTGACAGATCGCTCAGCAAAAAGGCACAGTCGCCCCGGGGTGTGTGTATGGGGCAATAGTGTAAAGAAAGGGGTGAAACTATCAAAGCAGAATTCCTGGTGCATATATGTCAGTATGATCAAAGCAAAAAGAACATCATCCTGCAGACAAATAATCAGTGTCTGGTTGACAGCTGTTTCAGTGCAGCACCTTCATGATGGACCGCTGCCTCAATGAATTGTGGCACCATTTATACATATATGAATGCAGAAATCAAACTCTCCTGTATCTCGCCATCCACACTGCGGATGTGTTCCAGGCCCGAAGACAGAAACAGCATCATACAGGTATAAATAATGGCTCATTTCATTGAGGCAGAGGCCCATGACAAATGTGCGCTAACGGCAATGAAACTGCTGTCGGCTTTTTTTTTGCACGATGATGGGCTTTTTGCATTGACAACACTGACGTATATGCTAATTATTTCTCATTGATATCTCCAGTCTATGTACAGATGTATTGACACTCTGCTTTGCCACTGAGCACCCTAGTAGTGGCTAATATACACAATGTACACTCCATACTACATTGGGCTAAGGCTAGACACAGCTGTGGATTACCATGTGTGCTCGGGTTATCTGCCTACATCTGTAGAAGCAGGATTATGCAGTACATGCACTTTAGCAAAAACAATAAAAGTTTAGCAGCAATACCTAAAGTTTTTTCATGCATGAATACTTTATATATGGTTCTTTTGGAACTATATATAACAAATCTATGGGCTCACCCTTAAAAAAAAAGTAGCAGTCTATTCACACATCAGTACACTTAGCCCCCAACCCCCATACACACGTGTCACACACATATTTTCCATACACTTTCATACAAACACAGTCCATAATCACAAATATAATTAAGAAGAAAAACAGCCCCCACATACTGTACACACCACACAAATAAACACTCAAATTAGTTCCACACCCACACTGGAACATATAATTATTCCCTCCTATGCACATTGCAAGGCACTTGCCTGTATTCTACAAGGGTGGAGCTAGGTGGCTGCTGCTGGCCAGGAGGAGACGAGTGCTGTGTAGAAGAGAGAAGGTTAGGAGACAGGAGAGGAGGGGCCAGGCTATAGATGAGCTCATATCATTGGTGGCTGGTCCCGGGGGGGGGCTGGCTCCGTTAATGACGGACAGCAGCAGCTGCAGCTGTGTAGATCAGGAACTGTGACCCTGATTTGGCTGCTCCAGGACATGCTGGGCAGATGGTGAGAGCTTCAGAGTGTTGCGGCCCAAAACAGCTGCACTGTACTGGCCCGGGGGGGCAGATGGCACCCTGCCCCCCTGCCCAGCCCGCCACTGATGGTTATTGTACACATTTGACAAGATTCAACAATTGCATACTTTGCAACCAGAAAAAGAAATAATTAGCTTGAGAGTATGCTTGAGTACATGTGTTAATGTTAAGTTGTATAGAAATTGGATTAATGAAGGGATTTACAGTAACTTGAGTTAGTGAGTTTTCATGCATTGAATACGAATCTGCTCAATTTGGGAAAATACTAATATATTTAAAACTTGGTCCCTTCTGACTTCACCCACAAACTAATACAGGAGACGATAAATCATAAGCAGAACACTGTTTGAATTTTTATCTGTGTTAATTTGGACCATTACACATTAAATTCCCAGAATGTCTGAGGAAGACTGTAATTACATACAAGTGTTAAAAACTAGAGATGAGTGTCAGGGCCGAAGATTTGGATTTGGATTTGTCGCGTGATTTGGATTTAGATTTGGCTTTGTCAAGCATCGGTGAAAGGCTTTGGATTTGGATTTTTTTTAAAAATGGTCAAGAAAATGCCCAGATTATGTAATTTTGGTGTTTTTTTTGTCCCTAGAGTAATATTGACCTCAATAACATTAACCTCTTTACAGCTTACAATGTTGTTTTCATTCCATTTATTTTTAATGCGCAGCTTGACTAACTCTGTGTGGAGGCTGAACAATCACACATGCACCTTCTGATAGTATACTATAGGTCCAGTACACACAAAGAATGAATAAAGATGAGAAAAATTGATTTGGATTTTTTTACTTTAATTAATTAAATTTGTTTTTAATGCGCAGCTTGTATAATGCTGTGTGAAGGCCGAACAATCACACCCGCACCTTCTGACAGTATTCTAAGGGTGCACACAAGAATGAATAAAGGAAGAGAAAAATTTATTTGGATTTTTTTTACTTTAATTAGTTTTAATGCACAGCTTGTATAATGCTGCGTGGATGCATAACAATCACACATGGAACTTGTGGTATGTACTATTGGGGTGCAGTATACAGCAAAAAAAATAAAGAAATGCAAAATGTATTTTTATATTGTATTTTTTTTATGGATGGGGCTTGTAAAACACTGCGTGGACCGTGGAGGCAGAACAATCACACACGTAACTTGTTCTGCTTCTGACAGTAGTATATGGTGTATTGGATAGTGACCACACACCACAATGAAAAAAAAATGAACAATGAAAAGCTGACCGACAGCCTGCCTGTGTACCCCACTACACTGACTGACAGCCTGCCTAACACACAACCAGTACAATTACTACAATATAATTAAGTATATTTTATATATATATATATATATATATATATATATATATATATATATATATATAATATTAATATATAACCTAACACACAAACCCATCTGCACTGCACAAACCCATCTGCTGAGTCTGCACTGCCACAAACCCCTCTGCACAGCACAAACCTCTCTGCACTGCACAAACCCTTCTTGTCTGCATTGCACAACACAGCACTCATTCTGCACAGCACAAACCATTCTGCAGTCTGCACTGCACAAGCAAAACACCCCTCTGTCTACACAGCACAAACCCTTCTGCAGTCTGCACTTCACAACACCCCTCTGTCTGCACTGCACAGCACCCATCTGCACTGACTGCACTGCACACCTCTGCACACTAATGATTGATGACAAGTGATTGATGACAAGTTCAACTTTAGCACCCCACCTGCACAATGCCCAGACCCACCATGAGCAGAGCTGTGCACAGCTGGAAGCGTTACTGTGAAATGGCGCCAAACTCTTTGGATGCCGAGCTTTTATAGACCCGGCGTCTTGCGAGAATCAGACGCGAGGTTCCCACGTTCAGATGTGCTTGGGTTTCCGAACAAAACCGGAAACTCGCAAGCGCGGCTCGGGCCGGCTATGTTCGGAGCGGTTTGGATTCCACGGAATCCAAACCGCTCATGTCTATTAAAAACCTATTTCCAAATGAAATAATACACATTTTTTAAGATAATTTATTTATTTATGCATGGTTCCACATAACAGAAAATATTGCATAATATACATAAAAAAAACATATCAGCATTAGGACACACAATGGCGACATAAAGAGAACAGACAATAGACATTGGGATGGCTCTGCCAATGAAAGCTTACAGAGTTAATGTTTCTGCCTTTAGTGAGAACATTATTAACATTGCATTTATTTGGAAAAATTTAAGAATAGATAAGAAAGGGGCTATGGAGTTCTCTAATCTTACAGAATTCCTTATTCAATCCACAGCAAGGGAATTCCTGCAGAAGCCTAGCGGGAAGGTTAAAAGGTGAGAATAGTAGAGCAACACATACAATACTGTAAAGGCCCCCATACATTAGTCCAACTTGTCTTTCGGATCTGATTTTCCCTGCAGCTCCCCAGGAGGGGGACACACGATTAGGCCCTTGATGTGCCAAGTTTTGCATATGATACATCGCATGCAATGTATTATATGCAACTCCTGGGGAGCTGCAAGGTGGAGGGAGCAGGGGGCGGCGGACATCGAGGTGGCTGGTGGGGGACGCTGCTAGTAGGGCAGGGGACGCTGCGGGGGGACAGTGACACAGAGGCGGCAGTAATGTAGAGCCGGGCAGGGGAAGCCGGGAGCTGTCAGTACAAAAAAAAAAGCCCAAACAATGAATGGGCAGCCTGTGATTGGCTGAGCGCTCTGTCAGCCAATTTAGCAAATCTTATGTGCAGCTGGTCCAACCTCACGACTCCGATCCAATGCGCACGGGACCGTGCATCGGGTCGGACTGTGTGTCTAATTATGCGATTTGGCCCGATTTCACTGCCTGATCCATCTGAATCAGGTGAAATCGGGACCAAATCTCATAGTGTATGGGGGCCATTAGTGTTGAGAGCACAAATAGTGCTCTCATTCTCATAATGACAATGTCAGACAATCAAGAGGTGACTGAGAAACTATCTGCATTACATGAGATTTAAAAATGACAGCCAAGAGAGCTGACATTGACCACTATTCATAGCAGTCAGTTCAGATAACAATGCTAAGCTATTTTTTTAAATTATTATACAAATATACAAGTCTCCATACTGTTTGGTACCTTTCACAATGAATACTGTCTATGGAGGTACATTAACTCAAAGATGTGGATGCTGAAATTAAATTTTTTCCAAAACTAAAGAGATTATATATATATATATATATATATATATATATATATATATATATATATATATATATATATATATATATATATATATATATATATATATATATACGCTCCAAAGAAAGATGTCACTCCGGGTCTTTCATTTAGTGCAAAAAGGTGCTTTACTGCTGCCTACGGCGTTTCGGGACTAGCCAGTCTTCAGGACATACACAGTAAAATTTTGAACAAAGTGCAGATTATATACATTACCTGGTCAGAGGCCGCCCGTTCTCCCATCCGCCCTCTGGTCCATGCGCCACTCAACTTCCGGGATCTTCAACCGGAAGTGATGTTGCGCCTTCACTAGGGCTTGATGACAGCTAATGCTGTGTACACACGGGGGCGATAGGGGCTGAAATCACTGGGAATATGGTCGCTGAGCGACCATATTGCCAGTGATTGGAGTGTGCACCAGCGATAAATCGCCAGATGCGCGCTCCCATTTTCAGCCCCTGAATGGTCGCTGGTCGGAGGAGCATGCTCCTCCGACCAGCGACATCCCCTGCCTCTTCACCCAGCAGTGTTTAAATTTTCATCTGCGACCATCTCTGGTCGCAGATGAAAACGGGACACGGGGCAATATGATTGCTGAGCAATATATTGCTAGCAATATATTGCCAGCGATCATATTTACCCGTGTGTACGCACCTTAACCCTGCATAGTGTTGACATTGATTAAACAGAAAAACTAATGTGCGTTAATACAGTATAGTGCCACTCATTTTACTGTAACCTATCATTTACAGCACATAGAAAGAAAGTTTAGCACCAAAACGTTATCTGCGCCTCCACCTTTACATGTATAAATTAAAAGGTATTATACAACCCTTTTCACAACTGTACTGTAGGGGATGCTTCCGGTACAGAATCACAAGTATACTCTCATCAATTGGATATCATGTGAAAAGAGAGTGGATCATAGCGTAACACAATATGATTTAATACAATAAAATTCAATACAATGCTTTCGGTTCCCTCCTGGGGTAACAGAACTCCAAGCACAATTACCAGAATAAAATGAGAACCTTAATGAAAAGAGTTCTCAAACAAGCTTAAAATATAACAGCATAGGGGTACTTCTGTAGTTTCACGGCGCCGCCGCGCGCACACTCTGGCTCAGAAACTTGGCAGACTGCCAGAGGCTCTGATTAACCGTGCGCGTGCCGCTCTAGCTCAGACAGAGTGTGCTCGCGCCGCTCTAGCTGTACTGACAGCTACGTAAACAGCGTGGCGGCCGGGCAGCAGCAGCAGCACGCTGCCCAGGCGCTGGCAGGTCACTGTGGTACTTGTAGTTCCACAGTGAAATAGGCAGCGCCTGGGCAGCGCTGACAACAGCGGTGGCAAGTGGACTTACCCCGGGCACAACGCTGACGTGCCGGGGCTTGTAAAGTACTCACCCCGGCACAGCGCTGTATCCCCCATATACACGCTAAATCCAATGGCTTGCAGCCTAGATCTAGGCGCTAATGCACCTGGATTCACACTCCCTGCAAGCCGCTAAGAAGGAGGGGGGCGCCTGGATTTAGGCGCAAAACCCTCTGAATCCAGGCGCCTTGCGAGCCGCTAAGAAGGAGGGGGGCGCCTGGATTTAGGCGCAAAACCCTCTGAATCCAGGCGCCTTACGAGCCGCTAAGAAGGAGGGGGGCGCCTGGATTTAGGCGCAAAACCCTCTGAATCCAGGCGCCTTGCAAGCCGCTAAGAAGGAGGGGGGCGCCTGGATTTAGGCGCAAAAGCCAGGCTCCCTGGGAGCCGCAAAGGTGGTTTAGCATCTAAATTTAGACGCTAAAGCGCCTGGATTTAGTTGGGTGGAGGGGTACATCTAAATTTAGACGCAAAAGCATCTAAATTTAGCTGGGTTTAGGGGTACACTATTAAAGCCCGTCCACAGTGGCAGTAGTCGACGCAACAGCTGTCGACTGTGTAAATCCCACTATCCACGCCCACCCGAAGCGTGGCGAGCGCAGCGAGCCCCGCGAGGGGCGGCGGTACGCGTCATATGACCTTTTCATACCCCCACTATCCCCGTCGGCGTGGAGTTGAGAATAGAATAGTGTGGCGAGCGCAGCGAGCCCCGCGAGGGGACGCGGATACCTTCACAGGTAAACGCGTCCCCTCGCGGGCTTCACAGGTGTCCGTGGCGACGCGGACACCTGTGAAGCCCGCGAGGGGACGCGTTTACCTGTGAAGGTATCCGCGTCCCCTCGCTGGGCTCGCTGCGCTCGCCGCGCTTCGGGCTCGGTGGCTCGCTGCGCTCGCCACACTATTCTATTCTCAACTCCACGCCGACGTGGATAGTGGGGGTATGAAAAGGTCGTAGGACGCGTACCGCCGCCGCTCGCCACGCTTCGGGTGGGCGTGGATAGTGGGATTTACACAGTCGACAGCTGTTGCGTCGACTACTGCCACTGTGGACGGGCTTTAATAGTGTACCCCTAAACCCAGCTAAATTTAGATGCTTTTGCGTCTAAATTTAGATGTACCCCTCCACCCAACTAAATCCAGGCGCTTTAGCGTCTAAATTTAGATGCTAAACCACCTTTGCGGCTCCCAGGGAGCCTGGCTTTTGTGCCTAAATCCAGGCGCCCCCCTCCTTCTTAGCGGCTTGCAAGGCGCCTGGATTCAGAGGGTTTTGCGCCTAAATCCAGGTGCCCCCTCCTTCTTAGCGGCTCGCAAGGCGCCTGGATTCAGAGGGTTTTGCGCCTAAATCCAGGCGCCCCCCTCCTTCTTAGCGGCTCGCAAGGCGCCTGGATTCAGAGGGTTTTGCGCCTAAATCCAGGCGCCCCCCTCCTTCTTAGCGGCTTGCAGGGAGTGTGAATCCAGGTGCATTAGCGCCTAGATCTAGGCTGCAAGCCATTGGATTTAGCGTGTACATGGGGGATACAGCGCTGTGCCGGGGTGAGTACTTTACAAGCCCCGGCACGTCAGCGTTGTGCCCGGGGTGTGTCCACTTGCCCCCGCTGTTGTCAGCGCTGCCCAGGCGCTGCCTATTTCACTGTGGAACTACAAGTACCACAGTGACCTGCCAGCGCCTGGGCAGCGCGCTGCTGCTGCTGCCCGGCCGCCACGCTGTTTACGTAGCTGTCAGTACAGCTAGAGCGGCGCGAGCACACTCTGTCTGAGCTAGAGCGGCACGCGCACGGTTAATCAGAGCCTCTGGCAGTCTGCCAAGTTTCTGAGCCAGAGTGTGCGCGCGGCGGCGCCGTGAAACTACAGAAGTACCAGCATAGGAATCCTGAGGTGGGAGAAAGTCTGCAATTACCAAAAAGCGTGGAGAACTAGATGTAATCAGTTCTCAATAGGGCATTTCAGGGAATAACAGCTTGGTGTAAAGGTTACCAGTCCCGGACCGCTGCAGCAGGTTCCTGGCTGATGTCTTCCTCCCCAGAAAGTATGGAGCTCCTTTAGTAGCTGTGGTGTCGCTGCCAACGCGTTTCAACCACTACTGTGGTCTTTTTCAAGGCTGTAGTAAAAATCGTTATTGTCCACTCATTTAAAAAGGGTGATAATCAGTCACTAAAACGGAACAGCTGTTCCTATTGCCGTGCTAGGCGGCCAATCATTGGTGCTCCCGGCGGTCACGTGACCCGGTACTTGGGAGTGTTTCTTTCTGTTCCTGGCGTAATGACGCCCTTACTCAAGATGGCGGAATCTGCATTTCCGGCCATACGTAACGCTGTAAGCTTGAGGATAATCCTCTCCTGATGACAACTCCAGTGTATCGCGATCACGTGATCACTCGGCGCACTAAGCAACATTGCATATATTTGACAAATTCATCTTTCCTGGGCATCCATAAAATCTAGTAAAAAAAGGAAAAAAGTTTTTTTAATTGAGAAACTGTAACAAAATATCCTTGTGCAGAAAGGAAATTAGACATACAAAAGAAAGGGGTTTGTTATAAAGTGCAGGATTACAGAAACCATTTGATCTCAAAATCCGAGTTTAACCCCTTCGGAATCAGGGTATCAAACTTGTATATCATCTCCATCTCTTTTTTAGCCAGAAGAGTGGAGATGTTTTTCTGTCTCATATTGGTTTTAACCATTTTTAATCCTACAAATTTCTTTATTGCAAGTGTGGAACAATTATGTACGGTTTTAAAATGATTGGATAGAGAGTGCGTCTCCAGGCCCTTCCGTATGTTCCTGAGATGTTCTCCCAGGCGGACTTTTAATGCACTTTGTGTGGGGTAATTTGGGAATACCCCTGTATCACCATATACGTATTTGCTGACTCCGCCTGAGGCGCACTGTGTCAATACCACTTTTTATTCTATATCATTTACAGCATCTATACTTTTCTTTTGTGTGTTATATGTTCGACCAATTGATCGATGTCATGTGCTAGAGTGACCACCAGATGGCATCCTGTGTTTTTAAACTTATGTCTTGATAATACATTTTATATTCCTACCATCCAATATTAGTGCAACAAGCTTATAACAATTGTTTTCTCCATTATCACCTCTACCAAAGCTCAGCTCTTCTTGAGAACAATATGTGATTCTACATGCGTAATTTTTTAAATGTGTAATCTTTTATATAGTATTTATTTGTCTCTGCTGTGATTAACTCATAAAAATAACTTACACAAAAACTCAGTAAAAAAATCGTGAAAAACTGTCTCATAAATCTATATGAAAAATATACCTGTGGTTTAAAGAATATCACTTTACTATTTGTCTGTCATTTGCAACACCTACTCTCTATTTAATATGTTGTGTATTTATGTATTATTTTATCCAGCTGCTGTGTCTATTATATTTTCTTTTTTACATTACATCAAATGCTGATGTGTTTACATCTCTACTTTGGTTGGATTTTTATAGGAAACAACCAAAATATATTGCCTCATTTAGTCCATGAGGACTTACAGTATTTAGCTTATTAATCCATTTACTTTCTAAACGTTCCAATTGTTTGTCTCTATCGCCCCCTCTAAGGGAAGGCGGTATGTGGTCTATCATGCGGTACCTCAATGTGGCCATATTATGTTTGACCTTGGCGAAATGCCTGGCCACAGCTTGTTCACTAGTGCCACTTGTTAGTGCCGCCCTTATAGCTGTTCTATGTTGGGCCATTCTTTCTTTAAATTGCCTGGCTGTCTTGCCCACATAGTGTAGTCCACATGGATAAGACAGCAGGTATACAACATATTTAGAAGAACAAGTGAGAGCATATTTGATTTTATATGCCTTCCCTGAAAATGGGTGTCTAAATGTGTCCCCTGCCACTAAATAGTTACACGTGGCACATCCTTGACATTTAAAGCAGCCAGGTTTTCTAGAAAGGAAATGTTGCAGTTTAACTACTCCACGGCCTGTTATGTCCGTCTTTACCAAGATGTCCTTGAGGTTTGGACATCTTACATAACTCGGCATTAACCTCTTTCCTTCTAGGCTCTTCAGTTCTGGGTCGCTGTTTACAATCGGCCAAATTGATTTCACCTTTTTAACCATGTCCGGACTCTTATCCGTATAGTGTGTTACCCATGTGAAGGTCTGCTTACTGTCCTCCCTGTTCTTCTTGGTGTTCCGTAATAATTCCTGTCTTGTTGTTTTACATGCTTTGTCTCTGGCTTTTGTCAGGTCCTGTTTTTTGTATCCTCTTACTAGGAACTTTTTTACCATTGTTTCCAGCTGTTCATCTCTGGTCTCCCTGTTGCTGTTGATCTGGCAGACCCTCAGAAACTGGGAATATGGTAAACTTTGGACCGTGTGCTGTGGGTAAAAAATTTGTCTGTGCAACATTGTATTTCGGTCTGTTGGTTTGGAGTATAGTTGTGTCTCCAACCTGCCCCCTCGGGCTATGATTTGCACATCCAGATAGTTAATCCTGTCGGTGCTCATGGAGTATGTCAGTTTAATCGGGCTGTTTGATTCATTTTGCTTTTGTATGATGTTGATTAATTCTTCCTTGGTACCAGTCCATAGTATAATAATATCATCTATATATCTGTGATACATAAGTATCCTGGATCTGATGGAGGTATCTTCAAGGAATAGGTGTTTCTCTACTGCATACATATATGCATTCGCATATACCGGAGCTGCCGGTGATCCCATGGCACAGCCAGAGTTTTGGTTAAAAAAATGGCCATCGTATAAAAAATAATTATGCGTTAGAGTAAAGTGCAACAGTTGTAGGAAGAAATCTACCTGTGGGCCAGTGTACATAGGATTACCCGTTACCAGTTCCTTCACTGCCTGTATACCTTGTTCGTGCGGAATGCACGTGTATAGATTTGTCACGTCTATACTGGCTAAAACAAGGTTATCAGGTATCTCTGTGATTTCTGCCAATTTGTACAGTAGCATGGTAGTGTCCTTGAGATATGTCTCAGTGGTTTGTACACATGGCTGCAAGTAATGGTCCACATCAATCGCCAAGGGTTCGCACAGAGATCCCCGGGCAGATATGATTGGTCTGCCCGGAGGTCTCTGCGCGTCCTTGTGAACCTTAGGGATCATATAGAAGATTGCAGTTTTGGGCTTATCCTTGTTTTTTCAAGAAGTTGTTTTTTCAAGTTCGGAGAAATAATACCATTCTGGACGGCCACCTCCAGGATGTTGTTTAACTCTGTGGTATATTTCTCTGTTGGATTATATATATATATATATATATATATATATATATATATATATATATATATATAGGTATGGCAATAAGAGGCGGCACTCCAAGGGTTTTCAAAATGACTTTTTAGTGATGAAATGACACCAACGTTTCGAGGCACTAACGCCCCTTTGTCAAGGTGAATAAAATACAGTGAATGTATTCACTGTATTTTATTCACCTTGACAAAGGGGCGTTAGTGCCTCGAAACGTTGGTGTCATTTCATCACTAAAAAGTCATTTTGAAAACCCTTGGAGTGCCGCCTCTTATTGCCATACCTATCCTGTTTATTTGGAGGGCACCGAGGTCCAGTGTATGAAGAAGGGAGAGTGCCGGACCGTTCTAAGCTGTATATATATATATATATATATATAAAGAGAGAGAGAGAGAGAGAGGCGGCACTCAGACTGAAGTAAAAAGGTCCTTTATTCTACATGTGCTGTTTGTCACCGGATGGGGGTGACAGATTTCTTTAAACGAGAACTATTGCAGAGACCAGAGGGCAGTATAGGCAATTTAGATATATTCAATTTAGAAAAACGGTCACAGCTGAAGGTGAAAGTAAAAACTGTCACAGCTCAAAATTAAAGTACATTGCAGAAGCCATCATTTTGACGGACCTTTAACTAGTTATCTACTAAAAACTCTATAAAGATTTTATTTTCCCTTCCCCTTCTCAAAATTCTTGAATTCCTTTTTAGGAGTTTGTGTCCCTTAATTCAACCCACTATAATGCAATCATTCGCAGGAGTGTTTAATGTCCAGTAATTATCTAACTAACTGCTAATTTAGTTAATACTCTATTAATGGTTTATGATAACACTCACCTAATGACAACGAATGCAGCTTTCTGTGAGAATACATTGACTCATTCTCAGTTAGGGGAAATTTAATCCATAATAGTATGTGGGTTATTACAGCCCCTGGTTTACTGCAAGAGGTTTATTTGTACAGTTCAATTAGCAGGATTATTACAAGCACGAATAGATAAGAGCAAAGAGAATCACTGAGTCTCTGTGGTAAACTGTTCAAAGAACTGTAATACCCTAAGTGAGCAGGGATTATACTCTGTGTAATTAAATTTTAATTTGAATTATGACTTGCCAAGCACGTAGTTATTGTTTTAGTATGTCAGATAAAGCTGGAAAATGAAAGAATAAACAAACAGAATTGAGCTGTGTCTAAATAACCAAATAAAAAGATCCTATCCAGATGCCAAAATTATTTACAATGGAACATCTCTAATCAAGTATCCTACAGAAAGGTTTCTGATATGGGGAATATCCAGGTACATTTCACTAGTGATGTTTTAAAATGATACTATTGCAAAAGTGCCAACATCTATAGAGGAATGATACTCCTTGCTATTGTATGCTGTATTGTAGGATTATTCATTCATGGGGTTATGGGTCATCAAGAGATTTATGTGGAGCCACCAAGAGGGCCAGTGAACACTGGAAGCTATAAACCTTCTAAACTAGTGGTAGAGATGAGGTAATATACCCCTGGTATTATTCAAGCCTACTGTATGAAAAAAGCACTACTGCACAGTAATGATTTATTTATCTGCAAATTGTCCTGTATTGCACTATTGATATTGTACAGACTGCTCCACCAACACAAGATGTCATTGATCTAAGGATTTCTCCACCATTAATGCTCTCTGGGAAAGTTGTATTTGTTTTAATGTCATGGATTATAATTTGTCCATCTTTTTTTCGGACAACAATTTAGAACATATGTCCAGGATTCCTGGGTCAGAGCAGTTTACACTGTACACCAGTGTAGTAACAGCCGGAGTCTCTCAGCAGCAGAAAAGACTCCAGCTCTGCCAATAATGTCACTGTCCCTGCCCCCTGCCGTAGGAAGCAGCATCCTTGCTGTGGAGTTGGATTAACTGTTTACAGTCACTGCCATTAATTCGGGTACTTTCTGAGACCACCCTGAAAGCTAGCTGAGTTAAATTCCATGTCACTGGACCCAGAATAATCCTTTTCCACTGAGCCACGACCCCTGGAGTAACAGATATTGGGGTTGGGATGTTTAGCAAAGTACCTTTCCATGAAGCCATGCTCATCATCATGCACACAAATGGAAGTAATTTTAGCATATGAAGCCAATTACACACTGGCATCATTATCAACTATACATTTACAGTATGTAAAAGCACATGAAGACTCGAGCATGCTACATTTTTTTAGCATCCATTTTTGTTTCACTTATTATGCTCATCCACAGCATTTACTGTACTTTCTGCATGCCCACTGTAAATGCACTCCTATATACCACACATGTACACACACTCCTTCTAGCCCTGTCCTGGTCACATGTGGTTTAAAGTCGTATGAGCACTGCAAAAAAAAACCACAAATGAGACAAAATAAAAAAATTCTAAAATGATTGCATTAAGTACATTTGAATATTTTTTGATAAAGCAGTATACATGTGTATAGGTAAGACGAGAATATTGTTCTCATTTATACTCGTGCACTTTTTCTCACAGTAATTAATATGAAAGGAAAAAATCGTAAAATACATGGGCCTATTACAGTAAGTCAATGTAAGGGATTGTTCTGGATCATCCGGATTTTAGCTATTCTGTCCAGAGTCCAGGTTTGCTTATCCTGCATTGGTGTTGTCCGGAATTTACAATGTGGAGCACAGCGTAGATGACTGCACTTAAATTACTACAGTTTTCATGCATTTATACAAAGAACTACATTATTATTATTTATTTTAATTGTTATTTATATAGCGCATTTATATAGCTCAGAGAACATTTGAACATTCACATCAGTCCCTGTCCCAGTGGAGCTTACAATCTATATTCTTTAACACATGTACATACACTATTCCCTACCACATGTACAAGCACACACATTCATTCTTCGGTTAATTTAGTTGGAAGTCAATTGACCTACCAGAATATTTTTGGAATGTGGGAGGAAACCAGAGAACCTGGAGGTAACCCACGCAAGCACGGGGAGAATATACAAACTCCACACAGTTAGGGCCATGGTGGGAATTGAACCCATGACCTCAGTACTGTGAGGTTACACTATCAATAGTCTTTTTACTAATTGCTTTTGTTACTTTGCATGTCCTGACACTTATTTTCATTGTGAACACTATGGAAAATGAGAGGATGTTAGAAAGTGAAATATAAGTGTGTTGAAAAGTTATTCACAGTATGTGTCAGTACAGCCCAGTATGTATAGATTTTTTCATTTGTTATGTTACCTGATTACTGTATATATCAAATGCACTATTTATACTTACAAATCATAAAGATGCATATCATGTTTGCTTTCTTACAAAATATGAAATCTGTAAATATTAAAGCAAGAAGGGAATATTATTGAAGTAGGGATATTGATGAAGAGATATTGCTTCATATCTCAATTTAATGAAATTCCAGATATAGATCTTGCAATATTGCATAGAGACTAACAGTTTAACCAGGGAGCTTATACCATCAACAGAAAAGAAAAAAAATACACTTTATTCAACAACTGTATACCAAAAAATATTGAAACGTAGGTTGTTGTTAAGTGCAGAAAATTATTTGAAATAGCCTACATTTATAGGCAGTTAGGTTTTATAAAAAAAACAACAAAGAAATGATATATAGTGAGCATCAATAGTTTTACACATATGACCATATTTGTTCATTAACACTGACTACATGACCCATTAACACTTTTTGGAATTTTCTTTTGGAAAAATTCTCTGAGCAACCTTGGGCAGCTTACTGGGCCTCATGGAAAACACATGGTAGAGTCCCACCTTATAAACATTAACATTTGGAATGCACTATAGTTCATTTAAATGTTTATGGTTTTCTTCTTTATAACAGTTTTCATAGAAAACTGGAACCGTGTATTACAAGTGTTTTTGTTATATTGGTAAAATAAATGTACCTATATCTGTACTTTTCTCCATATAATGTGCCTCCGTAGTGCAAAAGATTTCACACTGAAAATATACAGTACACAAAAAACTATACATTAATAAATATGTGATCTTGCATCATCATTCCTATTGTACTTTCAATACATTACCTTGCATCAATTCACCTATACTTATATATTTATCCTATGACATGCGGTAAAGTCAGGTCTCACCCCTGCAGCCAAGACTGGTTGCTGCTTCCCTGTATATACAGGCTGAGGGGGGAGGGGGCAGATATGGGTGGGAGGTATTGCATGCAGAAAGCCAGGTGCTGGCTATTACTCACCCCACATGACTGCTGTGGGAGCAGAGCTTAAAGAGGTCCTGGAGATGTGTTGGAACTCATGTCCCCTGACATCGACCGTCCCCCTCCCTGATTAAAATAAGCCTGGGCCATTGCCCGGGTTTTCAGCACCGCCTGCAAAATATAAATGTGTGCCTTGCCTTCCATACTTTATAAAGGCATTGGGTTCCCACAAGGAAGGGGTGTGGTCATAGAACAGTAACTATAATTACACCACACGGTAGAACAATCATATTCACATTACACAGCATATAGTGCCCATGATTCATATTACATCACATAGTATTGCCCCTGATTCAAAGAGTAATGCCCCTTATTCAAGTTACGATTCACAGTAGTTCTCCTTAAACATAATGCCCACATTAGTGCTCCTTATACACAATGTCCTAAGTAGTGCTGCTTATACACATATCTGACTCTGTCACTTTAGCAGCTCCATGCCCTGTGTCCCTCCAACAGTTTCCCCTCTGTGTCCTCTAGCCCCAACTCACGCTGATGTCATCATGCACAGAGCCTGCTCCCTAGTGGCTCTTCTTCATTTCAGCAGCGGTGACGGCATGATATCACATTGGATGGTATAAAGTGGTCCTTGGGTCTATAATATATCTTTTTGTGTATAAGGAGCGCTTTGCTGCAAGTTGCTGCGGGTGGGTGGAGTCAACTGGTGGCGCAGCAGCAACTCGCAGCAAAGCGCTCCTTATACACAAAACGATATACTACACTTGATTGGAGCAGCTTTATATCAGAGCGTGCTACACTCTTTTACATCTATAATATATCTAGTTATGCTACCCAGACCCCTTGTTCACGTTTAATCAAAATAAATATAAAAGTTAATGTGTATAGTATAAGGCAGCCTTTTCCACAAACTCCCCTGTTGGCAAGGGAAGGAATACAGAATATATGCAAATGTGGGGTGGCGCCCTGAGTCATAGAAAGTCCTTTAGACAATTCTGTTAGTGACCCAAATAATTGACCCAAAAGCCCGTATTGATGGTTTTCTCTTTATTAAAAGTATTTTGGTAAAACGTGTTTGAGATGTATTTGTTATACATTGTTATACACCTTGTCATGTTGACCTCCATGCATGTCAACCTTCAGTCATGTCGACTTAATGCTTGTCGACCGGGTTGGGATCATTTGGTCTACAGCATGATGGTGGACAGTCAATAGGTTGACACCATTAGGTCGACATGGGAAAAGGTCAACATGGGTCTAGGTTGACATGGTAAAAGGTCGACATGGTTCTAGGTTGAAAGGTCATTAGTTCGACAGGTCATTAGTTCGACAATGTCTATGTCGACATGGGGTTTTTCACAGTTTTTTTTACCTGAATGTCAACACAGTCGACATGGACACAGTTTCAAGTGCACTGCATCCCCTCTCATCGCTCGCTATGCGTTGGGCACGGTGCCTCGCTGCACTCGGCACACTATTTTATTCTCCCACAATGCCCTAGTGGATGGTAGGGCATGAAATACCACCTGTCGGCACATGTCGGCTCAAAAAACAGTGAAAAACTGAAAAACCCCATGTCAAACTAATGACCCGTCGAACTAATGACCTTTCGACATGTAGCAGTCCCTCAATTTCTGACAGCAAATGCATTTGTTTCTAAGGGGGCTGTAAAGCTATCAGATTGACCAAGTTCCGTAATGTGAAGCATTCCTAACATTGACCCCTGGCGAAACCATCTTTAGAAGACTTATGGCCCATTCACACTGGGCGATTTTGAGCTCAAAGTAGCTCTCTTTTCCCCTTTTGAGCTACTTTGAGCTCAAAATAGCCTAGTGTCTATGGGTGGAAGATAAGCATCATGTGCTGATGTGTGCTCCTGCATCATTGTCACCTGACCCCCGCTATTATTGTACTAAGAGTGTTTGTAATGTAAAAACTCAATAAAAACTATTGAATAAAAAAAAAAGAAAGGCCTGATGCCCAAATGTTGCATGAACAATTGCTGAGTATGTCTATACCTTTGTCTGTATATGTGACTGTTAAAAGCATGGGCAGGGATCCTTTCTCAGGTATTGGCCACACCCTGGATAGCTAACCAGGAGCAATGGTAGGTGTATCATCCAAAATGCTCCTTGCACCGCACCACTCGCTGAACATGGGTTACAATTCATGGTCAAAATCTGTGAAGATAAAGTTACATGTTAATTGAAAGATGTTGCATGGCAAGAACATACAAAGCAAATATATTTGAACTTGTAAAACTCATAAAATGTATCAATGTATTTGCATGAAATAAGAGAAAGGAAGAAACAGGAACGGAAATGCATATAACCTTACAATGTTTCCTTCCCTAAGTACACTCATATATTTCTAATGTTTCAAATTTGCTACTTATATATGTATAGACTTTTTATTTTTTATTTTTATTTTTTCAAAGCACTGAAAGCAGTTGTCTCCCTCTTTGGAGAACAATGCTGTTGATAGATTCTATGGTCCTGCATAACAGAAGGGGCGGTGGCCACATTGAGGAGGTGTGGCCACGACATACAATGCAATACTTGATGCCACAAAGTGGTAGTACACACTACGTAAAGGGCCACAGCCCACCATTCCCCTGACAGACCCCTCAGATGTCAGGCCCATATATTAGTACACCCCCCACCCACATATGCACTCCTGTGGTAGAAATTATATTTATGGTCATTTTGCCAATGCCAAGAGCTTACATGACTCATTCTATGCACTGTATCTACAAATACAAACTCATAAATGTAGAATAGCATCATAATATCTGTATCAAAAGGATAACAACAATGTATAAACCTGCCTCTTTAATCACTGCTAGTTTTCCGGAAGGAATACATTATTATGTGTTATATACAGGTATTGAAAAGATATACAGTGAATGCGACAAAAGACCAAACATCAATACATTTTTTAAACAAGAGAAAGCATTTTGTCCTTTTAGCTTTATTGAATTATTTCCATAGAGACTGGAATTAGAATAATTGTAAGATAACCACGTGTTATTATCAAACAAAATATGTATTATCCTGTATTCAGCAGTCTGGACAGCTCAGACATTACCAAAGGGCATTGCATTTTCTACTCTTCTAATGGACACATCCCTAATGTGTCTGCATATATAATACACTTACTCAAAAAAACATTTATCCTATTTTCCAAATATATAAAATAAAAATAAAAGACCAGTAAGAAAATGGTAAGATTTGTTGTTTGGATAAAAATATAGATACACACACAGGTGTAAATGTATGCAACCTGGAGAAGGGGTATCTATCCCCATAAAGAACGTTATGTGCAAGGTGTTATTGCACCAGCCAATCAGCTTCAATATGTAAATCAACAGTTAGGAGCTGATTCGCTGGAGCATTATCACCTTGCAGATAACGTTCTTTATGGGTGGTAGATAACACCTCTACAAGCTTCATACATTTACCCCTGAAAGAGGGTAAAATAGAGAGGAAGTGTCTCTGTCATAGCTAAGCCTATCATCTGTTCACCAGGCAGTTTATGTTCTATGCATGTACTGTAGCTCTTGCTGTAGATGAAGGTGTCATAAACACTTTGTAATTCATGTTTTTTTTTTTTTGGAAGGGGGGGGGGGTTTACACGATTGAGTTTTTTTCTGTAGAATTTATTGCTGTTGATGAATTTACTGATAGCGCCTAAGAACTCCTTCTTCCTCATTGTCACAATATAGTTCCATATGTTATAGTAGACTGATGACATTACATACATGTGCAATGAAATATTGATGGCATGAACAAAGCAGAGCTCTCCTAAATACATTTCCAGAAATATCACAAGGTGATATTATACAGTATAAACCATTTGATTTACGGAAATCCTTTTGGAGAAACAATGTTTGCATTTGTGTGTTACTGTATATAAATGAGTAACCTAAAAGTACAGAATGATTTGGTACAGTATTACAAATATGCTTCAGCTATAATATTAAATGTATTTCATTTATTTTAAAATTGCAGTAGAAAGAATTTTGACTTCTCTCATTATATAAGGCTGCCTATGATCCTCCCTCTAAAATGCTATTGTAAGCATATAAATGCCCATTATAATCATTTTGTACTTTAAGATTTCAATGCAAAATATTAAGACAAAGTATACTTGCATGCACTTTAAGGCTGTATTATTATTTGTTCTATTGATAATGATTAATTTGGTTTCTCACCTGTACCCTAACTGTTGTGCAGTTATCTATTGCCCTTACATAGAAAAAAAAAACATTTATTATTTTCTCTATATATTAGAAGTACAATGTCTCAAATCAGCTATTGATTGACCAGAATCATTACACAGCTAGTGGGTTTTGTGTTCTGTAAAATACCCACAAGTGATGGGCAAAATGGGCAAATTTGTATTTTGTACTAAAGTATATAAATCCATCATAAATAATACAGAATCTGTCATACTGCACTATTTGCCCATCTACAACAATAGTCATAATACCTTTTACACAAATATTTTAATACATGAACTGAATTAATTTACTTTATACAGAGTGATGATGCTAAATTGGTAACACCATCCATTTATGAACAGATACAAATACAGGTTGAGTATCCCTTATCCAAAATGCTCGGGACCAGAAGTATTTTGGATAACAGATTAATCCGTATTCAGAATATTTTTATATTTCAATTATGTATCTTGAGGTATCTTGCATTTATGCTGTACAAACACATCAATCACATGAAATACAAACAAATATATTTTATGTGGGCATAAAACATTGTTTCAAAACATGAAACAAAGTTTGTGTACAATCTCAGATAATGAATTTGAATGCCAAGCAATCATTTTCTTGCAGATATTTAGTGCCAGTTACATATCATTTCCCCAGTAGTGCTGTTACAGATGTCCCAAGTAGTGCCAGTTACTGTACATATAATTTTCCCAGTAGTGCTGTTACAGATTTCCCAAGTAGGTTTTTAGCAAAATATATATATATATTTTTTTTTCACTTTCTGGAATGTATGGTTTTCGGAATAATTTGGATAACAGATATTTAGATGAGGGATACTCAATCTGTACCACATTCTGAAAATAACAATAAACAAACTTAATTTCATCAATATCCTGGCACTCAGCATGCTGATGGTGAGAATACCCAGCAGCACAATCCTAAAACAACAGGTCCCAAGAGTATGCATAGGAGCTACAGGTAGGTTTGCATTAGGTTTAGGGGTAGGGTTTGGAACTAGGATGGTTAGGCAAGATGGCCAAAGGGGATGCAAGACATAATTTTTGTCTCACTCAGGGGTATGAAGCAGTGATAAGGGTGAAGAAGTGAGCCAGAGAAGAGTGGCCTTATATCAGTCATGCATAAAGTATTTTTTTCCCCTTAGGGTATACTATGCCAGTTTGCAAACAATGAATCAAACAATCAGTTAAAGATTCAAGATAAATACAATAAAGGAGAAGTTAATATAGTGCATTACCTTTATTTAGGACTTTGGATAAAATAAGTATTCTATGTACCAAATGAAAAGGTAAAAATTGTTTATCTAGTATACTGTACACAAATTTGGGGCACTATGGGATCAATCCCTAAGATCCCAGACAATTTGATAAAATACATTGGGTTGTGTGCAGTGAATTGGGCTATTATCTGGATAAAAAGGTAACAAAAGAACTTAAAGGATGCATGAAAAATACTAATTGCGGAACTCCAACAAACAACATAGTAACAACTTTATATGTTTTACTGTTTAATAAAATCAAACCTCTGTATCAGCAAGTTACAAAGAAACCTGTGAGGACTGGTACACATCTTGTATCACACATCAAAGAATATTCCTCACTTTACAGTATATTTTATTTTATTTATATTTTATTTAGATACTAGACACTTACCAGTACCTTTTAATGATACCATAATAGGATTGTGTTTCCTTCTATCTAAGTAAGTGAGGTACATCTCATTCTTTCTTTGGTTTGATGAACCTCTTGGACCTACAGTATAGCAGTTTTTTTTTACATTTGGAATACAGTAACTAACTTATTAGGAGTCATTTCTACCTCTACATAAGTGAGAAGGGTAAACTATGATTGACCTACCTTGTGTACTTTCATCTCTAGGAAAAATGTAATACAAACTGGTACATTTTGATACTCTCTTACATGTACCGACAAACTAGAGTAATCCAAAAGATGGGATATCCCATGATTAAGGTATACATACCCTAAAGGATAAGTATTTTTAAATAATGCTTTATGTTCATTTACCACCTGGCTTTTCAGATATATCATCATTTTCTGCACACTACCCACCGTATCATACAACAGTACATTCTGAAGTAAGGCCCTGGAAACTGTCATGCCAGACTCACCCTGCCTGCATTTTCCATATCACCAAATGCAGATTCCTGACTGCCAGGAAGGTTCTTCTGACATGCCATAAAACATCCCTTCACCTTCCAACATCACACTGCACTGAAATTTCTGCACTGCAGTCAGTGCCATGGAATATCGCGGCAGTGTGGTTCCAACCAATTCCCTCTCTTCATTTCCTCTCCTTCTACCCCAAGTCCTGACTCCCAGCCTGCTACAGAAAGAGCTGGCACATTCGATATGCCCCTGGCTGTATTGTATATACTGTAGGTCCATCATCTTTTATCCACCAATATTCTGCAAGTGGACCATCAATTAGGTGGAGCAGGATATGTGATATAAATTGTGTAGAAGGCATGTTATAACATAATGAAGTTCTGTTGTATAATGTTGTGTATTTTTTTCAATCTGTTGTTTGTTGAAATGTCATAAAATGTAAAAAAAAAATGCAAAAATTTGTAGAATATGTATTTCCTCCTGGTGCTCCATGCCTGTGATATTTCTATTGTGCAGTGTTTTCAGTGCATTTGTTTAACATATTGTTTTATCTTATTGTTCCACATGAGTATCTTTAAATGCCAATGTTCCACCTGTGGAACATAGGTCTATCTTGCATTCTATTCTACATACATACAGTATTTATAGTTATATAAATTTAAACAGAGCCATAACTAGAATTGCACAAGGACATCCATTGACAAAAGTCATCATCTTTTCTAATCGCAAGTCATTAGCAAGTTGATTGACAGGAAGTCGGCATTTTTGGGTTTCACCGGGCTGTTTATTGGTAGTGCAAAATATTTAAAAAGTTTCTGAAGATTCTGCACTGTAATAATGTAATAAGATAAGACTGTTATTTTATTGGATAAATGTAAATAGATATTTATTGGAAGTGTCAGGAAAAACACTGGTGTTCTCAAGCTTTTTTTAGGGAGAGTGTATCACGTCAACTCCGGCCCTGATCAGCCTGTTTCTACTGCACTGGCTGAGTAGCTCCTGGGTTACGTACAGACTGCACACACAGGGAAAATCATTCAGTGGTAAGTTAGTTGCAAATGGATTTGCAGATAATTCCTGAACTTTGATATTTATAACAAGACTTCCGCAGCCTTGCACTGGGTGTAATTTCACTTTTATGGCCCGGCTGCTATCTGATTGCAGGGCACCACATATTAGCAGAGACACGTTTAGATCTAAATAACGCCCCTTTGGGTGAGGGTCAAGTCTCCCAGTGAACACACAGATATTTTTAAAATGATGTACTTTTAATCTATTTTTACAAAGAACCCTTAATTGAATTTTGAAATAAATCAACAGACTCAAAACTAACAATGTGTAATACTGACTCATGAAATAATGGAATTCTTACTTTATGAGTTATGCAATGCATAAATGAGGGTCAAGAAAGCAGTAAATTGTATGAAATGAGAAGTTATGGTTCATATTAAATGTGATGGCAGGCAGTGCTTCGAGGTGACTTCGTTTTCTAAATCATGGACCTTCATATTACGATATAGAAAAAAGTAATGACACAACACACATTGTAGTTTCTGCTCAGATTAATTTTTCTCTGTAGTATGTGAAACTACTTATTTGTTGTTTGTTTTAAATAGATTAACGTTTTCCACTATTTTTATTCTGCATTGTAAATAACCCCAAGATTTATTAAAGTCAAAACCCGAGAAAAATGGTCGTATTAGACAGTGCAGTACTGATTTATTTACAAGCTAACAATACAAAACAGCAAATTGATCAGGCTGCTGTTTGACAACCACCAGAAGAAGCAGCGAAAATCCACTAAAGAAAAAAGGTTGTTGTGCCACACAGTGAAAGAGTGATCTTGTCTGTGTGTACTCTGAAAGAATTTCATCCAGGATCCTTGTCAGCAATAGCCATATACTATAAGGTTACATCCCCAAAATGTGGAAAACATGTTTATCAAAATGAATTAAATTATACAAGGAAGAACTTTTCCAGCAGTTATGTCCAAAAAATACAGAGGTGACTGTAATGGTGCATTCCAGCTTGAAAGAAGTAATAGCGTGTGAAGAAGAGGATGTAAAGCACACACTTATAGGGGGGGGGGGGGGGTCGGATGATGATGAGAACATATTGCCTCTGTACAGCCAGTTTGTGAATGAGAGATCAATGCCAGCAATATCCACTGCCCATTGGCAGCTTGTGTAGCAGTCCATGTTACTGAAATGATTGGTTTGTTGAACTATGCATGCAATTTTTAATATATACAACATAAGGGCATGTGGGAGGGCCCAAGGTCAATTCCATGTTGTACCTCTTTTGTTTGCATTATGCACTGTTTGGAGCATTGCTGACTTTCTTCCTGTGTAGATGACAAACATATGCATAGTTTATTAAACTGCCACCCTGTCTGGATGAAAACAATATTGTTGTGAGCTGTTAGATCAGGCATGTCCTAACAATGGCCCTCCAGCTGTGGTGAAACTACAAGTCCCATCATGCCTTGCCACAGTTTTTCTATTAGGGAATGCTAAAACTATTGCAAGGCATGCTGGGATGTGTAGTTTCACAACAGCTGGAGGGCCATAGTTTGGACATCAGTATCAGAATCAACTTTATTGGCCATGTATATTTGCATATACTAGGAATTTAACTTGGATTACTGTGCAACAGCCAGTTTGGTACAGTTAAACAGTGCCAGATATACGAACACATACATGTATACGCTAGAAGTATTCTAGGGGATATAGATGCAGGGTGCACATACCCACTGAGCTGCACAGCGCCTAGGCAGCCGTCAGCAGTGCCACTGGTCGTTGCAGCAGCCAGGTAGGTAACAATATAAGCAGGGACAGTACAGTTATCACACAGGGAACACATACTCACCAAGCTGCACAGCGCCTAGGCAGCCATCAGCGGCACCACTGGTCATTACAGCAGCCAGGCAGGTAACACTTAAGCAGAGACAGTAAAGTTATAGCAGAGACAGTACAGTTCTCATCCCACAGGAGACACAGGGTTACACATGGCTGAGTGCACAGTTCCTAGGCAGCCATTTGCTGTGCCATCTTGATGGGCCGCTCAACAGGCCATCTCCTGTAGGGAGAGCCAGCGTGCCATGGACTGTGGCGGGCGGGGAGTCAGTCAGTGTGGCCAGGGGAGAGTCAGTGGGGGCGGGGGAAGGGGGGTGCAGTTCACCTGGAGCTAGCTGCGTTAGATGGTCGCAATTTACTGGAAATTAGTGGAAATTAATGTTATTGAGGTTAGTAATACCGTAAGAACCAAACAAAAAATATCCCAAACTAAATCCTGCAAGAGCGGTTTTGGCAAACCCAAATACAGATTCAAAACCTGAAGGAGATACAGATCAAAACCAAAACCCATGATGGAGGTTCTCACACATCTCTAGCACCAGTCCCCTACCTTGTATGTGCAGCACAGATCTGTGATGTCAGATACAGATCAGCAGAACAGTGATTGACAATCTGCTGATTTCCTGGACTCTTTGTTGGACCTGCAGTGGCTGGATTGCACCACACCACGGGTCAGCTGGCAGACGGTGTCACAGGTGATAAGTTACTGCATCCTGGGACGTAGCACAAATCACTGATGCTAGCATGATGCTTCCTACCAGAGATGGATTTCCTACAAGGCAACCTAGGTAACTGCCTAGAGCAGATGAGGTCCTAAGGGGCCCCATAAAGATATCCTTATTATTCAAAAGGTTTTCAGAGTAGCATTGTCCTGAACTGCCAACAATCCCCAAATTCCTTTGATGTACTTTGATAGGATAAAAATAGGATAAAAATGTTTGGACACAATGGTTTAATTCACTGTATGTTGGCAGCCAGTTTACTTTAAATATAACACAGGTATTAAGCCTTTCAAAATACCTAGAGCCTGATTTAGATTTCAGATGCCAATGTCCATCCAGCATTTATCAGTAGACTGTACTGGAAATGTCTAAAGACCTACTATGAGAAGTGCAGGAGGTGAAGTCTTTGCAATGTAGGCATGCAGAACCCATACACTATAAGCTATGGTATCTCCATAAATATATAAAAGTGCAAAAATGTGTAAAATAGGAATGCAGTTATGATTTATGACCAACCATATGGCCAGATGATGCCTGACTGGTGATCAAGATTCGGTCATGGGGGGTTATTTCAGTTGAGTTTCAAATCCACCAAACCCCACCCGTCAAATGTTCACCCGCCCACCCCCCCTCGCAGCGCGGGTTCCTGCAGAGGCTGCAAATTGATGTTTAGCATAAACATCTATTCCTAAGCTGCAGGTAACCACCCACAACTTTCGATGGATCGAACATCAAAAGATGTGGAAGGTACATGCATATAAAAGTGACTTTCAAGTCACTTCCATATGCGTGCACGCTGGGACGGATATGGGCATCCGGTGATGTCAACTGCCAGCCCCCCGCACCCGCATCACTGCCTCATTACCATGAGAATGCCCAGCATTCTCATGGGAACGCCCATGAAACTCTGAGCGTTCCCATATGATAATGGGCAGCCCGGCAACCCCCGCCCTGCCCCTCCCCGCACGCAGTGTAGGGTTTGTGCACCCGGCTAACAGAAAATTTGCCAGAAACAGAACAGAAACATGTGCAGAAACGCACCTGCGCATGCGCAGACGTGCAATATCGGTCCTGCAAGAATAACCCCCATGAGGGCGAGCCTATTTTTATGTAAAGCCCTGGAGCTGCAACTCTATCCACCCCATTGATAATCTGGCCCTGTAAATGCACCATGGTACTCTATTGGTGCCACCTGCAATCAGTAGCAAAAATAAAGTACTAATGATTGTGCTACCTCTGCCTTCCATAGCTTTAACATATTAGTTTTCTTGCTGCTGCTTCTATGTAAGCAGCAGCGATAGTACCTCCAACTGCATCTGAATCAGTCCCTTTGAGCAAAAAAAATTTGATAAATAAATATATGTATTTGGTAAGAAAAGTATGTGGTTTCTGCTGAAATTTATGATTGTTTGAATATAGGACAGGCATTTTTTAGCACTCATGAGGTTATGAAAGTCATGGAAAGAAAATTAAAACCTATTAAAATTTACATATAAATCTGAAGCTATAAGGCTACATTTAAAGAGTTGGATCTATTCCAGTGTTCTTCCTGCTAGACACATTAACATGCAGATGCCTGAAGATTAATTTGAGTGGGACAAGATCTTTAGTTCATTGGCACTTACAGTGATATATAGCAGCAGCATATATGATGGATCACTAAAAAATATTTATGACAATTTACAAAATCCCTGTTCTCTTAGATATAACCTTTGTACCTTGTTTCCATTAAAATAAGCTATCAGTTCTATGATTCTTTTTAAGCTATAGTAAAATTACCTCTAGGATTGCAAATCGGCATCAATATACAGTATAATTGACATTAGTACAAGTGATGGATGATAAGTGGTATTGGACAGCCTAGGTATATAACAGAACAATTCAAAAGACCCATTGTACAAAAGAAAATGGTTGCTCTGAAATAAAAGAAAGAAAAGAGATTGAAAAAGACGTCTGTCACCTCGCTAGCAATTGACATTGGTACTGGCTTACTCAATAAACAGGTGTCTAATGGATAAGGAATTCCCAAATAAACTGATCTTCACAGCAAGTTACCCACATGGAAAAACACACAGATTAGCCCTACAAGGCAGAACATTCCTTTAAGCAGAACCATAGGCACAGTATATTATATACCTTACAACACTGACGTCTTAGAGAAAGGTGGCAGAGCCTTCATGGTTCGGCCCCAAGTTTTCCCAGCGCTGTGAATATTTAACATTAGGTTGTATAGAAAGAATATATCTTAGAAGCTGTGACCCTTTATGGTTAGATAGTACAGTTAATCCAGCATGTCTGGAAGACGTCATCGTTAACGACGACCATGCTGCAGTGGTAGCATGGCCGTCACCACCCTATTGTGCAGCTTTGGCAAGTGTATACAATGCAGGTCCCCCATGCGGGTCCCGCCACTGCCAATTTCAGCGACGGCATGAACGTGCTTGTGTGTATTGGCCATAATTTGTAGTTTCTTCATTCTTTTTGCTTCCTTTTGCACAGTGTTGCACACAAAGGGCCTAATTCAGTGTGGCTACTGATGTTGTGGTTTGCGCATGTGTATCAGTGTATATACGCAGACCCAATGTGTGAATGTTTTTGGTGACAATCACAGTCAATGAGACGTTCACATACAGCAGGGTGGGAAATGTATGTGCAGCGGGCTGTTGCAAGTGGGTGGCGTTTACACGCTTGCTAAGCAGCAAAATAAGAAAGCAAAAAAATGTACAAAAATCTAAAATTATTTGGAAGACTACTATTCATAAACTGCTCAGCATAGGTATTACTATATGTGTGCAGTACACATGGGCTACAGAGTTCAGTGGACCCACAATGCACCCTTGTATTTTACTTACAATTCCGAAGTCCTGCTGTGGAGCTGCAGTCGCAGCCAAAAATTTACAGCAAAATGGCTGTCATGCATGGGCAGTAGGCTCTAGCTTGATGACAGAGTCTAATGCACCGTGAAGATAAGAAGACCCACCAGTAGCCTGCTCACTCTCTTTTTAAATGCCCCTGATATTCAACTAGGTTGTGTGAAACCAGCAGACATCCTTAGTAATACAACACTAAGGTTACTCAAGTGCCCGGTGGTCATGCAGCAAGGGATCAGAAAAGCCAGCAGGATTTAGCTATTTACACAAGATGCCTTCTGTGGCACAGAAGGCATAGAATAGAGATACTCCGCAGTAGCGATTATAGCATCAACTTTTGTGTCAGCCCCTCAGACAAGGGCGTAACTACCATAGGTGCAGGGTGTGCAGCTGCTATGGGCCCAGAGCTGAGAGCTGAGAGCATTAGGTGATAAATAGGGGCCTTTAAAAACTTTTGCTATGGGGCCCACATGTATCTAGTTACGCCACTGCCCTCAGATAATGCCATGAATTATAAATAATGAAGATTAAGGTTGTAAAATAAAACTCATAGAACGATCCAGAGCACCTAAAGTGTTATAAACAGCTAGTTATAATTGATAAAAACTGGGTGGATAAATGGCTGCTAAACAATATCTGTTCCAGTGTTACTTGTGACCTTGCATTTTTGCCATTTTATTGCTATATTATTCTTCTTGTTGCTCTCCTGTTTTCATGTGTTACAGACAAGTCACGCTGTATGTTTATCCTGTTACACTAACTACATCCGAGTCCTTGTTTCCCAAGTGTTTCCATCTGTCCTCGTTTTAAACTAAAAGAAGAATAAGTATTCTAAAGTGGGTTACAGCGTTTTTTTCCCCACATTTAGAGTTTAAATCTTAATATTTCTGGAGTGTGACCTTGTTACAGTGTTTTCTTTAACCCTCAATGTACAAAATATATAAGCTTCATACAAATATACATTTTTTGTTTATCTTTTTATTCTCTCTTTACGGAAGTCATTTTTCTTATGAAATTAATACAAAAAAAAAGGTATGTCAGAATGGTGGCGGTTTATTAAGAACACCTGTGCTTTATGAGGAAATAACGGCAGGCCTTTGAAGGATCCATTAGTTTTAGTGACAGTGTTATTGATTGTCTATTGCAATGTATATTTCATCAGGCCTGAAAGTAGTAGCACCTTATAATTGGTTTAGGTAAATGAGATTCTTTTCTTGTGTGTCTGCAAGAGCTTATCTGGCTTGATATTTACCATTACAGTGGCTGCTGAGATTCCATCCTCCAATGTGTGTCTGTGTATTCTCATTCCGTGACTTTGTGCTAATTGCATCTCTTTTGTCAGCAGAAAAAAAAAAAGTTAAGCTTATTTGTTGACTTCAGCCTGGACAGCGTTATCCTTTACCTGTACACAAAAGAGTCTGGACTTCACAAAAACAACACAATAAAAGTGTCAGCCAAAGAAATTCTGATGCAAATATATGGTAAACATGCTTTATTATGTACAAGTAAACATCAAAAGCATTGACAAAGCAAATGATATTAGATCAATTTACAGTCATTTTTAATAGACAAAGTAGATACAGGGTGAATTTTAAGAAATAATTTATAAAAGTCAAACATCAGAATTAAACTAGATGTCATCATTTCTCAATTTCAAATATCATCGCTTGTCAGAATCAAACAAATGTTTTCAAACAATGACTGATGTGCAATGAGTGATGAGTGATATATTTCTGTTCATTACCTCACAACAGTTGGCTTGTACACTGCACTTGCTCTGGGAAAGTATTTTTAGATAGCTTTTCTCTTCAGCCAATGGTAGTGTGTGTATGTATGTGTCTATATATATATTGTGTGTATATATATATATATATATATATATATATATATATATATATACGTAGGCGAGAGTGCCGCACTGCACGGGACTTGTCTCCTGCTTAATAAATCAATAGGCTGTAGCCAATAATTTGCAACGTTTCGGGAACTTTTATTATCCCGTCCTCAGGCTAGGTAACATATACAGTGAATGATAAAAAACATTTACCTTAAATAGCCTCCCATCCTGCGTGCAGCGTGCAGCGTCCTCCTCCCGCTTCCAACTCCCTTCCGGGTGCAGGGTCACTGAATCCACGTGCTGGGATGTCGGTGACTTTAGAGGAGGCAGGTCAGCTGTCTCAGACGTATGTTTACACAGTGTGCGCTACAATACAATACATTACAAACAGTTAGTTACAGTAAAAACAATCAAAGTGAGATCAAAGTGAATGTGTGGATCGAGTCTGACTAAAGATGTGGGTACATGGATCCTTGAAATATCACTATATTACAAAAATAATTATAGAATGCCGGCAATATAACTAGTTGATTCAAAGAAAAATATTCAGATTAAGTTGATCATTCAAACCTTTAGGTTTGAGGGTTTCTAGGGTGAAGATCCACTTGGCCTCGCATTTCAATAATTTGAGGTGTCTGTCACCTCCTCTCCCATCGTCTGGTATATGGTCAATGACCATATGTCGAAAGCTAGCTAAATTGTGTTTAGCTTCTGCAAAGTGCTTTGCTAGTGGTTGATCCATATTTTTACCTTTAATTGCAGCACTTATTGCAGAACGGTGCAAGGCCATGTGCTCCTTAAAGGTGCGCATGGTCTTGCCTATGTAGTTTAAACCACAAGGACATTTGGCTAAATATCCTACATATGAGCTGGAACATGACAAGTTGTGATTAATATAATACTTTTGTCCTGTATATGGATGACAGAAGTATTTTCCTGATATCATGTGGCTGCATGTCTTACAGCCAGTACACTTGTGACATCCATTCGATTTTCTGGTTTTCATGGTTGTATCTTTTAACTGGTTCATGATATCACTGTGTACCACCCGGTCACGGATGCTTTTACCTCTTTCATAACAGTGTCTCACTTCTGCTCTCTTTAAACTTTTGAACTCTTGCTGTACTACCGGCCAATTGTTTCTTACTGTTTTTTTGACAGATTGGGATGAGGTATTAAACTTCTGTACCCACTTCACATTGGGATTAGGTGTTTTTTGGGAAGCAGATTTTAGTGTTTCCTCTCTGGGAATTGTTCTAATTCTATCTCTGGCTGCACTGAGGGTCATCTCACTATATCCCCTCTCCCTAAATTTATCTGACATGTCATCCAAAGTGACCTCTAGGCAAGGGCATAACTACCATAGGTGCAAGGGGTGCAGCTGCTATGGGGCCCAGAGCTGAAGGGGCCCATCTTTGCTGTCTAAGTAATATGTTTTACATATATTTATCACCATAAGTTGCTAAATAGGGGGCCCTTACAAACTTTTGCTATGGGGCCTATGAATATCTAGTTACGCCTCTGCCTCTAGGACATCGGGTTCGCTCGTAATCCTTTTTGCTCTTAAAAATTGAGAGAAGGGGAGACTGCTGATAGTCGATTTGGGGTGGAAGCTGTCCGTTGGTTTAGAGAAAACACTGGTTTGAATCTTATTGTTACCCAGTTTAATGGTGACGTCTAAATAGTGTATCTCTTCTAGGCTCATGGAAAACGTATACTTTATGGGACAATTTGCATTGTTAACCCCCTCCATTAAAATGTGGAATTCCTCATATGTTCCATGCCAAAAGAGAATGACATCATCTATGTAGCGCTTGTAATAGAAAATCTTGTCTCTATTCTCGCGATTTAGAAAAAATCGGTAATCGATATGTGTCATGTAGCCATTTGCATATGTGGGGGATACATTCGATCATATGGACACCCCGGTCCGTTGTATATAATATTTTCCATTGAAGAAAAAATAATTCCTTTCCAGGATTAGTTTCAATAGTGTTAGAAAGAAGTCAGGTTTAGGGCCCAAATATTCAGGGTGGGTCTTGATCAATTCTTCAATGGCTTTTAATCCTTCGTTGTGCGGAATATTAGTATACAAGCTGGTGATGTCCAGGGTCATCATCCAGGTATTATCCAGGACATCACCAAGCTCGCTCAATGACACAAGGAGGTCCGTGGTGTCTCTCAGATATGTCTCACCCGCCTGGACGCACGGTTGAAGGTAAAAGTCCAAGCACATAGATTTATTACTGTACAAGGACTCTCGTGCTGAAACAATGGGTCTTCCAGGCGGGTTCGACATATCCTTGTGGACTTTGGAGAGGGTGTATAACAGAGGAACCCTGGGAAAATTATTGGTAAGAAAGTTATATGTATCAAGGTCAATGACTTTATTATCTTTAGCTTCCTTTAAAATGAGATTGAGTTCCTTTTTCAATTGGTCAGTCGGATTTTTTGCCAGTAGACCATACACTGCTTCATCAGCAAGTTGTCTGTAAATCTCTGTACAATAGACGTTAATGTCCATGACGACTACTGCACCGCCTTTATCTGCGGGTCTTATGCAGATATCCTTGTAGTCGCCTAGGTCCTTCAACGCCATCCACTCCTCATTGGATAAGTTGTTCCTTTTATTTCTCATGGCAGTTGCTTCATTCTTAACTTGAATGTTAAGGACATCCATGAAGCCAGCGATGGTGGTATTGCTTGAATGGGGGTTAAAGTTGGACTTGGGTTTGAATTTCACTCTTTCTGTGCTGGTAGTAGTAGTTGGCTTGTCGTCGAAGTATTCTCTGAGAAGGAGTTGTCTTCGTAGGTGGAGTTGGTCTATCTTCCAGTCAAATGGTTTAAAGCTTGTTGTAGGAACGAAGACCAGACCTTTGCTCAACACCTTGATCTCCATCGGTATGAGTACTCTCTTTGACAGGTAAAACACTACTTGGTTGTCTTGCAACCCCGTCCACCGGCCTTTCCTTTTGCCTTTGCCTCCCCTCCTGACAGGTCTATTTTTGTGCCGCGTCCTGCCCGCGTTCTCACCCCTAAAGGGGGTCTACTGTAGGATGAAGGGCCTTCTCGGGCATCACTGGTGTCTTCACAGGAGGATGACTGTGGGTCGCTAGAATATTGTCTGTTGCGGGACTGATAACGTCTGTACTGGCCACGTCTCCAGGTATTTTGTTCCCTGTTGCCAGATATCCACTTGTAGACAGACAGTTCATCATAGTCCCTATTTACCACTTCAAACTTCTGTTTCTTGAAGGTAATAAGTTCTATTTTATAATTTAGTACCTGAGCGTTTAACTTGTCTTGCCATTCATCTGGCATCTCTTGTGCAATGAATGTTCTGTGTTCTATTTCAAAGTTTGCAATTTTGTCCTGGATTGTTTTGAGCTCCTTTGCTGACTCCTCCACCACTAGAGTCATCATATCCAGAGAACACTTATTCAATATCGCTATCCAGCGACGTACAAATTCTTTGTTGTTCCTCCCAATCGTAGGGGTGTTGCGCACCCTAAACCCCCTGGGTATCTTTTTCTCCCTTATGTACTCAGACAGAGTGATACCATGTAGGAGAAAGTCTGTCTCTTTTTTGCGCATTTTATACAAGGCATTATGAATTTCTTCTGGGGTAATACCCCCTGCAGTATCCTTCAGACGTTCACTGAATAGTCTAGCCTCCATTTCAGTTTCAGAGAAGATGAACAGTTCTCCAACAGGGACATCTGTCCATGAGAAACCGCTTGTTTGATCCATTGCACAGAGGGTGAGACTGATTCTGGTGGTCCCAAGCACAATAAAGGGAAGGATCGATCCACAGATAAATGGATAAATAGCGGTTAAAAACTGGGTAACCGTGAGGCAATAACAATAAAGCTCAGGGGTGCTCACGCTATGACGAAAGTCAGTCCAGATTCCTCCAGAGCATCGTCCATCATATACAGTACAATATATGCTGGCACACTCCCCTCTGCAGCGTCTGCCCGGGTGCCGGAAATTGTATTTTCAGATACGTAGGCAAGAGTGCCGCACTGCACGGGACTTGTCTCCTGCTTAATAAATCAATAGGCTGTAGCCAATAATTTGCGACGTTTCGGGAACTTTTATTATCCCGTCCTCAGGCTAGGTAACATATACAGTGAATGATAAAAAACATTTACCTTAAATTGCCTCCCGTCCTGCACGCAGCGTGCGGCGTCCTCCTCCCGCTTCCAACTCCCTTCCGGGTGCAGGGTCACTGAATCCACGTACTGGGATGTCAGTGACGTCAGAGGAGGCAGGTCAGCTGTCTCAGACGTATGTTTACACAGTGTGCGCTACAATACAATACATTACAAACAGTTAGTTACAATAAAAAGAATCAAATTGAGTTCAAAGTGAATGTGTGGATCGAGTCTGACTAAAGATGTGGGTACATGGATCCTTGAAATATCACTATATTACAAAAATAATTATAGAATGCGGGCAATATAACTAGTTGATTCAAAGAAAAATATTCAGATTAAGTTGATCATTCAAACCTTTAGGTTTGAGGTTTTCTAGGGTGAAGATCCACTTGGCCTCGCATTTCAAAGGCGACTACAAGGATATCTGCATAAGAACCGCAGATAAAGGCGGCGTAGTAGTCGTCATGGACATTAACGTCTATTGTACAGAAATTTACAGACAACTTGCTGATGAAGCAGTGTATGGTCTACTGGCAAAATATCTGACTGACCAATTGAAAAAGGAACTCAATCTCATTTTAAAGGAGGATAAAGATAATAAAGTCATTGACCTTGATACATATAACTTTCTTACCAATAATTTCCCCAGGGTTCCTCTGTTATACACCCTCCCCAAAGTCCACAAGGATATGTCGAACCCGCCTGGAAGACCCATTGTGTCCTTGTACAGTAATACATCTATGTACTTGGACTTTTACCTTCAACCATGAGTCCAGGCGGGTGAGACATATCTGAGAGACACCACGGACCTCCTTCTGTCATTGAGCGAGCTTGGTGATGTCCCGGATAATACCTGGATGGTGACCCTGGACATCACCAGCTTGTACACTAATATTCCGCACAACGAAGGATTTAAAGCCATTGAAGAATTGATCAAGACCCACCCTGAATATTCTGGCCCTAAACCTGACTTCCTTCTAACACTATTGAAACTTATCCTGGAAAGGAATTATTTTTTCTTCAATGGAAAATATTATATACAACGGACCGGGGTGAACATGTGATCGAATGTATCCCCCGCATATGCAAATGGCTACATGACACATATCGATTACCGATTTTTTCTAAATCGCGAGAATAGAGACAAGATTCTCTATTACAAGCGCTACATAGATGATGTCATTCTCTTTTGGCGTGGAACATATGAGGAATTCCACATTTTGATGGAGGGGGTTAACAATGCAAATTGTCCCATAAAGTATACGTTTTCCATGAGCCTAGAAGAGATACACTATTTAGACGTCACCATTAAACTGGGTAACAATAAGATTCAAACCAGCGTTTTCTCTAAACCAACGGATAAAAATAAGATTCTGAGGGCGGACAGCTTCCACCCCAAATCGACTATCAGCAGTCTCCCCTTCTCTCAATTTTTAAGAGCAAAAAGGATTACGAGCGAACCCGATGTCCTAGAGGTCACTTTGGATGACATGTCAGATAAATATAGGGAGAGGGGATATAGTGAGATGACCCTCAGTGCAGCCAGAGATAGAATTAGAACAATTCCCAGAGAGGAAACACAAAAATCTGCTGCCAAAAAAAACACCTAATCCCAATGTGAACTACTGGGTACACCTCATCCCAATCTGTAAAAAAAACAGTAAGAAACAATTGGCCGGTAGTACAGCAAGAGTTCAAAAGTTTAAAGAGAGCAGAAGTGAGACACTGTTATGAAAGAGGTAAAAGCATCCGTGACTGGGTGGTACACAGTGATATCACGAACCAGTTAAAAGATACAACCATGAGAACCAGAAAATCGAATGGATGTCACAAGTGTACTGGCTGTAAGACATGCAGCCACATGATATCAGGAAAATACTTCTGTCATCCATATACAGGACAAAAGTATTATATTAATCACAACTTGTCATGTTCCAGCTCATATGTAGTATATTTAGCCAAATGTCCTTGTGGTTTAAACTACATAGGCAAGACCATGCGCACCTTTAAGGAGCGCATGGCCTTGCACCGTTCTGCAATAAGTGCTGCAATTAAAGGTAAAAATATGGATCAACCACTAGCAAAGCACTTTGCAGAAGCTAAACACAATTTAGCTAGCTTTCGACATATGGTCATTGACCATATACCAGACGATGGGAGAGGAGGTGACAGACACCTCAAATTATTGAAATGCGAGGTCAAGTGGATCTTCACCCTAAACCCTCAAACCTAAAGGTTTGAATGATCAACTTAATCTGAATATTTTTCTTTGAATCAACTAGTTATATTGCCCGCATTCTATAATTATTTTTGTAATATAGTGATATTTCAAGGATCCATGTACCCACATCTTTAGTCAGACTCGATCCACACATTCACTTTGAACCCAATTTGATTATTTTTATTGTAACTAACTGTTTGTAATGTATTGTATTGTAGCGCACACTGTGTAAACATACGTCTGAGACAGCTGACCTGCCTCCTCTGACGTCACCGACATCCCAGTATGTGGATTCAGTGACCCTGCACCCGGATGGGAGTTGGAAGCGGGAGGAGGACGCTGCACGCTGCACGCAGGACGGGAGGCAATTTAAGGTAAATGTTTTTTATCATTCACTGTATATGTTACCTAGCCTGAGGACGGGATAATAAAAGTTCCCGAAACATCGCAAATTATTGGCTACAGCCGATTGATTTATTAAGCAGGAGACAAGGCCCGTGCAGTGCGGCACTCTCGCCTACGTATATGAAAATACAATTGCCGGCACCCAGGCAGACGCTGCAGAGGGGAGTGTGCCAGCATATTGTGTAATATATATATATATATATATATATATATATATATATATATGTAGGAAGAATAGGCGGCACTCATCAGATTTCAAACGTAGATGCTTTTATTCACCGACATGTTTTAGGAGCCTTTCTCCCATCCTCAGGGATAGTTACTGTACCTGAGGATGGGAGAAAAGCCCCGAAACATGTCGGTGAATAAAAGCATCTACGTTTGAAATCTGATGAGTGCCACCTATTCTTCCTACCTATAAAAGAGACATCCATCTCAAGGAAGGCACCGGAGTCTTATATTCTACTCCTTCTTCAGGAAGCGAGTGCCGGGTGATTGGACTTTATATATATATATATATATATAGTCCTTTGTACCGGCTCTCCGTCTAAAGATATGTAGTGCGCCGGGTGTCAGGACCAAACACTCGTGGGATCGAGTGTATAAACAGCGTTGCGGGGGGGGGGGGGGAGTGCTGCACTCACGGCGTCTTGTACAAATAAAATTCAGCAGTCTGATGTACAACGTTTCAATGCCTTTATTTTGGCATTACCTGACGAAAATGCCAAAATAAAGGCATTGAAACGTTGTACATCAGACTACTGAATTTTATTTGTACAAGACGCCGTGAGTGCAGCACTCCCCCCCCGCAACGCTATATATATATATATATATATATATATATATATATATATCGTTCGTGGGGTCCAGCACTCCCAATGTAGATAGGTGCTTCAGCCGGTGCCTTTACAGAAACAAAGTTATACCTGGCAGAGGTGCGGCACTCAAAGCTAGTACTAAGAAGTCAAACGGAGTCATATCTTTATCACCGTTTCAATTTCTTTATTGAAATCCTAATGAAAATTTCGATAAAGAAATTGAAACATTGATAAAGATACGACTCCGTTTGACTTCTTACTACAATCTTTGAGTGCCGCACCTCTGCCAGATATATATATATATATATATATATATATATATATATATATAAAAAATATAAATTATGTTAGATAAGCAATTCACATCTAAACTTGTGTACGTCTTCAACTTATTCATTTATTTATCATGTTCATTTAGAGGTTTAGGGTAAAAAAAATAAAATGGAAAGAGGGAGATGAGAAAATGCTCAGCAAGGTACTACCGATTTTAGAAAAGCAGACAAAATAAATGCCCATTGGCCATAAGCATACAGTAAAGCAGATATATAGTACAAATTGTAGTAAACCATGCTAGCAAATCTAAAAAATAATTGTCAACAAATTTAAGTATTAATAGCAATAACAATAGCAATAACATTTACTAAATATGATTAATTGAATAAATGCAATCCAAAGACTAAATTTTACTAAATGGGTAGAGTCAAATGTTTACATTTTAAAGGTGTAGAATACTTTATTATTCATAGGGAATGGGTTATGCCAATTGGGATATGCCAATGCTGCAGATGTAAATACCAATATGTGCCATACCCAATATTTGCTATGGAAGGAAAACAGTGTCAGTTCAGGAGTCAAAAATATGGGAACCAGTTACTTGATAAGTTAATTACTTCCCACCCAGAGAGGCCTAATCAATGAACAATCCCATAATATTTTTTTCAAAAAATATTTTGGCTTGCACGGCAATACCATATGAAGCTTTCAGGGAGTTAGATAAGGTTTTATGATAAAAATTGAAGTATCAATGTTTAGTACATTTTACAAATCGATGATCAGAAAAGGAAACATTAAGTTAGCCACTTACTGCCATTGTACAATTACATGGCATTTATCAAATGTGGAAACGTGCAGTGTTGGAGGAGATAAATTAGTGAACATTACAATTAAAGTGGTGTTTCCCAATTCTGGCTGGGTTCAACATTAGTATTGAGAGTAAACTGATTAACAAGTCTCTCTTTTTTATTTAGGAGAAGATCAGGCAGATGGAGAGTTGGACATAATTCCATTTCTAACAGAACCGATAGTTGGGAATGCTAATCCTTAAATTTATAAAGGAAGCAGAGAATGAGATTATTTTTCCAAATTAGGAAAAGCTAGGTGTCATAGCATAGGAGTAAATGTGCAGGCCAAAAAAAGTTTCGATTTACTTCGACAATCTACTACACTACCACTTCCAATAATTATTTGTAATAAGCCATCACAATTATTTTGAATCTTATTTAAAAACTAAAATCTCCTAAAAGATACTGTATATATACAGTACTTTCTGAATATAGATATTTAACCACCTGTAAATTCACGTACTTCCCTGTAAATATGGATGCATAAAATATAACCTTGTTGAACAGTGCCCCTGTTGACCAAATTATTATAGAAAACAGTACAGTGGTGCTTAAAAGATTGTGATCTCTTTTTTCTTTCTTAATTTCTTCATTAATGTGACCTTAAATGTGTGTAGATTTTTAGTAGTCTTTATTGTAGAGATTTCTGGTACAATTCATAATTCATAATTCCTTAAATGATGACATACCATATTATGGGAAAGATTCTCTAAGCTTCAAAAGTGATAAAATTGAGAGTGATAAACAGCCAGCCAATCAGCTCCTGTCTGACATTTTTCAAACACAGTCTGTGACATGGCAGGTAGGAGCTGATTGGCTGGCTGTTTATCACTCTCCATTTTATCACTTTTGAAGCATAGAGAATCTGGCCCTATGGCAGCAAACATTCTGAAACCATGATACTGTCAGCCCTCTGTTTCACAGTTGAGATAAGGGGGGAAATTTAATAGGATGAGAGATTTAGAAAGTGAGATTTGGTAAGAAATCTCCAGTTTTTTTAAAGCGGCAATCATTTACGCAGCAAAACCAGTTTGATGTTGAAGTGTAAATGATTGCCGCTTTTAAAAAAAATGGAGATTTCTTACCAAATCTCTCTCTTTCTAAATTTCTCATCCTATTAAATTTAACCCAAGGTTTTTATATTGGAATGCAATTACTGCAGGATTCTCATAACATAAATTTTCAACTTCATGGAAACGCTTTAGTATTAGACTCAACAGGTAACTATTCTTGTAGACCTAATGTTGTCAATATGATCTTGAATAAACTTTTAGTCAACAACATGCACGTTATTCTTGTTCAGCGTTTGCCTGATATTAGCCAAAGCAAGAGAGGTACTGACTAATATTTTAGTAATTTTTGTTGGACAACTACTCAGGTGCTTAGTAACAGTGGTGTTAAAGTTTTGTAAATTATACATGGTCTGTCCAGATTATTACAGATGAAAATACTTGGAAAAGTTTTGCAGCAGTTTGAAGCCTAATTAACATTGACAAACCTTTTTTTTAGTCCTCAAAAATCTCTTTTTTAATGGAAAACTTTGGAAGCTTTGACATCTTTTTATTAAAGTTAGACAGGGCCATTGAATCTCACACATGATATCATCCCAGAGTTGGACCCTGTTGACTCTTATTATAATCTTAACTGCTTTGATTAATATGTGAATGTAAAGTGTATTGTTTTGTGTATTATTTGATTTATTGGGTTCTCTTATTTTATGACTTACTGTAGAATAAGATCTAAGTACATGAAATGTCACAGTTATCAGAAATGCAATCAACTCTAAAGTCTTGGCAAACTTTCTAGCCCCACTGTAGAAATCGTTACCGTGAAATAGTGAACATATTTTTCCATCCATTGAGTACATAGGGTATTTGAGAGGGCAGACACTGCATGCAGCTGTTAAATTAAATTCCTTCTTTCTGCATTACATGGAAATACACAAATAATAAAGGCTGAATATTTTTGAATCCTATGGTTTAACACCAGTCTATGATCGCAAGCTCAATTTATCTTTTGTTTTACAAAGCACCTAAATATATCATAAAGCACATTTAACATTGAATTATCCTTTGAAGTATCAGTACATGAGATCAAAGCCACCGATAACAGCTCATGTGAGTATCTTTCTAGAGCAGCAGGTACTTTTACTGAACTTGCAGTGATGAAGACTATGCAGTTTCCTTTCAAGCAAACTTTATATTTCCCAGTAACTGATGTTTAGGACTCTTTTGTTCTGTGAAGCCAAGTCTCAGCTTCTGCCGTTCAGCTCCCCCACATTTTACTATAACTGTTTTATTAGGCAGCTCACTTTCCATTTCATTTCACTGTAATTTAATTCTCCTACTAACTCCTTTGCAAGTTATATTTCTTTTTTTCTAATAGATATCCATTTAGTTATTTAAAAAAGGGTCAAAACAGCTATGGGAACCCATTTCCTGGCAGAATGGCTCCTACTGTCCTATGTGGTTTGCAATAAATTGCTAATAATCTGCCCCAATGTATCCATATCATATTACTCTGTATTAATTTACACTAATGTCAACTCTGGTAGAACTTTCTACTAGGTTTTATCTTTGCAAATTTAATGTGCAGTTCTTTTTTTTTTTTGCATGTAAAGAATGTGCAATGTATCACCACTTTCAATATCTATATCTTTATATATATATATATATATATATATATATAATTTTTGATGTACAAGGTTGTTGAAACTCCATATCACATATTGCCCATAATATAAGCAACAAACCTTTCTGCTATTGAGTTAGCTTCAAGTACAGCATGTCTATGGCAAGGTTGTTGTTGAGCTTTTAGGGCATATTGTGGATATCAAAAGGTAATGGACCCCCATACACTGATATCGGCTCAAATCGCATGTGTAGATCCCGTGCACATCGGATCGGAGTTGGGAGTTCAGATGGGCTGCACATAAGACTTATGTGTGTGTGTGGGTGGGGTGGTGGTGGTGGTGGACGCCGGCGAATGGACCAGGGAGCCGGGCAGGGGAAGCCGGGCAGTAGGCTCACAAAAAAAGACTATACAAATGATTGGGCAGCCAGTGATTGGCTGAGGCCTCTCAGTGGCTGCCCATTCATTTGTATGGGCTTTTTTTTATGTGCGTCTGCTTCCCAGCTTCCCCTGCCCGGCTCCCTGGTCCAATTCACCCGGCTCCCTGGTCCCCTCCACCCAGCTCTCTGGTCACTGGCATCCAAACCCGCTGTCGTCCCCCACTCCCTGGTCCCCTCACCGCCATCTGTCCCCCTGATCCCTCCTCATGCAGCTCCCCGGGAGTTGCATGTGATAAATTTATGCAAAGTGCCTGATCATGTGTGACCCCTCCTGGGGAGCTGCCGGTACAATCATGGCAAACTTGTCCTTAATGTATGGGGGCCTTAAGGAATAGAGGATAAGCATATATTTGATGTGTGATACATTTCCATTGCAAGATAACAAAGGATGATGTCATGGCTGCAATGTGCATGGTAATCAGTTGGCTGGCAGGAAATGTCTAGGTCAACCAGTGATTAGGTTGGCACCATATGTTTGACATATATCATACCTTCCAACAGTCCCGATTACCGCGGGCATGTCCTGGTTTTTCGGGGACATTCCTGCATCCTTCCCGCGGCCGGCAGTGTCCCGCAGTGAGGGGGGGGCTGTTGGGAGTCCCCCTGCCGGCTGCTGAGCAGCAGGGAATAAACGCTGTGCGCATGCGCACAGTGTCTATTCCCACAGCCAGGGGGCTGGGGGCATGGCTAGAGGCTCACAGAGCCTCTCGGTCAAGCCCCCATAGCGTTGAGAGTCTAGTGGGAGCGTGGTCTAGCGGGAGAGACGCAATTATAGGTCACGCCCTTTAATTAGGCCACACCCCCGATATTTGCAGTGCGCCTCCGGCATGCATCCAACTGTTCCTCCTCCTCTGGCTCTTTGTAAGTTGGGAGGTATGATATATATATTATATATATATATATATATGGTTGACATGAATAAAAAGTCCACACAAGCAATACTGTATATAAACGTGGAAATGGCTGACACATGAAAGGATCAGCATTACTTTTTAAAAACTTTTTTAAACTTTACCATCCAAGAGACTGGGAAAAGTAAAGTGTACTGAGTGCAGAGGCACCAGGACTGAAGCATGGGAAATCAAACATGCTATGCGAGGGGACATGGTACACTAATTGGAGGGTTCACATGCTCACGTTTCGACATTGAGCCAAAAAATTTGTGTCAAACTTTTTGGCATTGATCTTTCGCATGTTTTGACCTTTTTTAGTGTCAACTTGTGTATGTCAACCTTTTGGGGTCAACCTATTGTCTTTGAGATATACCACACCCAAATGTGCAAGTTCCCATGATGCAAGGGAGAGGACTTGCTAGAGGACTCCTGAATTCATTAAAGTGAAGCAATAGATTTGTGGTACAAGGGAAAGTATATCAAGGGCAGCCTTTGTGCAATCATTGAATATCTGAGATAATCTATATAAGTGGGTTCTGCATGTGGTACTGCTGGCAAAGCTGCTTGTGGGGCACAGAGAGAGTAATTTGAATTTGCCATCTTGTTTGAGGATATAGAAGAAATGGGTTCCACAGCTGGCTTCATCTTTAGAGAGCCCCTTACCAAAACAGAGGCAGAGATATACTCCAGAGAGCAATACAGTTCCCGATCCTGCGATAAATTAAAATCTTAGAACATCTAAAGCTGGGCACACAGGGAACTCTGGGGAACTCTATGAGCAAGCGATATAGTGCACACATATAAAACAATATCATTAACCATATTGTTCAGTGGCCACATCCAGGAGCAGGCTGTCATTGATGATATAGTCTGGATATAACTGCATGTACAAACCACAGAGGGGTCAATAACGATAAAGGAACTAAATTAACTGCAGTTTTCAAAATGGGCAAAACCATGTACACTGTAGGTAGGGCAAATGTAATACGTGCAGAGAGAGTTATGGTGCATACACATTGTTAGTGTTTTTGCCGAGTGTGTTTGCATATCAATCATGTGAAAATTTCTGTCTGGAAATCCAGGCCAGCGATTTTCATGGGGGTGAACCATACTTGCCTACCTGACCCTCTCCATGCGGGAGAAAATGCTCTGTTCCTGGACTTCCCTGGTAATGTATGATTGCCATCACATGTGGGGAGCTGGGTAAAGGTGTTTCACCACAGGTGATGGCAATCATACATTACCAGGGAAGTCCAGGAACAGAGCATTTTCTCCCGCATGGAGAGGGTTAGGTAGGCAAGTATGGGGTGAACCACTTTCCAGTGTAGGAGATGGCGGAAAGTGGCTCGCTGGGCTGGTAAAACAGGCTGACAGACGGCGGTTGACGATGATGATGCAAAAGCGAGCATCAGCACTTACCGCTCATCGCCAGGCCATACACACAAGGCGATTTTGAGCTCAAGGTAGTTCAAAACACCAAAAGTGAGCTACTTTGAGCTCAATATCGCCTAGTGCACGTATGTCCAAACTATGGTGCTCCAGCTGTTGTGAAACAACAAGTCCCATCATGCCTTGTTTTGCTATCAGGGAATGCTAAAACTATGGAAAGGAATGCTGTGATATATAGTTTCACAACAGCTGGAGGGCCACAGTTTGGACATGCCTGGCCCAGTGTGTATGAGTCTTTAAGATTTGAGTGAAATATTTTGTTTCTGTGCAAAGTAAATACTGGCTGCCTTTTTACACTGCAATTAAGATTTCAGTGTGAACACACCACACCCAAATCTAACTCTCCCTGCACATGTTACATTTGCCCCACCTGCAGTGCTCATGGTTTTGCCCATTTTGAGCACAAATTTGCCCTGCGATCAGATCTGAATTAGGCCCATAGTTCATACTAAAAGATATGCCCAAAAATTTCATTAATATAATACCTAAACTAACTAACTCAGAAACTAAAGGCTTACAGAATTATATTAGTCTTAACAAAGAAAAATAAATAAAATAACATTTTTTTTTTCCTGAAAAACTTTCCCTTGGAACTTAATGTAGTTAACGTCATGCTGGTCAGCTAGAGTAACAACAGCAGCTGTAAATTTTAGACATTTTGTAAGGGACAGTAAAATCAAGATACAGTGGGAGAAATTTACTAAGATAGGATGTTGCTATGGGCAACCAATCAGATAATATCTAGTATCTTCTAGAAGGTGCTAAATAAATCATAAATAGATTCTGATTGGTTCCCCATAGCAACATCCCATGTGAAATAGAACACCCATCTTAGTAAATGTCTCCTGCACAAAAGAAAGGTGTTTGTCCTAATTGATCTAATTCACAGTTGAGGTATCAAAAGACTTTACTTACTGTGAGAACTGAATACTAGGTAAGTAAAGCAGTTATTATCAGGAGAGAATATACTGCTAACATTTCCACTAAAAAGCCTCAGGAATACTCATGGGCGGATTGGGAATTTAAACTGGCGGTGGAAACATTTCCTGGCCACAGGCACTGCAAAATGCATTTTGGCCAAGTGGGAATCTTCCCAGAGGATTTCTATTGCCAATCTGCCCCTGGGAGTTCTCCACATATCTGACACCCTAACTATGGGCCTTATTCAGATATGATCTTAGTCAAATTTGTTTGGAAAATGGGCAAAACCACCTGCAGTAGGTGGGGCAGATGTAACATGTATAGAGAGAGTTAGATTTGTGTGAGTTATTTTGTTTCTGTGCAGGGTAAATACTGGCTGCCTTATTTTTACACTGCAATTTAGATTTCAGTTTCAGCCCACCCCACCCAAATTTAACTCTCTCTATACATGTTACATCTGGCCCACCTGCAGTTCACATGGTTTTACCCATTTTCCAAACAAATTTGTACTGAGCTCAGATCTTAATAAGGCCCTATGTGCAATTTCATTCTTTAAGGCAATTGTCTAAAAACAGTACTACTGAAGTCTACCACTGAGCTCATAGTCTGTCTTAAAGTTGCATTTAAGACTGGGATAAATTATAAGATTTAACTATTTATAGTTTAATATTATTTTACTTATGAGTTCATACCTCCCAACATGACCATCTCCAGGAGAGACACAATGCTCTGTTTCTGGACTTTCCTCTTAATTTATGATTAGCATCACCTGTGTTGAAACGCCTTCCTCATCAATAAACCTGTTTAAAACAGGTGATGTTGATCATAGATTAAGAGAAAATTCCAGAAACAGAGCATTGTGTCCCTCCTGGAGGGAGGTATGTGAGTTTCATAATGTAGGGCAGTTTTTTCCATCCTAGGTCATATGAATATCCTTACAAAGAAATAAGGATTAAAAAGGGTTGAAATTACCTGAAGGGTAAAAAAAAGGGGCAGACTAGATGGGCCAAAGGGTTCTTATCTGCCGTCAAATTCTATGTTTCTATGTCAAATTCTATAAGACACACTAACAGTCCAGGTTTTAGTGATATCCAGGCTTGAGCACAGGAGACTTAATTAGTACGGTTGTTCTGAATTAACCATCTGTGCTAAAGCCTACATAGCACTGAAACCTGCAATGCTAGTGTGCATTGGGGACTTAAGGTGCATACACACTGTACAATTTTTTGACCAACAATTTTGTTCATTTCGGCCATTCTAAATGAAATTGGTCAAAATATCTTTCAGTGTGACTGCCACGACTGACCAATGATGATGCGCATACCCACAATTTGTTTATCAAGGTTGTTCTTCAACTGTGCATGCAGTTCAATTTGTATATCTTTCAAAAAGAGCCTATAAACTGTAGCTAGATCTTTCGTCTTTCGTCTGTCGTCAATATCTTTCGTCAACATCTTTCGTCCAGGATACTGGGTTTTTAGGGAAATGTCTTTCAATGAGATTGGTCCAAAAAAATTGTACAGTGTTTATGAAAGGTTGGGAATACCTGATGCAGCATCTAGATTAAGCTTAATGTCAGGCAGCAGATACTAATTTTACAGTGACCCTTGACCCTTTTTTAAAATTAAAAATGAACAAAATGATGGTTTATTATTACATTTAGTCATATCATTGTGATAATGTGCTAATTACCTATTATTGAATGGCATAATTGTTTACTTGTTAATAGTAAATTTGATCAGATGTCCAACAGTAAAAATAACTACTACATTTTGGCATAAGTAACTTGAGACACATGAAAGCATCCAAAATAATCTCATTTAAATAATAATAAAGACATCAATCATATTTTTGCTTGCTATCAGGGCTTTTCCCAGGGTTTACAACCCAAGTTGATACGGCCTGATTCAATTTGCCCCGCAATCTGAGCATTCATTGCGGCTGCAGTTTAAGTAGTGACGGGGCAGCAATGACATGACGTGCAGTGACGGGCAGTGATGGACAGTTCCAGGGTGGCAATGCAGGTGTGTTTGGACTGTTCTGGGGGAAGTGCTTGGCAGATGCTCACACAATTGCCATCTGAGCAGGGTGGGACCCATTGTGAAGGGTGACCTTATCCTGTTACAGCCCAAGCTGAATAAGGCCCTTGTATGAAAGATGCAACCTGTGTCTTAATGGTCATGCCTAAAAGAAATAGGTTGGCCAGGGACAGTAGCACTTGGCAATGACATTATCTCCAAGTGCCCACTGAATGCTAAAAAATCCAGGTTACTGGGTTAGCACAGATTATAAGAATATTTTACCCAATGCAAAGAGTACTTATCTTGTAGTGCATAAAATAGAACTAAAAAAGGTTAAAATTAATTGCTAACATGCTAAAAATTGCATGCTTATACAATTTCGGTAAGTCATTGGTATTCATATTGAAGGAATGGTACATTACTGTAGAAGACATCTTCATCAAATAAACATCAAAATAAACAGCATACAATGTTATATTCTCTGTACAATTGTTCATGACTGTCAAAAGGCGGCAAGGTGCCTATTGTAATTTTAAAGTTCTTCCCTAAAAACTGACTGACTGATCTGATTGCTTTTAAAGAAAGCAATCTATAATCACTGCTTAATTTAATGCCAGGTATACAGCTAAATGAGATTTCCACAAGAAGCAGACATGTGTGGACAAATGGCAGTTATTCTGTGCTGGCACCATGAGACTACTGTGTATCCCACAAGAGTGTACTCAGATGAAAGATTGTTTGAATTAAAACTTCAAATATTCCAGCGTGCAGAATACATTGTGGCACACCCTGAGATATAAATCTTGTCTGTGAGTATCCTCATGTGTGTGGTGACACGAAAAATTGATGTGATTTTCAAAACATTCCAGCTGAATGATTGAACACCTGATAGACAAAGTTTTAATAAGTCAGCAGTCGCAAAAGTAGCAAGTGAGTGAGATGTACTACAAAATAAGGCCATCCCTATACATTACATTTACAACATATTGGTTTTGATATATTTCACTTGTATTTAAAGAATTTGTCTTATTAGAACATATTTATTTTCTACCATAAAATCTTTATTGCATACAAAATAATTATCCAAAAGACAAATATAATAGGAATGATGATATATAATAGAACACTTAATATTAAACAGATCAACATTGGTATTAATGTATTGTAAAGGACGACTCCATCTATAATATATATATATATATATATATATATATATATATATAATTTATTTATTTAAAAATTGAGACTGAAGAGATAACTTAATAAATAAATTGGATAGACTGTTTAATATGCACAGAGAAAGTAGCCACTTGTGGGTCGGTCAGCGTGAATAAATAAGGCAAAGACACGGCGGTCTTATCTGCAATGTTTCGAGTATTTATTACTCGTCATCAGGCTCAAATGAAAATGTACAAAGCACTTACCTATATAGCACCCCCACCACCATGCCATGGGTCGCCGGCTTTCGCTCTCCGCCCGGTCATCTCTGTGACATCATATGATTGCGATGTGCACTAGCCAGTGCTGTGATGTTAGTGTATTAGAATGCTTAATATTTGTAGACAGTCCCTTACTAAGATGTGTAAGCCTGAATCTTCGGTGATGGTCCACCGGACCAAGGGAATGCTGGGAAGTGGGTGGTGCTGAGACAGTGTGTCTGGAGTTGGATGAAATAAAGCAGCACAGCAGTGAACTCACATGTCCCTGTGTCCTTATGACTGGATTTACCAACATATGAACAAATCAAGTGCATCCCGACCTGAGAACCTGTTGCCAAGCAACCCTGTCAACAACACAAATGAAACAATTGTTAATAACACAACAGCACAAAGTGTAATGTAACACATAACATTGTAGACTATAGCTGTTATTCATAAAATAAATACAAGATACTTTAATCAAATATATATGAATTCCTGTAAGAAAAACACATTTCTGTAAATAGATATACAAGATTGGGCTGGATATGCTAAACTTCACATGAAGCCTCATCTAGATAAAAGGGCAAAGTAATTACAAACGATACCCTCGACAGGTAATGTTAAGACTGCTAATAAAAAACAGTTAAAGCTACAGTGCTCATTTAAGCCTGAGGGGTGTGCCGTATTTAAATGATGCATCCACCGAGCCTCAAGCTGTAACAGCAATTTGCCACAATCTCCTCTCTGGTTCAAAGGGACCTAATCAATAATGTTATATTTCAGGGTGGCCAAACTGTGGCAAAATTCCCTAAAATGGCGTGGCACCAGGTGCTCATTGGGACCGCTCTTGTTCTCTAATGATTGACGCATGGACGACCTATGTGCCACCATATGTTCCTTGAAAGTCCTTGTTGTCTTTCCCACATAGTGGAGACTACAAGGACATCTGATCACATATATAACATATGAGCTAGAGCAAGTAAGGATGTGTCAGATGGGGATCTTGACACCAGAATGAGGGTTTGTAATAGAAATGCCAGTTTCCAAGTATCGACATGTAGTGCAATTGATGCACCTATAACACCCTGTTTTTTTGGATAAGAATGTACTTTGGGCAGTAGTTTTGTAATTTGATACATCGTTCTGAACTAACAAATCTTTCAAATTATGTAAACGTTGATAACGGGGCAAAATAGAAGAATGTAGAAACATCTTGTTGTTAGGGTCTCTTGGATGAGTGGCCACAAATCTTGTGCAGCCTTGATGATCTCATTACTGACAGGATTAAATCTTTTTACAAAAGGGATTCTTTCGATTTTGTTATCAGTCATAGCCTTTTTGGGTTGTAAGGTATCCTCTCTTTGTGGTCAATGCCTTTGTTTTGGCGATTAGTAATTCATCTTTCTTGTAGCCCCTGACCAAAAAATGTTTTAATCATGATGTCAATTTCTTTTTCTGCATCGGCCGTATCATCACAGATGCATTGGACACAGAGAAACTGAGAGAAGGGCAACTTCTGTTTAATAGATACTCTAAAGGCCCATACACACTGGGAGATTTTGAGCTGAAAGCATCTCAGTTTTGTCTTTTGAGCTGCTTTCAGCTCATAGGCTGCCCAGTGTGCATGGGCCGGCAATGAGCGCTGATATGTGCTCCCCCCATCATCATCAGCCACCATCGATTATAAGCAGATGAGCCATGGGGTAGATGGTTTTCAATACCGTGCTGCTATGGAAAGTCATCAACCCCCGGGAAAATCGCTTGGACAGGTGAAAATCGCTCAATGTGTATCCACTGAGCAATTTTCAGGCTAGCGATTTTCCCCATCATTGCTGTGCATACACACTGGGCTAAAAAAACAAGTGTTTATGCACCTTTAGATCAATTTATATCTTGCAGATTCCAAGCTGATGAAATTCACCTGTAAATCACTAATTCAGAAACTATGCCAGTCACTATTTTTAACTTTAGTAGATACCCTCTACTGTATATAAAATATTTACATGTCTAACTAATCACACTGGGATTTTGAAACCCAGTAAGGTGGAAGTTGATGTATCGTTGTGTAGTGTTAAGTAGCCATTAGTCTATGCTAAAGAGTAAATGTAATTAAAGCAGATAAACAGGTTACGTCTTTAAGAAAAGAAGATGACTTAATTAAAAACTAACTCAAATATTAAAATTCATTACATTTTAGCATATATGGATATTGTAGGTTAAAGTTTTTGGTACATTGGAGGAAGTCACCTTCATTGTTATTTGGTTAGCTTCGCTACTGTCTTGGGATTCAGTGGACAGTCGGAGCCTATATGGATGATAGATGTTAAATGTGTTAGAATATGCTAGCCTGTGTATAAATGAAAGGTAATTTGTGATCACAAAAAAATATGCTAATGTGTGTATTTTGCAAAGCTGCAACAATCACAAGCACATGTGAGTTGGCTGATGCCATACTGTCCAGGTCATCATACAAAACAATGTAAATAATGCAGAAAACATAGCATCTATTGACTGTAATACAGGGACCTCTGAAGATAATGAAAATAAAGAAAAATCAGAATCTCCTTGGAGTAGAGAGGTGATCTAATTGCTATGTTGTGCTTCTGAGTCAGAAACCAGTTGAAGCCTGAAATATAATTTGCATTTGTGCATGCAGTTTATGCCATTAAACCAGTCAGGTTCAAGTGGTGGAAATGGTGGCTATATTTGACACTGGTCAATCAGCATCTGAACTGTGTAATGTAATTCCCCAAACTGATCACAGTGTAGAAGATCTTATGCAAACACACCTCAAACTAGTTTGGGCCACTGATAATGTTTGGATTGTAGAAGAAATAATGTGGTGTGTTTACCATAAAAATATCAGTTTCATTGATATGTAAAATATAGCACAAACAAATGGGTGGATAAATAAGTCACAGTAAGTAACAGCAACAAACAGAGATTTACAGTACATTTGTAAGTAAAGCTAAAAAGCAAGAAACTGGACAAAACCATGTTGCGCTGCAGGTGGGGCAGATGTAACATGCACAGAGAGAGAGAGAGAGAGAGAGTTGATTTGAATGGGGTGTGTTCAAAAATAAATAAATTGCAGTGCAAAATTAAGCTGCATAACCAGTGGCGGCTCTTACCTGTGTGGAGGAGCTGCCGCTGGCCATGATGCCACCCCACTACCCTCCACTGCTGCTGTTGCTGGTCCCCTCCACACTTTCAGTTTAAAAGCCGCCCATTGTGTATGGGGCAATGATGAGCGATGAGCACTGATGCATGCTCCCGCATCATCGACGGCCACCACCGCTCATCTGCTGGTATAAACAGCAGATGACCGAAGTGGTGGATGGCTTTCCATAGTGTCCTGCTATAGAAAGCCATCCACTCCGAGGAAAATCACTTACAGGTGGACAGGCAAAAATCGCTCAGTGCGTATGTACTGATCTATTTTCAGACCAGCGATATTCCCCATCACCGCTGTGCACACACGCTGGTCCTGCAGCCCATAGTTAAAAACTACTACTGCACATAACATTTGTGGGCTACTTGAGCTGGGATAGGTGTAGATCATGATCAGGATGAAGCAGGACTGGATTTAGCTGAAAACTGAAGTTAGGCTCCACAGGATATTCCAATTGAGTTCAGGTTTGTAGTCAGAAACTGTCAGAAATAATAGCAGCTATATAAGGAAACTGAACCAGGAACATGCAAGCTAGGAATTGCAGCAGTTTTAGCAGGAAACAAAACCAAGAACATACAGCAAAGGAACAAGGATGCTACTCGGGGCAATAACTATCACTGGCAGAGGTAGACTATCCGTACTGAGCTTAACTACCAGGCCACAACCAATCAGCTCTCAAAGCTCACCACATCTGAAAAGCAGTTAAATAAATTAAAAGCAAGTTCTTCTGATATGCACAGTATTCCAATAGCAGAAACTGATATTTTCACACTGGCAAGCACACCTGGATTGCAGCTCAGATATATTTGTAAGCATTGATCTGGAAAATGACTCTGACAAGGCAGAATCCTAAACTTATGTTATCTTATCTCTTATATGAAAAATGATTTGTCTGGACAGATATAGATACTGAGCTCCTAGGTCAGCCACACTGCAACAATCTACTACTTTCCTCCTTCCGACATCCCCTCAATCCCAAAAAAATTGATCCCTCTTTAGCACACTTTCACCCTCCAGCATACCCTCCCTCCATTCCACCCTTCTTCACTTTCTCCAAGTCCATGACTCCCTCCCTACTTAAATCACTTTTTACAACACTCCTCCTTCCCACCCACTCTCTTTCCATACATCCTTAATCAATCCTTTCCATCCCCATCCACACACCCTCTCCCACCTATAAAGCCTCCCACCTCTCACCCACTCATTCCATTTTCCTTCCAGCACTTTTCCAACCTCATTTTCTTGCACCTATATTTCCTCCCATATTTTTGCATTATATATATATATATATATATATATATATATATATTGTAATGTACCAAATTCCACTATGCGCTATCACATATATTACTATACCCACTTATAAATAAATGAGGCAGCCCAATCACTAAATTCCCTAGGTTAGGAAATTAGCACACTACTATACAACCCAATGGTGATCTGGCGCCTATGACAATTGGTTTGCACCATAAACTTCAAAGGGATTGTTCATAATCTCCAGCACAGTAAATTGTTCATCCACAAGATGTATTTATTAAAAATTCTTGAGATGTCAACAATGCAAAGAACCCAACCTATTTCGTCAACAATGACTTTGTCAGGGAAGTGTTTAACAAATCTATGAACGTAAACATTGCGATCAGTATAATATCATGAAACATTTGAAAACACTACACAAAGCATATGTTATAAAGACATTTCGGTACTTCTTTACTTTCACGGCGCCAGCATGGCGCCGCGCGTACTTCCGGGTTACGCTCGCCACTAACTAAGTAAAATAAACTAATTTAACGCCATGCCAACATGGATAGTTCATACCTCCACTATCCATGTTGGCATGGAGTTGATTTTAATTAGCGTGGCGAGCGTAGCGAGCCACCGAGCCCGCAGCATGGGCGAGCGAAGCGAGCCCCGCAAGGGGACTCTGACGCGCGGCGCCATGCTGGCGCCGTGAAAGTACAGAAGTACTGACATTTCTTTTACATACTTAGTGAAAATAGATGGTGAGGAGCAGAAAGAAACAAAGGCGGTGAAATGAACACCTCAAGTGATAAAAATGAGGAGAAATATACCTTCCAATAGAGATGAATTTAATTCCTATTTTTGCAGGATATCCGATAATTGGGGGAATTCAGGATTTCAAATCATGTAAGGTAAGAGATCCTTTTAAATAATACAAGCCTATTGGGAAAAATATTTTATTTTCTTAATACATATTTACATTAATAAATCTGTGGACAATTTAGTGAATAATGAACACATACCGATACAATTAGGTTAGGGTTGAACTCCATACTCGATGGGTTGAATTTGGAGTCACCCGTAAAGTGCTTTTATTTATTGTTCATATTTGCACCTCCTCAATCTCTTCCTTTATATATATCAAAGAGGACCAAGTCAAGGCCGCCATCCTGGAAAGAGATTCACTATTGTCAGAAGGGAAGATTAAGAGACCATCCCCATTTTCAGTTACTAAACCTTTCATTACAAGGTATAACCAAGAACCTCATAAGATAAGAAAATGTCTGGATGCCCATTGGCATCTCCTCCTGAAAGACCCTATTTTGGGACCCCATCTCCCCAAGAAACCCAAAATAGTGTTTAAAAGGGCAAATAATAAAAAAAAAAATATGTTGGGCCCCAAGTAGGCTTAAACCGCAAGAAATTTTCCCTGTTACAGATCAAAAATTTCTGGGAAAAGGCACCAGTCTTTACCCATGCAACAGATTAATCTGGTGAAAATACATAGATAGATGGCTATCAAAGAATTTTGAAAAACTCCCTCATTGTAATAACATACTCCCATGTGACTCTACCTATGTTATTTACATGTTAAGGTGTAGCTGCAGTTTAGTTTACGCTGGAAAATCTCAAAATTACGCGTACAGGAGCATTTACATAACATTAAAAATAACATCCAAAACCATAGTGTCCCACGACGCTTTCAAAAGAAACACAATTCTGACACAAGAGATTTAACTTTTGTTGCACTTGAAAACGTTAAAAATGGTGTAAGAGGTGGAGATAGGGACTTGGCCCTTTGCAGGCGCGAGTCATATTTTATAGAATTATGTATGTGTACTTTTAATACATTTTTTGTATATATATGTACACTTAATTATTTTCCTAAAATTATAAGGATTGGCTATAATTAAAAAGATGCCCGCAGTTGAGTATAATAACAAACTGTTAGTAGTACATTTTCCCCGCTGTATTCAAATGACTGGTGCAGAGAGAGGCTCCATTGTAGCGCTGGAAATAAATTGAACTGTCGTGTATGTCGCATGGAGAAATAAGTATCCACATTGGACTTTAAAACAACCTTATATGCATTTTTAGAGGTTGATAGGGCCACTGAGGATTGGGTCAACTTCACTCATAGATCAAAGGCAATTTTAAAAAGTAATCACCACCGGTAACTACGGTATACATATTAATTTATTTATTTGATTGAATTGCTGACTAGCTATTTTTTTAAACTAGGTTGCCTCAAAGATAAAAGAAAATACATGTCCTTGAAGAGACATTTGCATTTACAGATTTTACATGTACATTTTGTCTAAAAATAATGTTATAACTGTGTTTAAGAAATATGGAGTACAGTAATGGTGCATTTCTTTCATCCTTCAACTTGCTTGGCATTTAAAGTTAGAAGCAGAATGCAATGTCCTAGTGGGCCAATTGGCATGACTGTAACAAGGAAAACATAAGGAAACAGATTATTCTAAACACATTTTTAATCTGACCTTAATAATGAATAGGATGGATGACTTTTAAACTACAAGTCCAGGTGAATAAAAGTAAATTGCTGGTAGTTACTCATGTTAGGTTAAAGCAATTGGTGTGGTCAAAAACAGCATAAGTGAATGTATTATAGGTGGGGACTGTCAGTTTCTTAGGGCTAAATTTACTAAAGCTTCTCAAAATGAAAAGCGGTGATGTTGCCTGTAACAACTAATCAGACTCAGGATATAATTTTCTAGGATGTAATAGAGAAAATAGAGGTATAAGGTCGACATGGGCCAAGGTCGACACGACTTAAGGTCGAATTTGCATAAAGGTCGACATGAGGAAGGTCGACTGGTCATAAGGTCGACATGGGGATTTTCACTGTTTTTTGAGTCGACATGTGCCGACAGGCGGTATTTCATGCCCTACCATCCACTAGGGCGTGGAGGAGGTTATTAAAGCTGTGGCGAGCGAAGCATCGCGAGTGAAGCGAGCGATGCGAGGGATCCGATTCTCATTGCCAACGGTGTCCATGTCGACGGTGTCGACATTCAGATAAAAAAACAGTGAAAAACCCATGTCGACCTTATGACCAGTCGACCTTCCTCACGTCGACATTTATGCAAATTCGACCTTAAGTCATGTCGACCTTGGCCCATGTCGACCTTAAATCAGGTCGACCTTCCTGCCAGTCGACCTAATGGGGTCGACCTAATGACTGTAGACCTAAGTTCATTCTGACAGATGTACCGATTCCCTCCTAACCCAGCTCCCTTTCCTCACATAGCCCTTATCTCCTCACATGGTTGTACCACCACATAGAGTTGCAGTATCCCCATACACACAGCAAACCTCCTCAGTCAGCTCTATTCCACTCACTCATCTCTACCTCTCACACAGCTCAGCCCACACATAGTTCCCCTTCACACAGCTCCCCCTCACTTAGCTCTCCTTCCCTCACCTAACTGTACCCCTCATACAGCTCTCCCACTACACATGTCCCTCCTCACTCAGATTACCCATACATAAATCCACCCCTACACATCTCCTCACATAGCACCCCCATCACACAGATCTCCTTTCTTTACACAGACCTCTTTGTTCGTCGAGAGGCTTGCCACCTAGCAACAGCTGGTGGGTTAGGCTGGCAAGCCTCCCGACTGCGCAGGAAAGGTAAAGTTAAAAATAATTTCACTTACCTTCCCCCTGACCTAGGGAGCGGGTCCAGGCTGGTCACGTGCACACGCGCGCTCTCCTGAGCATTGGATCCCACCTCCTAGCTTTAGATTTTTTCTACAGCGCCTACAGGATGGAGGACTCAGTGTCTGTCTCTGCAACAGACACAGTTTACCAGTCCCCATTTGTCAGCAAGTGGCCCAAAATGGCAAAAAAGAGGAGGCAACAGGTGTCTGAGGACAGTTCCTCCTCAGAAGAAATTATTATTAAGAGAAAAAAGTGCACAGACCCTGTCTGCTCTGAGGAGAGCAGGGACAGCTCTCAGTCTGAGAGGGAGCCACCTGGTGGTCAGCAACAGTCTCCCTCAGTGTTTCCTCAGAAAAAGGTGAGGAAACACAACATTAAAAAGAAACATACAGACAATGTTTCTCACAGAGACGCCCTTACGGGAGAACATGTCTCTTTCCTGGGTATTGCTCATAGTCGGAATACCCAAATGGTGCCCAAGGCTGGCACAAACACGCTGCCTCTGAACGGCAGCATTCACTAACCCAGTCCCATAAGGGTTCTAGCAAGCAGCATGCACTGCCTAAACCTCACGATTATAGTGAGACAGAAACCCCTCAGGTAGAATGGGAGTCAGAGGAGGTTAATAGAATGTCTACATCCTCTAAAAGAGGTGAGTACAGCGACCTGCAGATGGCCAGGGTACAATTGGCGGGCAGAACGCCACCTAATAAATTATATGAATCTCATTGAGCACTAAATGAATGCTCAGAGGTGTACAATTTTGCCCAGTTAGCATTTAGGACTGCACTGGTGAAAGAGGATGAACTGGTTCTAAGAAGCCATACTGGCATACCCGATATACCAGTCCTATTTGCTCCCGAAATCGACCCGGCACTCAGCTCACTGATAGGGGAGAGAACCCAAAGTGACGCTAACGATAAACTTCTAAGGAAGATATAGCTGAAAGTGGCAGATGCAGCTGGTCCCCTCCTTTTTGTCCTAGATAAAGTGGAAAAAAAGGCAGAATGTGGAGGTTCTTTAGATTCCTTAATAGCATCTAAGAACGCCCTCCTTAAGGCCAGTACCAGAGCCACTCTAATGATTGGCCAAACTTTTGATTACATAACAAATACCCGCAGAGTACGCTGGCTCACAAAGGCAGGTTTAACTAACCTCACACCTAAGCCTGTTGAGGTACCCAACCTGGTAGATGGAGACCTGTTCGATCCAGATTTCATCAATGAGGTTACGATACGATACAAGGCCCGTAGATCCTTCTGAGATCTCAAAGGCCCCCAATCCTCCAGAAGACCCATTCCCCAAGAGGGTCGAGCTGCATCAGCCAGTGGTTCAGCCCGAGACTACAGTGGCGCCACCAGAAGATCAAGAGGAGGCTCCTACAGGACAAGACCCATGAGAGGTGGAACGTCCTAGAAAAGGAACCCCTCAAGGAGAGATGCAGGTTATGGTAAGTCCCGTACACATAACCCCCCACCTTGGCCTCTCTCAAGCTATAACAGTTTGGAAAACAATCTCCACAGACAAGTGGATTATAAAAATGATAGAGAAAGGGCTATCCATACCTCTTATCCATTTTCCGAGCCGGGCATTTCCCTGTACAAGAAATTGCAGCCCGCTGCTAGACGAAGTGTTGTTTATAGCACTATCGCAGACAGGGCCAGCTCTACCACTAGGCAGCTTTAGGCAGCTGCCTAGGGCACCAAGATCTTGAGGGGGCGCCATCAAATCTACAAATCAAAAAATCAAGGATGTCTATGAGGATCCTTGTTGTCTTTAATGCAGGTGGCGGCTGTGGAACTTCTAAGACCTTAACTCCATACTTCCCCTTGAGACATACTTCCCTATATTGCTGCCCCCCTCCTTGTACTCTATTGTGGGTAGCAAAGGGGAGGGTGCAGAGGACCTCCAGGGAAAGCAGGGGACTTGGCCACTTTCCCCCCAAAAAATGGGGGGAGGTAGGGGGGAATAAGTTGAAGTTTTGCCTAGGGTGCTGAGAAGCCTTACACCGGCCCTGATCGCAGGGCAAGATAGAATTAGCGTACAAAACCAAAAAAGGTTGGATCAGCCACCTTTTCCCTAAAAGGAAAACAGATGACACTTTCAGACTCGTCCTGAATGTCAAAAATATTGGAGGGCTTACCAGAAGTCCCATTCCTACTTTGCAAAAACGACTATTGTATCAAGGTAGACCTCAAAGAGGCTTTCCATTCAATACGGGTCTGCAAAAACCACAGAAGATTCCTAAGATTCTTCTGGAAGGACACACTATACCAATGGATGGATATGGTCTTCGGGCTGTCGAACGCACGTACACATTTACTGTCTCACCTTAGCAAACGCCAACCTATCTTCGGCATTAGTAACACTAATCAATGCCTCTCTGAGACCCAGAACAAGGGCCATATACCGAGCTATCATTAACGAATACAGTATATGGATAGCTACTCAAGCCCTCTCTTCCAATACCCTCAATTTAGCTTTAGACTGGCATCTACTACCATACGCTCTTACGGCTCAGCCTTAGCGTTATTGGTCCCTGGTCTTACAGAGAATAAGCTCTACCTAAGCCTACTGAAGGGAGCTTTCCTCTCCAGACCATGTTGTCCCCGCTACTCTAGCACATGGGACACTGAACCACTACAATTCCTGGCCTCCTAGACTCTACAACGGATATGGGCATGTTATCCAGGAAGCTTGCATCTCTACTAGCCTCAGCCTTTGCTGCGAGAGGTGCTGAACTCAGCCTCATACACATATCAGACCCATGGCTGACACAAACCCCATTAGGTTTCCATATTATCCTAAAGGGACACACAAAAACCATCTCTCTAAGCAACCCGCTGGTAGAGTTCGACATACTAAAAGACCATTCAGAGGTTGACCTGTGTTTAGTTACATGCTTGACACATTACCTTCAAATGACATCCTCGATCCGGGGTGACCATTCCCAGTTATTTATCACATGCCGTAAACCCAGACTTTCTTTGATGCAGACTGTCAGGAAGAGAGGTATTCTATAACTCTGGATGCCAGTAGCGTAGCTCCTTTTGTCTCTTTGGATACTGACCTTGATGGTGTGTTGTCTCCCATGGGATGGGTTGAGATCATTTGGTCTACAGCATGATGGTCGACAGTCATTAGGTTGACACCATTAGGGCGACATGGGAAAAGGTCGACATGGGTCTAGGTTGACATGGGAAAAGGTTGAAAGGTCATTAGTTCAAAAAGTCATTAGTTCGACAGGTCATGAGTTCGACAATGTCTATGTTGACAGTGAACAGGTCGACATGGGGTTTTTCACAGTTTTTTACCTAAATGTCAACACAGTCGATATGGACAAATTTTTAAGTGCACCACATCCCCTCGCATCGCTCGCTGCACACGCAATGCGTCGGGCATGGTGCCCACTATTTTATTTTCACGCCACGCCCTAGTGGATGGTAGGGCATGAAATACCGCCTGTTGGCACATGTCGGCTCAAAAAACAGTGAAAAACCCGATGTCGACCTAGACATTGTCGAACTAATGACCTTTCAACCTAGATACATGTGGACCTTTTCCTATGTCGACCTAGACCCACGTCTACTTTTTCCCATGTCGACCTAATGGTGTCAACCTAATGACTGTTGTCCATCATGCTGTAGACCAAATGACCGCATCCCCATGGGGTGGCCTCGTCCAGTCCTCTATTATGAGACTGTCCGGAATGTGTTATTCTCCAGGAATCTTTCCCTGTTTGTCTCCAGAACCTAAATATAACTCCTAGGTTCCACGGCATGTGTCTGGACTTTATGTTCCAATATTTCTACTTTTCATGTGAATATCCTCAGGATCGTGATGGAACAAATTCTGATTACTCTCCTGTTCTTCCTCATGTGCGTTGGGCCATTACTGGCTTTCTGACTATCTCCTTCAATGAAGTTGAATATTGGCCTGATTAATAGAATATAACTGTACTTAGCACTGCTATTACTAAGAACCTGGCCGGCCTGATATCTATATCCTCTACTCCTGTGTTTACCCTTATGACTTTGCTCTACTGCTTATATTTTACATTTTGTATAATAGGATCCGATAGACTATCCTCCTGTTTTATTGAATACTACAAGTTCACTGCCCCAGTCGGTGCATATTGATATTATCCTTCAGTTGGGTGGGGGAGGGGGGATAGAAGAGGTAGACTAGAATGGTGTAAATTAGCTACAATGTAGATGTTTCTATCCTGTTGGGTTTGCGAAAAACCCATGTCGACCTGTCGACCAAAATTCATGTTGACTTTTTCACCTGTGTACATTCTATATGTCGGTATTTTGACCATGTCTGGATTTTAAATGTCGGTATTTTGACCTTGTCGGGATTTTGACCATCAGTCAATGGTTGTTGGTAATTTGACCGTTGGGATTTTGACTGCATCCCGTATTTTGTGCTAGAAAAGCCTAGCCTTGGCATAATATCAGTATTAGGCACTAGCAAAGCATGCCTCCCACTATTACCATCTCCAGGAGGGACACAATGCGCTATTCCTGGACTTTCCTCTTTATGTATGATTGCCATCACCTGTGTTGAAGCACCTTTTTTGAAAACAGGTGATGGCAATTATAAATTAAGAGAGAAGTCCAGGATCAAAGCAATGTGTCCCTCCTGGAGAGGGCCAGTCAGATGCTTGGTTGCATAGGGAGAGGTATCAGCAGTAGAAAGAAAGAAGTAATAATGCCAGTGTATGGGTCATTGGTACGACCTCATCTAGAGTACTGTGTTCAGTTCTGGAGGCCATATCTCCAGAAGGATATAAATACATTAGAGACTGTACAAAGAAGGGCAACTTAAATGGTGCATGGCCTACATCACAAAACGTACCAGGAAAGACTAAAAAAACTTAATATGTATACTTTGGAGCAGAGAAGGGAAAGGGGGGACATGATAGAAACTTTCAAATATATCAAGGGCTTTAACAAGGTACAGGTGGGAGACATTCTTCACAGGAAGGGGAGCAGCAGAACAAGAGGACATGCACTGAAACTAGAGGGAGGAAGATTCAGGGGAAATTTGAGGAAGAATAACTTCACAGAAAGAGTAGTAGATAAGTGGAATAACCTCCCATCAGAGGTGGTAGAGGCAAATACAGTAGTACAATAGTAGTACAATTTAAACATGCTTTGGATAGGCATATTGATATGCTTACAAAAAATAAGGATCAAATATGGTTTGAGGTAACATGTTAAAAAAGGGGACAGACTAGATGGGCCAAGTGGTTCTTATCTGCCGTCAAATTCTATGTTTTTATGTTTCTATAAAACAAACACTTACATTTTAATTCTTTGTACTATTAAAACTCAAAACCAAAACTCTCTCCCCTCACTCTCACAAAGTTTGGTTGGTCAGCACTATTAAGGAAATAAAAAGGCACACAGGGAACATGTCTATGCACCTTATAAAATGCATGGAAAATGGAACAAAATAAAACAGTCACCCCCTAGTTTTAGGCAAAGCAAACCAAGTGGAAGCCAGAGCAACAAAGGGTGTGATTCAGGTTGGCGTGGTAAGCAGTGTAAATTTGCTGCTTATTGAGCTGGGAAACGTGGCCCGCCGGGTGAGCGAATGCCTGCTCCCCTTTGCTGAATGGGCTCATTTGCATACGAATGGATGTGCTCGCTGATGCATCCATTCAGATGCGGACGTATAGGAAAACAATCATTTGATGGTAGACCGCTCACCGCTCAGTCTGGTCTGACTTTTATTTGGGCCGGAGATGGGCGAACAGGGGGTGTACGCTGATTTCATGTCATGAAGGCAGCGCCTACCCCCGTGCAGGCTTTGCCATGCCTGCGTTTGCATGAGGACAGACTGCATTTTCCTTGGTTCACAGTTTTTGTTGGCTCGCCCAGCAAATGCTGGGCATCCCTATGTGCCAGCCCCCTGTTCGCCTACTAAACGCCCTGCTCTGTGCTAAAGTCTCAATGACTGTTATTGTCGCTAAAGGCATTTGCACAGCAGCACTGCACATTCTTATATGTGGCCGTGTACATTCGCTTATACACACGAGCCTTAACATCGGTCCCTGCAGCAAATTCGTTCCCTGGCTGGTCCAGTCAATAAGCTCTTTATGGGAACATCAATGATTTGCATATTGAATAGCTTACTGATGACTACAGGCAGCACATAATGTCAAATTCATTCATTGTGCAGTTTTTCCATATGGTGAACCTTGATATCTTATGAGGGTGCTAAAAAAGATTTAGAATCTAGTTCACAACCTTATTCAAGTCTTATCTGTCAGATAGACTGCTCCTCAGTAGTGTAGAGCTGTCGCTGTCTCCACTCTTGGCCAACACTGCCGGGAAGAAGTGACCAGCCAGAGCAGAGATAGCGACAATGAGGCACCGGAACGGGACTAGGTAAGTGAGCGGCTCTGTTGGCAGGGGAGGTAAGCAGCCGGGTGTGCAACAACACCGCTCACTCTACACTCCGCCTGTCAGAGGAACCATGCACCCTCCACCGAAGGGCAGCAACCAGTGCAGCAGCCCTTCCCGGTGAGCGGCACTGACAGGCCACCCAAGGAGGAGATGTACAAGGTTCCTCCGGACCTGCCACTAGCCAAAGCCCAGAATCCGGCAGCACCCAGAACCTGCCTGCCAGCTCCCACGAAGTTACCACCAACGTCCTCTCAAAGACTCTAGCAACCACGCATTAAACCCCAACCCCTAATTCATACCGCATTTATAGTGATGTAATATGACCCTGATGTTTTACAAATCATATTAAAAGCATTTGTTGTACCTTTGTTTTAATTCCAAGTAAAGCATTCACGTTTTGCACAATACACAATCACAACAACAAAAGGAGCAGAGCCTGGCACAAACAAACTTTATTACTTAGACTGCTCTGTTTATGGTTTGGAATTTTGGGTTAACTAATACCTGAATTATTTTCATGGTATAGAAAAGTCTCCTTGGTATAATATTTTCAAGATGATGCTGCCTCTTCACTTAGGTGAACAAGCTGCAATGGATCTCAAGTTTTACCTTAAAATTGTATATCTAGCAGACCATAATCTGATAAAAGAAAGTCAATAGTCAACAATAAGAGAATTTTGTAAAATTTACTAAGATGGGAGTTCTATTGAAGATGTAATGTTGAAGATAATTCATAGAATCTGATTAGTTGCTAAGGGCAACATCCGATCTTCAACAGAACTCCCATCTACTAAATTCCTCCCTATGTGTTAGCCTTACCTCTGTGCCATAGGTGCTGCCTGAGGATAACTCAATAATTCTCTGGAGATAATGGAGAAAAAAGCAGAAGTGCCACAATACGATCCTGTACAAGATACATTTGAACTGAAGTAAAAGTACAAGATGATTGATTACAGTCAATTCCTCCCAGTCATCCAATTTGAGAGAGTAATATCTGGGGACCACCAGGTAGGAATTCCTTGCTGCTAATTTATAAAACTATGTCAAGGAAGATGGATTTACATTGCTAACGCCTGTTTTCTTGTATTACAGTAATATAAACATGCCTTGAAACTTTTCTATATCTCAATTTTTATATAATTAAAGCGTGTTGTCCAATACTGTAGACTAAGAACTAGGAAGCTCTATTAGATTATCAATATGGGTAACTAAAGGGTAGACTTGATTGGACGTCTTAATAAAAACAATAACCACAAATGTCTTTTTTTTTCTCAATAAAATGTCCTAGATGGCTTAATGCAGTTTGACAGCACAATCCCTCTGCAATGATAATTGCTTCCTGGTTCTGGCAATGGCTTCCCATGGTAATTCGTGGATGCTGTTTTAATTCAGGGTAGGAGTTTTCCCCTGACAGCCAGGAGAAACCATTGTGTTATAAGAGGCAGACAGATGTTACTGCTTGCAAAGGGGTAATATATTCGAAAGGCCTAATATCACGTAAAACATTTAATTGGAAAAATATTTTATATATATATATATATCATAGGCGTGCGCAGCCCATTTTCTTAGGGGGTGCACCATTGGAGGGGCGTGTCTATCATTGCCTACTGGGTGTGTCCATCACAGCTACTGGGTGTGTCCATCAACGCATCAATGCAAACTTAATAGAAGGTGACTTATTTATATCTATGCCATTCAGAATAAATCACCCCCACCACACACACATATCAGAAACAGGGACAGTGCGCGCCGTAATGCCCATTACACATAATGCTAAGCATAGTAATGCTCATCACACATACAGCAATGCCCATTCCACATAATGCCACACACCATAATGCCCATTACACAATGGAGGTTATTCTGATCGGAGCGGCCAAACGTGCGTACGTTCACTATTAACGTACGCTATCCGTACGCGGCCGTTGGGGTTAAGTCCACCCACAACTCAGCCGCATACGTACGGCCAGAAACAACGTCAAAGGGGAGTGGCGTACAATTGAGCGTACGCCAACGTACACGGACGGGCCAGCCCTTACACTCCGACAACTGGCGTACAATTGAGCGTACACCACCGTTTACGGACGTCTCTCGTCCGTCTTCCCACCGACTTCTTGCGGCTATCTGAGCGTACGCCAGCTTGCACGGACGGGTCCCTATTGTTTTCAATAGAAAAGTCAGCTTATGTCACCGCTCGTGAGAGTGAGCGTACGTCCGTGTACGCTGACATACCCTTCACATATATGGACCTGCAAATCTTGGCTTTCAACTATAATTATGAAAATTAATTAATTGATTGAATTAATTAATGTGCAAAATAGTGGGCATGGGCTTAAAACATTGCTGAAACATCCTTTGTAGGTGTTAGATGTGGTTTATGTTATTGTATCCTAAATACAAAACCTATGTTTGTATTAGAGTGAACACGTTGACACATGTCGACTTGTGTAGATTGAGTGTGCTACTGTGTAAAGTCTATGAAAGCACGTAGTGAATGTGTCTAACTGTTTAACAAATACCTACCTTAGCATATATAAGCAGGTCTTACAAAGATTCTTACCTTAAATTAAACAAACCTTTAAATGTAGAGAAGTATAGAAAGATAAGCTTCCAATGTGTTTGAGTGCTGTGTGTGGCTTGCAGGTAGTGAAATCATGGTTTGGACTTAATAGACTGCAGCATTGGTTATTACATTCAGGTGTATGTGTTTGGTAGTAATCAGCGTAAATTAGCAAATCCAGGCGCACGCTGGCATGCGGTATCTGTAGGGGTGGTTTGAGATGGCGGTTGGCGGCCGCCTGTTTTGTGTCCGAAATGAACGGTGCTTTAGTCGATCGTGCGGTAGTAGCACCGCTCATTTTTGGTGCACACCCCCGTGTACGCCCATATTTACGCCCATTTTCCCTCATTATTTCGGCCGCTCCCCTCATCACGCCCCTATGCCGCCCCCAATGCCCGTACACTCGCGTATAGGTTTTTTCGCACGTTGAGACCCGTCCGTAAGCGTTGTGGAGTGTTCGCGCCTGCGCATTAGCGAATGTACGCATGCGCAGATCATAAAAAAACCCGGGACGTACGCGTACGGCCCGGCCGCACCAACCAGAATAAGGCCCAATATGCCAGGGCTTGACAATTAAAAAAAATATATGAACAGCTGGTACAGTGCGTACCAAAGACACATGCCAAAAATTTACACTGCAATGCCTCACACTGTAATGCCCATTAAACATTGCGCCACACACTGATGCCCATTACACCTCACACCGTGATGCCCATTACACATTATGCGACACACTGTGATGCCCATTACACATTGCGCCTCACATGTGATGCCCATTATACATTACGCCTCACACCGTGATGCCCATTACGCATTATGCCACATTCTGTGATGCCCATTACACACTATGCCACACAAATAATGCCTATTACATATAATGCCTCCAGTAATTACCCCGACACATAATTCCCCAGTAGTGTCCCTTACAGATTTCACATATTCGTGCAGAAGATGAGAGAAGAGGGAAGAAGAGCGCTCACCGTCACGGCCCTGTGTGGTGTGTGCTCAGCTCCTGTGCTGCTGAGCGGCTCATGCCAGCGCTGACAGACATTTGATATATGGTGCTGGAGAGCTTGCGGTCAGACAGCCAATTGCTAACTCTGGCTGGCGATTCTTGGGCTCTAAGAGGCTGGTAGACAGACGCCATATTTCAAATGTTCGTCAGTGCCAGTGTGTGCAGCTCAGCGGGCATGTAGCTGAGCAGGCACCAGACAGGGCCATGGCGATGGGCGGCAGCAGGTGAAGAGTAGCCAAGCACACCTTCCCAGGACCCAGCATTCTAGGCTGTATCCTGCTCAGACTGTTGATTTATCTGGCACATTACTATTTTTATTAGCATTCAACAACCCCCTCCTTCTCCTTGTGGCTCTGTTATTAAAATTTTGGCAGCCCCCCCACCCATAACTTAGTTCTTATGATATTAACTGTACACCCCATCCCACCCCGTTCCCCCCTCCCCTTAAATTAGTTTACTGTACCTACATTGTTGCACTGGTTTAGTCTTGCTGCTTCTGGTCATTTATGAGGCTCCTCACACAGCTCAGATCACTCGTGCCTGAGGCTGAGCGCAGTGTCTTGTCTTCTGGCCCGCCCCCAATCATCCTCACGATTGGCTGCCAGCCGGATGCTATGCTGACTGAGAGGAGGAACTACCACGGCCACTTGTCTGTCAGAGTCCTCTTGCCGGTTTTCAGCATTGCGCAGCGTGCAAACTGCACCAAAGTTATTTCCGCCCGTGGCGGCCGCCAGACTCAGCACTGTCAGCAACCATCCCGGCCGAGCCGCATCTTCAATGCTGCTGTCGGCAGGTGCTGCAATCGTTCGGTGTGGTGGGGGGGGGGGGGTGTCATTAGGAGGTGCCTGTGCACCCCTGGCACCCCCCGTGCGCACGCCTATGATATATATATATATATATATATATATATATATATACACACACATACATGCAAGAATATTGCAACCACATTTGTGAATTTGTCTGCTATTATCTGGTTTGTGCGATCACTTTCACCTAAATCGAGGCCGTATAAACCTGCCACTGTGGACAGAAGAACATCATATTGAATACTGCCACTTTATCTATGAACTTTGCCACTATCTGGTTTGAGAGACCACTTTTCACCTAATCGGTAGCCTTAAAAGTTTCGTATAGACCACCTTCTTATGGTTAGAGGATATACCTACATTCACAAACTGTGTAGGAGAAACCTTCTTATTGGATTGATTCATTGCCCCTTATGAAGTCCTAAGGGACGAAACGCATTGGGCCGCGGATCTGCATTGTATGTGGCACTTTTGGAAAATCCGAAACTGTGAAATGAAACCTTATTGCTGGATTAACCACCCATAAATGTATACTTGTTTTTACAAACTTCCATTGATTTATTGTATGTACAGCCATTTAGTGGTATTTTTAGTATAGCGCACCCCTATTCTCTCTCTCTAACACATATATATATATATATATATATATATATATAATATATAATATATATATACAGATGGAGCCGGACTTATTGTTGCTGGCGATCCGCCAGCAACACGGCGCTCCATCTCACTGAGACGAGCGTGCGTCCCCCACGCACACGCGTCTCAGTATCCGGGCGGTGAGGTGGCGAGGCGGACGCAATACTGTCCGCCTCCCGCTCAAGGGGGCTGGGGGGGGATTTGAGGACACTGCGGGGGGTGCGGTCACCGGGCGACCAAGGGCAGCACCGTTGGAAGGGGACCTCGTGCGTGCGCGTCCCCTTCCGGCATACGGATGGCACGGGGCAGGGGGTGGCGGCTGGCGTCGCCATCGCCATACCCTGCAAAGATGAATCCCGCTACATCTGTATATATATATATATATATATATATATATATATATATATATAAAATATGTATTAGATATCGATGAGGTCTTAGGGTAAAACTTCTCATTTAAGCCTATTTGATAAAAGACTGAGTAGCTGTGATGGCTCAATAAAGTTAATCCTAAATGTACATTTATTGCAACCTCAGTATCTAAGCTATGTCTATCCAAACCAAACATTAAGCCTGGTGAAGTGTTACAGGCTGGGTTTGAAAAACGGCATTAGCTGATTGACTGGTCCATTATTACTGGACATTTTATCACTTTACTAAGCTTAAAAAATCTTCCACAAGTTGTGTGAATGCTGCTCATAGAGGGGTAGATGTATTGATATGCTTTTTTGTTCCTTAAAATCCCAGGCCAGCTTCACCATGTTATCTTGGCGAAGTGGGTCCGGACATAGGCTGCATTTATCATTCATGCGGCATCTGTTATGGGAGTGCGTTATCCTCCCCCAGCAAGGATATGAATCCTCCCATATCAAATGTGAGCTGTGTCTCCAGCCTTCTAATGCTCGCAGGGCTTGCTGGTGTTCGGCGTATTAAAATTAAAACAGAGCATGCGCCGTGTAATGTTTGCATGGGATGCTGGTAAATGGACGGTGCTGTTTTAATTTTAAGATGTCGAAGACCAGCAAGCGCCACGGAGCATTAGATGCCTGGAGACCCGCAGTGCCACATCAAGATGGCGAAGAAGACGGCAATATGGGCATTCACATCGTCAGTTCATACTTTAGAGGTACCACTGTATTGAAATAATACCTGCACCGATATGACACATGCCCCGCATTGTGGGAGTAATACATCAGGGGAAGCGCTATCACCTGACATATGTGCGGGGATAGCACATGTACCCCTGATCAGCATTTCATATATCTACCCCAGAATGTCATGGAAAAAAACAAAGAGATTATCAACATACACTTATATTTATAACTTAAATTGTGCTATGAGTGTCCATCCACAGATGAAGCATTTCAGAAGCTTCTATATAACTAAGCTTTGCAAATAGGATTTGTTTATAACACGGTTTTCATGATAACTGTTCAGGAGATTATTGCACGTGCTGTATACAGCTGTATACTGCTGCAGGTATATTACTCATTCTGCACTTTCCTATATGCTATGTATTCATTCATTTTCTTGAGACATTGGGACATGGGGGTCTACATAGTATCGTACTGGGGTATAAATGGCTCACAGGGTGATTGCAGTGGTAGGGGCCAATGTTTAGGCATATAGCCAGCCTCCAGAGAGAGTTTGGTTAGCAGGGCCAGCAACAGGAGTCTTAGGGCCCAGTACACTGATATCTCTGTGCCTCCCACACCCCATTGCCCTTGAGTAGCGTATTTTATTACATTGCATATTATATGTGTTTTTTTCTATTATTACACCCCCCCCCACCCCCCAGATATTTAATAGTCATTGCTCAATGTAATATAGAAGGACAGATGGGAGTCCATAGCATTCTGTGTTTTGAGGTTTGGGGTGTGTTGCGTGATGTCCTTAAACTCATTAGTGCAGGTAGCCGAACAGGTGACCAGGCTCATGGGGGTTATTGGAGAGGCGTCAGAGTAAATTCCCTTCCAGGAATCCAAGTGGTTAGGAGCGAAGGCCAGAGCTCAGCTGGGCAGCACCTTTATAAACCATTCCTAGATGCTGCACTGCCACAAGCCCTCAGAACCTTGGTGCTCCGGAGCACAAGGTTGAGGCCTAGTATGGGTGTCCCCCATTTTGCCGGTCCTGGTGGTGAGCCACCATAGAAACTTGTCTAATTATTACATAGTACATGATCTGGACCTCTTGCTAAAAATGTATTTAATATTGCTAGTATATAAATGATAATTTACCAGCTTAATAACAGCAATCATCTCTAGAAAATACACCTTATGCAAATATTTAAAAAATACAGTAAGTACAAGTTTAGATATGGAAACTGATAACTAGAGGAGGGCATGGGCCCTCAGGCATGGGGCCAACCGGGAATTTTTGTGTTATTCCCCCCACACACACATGCATTGTGCTCCTTGTGGGCAATGGGTAGGAAGGCAGTACTCAGGAGTTGCTTGTAACTACTTAGAAATGCTTCAAGATCATTTTACGTTACTTGTAAATTGGCTTAACAGATTGCAAGTATCATATTAAGAAGATGGAGTACATGGAAAACATACTTTTGAAAAGCAAGCAAATAGAAATACTAATGTATAGGTTAAAAAAAAATGTCTTGGACATGCTTGAATGAGAAAATCAAAATCAAAGTGCTGATGTTTAAAATTATGCTTATTAGTACCATTTTGTTTTACTTATTTGTAATTGTAGAAAAAGTAAATGAAGCCATGCGGTTGTTTACAGGCAGCTTTGCACTTGGCAGATTCCTGGATTCTTGGAGGTCTCAGCAGAGTCAGGGAGAACAGTGAATTTCAATGCTTCAAGAGCAGACTGTGCAAATTCTGCAGATGCTTGAATCTGTCTCGTCTGCAGCAAATCAGATATAAATTGCTCTAACAATTGTTCTGCTATAAACATCTATGAATAACTTTGATTATGTTGTTGTAGTTTAGCTATAAAAACATTGATTGCAAAGTATTTAACTGAAACACCTGTGATACGAGTATATATATATATATATATATATATATATATATATATATATAGACACTTGCCTCCCTCCAGCCGAGGGAAGAAACGAGCCAGCACACACACGTAGTGGAAATTAAAGAACTGTATTAAGGATATACGTTACATATCACAGCAGGTGGTAAACAGCGGCTGACCCAACAGCCGTTTCAACTGGCAGCCAGCCAGTTTTCATCAGGGGTACCAACACAGGCAACATACATGCAGGCATTACATACCTTCCAACATGACCCATCCCATTAGGTTACAAAATGCTCTGTTCCTGGACTTCCCTGCCAGTGACAGTTACAGATGTGAGCCTACAGCACAGTCCAATATTCAAAGAGGGGGGTCACATCAACTCTCAGTGATGTTTGGGATGGCAGCTGGTGTGGCTCCCCTTTTTGAATATTGGACTGTGCTGCAGGCTCACATCTGTAACTGCCACTGGCACGGAAGTCAAGGAACAGAGCATTTTGTACCTAATGGAATTGGTCATGTTGGAGGGTATGGCATTATATACCCGTTAAAAAGGCGCCAATACCGCCCCATTCATGAATGTTGTGCGCTGTCACTCAGCACCACGCTGGGTGAGTGCGCGCGATGCACTGGGTGTGTGTAGCGCATCATTGGGATACCCCTCTGGGCTTAGCCAATGATGTCGCTCTGTTGCGCTGTCATAGCAAGCTGTATAAACAAAGTGACGGTGTCAGTGAGTGTGGGAGATAACTTATGGTGTGGGAACTGTAAGACTCCGGTAGCGGGGGGTACAGTGGACGCATGCGGACACATAATTAGTGTAAATTGCGGAGTTAGACACAGGTGATTGATGTGTCATACGGGTATAACAGGCAAGTGCACGCAAGAGCTAGAGTAGTGTGTGCTGAGCACTGACTGTGTTATGGCAGTGCTTAGAGACCAACAATCATGGTACGGATGGGTCAATCTAAATATATAAGAATCACCACATGTAAGGTATACGGCTCAGTGTTATTGCCTGCATGGTGTTATAAGGAAAAAACAGTTTGAAACCATGCAATAATAGCAAAACACACGGCGGTGTTCAACCAGATACCAAGCACACGGAGGTGCTGGATCTGGGCATACCAGCTAGCAATATAATAAACAGTGGGATCGCAGTGTTAAGGGTACACTCAGGCACCGTGCGTACTTAGACCACCCATGGTTGGTCATACATAGGGTACAGTAATGGATAAAGTACAGTAGTAGAAAAAGTAATACACATGGGTATTGTGCGTGTCTGGGGCTACTCTGTTGCTGAGTGTACCCTGGCTGCCAGTTGAAACGGCTGTTGGGTCAGCCGCTGTTTACCACCTGCTGTGATATGTAACGTATATCCTTAATACAGTTCTTTCATTTCCACTACGTGTGTGTGCTGGCTCGTTTCTTCCCTCGGCTGGATCGAGGCAAGTGTCTCTATTTATCCCTTATGTGCCATAGCACCACTCACCAAAGCCACTGTGGATGTGTGCCACCTTGTGACCCTCACTATATATATATATATATATATATATATATATATATATATATATATATATATATATATATATAGATGCGAATTCATCCAAATAAATGAAAAAATAGGAGGCGGCACTCTCAACGTAAAAACAAGAGTATTTCGTCAAATCATATCAAAGTGAAAAAAACTCAGCCTGTGCGTCAACGGTTTCGGAGCTGGCGCTCCTTCATCAGGGCAGCTGGTCTGTGCATAGTGTCAGCATAACAAAACAGTGCAGGAACAAACAAGTATGGTATATAACACACAGTTTAAATAGCCAGAGGCACACTTACGTGATTGTTGCGCCGAGCTGGACCCGGAGACAGGCTTCCGGCGGGGATTGTAGCCACGTGACTCCCAGCAGCAGCATCGTTGTCAGGGCAACCCGCTGGCGTCTCCTCCGGCTCACAGACGGCGGCTGTGAGGGGTCAATATGGTATGCACGTTGCTAATAAGCATACGGGTGCATACTAAAGTGTAATCTGCGTGAAGATATAAATAAGGGGATAATTAAAAAATGTTTAAAAAACATGGAATAGCAAACACGTGTATTAAACAGTGTTGGAGTATGGAGCTATTATTTATGGCACAATAATCAACGCAAGTGTGACTCGTGTTCACACCATATATACAAATATCTGGATACAGTGCATTCTTACATAAAGAAAACAGTAAAGCATATTTATAATGGCTAACCAATACTGATAGATGTCAATAAAGGTTTTTATGACGGGGGCTTATTACACTTCCTGGCTATTATTTAATGTGGAATTTTGATATTTTTTTATAAAGATTGTTATGGTATAAAACCATTCTATAGCCCTTCTATGACACAATTAAGTGGAACAGTTGGATCCCAACTGTAGATTATTAAGATTTTATAGGAACATGTGAATGAACTGAATCATAAAAAGATGTTAAGGGATGTTTTTTCGTTTAGGCCGCGAGGCGCTGTGGTATCCAGAACGTGGATCCAATATGTTTTGCGTTGCAACAGGCGTTTATGTCTGTCTCCTCCACGTATTGGCATAGGGACATGTTCTATAATTTGGTAGGACAAGCTAGCCAAAGTATGCTGATGGGCCTTGAAGTGGCGGGCAACCGGTTGGTCGATGTCTTTACCAGCTATGCAATTTTTTATAGCTGCCCTTTCTTTGAAGGGACGGCTGGTTTGGCCAACGTAGTAGAGCCCACATGGGCATTTGATAATGTATATTACATATGGGGTGGTACATGTAACAACTTGTGTGATGGAGTATTTATGGTGATCTGGGGTGTTTGAAGGAAGATCCTATGTCGAGGTATCGACAAGCCGTGCATGTAGGGCATCTATAGCACCCTGGTGCTTTACTTTGTGTGCCACTTGGCAAAGGTATATAAATATAGTACAATTTCACCATTTCCACTATTGTTAGCCTTGACAAAGGGGCATTGTAGCCTCATTGGCCTCACATTGGCCTCATTTATGCTTTAATACATGCTGATTGTTTTTTGAATAAGACCCTGGAGTGCCATCTTTATGCTCTGTGACTATATATATATATATAGACTCTTGAAAAGGTGCTGGAGGACACACTCGTGCATACCCTTCTCTGGTATTCCTCCCCTTTCTCAAGTGCCTTGCCTATTTGTAAAAGCCTTCTATAAAGGTTCATCATTATCGGATATCACCGATTTTTAAATTAAAGAAATTCTGGTATTGGTCATAGACTTAGCATACCGCTTTGTTCTTGTGTACCCCTGAGGAAGTCTCTTTGGAGACGAAACGCGTCGGGTCTATCCATGCGGTTCTAAAGAATTCGATTCTGCCAACGCTTATTATGAATTGTTTTTAATAAATGTTATTGAGAATGTCCGATTGTCTTTTTGCCTAATAACTGAGCACATGACAAGGTGGTGGGAATTCTCAATCAGCGCCCTCTACATCTTTCTATATATATATATATATATATATATATATATAATGTATATAATGTGTGTATGTGTGTGTGTGTGTGTGTGTGTAAAAATCTACCTAAAGGTGCGTACACATGGGGGGAGATATATTGCTTGCAATATATTGCTGAGCAATATATTGCTCAGTGTCTCTTTTTCAACAAGCGACCAGAGATGGTCGCTGTTGAAAACGAACCTCTGCTGGGGGTGCCGCAGAGGTAATTAGCTGGTCGCAGGAGCAAGCTCCTGCGACCAGCGATTACAATGGGGCAGAAAACGGGAGCGCGCACCCGGAGATTTATCGCCGGGGCACACTCCCAATCACTGGCAATATGGTCGCCTGCGACCATATTCCCAGCGATTATAGCACCTATCTCCCCCGTGTGTACACAGCATTGCACATATAACTGACTGCAATGTATTAGCTGGCAGTCAATATTACATCCTGGCTGCAGGCAGAGGGGATTGCTTGCAAAACATAGTTTATAAAGTCCACAATAAACTTTGGAAGGTATTAGTCTGACTTATGACCAGTTTATAAAGTAAGAGTAGCGAAAAAAGATGAATTTGGTAAAATTTGCCCATTTTTTGACTGCCAATGTTGACCATGTCAATTTTTCAAATTTCAAAGTGTTTTACTCATTCAAAGCAGAATTTGGCTTCTGCCCCAAAATGCTTTGTTTTCGAGTTTAACCCCTTCCTGACAGAGCTAGTTTTTGCGTTCCTGACAGAGCCATTTTTTTCAAATCTGACATGTCTCACTTAAGTGGGGATAACTTTTTTTTGCTTTTACTTATCCCAGTGATTTTGAGATTGTTTTTTCGTGACACATTGTACTTCAAATTAGTGGTAAATTTGGGTCGATACAGTCTGTGTTTTTTTGTGAAAAATACCAAAATGTCGTGAAAAAATGGAAAATTTAGCGATTTGCAAAATGTTAAATTTTCTGCTTGTGAGACAAATAATCATACCACTCAAAATAGTTAATAACTAACATAGACCATATGTCTACTTTATGTTGCCATCATTATTTCAACTTCCTTTTCATTTTTTTGGACACTAGGAGGCGTAAAATATGAATAGCAAATTCTCAAATTTTCAAGAAAATTTCAAACACTGATTTTTTTAGGGACCAGTTCAGTTCTGATGTGACTTTGAGGGACTTGTATGTGAGACACCCCCATAAATGATGCCATTTCAAAAACTGCACCCCTCACAGTATTCAAAACAGCATTTTGGAAGTTTGTTAACCCTTTAGGTGTTTCACAGGAATTAAAACAAAGTGTAGGTGAAATTTCAAAATTTCATTTTTTTTGCAGAGTTTCAATTTTAATACATTTTTCTAACGAATACAGTAGATTTTACTAGAGAAATGTGACTAAAAATTGATTCCCCCAATTCTTTTGTTTTCATAAATATCCTATATGTGGCCCTAGTGTGCACGGTGACCAAACCACAGGCTTCATAATAGAAGGAGCACCTACTTGATTTTGGAGCCTCCTTTTTATGAGATTATTTTTTAGGCACCATGTAGGTTTCTAGGCACCATAAGATGCTAAAAGTTAGGAACCCCCCCACAAGTGACCCCATTTTGCAAACTACACCCTTCAGGGAATTCATCTAGGGGTATAGTGTACATTTCAAACCCCCAGGGGTTTCACCAATTGTGGTACAACTGGGCAGTGAAAATAAAAAAAAATAATTTTTCATTTTCACAGCTCAGTTGTATCAAAATTGGTGAAACCCCTGGGGGTTTGAAATGTACACTATACCCCTTGATGAATTCCCTGAAGGGTGTAGTTTGCAAAATGGGGTGACTTGTGGGGGGGTTCCACTGTATTGGTGCAACATAGCACCCACCATTCATTCCACCAAAATCTGTGCTGCAAAATCCAAAAATCACTCCTTCCCTTCTGAGTCCTGCCATGCACCCAACTGGTATTTTTTGGTCACATGTGAGGCATTGCCGTACTCGGGAGAAATTGGGGCACAGATTTTGGGGTGCTTTGTATCCTTCATTCCTTGTGAAAATGAAAAATTTTGAGCCAGAACTGCATTTTTCTGTAAAAAATTACATTTTTTTACACAAAAATGCAGATCTGGCTCAAAATTTTTCATTTTCACAAGGAATGAAGGATACAAAGCACCCCAAAATCTGTGCCCCAATTTCTCCCGAGTACGGCAATGCCTCACATGTGACCAAAAAATACCAGTTGGGTGCATGGCAGGACTCAGAAGGGAAGGAGTGATTTTTGGTGGTGGAATGAATGGTGGGTGCTATGTCGCATTAGCAAGACCCCCGAAGCACCAATACAGTGGAACCCCCCCACAAGTGACCCCATTTTGGTCACCAGCTTTGGGAGGGGGGCTGGCGCTGCGGCTGGCGGGGGGGTGGGAGGGGTGCTGGCGCTGCGGCAGCCGGGTGGGTGGGAGTGAGGGGGGCTGCCGGGTGGGAGGGGGGGGGGCTGGCGATCGGTGGTGATCGGTGCTGTTCTTAACAGCACCGATCACCACCGATCACTGTGTTACCGAGCGGCTTAGCCGCCGGTAACACAGAAAACGCTGCAATTGGCTGTTCACATTTGAACAGCCAATCGCAGCGATCGCCGACCGGGGCTCAGGGACAGCAGACATCTCCAAACTGTCACCGCGTCTATGGACGCGGTGACAGTTTAAAACCATGACGTATATATACGTCTTCGGTCGGGAAGTACCTCCCGACCATGACGTATATATACGTCTTCGGTCGGGAATATCTATCTGTATATATATATATATATATATATATATATATATATATATATATATATATATATATGTATATACACACATATATATATATATATATATATATGTGTGTGTATATACACACATATATATATATATATATATATGTGTATATACACACATATATATATATATATATATATATATATATGTGTGTGTGTATATACACACATACACACATATATATATATATATATATATATATATATATATGTGTGTGTGTGTGTGTATATACACACATACACACACATATATATATATATATATATATATATATATATATATAATCATTTCATTTTATTTTTTTTCATTTTTACTATGTCCCTAGTGCTGCTGCTGCTGGCGGGGGGAGGGAGGGAGGGAGGGGGGAGGCAGCGCTGCGGCGCATAACAGAGGGAGGAGAGCGGCTGCCGGGTGCCGGTTAAGCACATAGTGCTGCCGGGTGGGAGGGAGGGGGTGTCCGCGGATCGGTGGTGATCGGTGCTGTACTTAACAGCACCGATCACCACCGTTTTCTGTGTTACCGAGCGGCATAGCCGCCGGTAACACAGAAATAGCTGTGATTGGCTGTTCACATTTGAACAGCCAATCACAGCGATCGCCGACCGGGGGGGGGCATTCCTGCCCCCCCCGGGCGGCGAGGGGGGATGTCTGCTGTCAGGGACAGCAGACATCTCCAAACTGTCACCGCGTCTATAGACGCGGTGACAGTTTAAATCCATGACGTACATTTATGCCATGTGTCGGGAAGTACTTCCCGACCATGACGTAAATGTACGTCCAATGTCGGGAAGGGGTTAAAAAAAAATCCAAGCAAAAATGTTGGGTTTTTTTGCCCATAGTGTCTGATGCTCCACTCAAAAAATGGTGTAAATTTAGTTTACTTTTATTTGGGATGGCCCAGGTGAATTAAAAACACTTCCAGCTTTCCCAATTTTTTGGAAACCATCTTCCTACCTCTCTTTTATTCTTAGACACTTATTATTTACTGGTAATAGGTACTGCCATGGGAACAAGGTGCGCAAACCTCTACATGGGTGGGGTCGAAGACCAGCTCATATTGTGGGTGGCTTCAGCAAGAACTTGGTTCTCTCTGGAGATTATATTGCCAATATCTTTATAATTTTGGATGGGGATTTATCTTTAGCACAAGCATTTGTTTCTCACTTCAATTCCAACACGTGAAATCTTATTTTTTACACATTTTTACACATACAGTACACCACAATCAATATCTTGGACATCATATTAGAAATTAAAGATATTTTAATAAACACGTCCAACTATTGTAAAGACGTGAGCATTAACGTGTAGCTACACTGCACCAGTGCACATCATCCGATTTGGATTAAAAATATTCCCAATGGACAATTACTTAAATTGAAATGCAATTGTTCAGATCCGGGATCATTTGACAACTAATCTATTAAGATGGTCTGTTTCTTTTGTGAACGTGGTTATCCAGAAGAACTTTTAGGAAGGGCCTATGAAGAGGTTATGAATGAAAACAGAAACAACCTCCTACAAGGGGCATAATATAAAAACAATAAAAGAAACATGAAAGATAGTGAAAGAGATATTTATTTTATATCAACCTACAACCACCAATATTTGAAATTTAAGAAAATCACTCAGAAGGATTATAATCTTCGCAAACAACACAATGGGCCAGATACAACAAGCTTCAAATGTGATAAAATGGAGAGTTATAAAAAGCCAGCCAGAATCCAAGTGGTTAGGAGCAAGGGCCGGAGGGCAGCTGGGCAGCACCTTTATAAACCATTCCTAGGTGCTGCACTGCCGCAGCCATGATGCAGCCACAAGCCCTCAGAACCTTGGTGCCCCTCACAAGGTTGAGGCCTAGTATGGGTGTCCCCTTTGAACCGCCATTTTGCCGGTCCTGATGGTGAGCCACCATAGAAACTTGTCTAATTACTGCATAGTACATGATCTGAGCCTCTTGCTAAAAATGTAGTAAATATTGATAGTATAGAAATTATAATTCTCCAGCTTAATAACAGCAATCCCCTCTAGAAAATACACCACAGCCTTATGCAAATACTATAAAAATACAGTAAGTACAAGTTTAGATCTGGAAACTGATACCTAGAGGAGGGCATGGGCCCTCAGGCATGGGGCCAACCGGGAGTTTTTGTGTTATTCCCCCCACACACACAAGCATTGTGCTCCTTTTGGGTAGGAAGGCAGTACCCAGGAGTTGCTTGTAACTGCTTAGATATGGTTCAAGGTCATTTTAGTTTACTTGTAAATTGGCGTAACAGATTGCAAGCATCATATTAAAAAGATGGAGTACATGGAAAACATACTTTTGAAAAGCAAGCAAATAGAAATACTAATGAATAGGTTAAAAAAAATGTCTATTGTACTATAACTATTGTAAAGACGTGAGCATTAACATGTAGCTACACTGCACCAGTGCACATCATCCGATTTGGATTCAAAATATTCCCAATGGACAATTACTTAAATTAAAATGCAATTGTTCAGATCAGGGATCATTTGACCACTAAGCTATTAAGATAGTCTGCTTCTTTTGTGAATGTGGTTATCCAGAAGAACTTATAGGAAGGGCCTATGAAGAGGTTACAACCACCAATATTTGAAATTTAAGAAAATCACTCAGAAGGATTATAATATTCGCAAACAACACAATGGGCCAGATACAACAAGCTTCAAATGGGATAAAATGGAGAGTTTTTAAACAGCCAGCCAATCAGCTGCTACCCGCTATGTCACAGACTGTGTTTGAAAAATGTCAGGCAGGAGCTGATTGGTTGGTTGTTTATCACTCTCCATTTTATCACTTTTGAAGCTTGGTGCATCTGGCCCCATGTATTAAGAGATGTCTTTCTGCCCAAGTCTCTCTTTAATTTTAGGAAGTACAGTATAAATCCTTTACGCACTTTGAATCCCCCAGTCTTTTGAGAAAGGAGGTAATTGTAGAAAAAGCTATAAACTTTCTATGTGACATCAGTGCACAATAATCTTATCACTAATTAACTAACTGAACTCGAACTAATCACACTGACAACTGAAATGCCTTTTAAAATTGGTCAACCAGAATTTATTAAAATCTTTAAACTAAGTATGGTGGCAATAAGAAAGAATGGCCAGACCCACAGTGACATTACGACTTAACACCGACACTCATGTCCACGACATGGTATTCTTTAATTTACTGGCAATGCCAACAAATGCCGGGTATCCAACTCTCTCCCCAATACACCCTAATAGAGCCGGACAGACATCCAAACCCCAATGACCCCCGGTAGGAAAGATATTGTATACAATGTATTGGGATAAGAGAGCACCCTAAAAACAGCAGCGCAATAGCCACTGTAACTGCCATTCTTTCCCGACACAAATATGGGTCACTGATGGGCAGCGAGAATAACTACTCTGGTGAGTGCTGAGGGGGAAGGGGGGGGGGCGAGAGGGGGGCCCAGAATTTTGTTGTCCAGGGCCCCTCCAGACCTTAATCCGGCCCTGCTGTACAATGTACCAATATGTCTTTCAGATATATTCTCATTGACTGGGCTGAAGGGCTGGTCTGGTATGTTCGTGAATAACATTGTCAACAAGCACATCTGGTATGGTATACATGCCCACCACACCCACAAGGCCAGCTTGCTAAATTGGAAAATTATAAGCCTATGGGGGCTGCCAATGCAACACAGTATATAAGGAGGGGTTGCAGTAAATATCAGCATACATTCAGGAAATGCTCAAACAGGTGCAGAAATCCTGCAAATTATATTGATAAATATGCCTATGTGATATATATCAGCATAGTATATTATTATGTATGTAAAGCTCTGTATAAATAAGCAATAAAGAATTGCATGAATATGAAGAATTAATTTACCTGTGTATTTCTGCATTTGAAAGCGAAGCTTTTTATGTACCTATTTCTATTCACTTTAGTGTAGTAAGCATTGAGTGTGTTGAAAAAGAAGAACCTGGTTCATATATTTCTGTGGAACTGAAACAAATCCCTTCTGTCTGCAGATGAATCTGATGTCACTTAATTAGTGGAAAATTGCAAAGCATTTGGCTTCTCTTCTTATTAACGATCAATTCGTCATGAATAGAAGAACAGGCATCTGGGCTCTTTTTAGAAAACGAGAACTGTCTTATCCCATTTGCAGAACTGCGAAACAGTGTTTTTAATACAGCTTTCTTCATAAAGAAGTTATTCCACCAAAATAAGCTTAAAATTCCAGCACCTCGTCTTTAGAAGGCAAAGATTTGAAAAGGAATTTTCATTTTGCAAGGTCTAATTGGCATTTAATGCTCACTGAAGGGCATATTACCGCTACTCAGTCACCTTTTCTAGTTGAAAACTTTAGATTAATTACTCGATTTTGAGTACACTGTGGCCTTGGCCCATATACCTAACTGGAGATTTGGACTTGGATTTGAATGGTCAACAGGGGGAATGTAATAATACATTATGTGCCCAAAAAGTAACGTGTGCTGGCATGAAGGGGCACAGCTTACCACAAGAAGTGGTATGCAAGGCCAAAAAAATATGGCCAGGAATGTCGAAAATACCTTAACATAAGGCCATCCTATGGTACTCAGAGCTGTGTAATTGGTGGTGCTATATAAATGATAATAATATTATATATTAATAGCCAGTAACAACATAGATAATCATGCCCATGTTGGTCATTGAATAGCAGTGTTTCAAAACCTGACTAGTGATTTCAAAAACCAGCACTGGACTCTTGGACTCCTGGTTCCAATAATATGGGGCATAATAGAAGTAGGGGGTCCCCCATACTTCTAAACCAGCACTGGGCTTCAACAGTCAGCAGGGTAATGCCACAGACATTGAAAACTTATTACCTAAGGTCCCATGGCCTTGCAATCAACCCTGTGACTGTAGTTCCTGGGGTAGAGGGGAACCCCCAATTTAGGGGTCCCCCAGGTCACTCAAGGCCAGGGCTAAAGCCCGGGGATATAGCCAGAACCCCAGGGTGGTGGGTGCCAGGTTAATAATAATTTAAGTGTAAAAATTAGAATTTAAATAATATTGGGTTTGGGTATGAAAAATAGTGCCAGCAAGTCTCCCCTGCATGCAGGTACTGGAACTTGTCCAGTAGAACATATTATTTCTCTATGTTACAGTATATTGCATAATTATTTTTTTCTATGTTACAGTATATTGCATAATTTATTGTAATTGTTATGATCGGCAGTGATTAGTGCTTAGGGTGTGGATCTGCAATTTCTCTTCTTTCTATGTGAAACTACAAATCTCAACATGGTAGCATCTGTCATTATGTTTGGGATTATGGTGTATTATCCCTCAACCACCACACTGTAGTTACTCAGTTGATATAGTAATACATTGTACTGTATGAAGCCAAATTACAGTGTCCCCAGTACATTATAAGGGGTTTTAGGTAGTAATGCACTGAACTACTGTTTGTTGAATGTAGTTTTTTTTTCGGTAGATCTTTTAAAATGTGTCAGTGAGTAATGAGTGCACCTGCCGAGGGTGACCTGGAAATGTGGGGGTCCTGAGGACAGAATCTGAGAACCACTGAGCTAATATATACAAAATAACATGATCAATCTGTGCGCATACTGTATCACTCCTCTCCCGAGACCAAAACTCAACAAGTTGCTGCTCGTAAGTTTTCTAACACATAAAATTGTGAATAGAATGCATTCCAAATGTAAGCAATGTGATGAACCAAATTAAAACTTAGGCATGAAAATAGGCATATAAATAATAACAGCATGGATTGCCAGCGGTCGGGATGCTAGTGGTCAGAAGATTGACAGCAGCATATCGATAATCAGAATCCCAACAGGGGCTTGATACTTACCAAACTCTCCCTCCTTGCAGAATAACCTTAACTCTCCTTGTTAGTGCCTAACTCTAACTTTCCTGCCTTCCCCCTTAGCACGTAATACCCCTTTTTAATGTTTAATCCTCCCTTCCCAAAGACTAACCAATGCCTAAATGTAATACCCTTTTACCCCCTTTAACCCTACACTAACAGTCCTGACATGCTAGTGGGATGCTGGCATTGGAATTTCCAGTGATTTCGGGATTATGGTGCCAGTTATGTGGCTGCTGGTCCGGATGCTAAATGCATCCCCATTATATCAGTAATAGTCAAGTGTATGATAGACTTTTGACTGTCCCAGTGTCCCCCGCTGTCACTGTCATTGCGTCCTCCACCGTCACTGTTGCCGTGTCCCCTGCTGTCAATGCCTCTGCATCCCCTGCTGTCACTGTCTCCGCATTCCCCCCTGTCACTGTCTCCACATTCCCCACTGACACTGTCTTCAACTTCTCCGCTGCCACTGTCTCCGCATCCACCTCTGCCACTCCACGTCCCCCATTGTCACTATCTCTGAATCCCCTGCTGTCACTGTCGCCATGTCCCCCGCTGTCACTGTCTCTGTGTCAACTTTTTTAATTTGTAAATAACCTTTGAGAAAAAAAGGTTGTAAACAACCTTTGAAAAAGGTGTTGTTTACAACGAAACGCATCAGAAAGCACAGAACTTTTAACTACAAGGACACCAAAGGACTATTTCACTGACTTCCATCTTGAACCAGCTCCATTCATATACTTTTTGATTGAGAACTTAACCAATCCCCTTCATTAATCCATTTATTCATTATGGAATGCATCTTTCCATCGCCCAAGACACCACCACCTGTTAATCCTTGGATTCCAATATCAGAATTAATGTGAGGTTGTCTCCAACTATAAGAGCCTAACATCATCCAGCGGTATTCCAAGATACAGTATCATGTTGCTCTGTACAATATCATGTTGCTCTGTTTTTGAAGTGGTCAAAATTCGGGGGACTACACCTACCCACAAAAGACTGAGCAATATAAGAACAAGCGAGAGCTATATTTATCCAACTGAGTTTTATTGTTAGATCCGCTGTGTCCTATTTTAACAAGTTAGCTTGAAGTGCACAATAATATCTTAATTAATGTGTGGATTAATTCATGTGTTTTTTAAATAAACATTAATTGTTATAGCCAATGGACCCTACCTATAGCCTTTAGCACTCTACTCCATTCTTTTAAACTGTATTATATTTCTGTATGGGAACTGACCTTCCCTTGAGTAAGCAGCTTGACAAATCATCCCTTATTTGGACCTGATTTACCTTTGATAACCACAGTCCACACCTTCAGAAGAACAGTCATTCATTTTTGAGTCTCCTTCTCAAGTGAGTTCTACGTCACAGACACTAGACGTGGAATTAGTTGCTGCGATTGAGGATGGCCAGATGTTATCACTGAGTACTATTACATTTGTAATTACTACTCTTTGAGGTCTGATTTAATTACCTTCACAGTTTTGATTTAAACTCTAACAACATTCAGTATTTTGCTGGTTTCACTGTAATGTACAATAAAATATGTTTAAATGCATTTAAAAATACTGGTATGTTAATTGCCTTTAAAAAAATAAATAAAAATAAATAAACATAGTGTGTATATGTACCCATGAGGCAGGGTATCTCGACTGTAAGTACCACAGGGTGTTTCGCAGTAAAACCCTACTTCATATGTGTGTGCTACAGTATATAAAATACATAATATATCCTTAATGATATCAATTACTGTAGTATTGGTTAACTGGCTTCCTGTTATTGTATTATCTTACATTACTACAATGTATCCTATATATTCAAATTTGATCACCAACCTATTTCTCATTTATCTTTATGGGAATTGAGACTTGCTCCTTGTTGTTCCAAGGTCACAATACACAATAAAAGGCTAAAGGCTGGAGGCTTTCCGAAATAAACAGATAAGAAATTACAGTTTCAGCCTGACTCACACAATGGAAGCCAGTTACAGACAGACATATAAAAGTTTGGTCCATTGCCATCATTTGCTCTATTGTAACTAATACATCAGAATTACATGAAAACATTATGCTGATGTGTTCTTCTATGCTACATTGATTTTTATTTCTGCTACTTTAACCCCAGGCAAAGAATATAGAGGAGTCTATGACTGAAATAAACATTTCCCTCTAATATATATTGTGCCCTTCATCAAACAGCTAAGAACTCCTTAAGTTTTTTTTCCAGCCCCTTGGATATTGCTAATTATTAATAATTTGCTGAAATCTTCTTAAGCACACTTTGTCATCAAACTGAAACATAACTGAAAGGAAAAAAAAAAGCATTATTCAAATTAAATGTAATCAAAGTGATCCCTGGGCCGGGATGTAATGAGAGATGATTTTGTTTCAATTTTGTTAAATGTCCGATTTCTACACAAGAAAATCTGACATTTATCAAAGTCCATGTTCAATAAAATTCGGAAAGGTTTCATCTCCAAATTAAAGCTGCTGGTCAAAAGTTTTTTCCATGTTAAGCATAGTACTCGTCAATGTATTGGGAGCTGAGTTTGTAACTCGGACACAAAACAGGTTGATAAAAGTGTACATAGTTTGAGCAGTTTTATTGGGGCAAGTTAGAATTAACAATGTTTAAATTAACTTATGGTACTTGTTTCCTAGACAGCACCCAGATTTTCTACGTACGGCACCGTAAGGAAATCAAATCGTATGCGATTTGATCGCATGCGATGCCATGCGATGTGATGCAATTTTTTTGTAATGTTTTTTTTTCTTTTGGCATTGTACCCCAGTATATCGCATGGCATCGCATCACATGTCCCGCAAAATCGCATGCGATTGCATGCGATTTTATAGGGTGTGCGATGCCATGACATGAGGTACACAATAATATGATTGTATGTCACAAAAATAGATTTAACGCACCCCCTCCCCACTATCCACGCCACACCGAAGCGTGGTGAGCGCGAACGGAACGCGTCCTCCAACTTTTTCATTACCCCACTATCCACGTCGGCATGGAGTTGATTTAATATACTGTGGTGAGCGCAGTGAGCCACCAAGCCCGAAGTGTGGCGAGGGGAAGCGGATTACTTTACATGTATTCCGCGTCCCCTTCGGGCTCGGTGGCTCGCTGCACTCGCCACACTATATAGACTCAACTCCACGCCGACGTGGATAGTGGGGTAATGAAAACGTCGGAGGACGCGTACCGCTGCGCTTGCCACGCTTCGGGGTGACGTGGTTAGTGGGGGGGTGCGTTAAACCTAATTTTTTATCGCATCCTATCTTTTACATGTATTCACTGACTTAGCCCATTAAAAAGATAGGATGCTATTAAAAATTGCATCGCATCGCATTGCATGCCACTAATGGCATGCGATGCGATGCGATGCAATGCGATTATTTATCGCATCCTATCTTTTTAATGGGCTAAGTCAGTGAATACATTAATAAGATAGGATGCGATAAAAAATTGCATCGCATTGCTAATGGCATGCGATGCGATGCGATTTCCTTACCCTGAATAGCCCACTACGTTAATGGAGTAGTGGGCGCCGTGCTAGGAAACAAGTACCTAACTTATACATACAAAATAAAAGTACTTTTGGAATAATATAAATAAACATTAAAAAAATAAATTTTTTAAAAATGCAAAAAATACTTGGATTCAATAAAACAGCTCATGTACTGTATGCTGCGCTCGCCACACTTTATAAAATCAACTCCATGCTGACGTGGATAGTGGGGGTATGAACAGGTCATGAGGACGCATAACAGATCCCCTCATGGGTCTCGCTGCGCTCACCACGCTTTGGGGTGATTTGGATAGCGGGGGGTGTGCTAAATAGCATTGCGTACGGTATTTGCATACGATTTTCATGTGATTTGCATACGATGCAATCTGCAGGGGAGTGCCACCGTGAAACTACACAAGTACCTATATTTCTCATTTTTATTAATAGGTACAGTACACAGTGATGAAAAATAAATATTATAATGATAGCAGTGTTTTTTAACCGTTTTCGAAGAATTTCTGGCTACAAGTTCAAAAACAGTAGACATACGAAAATTTATAATACTCAATCAAAAGACAAAATAATCCATGTTAGTGTAAACAGAGGTCCATTTTTATTGTCATCAGTCCTGGTTAAAATGTCACCCGTGTGTCTACATAAACAGAGCTGGTATTATCTGGTACAAAGTCATCAGGTCAGATCTGAGACCACTTGTCGGGTATGATTAATCTGTTATATGAAAAGAGGAAGAAGCCAGGTAAACTGTTCTCCTTGACTCTTCAGAGCAGATAGACTACCCGTCAAGAGGGTGATCAGCAGGATGAATGAGCTGCACATATCCTTGTGAAGTTTCCAAGGAAACAACAGGGGAAGAATTATAAGTTACACCAAGATCATCCTTGGAAGCATTCATAGATATTTCTAATTCATGATTAATCTTTCCTTTTATGTCCCTCTGGACACGCAAATGAGCTCACAGATGCAATTACAGTTTAGCTGTCAAAATGTAAATATTAATTCTAAGGGCACTTTCCCAATAAACAAGTTTAAATTAACCATATGCAATACAGTATGGACATTAAGATTATTAAAGTACAGTTTAATGAAATCATCAGTTTTTCATAAAGATTTCCAACCCACCACATTTACAAAAGGCTTTACTACATAAAAAACAGTGATTTCTGTAATGATCATGTTAGCAGTGGCACCACTGCAGGTGTGCAAAGTCGAAGGGGAAACAACAAAATGAAGGCTTCTCCTCAGTGACAGGAGCCGTGTGCTGCATAGTAACATTACATGCAGCACTCAGCTCCTGTCAGTGTATAGGTGTAAATTAAGAAAAAATATCTCCTGCCCACTTCTGTTCTAGCTTAGCCTTACTGAGAACACATCTTGGCCATCAAAGCGATGCCCAAATAAAGTCACCACACCAATTTTGCTTTATTTAATAGTCCAAATCGCAAGATGCAATGGTTCTGCATCTAGCAGTGGGCCTCTCCGGGTACTCCTGGCTTGTGGGTACCAGGAAAACAAAATAATACTATTGAAATGTATTAAATATTAAATAAATACAGAGTAATGCATTAAATAAATACAGAGTAATAAAAAAAGAATCTTACAAATTAAAGACGTTTAAACAATTTTGTGTTGGTGGTCATTTTTGCATGTGAGGGCTTTTTAAAAATGTTATTCATGTGAATGACATTGCCTGAAATAAAGACGTTTCCAGGAATTTATTAGGGACATTAGCGAAATTTTACAAGTTAATTTAATTATTTACAATGGTAATATTTTAAATTTCTATATTGAATGAGGACAAATATATTTTCACATAAGGGTACTATGAGATATTTATAAACTATTGGGGTAACAATTAGAGATTTCTTAAGTAATGGGACAACTATTTATGGAATATTGGACCTCTTGTCTTTGGACATCCAATGGGATTTCAATAATAATAATAATAATAATAATAATAATAATAATAATAATAATAATAATAATAATAATAATAATAATAATAATGATATTTATATAGCGCTTTTCTCCCAATAGGACCAAGTGCTTTACCATCATCTTTACAGCTCAAAATACAAAACAAGCTTAAGAGTGGATGTCCGTGAAATGCTTGAGTAAATAAGTACGTCTTTAGTCTATTTTTGAAGGATTCTACAGTGTAGAGTTACATTGTATGGTAAAATCAAAAGTTTTCCTTACTGTTTTTCAAAGCTATTTCCCAAATCAACATGTGCTGAAAACCCTATTAGGTTTAGAGGCTTTAAAAATGCCACACATTCACATTAGATTTATACTATGAAAGCCATCATGATCAACTGCCACAGGTCTTGCACCCATCAATCAATAGCCAGATTTCTTTTTACAGGGCAAATTGAAATGAGCGCCAGTGGATGGAGACTATTTCCCAGATTACCATCTGGCACCAATGGTTTTTCAATTCTGCATAGCGAGCAGAGATGAAACATTCGTAATTTACTGCGTGATTTGGTTATAAGAAAATCCATTCGTTATATTGGAAGCATATGCTGGCAATTTGAAATTTTATCTAGTACTAATTATTAAATATCTAGATAGTACGTAAAACATTTCATCTACTACTAGATCCCTGTTGTTTAGACCACTCTCTTCCCATCTGCTTGTATTTTTCCATTTTATCTCTGAAGTGCACAGGTAGAACCTTTCAGAAAGTGGTCAGATCTGGTTCACAAATCTTGACGTCTGCTGAAAGCTCAGCAGAAATTCCCACACATTCCAGCTGTGTTAGCAACACACACCAAGCCTGAACACACGCCAGAATGGAAGCAGGGGCTATACTGTTGACTAAGCCATACCTTCACATGGTGACTGAACTGATCATTTTAATTAACTGTATAGTTTCATACAGGCAACCTGCATCTGGTTTTTGACTGCAATTTGCTTTATTTTATCCTTGGCTGATATTAGAATAAAGAACCTGCACTCAGATAATATATACTTTTTTATATGCCTATGTTTTACGTATTGTAGACTATCTTTTTTACCTGCTTGATGGTGCATGAAATTACTTAAGGAAATGTTTACTTACAGCATGAGAATACAACATATACTTTTATTTCTGTGAAAGTATTCGAACATTGAAAGAATCAGGTACAGTATAATTATAACAATATGTCTAAAGCGCTAGGGAATGCGATTGTGTGCTGTATTTCGCAGCTGCCACCACAGTGGAAGAATGCCACCCTCCACAATACAACAATAAAACCAGAAAACTCTGTGTCACTTAATAATACAAGCAATGTCAGTAAAAAACACAATTTATTAATTAATAAAAAATATTAATCAAAACACAATAAAAAAAATGTACAAACACAGATTAAATCAGCATGATTAACCTCCCGGGGTATCAATTTAAATGATATGCACCTCATAAGTATTCCATATGTAGTTCATGTCAGGTGGAGGAGGCAGTGTGCAGCCACGGGTGTGGGGGTGACACCATGCAGCTGTCGCTGTGGGCAGCTGTCAGGACCCCTCCAGAGGCTGGGGCCCAAGACAGCTGTACACACAGCACCCCCCCTGTTGGCGGCCCTGGTCAAGATATATACCCAGCAGAAAGCCAGGAGGTTGTGTGGGTGGTAAACAAATGCGGGTTCTGATGTCCATTTGTGCCCCCAGCTGGCCCAGTAGCGGATCCGATGTTACATGTGTCTCTGCTCCGGGCACCACTAGCTGTCGGCATTTGGAGCTGGTCAGTTGTCTTTACGGGAGGTCACCGTTGCATTGCAAGGATACCAGCCCCAGATTCAGGTGGCAGTTGTGCCTATGGAGCCCGCTTACTGCCGTGAAGAAGCTGCTGTTGTAAGCACCACTATCTCAGTTACACCCAGGGATCCGTCTTTGGGCGCGTAGGTGCTCATGGTGAGAGGTTCTTTGCCACTAGTGGGGATGTCAATAATAAAAAATAATAAATTGTCACCTCTGCCCCTTGTTGTTAATTTGGCATGGATTTATCCAGCTGATTATCTACATAGTTCTGTAAGCGTGGTTCCCATTAAAATGTGTTTCGCCGCACACAGGGTGGCTTTTTCAATTGTGGATTTAACCAAGGAGGTTAGTCATGCTGATTTAATCTGTGTTTGTACATACATTTTTTTTAATTTTTTTTTTTTTTTATTGTGTTTTGATTAATATCTTTTATTGTATGTTTTTTTACTGTCATTGCTTCACATGTCTTATTAAGGTACAGTATTACAGTATGTTTGTGTTTCCATTCTGGTTGTTGAGTGTGTACTATTTTAATAAGCAAAACAGAACCTGTTTGCATAATTATTTAACCTACTCGCTGCTGATATCAACCTACATTTTTACACCAGGAGAATAGAGGAAAAGCATATCTACAATAACATGTCTACAATAAAGACAAAGAGTCACACAGTACTGGTGGAAAAAAGTCTCTACTTTATTTAATTATTTGCTGAGAAGATCAAAAAAACCTTATCTGAATGAAAAGTCCCTTATGGGCTTAAAAGGGTGGGTTAATCGCCTTGGTGCACAGAATTTTCATGTATTTTCTCTGTAAATCCTGTACTGGTAACTCGCTAGCTTCCTCAATAGTAATGATGCTGAATTTTTTGGTTCAAATGCTGTCCATACACTTATAGGATTTAAGGCCCTTTTTACCCTATTCCAATGGATCAGGCCGATAATTTGGTGAAAGTGCCCAAATCGTATGTGCCTAAACTCTGATTCCGATTCAATGTGTGGCCCTATGTGCATCAGATTGAATCTGGAGATCACAAGAGAGGCACATAAAATTTGGCAAATTCAGCAGGTTTCGGCAGCACTTGCTGGGGGTCACATATGATACATTGTATGCTAAAGGACGCATATGATGTACCGTATGTGGTCCAGCTGCCAGGGAGCAAGTAGACGTCAGCTGCGTTTCTGTGTAAATTGTGTGCTTGTCATCTAAGATACTATTTCAGTGTTGTTATCCTTAGTAAATATCGACACTTAAAATTAATAGCTGAGGTACAAAACTAACAGCTGGTTACATACCAAATGATGTGTTTACCCAGCTTGATCAGCAGTGATGGGTACACGGCGGGGTGCCGGTATAGGCAAGTGCATTCACATTTGCTGATGCCAGCTGCAGCGAGTGATGGCGGTGGAAAGAGGGCTGCAGCATGGCTCCATGTAAGAATTCATCTATTGTCCTGCATGTACAGATGATGTTTAATGTTGCTGATGACACGTGGGAGCGTGCATCATCAGCAACATTGTGCGATATTTAAATATTGTCAAAAATTCATCAAAATTGATATGAGTATTGTCCAGTGTGTACCCAACTTAAGTGTTAGCTGCTGTATTTTCTTCTTAACACTCACTCTATACTGTAGTCTGTCAGAGGGATATAGAGGCTGTGTAACAGTAAATCAACTATCAATAAAACCTTTCGAGACAGTCGCCCTTCCGTATTGATTTCAGTTGTGAAGATAGCTTATTAATTAATTCTTAGAGAATGTTTATATTATTATTATTATTATTATTATTATTATATTTTATTTATAAAATACAGCGCCATACAAAGGGCGAACAATAGAACTGACAGGGAAACAAAACTAAACATTACAGTAAATAAATAGAGTACAGCTAACAAAGAGCACCACAATTCAATACACAATACAGCTTACTGTAGATAGTACAACCTCCAGGTACTTTGGGTTCCTCCCACAATCCAGAAATATACTAGTAGGTTACTTGGCTTCCAGAATGAATGTGTGTGCTTGTACATGTGGTAAATAATATAGATTGTAAACTCCATTGGGGCAGGGACTGATGTGAATGTTCAAATATTTTCTGTATAGCACTATAAAAATAACTGGTAATATGTAAATTAATATTAAATCGATGGTCAACATCTGACAATCAGATAACCTTCATCCTTCGGTTCCAGACAATTCCTACAAATTCTGTTCTTTGGTTTCAGCCAATTCCAAGTACAGTATGTTACTGCTTTCATCCTTGCTGGCGGGTCGCCAGAACGTACGCGCTGGCGACCCGCCAGCAGCCTCGCCAGCGAGGAGACTGAGACGCACGTGCGTCTCACGCGCGTCTCAGTCTCCGTCGTTAGCGCGACGAAAACCCTGTCCGTCTCCGCCTCAGGGAGACGGACAGGGTTAGGGGGGGTTAGGGGGGGGTGCAGGCAGGCGGCGGGGACCCCGGGTTACCGCCGGCAAGCCGGCGGGGACCCGGGGAACGGATGGAAGCGCCGTCGGAAGGGGACGCGCGCGCCTCTCGTGCGCGCGCGTCCCCTTCTCACCATCGCCATGGCGCTGGCGGGGGATGGCGGCTGGCGACGCCAGCGCCATCCCCTGCAAAGATGGGACCTGACCCATCTGTATATTCTCCGGTTCTAGTTCAGCCTCAGCCATCCTTTTGATCTAAATGGTTCCAAGAATATCCTCCGGTTCTAGTCCTGCCTCAGTCATCCTTCTGTTCTAACCGTTTCACAGACTTTGCATTATTCTATATTAAAATATACTTATGTAGGGTACATACCAGAACGATTAGGGCTCAATCCCATCAATCTGGATCCAATTCGACTGATTGGATGTAGATTGTATGTAAATTGGGCATGTTTTTGCATGTTTAGATCCGATTCCAATCCGTTGCGCGTCCCCACTGTCGTTTAGTCATTTTACAAATCCTACCTGCTGCAATTAGGATCTGTAAAAGATCCATTCAACTGGATACAGACTCATCCGGATTGGGATTGGATCGGATGCAGATCGTTAGCAAATCGTGTGCTCCAACAGATCGAGCGACCATCTCATGATCTGCTAACAATCTACTAACAATCAGGATCGTTCTGGTGTGTACCAGGCTTTACCTCCACTTTACACTACTTCTAAGTAGAGATGAGCGGGTCCGGATCCCTGAGATCCGACAGTTCCGAATATCGGGGATCCGGGCCAGATCCGAGCTGGCTCGGGAGTTCCCGCCTGAATTCCGGACCAATAACGAGGCCGAACGTCATCATCGCGCTGTCGGATTCTCGCTGGGGCAGGATCTTATAAAAGACGCACGCGTGCCCCGCCATTTTCACTCCAATCTTGGAGAGGGAAGAGGGTGGTTGGAAAGCTCTGTGTGCTCCGTGCTGTGCTCTGTGCCATGTGCTCCGTGCTGTGCTGTGCTCCGTGACCTGCCCTGTGCCCTCACTGCCCTGTGCTGTGCTCCGTGACCTGCCCTGTGCCCTCACTGCCCTGTGCTGTGCTCCGTGACCTGCCCTGTGCCCTCACTGCCCTGTGCTGTGCTGTGCTCCGTGAAATGCCCTGTGCCCTCACTGCCCTGTGCTGTGCTCCGTGACCTGCCCTGTGCCCTCACTGCCCTGTGCTGTGCTCCGTGACCTGCCCTGTGCCCTCACTGCCCTGTGCTGTGCTGTGCTCCGTGACCTGCCCTGTCCCCTCACTGCCCTGTGCTGTGCTCCGTGACCTGCCCTGTGCCCTCACTGCCCTGTGTTGTAGACTTGAGAGTCAGTGACTTTTTATAGGCCTGAGCCCTGTAGTGTGATTTAACTAACTAGGTGCTGCAGTGCTCACACACAGGGGCTGCAGTGTCCACTGTCCAGGGGCTGTCCTGTGGCCCGTGCCCTGTTGTGATTTATTTAGCCCTAAGCCCTGTGTTGTGATTTATTTAGCCCTGAACCCTGTGTTTTTTGTGATTTAACTAACTAACTCAGTGCTGCAGTGCTCACAAGCAGGGGCTGCAGTGCTGCTGAGTAGTACACTGTGTACAAGGGCTGCAGTAATACAAGGGGCTGTGTCCAGTGTGACAGCCTATATCTTATCCATTGTCCAGTGTCACGAGTCACTCACGACATATATCCTGTGTCCTGTCCTGTGTGACGACTGACGACATATCCTGTGTCCAGTGTGACGACAATATATCCTGTGTCCAGTGTCACAAGTCACAACATATATCCTGTGTCCAGTGTGACATGTAATGTGTGCCGGCATATATCCTGTGTCCAGCGTGACATATATCCTGTGTCCAGTGTGACGACATATATCCAGTGTCCAGTGTGACGACATATATCCTGTGTCCAGTGTGACGACATATATCCTGTGTCCAGTGTGACGACATATATCCAGTGGCCAGTGTGACATCTAACCATTGTGTGACGGCATATATCCAGTGTCCAGCGTGACATATATCCATTGTCCAGTGTACAGGAGCTGTGTCCAGGGGCGGTGTCCAGAGGCTGTGTCCAGTGTGACGGCTGTGTCCATTGTCCAGGGGCTGTGTCCAGTGTGACTGCTGTGTCCAGTGTACAGGAGCTGTGTCCAGAGGCTGTGTCCATTGTCCAGGGGCTGTGTCCAGGGTGACAGGCTGTGTCCAGTGTCCAGGGGCAGTGTCCAGTGTCCAAGAGGCTGTGTCCAGTGTGACAGGCTGTGTCCAGTGTAAAGTAAGAAAAATAAATAAAAGTAATAAATAAAATAAAAACACATTTTTGGAGGATGATGGAGGAGGAAATAGTGGGAGTGCTGAAGCTGCTACCACCAGTCATGACAAGGCCGATACCTCTTTGTATTTGCTGTTTGGAGCATTTCTCTTTTTTTGGGATAGTTTATTAAACTGCCACCCTGTCTGCCCCTGCAGTGCCGCTCTGCCAGGTTGGAAGTGTAAGGTCCACATGTATGTGATGCCGACTGCTGTCGCTTAGCTTAGTCATCCAGCTACCTCGGTATACCCTTTTGGCCCAACTACAGTAAATGAAAACAATTTTGTAAGCTGTGAAGTGATCAAAATTGACTAGAAATGAGTGGAAACTAATGTTATTGAGGTTAATAATACTTTAGGGGCAAAAACAGGCCCAAATTCTGTTATTTTAGCCATTTTTAGCATTTTTTCATAAAAATCTAGATCCAAAACCAAAACCCACAAGGGTGGTTTTGCCAAAACCAATCCAGATCCTAAACACGAAGGGAGATCCAGATCCAAAACCAGAACCCGAAAAAGTGTCCTCCGCACATCTCTACTTCTAAGCCACAATTTCAGGAACCGGACTCTGGGGTTTATTCTAGTTCATTCTTTCTGACAAAATCCTTCTTAGATGGAAAAAACCATGTGCACTGCAGGGGGGCAGATGTAACATGTGCAGAGAGAATTCGATTTGGGTGAGTTTTTTTGTTTCTGTGCAGTGAAAATACTGACTGCATGATTTTACACTGCAATATAGATCTCACTTTGAAGAAAAACCCCACCCAAATCTAATTCTCTCTGCACAAGTTACATCTGCCCCACCCGCAGTGTACATGGTTTTGTCCATCTAAGAAGGATTTTGTCAGAAAGAATGAACTAGAATAACCCCCTCTATCTCACACCCTGAGGTCCTCCCACCCTGAGGTCCTCCCACTTATGTGGGTAAAGTTTAATAAAAGTCCCAGATTCCACTACGTTCCAGTCCCAGACCAAGTTTAACCATTAGGTGTGACATATGTATATATTTTATAAAAAAAAAAAATTCAGTAAACAACAGAAAACGTCAAAGTATTGCTGTGGTGTTAATAATGAAAACACTTATCACCACATGCTTATAGATAAACAATTACAACTCCTAATGCATTCTCCAAATCCACACATAGAACTTATCAAACTCTACAGTGTAGTTGCTACAGTGTATCACATACTGTATGCATTATAACCATTCAAAAATACATTTGGAATAATTTAGTTGCTATTTCATTCTGATAGTAGCAGCTGTAATTGTATTTGCTCTCACATATTATTATACTTATCTATAAAAAATGTCATAAAAGCTGTCAGCAAATCTGACAGTCAGTTTTGTATGACTCCTTTGGGCAGAAAGCATTGGAAAGAGATAGTATATGTATTGTTTACAATGTAATAAATTGCAGCATGATCATATTATAAAGGCATTTCTGTAATATTCGGTGGCTGTGCAGATACAGTGTATGTGAGTAGCAGCTATCAAAAAGAATTCCACACTGATTTGCTAAGTCATCATGATGATCACATATATTAAAATACACTATATATATATATATATATATATATATATATATATATATATATATGTATATATATATATATATATATATATATATATATATATATATATATATATATGTAAATCCAACATTGCATTTTAACAACACCCTTGCCTGGAATACCTCTAGATATAGTAGACTTAAAGCCACAATAACCACATCTATCTCTCAAAGGAAATATAATGCACAAAAAGGCTTATATCTACTAAACATTCTAAGACCTAAAGAGGTGATGTTGCCCACAGCAACCAATCAGATTCATATCATTTTCTAGAATGCAATAGAGAAATAATAGACAGAATCCTTTGGGCAACATAACCTCTTTTCAGTTTTAGAAACATTAGTAAATTTACCCCTTACAGTGCAAGTTTAATGATATCCAGGTTATTATTATTATTATTATTATTATTATTATTATTATTATTATTATTATTATTATATAAATACAAAAAAAACATCATTTGAGGGTGGTTTTTCCAAAACCAAAACAAAACCAAAACTCAAAAAACAAAACCAACACAAATGGTTTGCGCACATCCCAAGTAACAAAGTGCAGTTTATGTAATAGAGTACTTCAGACATACAGTATGCAGGTCCAGTGATCATGGTAAGTTACTTGCCACTTTCTTTACCTGGTACATTTATTGAGCCTATCAGCTTAACCAATCGGCTGATTAAGCTGCAGCCTAGGGTGCAATGTAGGGATGGGAACTTGGAAGATAAAGGACTAATTTACTCCATGCTTGTTAGCTATCACCTGTCTACATGCACCATGGGGGAGTAAAGTTAGGGTTACCATCCATCCGGGATTACTCCGGACAGTCCGGTAATTGAGACCGGCGTCCAGACCGGTGGCTGCTCCGAACTATACAATGTCCAGTGAAAAAAAAAGGCGTGCCCCCCCCCTCCCCCCTTTATCATGCCCAGAACCAGAGATATCAGCCTTCCAGCAGCCGGTCCCTGCTCCAGCTCCAAATGTCTGGTGTACAGTTTTATATTTTTGGCAATGGATTGCTCTGGCTCCTGATCTTTGATCCCCAAGTTCCCAGCACCTCCTGAAAGTTGGGACTCTAGGTTTTTATAGTATGAAGGCTAAGAAATCTATGTCCAGATAATGGCGATATCTGCAGTCAAACAAGCTGCCCTTCCACCGGAAAATTATGAATGATCCAATCTCCAATTAGTCCACTCCATTATCCAACTTTCCCCTGCGTATAAAACACCCCCTACCTCCCTGGAAGTCATTTACAAGGGACCCTTCATTCAGCTAAGTGCCCCCTTCCACATGTTATTGTTCTCCCTCCCACCACCTGTGCAGTAAAGGAGTAATTAGCAGAAGTTACTGCTCCAGGTCCTACATGTTGAGTGGAAGATAGAGCACCTCCTGCCACCCGTGGGACATCAAAGCTGCTGCTGATAGCACCCCCCCACCCCCTAGGAGGGGAGAATAAGTAAGGGCCCCAGTGCATTGCTTTGCCCAGGGGCCCACACTGCTGTTAAGACGGCCCTGACTGAAGTCTCTCTTAAAGGCAGATCTGTTGGCTATTAGTATTCCAATACAGCCTGTGGTTTATATGTATATGTCTATGCAACATGTGCATATGACTTAAGAACATATTTTTGAGCATAGGCGTTTAGATTATTAAGTGGATATATATTCTACACACTTGATATGATAAACTCAATGCAGGGATCTTGTTTTAATGTTATTCTTTATCCTTTATATATATTTTTATTTTAGTTTATATTTTTTATTTTTTAAATTTCCTTTTCCACGTTTAGATCACTTTTTTAGTTTCCTTTTTTGAGTTAATTTCACCAGGTACTTTGTATGCAGGGCCGGTGTAACCTCTTTGAGCGCCCCAGGCGCTCGTCCCGTCCCCCGCCCCCTCCTCTCTGACCCGGTTTCTGACCTGGTCTGTCTGTTCGCGACGTGCTGCGGGGAGAAGGGGTTAGTGTGAAGCTGGAGAGTGCCGCACCTGCACCCCCGTGGATCACTGCAAACACCTCTGACCCGGTCTGGACGCGCTGCGGGGAGGAGGGGGGGGGCACTCTCCAGCTTCTCCCTACACTCCCCTCCTCCTCCCCGCAGCGCGTCCAGACCGGGTAAGAGGTGTTTGCAGTGATCCACGGGGGTGCAGGTGCGGCACTCTCCAGCTTCACACTAACCCCTTCTCCCCGCAGCGCGTCGCGAACAGACAGACCAGGTCAGAAGCAATGGAAGTGATCCACAGGAAGGGGGGGGGGGTGCGGCACACTCCAGCTTCTCCCTACACCCCCTCCTCCCCGCAGCGCGTACAGACCGGGTCAGAGGCGGGAGAGGCTGCTTCCAATGGGCAGCTCAGCTTCTCCTGAGTCCTGCCTCTTGCACGGTCTGGACGCGCTGCGGGGAGGGGGGGGTGGAACAGGGGACAGGGGAACGCTCACCTTCCTCCTCGGGGGGTGCAGCAGCCGCCGCTTCTATGGTACTACAAAGTACCGCCCTCCAGAGGCCGGCGCCCTAGGCAAATGCCTAGAGCTGCCTAGTGGTGGCGCCGGCCCTGTTTGTATGTAATACTTATGCCTGCTTTTTGACCTGGGAATGCTATTATATTAATTTTCTTTTTACTTTATTGTTATTATTTATCCCCTAGCCTTAACTAAGCACCCTATATTATGGGATGCTATAGATAGCGCAGTATAACACTTCCGGACTGTGTCCCTTTGTTTAGCTTCCCTGCTTGTGTACAATGGGTGCGGTCCAAGTGTGTTCCACAGCACTCACACACATTTCCGGGTTATGCACCCAGCGCCGACTTGTTCTGCGCTCCCCGGCCTTTGACTATGATGACGTATGTCCGGTTCCGGTGGCGTGTGTTCCACCTTGCGGTCCACCAGACCAACAACAACCTGCGCAGCCGGCTATGGTATGTTTCATGCACTGGCACTTTTTCTACTTTATGTATGCTGCTAATATGAATAATGGAAGGTTAAATTTATACCTATATGCAGGGCTATTTTTGTGCAGGCTCCAGCAGGAACTGTGGCCCTTATTCTAGCTCACTCTTTCTGACAAAATATTTCTTAGATGGACAAAACCATGAGCACTGCAGGTGAGGCAGGTGTTACTTGTGCAGAGATAATTAGATTTGGGTGGGGTTTTACATCTGCCTCACCTGCAGTGCACATGGTTTTGTCCATCTAAGAAATATTTTGTCAGAAAGAGTGAGCTAGAATAAGGGCCACAGTTCCTGCTAGAGCCTGCACAAAAATAGCCCTGCCTATATGTCTTATTTAAACGTGCTTTATGAGGTTCTTACTAAGTGATATTAATGCATTGAATCAATAATGAGCACTTCCGGGTCAATGTAGGCATAAATAGTGATGCATAGGCCCTTGTATAACATCTTGACAAAGGTCCCAGAGGTGGACCGAAACGTTGATGCCTGTACTCTGCCATGCTGCCTGATTAAACCTGTTATACTGCTTTAAAGACTGGTTAGTGACTCCGCTAACTGAGGCGATGTATATATATATATATATATATAATGGGATTTTGGTACCTACCGGTAAATCCTTTTCTCTGAATCCGCAGGGGCCACTGGCGTTCACAATGGGTAATAGAGCTTGGCTTGCTGGGAGCTAGCACACTAAAAAAACTTTAGAAAAGACTGGCTCCTCCCCTCTATTACCCAGCAACCCCCAGTTAGGATTTTTGGGAACGAGAGGAGATATAAACAGAAATTAACAATGAAACAACATTCAAACAACTGATACAACTCTAAACTAGAACTACAACGGGCAGATCCTCCGAGCAGGGCGGGAGGCCAGTGGCCCCTGCGGATTCAGAGAAAAGGATTTACCGGTAGGTACCAAAATCCCATTTTCTCTTTCATCCAGCAGGGGCCACTGGCGTTCACAATGGGGAGGTTCCAAAGTCAATCCCCTGGGAGGGAAAGCTCGATGGATCCTGTAACACCAAACGACCTACAGCAGAGGAAGCTGAGGCAAAGGTGTCAAATTTGTAAAACCTAATGAAGGTATTTACCGAGGACCAAGTTGCAGCCCTGCAAAGCTGCGAAATGGATGCCCCTCTGTGCGCTGCCCATGAAGCGCCCACTGCTCTAGTAGAATGGGCTGACAAAGAAGAAGGTGGCTGCTTACCTACCTGCGTATAAGCCATACGAATTGTAGAACAGATCCACCTGGCTAGGGTCTGCTTGGATGCAGGCCAACCTCTCTTGACTGCGTCATGAAGGACAAACAGGCAATCCGTCTTCCGCACGGATTTCGTTCTTGTCACATAGATTTTTAATGCACGGACGACATCCAGCAGTGCCGTCCCGCCAGATCCTTCTTGAAATGCAGGAACCACGATAGGCTGGTTAACGTGGAAGGAGGATACTACCTTTGGCAGGAAAGCGGCATGCGTTCTTAGTTCTGCCCGGTCGTCGTGAAAAATTAGATAAGGCGATTTACAAGACAGAGCGCCCAGCTCTGATACACGACGCGCCGAGGCCAATGCCAGAAGTATGAGTGTCTTCCAGGACAAGTACTTAAGCTCCACCCTCTCAAGCGGTTCAAACGTAGAAGATTGCAAAAACTCTAGGACCAGATTGAGGTCCCAAGGTTCCGTTGGTGGAACAAATGGAGTCTGAACTCGTAACACCCCTTGAAGAAAAGTCTGGATCTCTGGAATCTGGGCTAATTTTCTCTGGAAGAGAACAGATAATGCCGATACCTGAACCTTCAAGGTAGCCAGGCGCAGACCAGCATCCAGACCTGATTGTAAGAACAACAGGAGTCTGGATAACTTAAAGGTCCTGAAGGGGCAACCTCGGTCAGCACACCATACCGCATAGGCCTTCCAGATGCGGTGATAATGTGCCGCAGAAACCGGTTTCCGGGCCCTCAGCATGGTTGGAATAACCGCCGAAGGTACTCCTTTGCTCCTTAATACCTCGGTTTCAACAGCCACGCCGTTAAACGTAACTGGAGAACGTTGTGGTGGTGGAATGGACCCTGGAGTAGTAAGTCTGGTCGCAGAGGAAGTGTCCGTGGATCTTCCATCAGCAGCTGTTGTAGGTCGGAGAACCAACTTCTGCGGGGCCAGTACGGTGCTATGAGAATGGTTTTTACCCTTTCTCTTTTTATCCTTTTTAGTACCGGACCTAGAAGTGGAAGCGGTGGGAACAGGTAAATGAAGTGGAACCTCCATGGAATGGTGAGAGCGTCCACTGCCATTGCTGCCGGATCTCTCGTCCGGGAGACATAAGTCGGTAGCTGATGGTTCTGACGTGAGGCCATCAGGTCCACCTGTGGAGTCCCCCACCGCTGTGTTATCTGCTGGAAGACCTCTGGATGTAACGACCATTCCCCCGGGTGGAGATCCTGCCGACTTAGAAAGTCGGCCTCCCAGTTGTCCACGCCGGGTAGAAACACTGCTGTTAGGATGACATTGAACTTTTCCGCCCAGCGAAGAATTTTGGAAGCCTCTCGCATTGCTCCTCGACTTCTTGTGCCGCCCTGACGATTTATGTATGCGACGGCCGTCGCATTGTCCGATCTCACCTTGATTGGCTGGTCTCTCAAGATCGTCTGAGCGCTCAGCAGTGCATTGAGAATTGCTCGCAACTCCAATATATTTATGGACAGGCGGGACTCCCATTCCGACCACCGACCCTGCAATCGAAGGTCGAGGACTACCGCCCCCCAACCTCGGAGACTCGCGTCCGTGGTCAGTAGTACAGAGTCCCAGACCGCGAACCTGCGTCCCGCCTTGAGGTTGTCCGCGATGGTCCACCACAGCAGGGAGGTCCGAGTCTGGGCTGACAACCGCACTGTCCGGTGAATGAACAGATGTGAGCCCGACCACTGGCTCAGGAGGTCCCACTGTAAGGTTCTGGAGTGGAATCGGCCGAATTGCAGGGCCGGAAAGGCCGCCACCATCTTCCCTAAGAGTCTGATGCAAAGGTGGATAGTCACCTGCCTGTGTCGCAATACCTGAGCCACCATCCGCTGAATTGAAGATGCCTTGTCGTCCGGTAAGAAAATCCTCTTGGCATTTGTGTCCAGAATTAACCCCAGAAATTGTAACCTCTGGGAAGGAATTAGGTTTGACTTCTGAAAGTTCACCATCCACCCGTGTTTGACGAGCATCTGGTAAGTCTGATTGGCATGTTCCAACAACAGTTGGATTGACGGGGCCTTGATGAGGAGGTCGTCTAAATACGGTATGATCGTGACCCCTTCTACTCGGAGGGCCGCGATCATCACGGATAGGACCTTCGTAAATATCCTGGGCGCTGATGACAACCCAAAGGGAAGAGCCCTGAACTGAAAGTGATCTCTGCCCACCGCAAAACGGAGATATTGTTGATGTGGGATCCATATCGGTACATGGAGGTAGGCGTCCTTGATGTCCAAGGACACCATAAACTCGCCCGGTTCCAGGGAGTGAATTACCGAGTGAATGGACTCCATTTTGAACCGATGGTACACAATGGATACATTCAGGGACTTTAAGTTCAGGATAGGCCTGACGGAACCATCCGGTTTCGGCACCACAAAGAGGGTGGAGTAAAACCCCTGACCCCTCTGTTGTGACGGCACCGGTACTACCACCTGAGCGTCTAGTAGTCTTTGTACTGCCGCTAGTAGAGCAATTGTCTTTTGCTGATCTCCCGGTAGAGGTGTTGTTAGGAACCGTCGTGGAGGGCTTTCTGTGAACTCGAGTTTGTATCCTTCTCTTATCAGCTGTCGAATCCAGGTATCCGAGGTGGTGTCGTTCCACTGAGTCTGAAAGTCTATTAGACGGGCACCCACCTGAGACCTTCCCAAGAAGGCCGGGAGACCGTCATGCCACCGGTTTTGCTGGTGGTTTGGGTTCCTGTCCACGAGCGGTGGACTGTGCTCTAGCACGGCCTCTTCCACCCCGAAAGGACTGCGAGAACCCACGGCCTCTGCCACGAAAGGAATGCTGTTGCGGCCGAAAGGAATTAAAGGAATTAAATGACGGGCCAGTGTACTGCCGACGAGCCGGCGGTGCAGCTGACGGTAGAAATGCCGACTTCCCCCCAGTGGCCTGTGAAATCCACTTGTCCAATTCTGGACCGAAGAGTATGTCCCCAGTAAAGGGCAACCCTTCCACTGCCCTCTTGGATTCTGCATCTGCAGTCCAGGAGCGGAGCCATAGAGCCCTGCGGGCAGTGATTGCATTAGCTGAGATTTTGGCCGAAATCTGGGTGACGTCCCTTGAGGTTTCCCCCAAAAAGGAAGCAGCTTCCTGGATATGCTCGGCCAAAAGTTTAAGTTCCTGTCTGGAGGTGCCTGCCTCTAACCCATCTCTAAGCTGTTCTGCCCATTTAAGGACTGCTTTATTTACCCAGGCAGAAACAATAGCTGGTCTTAATTGAGTACCTGCTGCAGTGTAGACTGCCTTCAGTGTCGCCTCCAGCTTTCTGTCTGACGGGTCCTTTAGCGAAGCAGCTCCAGGGACAGGTAGCGTGGTCTTCTTTGACAGACGGGATACAGAGGCATCTACTGGAGGTGGAGTCTCCCATCTGGTGAATGCAGAAGCCTGGAAAGGATATATTGTTGAAAAACGTTTAGGGGTAATGAAACGTTTGTCTGGGGTCTTCCAGGGCGCTGCCAACTGATCTTGTCCTGGGAAAGGAAAAACTGCCCTAGGGGAAGGTTCCTTACCAAACAAGTCAAACTCCTGAGGTTCCTGTATGGGATCCTGAGGGATATTTAAAACCTGGCGTACTGCCAGGATAAGGGAATCTACCCCAGAGTGTGTTGGCTCTGGCTTTTCGGGAATTTCCTCAGGTAGCTCCTCCCACTCCTCATCTTCCTCCTCTTCAGCCTCCTCCTGAGGATCCTCCTCGTCGTCGGAGGTGATAATTGGGAGGGGCCGTTTGGCCCTAACTACCGGAGTCTTAGGGGCCGAAGTGAGAGTTGTCATAAAATGATCAACCGACCTTGTCAGGGCGGCCGCCCAGGCCGGCTCAGTCCGACGGCTTTCTGCTAACTCAGATGACAGGTTAGTCATAGCGCCTGTCAAAAGAGAGGCCCACGATGGGGCTGCGCTAGGATCCCCTTCTGTGGATACATGTGAGGAACAATTTGTACATACGGTGCTTCTAGTCTCTGAGGACTGAGTAAACTTGTCCCCACATGAGGAACAAGCAAATGCCTTCTGGGCTGCCTTTGTAGAAGACCTGCCCGTCATTGCTCCAGCCACAGAAGTACCAGTTACTGACACACTTCAGACACACACACACCACAGTATAGTGAACAAGCAGGGAGACCAGGGGCTGCTGGGCACCAGAGGGAATCTGCCTAAACCCACAATAAGGAAACCCCTAAAACTCCCCACTACATTCAGCAAGGAAGGGGTTACCAGTGCAGCAAGGTCTTGACCTGCAGCTGTGTGATCCTCTGTATAGGAAAAAACAGCATAGTTTTAAAGGCATGTACTGTCTTGCATCTACAGTACATATAGCTTGGCTGCGCCTAGCCTGCCACCTCCAAGATGGCGCCCGCCGCGTGCTCAACCCCACTCCCTTCCCCGCGCGCAGACACCTGCCTTTTTTCAGCGTCTCCCTCTCCCCACGCCGGCTCCAGCAGGCGGCCATCAAAGCGCTTAGTAGCGCTAATCATTCCGCCCGCCGGGGAGCACGTGCGTCGCGTCAGAGGGAGAGACGCCATCCATCAGCGGTGACAGGCGTCGGAGCTGGAGCGGGGGCAGTCGCGGGGCGCAATGCGGTTACTTACCGCTGAGGCTGGCTTGCTTCTCCCGTGTATGACGGTCCCTTTGTCCAGGGGCCGCAGGCACACTGAGCACGTCCCGGCAGGCACCTTTAAAGAGGTTCAGACCCGGACCCAAGCTTTTGAAGAAGCTGGGAAGGGCTGCTAGAAAGTTTAAATGAGTATGAAAAAAAAATTAATAATAATTAAAAAAAAATATGAACAAAAATGTGCAAGTTATGTGGAGCAGTACTCCACTGTGACTAGCTCCCTTGGGCACAAAAATCTAACTGGGGGTTGCTGGGTAATAGAGGGGAGGAGCCAGTCTTTTCTAAAGTTTTTTTAGTGTGCTAGCTCCCAGCAAGCCAAGCTCTATTACCCATTGTGAACGCCAGTGGCCCCTGCTGGATGAAAGAGAAATATATATGTGTTTTTTTTACATACATGCCAACTACAGGGGGCCCCTAGATAGAGGGGGGCCCCAGGGGTACTGACCCCCTGTGCCCCCCCTTCCCCCTTAATCCAGCCCTGGCCATTAGTCCTTCATCCACAGATTGCAGAGGGAAGGTACTGTAGCTTTTATATCAACCTATTTCCTTGAGAAAGCCGCTGATCACTAGACAGGAGGCAGGGAAACGCGTTGGTACATTGAATCTGCACCAAAGGGATACCATATCTAACAGACCATCATCTTCAAAAGCGACTCCAGATAAAGTTGTTTTAATAGGTGATTCAGCACCATCAACTGGGAGGCTGAAAGAATTACAGGTGGCAGCTGTAAGGTACCCTTATTATTGAAAATGCCTGGCCAGACATAATACCTGGACTTTAGTAAATTAATTATTTCTTTCATATCATCACTGGTTAACTAATCAATTACTAATCCATAACAGACTGTGTATTAATCAGCCATCTAATCAAGTTAACAAATACTCCAACTTGACTACTAATACTGGCAAGAGAAGTTTTTCAAACCAATTATCATTTTTTAATCAACTAATCTCTGCATGCTTTACATAGTCACAACCGGTTGTCTGTATTCTTTTGAATTTTAATAGGAATAATCCCCCCCCCCCCCCCCCTTTTTTATGTTGTGTGATGTGCTGTATGTTTTGCTTACTTTAAAGAGCAAATAAATTGCTAATACTGTTTTACCCCTTATATTGCGCAGTTCTATTTTTCTTTTATTTTAGCTTTTATATCTGGCCCTTCCAGACAGATAATTATTAATATAATTTTTGAGATTGAGGTGATAATGGGTTGTAATGTTTGGCGATAGCTCATTGTTAAACTATGGTCCCATACTAGTAAAAGTGACTGAGACCACCAAATTAAAATTAATCCAGTGTAATATAAAGAAAATGTTGGTAATTTTTTAAAATATAAAAACCACATTACCACACATTGGAGGCATTCAGTCAACATTGTTTCTGGAAATGCTAACTTTAAAATGACACCGTAATGTAGGTTTAATGGATACAAGTTTCCATTTCTAATATAATATTTTTCTTCTATTATGAGTAAGAAACCCAATGAGTGTTTGTCGATATGGCTACATAACATTTCTGCTGAGTGCCATGATACTTCCACCGGATTAACTATGTATAAATGATAGAATGACTTGGCACTTTACAGTATTAACAATAGTGATTTATTGAATGAGATCAACATTTTCTTCTCTCCGGGACCTCTTTCAAGACATCTTAGTCCCATGAGGAACCGAAATGTTGATTGCTTTTAATAAATCAGTAATGTTCACACTTTAAATCCTAGAGTACCATCCCATGCACTTACTTTTAAAATAAACCCTGGCTCTGCTCCCATGATATTTCATCAGCTTTTTTTATTGCATGCATACAGTGATATTGAATTCAGCTCATGTTGTACATTAAGTTTATTATATATTGTAATATGGTACTTTCATTCCATCATACATGTAGTTGCTTGTACAGATGATGCCACTGCAAAAAAGTGTACAGTATAGCTGTATATAAAGTATGGTGGAAGCTATTTAAAAACATATCGGGTGAGATGAGCTTAGGAGAGATAGATAGTGGACGAAGATAAAGTACAAGAAACAAACAATTGTCCAGATGTGTGCGCAATAAAATCGACGTGCGGCTATTATCTAATTTTACAAGGTAGAAACACCTTAGACTACCCAAAATACAGTGCATAAAGAGAAAAGTGAATCAGAAGTAATAGCGCTCACAAATAACCATGTAACAAGGTATTCAAAGCCTTGCATAGATATACAAAACCAGGTTAAACTTGACAAGGTTTACAGGTGCACTGTCTAGAATGATCCAGATTATCCAATCTTTTTCCAAATGCTCCCCTAGTACAAACACAGGGGAGACATAGTAGAAAGCAACATAGTGCAGATCAATAAAATCAAGCAAGTTTTTAATGTGTCTGATACACTTACAATATAGTGACTTGATATTAAAGCATAGACAATGTGATCCAGGCAAAACAGCATGCAAAAGATGTACACAGTATCCTCCCTCAGACTGGGTCCCTTGATCTGGACACAAGGGGGCTCAGTTCAGGTCTCACCGCTAAAGCACAGCTGTCCCGACAGGTCCACAGGTCAAATGGTTCATGCAGTCACGCTTAAACGCGTTTTCGGAAATAATCCTTCAACAGAAGCGTGAAGGGCATGTCCCTACCAGGGTGTATATATACCCCAGCTAATTAAAAATACAGGTGTATTACATTGCCGCTAATCGGATCCCTTGTGTCCGGATCAAGGGACCCAGTCTGAGGGAGGATACCGTGTACATCTTCTGCATGCTGTTTTGCCTGGATCACATTGTCTATGCTTTAATATCAAGTCACTATATTGTAAGTGTATCGGACACATTAAAAACTTGTTTGATTTTATTGATCTGCACTATTTTGCTTTCTACTATGTCTCCCTTGTGTTTGTACTAGGGGAGCATTTGGAAAAAGATTGGATAATCTGGATCATTCTAGACAGTACACCTGTGAACCTTGTCAAGTTTCACCTGGTTTTGTATATCCATGCAAGGCTTTGAATACCTTGTTACATGGTTATTTGTGAGTGCTATTACTTCTGATTCACTTTTCTCTTTGTGGACGAATATAAAGTACCAACCATTAGACTCTGAACTGCCATGTTACAGGCTGTGTTTGAAACATTACAGGAGCTGATTGGCTGGTACTTTGTCTGTATACTTTAGCTCTCTCCAAAGCTAAATAGATCTGCCGCACAGTCCTGTATACTACCACCTTTGGACAACTTTCATTTGATTAAACTAACATAATTTTCTTTTGAAATACTGCTTGTTCCATCACAATAAGGGGGCATACAATTTGGGATTCCGTCTGTCCTGACAGTAGGAATGTCAGGCTGTTTCTGGTCTGTTCGACTGCAACCCGACAGTTGGAATTCAATGTTCCGACTGTCGAGTGTCGGAAAGTCCGAGGATTGGTGAAAAAGGCAGCAGATTGTCAAAAAATGGCAGAGAATTTGACAATTTACAGCCTTTCCCAACAAAACAGATCTGACATGTTTTAGGGGGGTATTTAATCTCAGCCGCTATTTCCTCCGGCGGAAATATTGGCCATCGCCTATTGAATACTGCTGTTTTTGACAGCAATAAAGGCATTTTTCAACAAACAGATTTGACTTTAAAACAAGTCAGATCTATTTTTTCAGAAAAGGAGATGGTTTCTCAAAGTCTTGGCCATGTTTCAACAATTTGCTACCTATTTCTCACCAAACCTCGGACTTTACAACACTTGAAAGTCAGAACATAAAATTCCGACTATCAAGTTGCAGTCGAGTGGACTGAAAAAGGCCTGGTATTCTGACTGTCAGGCAGTGCTTAAAGTGGTCCTGGAGAGGTGGTGGACTCACTTCCCCTGCCACCTTCTCCCCCCCAATATGTTACAGCCAGGGTGGATGCTAGGGTGATCGGCGCCCCCATGCAAGCTTTACATTTATGGCCTATCCCACATATCCATGAAAAGAATAATGCAAGCCACATAATTTCACCCCTAATTAAAATTATGTCCCACAGAGCAAAATTATCAAACGCCTTAGAAAAAAATGCAACAATGCGCGCAAAAAGCATGCAGCAAAAATGTATTGCATGGCTTTGTGGGACAGGGGATTATGCACACTGTAATACCCATTACACAATATGCCACACACCATAATACTCATTGCACATTATGCCACAGACCGTAATGCCCATTACATAAAAGGCCACAGACCGTAATGTCCATTACATATTATGCCTTATAAGTGCCGCTTACCTTAGATGCTCATTGCTATGGTTTTCTTGCTCGATGCCAGGGATTACATGCTCTTTGTCAAGGGTTACATGCTCCATGTCAGGGGTTTCTTACTCGATGCCAGGGGTTTCATGAACAGTGCCAGGGGTTTCATGAACAGTGCCAGGGGTTTCATGCACTGTGCCAGGGGTTTCATGCACTGTGCCAGGGGTTTCATGCTCAGTGCCAGGGGTTACAAGCTCAGTGCCATTGGTAACATGCTCAGTGCCAGAGGAAACATGTTCGGTGCATGCAGGGACTGACAGCAGGGCAAACAGAGCGGACAGAGGCGGAACCGTTCCCCCTCCAAAATGGAACTGATGGAAAGCAGTTCTGCCCCGTTCCAGCTCACTTTAACCCCTGGTTGGGAGGAGGTGAACAGCTGGGTAGTGCTATACGCACTGAGCTCAACCCTTGACAGATACTAGAAGTCCCGCAGAACCTCTAGCATCTGTCTCCAACAAGGCAGGGGCAGTTTTGCTAGGCGGTTTTAAGCAGATTCCATGCAGATAGAGACTCTGCTCTTTTGCTACACCGTCTCCCCCTATCACCGCTTCTGTGGTGGCATAGTTACAGTACGCCACTGATGGAGAGGAAGACCACAGATGACTGCATTTGTGGATTTGCACTTTGCACACAAATACACTGACCGTGGCAAGCACCATAAAAATGAATCTCTACTGTCACTGCCTGAATACTGGAATACTACTTTGTAAGTGTGTAGTGTATGCTAGTAAAATCATAACATGGACGGCATGAGCAGAAGAAGCAAGCGATCAAGAAGGAAGAAGAACCTTGTAATCACAAAACTACAACTTCTTACACTACACCTCCAACCACGATGCGATTGCAAAGTTTTGCAATCACTTTGCACAGATGCGAATGCTTTGTTGTACAGCGAAGTGCTCACTTCTGCCTGTGCAGACTAGCAGGTTCAGACTCTAATGCGTATGCGCAAATCTCTGGAAAAATGGTGCTGCCGTTATTGCGGGTCTCTGGAAAAGAAAGAATAAAATTTCAAATGGGTGCAGCATGTGTGGTGTGGCCCCCTAGACTCAGGGTATGTGTGCAGCCATTACTGTATAAATGTACACCACTGAGATACACATTACAGTATATCAATATGTTTATGTCTAAGGCATTCCACTAACAACTTAGTCTGTATCTGCTAAGCACGTGATCAAATGTGAGCAATACATGAATACTTTCATCATATGTTCAGAATAGATGAACATTATATTAACTACAAGATTACAGCGTGTGTTGGTCTAGTATTTTTTACTTAAAGGCCTTTCTACGCTTTGCTTTTTCTTATTCATCTGCTGGTATATACATTTTTACATTCAACAATGTATGTCTGAGAGGTAATTTCAGAGAACAAAAATTGTCTATGCTTTCAATTATTAAAGGGCATTTTTAACGCAAATAAATATGATTTTGCCGGCAATCATAAGTGTCCTGATCTAGTTTTGCAGAGTTTCTGAAAAGTTCAGACTTGGAATAATGTACTACTGAGAATCTACATGCAGAATCTTTCTTTACCTTTTTATATTCTTGACATTTTAAAAGCTCTCCCGTATAGCACTAATGCATTGCAGAGAAAATACTTCATTTTGTCTAACCTTTGTTATTCATGCTCATTGATTTTCCACCTTTGCGTCCATGTTCTCACTGTTTCCCTGAGGTTTTTATCTGTTCCTCTTCTAATCTCTGCTTTGTGACTATCCCCTTGGCTGCTTCTCCGTGAACCTTTATGGACAAGACCTGTAGTACCTCTAGATCACTTCTCCATGGGTCAATGTTGTCACTGTTGAACTTTAGACAATTTCTACCTCTATATCTTTCTTTACAGTCATACATTTATTATTCCCTCAGCTGCCTCTGCACATCCTATATTGCAAAACTGTTTTCTGTTCCTTGTCCAGTCTATTTTCCATCTTGAATGTTTTATATTATTTATAATGTTCAATTTGAAATACAAAATGCAGATTATCGCAGAGCACTCAGAACAGGTGACCAATATTAGGTATGCTCTATGAAACAATTCTTCCATAACAAGATATGCTGTACTGGTGAAATAAACTATATATACAGTAGGATGTTATTCTGTTCCGTTCGCTCCCCTGCGTGTTCGCGCAGGATGTGCGATGTTTCACGACTGCACATGCACATAAACGTTATGCGCATGTGCAGCCACTGTGTGTGAGTGGCCACAGTGCTGGGCATTCTCATGGAAATTTCCCAATGACGTGGTGCAGGGGGCAGGCAGCTGACATCAGCGGATGTCAGCTGCCCACCCACTTCCTGCACAGGGCGCTTGCAGATTTAATGGACCGTAGAGGTGCCTTAAAACTGTGAGCGCTGCAGAAATCATTCGATGGTCAGCGACTATCAAATTATTTCATCCTGCATGCAAGCTGCGAATGGATGTTTATGCAAAACATAAATTCTTATGCCTGTGGGGATTCATGCCATGTGAGAGGGGGGGGAATGGAAGGGACGTATGGGCAGCTTGCGGCGCTTGGTGGACTCGCAAGGCTGCGAAATTCACAGCCTTGCGAGTCAACCAGAATAGTCTCCATAGTTTAATGTTATATTTTGAGTAGAGAAAAACGTATGTAACGAACACTGTCCCTCACAAAGCTGCAAAATGTACCCATACGAAGGTCCTCCAGCACGGAGATTTCACACGCACGCAAGCAAATGGATGTTTTGTATAAACATCAATTCACAGCTTGCGTGTAGGGCAGAAATAATTTGATAGTCACTGACCATCAAATGATTTCTCTAGCACTCGCAGATCTAAGACACACTCTGGTGTCTTAGATCTGTGGTGCCCCTGTACGGGAAGAGGGCGGGCAGCTGACATCTGGTGATGTCAGCTTCCCGCCCCTGGCACCCGCGTCACCTGTGCATTTCCATGGGAACACCCCTGAAACGTTGGACGTTCCTATGGGTGCGACTGCACTCTGCAGCCACATGCCCCTGCCCACACTGATATGTGCAAACAGGCCGGCGAATAATCAATTTGCTGCACCTGCTCTCACAGAGAAGCTGCACATGCGCATAAATGCTGATGCGCATGTGCAGTCTCCAACCATGAGGGCCATACTGTACTGTACAACAAATCATGTCCACTTAAAACACTGAGACCCTGCTTCACAGTTGTAGTAATTTGGCTATATGTAAAGGTACATTACCTGCTCAGAAATAGTGTACACCTATTCTGATATCACGCCATATATCTTAGCCACTCCATACAACCAGAAACTTTTTCTCAAATATTCTCTTTTCTTATATTATGCATCTTATTTGCATCACTAATAAGACTAACGTTTATTGCAGAAGTATGCTACATAATGATGCTGGCATTTCATGAAATGTGTGTGACTCTTTTGTCTACTATTGTGTGTGACTTTTTTGTGAACTATTGTGTATGACTCAGTTGTTAATCTGGGTAAAAATGCAAAAGACAGAGGGTCCGACTCAGGTGGATGCAGTTATTGTGATCCACACCAATTTCCGATGATCCCCGTACACCAGTAGCGTGCGGTGGGGTGAGGCAGGTGAGGCACAGCGTTTCCTGTCATACTAACGTATACGCCGGAGTTTTGAGTTTATAAAGTATGCCAAAAATACAAAGAATCTACAAAAGAAATCTTATTTTTATTATTCTAATAATTTTTATAGTCAAAACTCTGGAGTAAAAAGTCTATGGCAGGTGAGGCAGTGCCTCACCTGGCTACCTTTTATGCACTTTTCTTATCAAAACTCAGCGAATCTCCAGCAGTATATACTGCTGCACATGTGTATAATGCTGGTATGTACCCCATGGCTCATATATTGTGTGCAAATCTGACTCTGGTACTTGCCAGGGCCACCTCATCCATTTACCTCAATGAACATCCCTGCCGTACACCTATGAATCAGGCTAAGACTTCCAATACAAGCGGGTGAGATGTGGTTGGAGCTAGGGAGCACATTTCCGTCAATTTCTTCAATCCTGGGATTTGGAATAAGAAAATACTCAATTCCAGGGATCCCCAAAATAGAGTTGATCAATGAAATTTCTTTCTGTACTTTTTCTACTCCCATTTCTTTCCTTGTGGGCTTGTGCTGATGGGCCATGACGGTTTTTTTATTCCCGTGGTTTTAGGATTCACCTGTGGTCCCAATTGAATAGGTGTAAAATAAATAATTTGAATGTACCAGCAAAGGGCAACAGGAAAAAAAAAAAACTTTCATGGCAATTTATGCTTCTGCTATGTGTAGCGCACACTACTGCTACTAAACCAGGGTCGCATCACGGCAGTGCTAAGACACGCTTTCTCTCACATATTAGAGGACACAACAGTATATTTTTCTCAAATACATCTACAAGCATATGAACAGGGTTATAGGGAGTAGTACGTTAGAGATGCTGCCACCCCCAGTGTGCTTGGAATTGCATCCTTCAACTCTTCACTTTCTTCTGATGCTGGCCCCGCCCCATCATGTGACATCAAAGGTTGACAAGGATATGCACATGGCCCAATTATAGCAAGAGCAAATGCCTAGTAGCAACCTAGTTTTGCTCATTAGGCCAAATATGGCTGAGATGGGTATGACTTTGAATTTCCTGTAGTTGATCAAATTGTGTATGCAGGCTCCTGTACATATATAATTTGGCCCAGGAACATCTGTACAGGATTAAGGCTTGTGTGCTCCCAAAAGGAGGTGTGGATCTTCTACAAGGGGAGGGGATTCACAGGACAGGGGGCCAGATGCACTAAATTTCAAAAGTGAAAGGGAGAGTAATAAACCAGCCAATCAGCTCCTGCCTGCTATGTCACAAGCTGTTTTGAAAAATGTCAGGCAGGAGCTGATTTACTGGCTGTTTATCACTCTCCATTGTATCACTTTTGAAGCTTAGTGCATCTGGCCCAGGGAGAGTGACTGACAGTGGGTGACACGTGAGAGTGACTTGCAGTGGGTGGCAGGGAGACTGGCAGTGGATGACATGGAGAGTGACTGGCAGTGGGTAACAGGGAGAGTGAATGGCAGTAAGTGGTAGGGAGAGGGAGTCAGTGTGATGTGGGCACCCATATACTAGGGTAGAGAAAGAGGTACACTTAGAAAAAAAAGTAAATAGAACATCATGTAGCACATAACACACACCACACACACCACATACACATGTCACTACCTCGCTTTCTCCATAAGTAATTACAGGAAGCTCCCTCTGGCCAGAGTGCTCTATGCCCTAGCCGCTGGGGAAAATGGTGGATACTTTTTCCCCAGCTCTGAGTGCACTTGTGCCAGCACCAGTCCTAAGTGTTACAAGCTTGTGGCTTTTGCAGCAGGTCACCACTGACAATTACACCCTGCTGGCCCTACATTAACATGGTTGCATCCGGCAGCTGCCAGACCCCCTTGGACCATTGCCCTATAGCATGTCATCTCTGTTAAATGTAGGCACTAGCAGAGCTGCTGCTGCTCTCTGATTTAAAAAGTGCCACAAATGACAAGGAGGGCACAGAAGAAGTGTTATGTGCAAGGTGAAAATGCTTTAGCCAATCAGCTTCTATCTGTCAATTTACATATTGGAGCTGATTGGCTGGTGCATTATCACCTAGCACATAACATTCTTTATGGGGATAGATAACACTTCTCCAAGCTTGAAGAAGTGTTATCTATCCCTATCCATTACTGACTGTGAAGAAGTACACAATGTACCATTAGAACACTGGAGTGATGGTTGCTGGAAATGGGCATCTATACACCTACAGTATGTAGATATTCCTTTAAAAACCAGACATTTGCAGCTAGTATAGTCCTTTATCAAATTAACAATGTATAGAGTGTATTTCTGATTAATTTAATGTTATCTTCATTGAAAAAAAACAAGGCTTTCAAAAATAAGGACATTTCTAAGCGACCCCAAACTTTTGAACGGTAGTGTATACAATAGTATATGACCAGGTTTAAGTATTGTGTTCCCTGCTCATGTGTAATAATAATTGCTGCTTTTATATGTGGATTCTCTAAACTGAGACCAACAATTCCCTTGTAGCATCCATAGGTTTTAATAAATCACTAGCGCATTAACTTTTTTATTGCCAGACCATAAAGTGCTAATTGCTTCATAATTGCCAAATATGCTAATTAATGGTTTCCTCGGGGTCTTTAAATAAACCAACACTTACAGAAGAAGGAAAAAAACAACAACAACATGCAAACACAAAAAACAAACAATACCAGACTGAATTGTTTTGGATTATATATTAAATAACCCTTTGTTTCTTCAATGTATTAACAATTAATTCATATGGGGAAAAAAAGTAAAAGAAACAAAAAAAGACGCCAAATATTTAACGTTGGTTCATTTAGTAGTTTGTTTAAGCTCTCGTTTAAAAGGCACACTCACGCTTACTCAAGACCAAAATTCTCTGCCAGGGACTGCTACTGGAAAGTGGAACAGTAACAAGATAATTACGGAATGCAAATGAATCCTAAAGCACAGTTTGCTCTTGGGAGTTTACTCTTCATTGCTCTGTTGAGTCTTGGTTGTTAAGGAAGAATTTGAGTAAATACAAGAGAACGGGCACTTGTTATAAAAAGAAAGATACTGTATCTAATCGTGGACATTTCTTTAGTAGTCCATTATTATTACAGTACATAAATACTGTCAAATGATGTTGTATTTGAAACCCAATACTATTTTAGCTATGACAATGGCAGTCTCAGCAACTTGGCCATTGCCAGTAAAGCAGAAAATTAAACCTGAAATACAATCTGCAGAATATACCTCTTTTATTAAGTGCACACAGTATATAGTTAACGATAAAACGCTATAAAAGCACAAATGGCGTACTGTGTAAAATGTTATACAGATGTAGCAGTGCTCATCGTTAGTGCAATATGGCCATTAGTGCCCCTCTGGCACAGAAAAGTCACACCCACATCACAAAATCGCAAAGCCAAGCCATTTGCCGCTCAAAACGTTTGAGCTGCTTGTGTGAATTAAATGGCGAATGTGTTAATGGGAGTGCGCCAATGACAAAGGATGTTGCACATGGTGTTGGCGTGGACACAATGAGCACAGCTACATCCTTCTGTAGATCGTTCAGATATTAATTTGGTTTTCCATGTTGATGATTTACTGTAATCCATAATCAGTAATGAAGGCTTTTCTATTTGTATCATTGATACTCAATTTTGTAATTACTCTCTAACAAAGCCAAAGATGCACAACAAGTACATTTTGGTGGCATATGCATTTAATACAAACCTTAACGCGACAGTTCTTTGCCGTTTCATTAAGTGGAGATTTTATTTATAATGTTGCTACTAAATTATAACTTTGTCAATTACATGATATAGTGGCCTATTTTTATTTACTAGTATTTAGGGACCAGTCTCAATAACTAGATTTTTTTTATGTTTAAAGCAATAAGAAATGATATTTCACAAAATATATAAAAAATAATCTTGTTATTTGTATTGTATGGATTGGGTGGAAGTAACCACGGGAATAAAACCATATATTTATTTTTACTATGTAGGATAATTTTATCGCTACACTTTCCATTGAAATGTGATGCCAAGTCACATTTCCTTATGTTTTGGGGCAGATTCAAAAGATATTAATATGTAGCTCTGTTTGAGCGGGTATGGTTGCCGACTGTCATTTCAGCTAGCACCACCTGGGGTGGCGAGCTAAAATGGATGAAAAGTCACCTGTTGGAGAGCACAAACTGGGGCACCCCCATTAGTTTGGACAGGTTTAGCCGCACATAGCTTAATATGGAGAATAAAAACAGCCATTTGAATATCACTCCACAATTTCCCATTAATTTAGATGGGAGATCTGGCGCGATGAAACATTTGAATCTGCCCCCATATATTTATTTATTTTACTTTGTTTTGGTTGCTTTTTTTTTACCTAGATGGTCTGATTTTTTGCCCCCATTTTTTGCATACTTATTTGTTCACACATTTTGGCATTCTCACACTATCTTTATATTCCTTACAACTTTTTTATGCCTGCAATTATATTTACTTATACTTATGAATTTATTTAACTTCAATTTATGTATCACATAGATGAATGCATCATGTTGTTCCCCTGTACATAAGATGAATTATGTATTGATCGCACATTCTTTATGCTTTAATAAAAATATTTGGAAAGCAATATATATGTAGGGACTGCATTTCCAAAAACAGTATAAAAGTAACATGACTTTACTAGGTACAGACCCGACATAAGTACTACATGTGCATGGAACGCCATCTGCTCCTGTGCAAGTTCAAGACATTCAGAGAGATCATTCCTAAGTAAAAAAAGATAATACAGGCCATAGGCTTCAATGGAAGATAAACAGGAGTAGTGGCCCTGAGGCTACTTAGAAGACGCTGCATCCCAATCCTCAGTAATTATTTTATACTTTATGCGTAAGTGCAGACTGGGACATGAGATAAAAAGTCTTCAAATTACACTTTCTTTTTGACTGTGCAGAATTTGCTGCTTCTTATCTAGGGTGTGTGCCCTTTTTAAAAACAAAAATGGAGAATTGTGACAGAAACCAAAAAGGTAGTCATGACAGGAAGCCGCCGAGCGGAACTAAAGGTGGAGAAACGCGTTTTGGAGTGAGCCCCATTGTGCTGGTCCTGCAACCCCGCAGTTCCAAGCTGCACAGCGCGACTTTTTGATTACAAATACCCAATTGCGTGGTCTCAGCAAGAGCATTTTCCAACATAAAGAATCTCCGGATTAAAGATCTGGTAAAGAGTTTGGAGAGACTTACTCCTATTTTATCTATCCAACAAGCGCATCACCCAAATAGGGTTGTAAACCTAAGTGCAGGACTGGTAACTATACACTAAACCATTGCCTCGAATAGAACTCTATGATAAATATATAGCCTCATATGATTGTCTAAAAAGCCGCAATCCTTTATATGTTATATGTTTTATGTCTTGTTTGTTTGTTGATCATTGTGCACAATTGATATTTACTGTGTATGAATTATTTTATGCACGATTTTAAAAAATGTTATCTTTCTGGTAATCAATTAGTATGGACATTTAATTCACTGAGCAGGACTGCGCTTCTTAAAGTGGCAGATACCTTTTTGGTTTCTGTCACAATTCTTCATTTCAATGGAAGATGTCATTTGTGACTTCATATCGAATGGATAAAACCCTCCTATTGACATTCATTGCACCCATTATAAGTAAAGTGGCTGAAAATGTATACTCTTATGTATAGCCTGGCATTCTTGTTACCATACTCACCAGAGTCCTTTTCACTTATATATTTATGTTTTCACTTATATATTTATGTACCCTTCTGCTGCATAACTTAATCCTGAGGCTTGTCCTCTGACCCCTGCCACATGCCTTGTCCGTCTCTGCCTGCTTACATTCTGCCATCTAGCCACCTCCCCCTTGCTTGCACCTCATGTAATCTATCTGTTGCCCCTTCCTACTAGATTGTAAGCTCTTCAGAGCAGGACCGGGGGGCCCTCTTCCCTCCTGTTGTCTAAGCCCTCTTCTCTTTACATTTCATGCACAGCTCTTCCATACTCAAACACTCAGTGTCCATATTTGACCAACACCTAGTAGTACGTTGATCAAGTCCTCACTACTTACATTTAAGCTGTAATGTGTATTGAACTGTGGCATTCATTTTACCTGTAGTCTATTTCTCTTATTTATTTACTGTAATGTTAAGTTTTGTCTCCCTGTACTGTTCCTTTGTACAGCACTGCAAAACACTTTTGGCACCTTATAAATAAAAAAATAATAATAATAACAATAATAATATTTCACATTCAGGTTAATCCATATGTATATTTGACACTAGGGGCTGAAGAGGGAGCAAGCGTTGTTACCCCGCTTGTTCCCTCTCCCCCCCCCCCCCCTTTAGACAGAGCCAGGGTCAGTGCAAGCGTTTTCAGCAACCCTTTCAAAATATAACTTTGTGCCCTAACTCCTATACTTTATAAAGGGACTGTGGTCTCACAGGGGAGGTGCGTTTTCACAAAATATAATTGGGTACCCCAATTCAAATGACATTACCACTGATTCATATTACACCACATAGTAGCACCCATTATTCATGTTATTATGACACACATTAGTACCCCTTATGCACATTATGTCAATAGCAGTGCCCATTGCACATAATGCCCACAGTAGTAATGCCCCGTATACACAAAATACACACAGTATTGCCTACTACACATATAGGGGGAAAATTACCAAGAATACGAATACCTCGTATGCAAAGTCGTGTTCCGGAGAGTAATTTAAAAAGCAGTCATATACGACTGCTTTGTAACCCTCCGATGTCGCATTAATTCGTATTAATGGCCGTATATACGGCCGCTAATAGGAATTACTACAGGCAGTCTGCACGGATCAGTCAGATCCATGCAGGCTGCAGAGTGTAAAAAAAAATAGAAATAAAAAAAAAAACGGCGTGGGGTCCCCCCCACAGCCATAACCAGTACCAGGCTGAAAGAGCCGGGGCCGGTAATTAAAAATCAGAAAACCCGACAAATAGGGGTTCCCCGATTTTTAACAACCAGCCCCAGGCTCCAGGTCCGGGGCTGGTTCCCAAAATACGGTGGACAAAATGAGTAGGGGTCCCCCGTATTTTAAGAACCAGCCCCAGGCACAACCAGCCAGCAGGGTAATGCCACCGCCGGGGGACACTTATTATATAAGGTCCCGCGGCCAAAGCATTAACCCTACCGACCAATCAGCCTGGCCAGGGGTCCTGGGGAAGTGGGGACCCCCCCCAATAATGGGGTGTCCCCCCCTCCAGAACTTACCTGACCAGGCTGAAGCCTGGTGCTGTCCTCGATGCCCCTGGACTGTGGGCATCGAGCTGATCTTTGTGTAAAAAAATTAAAAACTATTGTCTTATACCGTGGAACTATGAGTACCGGCAAGCCTTCCCCGCATGCTGGGACTTGGAGAACCACAAGTCCCAGCATGCGGAGCATTAAAGGGCCCGCTGGGTCTTGTAGTTCCACAGTACAATAAATAGTTAAATAAACACACTGACAAGCCAGAAAAATTAAAGTTTAATACATACATTACACAAACATACTGATACTTACCTATCTTGAGCCCGTTGGTAGGTCCCTGGGTCCGGAGGCTTGGTTCCGGGGCCTTGGTTCCGGGGCTGGTCTGGGGCTCCAGGGCTGAAGAGTCCGGGGTCCAGGATCCGTAGTAATCCAAAGGGGTACCTGTGGAAGGAAATCCTACTCACCTGGTCCTCTGGCGACCATCCCGGCATCTTCTCTTCAAGTTGCGTTGCTCCCGGCTGCTGGTACCCGCTCCGCTCGGACACTGGAGACTGAGACGCAGAGATATTCATCTTTCCCCGCCTCTACTCAGAACGATTTCTATTGGCCGCCTAGCGGCCAATCAGGAGCCGACTTTCTCGGTTCCTTATTGGCCGCTAGGCGGCCAATAGAAATCATTCTGAGTAGAGGCGGGGAAAGATGAATATCTCTGCGTCTCAGTCTCCAGTGTCCGAGCGGAGCAGGTACCAGCAGCCGGGAGCAGCGCGACTTGAAGAGAAGATGCCGGGATGGTCGCCAGAGGACCAGGTGAGTAGGATTTCCTTCCACAGGTACCCCTTTGGATTACTACGGATCCTGGACCCCGGACTCTTCAGCCCTGGAGCCCCGGACCCGGACCAGCCCCGAAACCAAGGGCCCGGAACCAAGCCACCGGACCGGACCCAGGGACCTACCGACGGGTTTAAGATACGTAAGTATCAGTGTGTCTGTGTAATGTATGTATTAAACTTTTATTTTTCTGGCTTGTCAGTGTGTTTATTTAACTATTTCTTGTACTGTGGAACTACAAGACCCAGCGGGCCCTTTAATGCCCCGCATGCTGGGACTTGTGGTTCTCCAAGTCCCAGCATGTGGGGGAGGCTTGCTGGGACTCATAGTTCCACGGTATAAAACAATAGTTTTTAATCATTTTTTTTACACAAAGATCAGCTCGATGCCCACAGCCGAGGGGCATCAAGGACAGCACCAGGCTTCAGGCTGGTCAGGTAAGTTCTGGAGGGGGGGCACCTTTTTATTGGGGGGGTCCCCACACCCCCAGGACCTTTGACCAGGCTGACTGGTCGGTAGGGCTAATTTTTTGTCCGTGGGACCTTATATAATAAGTGTCCCCCTGCTGTGGCATTACCCTGCTGACTGGTTGAGCCTGGGGCTGGTTCTTAAAATACGGGGGACCCCTACTCATTTTGTCCCCCGTATTTTGGGAACCAGCCCTGGACCTGGAGCCTGGGGCTGGTTGTTAAAAGTCGAGGAACCCCTATTTGTCGTGTTCCCTGATTTTTAATTACCGGCCCCGGGTCTTTCAGCCTGGTGCTGGTTACAGCTGTGGGGGGGGACCCCACGCTGATTTTTTTTAAATGTATTTATTTTACAATTTTTTTAACACTGAAGCCTGCATGGATCTGACTGATCCGTGCAGGCTTCTGCCAAATACGACAGGAAAATAAAGTGTATTTTCCTGCCGTATATTCGTGGCAGTTTTACACTAATTAGCAGCCGTATTTTCAATACGGCTGCTTAGTAAATCAGGAACCACCATTCTTTTGAATGGTGATTCCTGTCGTATTCTATCGATGGTGTAGACATTCATATTTGTAAATACAAATACGAATGTCCCATCAATATGAATAGGAATATTTGTATTTTTGGCATAGTAAATGCCCAAAATACGAATACACCGAAAAAAAATCGTATTTTCGTAGGAAAATACGTTTTTTTTACTAAATCATCTTAGTAAATTTTCCCCATAATATCCATAGTATCAGTGTCCCTTATACACATAATGTCCACAGAAGTGACCCTTATGCATATATCTGCCTCTGTCACTCCAGCAGCTCACCACCCAAGTCCCTCCAGCATCTCCATGCCCCATGTCACTCCAGCAGCTTCCCCATCTCTGTGTCCCTCCAGCCCCCTCTCACCTTGTCTTCAGCATGCACAGAGTCTGCTCATTTTAGTGGCTCTTCTTCACTTAAATGGCAGTGGTGGCATGACCTCACATATTTCATGCCACAAAAGGAAGCTGCTAGGAAAGACTTTCTGTTAGTATTACTGTATGGGACTGCTGTGAAAGTAGAACTAATTTCCTCTAGCATTACTATTCTTCTGTACTGCCTCCCCCCCCCACACACACACTTGACACCTCCTTGACATTTAACTTGCACTCTACAATGAAGATGCCTGTCCTCTTCCCTCCCCCCTAAATGATGTTGACATGCCTCCATTTTCACAAACTGTGGCTATCGCTGTTCCCTCCCCATCTGTGAAGTGGTATCAGACTATCAATCAATAAACATGTTTGCGAATGCACATTTTTACGTTGCGGCATGTGCTGCAACAACATACCCTCCAACAGTACAGATGTTACCGTTTTTAAACGGTCTGTACTGGCAAAATTCAAGTGTATTGAATGTACCGTTTTCTTGGCTGCTGAATTTTAAATGCTGAGTACACATTCGGAAAGGGGGTGGCCACGCCCACTTTACTAGTGGCCACACCCGCTTTCTGGGTGTGTACCGATTTCTGCCTTTCAGATGTTGGAGGGTATGCCACAATGACTGAACCTGAATGAGGTTGAAAGAGTTAAGACTGTATATATTTCAGCATATTGATACATGTGTGTACTACAGTAGATTTGCTATAATGAAAATCACTGGTAGAGTAGATCTTATGTTGTACTACTATATAAAGTGTGACAGGGTTACTGGTATAGTGAGGGAAGGCAGATATATTTCCCCCAGATTTCTTACATATGTGTATTTAAAAATCCCTGGAGATTTGCTAGTTCTGTTGTGAGATGTTGGGGTTGGGTGGTTGAAGAGAGGGAGGGTTCACCATCCATTAGGCTCAGTTTGGGTCTTTGGGCTGTTACCCTGACAGAAGGCTAATCAGTACCTCCAGCTTTGCGGGTTTTGTTAAAAGGTTGCCAGACTTGGAATTAGAGGTCTCTGTCTGGGAAATGGATACACTATGCAGTTTTCGATGTGGGAGACAACCTGCTATCTTTAGAAAATACAAACTGTGACTGGTATGCTTCTGATATTGTTTTTTAGTGAGTTAGGAGATTATCCTGTGTTTAGTTAGAGTCACACTGCAAAGTTTTATTTTGATGTATTGTTTCTGTTTGATTCACTAACAAAACTGATTGAGACCAGTTGCATCAAAGTACTGCACCTTAAAACATACCACAGGAGATGGTACCTGTTCCCCCTGATGCTTTTGCATGTGTTGGAGAATGCGAGCAGTCCTGATCAGCTCATTAGTAAAAGGTGTGAAACACTTCAGAGGTTTTTCACAGGGACAGACCCACATTGCTTTTGAAACCTGAGCTGACACATGTCCTGGATAAAAGCTGCTACAAAATTACTGGAAAAACCTGACAACATGGAGGATGTACAGTAACTAAGGCCTTGCTGCATGCAACAGTAGCACAGAAAGAAATCGGCAAACAACATCAGTTGTAGGTTGAGAAGATGCAAAAGCAACAGCACCAGTACCGTGATGTTATTAAAGAGCTGATGCAGTGTCTTACAGCAAAACCTGTGAATCTGATGATGTGGAAGCATATCTGACTACGTTTGAAAGTACTGCAGAGTGGAAGAGCTGGCCTAAGGACAAATGGGCTGGTCTGTTGGCCCACTTCCTCTCAGGCGAGCTGCAGAAAGCTTATTTTGATTTAAGCACAGCTGATGTGTTGGATCATAAAAAACTAAAAGCAGAGATTTTGACTCATCTGGGAGTTTCCCTGTTGGTCCGAGTGCCAAAAAATGGTTACAAACAGATACATTAACTGGATTCAAATGGTGGTAAGAGTTGTCAAAGACCGTTACTTGAGGTCACTACCCCTGGTGTTATGTAAGTGGGTGAGCCATGAGGATCCAAGATGGCTGATGAGATAGTAGAAATGGTGTCAGACGAACTACTGGCTATACAGCAGCGGCCCCTAGATCGACAGTGCACTTCAGTAAACCCTAGTAAGACTGTTCCATTGGAAAAGGATCCTGGACTTTTCTGGTGATATGATGGTTGCTGGTGTGGACTCGGAACTCTCAGATACTTTCCCTTGTACTAGTATAACTTGGTAAGTGCTAGACAATGAAGAACAAGGGCCCTTATTCTGATCGTTGCGGATTTTTCCGCATGTGGTCGTACCGCCAATGGTTGTCGACTGCGCATGTGCAGAGGTCACTCTGCGCATGTGCAAGCGGTTTCGCCGAACGTATTCTTTAGACGCCGCACAGGGGGCAGAGAGGGGCGTGAAGGGCTACTTAGCCTCATTACCCTATGCATACGCCCCGCGTTTCATGGGCGTTCCCATGCAAACGCAGGGCGTATGCATGGTAATGAAGCCGTGACGCATGTGTAGGGGGCGGGCATCTGACATCGCCGGATGTCAGCTGCCCGCCCCCATACATGATTTCATACGGACAAGTGTCCGTGTGGTCTAGGGTGGCGGGCGCTGGTGGAGCGTGCGGCCCTGCATTCGATGTTCGGCGACCATCGAATGCAGGGGCTGCTCCCAAGATGGAGGAGGCATATCCCCGTCCACTTTCATGCGGACCGCCACATATCCGCGTACGGACGGAGGTGGCGATCCGTATGGAAGGCGGGGATTCGCCTGCACGGTCCTGGCCGCATATTCTGATCGGGCCGCACCGATCAGAATAAGGCCCAAGGTGAGGTACCTCCTCCAGGAGAAGGAGAAGCGATAAACAGTGCTAAAAGCATGGCTGCCCTTGAAGTGAGAAAGGAACAGAACAGTTAAAGGGACCCACCTTGTTAAGAGCTAGAGAAAATTTAAAATTGTAAAATAGGAAACCATTAGACCATGAGTCTGAAAAAACTGCTGAGGATTTTGCAGCCATTCTTTTGGATTGTAGTATATAAAAATGTGTCTGCAGTTTGATCTTCCTTCCCTGAGTGCCAGTATCGTGCTCCCAGACCCCATTTCAAGAGTCCCCTGGTGCCCATGCCTGTTAAAGAAGTTCCCATTGACCACATGGATTTGGTTGGGCCTTTATTGAAGTCTGTGTGAGGATATCCTTGTCATAATGGACTATAACAGTTAGGATATTATCCTCTGTTTAGTTAGAGCCAGACGTCAAGGATTTTTTTTTATATTTTGTTTCTGTTTTTGTTTGATTCACTAATAAAACTCATTGAAACTAGTTGCATCAAATTACTGGAGTGATCTGTGACCTCTCAGCTGCTACACCTTACAACATACCCCAGGAGATGGTACCTGTTCACCCTGACCTGCTTACAAAAGGTAAACATTTATAATATAACAATGTTTTTTGTTTTCAATCACTCAGTTTTCACTTACCAGTGGAATTGTTAAGAAATCATATAATGATCAGAGCACACAAATGTTGTTCTTTTTTGTACATGCCTACGTTACCAGGCAAAACTATTTCCATTTTGTTCTATAACACAGGTTTTCATATCCCCTCTTCCACCAGCCTGTTACAAAGCAAAAGTAGAGTGATACAGCTTTCGGAGCACAACATGCACACAGGCACTAAGGGGCAATTCAATTGTATCTGGTAGTTAGGCCTAATATTCTAAACATAGGCAAAATGTAAATAGGTGAGATTTTTAGGAAAAAAAATCGCACCATACTGTACAAGTGATATGTGCGATTTTTATCCTGCTCAGTAGGAGAGTGCTTCGTTTTAAGAGAATTTGTAGCAGAAGCTGCATTGGTCCCAGTTACCAAAGGGATATTTTTTGTTGCATCAGGGATACTTCCAAGTATTTAAGATATCATTTGGTTTAAACGAGATTATTTGTCACTGCAATATAAAACTGAGATGTCCGAGAACAATTGAGAGGAAGGTCACCCACTCAGGAAGAATAATATTAGTGGAAGTGCCATTGAATTTATACTTGATGGATAACCAGAGACGATGATTAAAACTGGATAGAGGTTAAACGATGAGACATCGGTAGAGTTGTTGAGACAGGAGCAGAAACTGGGACTGAGGGGGTTATTTTGGTTCACTCTTTCTGACAAATTCCTTCTTAGATGGACAAAACCATGTGTACTGCAGGTGGGGCAGATGTTACTTGTGCAGAGAGAATTAGATTTGGGTGGGGTTTTACTTCAAAGTGAGATCTATATTGCAGTGTAAAAATAAAGCAGCCAGTATTTACCCTGCACAGAAGCAAAATAACTCACCTAAATCTAATTATCTCTGCATATTTTACATCTGCCCCCCTGCAGTGCACATAGTTTTGTCAAACTAAGAAGGATTTTGTCAGAAAGAGTGAACTAGAATAAGGCCCTGAATGAGTAACCCAAAGAAGCAGAAGATATATTAGTCAAGAAAGATCATATGCCATCTAAACATGTAAAGAATTATTGGATAATTTGCAATACTTGTCATCGAGAAGTCTCCTCACTCTTAAGTCTAGTAATAAGCCCAGGCACCAATACTCATGCTCTGATTTTCTGATATACACACCCATACACATCTATACATTTTGACTGTGAGTAGGCTATGCATTTTATTGCTGTATAGCGTTTACACCAATCGATACCCCCTCAGACTCCCCCATCCATTGTCTCTGTACTAGAGAGCCTAGACTGAACAGATATTCTACATAATGGACAGTGACATCTATGACATTAAGGACTGAGTTGGATGTCATTCGTCACTGTTTATGTATTAATATATAATACAGGGTGACATATTTGAAAGTATATGAACGTATTGACTTAGAGATGTGCAGTGTTTTGAATCTACACCAAACCAAAATTGGACTGGATCCTCCAAGGAGATGAGTTCTGTTTTTAATCTTCCCCTTGTTTGGAATTCAAATTTTAAATCAACATTTCACGGTTTGGATCAGTTTTATACCAAACCAAAATTAATTTCCAAATCATAACACTAGAGGTAGTTTTGCTAAAACCATACCCAAAATATGATGATGAATTGCAGTGACTTTTCCTATCCTGAGGGCTGTAGCGACTCCAGCTATTTCTTTCAATCCAAGTGGAAATATGACTGCTCCTTCACTGTCAGACCTTTAGAGCTGATACAGAATATATTATCCCTAATAGCTACCCCTAACCCATCCTCTAATGCACAATTCTACCTCCTCTCCCCACAATAGTGTAAGGATATAGGGAGGTAACTGGTTGGATTAGGACCTCTTCACTGCATCCCATACTTTCTATATGTTGATATACTGGCTATAAGAAAATATATAGATAGGAATAATTTTTTTTTTCACGTAGAGTGATGAATAATAATGTTTCACTTATTAGCATATCCATTTAACTACAGATGTGTTCTCTTACATTTAGCCTCAATTTGCCATGCAGTATAATGGCCTGGCATAAGTCAGTCACCAGGGCCCATGCAATTCTGAATCCTTTTTTTTGCTGAAAATGTGTCCTAGTTATAACTGAATGCAATTAGGGCATAGAAGGACTGTGGTGATTCATTTTATATGACACTCTTACATATTATGTGAATAAAGGCCTGATTCAGACCTAATTGCATGATTGCTAATTTGCAGAGCCCTGTGATCAGGAATACACCTCCCTGCCAGAGGGAAATCCCAGCCCGTGCAAGCCTGCAAATTGCTTAGCACGGCGTGCGAAAATATTACAGCCCTCAAATTAGCTGCAAATTCATTTGCAAGCACTCACCATCGAATGATTTTTCCGCTGTTTGCAGTTTCATAGTACGGGCCATATGCATGCGCAGTGTATCGACTATCACCAAGCCTGTGAATTCACAGCCACAGGATCAGTTCTGAATTAGGCCCTAAGGACCAGATGTATCAAGCTTCAAAAAGTGAAAAAAAAACAGAGAGTGGTAAACACTCAGCCAATCAGCTCCTAACTTTCATGATACAGGCTGGGTTTGAAAAATGATAGGTAGGAGTTGATTGGCTGGTTGTTTATCACTCTCCATGTTTTCACTTTTTGAAGCTTGATACATCTGACCCTCAGTCTGTATAGGTAGCAGAACTTAACTTGCATGGGAAAAAAAGCTGTGGCTGCTACATTCTAGCACTTTGTGTTCCGATTCAGAGGGGGGAATTTACTAAGATGGGAGTTCTATGTCACATGGGATGTTGCTATAGGCAACCAATCAGACAGTATCTTTTTTATTCTAGATGGTGCTAAATAAATAAGAAGTTGATTCTGATTTGTTGCCTATGGCAACTTCCCATATGAAATAGAACTCACATCTTAGTAAATTTCCCTCAGAGACTTGTGTTTAGATTGTCCCCCTTGGCAGTCTCGCCCCTAGGGCCACCCTAGTGTCTTCAGTCTCTGCCTAGGTCCACCTAACAGAAAGCACTCACAACCAATCCCTTTTTGATTGGTTGATCCGTCTCCTTGATGCCTGTTTCCTTTGCCTGTAGGAGACCATGTTTGTGGGCTGCGCCCCACTCTCACCATACTTTGTCTTGATTGGCTGAGATACATAGTGCTTCTGTTTTAATCCTCTGAGGAATCAGATAGTAGAAAAGAAGGAAAGAAAGAGGCCAGACTGCCTTCTGCTCTTTTGTTATGGTCAGAAGTCGTTCATAGGGCCTAATTCAGCATGGATCGCTTATTAAAGAATTCTCAATACGGTTGAAAATCAAATGACTGCATGGTATATTGCAAATAAATATCTATACGCCTAGTAGTTGCAGAGCAGTCATGGTTTGATTGACAGGAAGCCAGCATTTAGGGGTGCAAATATGGCCTTTTTTGGTTGTGTTGTTGAAAATGCAGGCATGCCCAGGCAATTTTTTGGGTGGATCTATGATGTCAGTGGTGACCAGTTCCAGCCTTGTTTTTTAGCAAATTAGTTGAAGCCCTAGACTTATTCAGATGGAAAAACCTGTTTGGTGTTTAGAACGGATCTGGAAATTTATAGCTATTTGTGATGTATACGCACTTTTGCAATGAATGAATTTACAGGTGGTGACTTTTTAATCGCAGGCAAACCCAGTTTGATTTTGCTGTGTACATGATTGCCGCTTGAAAAGAACTGGACCTTTCCTACCAAATCTCTCAATTTATTTATTACATTTCACCCTTTAAGTAAATCTTTATATATCTGCCAGTGTATGCAAGACAGTTACAAGTCTGTGCTATGCTTAATTTTGTATATAACAATTTTTCCTACTAATTATGGCATAGGAATACATACGATATCCATGCAGTTAGGATGCCAGCGGTCAAAAGACCAATCGCCACCTCCGGAAACTAAGAATCCCTACAGGTGTTCGATAACGTACCTAACCCTCTCACCCAATCTAAACCTCCTTTGAAGTAGCATAAACCTAACCCTCCCCAATTGTACCTTACCCCATGCCTAAACCGAATCCTCTCTCCCTGCAGCCTAACTCTAACCTCCCCTTTCCCCCTACAGCCTAATCTTAACCCCTTCCTGACAGAGCTAGTTTTTGCGTTCCTGACAGAGCCATTTTTTTCAAATCTGACATGTCTCACTTAAGTGGGGATAACTTTTTTTTGCTTTTACTTATCCCAGTGATTTTGAGATTGTTTTTTCGTGACACATTGTACTTCAAATTAGTGGTAAATTTGGGTCGATACAGTCTGTGTTTTTTTGTAAAAAATACCAAAATGTCGTGAAAAAATGGAAAATTTAGCGATTTGCAAAATGTTAAATTTTCTGCTTGTGAGACAAATAATCTTACCACTCAAAATAGTTAATAACTAACATAGACCATATGTCTACTTTATGTTTCCATCATTATTTCAACTTCCTTTTAATTTTTTTGGACACTAGGAGGCTTACAATATGAATAGCAAATTCTCAAATTTTCAAGAAAATTTCAAACACTGATTTTTTTAGGGACCAGTTCAGTTCTGATGTGACTTTGAGGGACTTGTATGTGAGACACCCCCATAAATGATGCCATTTCAAAAACTGCACCCCTCAGAGTATTCAAAACAGCATTTTGGAAGTTTGTTAACCCTTTAGGTGTTTCACAGGAATTAAAACAAAGTGTAGGTGAAATTTCAAAATTTCATTTTTTTTGCAGATTTGCAATTTTAATACATTTTTCTAAGGAACACAGTACATTTTACTAGAGAAATGTGACTAAAAATTGATTCCCCCAATTCTTTTGTTTTCATAAATATCCTATATGTGGCCCTAGTGTGCACGTTGACCAAACCACAGGCTTCATAATAGAAGGAGCAACTACTTGATTTTGGAGCCTCCTTTTTATGAGATTATTTTTTAGGCACCATGTAGGTTTCTAGGCACCATAAGATGCTAAAATTTAGGAACCCCCCCACAAGTGACCCCATTTTGCAAACTACACCCCTCATGGAATTCATCTAGGGGTATAGTGTACATTTCAAACCCCCAGGGGTTTCACCAATTGTGGTCCAACTGGGCAGTGAAAATGAAAAATTAAATTTTTTACACAAAAATGCAGTTCTGGCTCAAAATTTTTCATTTTCACAAGGAATGAAGGAGACAAAGCCCCCCAAAATCTGTGCCCCAATTTCTACCGAGTACGGCAATGCCTCACATGTGACCAAAAAATACCAGTTGGGTGCATGGCAGGACTCAGAAGGGAAGGAGTGATTTTTGGATTTTGCAGCTCAGATTCTGGTGGAATTTTGGTGGGTGCTATGTCGCATTAGCAAGACCCCCCAAGCACCAATACAGTGGAACCCCCCCACAAGTGACCCCATTTTGCAAACTACACCCCTCAGGGAATTCATCTAGGGGTATAGTGTACATTTTAAACCCCCAGGGGTTTCACCAATTTTGATACAAGTGGGCAGTGAAAATGAAAAATTACATTTTTTTACACAAAAATGCAGTTCTGGCTCAAAATTTTTCATTTTCAGAAGGTATGAAGGAGAAAAAGCACCCCAAAATCTGTGCCCCAATTTCTCCCGAGTACGGCAATGCCTCACATGTGACCAAAAAGTACCAGTTGGGTGCATGGCAGGACTCAGAAGGGAAGGAGTGATTTTTGGATTTTGCAGCACAGATTTTGGTGGAATGAATGGTGGGTGCTATGTTGCACCAATACAGTGGAACCCCCCCACAAGTCACCCCATTTTGCAAACTACACCCCTCAGGGAATTCATCTAGGGGTATAGTGTACATTTCAAACCCCCAGGGGTTTCACCAATTTTGATACAAGTGGGCAGTGAACATGAAAAATTACATTTTTTTACACAAAAATGCAGTTCTGGCTCAATATTTTTCATTTTCACAAGGAATGAAGGAGAAAAAGCACCCCAAAATCTGTGCCCCAATTTCTCCCGAGTACGGCAATGCCTCAAATGTGACCAAAAAATACCAGTTGGGTGCATGGCAGGACTCAAAAGGGAAGGAGTGATTTTTGGATTTTGCAGCTCAGATTCTGGTGGAATTTTGGTGGGTGCTATGTCGCATTAGCAAGACCCCCCAAGCACCAATACAGTGGAACCCCCCCACAAGTGACCCCATTTTGCAAACTACACCCCTCAGGGAATTCATCTAGGGGTATAGTGTACATTTCAAACCCCCAGGGGTTTCACCAATTTTGATACAAGTGGGCAGTGAACATGAAAAATTACATTTTTTTACACAAAAATGCAGTTCTGGCTCAAAATTTTTCATTTTCACAAGGAATGAAGGAGAAAAAGCACCCCAAAATCTGTGCCCCAATTTCTCCCGAGTACGGCAATGCCTCACATGTGACCAAAAAATACCAGTTGGGTGCATGGCAGGACTCAGAAGGGAAGGAGTGATTTTTGGATTTTGCAGCTCAGATTCTGGTGGAATTTTGGTGGGTGCTATGTCGCATTAGCAAGACCCCCCAAGCACCAAGACAGTGGAACCCCCCCACAAGTGAACCCATTTTGCAAACTACACCCCTCAGGGAATTCATCTAGGGGTATAGTGTACATTTCAAACCCCCAGGGGTTTCACCAATTTTGATACAAGTGGGCAGTGAACATGAAAAATTACATTTTTTTACACAAAAATGCAGTTCTGGCTCAAAATTTTTCATTTTCAGAAGGTATGAAGGAGAAAAAGCACCCCAAAATCTGTGCCCCAATTTCTCCCGAGTACGGCAATGCCTCACATGTGACCAAAAAGTACCAGTTGGGTGCATGGCAGGACTCAGAAGGGAAGGAGTGATTTTTGGATTTTGCAGCACAGATTTTGGTGGAATGAATGGTGGGTGCTATGTTGCACCAATACAGTGGAACCCCCCCACAAGTCACCCCATTTTGCAAAGTACACCCCTCAGGGAATTCATCTAGGGGTATAGTGTACATTTCAAACCCCCAGGGGTTTCACCAATTTTGATACAAGTGGGCAGTGAACATGAAAAATTACATTTTTTTACACAAAAATGCAGTTCTGGCTCAAAATTTTTCATTTTCACAAGGAATGAAGGAGAAAAAGCACCCCAAAATCTGTGCCCCAATTTCTCCCGAGTACGGCAATGCCTCACATGTGACCAAAAAATACCAGTTGGGTGCATGGCAGGACTCAGAAGGGAAGGAGTGATTTTTGGATTTTACAGCTCAGATTCTGGTGGAATTTTGGTGGGTGCTATGTCGCATTAGCAAGACCCCCCAAGCACCAAGACAGTGGAACCCCCCCACAAGTGACCCCATTTTGCAAACTACACCCCTCAGGGAATTCATCTAGGGGTATAGTGTACATTTCAAACCCCCAGGGGTTTCACCAATTTTGATACAAGTGGGCAGTGAACATGAAAAATTACATTTTTTTACACAAAAATGCAGTTCTGGCTCAAAATTTTTCATTTTCACAAGGAATAAAGGAGAAAAAGCACCCCAAAATCTGTGCCCCAATTTCTCCCGAGTACGGCAATGCCTCACATGTGACCAAAAAATACCAGTTGGGTGCATGGCAGGACTCAGAAGGGAAGGAGTGATTTTTGGATTTTACAGCTCAGATTCTGGTGGAATTTTGGTGGGTGCTATGTCGCATTAGCAAGACCCCCCAAGCACCAAGACAGTGGAACCCCCCCACAAGTGACCCCATTTTGCAAACTACACCCCTCAGGGAATTCATCTAGGGGTATAGTGTACATTTCAAAGCCCCAGGGGTTTCACCAATTTTGATACAAGTGGGCAGTGAACATGAAAAATTACATTTTTTTACACAAAAATGCAGTTCTGGCTCAAAATTTTTCATTTTCAGAAGGTATGAAGGAGAAAAAGCACCCCAAAATCTGTGCCCCAATTTCTCCCGAGTACGGCAATGCCTCACATGTGACCAAAAAGTACCAGTTGGGTGCATGGCAGGACTCAGAAGGGAAGGAGTGCTTTTTGGATTTTGCAGCACAGATTTTGGTGGAATGAATGGTGGGTGCTATGTTGCACCAATACAGTGGAACCCCCCCACAAGTCACCCCATTTTGCAAAGTACACCCCTCAGGGAATTCATCTAGGGGTATAGTGTACATTTCAAACCCCCAGGGGTTTCACCAATTTTGATACAAGTGGGCAGTGAAAATGAAAAATTACATTTTTTTACACAAAAATGCAGTTCTGGCTCAAAATTTTTCATTTTCAGAAGGTATGAAGGAGACAAAGCACCCCAAAATCTGTGCCCCAATTTCTCCCGAGTACGGCAATGCCTCATGTGTGACCAAAAAGTGGCAGGACTCAGAAGGGAAGGAGTGATATTTGGATTTTGCAGCACAAATTCTGGTGGAATGATGGTGGGTGCTATGTCGCATTAGCAAGACCCCCAAAGCACCAATACAGTGGAACCCCCCCACAAGTGACCCCATTTTGCAAACTACACCCCTCAGGGAATTCATCTAGGGGTATAGTGTACATTTCAAACCCCCAGGGGTTTCACCAATTTTGATACAAGTGGGCAGTGAACATGAAAAATTACATTTTTTTACACAAAAATGCAGTTCTGGCTCAAAATTTTTAATTTTCACAAGGTATGAAGGAGACAAAGCACCCCAAAATATGTGCCCCAATTTCTCCCAAGTACGGCAATGCCTCACATGTGACCAAAAAGTACCAGTTGGGTGCATGGCAGGACTCAGAAGGGAAGGAGTGCTTTTTGGATTTTGCAGCACAGATTTTGGTGGAATGAATGGTGGGTGCTATGTTGCACCAATACAGTGGAACCCCCCCACAAGTCACCCCATTTTGCAAAGTACACCCCTTAGGGAATTCATCTAGGGGTATAGTGTACATTTCAAACCCCCAGGGGTTTCACCAATTTTGATACAAGTGGGCAGTGAACATGAAAAATTAAATTTTTTTACACAAAAATGCAGTTCTGGCTCAAAATTTTTCATTTTCACAAGGAATGAAGGAGAAAAAGCACCCCAAAATCTGTGCCCCAATTTCTCCCAAGTACGGCAATGCCTCACATGTGACCAAAAAATACCAGTTGGGTGCATGGCAGGACTCAGAAGGGAAGGAGTGATTTTTGGATTTTGCGGCTCAGATTCTGGTGGAATGAATGGTGGGTGCTATGTGGCATTAGCAAGACCCCCGAAGCACGGTGAAATTATGAACCTAATATTCCATAGATGTGTGGTATATTTTAAAACACTCCTTTATACATAGGCCGGGTTTGTCGGGGCAAGTGTCACACTGGAAAATAGTTTGCTTTCTTATTCCCTTTTTATAGCAAACTTTGCACCTTTTTTGTGTCCTGCCCTTTTTTCCAGTGGAGGGGATTTCATCAGGAAAATGCTGCCCTGGTACAATACGGGGACCAGTACTAGAAGTACTGGGGCCCTCTGCCTGCTGGTTCCCAAATATTAGGCCCTTTATGACTTCCTCTTGAAAGTGCATAAATGTCCCCCTCTGGCCGGTAGAACGGAATAGCACGTAAGCGTTATACAGTGCCATCTGGATGATATACACGGCCACCTTCTTGTACCAGATTTTTGTTTTCCGCAGGGCACTGTACGGCTTCAGTACCTGATCTGAAAGATCCACTCCGCCCATGTACCTATTGTAATCCAGGATACAATTAGGTTTGGAGGTGTGGGTACTGGTACCTCGTACAGGGATGGAGGTGGTACTGTCTCCGTGAATTGTTGTCAGTATAAGGACATCCCTCTTGTCCTTATATTTGACCAACAACATATTTTCGTTGCATATTCCCCTGCTTTCACCCCTTCTCATTACTTGGGCAATGTGCGTTTTTGGGAGGCCTCTTTGGTTCTTGCGCACAGTACCGCAAGCTGCTGTACCTCTTGAACCAAGGGCCTTAAACAGGGGGATGCTGGTGTAAAAGTTATCCACATAGAGGTGATAACCTTTATCCAGGAAGGGGTGCACTAAATCCCAGACAATTTTCCCACTAACACCTACGAGGGAGGGGGGGCATTCTGGCGGTTCAATTCTTGAATCCTTCCCTTCATAAACCCTAAACCTGTGGGTGTACCCTGAGGTGCTTTCACACAGTTTATACATTTTTATGCCATACCTTGCCCTCTTACTGGGAAGGTACTGGCGGAATTTAACCCTTCCTTTAAAATGTATAAGGGACTCGTCGATACAAATAAATTTTTCAGGGATGTACACCTCTTCAAATTTGGCACTGAAATGATCAATGACCGGCCTGACTTTGAATAGCCGGTCAAAGGTGGGATCATCTCTGGGTGGGCACTGTGCATTATCGGTGTAATGTATAAATTTAAGAATTGTCTCAAATCGAGTCCGGGTCATGGCCATACGGTAAAATGGAGTACTGTACAGAACATCTGTACTCCAATATTGCCTAATTTCTGGCTTTTTTACTATGCCCATATGAAACACCAGACCCCAAAACGTCATCATCTCTACTGCATCTACAGGGGTCCACCTAGCAAATGATGACGTGGGGTTTTGAGCAATAAACTGCTGGGCATATAAATTAGTTTGGTCCACCATTAAATTTATAAAATCATCAGAGAAAAATAATTTGAAAAAGTCAATTTCTCTGAGACCTGTGGAATCAAATTGGATTCCTGGCATGGCCAAAAACTCAGGAACCTGGGGCTCAAAATTGTCTGGTGGTGGGGTCCATACGAGATCAATTATTGGGGGGGGGGTCTCAGCTGCTCTACGGGGGCGTCTTTGAGGGGGTCCCTCATCACCAGAGGAGGAAGAGGAGCTTAAGGCAAATCCTTCAAATTCCCCGCTTGCATCACTGGCTGTGTCAGAGTCAGAAGCAAGCATGGCATATGCCTCCTCCACTGAATACATTCTCCTGGATGACTGGGAGGACATTTGGGAGGACATTTGGGATGCCATTTTTATTTTTGTGTTACTGGTAGTGAAATGTTTCAACACGTGTATAGTGTAGGGGGGGGTACAAACTTTATTTCAATCCGGGGGGTATGTAGTGTGTAGTGTGTATGTAGTGCAGAAAAAAAAAAAATACTTTATACCAATAAAAAAAAAAAAAATGAAGGGGTTAAAAATAAAAAATTTAAGGGGTTAAAAAAAAAAAAAAAAGGTCCTGCGCCAAAAATTGAGCACAGATGTTGGTCAGTAACGTCTGTCACTGAACAGCGCTCAAAGGCAACAGGAATTTGATCAAAAAAAAAAAAATAGATCAACCCTGTGCCGAAAAAGATGATCAGTGATGTACGTCACTGATCAGCGCACAGCGGCCACAGGACACCCACAAAATCACAGTGTGTGTAAAAAAAAAATTAAAAAAAGACCCCACAGCACACACACAAAAAAAAAGGTGATCAGTGATGCGACACTGATTACCAGTGAGGTGCAGCAGGTGCACAACCTTTGGTGCAACTGACAGGTATATATAAAAAAAAAAAAACCTCTGTACCCCCAAAAAAGTTGCTGATCACCTCAGATATAGTGATCAGCACAAAAGGCGGGGGCAGCAGACACAAAATTTAGCACTCTCTATCACTCTCTGTCACTATCTCTCTCTATCTCTCACTATCTATCACTCTATGACACTGCAGCAGCAGCACTGACAGGTATATCTATATATAAAAAAAAACCTGCGCCCCCAAAAAGTTGCTGATCAGTTAATTTATACTGATCAGCACAAAAGGAGGGGGCAGCAGTCAGTTATATAAAAAATATATAGCACAATCTGTCACTATCTCTCTCTATCTCTCTCTCTCTATCTCTCTCTATCTCTCTATAACTATCACACTGCAGCAGCACAAAATATAGCACTCTGTCACTAGGCCTCTCTATCTATCTCTCTCTCTCTATCTCTCTCTCTCTATCTATAACTATATCACACTGCAGCAGCACAAAATATAGCACTCTCTGACACTATCTCTCTCTCTATCTCTCTCTATCTCTCTCTATCTCTCTCTATCTCTCTCTATCTCTCTATCTCTCTCTATCTCTCTATCTATCTCTCTCTCTATCTAGCTATTACACTGCAGCAGCACAATTTCACAGCACAGGAAGGCACAAGTAGCAACAGGATCCAGGAAGCAGTGATGAAGCAGCGATCAGGTAAGTATGGAGCAAGGTTCTGGTCAGTATGGCGGCAGGGGGGTACGGTGACCGCACTGCACGCTATTCCAGACCGGAATGGCGTCTGCAGTGCAGTCACCGTTAGTTTAAATCCCCCTCCTTGGCTGTGATTGGTCCGTCGGTCCGACGGACCAATCACGGCCTTTGGGGGCGGGCGGGGTGAGGTGGGGTGACACCAGTGTCACCCTTACACCCCGCGGTGATTGGTGCTGTACTTTACAGCACCAATCACCTCTGATCCCGTGTCACCGGCGAACGTTATTCGCCGGTGACACAGGAAAACGCTGTGAATGGCTGTTCACACTGAACAGCCAATCACAGCGATCGCCGACGGGGGGGCGGCATCGCAGCCCCCCCTGGGCATGCACGGACATGTCTGCTGTCAGGGACAGCAGACATGTTGAAACTGTCACCGCGTCTATAGACGCGGTGACAGTTTAAATCCATGACGTACATTTACGCCATGTGTCGGGAAGTGCTTCCCGACCATGACGTAAATGTACGTCAAATGTCGGGAAGGGGTTAAATCTACCCCACTAGTGCCTTAACCTATTCCCTCCTTCCCTGGTTTGTCCTTAATCCGCCCTGCATACTTACCGATCGGGAGAGTGGCTGTCAGTATTCCGGTGTCAACATGCTTATTCTTTCAAGGTACTTGCATTGGTGTTGTAAAGGCAGCCACTATACCTGCTTAGGTATACTGAATGCCTGCAGCTTGACCACTGGCATGATGACTGAATCCTGTGGTATTATAGTTTTTCAAGGTGTCTCAAAGTTAATGGGAAACTTTTACCTGTGTGTGAGAGACAGTATAGTGTAGTATCTCCTAAAAACACATACAGGGCCTCTTTTGAGATTATTATCTTTTAATTTCTAATGAAGCCAACTTTTGTAAAGAAAAAAATGCTCTCCTTGCAGAAAAGAGAACAGTTATGGTGCATGGGGCATTTTTTTTCTTCGTTTTATGTTTAGTTAAGATGATTGTTAGAGGATGACTGAGTAAAGAGAAAGCATAAAAAAAATTAAAAAACGAAAAGCCCTTGTGTATATCACAAATTAAACTTATAAATTATTGCTTATTAATTAAATGGCAAAGCGTGGAGTTTACCTAGAGATTTACTGCTAACTGAAAAGAAATTAATAGCTATGTTAATATCACAAGTACACTTCTCTGCTTCAAATTCCGTTTAAAATGTTTTTATTAAAGGTTTGAGTGATCACCTGAAAGAAGGCCATTAGGCGAAATCAATAAAATTAAGGATTTGAGGCCTACATTATGCAATATTGCTAGTTTATCTTCAAGGATCTATTCAAATGACATACTAATAACCATCATAATTAAAATTAAAGATAAAGAAATTAAATGCATAATTTTGTCCTTTCATCCTTTGAGCTCCCAGTTTGATTAATTTTAACATTGTAATTAATAAGTTTTTTTTTAAAAACACTGCGCCCACCCCCACCCCCAGTATGTAATTGGTCATCTTTTTATGTCATAGTTATTTTTCACCATTATTTTATTTCCTAATAAACTGTCAAAGGGGAAAAGGCTAGTTAAGCCTTGGTTCTAAAGTACCTTATTAGAACGAGCAGATGATTTTTGTATGTTGAAACAAATTCAGTGTTTAGGTGCATGATACTAAATATTTTAACCTATTTTAAATTGAACAAGCAATTCTACTGAAGACTGGTGTACTTAAAATGAGCTAAATATATATAAGTAAATGTAATTAATTATAATTAAAACATGACTGAGGGTAATCCAAAGTGAAACACATTTAAAAGAACAAAATATCCATATAAATTTAGATTGCTTTTAGCTCATCTTCCCCTTATTTAATGAAAATCATCTACATAGAAGGGATCTTCCATCAACTGTAACCGATATTTTATTTCTATTCTAATCTTATCCAGCGAGGTGTTGTGATACATGAATAAAATTATATGTATGCTAAGTGTTTCTCAATACTTATCATAAATTCAAATGTCAACAGGGCAGAAAAGGGGGTTCTTTTTATTAATTTGGTATGCAAATTTGTAAAGGAAATAAAGCAGTTGAGCAAACATGCTTTTGTAAGGTTAGCATCTTTCCCTAAGGTAAATGCAGATTACTTTTCCTGAATGCATACAAAGCAGGTTTAAAGCATGTGTCGGGAATGCCAATACTGCAAACCCTATTGTACAGTGTTGCTAAGTGTAACAATGGGCACCTGTAGGCATATTAATAGGTTTGTGGGTATGTTTTTCTAGCAGTATTCATCTCTCGCAGGAAATAATGGTGGTATACTGTAGCACAGTGTCTGAATGCACATTGCATGCTTTACATACAAATATGATACCAAGAACCATTTACCAGGATATTAATAGATTCCAATTCACACATCCATATGAATTGCGAGAGAATACGAAGGATGTAACCTCTGAGCAACAGAGTCGTCATTCAAAGCTTTTAGGATAATAAGGAGTCCGCTGAGCTTAGGTCTAAATGTACAAATAAGAATAAGAGATGCAGGTAATTAAACCATTTAAACCTGTGTATGAAATACTTACCAAAGGCTAAAGGATCGTCCCTTTTATGACTATCCTTTAGAGGACTCGCAAATAAAGAAATATAATACTTTTCAAAGTTAGAGAGAGAGAGTGTGCTCTGCTTGATGTTTCGGGATAATACCACTGAGGAATCTATTTCCACTTGGGGAATGTTAAAATGGGGACCTATGTGCACTGGGGGATGGGTGTTTATGTCACTATAAGCCTATTGACACTGGAGATGGGTAATACATGCTACAGTGGCAACAAATGGCAATAAAGGTGGAGTAATGCTAGAATGGGCCTATAGACACATGGCTATGATATAATGCTACAGGGACAATACGACTGCAATAAAATATTGGGAAAATGCTACCCATGGCCAATAAAATTTGTCAGGGTGTCCCTGATTCCTATTGTCAGCCTTGCATTACAACATGGTACTTGCAGAATGGTGACATAAGTTAGAACTCGCTGAAATTAACATCTCTGTTGAGCAGTGAAACCCAGTTAGCGAAAACTATTTGTGTAACCTTTTGATATTTGTGTATTTAAATGTATATTTATTTGCATCTGAAAGTATTCTATGGTTTTGCTTCATGTATGCTTGCTGTACATACAGTAATACAAATATCTCTGTGGTAATTTCAAATAACAAAGGCTATAGTAGAATAAGCTTATACGACTGAAACAAATGGTTTTTTTTTACAGATATATTTGCTGGAAAATCTCGGCCTATATAAACCTTATTTTGGGCCCCATTTATTATTGGATCGCATATGCAATGAGATTTGGTATGGCATTTACCGCCGAGGTTCACTTTGCAATATGCAATCCTTTCCTGTGAATGTATTACCCTTCAGATGCTGGTACAGGGGTTCCAAAAGGACCCCATTCCCACACTCTGCTTTTCCAGGTGGTTTGTGCATGCACGGTCAGCACTGATCCCCGCAGTCCCTGCTGACCACTCTTCCCCATCGGCAGTGCGGTCTGTAGCCCATCGGCTACAATAGACTGCCGCCAGTCCAGCATGGCAGTAGCACAGGGACCTGATGCGATGCTGCCTGATGCAGATACATACATGTGGCCGCGAGGAGAGCACCAGGGATCACAGATTCCTGCTGTGGTCTAACCTACACACTTTCAAGGGATACTTAATATTTGCGGCTAACCCCTGAAAATGGGTGTTTTCAGGGAATTAGCTGCAAATTTTACATGATAAATGGGCCCAATAGATATTGCACTCAACCTTTACAGCTAACTTTGCTAAAACTCCTTTATCTGCAGTGTGTTACTTGACATTGATAATAAAGTTGTATGCTGACCAAACTAACAGAAGATAAATTGTGATTAATTATGATTTCCATTAGGATAACATTCCAACAATAACGTCATTTCAGAAGTTGTATTGCATTTTCTAATTTAACAATTGCATTAGCAAGAGAAAGAGAAATATAATGTACTTTTAATGTTAAGTTTAATAACCCAAAACACTCTATCATTTGACTTTTGCTGGCAGTATAAAAGGTGCTGTTAGATATAATTAAACCCTAAATGAGATTTTCTTGATAGGAGCTTTGCTTTGGTAACATATATTTGGGCAGGCTATAGTGTATTTTTTTTCAGAAATGAGTGTTTACATCTTCATATAGCACCCTGGCATGTTGATTTGCACCTCTTAACAGGAATCTATTTTGTTAGCTGAACCAATATGTATGAGATTGCAGACTATCAATTGACTAAGGTGCGGATACAGAGGTGGATAATATAGCACAGCAGCTGTATCTTTGTATTTAGAGGCTGTGCTGCAATATGCAAAAGTCACAGTAGGCATCAGGCTACTTACGAAGTCCGGCAAAATTTTGCTGCTGGACCGACAGGCCCCCATTTTCTGGAATTTTGCCCATTGACATCCCCAAATGCAAGCCGTATGTCAACTGTGCTGTGGCATTTGGGACACTGTGAGAGATATTGCATCCCCAGTGCTGCACATGCAGAGTATGGCTTCTATGCAGATCTAAAAACATCAGAATTAGGCCCTAAATGCCATTATATCCTTGATATTAGGCCATAAGTTCAGTAGTCATAATGTGCCACAGGGGTAATACTGTTAATGTTCAGAGACTATCAATGGGCTGTATTATTCACATACATTTTGGTTCAGCCCACAGAATGGAACTTACCAATTCACTTTCAATGTTCAACTAGTGATCAATGGCAAGTGTTTCTCAGCTATAGGGCCAGATTCTCTAAGCTTCAAAAGTGATACAATGGAGAGTGATAAGCAGCCGGCCAATCAGCTCCTACCTGCCATGTCACAGACTGTGTTTGAAAAATGTCAGGTAGTTGCTGATTGGTTGGTTGTTTATCACTCTCCATTTTATAACTTTTGAAGCTTAGAGAATCTGGCCCTTAATGAGCCCCACTTGTAACAGCTAAACCTCTAACTCTGCCTACAATTGCATTGTTTTAATTACTACACTATACCCATAATGGCAATACACCACCAGCCATTTATCACTATAAGTATGATATTGTGTTGACATATTTGCTTGAGGTCCAAATGACTGGCTGGCTGGGCTAACACTTATTAATGCTGAGGTTGGTCACAAGAGGAGATCATGTGTATTTGCAGGACAAATCCATTTCAAATTATAGAACTAGCTTGACGATATTACATTTTATAAAAGCATAAAATATATTTAAAAATGGATAAAAGTAATACATTTCAATTTACTGTATTTGGATAATGTACTTGAGCTGCCTTTAAAGCTATACAATTACTTAAGTGCACAGAGGTAACTTATGAGGACAGAAATAGTCTTTGTTGGATTATATTGAACACGCCCTATTCGTTCAAGCAGTATGAATCACTGTTATACTCTACTACCAACACTTCCCTTATAATTATACTGCAGCAAGTGAATCAGAAATGGCAGTCAGAAGAGGCAGCCAGTCAACGGGAAACTGAAAGACTCCAAATTAAATTGAATTATTGGCAGAAAGAGGAGAGAAGACCTTCACCCTAGATGACACCACTATTATCCTGTACTGTATAAGTAGATACAGACAAAATCCTGTTGAAGCTGCTTTGAATTTTCTGTGCAGCCTATTGAAGTTACCTCACAAAGGATGCAGCAAGTGACCTGTTTTGATGCTTGGATCACATCAGGTGTATCCTGTCTGACTATCCATTAGGCTTGAGCACTCTCTTTTTAACTGACTGTGTTTCATATCAACGATACCACATACAGTATAAATGAACTATTTGTTGTTTTTCTGTATTGCTTGCATGGTTTTTCCATCTCACCTCCCGCTGCACATATCTGTCAGACAAACCTTTGCAAAGTAAGCGATTGCTCGCATTGAACTTCAACTACAAGACAAATTGCACCACTTCTGCTTCATCGCATTTGCCCCATGAGAGAGATGCCATCATTTAATGCCGCTGAGAAAAAAGTGCTTAGTAAGGAGTGGAAAAGAAAAAGACTAGCACTTTCTGCACCAAACACATATCACTTGGACACTTGATCGGGTATAAAAAAAAAGTCTTTTTTCTTTTACATTCTGTAAAAATAAAAGCTATTTATGGGAGTCAGTACAACACAGTTGCTGTTAGAAAAATACTTAAGTACTTATAGTTAATGGAGTAGTTGGCACCACAATATTACAACAATGTACCCCATGTAAAAACAAGTGCACACGTTTCCAGCTCACCCTGTATGCCTATGATTCATACAGATATTTGGCCTTGTTAAAAGACCTCTAAAATCTGTCCAGTTTTGCAGTTTATGGCTGGTTATCGCTTTAGACTCAGCCTGATTTCACTTCTCCCCCATTTAAAAGGTAAAATCTTCCATTTGACTGTGCCATCTTCGACCATGGGACATGGCAGCCATACTTGGCAATTTTACAATTGCTTCCAGGGAGTTAAGAGAGAGTTTGGCTCCGATGTAATCCTTGTTACATTTGACTCCGCCTTAGTTGTTGCCTTTCTTTTCCTGTCATGTTTCTTGGCCAGAGAAAGGGGGCTGTATAGCTCTCCCTTTGGATTTTTCAGTCCCAGAGCATATCTCGTGTCCTTGTGTGTCACACCTGCACTCCCCGTCCGTGCATTTGTATAACTTGAGCACGTAAGGTCTGAATGCCGCTGAGAATAGTCTTCTGGTGTTCCACAGAAGTGATTCCTAGACTCATGACATCTCTGCAGAAAAGAACAAATAGATTACTTAGAAAGTTATCAAAATCATCATCGTATGACATCACCAACATTGCACAGGAGACATACAATGATCGTTACACTTTATGTCACTTATTTGTAAGGGGCACTATGTTTTTTGAGAGCAAATTATTTGGACCACACGCAGTTTAGGGATTGCAGACAGCAACACATTGCATATGGTTTTAATTACAACCCTATATTCATAAGATAGTAAATCTTGTTGTTTGGAAAAATTACATATTAAATTGTGGTTTGTGAACTACATACAAACTGCCCCTCTTCATTTTACCCATGTAATGCTAATAACATCTTAAATAAAGCTTCACATAGTGTTTAAACGGTACTTATATGTTAGTTGGGTGCCCACTAAGCTATTTGCTTAGTTTTCTCGCATCCCCTCGCTACGCTCACCACGCTTTGGGCTCGGTGGATCGAAAAATGTTGAAGAATATATAAAGGATAACATTACACCTGCATTAATAGAAGTGAAGGCAAAGTGTAGGTGTTGGTCTAGGCTTCCCCTGTTCGTAATTGGTCAGGTAAACCTCGTCAAGATGGTTATTTTACCAAATATTTTGTACATACTTCAGCAATCATCAATATACATTAAAGATGAATTCTTTAGGAATCTAAATAGTATTATATCCTCTTTTATCTGGTGTAAATAACGCCGTAGAGTTAAATTGGCTCTTTGGAGGGATAGAGAAAGAGGGGGATTAGTGCTACCGAATTTTAAGATATACTACTATGCGGTCCAAGTGGTACACCTATATTTGTGTGTTAGGACAGATGAGGCTACAGATAAACTAGCCACACTGGTAGAATGGGTAGACTCACGCCTTACACTCCTGCTAATTCTATTGCCAAATCACACCCTTTTTTAAATCAAGGCATTAAGATTTGGAGAGGGGTCTGTAAGCTGGGTGAATATGTGGGGGTTGACCCAGATAAATCTTTTCTTTCGCTGGTAACAGTGCAGGAGATTACAAAACAGCAAGGTGGGAAATTATGGGTGCAATATGGTATATGCTCAGTGAGACAGTTGTGCCAGGATAAGATCTTTAAATCTTTTGAACAAATTTACATTACCCAGATCAATGTTTTACAGATTCCTACAGCTAAGGAGTGCCCTAACGCAGCATTGCAGAGGCATGAATAGTTGGATAGTAGAAGTTCCAATCAAGCAATTCATTAACAAAATTAGCACTGGGAAAAAGTATCTTGAAAGTGTACGGTTATCTTTCTGCAAGTATACATGATGAAGTGTTATTGCAGCTTATGTATAAATGGGCTAAGGATATCCCTGATATTAATGAGGGTAATTGGCAGTTAGCTTTGGCCACGCCTAAAAGGGTGACCAATTATATATGTATTCAACAGGTTCAATTCAATATATTACACAGGATGTATATAACCCCGGTTAGGCTACAGAACATTGTTGGGTCAGATATGGATACATGTCCGAAATGTGGGGAAACGGGGACACATTTTGGAATCTTATTTGGGATCAATATAGTTCTGGGGGTATAGCAAGGCAAGGACATCCTGAGAGAAATTAGATCCTTGCTCCTGAACCTTTCAGCACTTGCCAAGGTGATTATTGCACATTATTGGATGGCACAGAATGGCCCTGAATTGTTGGAATGGGTAAATCTTGTGAACACTATATATGAGCATGAAAAATGTAAGATATAGGAACTTTGGCACCATTCAGAATTAATTAGGATAAATGGCTTGTCCACACACTCACTGTAGCAATGGCTTGAAATGTTTAGCACAGTTAACCCCTCTTTTTTTGTTCTTTTTTTTTCGGTTCACATGATATCAGTGAAATGGAATTGGTATGAAATCCCGGCGGTCGGAATCCTGGCCATCAAAATCCCAATGTCGGAATCCCGACTGCTGAAATCCCGACAAGGGGGGACGTGGGTGTTGTGGACACCCATAGAGGGACAAAGTGCAGAGATTTCGGCGGTCGGAATTTCGAATTGTATTTTTGTTTTAAAAGTGTTATATGATATATAAATAAAGACTCAAGATTTTTTTTTAGACAGTATTACTATTTTATGCTTTTAACTTATTTATATAAGTCCATTTTGTATATTATGCACTTGCTCGTGTGATATGTGGGGTAAGGCAATACTTTATATACACTATACTTTATAAACACCTACAATGTTTCTCTGCTGATAGTACATAAAAGTACATATTACTTTTACATTTTTGGTAGCAAATATTACAGATTACAGTAGTTCCCGAGTTTCTATAATAATTCACAGTTTTAGCCAGAAACGCTGAACATATTACTGAAATCTCATAGAGTATTGAATATACATAATTGTCTGTTGTAGTCTCTTTTCAGTTCAGTTCTTCTGAACATGTTTTTTTGAATCATATTAACATATTATATAGCTTGTTATTAAATGCAACTTACTTAACTGTCATCCGGGCCACAGACTCCAGGTAGCAATATCCAGCTGCTGTGAAGTTATCCTTATACCTCTCCATTTCAATGGCCTCCAGCCACTCTCCCACTGAGCTAAACGAAGGGAATGTTGTAAATGTCCGTTCAATTAATGGTATGGAAGTACTGTGCGATCTAGAAAATAAAAAGTCACATAAGTCAACAATTAATTTAGTAACTACAGCAATCAATTAAAATTTACTGGATAATATGGCTTTTAACAATTTAAAAATCTGAAAGATAGCAAAACTCTAAGATGTAAAGTGGTCTGCATGATCATCAGAATCTCTAGATTAAAAAACTGAAATCCAACAATGTTTTCATATGTGCACTTCAACAGGTATCACATCTCTGCTAATGGATGTCTTAACAGTTCTAAGGTGCTCCTTTATGCTAATATTATGTGAATTGCTTTTTAGTTTGAAGTCTTTAGTATGTAGGTCTCACAATGGAATGTCCCCTTATAGCATGGACAGTGTAATGGTTAGCATTACTGCCTCACAGCACTGAGTTCGTGGGTTTGTTTCCCACCATGTCCCTAACTGTGCAAAGTTTGTATATATTCCCCATGCTTGCGTGGATTTCCTCCGGGTACTCTGTTTTCCTCCTACAGACTTAAACCTAGAATGAATGTGTGTGTGTGTGTACATGTGGTAGGGAATCTAGGCCCTTATTCTAAATCGTGCGGTACGGCCCGCGTGCGGCCGTACCGCCGATGTTTTGATTCTGCACATGCGCAGAGGTCAATCTGCGCATGTGCAGGCCCCTTCGCCGCAGACGGATTTCGTCCACCGCAAAGGGGGCGTATAGGGGCGTGAGGGGCTTCATACCCTCATTTCCCTATGTGTACGCCCCGCGTTTCATGGGCGTTCCCATGCAAAGGCGGGGCGTATGCATGGTAATGAGGGTATGACGCAACTCATGGGGGCGGAAAGCTGACGTCGCCGGATGTCAGCTCTCAGCCCCCATGCAAGCTATCACACGGACGATTGTCCGTGTGGTCTCAGCTTGCGGGAGCTGCTGGGGCGTGCGGACCTGCCTTCGATGGTCGACGACCATCGAATGCAGGGGGCAGCTCCCACCATGGTGGAGGCGTACGCCTCCACCATTTTTATGCGGATCGCCAGCCGTCCGTGTACGGACGGCCGTGGCGATCCGTCTCGTGGGCGGGGATTGGTTTGTGCGGCCGGAGCACCGTGTGCGGCTCCGGCCGCACCAACCAGAATAAGGGCCATAGATTGTCAGCTCCACTGGTTTAAAGGTTTAAACTGGGTGCAGCATATTTCATTGAAAATTGCACTGTGCCATCCCCTCTATACATATACCTGACAATTAGGTTTTGTAAGGAATATTTCTGACTGCAATATAGAGGTATTTTACCAGTCATTTTTATATTGCAGTACATGGCAGTAATTACCATAACCACCAATGTGATTACCAATATATATATTTGGTACTTGTTTCCTAGCACGGCGCCAACGATTTTAATCTTATGCCATCGTTTTGATCGAATCGATCGCATGCGACCAGATCGCATGCTATGCGATCAAATTTTTTTTTAATTGTACATGCACCCTGATGGGTGATTACTATGTTATATGCACCCCCATTGTTAACGCCACCGCCACTATGAACGCCAACCTGAAGCGTGGCGAGCGGCGGCAGTACACGTCCTCCGACCTTTTCATACCCCCACTATCCATGTCGGCGTGGAGTTGATTTTATATAGTGTGGCGAGCGTAGGGAGCCACCGAGCCTGAAGTGTGGGGAGCGAAGCGCGCCCTGCGAGGGGACGCGGAATACATGTGAAGTAATCTGTGTCCCCGTGCGGGGCTCGGTGGCTCGCTGCGCTCGCCAAACTATCTAAAATCAACTCCACGCAAAGTGGATAGTGGCAATATGAAAAGGTTGGAGGACTCGTACTGCCGCCCCTCGCGGGCTCGCCGCGCTTCGGGTTGGCGTTGATAGTGGGGGTGGCTTTAACAATGGGGGAGCATTTAACATAGTGATCAGGGTGCCTGTACAATTACAAATCGCAATATTAAAATTGTACAGTGCGGCTCTTAGGACCTGAAGATCGGGTCCCATCGCATACCTTAATTAGTGGTATGTGATGGTATAAGATGGGCGCCGTGCTAGGAAACAATTACCATATATTTTTTTAAATACCTCTCTGGAGTTTAGGCACACATTGGGTGGATTGAATTACATTTTTATAGGAAAAAGTGCATTACCTATTATTGATGAAACTGAGACTTTTCAATTGTATTATCTTATTGGAGGAATATGTTTAACTGTATAATGGAATACATTTTTATAAAAATATACTATAGATTGTAAGCTTGTGAGCAGGGCCCTCCTCCATTTGACTGTCTGTATCTACCCAGTTTGGAGTTTGCTGCTTAGCGAGTGGCTTAAGGCCGCTCAACGCCCCTAAAATGCTGGGCAGATGCCTCCTACACGTGTCCCTCCCTCCCCTTCCCGTACGAACACCTCAGCGACTGTGTTCGTACAGCGGTCCTGCACATGGGCATATACCCGCATGCACAGATTCCAGTGTGAATATGCTGGGGGGCAATCACTATTAAATCGGGCCCCATGTTTTATTCCTATTTCTAATTGTAAAGTGCAATGCTACCTGCTGCGCTGTAGAAGAAACTATTCATAAATATATAGATTGATATATAGATTGCTCTTTGCGCCCTCTTGATAACTAGTTACCATCTATAATATAATTGTATCAGTTTTGTTAAGGCAGACTTGCTAGATGGGGTGCTGCCTTTCATTTTATTAATCTTGTTTGTTCTTTGGTAATTGGTGTCATAAATGCACCTGGATATATATATATATATATATATATATATATATATATATATATATATATATATATATATATATATATATATATATATATATATATATATATATATATATATATATATATAGGATATATATATATATATATATATATATATATATATTTATTTATTTTTATTTTTTCTTATTTTTCACCCATATTCTATGACTACCCTTTTTGTAACAGTCAAAAATTTTCAAAGCTTAGTATATCTGGCTCTTGAAGAGAATCCATAACTTATTTGCAAGATATTATAGTTATAAGTAATTACTGATCAGAATAGTAATTGGCTGCAGCATCTTTACCACAGTGAATTCTTAGATGTTTTATAGGTAAGATATAATTTATTTTTAACATATATTTATTAAACATAATATTAGGAAAAGGTACTGACTTTATACGTTTGTCTAGATGTTTATACTAGGCTATGGTCTTTATAATAGGTGACTAGTACAGGAATTTATTAATAAAGAATCATAATTATATTTTCAATAGTGCCCCCAATTTCTGCATGGCCTTACTGTCCGCATACTGGTGGTTATTCTGGTTGGGTGCTTCTCAGCAGCTGCAAGGTTGGGTGTGGGCCATGGCCGATTGCACCAAATGCATGCTCATGCGCAGAAATGCACAAAGACAAAAATTTGGCCATGTGCAAACAGACCTGAATAAGGTCCATTGTTCACGTGGCCTTTACCTCTATGCCTTTGATTTATCTGTAGAGGAACTTTGATAGGGCAGAATTGAAAGATCAAGGTTGTTCAAGTGGGTGTCTGTGAGCAGCACCTCGAATGTAACTGCATTTCTTTTTTATCCACTAATGCAGTGCTCGAAGTGGGCTGGTATACAATGGTATGACATACTGTACCGTCACTTCGAGCACTGAACTTTTTTTTTTGCTCCCCTCTCTGCAGCAGAGATGGACATTCCGTGGCCATTTACTGCAGCACACAGGAGACTGTGTAGATCAGTGGTCGCCAACCCGTCGTTCGCGAGCTACCGGTAGCTCGCCTGAGCGAAATGGGTGGCTCGACCACTGCTGCCTGCCCGGTCTGCTCGCCCGCTGTTGCCGCTGGCTTGCGCCGCTATAGCTGCCACCTTGCGCCGCTATAGCCGCCGCCTTGCCCCGCTACAGCCGCCGTCACCTTCCCCCGCTGTAGTCCTTGTTACGGGGACCAGAGGAGACAGCAGGCGCTAGAAGTCATATTTGACCTGTAGCGTCTGACAGGCAGCACCGCGCTAAGCTCTCCCGGCACTTCCGGGTAACGCTGCAACGCTGTGTTCCCTGTCAGCATGCTGTGGGGGAAGAACGGACGGACTCCATAAGCCAGCAGGGGGATGATGGAGCTAAGCTCTGATGCTGCAGCAGCCAGCAGCGAAAAGTTTATTATGGAGAAATTTATTATGGTGCAACTGCCCACTATGCCCATGTGAAGACGGGCATAGTGGAGGGGGCAAGCAGTGACCCCCTTGTCAATGAGCATTAACCCCTGGCAACAAAAATGAACCCCTGACAGCAAGCAGGTAATTTACAGTTTTTTATAAGAAGCCTTACATTGTGTGCAATATGTGTAATGGGCATCATTTGTGTGGCACATGTTTAATGAGCATCAAGGTGTGGGGCATATGTATAAAGGAGCTTCACGTTGTGGGTCATAGGCATAATCGGCATCACGGTGTGTGGCATATGATTAATGGAGCATCACGGTGAGGCATATGTATAATGGTGCATCATGTATAATGGTGCAACATGGTGCATCACGGTGTGGGGCATTTGTATAATGGAGCATCACGGTGTGGCCTATGTTTAATGGAGTATCACGCTGTGGGCAATTTGTATAACGGAGTATCACGTTGTTGGGCATACTTGGCAACGAGCATGTAATACCTCATAGTAACAAGCATGAAACCCTCTTGGCAACCAGCATGTAATCCCCGTGGTAACAAGAATGGAACCCTCTTGGCATCGGGCATGAAGCCCCTAACATCAAGCATGACGTCCCTGGCATTGTGAAATAAACTCCTAGCAATGAGCATGTGGATAAGTGGCACTTACGTGGCATATTATGTAATGGGCATCATGGGGTGTGCCATAATGTATAATGGGCATTAAGGTGTGTGAAAATGGTATTACAGTGTGTTGCATAATGGGTAATGGGCATTACAGTGTGTTGTATCATGTGTAATGGGCATTCCGTTGTGTGGTATAATGTGTAATGGGAATTATGCTATGTTGCGTCATGTGTAATGGGCATTACAGTGTGTGGTATAATAATAAGTAATGGGCATTACGGTGTGTTGCGTCATGTGTAGTGGGCATTCTTTTGTGCAGTATAATGTGTAATGGGAATTATGGTCTGTTGCGTCATGTGTAATGGGCATTACAGTGTGTAGTATAATGTGTAATGGGCATTACGGTGTGTTGCGTCATGTGTAATGGGCATTATGGTGTGTGGCGTCATGTGTAATGGGCCTTACAGTATGTGGCATCATGTGCATTTGGTATTATGGTATGTGGCATTCATGGCCACACCCCTATTGTGATGAAGCCAGTCCTCTAGCTTTGCCACACCCCCTATTCTGGAGCGTGCGCCTTTGGCTGAACATCATTCTTAGCTTTTCCATACCCCCACTTCAATGTTTCCACTTCGACCACTGCACTAATGTGTATTACACATACAGTTCATCATAAAAAAATAGTCCCTTATTGCACAAATTCCACCCTCCCGCTTGAAAAAAGAGACTGCTATTGCCCTGTCTCATTTTCCTTTCTCATAACCTACGCTGCTATGCATTGTCTCCACACCACAGATAACTCCTCACCTCTGCTGCTATTGCAGATGTCACAGAATCGGTCTCCTAGTGCTGCTCTGTTACAGTACAGATGCTATAAGAGATTTCTGTTATGTCACTGTTGGAAAATGCAATTATTGGGATGTCTTTAGTACTATCTATGAGCATTTACTGGTTTAAAAACATGAAACAGCATAACTGGGACACATAAAATAAAGACAACCTTAATGTGGCCACTACTCATGTGAATGAATTAAGACAGAAAAAAATGAATGAAAAAAGGAGCCATAAAATTATTCTAGTCAGTAATTAGAGACACTGTACAACTATTACTCCATATACAATGATCTTTTCTCTCTGTAATGCTACAGATGAATAAAAATGTGAATATATTGTATTATTATTCGCGTCAATTTATATAGCGCCATCATTTTGCGCAGAGCTGTACAGAGAATGTTGTTATTCATATCAGTACCTGCCCACACACATAGGGGTATATTTGCTATAAGGTTGCTTTGTTTTCATTGATTTTAAATCACTCAAAATGGAATCAATATTGTGTTCCAAGGGCTAAAACACATTAACAGACTATTTTTTATGTAGATATTCAAATAATATAAAATATGTTTTAGCCCCTGAGATTTACATTAAATAAGATCAATTTTAATTGATTAAAATCAATGTAGTAAATATATCCCTCACACACTCACACATACTAGTGTAGGAGCTGCCGCAAAAGTTCTAGGGGTGAGGTTTTGCAAAAGGGGGCCTCATGGGAGGTGGTGTAAAACCCATTTTCAGCACTCAGGGATTTCGGAAACAAGGGCCTGCCCCTGAAGAGTGCAGTGGCAACTCATACACAGTGACAGGAACCACGTGCTGCACGTAATATTAAAGTGCAGCAACCTACTCCTGTCACAGAGCAGGAGCCAGCATTTTGGCGTCACCTCACTGCATGTGACACCCCCATGAGGTTCGCACTCCCCTAGTGACTAATGTTGATTTTTGTCAGCGTCCAATTCACCTATCCAGTATATTTTAGATAACCAGATCACCCAGAGGAAACGCACACATGCACAAAGAGAACACAAAAACCCCACACAGGTGGGCATTGACCAGTTATTGAACTCATGACCTAAGAGCTTGTATTTGAGATAATACACCCCATACTATAAATTGCAAGAATATTTCAAATCAAAGATGGGTTCCATGAGCATATAAAACCAAAAGCTGCAGCCATATAGGCCAGTTGGTAGTAGAACAAGTTGTGTACAGTACTTTGGAAATATGCTTTCCATTCCATTGTTGGCAAATATAATGTGACTTTGGGCCTAAGATCGCAGATTTGTCCTCAAAATGGGCAAAACCATGTGCATTGCAGGTGGGGCAGATGTATTGTGCAGAGAGAGTTATGCTGGCCATACACCTAAACGACCTGCAGATTGAATGCAGGTCATAAGTGCGAACTATCTGCTTACAAAAAGCATACGATCTGCTTACGACCACAATGAATGCTGACAGATCAGACGTGCAGCATGCATGATCTGAGGGCCTGCCTCTCGACCCAAGGGACTGCGCAGATTACCGATATTCCTCACGATGTGCACACAATCCGTCGCACGACCTGTTGAGATTGTACTTTTGGGCCTGATATCATTTAGGTGTACAGCCAGCTTTAGATTTGGGTGAGTTACATTGTTTCTGTGCTGATATATTTTACACTGCAATATAGATTTCAGTTTCAACATACCCCACCCAAATCTAACTCTATCTGCAGATATTACATCTGCCCCACCTACAGTACACATGGTTTTGCCCATTTTGAGAACAAATTTGTACTGCGATCAGGCCTTTATTTTGCCCTTTATGTTGTTTCTTACATGGTTATTGCAAATATTATAATTTTTTTCTCCATATAGGTGAAAGAAAGAAAATTGCAAGTTAATGTCCATACACACTGAGCGACTTTGGACTGAAAGCCGTTCAGTTTACTTGTTTGAGCTGCTTTCCATTTGAAAGCCATCCGGTGTGTACGGGGCCGCAATGAGCAGTGAGCGCTGATGCACACACCTGCATCATCGCTGGCCCGGCCATTCATCTGCTGGTATTACCAGCAGATGAGCGAGGGAGTGGATGGCTTTCCATAGCATCCCTATATGGAAAGCCATCCACCCCAAAGTAGCGAAAACTGGCGAAAAACGTACAGTGTGTATGGACCTTTAGATTTAAGCAAGTATAGCTATGAGTGTTTAAATTGCCATATGCCTAACAAACTAGTACCAATCTGTGTGCCGTGGCACCCTGGGGTGCCATGGGACCCTTGCAGGGGTGCCACGAGTTGGTGGTCCAGGACCAATGCACTTTTTTGTAGTCCTTGTAATAGGCAAAACCAGTGCTGGTAGCTGTCAATCATAAAACTATGTGGGGAACAGAAGTGAATTCTGTCCCTTCCCACATAATTAAACCTAAGGATAATATATAAACACAATTTACTTAATTTAATATTTTTTTATAGATCAGAAAATTTTATCCAAGGGGTGCTGTGAAAAAAATTCTGATACTCTAGGCTGCCATGATTCAAAAAGTTTGGGAATCACTGAACTAGTAAATGACAGGGTACATTAAAGAATTTAAGAGCTTTACATTAAACAGTAAAAATAAAAGTACTTTGATACTATACAAAGGTACAGTATACAGTATTGAATGTTGAATGCATAACTGAATATAGAAAGCAGGCCTAATATCTGGAAATTTACAGGTTCAAAATCCACTGGAGTTTAGCCAGAGGACCCTGGAGAAGGGATTTATTTTTTGACAACTCCATGAAACAGATCTAATTGTGTTAACTACCAGCCACAGCCAAAAGATATTGGGAGACCTCCATTTGGAACCAAAACGCAGAGTGACATCTACATATAACTACTTCAGCAGACAGTTGGCATCAGAAATGCCAGATATATTTATGAATCAGTCTGAAAGGTTACAAAAATTGGTTATAATATAGAATTGAAATTATATTAAATTCACAGTGAGTTAATTCATTTTTTTTTTTTTATAAAAGATAGATGGAATTCTAAGGACACGGAGACTGCTGTGAGACACATTGAACTGGCAAGGGATTAAGTATGCATGATTGTTAGAGACATTTTCAGCCACTGTCTGAAGTAATGATGTAAGAATATATTTTTGATTCAGAATATGTAATCCAGAGTTTATATGAAAACTTAGCTTGAACCACCAGGGGTGGATGTAGGATATCTGTAGAGGGTTTTCCCACAGTTTCTAGAGTGACTTTTGCCAATTTTCTGCCACAGGTATGGCAGAAGCTCCATTATGCCCTTTATACAGCATGTAGTGGCTGCTGACCAAACTGTGGGGAGAGGGGTTTCCAGGGCAACTGGAACTCCCCTGCATTTGCATATGACCACCATGCAGAAGTGAATGAAAGATGCTTCATTGAAAACAGAATTATGGATAGAAATCAATCAAAATATGAGGGCGGGGCTTCATGGGTGTCCTGAGCGGAGCTATGCTCCATGTCCCAGAAAAAAAAAAAAAAAAAAAACTATTTGTTTCAGCTTCATATCGATGATGGGAAACCATCTGTTTCTCCCCCATTGATGGCGAAACTATTAAACATCGGCCATATGCCATTAATGTTTTGTAATCATCGATGGCCGATGGCCGATGGCCATCCCTACTCTACAGTATATATCATTTACATATATGTCTAGTTTCCGTGCAGCTCCGCCATCTGCTGGCAGCGAGTAAAACTACATCTACTTGCTCTGGAAGCATTTGCTGTGAGTGGGCTTACACTGCCGTCTGTTGAACTTGTCAGCAAGTTAAACTACTACTATACTTCGAAGCATTTGCTTTGAGTGGGCTTACCAGTGTGTGTATATTATATATATACACACACATATATTATTTATAGCTCCACTTTATGAATATAGAAAAAAAATATTTGAAAAAAGTGTGACCATTGTACTTTATACTCTATTTTTAATTCCGCTATATATTCTTACTTAGGAGCCATCACCTTTCACCACAATAAAGATCAAATGCTGTAAATAACTTGTTATCAATGTTCCACTGTCAAGATCAGCACTAAAAGCATTCAAAACAATCAGTAATTTTCTTTCATTATCTAAACTAGACAGTTAAAAAGCTAAAGGCGTTTTGGTGACTATGCTTTTAGTGCAGATTTACTTCCTTGAGAAATGTTAGAAAATAGCCCCCGGTGCATCATAGTTAGCTGGACAAGATGGTTGCAACTGGGTCTCCTTGTAGTTGAATAGAGTAAATACATTAGTATATGCTGGATTACAGAACCAACCTTATGGTCTTGGCATCTGACTTGGCATCCATGCAGGTCTAATTACTTTTGGCAAACAATACATGGTGGTTATTGGTTGAAGGGCAATGTGCTTTTTATGACAAGTAAAATGCATGATACTTGGCTCACGGCGCACATGTTAGGTATGGCTTAATATCTTAATATCTTAGCATCTTAATATTGAAAATCCTTGGAATTTTACACTTATCATCTTGGGTCCAGCGGCAGGGTCTCCGCTCCCTTCGCGCTGGTACTAGCCGGGGGAGTGCTGCTGCTCCGGCCGGCCGCGTCCATACCCTCCTGCCCGGCGTCTGCCTGCGTGTGTTCCCGACCGCCATACAGGAGTAGTTCCTGTCCCCTGCTGGACGCCGCCATCTTGTAGCCATCCAATGGCTGAATTGGATTTAGCTGCTCCTCCAATCAGGAGCAAGGCCAGAGGATAAAGCCCCTCACCTTGGACAGGCCGGCACCATTGCTTCGCTAACTGTTCCCTAGGGAGGATCCTGCGACCTGTGCTCCAGAAGTTCCAGAGTATCTTAGCCACTTCCTGTGACCCCTGTGCTTTAGAGACTTCTGCTACCTGTGTGTTCCAGTCACCTGAACCGATGTACTTCAGTCACCAGTACTTGTGTGCTTCAGCTACCTGCACCTGTGACCACCTGCACCGCTGTGCTACAGTCACCTGTACCTGTGTGCCTCAGCTACCTGCACCTGTGACCACCTGCATTGCTGTGCTTCAGTAACCTCCGTGCTTCCAGCACCTGTTTTCCTGCTGTGTCCACTCAGTGCTTCCGGCACCTGTGTTCCTGCTGCATCCATTCTGTGCTTCCGGCACTTGTATTCCTGCTGCATCCACTCCGTGCTTCCACCACCTGTGTTCCTGCTACATCCATCCCGTGCTTCCGGCACCTGTGTTCCTGTTGTATCCACTCTGTGCTCCCGGTACCTGTGCTGCCAGCGCCTGGGCTTCCTTTATTACAGCAGCCCCAATATCTCATCATGTGTATGGGGCTTAACTCTCTCTGTACATGTTACACCTGCAGTGAACAAGCTTGCCCATTAGAGAGAGATTTTTCTTTTTTTTGCATGCCAACCTGAATTAGGCCCATGGTGTCTATATTTGCAATGGGACTCTTTTTAGTAAGTAGATATTCCATGTGTAATGGTGATCTCTGCACAAGGGCCTAGAACATGTCCAACCTGCGGCCCTCCAACTGTTGTGAAACTACACATGCCAGCATGCCTTGCCATTGTTTTAGCATTCCCTAACAGCAAAACTGTGGCAAGGCATGATGGGACTTGTAGTTTCACAACAGCTGGAGGGCTACAGGTGGACATGCCTGCTGTAGACATTTATATAGTTGATGCAGTATGTAGGGCCCCCACAACATACCATGCACCCATATTTATTTACTTACCTCTCCAAGGCCCTAAATCACAATGGATGAAGCCACAGAAATCACTTGGAAAATGAAGCAATAGTAATTTGGTCCAGTGAGTAACGCATGTACAATAAAGATTTACGTTCAGGGATATGGCAGCTGCCATGTGTTAGGAGATTTCTGCATGCATACTAGAAACTATTATTTGTGAACAGTGTTTCCAGGATCTGAGCATGTGCAGATTCTATGGCGCCACAGAGAGGCGGGGGCTCAGTTCTTCTCTTCTGTTAAGCCTGCCTTGGTCTACAAGTTTGGAAATAGTACAGTGTAATAACAGAAGGTTTCAGGTGGCTTGGCTCTGAGTTGTAACAAGGCTCAGAGAAGATATCTCAGACAAGACAATCTTGTATTTGTTTCTGGGGACCATCCTCTAACTTCTAAAATGCGCTTAACTCCTTAAGCTTATTTCTTATAGATCAAAATATGTGGGTACAATATACAATTTAGGGGCAGATGAGCCTTGTAATGTGTTAACGTGGAGAGCGCGAAAATACCATCCACTCTGATCCTACCTGTCATTTTTAAAACACAGCCAGTAGCATAGCAGCTACTGTAGGAACGGACTGGGTGGTACTTTATTTCTCTCCACCTTATCACTCTACAAGGCTTAGGACATCTCCCATTTATTCCTAAACCTTTGGCAAGGAATGTAATCCACTCATTTCAGAAGAGAAAACTTTACAACTCCTACAGTCAGGAGCACATTGGCAATAGACAGTGTGGGACTGAGGCATGAAGGGCCAACAGAGAAAGCCATGATAGGGGCCCTTGTTTAGGGGTGTGGCCAGTCTCCAGAAAGGGGTGTGACAAAATACTGCTAGTACAAGCACAGTAATGAAAGAGAATAATAATTGAGAGTTCCCTTGTGCCCATGTGGGCCAGTCCATCCCAGGCCATAGACCTTATAGGGAAGTTTCCTGAGAGGCCAACTTAACTGTGAGGCCACTTTAATTTTCTAATCTGCCCCTGCCTGCAGTTGTTTCCATCTTTATAAGTCACTGCAACATTAGTCAGGAGTTACTGTATATTTCCATTTAGCTCTCAGAAAATAAAAATAGCAATAATAATAATAATAATAATTATTATAATACTGATATTAATATAGCACTTGTCTCCCTTTAGGACTCAAAGTGCTTTACATATGCCTTTACAGCACATAGATAGAATAAAGTCAGAGCAAAGCTGCATCACTCAAGTGCCAGGAGAAACATATAGGGACTGACGTATTAAATTCAGATATATTAGGCATTTTATGGACTGTCTATTACTTTTTGATATTCTGACAGTCTACCAAGCACAGTCATTCAGCTGCTTCACCTGAGAACAATGTCACTGGTTTCAACCAGACCAGAAGGTACTGTAGCTATTTAAAAGCAGGGAGGTTCTAGTGTTTGGCAATATAGGATGTTAAAACACACAGTCAAATGTTCAGGGGTTTCCTTTGTTGGCTCATTAGTTGGTCTGGGTGCTAATCACAGGCAATTCCATTTGGATGTCACTATATTTGATTAACTGTATACATTCTGCTGTGACATTCTGTCTTAACATAGTGGCATAATTACATAGAAGTTGAGGTTGAAAAAAGACGTACGTCCATCGAGTTCAACCTTTTTTACAGTTCTAACTAAAGTGTATGGTCTAGCTGTGATACCCCTTGTAATATAATCTACATACTGTAGCTTTGGGCTAAATACCGATTTTGGGTTGTACCCTGGATATTTATTTCCAGTAAATGTTTTTCAACCTTATTTTAAATGTTTTTAATGATTCTGCCCACACTACCTCCTCCGGAAGGGACTTCCATACCCTCACTGCCCTAACCATAGAGAAGCCTTTCCTCCTAATGGTACGGAATCTATTTTCCTCCAGTCTAAGTGCATGCCCACGTGTCCTAGTCTGCACTCAAAGCAAAGAGGATACCTGATACTGTAGTTCATTATATTGCCCCCTGATATACTTGTACATGTTAAGGATATCTCCTCTTAAATGCCTCTTTTCTAGTGTAAACATTCCTAGTTTGGTTAATCATTCATCATAGGTAACAACTCCATACATTTGTTTACATTTACATTCCATTCACTTGAACTTTTTACTGTGAATCTTTTCTTTTTCAGAGGTTAAAATAATTATGGAAATTGTTCAAACATGTAGTGAGTAAAAATTCCTAATACACAGCTAGTAGCTAATCCCTAATAGCGAATCACAGCCCAGCACACACAGACTGCTATCCCACTAACCTCTTCAACAAGCCCAGGCCAGGGTAATAAGTATGCACTCCCCCCCCCCCCCTTGGTGCCCCTGCCAACAACATTTATAGTATCTAATGTTACTAAGGCCTTATGACCAAGCAATAAGCAGATTCCGGGTGACCAGTTTTACTTATGAACAAATATTGATTAATTGTGATGTTGTGGGTGAGGGTAAGGTTTAGGTACTAGTGGAGAACTCCGGGTTTGGCTACAAGGGTGGTAGGTTTGGGTTAGGCTACAAGGAGGGATAATTAGGCACTTAGAAGGGGGAAGGGTTTAGGATGAAGGAAGTAGGTTAGGTTTAGGCACTAATTCAGAGGGTTAAGGTCAGGCTGTGGGGTCGAGAGGTTATGGTTTGGCTGTAAGAAGGGAGGGTATGGGGGGGGAGGAGTAAGGTAAGAAAGCTTTGTTTTGCCACTCTTGGTAATCTGACCACTGGCATCCCTTCTGCCAGCCATATGTATGTCTTCCTCTCTGTAGATAAGGGTCATAAATCTATTAAATTTTACCAAAATAGCATGAAAAAAATATTGAATATAAACTAGACTGTTCCTTATTGTTGATCAAATTATTTGACGGAGAAGCAACGTCTGATTACCCTGATACATTTTACTGTTTGCTTAAATATAGTGTGACTCAAGTTGGCCAAGTCCTGTTTCTTTTTTCTCTTTTACTCCATGGTTGATAAATACTATTGCAATAGCCAATTGCTTTGAACATGATAAAGCTGTAATTATATTAAAAACTGTTATTATATTTCTACATATAGGGAACATTTAATTATAATTATACAACAGTAAAAAGAACACAGATGAATCTCCTGCAATCTATACAAACCAAACCAATTGCACAGCAAGAAAGGGGGCATTGGAGAGGGCTGACAGAGAATGCAGGTATTGTAAAGATCTCAGAGAAATGAAAGTGTGCAACAATTTATGGCTGTAGAATACAATCAAAATTATATGTTTTAGCACTGAAGATGCTATCCTTTAAATAATAGGAAATATTTTTTGTAGTATACTTTGTAATAAACCATGGATCAAAATGGACTTGAAAAATGGAATAGTACAAAAGAATTCTGTGTAAGCAGGGAGACAGTTTCTTAAAATCGATAGCCTTGTATACACGATGCCTCTTGCTAAGCAATACTGCTTAGCACAGATCACTCAGCACACAGCGAAGCACCAGCAATGTGTGCTGAGCAATCTGTCACGGACAATATTATCTGGTGAGAGAACACTGGCGACCACTAGATATACACTGCATTCAGTATAAATCTAGTTTGGCGACAGTGGCTGCGCGTGGGACTGTGTATTGCAGCCAATGGGGCGCCTACTACACAGAGCGATCCATGCTCAATTTCTAGTCACATCGCTTAGAAATAGGGATACAATCGCCCTGTGTGTACTTTTTCTCAGATCTGTGAAGATATAGATTTAGGTTTTGCCTGATAGACCACTGTACAAGACCACTTTGCCAACTGCAGTTATTATAGTATCACAATGGACATGAAGGAGTAGCATATGGTATAAAAATGGTTACTTACCACTGCCTAAAATTAAAACAGTTGATTGCATCAACCCAAGTTTAAGTTTTTAGTTGTAGAAATCTTAAAATCACAACTACTGCCACTAGAATGTGGGGAGCCGTCCAGCACAGAGCAAGGCCACCCTGCATGCCGGGTTCCTTTCTGGGATGCAAATGCAAAATATTGCAATTGCAGAAATGCAAATGCTTCGCAATGCACTGACATAGGAAGAGTAGCCCCCTGTCTGCGTAACCTAGCTGCAAAAGCAATCGCCGGGATTACAATTTTTCCCATCACATCTGCTGCGTGCGATGTCATTCAGCTGATACAACACATCCCTTAATGCTGTGTTAGTTCCCACCCAACGCCGCATAGCCACCCCATCACTGCCCCTCATTGACACTTAGACTGCATTTGCATTTTCCTAAATGGGACCGCAGTTTAAGAGGTGCGTGCATGCACAGAATAGCAGCAATTGCCAAAAGGCGATTGCTAAAGCTGAATCAGGCCCCTAGTCAGGGGCAGGGCTGTAACTAGGTGTTTGCCAATGGTGCCTTTCCCACAGCGCATCTGCACTGTGGGCGAACCGCTGGTACACACCTAGTCTGCAGTGCGGGGAGACACTGACCACAATACACACACTTCATTCTCTGCATCTTGATGCTGCAGGAGAGAGGCTAGCTCCGAGCAGCAGAGGAGTGGCAGAGCAGTAGGAACATACAGTGGCAGGCTCGCTGGAGATTTCAGCCATGGATTGGGTGAGAGAGCCATCTGTCACGGCTCTCAGCCACTCAGTGTTTTTCAAGCCACCTCAAGGCTCCACTTGGGCTGTGAAGGCATGTCTACGCCATTGACAGTAGAAAGTGTTGCAGCTATTGTTAATTATATCCTTGGTTATAATTAGTAATGAGCAATGTTGCAACAATAATTTACAATAAGTGTTATTAATTATATGACTGACATAGGGGATACCCCCATCAGCTGATTATAGGTTTATTCAATTTTATATGTTGAGGTTTAATCCAAAGGCAAGATCATCCACTGCAATATGGTTTATGGCAATGGGATCAGGGATCAGGAATAAGGAAGGAAAGTCAATTAAGTCAGAGTCTAATGTTGTGCAAGAAGAATCTTCATCACAGGAATAACTTTGAGGATTCAGGACGAGCATATAGAACCTCTATGTGGTCCACAGCTCCCCGCTGCCATCACCACAGCACATGACACTGTGACCCATGGTTGGGATGGCTGGACAGTCCCAGAAAAGCAGGTCTGCCCAGCCCAAAGCGGGACAGTTTGGAGGCACAGTATAATACTGCTTAACTTTGTCCAGAACTTTGCAAACCAACTAACATACAGTAGCATAACAGTTCCTTTGCTGTAATTAAAATGACCTTCCACGAACATCTAGAAGGGAATCTATTAGGTTTTGATTTAAAACATGACAGATTTTCTGCTATTTTACTGCCCATTTTTTATTACAGCATTGTTATTTATGTAAGGCAATACTCAGGTTAAAAATAATAATAATAATAATAATAATCTGTTTATGTTACATGGGCATTTTGTTCTGGATGTATTGTAAGATTTTAATCAGATTAACATTTCAGAAGAAATTTCTGTAGCTGTGTATGGAATATAACGAGAATAAAAATAGCTCTTTTCTCATGTTGCATAAGGACATTTGAGAAAGAGCTTGTGCACATCAGACTTAATGAGTACAGCATTAGCAATATTGTATGCCAGTTTTTGTGCTCAGAAACCAAATGTATGTATGTATGTATATTGCCTACGCAGTCTTAGATTTTCTGGAATCAAGTTTTACAAATAAAAAGGCAGAAAGGAGACAGGAAGGGGCATTCTCGCATAGGAAATGTCAGTATGGTTGCCTAAGCAGTCCTCCCAACGTTTGATGCCACCTTTTCTGGACAATCTCTCCACCCAACCTTCACCCCACCAGCAGGACACTGCAGCCAGTGCTGGATTAAACCCTATAGCGGCCCCTAGGCAGTCGAGATCACAGAACCCAACCTTGCATATTAGCTTGTAATACATGTTGAAATCTTGGGGCCTCCTAGCAAATTTTCTCCTTAAGTGGTTTTCATTTTTCCAACCCATAGTCTACGATCTGGAAACTGTAAGTGAATCTGATGTCTATTACTTACGTTTTAGTTTTTATTGGGCAAATTACTTAAATACAGTATTTTTTCTATATATATATATTATGTTTCTTTAAATTGATTTTTTTAATATCTGTCGGAAACAATTCAAGAAAGCTTTATTGTAAGTTTCTTTCAATATCAAATTAATATTATTTTGATCCTTCATCACATGGATCTCTAAAAGGCACAGGGTCCATTACTCGGTGCCTAATTGGTAATCCGGCACTGACCAAGAGTGGGACAGGGGGACAGTGTCTGAATAATGGGACCAAATAGCGGGACTGTTGTTGAGGTATGCGCCAAATTAGCAGATATAGAGGAGCAATTATGCACATATACCCCTGTTAGGAGGTGGATCTTTTGCACTTGCTACAGTACAGGTGTAAGTACACACTGATAACATATTTTTGTGAAATAGGCATATATGCTGCCGATGTGGACAGCTCTGTATATTTTCTGAAAAATGAAAATTTTAATGAATTTAAATATTTTTTTTTTTTTTAGAATAGTTTATGGTAATTTATTATAAATCCAATGGAATGTTAAAATATATGTATATTATGTGGGAAAGTAAATAATCACTTCTCCCTAATTTTTAAACAGTGTCTGTAAACGTCTCTCCTAACCTAGTTGCTCAGGAAATGCTTACTTACATTAGACTCCTGGCAGAAGTCTAATTACATTTACTTCTTACATATCAACTGGATAGTACTTCAATAGCAGACACAGTAGGTCAGAAATGTATGCATTCTCGTGATATACTGCAGGGGTCAAGTACTTTGAAGGAATATATTAGTAATAAAATGCAATAATTTGGCGTGCATGTCTTATACTAATGAATACCGCAGAGGTTGACAATGATCTTTTGTACTGATGCGTAGAAAATGTAGTCATACAATTGCATAGTATTTAAATCCAATCAAGCTTTAAAAATGCATGAGTTCCATAGTAACTTATCCCTGCAGTTTAAATATTTCTCTAAAACCAGAAATGCATGTGATTTTCTTCTTTTCTGGGTAATGGATCAATAAAAGGTCTTGGAAATAGAGAGGTGTTTCCATCTCTGCATCAGTGCACCATCAGCAAAGTGTTAGGAATAATCACTTCATTTCTTGCTTGTTCTGGAAATCTTACACTCTCTACTTAACTTGATAACGCTCCAGCTGGGAATAGGATTTGTGTACGGTGAGACCTCTGGGCCACTGCGGATGTACTGACTGATGATGAATAAAATATCGAGCAGCAGAATGAGAGCAAGACAGCGCAAAGAGCAACATGCCAATATTAGACCACATAGACATTAAGTCAATAAAAGTTCCAATAACAAGTCTAGTCTCATGTAATACTAAAACATAACAAGTCAGCAGAAATCTCTATTGTATAAAGATAGAAATGTGAAAAGAAATTATGTTATACAGCCTTTTGTTATAAGGTCTGTTTCACACGAGTGACTTTACTGAGTTGTGCTCGATTCCTGACTACAAAAAAATGGGCAAACAAAAAACACTACAGTATGCTGTATCTGTAACTAAATATCCTTAGTGCAAGAAAACAGATCTATGCGTGCACACAACTCTGCAAAACCCATAATTCCATTGGTGTGTCCACAATGCTCTCCTGCCAAACTTGGCCTATGGGCAATTGTCTATTAACACCAAATTCTGCACCTTCATCCACAAGTGCAGATGGGACTGAGCTGCAGTTACCTACAGAGCAAACAAGTTCCATCTGCAAAACATTGGCTCTATTATAGGTATTTTTTCATATTTCACTTATTTAACTCTTCAAATAACTATTTAAGCCTTTTAAAGACTTCTTAAGTGCCTTTAAAAAATGGTATTAGTACTGTATTAGTACTGTACTTGCTTTTGACCTGCATTTCAAGATAAAGGCCAGAAGCAGAAAACAGAAACTGAATTGTACAGAGCCCCTTAGTCCTATTACTGGGTCCGACGGCCCTGGCCCCCCACTGACCCTGTGATTTCGCTGCACATATTAGCCAATCAGATCCCACCATGATGAACTCTCTCTGGTTGGCATCCTTCCTCAGCTGGTGCAAGCAGCCCATAGGGACGCGCATGCCAACCTGTTTAAAATTTAAAGATAAACGCACTCAAAATAGAACATCATAATTAGTATGAGATTGTAATCTCTTTTCTATATATGGCAGTCTCTGAGGACAAAACAGTGCCAGATTATAGGCTCCTAAACTTTACTCCAGTGTTTAGTCATGTGCTACCGCCTACCAGTGCTTTCCTTTTTTCCCCTGGTTCCTGTCTCTTGTGCTCTGCACCTGGTTGCTGCTTTCTGTGCTCTGTAACTGGTTCATCTATGCTGTGCTCCATATCTGATTCCTGTCCAGCTACAATCCAGCCTGCTGTATTTGTATCTTATGCTGGTGTACTACCAATATCATCTCCGGTGCATACCAAGGCACAGTAAAGCCCCAAGCCCCAAACTACTTGTAGGTGTCTCTGGTAACACCCCCTCCCTGTTTTGAATCTCTGCCAATCTCAAAGCATGGGTTACTCTCCACTATCCATCCATGTGTTGCAACTATCATTAATTATACCGTTACTAATTATTTTATGTCATAAAATACTATTATCACATATATATTGTAAGGAGTGATTGTGATCGGATGTATTGTTATATAGCTTATTGAATGTTGCTTCCTGCAGAAACTGATAGGGAAATTGTCGCTGAAGCCAATTGCTACAAACTACTTTCTGTAAAAGAAGATAACTTGCATAGTTCTCAAATCCAAAACACCACTGACTCAACACACTATCCCTTACCTTATGTTGGTTACTGCTCTTATTCTGATACTAGATAGATTTTGAGCCAAACACTACACTGATGCTTAAGAACATACAATCACAATTAAAAAGCACTCCCTGTCACTGGTTTATTTATTTCTAAGGAAGTAATGTCTATTTATTTAGTTATTTATTTATTTATTTATTTACAGTTTCTTATATAGCGCAGCAGATACCGTTGCGCTTTACAATAGTAGACAGTGATAAGACAAACTGGGTAACAACAGACAGACTTGGAGGTAGGAGGGCCCTGCTGCAAGCTTACAATCTATAGAAAATGTCTATTACATTTTCTTTCAGAGTTTAACACTGCATTGACAAGACAATTTAGGGAGCAATGGAATTGTATCCTTGCCACTCCATGGAGTCAAGGGTTGTTTGATGTACACACATATCCTTCCACAGTCTCAGAGCCCAGCTAAAAAGCATAGTGGGAGAACCAATGTGTCATTAGACCTGTCTTTCATGCCCCTATCCTCCAGCCCATATAACAGGGGTGAAACAAAGATGCTCAATACTAGGATATATAGCAATTCGTTTACATTCCTGGATCTATAATTTATATGAAATGGGGGTGGGGCAGATTTCTTTTGGTATGAGGTATTCAGTCGAATTGTTAACATAATGAGAGGTGCTACCATAGTTAGCTAGTTCTACCCAGAAAAAAAGAGAGAAATCCAAGTGCATAAAAAGTAAACACTGCTAATCAGAATCATTATAATAATGTCTGCAATATAACAAATTTAACTTGAATTACTTAGCAATACTTTTGGCCACAATTATGCTAAGCACTACAAATTTATGATTAGAAATACAATGTGCGAAGACCAAGGTGCCCCCCCCCCCCTGTATAGTCTATATCAAGGGCGTAACTACCATAAGTGCAAGGGGTGCAGCTGCTATGGGGCCCAGAGATGAAGGGGGCCCATCTTTGCTGTCTAAGTAATATGTTTTACATATATTTATCACCAGTGCTATTTTTCAGCAGGAACCAGCAGGAACTCAGTTCCTGAACCTCTAATTAAATATGACATCATCAGGTACTGAAAATGTACTTTTTATAAGATAAGTTTTATTTTAAACTCACCTGTGAGTGCCTTTGTTTCTAAATACAATATATACATCTATCTCTCAGTCCCTCTCTCTATTATATATGTTTTTTTTTTATTTATTGATCCACCCGCAGACCAGGAGTTCCTGAACCTATTTTTCCAGAAAAATAGTACTGTTTATCACCATCAGTTACAAAATAGCTGGCCCTTACAAACTTTTGCTATGGGGCCTACGTATATCTAGGTACGCTTCTGGTCTATATTATGTAATTGTTTGCACTTGAAGGCAGAGGCTCCATGAGCTTGGATATCATGCCAATCAAAGGTGGTGCTGCTTCTTACTTGAGAAACACTTCTTAATACTAGAAACCTCTCACTAGTGTGATGCTTTGGGGCAGTTGGCTTGTGATATCTGTGAGTCCCATGCTCTGGACTTAAACCTTAGTTTTTAGGACCCACCAGCTGGGGTCACCTGGTTGCACTGGGCAAGTCCATATTTTTATTTTTTTAAACAATTATGCTACGATCCGCACATTTTCTCTGTTATATTACACAGTTTATGATAATTTTTCTGATTATGAGTGTTTAGTATGCAAGATCAATCACTCTTAACACTAACTTAAGTGGCAATACTTTTCCAGTCACGACTACAAACAGCAAGTCTATAATAATGTGTTATCCACTCAATAGCCACGTAAATTGGAAGAAGAAAATACTGACCTTGTTGCTGTGGAGGTTGCAGACTTGTTTTTTTCAGGGCTTTGCCCATGCTTGCTTAATATGTTGTGTATGTGGGTAAATTTTGGTCTCTCATTCCTGTCCTTTTGCCAACAATCTAACATCAACTGATGGAGAGCAGGTGGACAGCTTATTGGCGCTGGAAGTCGGAAACCATCTTCTATGGCCTTGATGACCTAGGAAAGTAAAACGTAGAAAACATTTATTTTGATATACAAATACACACACACACACATGTATTATTGTTTTTGTTTTGCTTATACTATTGTAAGCATTTCTTTGATTTCTTGTTCTGTTAGTTACCATGTATGTACTATATCTGAATCCAAGCAGCACACGGATGTTAGTATGCTGACATGGTTCGTAGTCTATTGCTAAGCTACACCATGGACGCCCAGGACTGGAGTATATAAAGTATAATTTGTTATAAACAAAGGTCACAATTCCCTTGAAGCAATGTAGAGGTTGAGTAGTGCGACCAGTGCTGCTGACACCAGAGGTCTCACAATTCATTCCAGGTGTTCGAGAAAGGGAAGGGGGCCCTGTCTGTTGTGCCAGTTCCAGGCCCCACAAATTCTAATGGCAGCCCTGGATGCAGGTTACACAGAAAGGCTTGCGTGGCAGGCAGGGCATCCATCAGGGTGTAGCTATGGGGACCCCAGTCCTGGGCCAGAAAGAAAGGGGGCCCAGGACTGGAGTCTATCAAGTATAGTTTGTCATAATTTCACTTGACACAATGTAGAGGTTGAGTAGTGCGGCCAGTGCTGCGGACACTGGAGGTCTCACCAGGCACGCCGGGGGTTCCATAAGGGGGAGAGAGGCCCTGTATATTTTATCAGTCCCGGGCCCCACAATTTTTTGATGGCAGTTCTGGTTGCAGGACTGTGATGTCACTATGCCCACGGGACCAGCCTTGTCTGACCGCTCTCTGATGAAGGCACTGTAGGCTTTACATGTCTTTGTCCTGACATAAGTTATTTATTACCACTTAAACATTGACAAGTAATGGTTTTCATTGCCTGTATTTCCTAATTAACAACAAGCCCAGTGATTGCCCCCTTAATCCATACCTGCTGTACTGGACATACATTTATTTCTATTCTTTATATACATATTTCTAAATACATGTACTAAAAGAAGTGCTAATATTCCCCCCTTACCATGATTATTTAATGTTTTAAATTGAGAAGTATCAGTAGAGAGTTGTAAACATTAAATTGAATAAAGTGATGCTTTAGAAGTGGTTGTGGGTTGGACATTAACATAATGCTTTAATGTCATCACCATCTAAAATGAATCATTGATTGCAGGAAGCTGACTTTAAATCACATTGGATGCAATAATATTAAACTCATAACCATCAATAGTAATTATATAACTTACATCTTGATTGGACATGTCCCAGTACGGTCTTTCACCATAAGACATGACCTCCCACATAACTATGCCAAAGCTCCAGACATCACTGGCAGTGCTATAACGATGGTACTGGATGGCTTCTGGGGCACTCCATAAAACTGTGCTCTTTCCACTCTGAAATTAATAAATATGTTATTTTAAGTAGTATATATGCTATTTTAAACTCACAATATAGACAGTATACTTTAGAACAGTGTAATTAAAAAAGTACAAGAGGACAACAATGCTTATTAAAAAAAAAAGATACAGTACAGTACAGCCAGAAGCTTATTAACGTGCATCGACAGCATAAACTTTTAGGGGACCTTATTGTGACCCCTGATAATTTGAGGAGGATCTGGGAGAACACGTCATATGTATTATATATATTTTTTTAAAAACACTCAGAACATCTCATCTTTAATACACAAGTCTAGACATCCTAATAATATTTTTGCAATTTTAAGAACATGTGGTTCATACATCACTGGAAATACTTTACAGAAGTCAAAATACATTAGCCAAGCAGATATGACAACTGTAAGTATGGTAACTATGTGATTATCAAGCCTCCAGTTGACTCAGAATGCAGGTTTTTCAAGTTTTAAGTTTACAAATAGTCACAAAAAGATGGCTCAAATGATTATAGCCAATTGCTGCTAAACATTTGCAGCTTTGCAAATAATTGGTGAAGGGAACACAATAGAAGGGTCAGAGACTGGCAGACAAGATGAACAGACAAGGGCCCTTATTCTGATTGATGCGTACTTTTCCGCATACTTTCGGATAGCGTCTTTACGGCGTCTGCGCATGCGTGGAGAACGCCACGCGCATGTGCCACGCATTGACTCCGTACCTGTTCGGGCAAATCCCGTACAAAACTGTGCACCGCAATCAGTCTGGAAATATGGGCGTATTATGGGCGTCATGCGGAATGAGACATGGGCGTAGTTTGAAAGTGGGAAAAACTGGGAGGAAACATGGGCGGACACGGGGGAGTACACTTATGTTGGGGGCGTGCATTCGGATAGCACTCCGAATGCACGCGACCAAAACCGATAGAAATGTGCGGTGTCCATAAGTCAAGTATTGCTTTGTGGAAACCACTCGGTCTTGCGGTAGGCGAACGGAACGCCTAATGACTACAAGCATTAACACCTGAACCCAATACAATCGACTCCTTTACTCATTACTCACTAATAGGACGCTTGTCAGTGCTTTAATTGAAACCATTGCTGCTTCAAGGAACCTTTACTAAACACACACATATGCTGTACTTGTCCCACACTTTTAAACTGCTAAGAATGGACATCACTGAATATTAATCCTATCAATACACATGTGTATTCTACATGTACTAATTAAATCACACAATTTTGGTAAAGTAAAGAAATTTATTTAAATACATTTCACAGACAATGAAACTGTGAAGCAATAAAAAAAAAAAAAAAAAAAATAATACCAAAAACCATGGCAGGAATGTACCAAAATAACTTATAATCCAAAATAAATATAATTGTACACATTCATAGCCACAGCAGAATCATTTGGAACACAAAGGGACTTAGCAACATCACTTCAAGTACAGCTGACAGTAATGGCAGGCAAAAGAGGGCAACAGGGGAACCAAAAATGACATATGAAGCAAGGGCTCATCTGGTTACCCTCAGCACGTGATTGGACACAAGAAGCTGACACACACAGCACAATGAAAGAGTTGGGACCACATAACGGTGGAGATTAATGCAGCCACAAGTTCATTTGCGAGCACGTTTGCCCTTGGTAGGCTCCTTGGCCTGTGCAGCAGCTCTTCGGCCACGGCCAGATGCTGGGGCAGGTGGAGCAGATGCTGGTGAGGGGGTGGATGGTCTACCCCTCCTGCCAGCAGGGAGTGTTGCAGGTGGTAATGCACCAGAAACTGATGACATTAGGACCCTATTGCTGTTAACTAGCTCCACCATAAGCTCATTATGGTGGAGGAGGAGATCATTTTGATGCATGGCTTTCTCGGCCAGCACCTGAGCACTTGCAGCCATGGCCTGATGCGCCTCAGCCATGGACTGCATGCTCCCAGCGATGGAATGCTGGGTGCTGACCAAGCTCGCCATGATCTCCTCGGTCCTACGCATCTGTTCTGATGCCAACTCTCCCTGCTGGTTAATGTCCCTAAGCATCTGGGCCAAGCTGGCATAATCGGCTTGGGCCGATGGCTGCTGCTGCACACGGCTACCACTGGGGCCAGGTGGCACGGACTCCTCCACCTCCTGAGAAGAGTCTTCACCAAGCAGTGGGGTGTCTGTTGAAAATGATAAACACAATTAGGACACATTCTAAGATAATTACTTGCACAAGCTTATGGCATGCCAAATATTTACCTTCCAGAAAAGACGCAAACACTTCAGCTGGGGCCTCGCTATCCATCGTGCTCACCCCCCTGACCTCCTCAACTGCTACACAGCTCTCGGCCATCAACTCCAGGGGGGTGAACTCTAGCCCTGATGGCATGGGCCCGGCCCCAGATCTCTGGCTGTGTTCCCACCGCTTGGTCATCTTCCTCTTCAGGTTGGTTTTGAAGTCGTGCCACCTGCAATGTAAGTTGACATATTAATAAATGTCACTCCAGATGTTTGATGTTGCAGCCATTGCTCTGTGCTACATATTACGACATGTGCTTCATGTCAAAAACATGACATTACATTCAACTATGATATCAACCGTTACAATACACATTCACACTCACCCTACTCTAACTCTCAACTAAATAACATGGCAATCATGTCTGTGTATCGTACCAACCTCACCGGCCATTTGCCAAATCCATCTGAGCATGATTTCAAACATTACTTGTCTATTACTGGGCACATGTATCACAAAACAACTTGCCTCTTCTTGACATGCTCCGCCTCACGAACTTGTGGCGCCACTTCATTAATCTCTGCCGTTATGTCTTCCCAAATCTTCCATCTGCGTGTGTGTGTCAGCCTCTCCGGTGGACACTCAATCCAATCACGTGCTCGTGGAACCAGGATGGCAAGCTCCTGTGCTTCATATGCCTTATTTCGGGAACTTGGTTCCTCTGTTGGCCTCTTTTTCCCCTTGCCACGTCCATGCCCACGCCCACTGGCACGTGGCGCTGTACTTGAAGTGCTGTCCATGGTAGTATCTTGTGAAGTCCCCGGTTGTGTTCCAAATGATTCTGCTGAGGCTGCATATGAGGCAGCTGCAGGTTGCCCTGCTGTAGAAGGGCCAGGTGCAGGTTGCCCTGCTGTAGAAGGGCCAGGTGCAGGTTGCCCTGCTGTAGAAGGGCCAGGTGCAGGTTGCCCTGCTGTAGAAGGGCCAGGTGCAGGTTGCCCTGCTGTAGAAGGGCCAGGTGCAGGTTGCCCTGCTGTAGAAGGGCCAGGTGCAGGTTGCCCTGCTGGAGAAGGGCCAGCAGCCTCAGCATTTCCCACTGGCTGCCTGTGCAGTGGCACATAGGAGGTGCTGGAGTCCATCCTGTCAAAAAGTAGCTGCAACTCTTGGTCCACCTCTGATTGGGATCCAGACATGTTAGCAACAACTTTGTCACATTCTAATACACCTTTATATACTGTTTGTGTATCCTGTTTGGCGTACATCAGCGGCAGCTGCGTTCCGTGCGCGAGCGTGACGGCCGCCTGCGTACGACGCGGTTTTTTCGCGGCGCATACGTTGCGGAAATTCCATTGTGTAAAACCTGGCGAAACTTCTACATGAAATATTGGTCACCAATTCTAACATTGCATAGAATCTTCTGCACAATATACATGCTATTTGGTAGCATGACATGACATTTGGTTCATGACTACTGTGGTATTGTTGAGTTTGATTGCAATCTAAAAGTAGCCCAATCCCTTAGAAAATCCAGGCCACAAGTCATGCAATACTCATCACTACTGTTATAGACAACACATGTGAGAGGCCTATAAATAGTGAATTGCTGCTAGAATCATTTGTCTCCAGATCTGTACTTGTCAGGGTCTAAGGTAAGCTCTTCCATGGTCCTTGTAGATATGATATCCATTAACAATGTAAGTGTATGAATGTATGCACCATTGCCTCACTGACTACAGATTGTTGGGCCAGCAAAGTGTTTGTAGCATTATTGCAACATGTCACATGTTCACTATTTCACTCACAGGTCTTAAACCTGTGTGTGTCCATCTATTGCAGGACAACATGTCCCAGCAATAGGTGAAATGTGTCAGAGTACATGATGTCGGCAACAAATGCAGACACCTTTGATACTCAAGTAGTGTTTAGTAGTTCGATGTTGTAAGCATCTGTGTGTTTAGGACGGTGTGTATTGAGTTCATATTATTGTTACATCATTATAGAGTCAAATGGATCTTTGCTATTTGACGGGGCGGCCATCTATTGTACGTATTGAAGCCTACAAATCTATTTGTTGTCGGATATGGCCATTATGTGCATAGGTGCATCATTATTTATGTTCATTTCTTTATAGGTTGCTGAAGCAATGATGGCATTCATGGAAAGGAGGCTAAGGGCACTTGCGGCTCTCCCCACTCGTCGCCCAAGGAGGCCAGGACGTGCTAGAATCTATCGCACACGGGTGACTCTGTTTGGTATGCCCGATGATGAGGTACTTACTAGGTACCGGTTACCGCCACATGTCATTCTGGATCTGCTCTCGTTAATTGAGAGTGATCTGGAACCTCTTCACGGGATCACGACAGCAATTCCGCCTCACACACAGCTGCTGGCGGTGTTGCATTTCTGCGCCTCAGGATCATTCCAACAAGTAGTGGCAGTACTTGCTGGAATATCTCAGCCGGCCTTCTGCCGAATCCTGAGGCGTGTGACGTCGGCCATGTTTAGGCGCAAGGGGCACTTCATGGCCATGACATTTGCCACTGAGACCCTGCGCAGAAGCCAGCAGGCCTTCCATCAAATTGCTGGCTTCCCTAATGTGATAGGGGCTGTGGATGGCACCCATGTACCATTTGTGCCTCCATCTCGAAGTGAGAAGATATATAGGAACCGCAAATTGTTCCACTCACTGAACGTGATGGTGGTATGTGGCCCATCCATGGAAATTCTCGCCTTCAACTCGAAGTTTCCCGGAAGTGCCCATGACTCTCATGTCATCCGACAAACCGGGATTTGGCAAAGACTACAAGAGCTGGAAGGCCGTGATGCGTGGGTTCTGGGTGACTCCGGTTACCCATGTACGCCCTGGCTACTTACGCCGTACAGCTCCCCAGCACCAGGCCCACAGGAGGCATTCAATCGGGCGCATGTTGCCACCAGGCAAGTGGTGGAGCGCTCAATTGGCCTTTTAAAGGGTCGATTTAGAGTGCTCCACCGCACTGGTGGTGACTTACAGTATGCGCCTGAAATGGTGTCGAGGATCGTGGGCCTGTGTGTATTTTTCCATAACATTGCTGTGCGGCGTGACATACCCTTTGATGAGTGGGAGGTTCCATCTGAGCCGCAAGATCCACCCATGCGCCCATCCCGCGCCCCTGAATGCCGGAGGGGATACCAGCTGTGGGACTCTGTGGCGCAAAGATTCTTCAGGTACATTTTATATAGTTGACCAGAACACACCAATTGTTGTAAAAATCACCCCTTCAAATAAGTACAGTGTGTTAGTTGTCAGTCTTACAAAACGACAATTAGCCAGCCTGCCCTCCTAATGGCCAAGAAATAGGAGATATTTATCATATGTGCTTAGTTTTGGTGGAAGTACAATATAGGTGGTCATTATTATACCTTGTGCAAGGGATCTTATGTGTTTGTTATATCTTCATTCTTGTAGTTGATACTATCACTGATGTCTGGTGAGTACATTGATTTATTCTGTAATGTGGTGGTGACTTTTTTCGGTGTTGATGTATGATTTGTTTGCAGATATATATATATATATATATATATGATATTTGAATTTATTAACATGTTTAGAAATTTCAAGGAGCAGGCAGGCAGGCAGGCAGCCAGGCAGCCAGGCAGCCAGGCAGCGCTGGTGTATGATGGTGGACTCAGGATACCTGCAAGTATGTGTATGTGTCTTTTCAACATAAATGTACGCTTACACATAGATGCATAGAGTAAGTAATGCGAAGTACAGCTAGGCGTTGCTAAGCTATAGCACGCGTTGCTTGGCGGTGCGATGCGTTATTCGATTTGCAAAGTGCATACACACTGTGTTTTATATATATCAGATTTGTTCATTGCCATACATCAGCACTACCGTTTTGACGGCATGCGAATTTTTCTCCATTTGTGTTGGCGCAGAGACGCTGTTCATGTAAAGATGAACAATAAAGTTATTAACACAAATAACTGTGATAAACCAATGAAAGCACATGATTGGTTGATTGATGCCATTGTTAACATGGCGGAGACACGCAGAGCAGAGGCGTTTTCACCTGCGGAACTGAGGGCTCTGGTCTCCGTCATGGAGACAAGGTTGGGCCGTGCAGGGCCCTTTATAACAAATGGCCAGAAGCGGCGGGCCTATGCTGCGGCAGGGCGCCGGATTTACGCCCGCACCCGGGTGCGGAGGAGCATCGGCCAGTTAGAGAGGCGCTGGTCAGACCTCCGCAGGTGCCAGCCCCAGCTTCTCCAAGAGATCAGGAGGGAGATAGCTGTTTGTGAGTATTTTCGCTATGAAATTTCGCACTTACATCATAGCATATATAAACAATAAAAATTGTCTCATGATAAGTGGGTGTCCATGGGTTTACAAGTCCATAGACTGTTATGTGTGCTTCTTCCTGGTTAACATGCAGTCATGTGGCTTTTATATGTAATTACATAGCATTCTTGATTCTGATGCATACAATGTGCCAGATCTAATATGTGTTAAACATTGATAAATGCAAGGGTTGTAATGATTGAACAAATTACTAACAATCACATAATAACTTAAATGTCACATTTTGGAGTCCATTAACAGTAAGGAGCAACTTTCAAGCATCGTTTTTGATCATTATCACCCTTCCATGTATCTCTTGTTATGGATTAATACATGTGCCCCAATGACCCTACATTGACAATGATGTTTGTTTTCTACCACACAGCACGAGCACGAGCACGACAGGCACGGGAACAGGCCGAGGCAGGCCAGGCCGAGGAGGAGGTGCAACAGCCTGATGAGGAGGTGCCGGCGATGGTCGAGGAGGAGGAGGAGCAAGTGGAGGAGGAGGAGCAAGTGGTGGAGGAGGTGGAGGAGGAGGAGCAAGTGGTGGAGGAGATGGTGGAGGAGGAGGAGCAAGTGGTGGAGGAGATGGTGGAGGAGGAGGAGCAAGTGGTGGAGGAGATGGTGGAGGAGGAGGTGGAGGAGGTGTTGGTGGCGGAGGAGGAGGTGGAGGAGGTGTTGGTGGCGGAGGAGGAGGTGGAGGAGGTGGTGGTGGTGGCGGAGGAGGAGGTGGAGGAGGAGGTGGTGGTGGCGGAGGAGGAGGTGGAGGAGGTGGTGTTGGCGGAGGAGGTGGCTGAGGAGCCCACGCTTGTCACGGAGTCGGACGAATCAGAGGGGGAGGAGGCGTGTGAGGCGGTGGAGGCCCAACAGATCGGTATGTATACATAATGCAACATTCATGAATTAGTTGTACTGGTATTTGTTATGTAGCACTGGTGATGATAAATTTTGTTACAATACTATTAATACAGAACCCAAAGTGGGTAGCTACAGATACAGGTACGGGTTAGATGGGGTGTCCAAGGCATCCCTTTCATCCAGGACACCGCTTAATTACACCGGTTTGTGGGATGGCTTGGAGCTCCATTTTGACTGCCACATAACCGTTGTAGTTAAACAGGATCCTGGAGTAAAGGGATGAGTGTATCATTTGTGTATTAAATTCACCTGCTGCAAGCGTAGATTCTGTCCCATCATATAGCGGAATATATGTTTTAGGTGAATGTTATTTATAAACTATATGATGTATGCTATAAATGGAGTATGGGCCGGCCTACCTTGGAATGGAGTCACAAGTTGACAGTGTCCCTGGAGCCTCCTCTACCTAAACACCCCCTGTAGTTCAGATTGTTTTTTTCCCCTCACAGAATTGTAGGTTGGTTTAGACTGAATTATGATTTTGAGGATGTGTACTGTGCATTCCTGACATTTGCATAACTCCCATGCCACGAACCATCACTGAACTTATACTGAGGAGATTGTGACAAGTTCTTATTGACGGAGGCCATGACATGCTTGTCATTGGTTAGTCATGGGTGGGTTGTGAATGAGAAGAAACACTATGACTGTTATGTCTTCTGCAGAGTAAAGGGTAGAGGGACAAAAACACAGTATTTAGTAAATAAGTTTGCATGTATGTATGTATATATGTATGTGTCATATCTATTTATCTATGTGTGTCTGTATCTCTCTACATATATATATATATATATATATATATATATATATATATATATATATATATATATATATATATATATATACACATGTCACCTAGCATTTCTGCGATTTATGTAGCAGTATGTGAAATGTATGCATGAATATCATGAATAATTTTTGCCCCTTTGACATGCCCACAGATGCCACAACACCAGCAGATGAGGGGGTTCGTGGGGCCCACCTGCGGATGGGCCACCATTTGCGGCTCCTAATTGCCGATCTTCAGGACCTCCGTGATTTGCTGCTATAATTTTTTTTTTTTCTTCTTTTCTATTTAAATGTTTAATTTTCTACACAATAAATCTTTTATGCAAGTTCAAAGTTGTTGGTTTTCTTTGCACATTAAACAGTATATGTGTAGATTGTTTATAATATTTTACACAGGGTCAAATACAAACCATTGCACTTCAATTGCTGGAAGGGTTAATGTGTGCAATGCATGTGTTAGGCATGCTTGTAAGGATATATTGGCATCTAATTGATTCCAATTCCAAATAAACATTTTTTTATGAGGATAGGTAATTGAATAAGTGGGTCATGTGATGTATTGCAGAATAGACATAATAGTGAGTAGTTTTGCGTAAATACACCGCTTCCGTGCGGAAGCACCGCTTGCCATCCGTTTGGATGCGGGATTCCCGTGCATACTCTGTAATACCGTGCAGAATCGGAGTGTTTCCCCCGCACACGCATGGTTTGTATGTCGTCCGTAAACACGCCCTGTTCTTAAAGAGTGAGTCCGTCCGAATGCGGAGGACACGTGGGCGTTTCTACGGACGATGGCCGCACGCGGCAGCACAGCGTGGCGTGCGGACCGCACCGTAAGAATTCGGGAATATCCGCACCGATCAGAATAAAGGCCAAGGAGTAACAGGAAAAGAGAGTAAAGTTCCAAAAAGCCAGGAAGTAGTGAGGAATGAATCTACAGGTAAAGGAAATGTTGGATGTATAAACTGGTAGGTGTTATTAAAAGCAGAACCAGTTGCAGTGCTCTCTCATGCCCCATGAGAGGATAGCCCAGTTTTCTCCAGGACCTCTACTATTTCAATTAAAACTGTTACAATCTACTGAATAATGGCACATGTATTTAATGTCAGTTTGCCTTACATTTGAATTCCGCATCATGGTGGTAAACACAGTGTCAAGTTTATCATCTTGAATTTGTCGAAATCCAGATATCTTGCAGACCAGATTACTGTTGACTAGGACTTTGTGTGCAGCAAGGCACTTGTGGATATAGCTCATCTCTGTTAGGTACTTCATCCCTGAGGCTATACCACTTAGCATCCCCACCAGCTGAGGTACTGTAAATTGCCCCTCATGTTTCTGCAGAAAGACAAAATACATGTAGCATGAATTGTATTTGCATATACTGAACATATTGTTATACTGAGAATATTATAAAATAGTACACTTATTCACACAAGAACATTGCACGCTGACCTAACATCCATTATTAGATATATTATGCAATATAGCAAATGCTAATATTTTTTATTTCACAGAGATATTTAATCTGTAGCCTCAAATTAAAAACTGGAATAACTCAAAAAGTTATGGTGAGGATCAGATCTGAATCAGCAGAAAAGATAGTGAGGAGAACTGGTACAGCAGTATGCAGGCAGTATGATCAGTGATGAGATCTGCCACAGCAGAGTATTGGCAGTAAGGACAGTGAGGAGCACTAAGTAATATACAGCTAACAGTAATCACATGTTTGCTGATGACCCATACAGATTTTAGACTTCTTTCCATGCAGACAATTGAATATGGCTTTTGCTGGTGTCAGTAGCAGACAGCATGGTAGATGGGGAGACAGTTCTAGTATCCCTTGGAACCCTGGGTATGAACTGAGGCATACAAGAAGCAAGAAGGCATGATGTTGAGGCTTTAAAGTGCAATGGAATATGCTGCACTATATAAGAAACTTTTAATAAATAAATAAGTGCTAATCTTACTCATAGGATATAAGAATAAGGGGAGAATATCCATGATATCATTGATCTATTTCGTGTTACATGCTTAATGATTGGGTCCATTGCTGGAAATGTACAATTTGACATGAAAAGATTGCAAAGAAAAAGTATTTAGATGACATATGTGATACATTGTTGGACTTTTATGTGATGTACACTATGAGGCTGATTCTTATCTGCTCTTTAAATAGCGAGTTCAGTCCCGTCCTGTCCCAATGGTTGTGGGACTTTTTTTTTATGTGCATGTGCAGGTCCCCTTTACGGCTTGAGGACTTGCATAGTCATTGAGCCGTTCACACGTATTGGGGCTGCCCAGGGGCAGTTGGCATCGGTAACGCAGGCCACCCATGGGAAGTCCAGTGTTTCATGGGTGTCCCCATGAAAATGCTGGGCTTTCCCATGGGAATGTGGGTGTGAGGATGTGGGCTGGGGACGCACGGCTGAAGTCACAGGACATCAGCCGCTTGCCTTGTCTTCATCTTGGCGCTTGCAAATTAAAATCAGTCTACTCTGATGATTTCTCCAGCAGCAGCGGCATGCGAGGGGATGTGTTTTCATAACACATTCCTTGATTGTGAGGGGAAATGGCGGTGGCAGGGGGGTTAATAGGCAGGGCTGTGGGGTGTGTTCTTTGGCACAGTAAGCTGCGATCTTCTCAGCTTACCAAGTCAACCAGAATCAGGCCTTATATCCTGTGTCACAGTGCACCGCATCAATTACTAACCCCCCATCACAAACATACTGTAGGTGCACTTTTGATTTAGAGGGGCATCTCCCAAAAACGGAGGAGAGGCTTGCACCTTGATGTGTCCAGGCAGAAGGGTGGCAAACAAAATGTACCCTCTTTTATTCAGTTCTCCAGTCACATAAACACATTATATAAATAACATAAGCAGTACTTTATAGATAACATTTATGCTGATGTGTCTCCTGCACCCTGAAGCCTTCATGCTAATTTGTTTTGTCTTGTAAAAACTCTGTTCCGTAATAATCAGCTCAGACAAAATTCTCTGATGTTCTACTTTTGTTTACCGCTCTCTAACCTTTTATTTTCTGTACACCTTTTATGTGTTCCCCGGCACAATTATCCTATTGTGGTACATCGTTTTCATGTGCTATGTAAGTGCTGAAGGGGAGGGAATTTTAATTTCCTATCTAGAAATGAAATAATGCAACAAACTGTAGCGAAACACAAATATCAGCCCTTCAAGATGTTGTGTTTTAAGTCGTTACCGTACCTGTCCTTGATGTATTTTTTTATGATAACAAACAGGACAGGATAAAAGATGTAAGCCTACGTGTACTTTATTGCTCACACTTCACACAGCATAAAAGGATAAAAACACTATATACAGTATACTGATGTCATAGAAAAATAAAACACAGAGAAAATAAAATACTTCTTTTTCAATGCATTGTACTTTTTATCTCACTATGTACATCTTGCATTAAGGTTAAAAAAAGTAGATTCCAAAGAACTTTTGTCAGACAACATGCTATGAGAATGCCTATACCTAGTATGAATAGTGTAAATAAAATAAAAATTGACTGTCTACATCCTATTCTTGGTATTCACAATGTTGACATTCTGTCAGTAGATCCCAAAGCTTTTGGAAAAACGGCACCCTAGAGCATTTTTATAATTGCACCCTTACAGTTTGTTAAACGTTTTTCATTGAGAAATTCAGATAAAAAAAAAGATGAAATGAAATGAATTGTGCTTATAGCCTAAAGTTCAGTTATGGTGTGAGGGACAGGAGTATTTCTATTTGTCCACATATTATATGAGTGGGAGCCACAAGCACTAGTGGATGGTAGGGCATGAAACACCGCCTGTCTGCACATGTCTGGCCCAAAAAAACATTGAAAAAACCCATGTCGACCAAAGTCATGTTGACTGTTTCACCTGTACATTCTATATGTCGGTATTTTCACCTTGTCGGGATTTTAAATGTCGGGATTTTGTCCTTGTTGGGATTTTAAATGTCGGGATTTTGTCCTTGTCGGTATTATGACCCATTCAGGATTTGACCCTGTCGGGATTTTGACCGTCTGGATTTTGACTGCATCCCCATGTACCTGTATATATAATTTAATAAATGTAATGTATATGTACATATAACATGAATCATTGCTTTTTTTTTGTGGAGGAAAAGATTACTGTGCTTACATACCCTCAAAAATGAATCTAGCACTCCATTGCCCATGTATTCCATTACTGTCATCATTGTATTGCCTGTAAAATAGAAATACATTATTAAGAGTTTTAGGGGTATATTTTTTTGTATGAGCTTCTTACACATGCAAATGTGCAATCAAGCCACCAAATATTCAGCAAATTTGAGTTGGGAGTGTTGGGAGTTTTCTTGGGAGAATCAATGCCATCAAAAGATGGTGTTGAGTCGCAGAGCCCTATTCCGTCCTATGGGAAGGAGGTCCATTGTTTTGCAAGAATGGATCTGAGTGAATCCCTCTGCCTACTCCAAATTGAGCAACCTCGTCTTGGCACATGAGTGATCTCAGATTGAGCATGCACACATGGCAGACCCAGCACAGCTAAGTATCACTGCTTTTCGGAGCAGCTGCCCTCACGCTGGAGCAATGCTGAATTGCTCCCATAGTTAAATAACCACTGTTGTAACTCGCAGAAAGTTAGATAATTATTCTCAGTCATCCGGCCCCCCATGGACAGGACCAACTACTCCTCAAGGTCATATCTGAAAGTAAAATTTAAGTAGGAATGTCAATCACGGGATCAGGATCCTTAGGATCCTGGAATTGTGGGATTGAAATATGCATGCACATTTCATGCCTTTTATGCTCTGCAGCACTAAGAGCCAGCAGCGTTTGGCTCAGGCAGTGCCTGGAAAACATGTTGTGTGGCTGCACCACATGTTGTTAGAGGTCACACTACACAGCCACGCACTGGCCGCCCCTCTGATACCACCCCCGTCTAACCTCTTCTGTCCTCACTGCTGCATCCACCCACACTGCAGCATTTTCCCACTCTCCCAGCAATGTCCACCCAGCCTGCCCTCTCTACTTGCTTAAAAAGACTGCGTCTAAACAGCTCCCAGCGCTGCATCAGGAGGCCAATCCCAGGATCCAGGGAATCCCATGATTGACAGTTTTTCAAACCTGAAACCCAGGAGTGGCCTCCCTAAATGTAAGGTATGCAGAGGAGATATCAGGTTGTACAACATAATGTATTTTAATAAACTGTAGAATAGAATGAAAACATTTGTCTCAAAAATATGTACTGAGGTGCACTTACTGTGCAAGGGACACCTGAATCTGTTAGACATTATAACATTTTTCCACATAATTACTCTTTATAAGTGTATCCTAATATATTTTTAAATTCAATTTGGTTTATCAAACAAATAATTAAACTTAATATCTAACTCAGTGTATATATAGGTGACTTTCAATTAATATGTATTGTTTTCCTACCTCTGGTGATGACTCCTTCAAGACGTATGATGTTGGGATGGTCAAACTGGCCCATGATGCTCGCCTCTGCCAAAAATGAGCGCTTCTGTTTGTCTGAACAGCCAGCCCGTAGTGTTTGTATGGCTACTGGAAGTTCTCTCTTACTTGGAAGCTTTAAGCAACCCCTGCATATTTCACCATATTCCCCTAAAACACAACAAAATAATATTCTTAAGCGGAAAAAAGGAAGTACGGATGACAATGTGCAGCACAAAAAGAAACTTGCATAGTTGCTGTTTTTGCGTCTTTTTCTGAATCGGCCCTTAACCCCTTCAGTGGCAATCCCGAGAATTTTCCGGGCTGTGCCTCAGTGCCCAGTCTGGCAAGCCCGGAAAATTCTCGGGATTGCCACTGTTTATAGCCGGGCAGCGCTGCTGAGTTCAATCACTGAACTCAGGCAGCTTCGCGCTGCATGGCTCCCTCCCCTCTGCGGCGCCGCCTCCCCCCTCCCCTCCGGGTTTTGTATTGAAGTCCCCGGCACCGGCTTATGACAAGCCGGCTGCCGGGGACAGGGAGGCGCAGGTCCGGGCAGCAGCTAATTGACAGTGCAGCAGCACTGCCCAGACCCAGGGAGGTAGTGGTGTTTTTTTTTAAAAGGAGCGCTCCCCATAAAAAACTCGCCCAGTGGGGAGCGCTCCCAAAAAAAAACCACCACTGAAGGGGTTAATGAACTTTTACTTATTGAGTTTAGCCAACTCGGCATCACATCAGATAAAATATTGGAGTGAAAATATAATTATTATATATATTTTTGCGAAGTATTTAGATTTTGATGACTTCACATCCACCTTAAATAACAAATGTCTTTCAATCTTATGTTATTCACAAGTGACAGGAAAATGTGAAGATGCTGAAATAGGAAAAGAAACATAATGTTCTACCATACATTATTTGATTTAAAAGCAAAATAGAAATCTTTAACATCTAGTGTACTTACTAAAATTGTACTCCAGATGTGATGTTGCCCATAGCAACCAATCAGATACTGTCCATCATTTTCTAGGATGCAATAGAGAAATGAAAGGCAGAATCTACATGCTATGGACAACATTACCACTTTTTGTTTTTAGACGCTATAGTTAATGTATCCATTAATGCATTGGCAGACACACAACTCTGATTACTTGCTCTTGCATTTACCCAATAAACTACAATATACTAAACAGCAATGGATATCATTAAGATGCAATATTCATTGCATGAATTAAAACAATTCTACTGTAGAATACCACAAATTAAAAGGATATCATAAGTATAAAAGAAGTATATTGCTCAAACATTATTAGCAGTAAGTCACAAGTGCATTATTATTTCTACGATTGATAACTGTGCCAAATTACTCCTTTACAAAAATTCGACCAACATAGTAATAATACAAGAGTATCAACAAATAAAAAAATACTTGGAAGTCTCAGATTGCAAGTTTACTATCTATAGAGAAATTGACATTTGATATACAAGTTTACTGTAAATTGCTGAATGATGTCAGCAATTGAACTGGTGCCTCCCACAATTCCTAATACAACCCTTTGACCACACCAATGATGAAGTCGATTGGGTGAATGTAGATTGCCTCCTTTGTTGTTGGTGCCTATTACTAATTAGAAGAGATCTATCCCATTGCTGACTTCAGGACAGCTTCACTGTGTGTATGAAATACATCTGTTACACAGGTTCTGTACCATGGAAGATTATATTTATTGGTTACAGATCCCCAGGATGGATTTTGTGTGGAGTGCCCCATCAGATTCCAGTGAATCTCTAAATGCTACTGATTTGAGATGACCTGTTATCATTATTTTTTTAAAGCCAAAATTTACATCATACATAGTTCAACAATTACCAGGGAATGCAATGGAAGGAGCCCAAGCCTAAGGGATGTAGCCATCCAGCAGAGGGGGGCGGATAGCCACTGCAGACATAATTGGCCACCCATTGGATAGGGCAAGCAGAACCTCACACTCATATTGGCAGGATAGATAATGTAGATGTACAGTAGTTTTTATACTTTATCAACAAACCAAGTACAAACAAGGTACCTCATCCAAATAAGTTACTGACATCTAGAGGAGGGGGTTGGCCCCTTAGGTTGTGGGACCTCTGGGTTTTTCCCCTTTGCACCTGTGGCCCAGTGTGACCCTGACCACAATACCTTTTATGTCCTGTGGTATGCCGAAAAATTTCTGAAAAATCATACAGTTGAACCTACAGAAAGCATGCTCTTTCCTAAAGATATAATGGATTTCTATATTTAACCTAAGCAGTAGTTCCAAACCTGTGCAGTCTTGTGAGGCATTAGTCAACATATATGATATATAATATATATATTTTTTTGTTTGTTTTTTACCAAACAGCATTACAAACCATCATTAGTATTCATAGGCATGCATCACCTTGAAAACATTGCAGCTTTTAATCTCATGTCTTGGCAGGTTGTAAAAGTGTAATTTAGTAAATGTTTGTGTGCAAATATTATAATAAAACTAGAATCATGAATACAATGTGTATGTTTTAAAAAGCAAAGCTAATTACAGCTGATCTTCGTTAAGATCTTTGCTTAAGACACATCAGTTTTTTTTTTTACTAATATGGGAGTTCTATGGAAGATGAGATGTTGCTATGGGTAACCAATCCGATTCTATCTATTATATTCTAGAATGTGCTAAATAAATAAGAAGTCGATTCTGATTGGTTGCTATGTGCAACATCCCATCTTGAATAGAACTTCCATCTTAGTAAATAAACTGCACCTGGTCTTATAAATGGGCACAGCACATTTCAAAAAGATCTTGGGCCAAATACACTAAGCTTTAACAAGTGATAAAATGGAGAGTGATAAACAGCCATCCAATCAGCTCCTATCTGTGATGTTACAGGCTGTGTTTAAAAATATCAGGCAGAAGCTGATTGGTTGGTTTTTTATCTCTCTCCATTTTATCACTTTTGAAGCTTAGTGCATCTGGCCCCTAGTCCAAACTTGTACATTGTACTATATCAATTTTTAGGGATAATCAAATTATCTGTAATATTCTCCCCACCATGAATGAGTGGCCCTATACAGTGCCGCTGAGTAAGATTGTTGGATATGTGTTTACATGCAGTGGTATTGCAGAGGTGGCGTCACACAGTCCAGTGGCTTAACCAGCAGTGTGGTTTACTGAGCCATACTCACTGTAGTTACACTGATTATAGCATGAAGCGGGGCTGTAAAAGTTCATCAGTCAGTGTCTGTACATGCATGCAATTGGTTGCATGTATATCTCCTCCCTTAGCCCCCCTGGAGCTAAGTGGGGAGACATCCATTTTTCACTGTATACTTTTACTCTGTGACTGGCACCATATATGCGAAGTATGGTCTAAAGTGGACTTTATGGTTAGAGCAGTGTTTTTCAACCACTGAGCCATGGCACACTAGTGTGCCTTGAGCTGTTTTCAAGTGTGCCCCCAGATCTAGAGATGTCCAAACCAGTTTACAGCCATCACTAGTTAAACTGTTATTTATTGGTCTCTTCTTTTCATGTAAAGGACCAATGTATTTTCTTATTGTTACCTGTGGGGACCCGTGTGATTGTTTTTTATATGGGATCCAATAGGTTTGTTTTTTCTTCTGTGGGGGCCAATGTGTTTTGCCCTGTGGGGATCTCATGGTGTGCCTTGGCAATTTTTCAATCTTATTTAGTGTGCCACAAGGTTAAAAGGTTAAAAATGACTGGGTTATAAAGAATAAAGCTTCCCTAAAGGAGCCATCTTGGAGCAAGCACAATAGCAAACTTCTTTAACAGTAAACACCGGGCCACTAGGAAGGATGGTTTTGCTGCAATTGCTGACATGCATCTAAAAAACATATCCAAAATATGACCCTATCTCACACAATACACTACTAAATCTCTTATCCATGCACTCATTATATCCCGCATTGACTATTCAACCTCTTCAGGCAAGCCTATCATACAGATGGGTCAGGTCCCATCCTGGCTGGCGGGTCGCCAGAACGTCCGCGCTGGCGACCCACCAGCAGCCGCGCCAGCGGATACACTGAGACGCGCGTGCGTCTCACGTGCACGCGCGTCTCAGTCTCCGTCGCCAGCGCGACGGAAACCCTGTCCGTCTCCGCCTCAGGGAGACGGACAGGGTTAGGGGGGGTTAGGGGGGGGATGCGGGCAGGCGGCGGGGACCCCGGATTACCGCCGGCAAGCCGGCGGGGACCCGGGGGAACGGATGGAAGCGCCGTCGGAAGGGGACGCGCGCTGGCGGAGGATGGCGGCTGGTGACGCCAGCGCCATCCCCTGCCAAGATGGGACCTGACCCATCTGTATTTAAGTACCACATGCATAACCCTCTGAGGCACTTATGTATTATATAGCTTCCCTTCTGGACATGTAACTTGGTGGGACTGCTATGCCATTACTGATGCCTGTCCTTTTGTTTCCCTCCTATATCCCTATAGATTGTAAGCTTGCAGCAGGGCCCTCTTACCTCCAAGTATGTCTGTCATTACCCAGTTTGTTTTATCACTGTGTACAATTGTAAAGGGCAACGGAATCTGCTGCGCTATATAAGAAACTGTAAATATATAATAAATGTGTATGCCATTTAAACGGTAACTAGTCAACTTTGTGCATAATTTAGTTGGCCCACTGAAACACACAATGATCACTAAACATGTTGAATCCATTTAAGAAAACTAACATACAGAAATGTATTTATTGATTTCTTTACAGTTACTTATATAGCGCAGCATATTCCGTTGCGCTTTACAATTGGAAATAGTGATAAAACAAATGGGGTAGAAACAAACCGAAATACAAGTAGGAGGGCCATGCTTGCAAGCTTAAAATCTATAGGGATAATAGGAGGGATACATAGGCATAGAATTCCATAGCATGGCAGTGCCACCAGATTATAAGACGGTCCTGATGGGATGCAATTAGATATGAATGCTACTGGAGGTTATGTGGGGGTCCTGAATATAATAGGCTTGCCTGAAGAGGTGAGTTTTCAGGGAAATCTTGAAAGTTTGGAGGCTAGAGGAGAGTCTCAGTATGCGTGGAAGGGCATTCCATATGGTGGGTGCTGCCTGACAAAATTCCTGCAAGTATAAGTGGGAGCGAGTGTGGATGAGAGACGCAGATCTTGTGCAGAGCGGAGAGTGTTGGTGGGGATATATTTTGAGATAAGAGAAGAGATATAAGTCGGTGTAGTCAAAGTAATGGCTTTGTATGTAAGTAGAAGTATTTTAGATTGAATGTGGTAATATAAGGCAACCAATGGAGGGACTGACAGAGCGAATCAGCAGATTTTGAACGTCTAGCCAGGAAGATCAGCTTCTTTATCAAAATGGATTGTAGCGGTGAGAGTCTTTTTTTAGGAAGCAAGCACAATAGCAAACTTCTTTAACAGCAAACATCGGGCCACTAGGAAGGATGGTTTTGCTGCAATTGCTGACATGCATCTAAAAAACATATCCAAAATATGACCCTATCTCACACAATACACTACTAAATCTCTTATCCATGCACTCATTATATCCCGCATTGACTATTCAACCTCTTCAGGCAAGCCTATCATACAGATTGGTCAGGTCCCATCCTGGCTGGCGGGTCGCCAGAACGTCCGCGCTGGCGACCCGCCAGCAGCCGTGCCAGCGAATACACTGAGACGCGCGTGCGTCTCACACGCACGCGCGTCTCAGTCTCAGTCGCCAGCGCGACGGAAACCCTGTCCGTCTCCGCCTCAGGGAGACGGACAGGGTTAGGGGGGGTTAGGGGGGGATGCGGGCAGGCGGCGGGGACCCCGGATTACCGCCGGCAAGCCGGCAGGGACCCGGGGGAACGGATGGAAGCGCCGTCGGAAGGGGACGTGCGCGCCTCTCGTGCGCGCGCATCCCCTTCTCACCATCGCCATGGCGCTGGCGGGGGATGGCGGCTGGCGACGCCAGCGCCATCCCCTGCCAAGATGGGACCTGACCCATCTGTATTTAAGTACCACATGCATAACCCTCTGAGGCACTTATGTATTATATAGCTTCCCTTCTGGACATGTAACTTGGTGGGACTGCTATGCCATTACTGATGCCTGTCCTTGTGTTTCCCTCCTATATCCCTATAGATTGTAAGCTTGCAGCAGGGCCCTCTTACCTCCAAGTATGTCTGTCATTACCCAGTTTGTTTTATCACTGTGTACAATTGTAAAGGGCAACAGAATCTGCTGCGCTATATAAGAAACTGTAAATATATAATAAATGTGCATGCCATTTAAACGGTAACTAGTCAACTTTGTGCATAATTGAGTTGGCCCACTGAACACACAATGATCACTAAACATGTTGAATCCATTTAAGAAAACTAACATACAGAAATGTATTTATTGATTTCTTTACAGTTACTTATATAGCGCAGCATATTCCGTTGCGCTTTACAATTGGAAATAGTGATAAAACAAATGGGGTAGAAAAAAACCGAAATACAAGTAGGAGGGCCATGCTTGCAAGCTTAAAATCTATAGGGATAATAGGAGGGATACATAGGCATAGAATTCCATAGCATGGCAGTGCCACCAGATTATAAGATGGTCCTGATGGGATGCAATTAGATATGAATGCTACTGGAGGTTATGTGGGGGTCCTGAATATGATAGGCTTACCTGAAGAGGTGAGTTTTCAGGGAAATCTTGAAAGTTTGGAGGCTAGAGGAGAGTCTCAGTATGCGTGGAAGGGCATTCCATAGGGTGGGTGCTGCCTGACAAAATTCCTGCAAGTATAAGTGGGAGCGAGTAATGAGTGTGGATGAGAGACGCAGATCTTGTGCAGAGCGGAGAGTGTTGGTGGGGATATATTTTGAGATAAGAGAAGAGATATAAGTCGGTGTAGTCAAAGTAATGGCTTTGTATGTAAGTAGAAGTATTTTAGATTGAATGTGGTAATATACAGGCAACCAATGGAGGGACTGACAGAGCGAATCAGCAGATTTTGAACGTCTAGCCAGGAAGATCAGCTTCTTTATCAAAATGGATTGTAGCGGTGAGAGTCTTTTCTTAGGAAGACCGGTAAGGAGGCTATTGCAATAGTCAATGCGTGCTATAATGAGTGCATGGATTAGAGATTTTGCAGTGTCTGGTGTAAGGTAGGTAAGATGAATTTTGAAATACGTTTTTTTAGATGCATGTAACATGATTTAGGGGCATATTTACTAAGCTCAGTGAAGTGATAAAGTGTCTGGTTTTTATCACTGGCCAATCAGTTCCTGACTGTGAAAAGATGATACTGAAATCCGAAAGAGTTACCGTAATTAGTTTGACAAGAGAGGAGGTATACATTGCGAAAAGCAGAGGAACGAAGGCTGAGGCTTGTGGTATTCCAACTGACAGATGTACTGAAGAGGAAGTAGAATCAGAGAAATTAAATTGCAATTAAAACAAATTACTTAAAAAAAAACCATGCAGATAAGATTAAACAGTAACAGCATATCTAGCCAGGAAAGATCACAAATATACTTGTAAATCCAGGCTCTACGGTATCAGCAGTGTTGGATCCTTGTGTGGGAATTGGCCTCTTAGCCTTAGGCATACAGATAAATCATTAGTCAAATTACCCTTTGACGTTGGATGATTTCGCTCCCCTTACATATTGTTTCAGTTCTCCAGGAATAAATCTTAAACAAAAATGCCACTGATAATTTGTATTTACATTATCAGGTGTAAATGTAAAGCCATATATACACGGTGCAATGCGCTAGGTAATTTTGACTACATAGTCAAAATTGCCTAGAAAATTAGCCAGCATCGCACTGTGTGTACACGGCTTTTCCCTTGTGGACAACAGCAATGCATGGACCTCTGGGGTTGCTATCGGCAAGCAAAAAAACATGTGCAGGCAAGGCAGTTTTGACTATGCTGCACAGTGCAGTGTATTTGTCCTATGGCCTTAGTTGAAATTTGCAGAGTCAAAATCACTTTGTCTATGCTTGTAAGTACACTCCTTTAGGATTGCAGTTGCTGAAGTCTGTTGTTGTCAGTTAATGTTAATAGTATCTGAACACCAGCCCTCCAAGGCTACTAATACCAGGCTAAAAACTTTCCTTTCACACAGCCTCCACAAATTTATTGCCTTCTTTTTTAATCATCATGCAAATAATGGGGAAAAAATGGAAAATTGAAAATCACAGTAAACTGAGTCAGGGCCGTCATAACAGCAGTGTGGGCCCCTGGGCAAAGCAATGCACTGGGGCCCTTACCAATTCTCCCCTCTTAGGGGTGGGGGGCAGTGTTCCCTCTAAGCTGTGCGCACGTGCGCGCGCACACAACTCGAAGAGCGTGGGCACAGACATGACTACAGAGCGCACAAAGCAGCAGTGGTCCCTTTTTGCAGTTGTGGACTCAATTAATGTGTGTTTCACGCATTAACTACATTGTGTGCTGTGTTTTGAATGATTACATGTTTAATATAATTTTGAAGTAAAGTAAACACAAATGCTGAACGTCATTTTCCAGTTATATATAAGTGACGCACAAAATTAAAAATTTCCTTCCAAAGTTGCACAGCCAAAATCTTTTGCCGCACACAGCCTTCATAAAATTAGAGGGAACATTGGTGGGGGGTGCTATCAGCAGCAGCTTTGATGTCCCACGGGTGGCAGGGGGTGCTCTATCTTCCATTCAACATGTACGACCTGGAGCAGTAACTTCTGCTAATTACTCATTTACTGCACAGGTGGTGGGAGGGTGAACACTAACGTGTGGAAGGGGGCACTGAGCTGAATAAAGGGTCCCTTGTACATGACTTCCAGGGAGGTAGGGGGTGTTTTATACACAGGAGAGGGTTATCCTTCAATAGTATAAAAACCTAGAGTCCCAACTTTCAGAAGGTGCTGATAACTTGGGGATCAGAGATCAGGAGCTAGAGCAATCCATTGACAAAAATATAAAACTGTACACCAGATGTTTGGAGCTGGAGCAGGGACTGGCTGCTTGAAGGCTGATATCTCTGGTTCTGGGCATGACAGAGACAAGCTGCTAGTGACGGCAGAAAGGAGAGAGTCCCAGCATTTGGAATATACTCTCAGAAAAACTCTAAGTCAGAGAGAACCTGAGAAATATGACTGGGAATTGAAATGAACAGGTCAGATGTTGACTGCTGCTTTGAAGTTGGATACCTCCAGTTCCCCAGGGCCGATATTCAAGATTCTGGTATCCCTGGAAAAAGGACCCTTTTACACCTGGGGCCCCTGGGCAAGTCACTCACATCTGGAGCATACTCTCTATAGAAAGCCTACAGACAGAAATGCCATGTTATGGGCCAGTAGTCCCCATCCAGAGAAGCTTATGTCAAATTAGCCGGTTTCTCAGTTCCTTAGGGTACTGCGTAATAACTCAGAACCATCTCAGGCAGAAATGCAATGGTACTTGTTTCCTAGCATGGCACCCATCGTATGCCATCGCATACTACTAATTAAGGTATGCGATGGGACCCGATTTTCGGGTCCTAAGACCCGAACTGTACAATTTAATATTGCGTCGCATTGCATGCCACTACAATGGCATGCGATGCGATTTTTTATTGTACAGTCACCCTGATGGGTGATTACTATGTTAATTGCACCCCCATTGTTAACGCCACCCCCACTATCAATGCCAACCCGAAGTGTGTCGAGCGACGGCGGTACGCGTCCTCCAACCTTTTCATACCCCCACTATCCACGTCGGTGTGGAGTTGATTTTATATAATGTGGCAAGCGCAGCGAGCCACCGAGCCCAAAGCGTGGTGATTGGACGCGGAATACATGTGTAGTAATCCGCGCCACGCTTCGGGCTCGGTGGCTCGATGCGCTCGCCACACTATATAAAATCAACTCCACGCCGAAGTGGATAGTGGGGGTATGAAAAGGTCAGAGGACGCATACCGCCAGCCCCTCACGGGCTCGCTGCGCTCGCCACACTTCGGGTTGGCGTTCATAGTGGGGGTGGCGTTAACAATGGGGGTGTATTTAACATATTAATCACCCATCAGGGTGCCTGTACAATTAAAAAATCGGGTCTGATTGCATCAGATCGCATGCGATCGGGTCGCATGCGATGCGATAAAACGATGGCATAAGATGAAAATCGTGGGCGCCGTGCTAGGAAACAAGTACCAATGCAGGAAGATCCATGCAAATCCTGATGTCACTAGAAAAACAAAAGCGTCTAAGGAACGAATGACACTGGTAATGAAGTGCGACAGTGGGTACAACAAAGTCACCAGTGCAATTAAGAAACATTGGCCAATATTGGCAACCGATACTGCCTTTAAAGGGGTAGCCAGTGCTTCTCCATTAATAGGGGCCAAAAGAGGTCAAAACCTCAAGGACATTCTGATGCGACCCAATATGCGCTACACCCGAGGAGGGGAAAGTTGGCTAAAAAAGAAGACAGGCTGCTTTCAGATGTCTGCAATGCATGACTTGCAGGGCTTTAAGTACAGGAAGCACGTTCTGTCACCCCCACTCTGGTTTGAAAATACAAATACGGCACCACTTGGTCTGCACCATGGAACATGTGGTGTACATTTTGAAATGCCCATGTGTACTTACATATGTGGGCAAGACAATACGTACCTTTAGAGAGTGGATGAACCAGCACCGGTCCTCAATTCGATTTGCTTATGCCACGTCTGTAACTGACAAACTAGTGGCAGCCCACTTTCTCAAGTTTGAGGAGTGTGAGCTTAAGATATGTGAGATGATTGTTAAATTCACCTCCAGAGGGTATGAACCCAGATCAGGTGTCAGTAATGACATATATGATTATTGATAGGGTGCCCCCCCTGGAGAGAGGGGGAGACTGGGGACTTTTACTTTTGAGAAAGGAGTCCAAATGGCTTATGAAGTTAGACACAATAGCCCCAAAATGGCTGAATGAAGTCAATCTTGAGTTCTTGTGATATAATACAGAAGGATTCCAAGTTTATCTTAATTTTTTCTTAATTTTTAATTTTTAATTTTGTCCTGTTAAGTACTCAAATATGTACTGATAATCTGCGGTACTTGTTTCCTAGAACGGCCACATGGACCCGATTGACCCGATTTCCTTTGAAATCAGGTCCATTTTGCCGGCAAAGGGAAAATCGCGGGCATCGCGTGTGTGGCGAGCACAGCGAGCCACCGAGCCTGAAGCGTGGCGAGCGGACGCGTATACCTGTGAAGTTATACGCGTCCCCTCGCGGGGCACGCTACGCTCGCCACGCTTCGGGCTCGGTGGCTCGCTGCGCTCGCCACACTTTATATTCTCAACGCCGACGGGGATAGTAGGGGAATAAAAAGGTCGGAGGACGCGCACCGCCGCCCCTTTGCGGGCTCGCTGCGCTCGCCACGCTTCGGGTTGTCGTCAATCGTGGGGTGGGGTTTACCCTGTAAAATTGGGGGTCTAGGGAATATTTTACATTGAATCCAATGTAAAATTGGGTCCCAGGGACCCTATTCACATTTGATTCAATACAAAAAATCGGGTCGGTCGCGTCGGTCGCATCGCATGCGACCAAATCGCATGCGATGCGACCAACGCGATTTTTCCGACACGACCACCCCGATGGAAATCGCTGTGGCCGTGCTAGGAAACAAGTACCCAATCTGCTTCTAATTTAGAGTCTGCTACTGTTGCGTCTGGGATATTTGCATATATGTACGTTTGTTTTTAATTTGGTTGGGTGCCTTAGTATGTGGACCTTGATAGGCATATAGTGAAGAGGCCAGTAGTTATATTTATGACTAGATTGAGACCCGTAGGTAAAATATACATTCTTATGAACTAATTACACTCTATAAACCATTGTATTTGTTATGCATAGCCAGAACCGGTGCAAGGTGCCGGAGCGCCCCAGGCAGGGGGGGTGTGCTGGGAGTGTTGCGGTGCGGCACGGCTCGGGGAGGGGGGTGCTGCCGGGTGATGCAATGCAGCGCTGCGTGGCAGGGTGATTAGTTAGCGCTCAGCTCACTTCCATACCACATCCTGCTGTCGGGTCCACATGCCAGGAAGACAGGGCATGCTGCACGCAGTGTGTGGTGTCTACCGCGGGTGTCACCCCAGCCTGTCACTCCAGGTGTCCTTCTGGGGGGGCGGGAGGGGGGGTGGTGGGCAATGTGGCCGTCAAGTTGATGCTAACCTGCTCCATACCATCCAGGGGGGAGGACACCTGCTCCATTTTCCGCCCTCCAGTGGCCGGCGCCCTAGGCAAATGCCTAAAGCTGCCTAGTGGTGGCGCCGGCCATGTGCATAGCCATATGCTATATGAACCTGTCTAATGAGGTGCTTGGAAAGTAATTGATCGCACTGAGTGATGGCAGTGCATATCATTCAGTCTAATAATAGCTATGCGCCCCATGTATGTATTATATAAATGATATGGGATGGAACGCACTGAGCAATGGCCGTGTGTTCCATCAGATAAACAATGGCCATGCGATCCACCTAATGTGTCCCCTCAGCTGACCAGTCTAATGAGGTGCTTGATAAATAGTTGATCGCACTGAGTGATGGCAGTGCGTATCATTTAGTCTAATAAGGTATGCGCTCCATGTACACATTATGTAAAGGATATGGGATGAAACGCACTGAGCAATGGGCGTGCGTTCCACCCGATAAACAATGGCCGTGCATACCACTTGGTGTGTCCACCCGGCTAACTGAGCATGCAAATGTAACCCACAGTAATGCGGATGGAGGTGACGGAATTAGGAGTGACTTCCGCCCGGACACTTCTGCACAATGAAACGCACGCAGAGTGGGCGTGCAGATCACCTCCAGCATCTAACTGTAAGTGATTTATGTGAATATCTGGGGCAACAGATCAATGATGTATATGCGAGTAACAGCGTCTATGTGCAATAATTATAATGGTGAGCCTATGGCCACATTTGATATTGAATGATTACATTAAAGAATGTATCACTTCCGGCAATTAATAAGGGGGAGTGGTTGGCATATTTACTTGCTGCTATTTAAGGTCCACATAAGGCAGGGGATAGTTACACACTGGAGAAGGCAGGAAGGGGGTCTTGAGAAGCGTCCGGTCGTCCATCCCCGTTTGCAGAGGCAGAGTGTTTCCCCGGCTGGTGCACGTAGGGTGTGAGATTGGCGGACAGAGTAGTCAGCTGGACCGGAGGGACACCTACTGTCGGGGGGACATTTCCGGTCCCACCTGGCTGTGTAGGACGCTCCCATGTCCGGCAGGTGAGCTTGATTTGTTTTTAATGGGTTTGGTGGGCGGGATTGTTTCTGGGTTTGGGTGTATATAATGCCATTTCTTTTGTACATTGTTGTGTATATGCTGTCCATCCCTGACGACGGGGGGTAACCCCGATACTGTAGGATTAAAGGACTTTGATTAAACCAACCTGTTGAGTGCCGCCTCCTACCTCCTCCATTTCTGTTGGCCCTATATGGACTTGCACTTGGATGGCACCGCAGCACTTGTGAACTCTACTTTGGACTCTAGTAAGTCTTTATTTATTTGAGTGCCGGATCTCTATGCTGTATATATATATATATATATATATATAACAACTCTTTGACGTGCGGCACTCAGAAATATAAACGACGTAGACAGGGTCTCAGCTGAGACCCTGTCTACGTCGTATATTTCTGAGTGCCGCACGTCAAAGAGTTGTTGTGTTCATTTACCCAGTGAAGGCACCGGGACCCGTCCTAAGGGTATTACATGGTTACTGGGAGTTCCGGACCCTCGAGTGTATATATATATATATATATATATATATATACTGAATATATATATAAAGGTTTTACAGTATATTCCATTTGAAATAGAGCGGATAAAGAAGGGGAGGTAATTTTATTTAATAAACCAGTGAACAAAGGTTGCTGTGTTCTTTTATTCCTTGTTACATTTTTCCTCTTACAGGTGGCTATTTATTATTATTCTGCAGGCAAGTGAATGTTACAATCACTCAGACCACAGATGCTACTTATACATTAATTTAAATCGGAACACAAACATAGTAATTTCACACAAAAAGCACAATATGCATATGCTGCATACTTTGATGTGTAGTATTATTCTCTGAAAGTGTCAGAGAACAATAGTGGCAGAAAAATAGACCGCAAGGATTTTCAATATTACACTGTGGGATACACAATGCAATGTGTTTCAAGAAGCAGAACACCGAAAGAATAATGAAATTACCTGATGGTAAAAGTTAGCTTTGCACTGGCCACATCTATGCTGTGAATCTTTAGCTCCAAGGAGAGCTCTGAGTATCTGAAAAATAATTTGATGATTTTATGATAGTTTAGCTAATAATTCACTTGCTGATTTTAAAATTCAAAAGTTTTTTCTGACTGTGGGCAGATGTATAAAGGGTCAGTATGGGGGAGAAGAGGTAAGAGCGCATGTGTGCTGATACAACTTCTCCACCATGTATGATATGGCGGACACACCTTTAATGACAGGGTCGCTATTAAGGAGAGCCGAAGACTGATTACATAAAGGCTCTCCTTATCATCTGAAGGCTGCAGTGAGACCCAATATTTACAGATTGAAAATTGTATTTTTATACATCTGCCCCTATTTTTGTATGTAATGGCTTATTAACCTGCAATAGAGCGATTATCGTCAAACTGCTTTTGTGCTGCTCTAACAATGCGCATGCTCTATGAAACCACTGCGATGTTCCTTGCAATGAGGATTTCATGGAAAAGTGAAGTGATGCAAACATGTCATGGACATTTTTTAAGCATTCACATACCTCCCAACATTTTCTTCCCACAGGACTCCCACATGGGCCCAGTAATCGGGTGTAGCCTCCAGAGAAAAGGGGTGTGGTTTCACAGAAATGACCACAAATGGGAAGCAACGCCCTCATAGTCACTTCTGTGGGCGATGGCCAGCGCTGTGTGACCTGCTGGCCATGCCAACCCATCTGTCTGCAGGAATAGATGCTATGCACATGCACACAGTGTGTGTTCCCCCACTGCTTGGCTTAGCAGAGCAGCAATGGGCAGGAGGGTCTCCCAACTGCCACCCCCCCCCCCCTTGGACACTGTCGGGTGGGATGCGGGTCAGTCCCAAAAAAGATATGCCGGGTCCCAACTGTCGGGAAGTACGACAGTCAGGACCCGGGATTGAATACCCCCCTAAGCCTACTGGTGCAGTCCTAAAATAAATAAAAAAATAAAAAAGACACTCGGCAGATACCTCATGAGTGTGTTATCAGAGATGCTAGGCTGTTAATTATATTTAAAATGTTGACAGTTACAGTACACCCAACTCACTGATAATGCATGTGGCAGGGACAGCATACCTATACATGAAGATAATGTGGAGGATCTGGTCCATGTTTTAGAACAGCAGCAGCAGGAAAACTAATGTGATCAGGGCTGGACTGATTATGAGTATCTGTGCTCTCCTGATATAAGGGTTTCCAGGGCAGAGGGTCATTGCTCTTGATGGTGGAATAGCTGCCCAAGTGATAGGCTGGAGTTTAGGCTATCGTAAGGATGATTGGAGTTTTCTAAAGAGTTTGTACTATGCTGTGACACCTGTATGCTGCAATGTTGTAACTATCCTTGCTTAAGCTGATTACCTGGTATGCTGTTTACCTGCTACAAAATAAAGACCAAGACTTCATAGCCTGAAGATTTAACTCCATGAATGAGGGATTTTCAGCTAGGACCAAATAAAACAATAAACATTGTAATAAATGGTACTTGTTTCCTAGCACGGCCACACCGATTTACATCGGGGTGGTCGTGTCGGAAAAATCGGGTCGATCGCATCGCATGCGATTTGGTCGCATGCGATGCGATCGACGCGACCGACCGATTTTTGACCCGATTTTTTTTTTTTATGAAATGTAAATCGGGTCCCTGGGACCCGATTTTACATTGGATTCAGTGTAAAAATATTCCCAACACCCCCCAAATTTAACAGCGTACACCCCACCCCACGATAGACGCCAACCCGAAGCGTGGCGAGCGGCGGCGGTGCGCGTCCTCCGACCTTTTCATTCCCCTACTATCCACGTCGGCGTGGAGTTGAGAATAGAATAGTGTGGCGAGCGCAGCGAGCCACCGAGCCCGAAGCGTGGCGAGCGGACACGGATACCTTCACAGGTAAACGCGTCCCTTTGCGGACTTCACAGGTGTCCGCGTCGCCACGGACACCTGTGAAGCCCGCCAAGGGACGCGTATAACTGTGAAGGTATCCGCGTCCCCTCGCGGGGCTCGCTGCGCTCGCCACGCTTCGGGCTCGGTGGCTCGCTGCGCTCGCCACACTATTCTATTCTCAACTCCACGCCGACGTGGATAGTAGGGGAATGAAAAGGTCGGAGGACGCGCACCGCCGCCCCTCGCGGGCTCGCTGCGCTCGCCACGCTTCGGGTTGGCGTCTATCGTGGGGTGACGACGGGGACATCTATAATGTGAAATGGGTCATATTGGCCCATTTCACATTTTTCACATTTTTTTCACTATTTCAATGTAAAAAAATATTTTTACATTGAAACCGATGGAAAAATCAGGGGCATCGCGTCGTGACCATTGTTAATGGTCCCGACCGACGCGATGCCCCCGATATTTTGTCCTAGCCGGCCAAATGGACCTGATTTCAAAGGAAATCGGGTCCATCGGGGTAATCGTGTACCTTAACTTAAGGTACACGATTACTCCAGATTGTGGCCGTGCTAGGAAACAAGTACCTAATAAATTCATGATTCTCTCCCCAACTTCTCTAGTTTCCATCATTGTTATGGTGACTGGATGATGTCACTTCCTTAGACCCCATTACTTACTATTGCCAATCAAAAGAAGCTTATGGTGTATCAGTGTTGCTATGTGATCTCAGCATCACCACATCCTTCATTTACTTGGTTCATTTATTTCAGCGTTGCTTAGAGAATATGAACATTGCCATGGTAATCTAACATCAATTTACATTGTGTAGTATCTGCTTATGGATCCTGTCTATTTCATTTAGTTACTTTCCCCTAGAAAGCATGCTATTCCAGTATAACTTTGGAGAGCTGCAGTCATATTATTGTGTGATTATATAAAGCATAGTATGTTCTCTTTTGATTTAAAAGATGCAACTATTGCCAAATATTACAGAATGGATTAAAATGTATCTATATAGTAGATGCACACAGATACATATGACATCACAAAAGAGGATTTGCAAAGAAAAGATGCAGTTTCATATTTTGTGACTCATAGTTTTTATTTTGAGAAATAATAGTAAGACATACTCGCATTGTGGTTGTTCTTGCTGTCAATCTGATACAGTATGCAGAATTTGCAATGCATTCGGTAGAATGCACAATTTTTTGTATTTCCACAAATTCCAAAATATGGTTTGCTTCTTCTTGCACTTTGCCAGTGCAATAAGCTTTAATCAGTTAAAGTCTTCAAATCTCACTATATGTCATTAAAAAAAATCTATAACCTTACAATGAACTTATCTTTAAAAAAAAAAAAACCTAAAAAAAACAGAAGCCTGAAGTAGCGAGCTTGAAGTTTAGGCGTGCGCAAGTGATTAAAGCTTCAGGGTTGTAAGAGTGGAATTAATTTGCTTTAAAGTTTTCAGCGGCAAAGTGGATGAAAATCAATAAATCATTTAGTAACTTAGCATATTTCAAGACAGTTTTCTGCAAAAGCCTCTCCAAACAGATGTTAGCATGTGGTGCCTCACTGAGAGATCAGCAACATCCTTTAATGCCATCCTAGCTGCAGGTAAATGAGAATATAAACTGAAAAAAGACAGCAAATTGTCTACGCTACTGAACATCAGACATCTTTAGAACTGAATCACCTTCTTCAAGGAGAGTTATGCATTCAGCTCCGGAGTGGCGTACCGAGAGAATTGATTTATTTATTCACACTGGCCTTTCTTCAAACATTTGCTGTAGACCTTCTGGTCAATGTGGGTTATGAAGGTCCATGCATGACAGATTAGAAAGATCTCAATTGAGAGTACTGTTACACTTCCAGGGTAATATGATGTATTTTCTTATTGGTAGCTTTCTTTCCAAATTTCAACATATAGTGGGGGTTACTCTGGTTAACATGCAGCTCTTCCTGTCTTGTTAAGGCCGCCCACCGGCAGCAGTGCCGCCCGCTTCCCCTCGCACGCTGTGATCCCCTCATGGCTGTTTTGCGTAAACATCCATTCGTAGCCTATGGGGCAACACTTACATCATTTGATGGTCCCAGACCATCGAATGACGTAGTGGGTACAGATGGAGCTCAGCCCATCTTTGCAGGGGCTGGCAATTCTATCGCCATCCCCCGCCATCCCGCCAGGGGGGACGCGCACGAGACGCTCACGCATCCCCTGGCAACGGAGCCTGCCTCCAGTCCCCGCCACCTCCTCCGCCATAGCCACAGGTACCCCTCGCTGCCCCGAGCGCCCCCCTAACCCTGCCCATCTCCCTGAAGCGGAGATGGGCAGGGACATTCAGCATCCCCGCCAAGAGACTGGGACGCGCTTGTGTGTGAGACGCACGTACGGCCCAGTTCAGTGTAGACCCTGTCCGCAGGCGCTCCCCAGTGGGGAGGGTCTGGAGAGCCCTGGCCAAGGATGGCAGGAGCTACATCTGTACATGCAAAACTAAGACACTCTCAGGTGTTTTCACTTTGCGTGTGTTCTTGTGGGAACATGGCGGGCAGCTGACATTCAGTGATGTCAACTGCCAGCCCCCGGAAGCTGTTTCACTGAGTGATTACCATGGGAATGCCAGCAAAACGCTGGACATTCCCATGGCCACATCCCCCGGCCCGCCTCCCGATGCCCCCCGCCGAAATCTTATGTGTGAGCACCCGGCGAACAATCTGTTGTGGCTGCTCGCACACAGCGCATGCACATGTGCAGAAATGCGCATGCGCAGTTCAAAAACATTTTGAACTATGCATGGACCAGAATAAGGTCCAGTATGTGTTGTGTCTAATCAGTACTTATTATAACTAAGGTGGCAGACAATTGGGAAGTGTTTGACATCATTAAAATGATCACTGAGGATGATAAAAATCAGATAAAAGTAAACTAGAATGTACAGTATTCTGGAAAATACTGCATTCTGACCATGGTTACTTAAGGTAACATGGAGCCCTTCAAATTGTATTATTTGGCTCCACATTGAATGCATGATCTGATTAATTTGGCATGAATATGTCTATATATATATATATATATATATATATATATATATATATATATATATATATATATATATATATATATATATATATACAATAACATTTTGCAGAGTACACCTTATATGGCAGCTCTTTTCATAGGCCCCTGCTGTCGCTATTATTCAAGTACACTGTAGTATAAAAATAAACTAAACATGCAGGAATAATAAAAAAATATAAGCACTGAGTATATAGTAAATGACATGGAGAGTGATAAACCACCAGCCAATCAGCTCCTAACGGTCCTGTCACAGGTTGTGTTTAAAAAATGACATGTAGGAGCTGATTGGTTGGTGGTTTATCACTATAATTTTATCACTTTAAAGGCTAAGTACATCTCTCCCAAAAATTACAGAAACAGAATTTGCTTTAAAATTGATATGTACTAATACTAACTTAGAATTCACAGCTATTCCTAAAAGCCCTTGACTTCTGATGATAAGCAGTCCTCAAATTGTGATGAAAGATCTTCTTGAGGCAGTGGCACTTCTTTTAGCAATGGATGAGCTAGTAAAAGGCCACATAAGTTTAATGAATAATTGGCTGCTGTACTGTATGTCAGTAGAAGAGAAGCAATTAAAGCAACAAAGTACAAAAATGAATGCTTTTATTTATTGCACAAATCCAAAGTGGTTACACAACAGGAGTGAGAATTGGGCTTTCCGTTGTTTGCAAATGGTTCCGGATTAAGGTCTGTGGGGTCCCTAGACAACAAACTTGTTGGGGCCCCTATCAATAAAAGAAATAGGTACTTATATGTTAGTTGGGCGCCCACTATAGTTAGTATGCTCATACCCCCACTATCCATGTCGGCATGGAGTTGATTTTATATAGTGTGGCGAGTGCAGCGAGCCAACAATCCCCACGAGGGGACACGGAAAACTAGGCAAATAGCTTAGTGGGCGCCCAACTAACATATAAGTACCAAGTAATATAATATCAGTTATAAAAAAAGTATAATTTTTCTCTCAGCATTGTAATTGTAATTGAGAAAGAAGATTTAGTATTTTTTTGAAAAACAAAATGCAAATTCCACTTTATAAAATCGCATACACCACTGGTACTGAAATTGCAGCACATCATGATTCAGTTATGTCTCTGATTTCCCCACTGTCAGCGAGGCTGGCAGTGGCTGTGATGTGCTGCAATTTCAGTACCAGCGGTGTATGCGATTCAGGGGAAGAGTGTGGGGGCGCCTAATGTGTGAGGGGCCCAGGGTGACCGCCCCTGTCACCCCTCCTTGGTTCTGGCCATGTTTGCAAGTTAAAGGTTAGAATTGTATACTAGTCAAATTACACTAGCTGAGCATTTCATACTGTTACATTTGTGACCTAAAAAGTACACTTTTGTTTATCTATTTTACATTAACTGTCCGTGAGAAACAGAGTTCTAATGTTTTCCTAATCAAATGAGAAAAAGTAAAATCGACATACAAATGTTTTATACTACTTGTTTCATATAAATTGATACTGAGGCTATGAAAAGAAACACATAGAAGCGGATTCAGGATTTGCATTCATAGGTGTGTGCACATTGAGTGTTAGGGGTGCACAGGCACCCCCTAATGCTGTGCCCACCCTTATGAACACCTCCCTGCTGCTAGCAGTACCAGTAATACCTTTTACCAAGGACTTTTGCTTTTTAGAACTGTATTCAATTAAAAGAAGCGCCCATCAGTCAAGTCAATTATGTGTGTTTTGCATTGTACTAGACCATTGTCATACCACTACATACCTGCGTCATCCATTTATGTTTTTTTTACAGAGAGTAATTAGAAGATTAAAACTGAAATAGGCAGGATAATATGGGCCCTTATTCTGATCGGTGCGGCCGGATTCGAATATGCGGCCAGGACCGTGCGTGCGAAACCCCGCCTTCCATACGGATCGCCAACTCCATCCGTACGCGGCAAGAGGCTGTCCGAACGGACCGCACGTGTATTTTTCATGGAATACGCCTCGTCCATCTCAGGGAACCTCCCCCATCATTCGATGGTCGCAGACCATCGAATGCAGGACCGAGTGTTCCGCCAGCTCCCGCAACCTCAGACCACATGGACATTTTTCCGTGCAAAAGCAGAGATCTGGGCGGGCAGCTGACATCCGGCGATGTCATATGTCCGCCCCCTACACGTGCGTCACGGCCGCATTACCATACGTACGCCCAGCGTTTGCATGGGAACTCCCATGAAACGCGGGGCGTACGCATATGGTAATGAGCCCAAATAGCCCTTCACGCCCCTCTCCACCCCCTGTTCGGAGTGTTCACATTTCATGCGGGATTTGGCCGTACGCCCCGCTCGCACATGCGCAGAGACGCCTCTGCACATGCGCAGACACAAAACATCGGCGGCACGAACGCACGCGGATATTACCGCACCAACCAGAATAAGGGCCATGGTGTGGAGAGACGTTTAATATTGTAGCGAGTGCCAATAGATGATGGTAGACACGCCTGATTGGCGGGGTTAGACACACCCAATGGGCGGTGTTAGGCATGCCCACTCTATGGTGCTAGACACAGCCCTTTGACAGTGCACCCACTAATAAAATGTGCTGCGAATGCCTATAGTTGCATGCATCTCACCTGCAATCCCACTAGCATTGCAGATGCTCACCATATTAACCCTTTGAGTGTCAACATTGCTCAAATATTTGAGATCCTCAAAATATCCACAAAAAATGCCAGCGGCACTCACAGTGACTGTTCTTTTAGTGTAAATAAATACAAATACATCCAAGTCAATTAATTAAAGTTTATTTGAATATTGCATCCAGAAAAGAGCAGTCGCTGTTACCGGCGCAGGCATTTTTAGCGGATACTTTGCACACCTCTCACAGCAACGATGGCACTCAAAGGGTTAAGAGTTGTGCACATCTATAAAATCACACCACCATATATATACATTTCTTAATTATCAGTGGGTACTTTCACAGCCCTTTCCACCTTAATCCAAATGGGACTTTTTATTTTCCCACCTCAGAACATCCCTCAATATCAATATTACTTACATGTTCACACTACACTTAAGCTGGATACACACTATAATATCTTTCCAATCTGCCTGGTTGGAATGAAAATCTGGTAATGTCTGAGAGCAAAGGACAATTGACCGTTTGCTCCCAAATATAGAAACCAGACAAAAATGGTCATTCAGACAACTTGGTTAAATTAGTTTATGGTTTTGTCCATTTTTAAGCTTTTAGGAGCAAATGGTTTTTATTTTTTCCCAGATATTACCATATTTCCGTTCCAACAAGGAAGATTGGAAAGTGTGTATCCAGCTTTAGCCTACACTATTTCACATTACCACAAACTCAGTGGCTAGTGGAGATGTGACTGAAATGCATTGTGGACAGTTATAGAGCATAATCAGTGCAAAACATGATAAAGTTACAATTTCAGGATTTTATGCACACTGAGGGGCATATGTGCTAAGCCTTGTAGAGAGATAAAGTGTATAGATAAAGAACCAGCCAACCGCCTTCTGCTATTTTACAAATATATGGTAAGCTAATTGACTGGTATTTATTTCCATCCACACTATCTCTCTCAACGTCTTAGTAAATAGACCCATGTGTTTAGAATTTATACTGTACATACCTGTGCCAAGTATTCTTTCAATCTTTATGCTGGAATTATCCAATTCTTTAGCAAACAAGTGGACAGCTTGCATGGGATCTTCACAAGTATCTGGATCAATATAAGTTCTTCTTGTAGGTATTTTAACTATTAAAAAAAGGACATAGCGATAAGCATTGCATCATGGATTTAGAAACTTTTGTCTGCTTAATTCTCATCAAATTTGCAACAATGTCAAATACTGAAAGCACCGTGATATAAGCCATAGGCAAACGCAGGGGGGGGGGGGTTCTGGTTGCCCATTATAGCTGCCACCACACCATGCAGTGTAAGGGACGGAGCAGAGTTGCTGCACATCCCCAGTGTACCAGCTTCTTCCACCACATTTACTGTATGTGTAGATCTGAGCCCTCAAACATCACAATGGAACAGAGACCAGCTGCCAGGAGGAAGAGACAGGAGCCCTACCATGAAGTGGGAGATTGTGAGCTTAGAGCTTGCAGTACTGGGTCTATTATGTTTGTGTATTGATTATAATAGGTTTAACCTTTTCCAGACCACTTATCTTATTTAAATGTTTGAAACAGCAGACTATATGTACTGATAAATAGTAATACTGTATTCCATACAGTGTCCAGTGTATAAAAAAGACCAATTTTAAGGGCTGTTACCGCTCCCCCAGACTCCTGTACTTATTCCAATGCACTGCAGAGTTGAAGATTTTGGATTACATTTGGAAACCCCCCTCTAAAAATCCTGCGTTTGCCACTGTAAGCTTCTACTGCTGCAATGTATAGTCATTTCCTTTGATACCTTTAGTCTAATTTAACAGCTGAAGGTAACAACATTTCAAGTATTTTGGGAGAATAATGATGTTGGGTTATTTAGGAATTAAAACAAATCTAACATATCAATGTGGTCATGATAATTTCCATAATTATTTTAACATTTAAATGAAACAAAATGTTCTATGATATTACTGTTTATATAAAATGCATTTCATGTGTACTGATTGAACTAATGGAAATCAACTTTGTTTTTGAATGCTGGCTGCTTTCATTTACAAAGATAGCCTAAAAAATCAAACTGATAAAAGATCCATAAGATACTGTACATTGACAAGCATTAAATAGGTCAAATGACCTATGCTATATGTGTAATAATGGACGTGATGTACCAACCTGGCGTAATACATACATCCCGCCACTCACCATGCTGATATTAATAGCTTATATATTTATATAATATACTAACATATGCGATTAGTATCACAAAGTGCAGCTCAATGGGTTTTAGCACCTGGACATCCAGGGTTTATGCAGAAGGATGCAGCAGTCACTATAGTTGCTGGGAAGGATCTGATCCCTCTACACCAGGCATTCCCAACCACGGTCCTCAAGGCACACCAACAGTGCAGTTTTTAGTGATATCCAGGCTTCAGCACAGACGGTTTAATCAGAATCCCTCAGATACTGATTAAGTCACCTGGGCTCAAGCCTGGATATCTACAAAACCTGCACTGTTGGTGTGCCTTGAGGACCATGGTTGGGAATGCCTGCTCTACACCATGGATGCGGAAAGAAGTCCATAAGCTTCTATAGGGTAATGCAATAGCTAGCGTTACCCTCCGCACTAGGGATGCCAATCCCGGGGCATTTTTTCAATCCCAAAATTGAAAAATGCTCAATCCCGGGATTTCTTGGAATCCTGGGATTGCCCCCCCTAATAAAAAAAATGCCCATGCCACCCAAACTCCATGCCTTGCACCGTTACTCACATAGCGGTGCTGCATGGACCATCAGTACATCACTGGCTGTGAGGCCGGAACTGGAGAGCAGCAGAAACTGGAGAGTGGCAGTGCATGGGTGAGACTGGTGGGCTGCACAGTGTGATCTCTGAGCTGCACAGCCGGGACAGGAACAGCTGGGCAGAGTCTGAATGAGTGCTCAGGCACTGCCCAGCATTAGACTGCACATGCACAGTCTAATCCCGAAATTCAAATCCAGGCAATTTTGGGGCCAAATTCCAGGATTCCTGTCAATCCCAATGCCTGGGTTTGGTCACTGTACTCTGCACCAAAGTTTGCGATTGCCGCACTTAATACAGTATATACGGCAAATGAGGTAAGACCCTGAAAACTGAGCTTTTACCGCATGACCCATTAATACACTTCTGACTCAACAGTTGTTTCGTATGCTCTGATTAGAAAGTGAATCATACTGTGCACTGATATTCAGAAAGGTACTGTAGTATCTCTCTAGGGGCATATAGAAAAAAATGTTGAATGACCCACAAAAACGAACATTTCCTTATTGCTGCATGTCCTAGAAACAAGGAATATTAATACGGTATGTATTAAGCTTCAATTGTACATGGACTCTTAGTGATGAGCGAGTAGAAAAGTGATCTTTACTGATTATTTCCTTAAAGTACTGTACTGTTAATGGACTATTTTTTTCACTTAATCTTCTTGTACATGTATTGCAAAACCCTAATGAAATAGCTAGCCATTGTAATGAAGATGTTATTTGAATGCTAATGTAATGGCTCTTGCTAATCCATAGCAGGTAAGTACACAAGGTGCTCCCATAGAAAAAAATGAACAAGTACAATGACTAACACCAACCAAGAAGCAAATCTATGCAAATTTGTAGGAAACACTGCATAGAATGGATTTTATTTTCACATGCAGTTCCATGCTATTCTCTTGCCACCACCATCCATGCCGCCCACGGCTCTCCCTACAGGAAGATTCAAGATGGCGCCGCAATGGCTGCCTAGGAACTGTGCACTCAGCCATACGTATCCCGTGTCCCCTGTGTGATAACTGTACTGTCTCTGTTACAACTGTGCTGTCTTTGCTCATACTGTTACCTCATACAGTTACCCACCTGGCTGCTGCAACGACCAGTGGCGCCGCTGATGGCTGCCTAGGCGCTGTGCAGCTCGGCGGGTATGTGTTCCCATGTGATAACTGTACTGTCCCTGCTTATACTGCTACCTGGCTGCTGCAACGACCAGTGGCGCCGCTGATGGCTGCCTAGGCGCTGTGCAGCTCGGCAGGTATGTGTTCCCTGTGTGATAACTGTACTGTCCCTGCTTATATTGCTACCTACCTGGCTGCTGCAACGACCAGTGGCGCCGCTGATGGCTGCCTAGGCGCTGTGCAGCTTGACGGGCATGTGTTCCCCGCAAGTGATGTCTTAATGCTCTCAATGTAATGCGTTTAATGTCTCAATGGAATGTGTAAAATGTCTCAATGGTATGCATGTAATGTGTCGTCGTCCCCCCCCCCATTTCATCCCCGCTGATGCTGCACTGTAATCCACAAAAAATTCCTAGTGTGCGCAATCACACATGGCCAATAAAGTTGATTCTATTCTATTCTATTCTATGCTATTCTCTTGTGTTAAAAACACAGCAATTGAACAATGCAGGCTAGTGCTATTGATTTATTGCTATCTTCTAAAAGGTGACCATACAGTATTTACAAAAACACCTTGTAAAAGAAAGACTGCAAAATAATATGTACTCTGTAGCAACAGCTGTCTGGTTTCCATACACAATTTATCCTGTGTGATAGCAAAAATATCGCCCTGATTATAGTTTGCTCTGCATGACCAGCTCCGCACATTCAGGTGAAACTCATTTTAGATCGGTTCATCCATCCGAAACCTACAATTAAGTGAAACAAATGCATGTCCCTTGTCTATCACCCAGCTATAGACATACACTAACATCTTGTGATTAACAGAGCCGTGACAGGGAGTGAATACTAATTTTGTGTACAGTGTTCTCTTATAACTGTTGAGCTCAAAGGGAAAGCTGCTGAAATTCTGACAGGAAAAGATAAAATCTGGATAAACATGGAAGAATTTAGCTCCCCCTCAGAATGTAACTTTTAGCTCCCCCTAAGAATGTAACTTTTATACTAGGAAATAAAAGTCAGGTTCACCATTTGGGCTAAAGTGTGATGGTGAGATTTAATAGGATGAGAGTTTCAGAAAGTGAGAGATTTGGTAAGAAATCTCCAGGTTTTTTTAAAGCGGCAATTTTTCACACTGCAAAAACAAACTGGTTTTGCAGTGTAAATGATTGCCGTTTTAAAAAAAAGTGGAGATTTCTTACCAAATCTCTCACTTTCTGAATATCTCATCCTATTAAATCTCACTCATAGTTTCTAGAAGTGAGAGATATTGCTCACAGGCACAGCAACCAATCAGAATCAAGCTATTTTCCTCTAGAACAGGGGTACTCAAACTATTTTGCTCTGGGACTCCATCAGACAATAAAAATTATTACAGGAACCCAGCAAGCTACCGCATAATGGCCGCCACACATGCAGTCAACAGACCACACATCCACAGTAGCATTGATGAGGCACAAAACAAATGAGTGACAGTTAATGCGACAGGGAGGCAGTTGGTAATGGGGAATGGAAGAGGATGGACAGGGCAATGGAATAGGGAGGCAGTCGGTGTTTACTTTATGAGTCTTTCCCTGCGACCCTCCCCTGCTGCAAGATCTAGGAGTGCAGCCTGCTTTTGGCAGTGGTAGCAACAACTGCTGCTGGGCTGGATGCAGAGCACTGGAGTGGGGCAGACCGGTAATCCAGGGATCCAAGGAGTCTGAAGAAACATACAGTACAATTCAACTGATTTTTCAAACTCCTTGGATCACTGGCAGAGAGATCAGAGGAGTCAATTAGCCTGACAGTCCGCAACATGGAGTCGCAACCCCATGCTAAGACGGTTATGAGTGGACCAACTTTTGGGTCAGCACTCACATTTTGTGAACCGCTGCTATAGATGGTGCTAGATAAATGATGATTAGAATCTGATTGATTTCTACAGGCAACATCTCTCACTTCTGGAAACACAAGTTAGTAAATTTACCCCTTTGGACCTGTCAAGCCATTGGTATTTTCCGCAGCCATTTATTTTTCATTTACAGATTTCACTCTTCATAACTTTCTCCATCATAATAATCCCCAAGCATCTTCTCTACTAAAATAATTGCCAACAAACGGTATTCTACATAAAAAGCATACCTAAGCTTCATTAACTATATTCACTAAATGCAATTACAGAATGTAATTAAAAAAGTACATGGATAATGCAGCAGACAACAGACTGTAGTGAGCAAAAAACCCACACACAACCCTAGTGTAATACCATTATAACAAATGTAATTAATATAAGTTACCAAGAAGTGCTCAAACTCTGCTGACACTCCCGCAGACATAAGGTTTCATTAATTAAATGATCCTTAGCAGGGGTTAAAGTGGGGGGGAACTGGGTGGAACTGAGTTCCACCACCTCTAATGGTAAGGGGAACTTAGTTCCCCCTCCACCACAGTCCTGCGTAGTAATTCCAACAGAAAACCTGTCCCAACGACTTCCTTTTCTGTCAAGGCGTATGTGATGTCATCCGGTCACTGACACTGACGTGAAGAAAAGCCACTAAAAGAAGCAAGATTTGTGCATGCTGAAGACAATATGTTCTCCTTATACATGTATGTGTGACATACAGTAAATGTATAAAGAGTACTACTGTGTAGCGTAACTTGAATAAGGGACACTGCTGTGTGTCATAATGTGATTACTATGTGGTGTAATATGAATCAGGGACACTACATGTGGCATAATTGGAATTGGGACACTATTGTGAGACTACTGTCCCTTTATAAAGCATGGCAGGTAAAGCACAAATTTGTTGTTTGTAAGGGGGTGCTGAAAACCCTGGCACTGGCCCGATCTCAGTTGGGGGCACGCGCCGGAGGGGGGGGGTATGCGCATGGGAAATGAGTTCCATCACCTCTACAGGACCACTTTAAGCCCTGATCCTTAGGGACAAGTCTGATTTTCTCTGGCCATATCCTACATAAACCTCTCAATAACTTGCATTGCATTAAGAGCTACATTAGTTTATTTCTATTAAAACAATCCAAGCTTGAATCCCTAACGCATAATCTTAGAACCATAACCCTAAAAACAAACCCTGTGGTAATCTCTGTAACCTTTGCATCCCACCTTGTAAAACCTAAAGTAGATGCAAAATAAATGATGTGGACACATTAAAAGTTACAGCTTTTTATTCAAATTAGTAATTGACATAATAAGGAAAAGGTGGACAGGAGATGCTGCATCATCGCTCCAGCTTTGCTTATGTTGGGCCATGCCCGAGGACAACTAAAATCTATCATCTATCATGGTGGGGACTCACCTAACACCTCATGGACCAAACCGGGCATTTAACACACAAGAAATGCCCGGCTCCCCTCACACTGAGAAGGACAAACTCGCCAATGATTCAAGGGTAGGTGTCCTGCAATGATCATATACTGTACGTACTAAAAGCCATGAAAATGCAGTGTTCTCCCACCCGGCTGCGCATCCAACACATATAATACCATTGACAAGTAAGGAAAGCAAAACGGGGGGGGGGGGGGGGGGGCGGGGGAAGGACCTCTGCAAAGACTACCCAAGAGATCTTGCTCTTATAAAAACTCATATTTAAACACTTTCCCTGAGGGAAACTCCCCTAGCTGAGATTGGCTATAATACACGATTGACAGTACAACATTAACCATCACTGCCCAGTGACAAGCTTGTCACCGGACCTGAATAGAAAAAACCTAAGAGTCTTAACTCCTCTCATGCCTATTTGGCCTTTGTTTTTTCTTATCTCAGTAATGCAAACATCATATGAAAATGCATATACTGTAACTGCCTGGTGATGGACATGAAAGCAGTTGTGTTAGATTGCAGGTGTGAAAGGCATTACATTGAAAGTGCAAATCCAATTCCAGGGATATGCAGAGTTGCAAAATGAAAATGATAAGATCTGCACCCATACCATACATGCCTGGTTTACATAAGGTATATGTAAATAGTATTAAGCCCAACTCATAAAATCATAATATATTCATGGGAAATGAAAAAACACCTATCACCTTCAGCTGTATAATCTACCAATCAGAAGTTGTCAGCTAGTGTAAAATCTGCATATCTGAAAAGCATTTGGAAACTTTTCAGATTATGCCCTGAGCCAATCTGACTAATTAACAAATAACTCAAATCAGCGTTTTCCTATATAAATTCACAAATGCGTTCATTAAGCATTTAATTATACTCATTAACCATCTTGATTTAAGGTAAACAGACCTTCTTTTTGGGCAATGACCCATAATCCCACCTGCACACACTAGCCAACCAGCCGTGTTTGAAAAATGACAGTTAGAAGTTGATAGGATGGTGTGTTATCACACTTCCACTTTATCACAGCTTTATCACCACTTTATCTCTTTACAGGCTAACAATCTATAGGGAAATAGGCATACACAAGAATAGGGGCTACAGTATCAATTTTATTGTGGTCTACCACGGTGTGTGACCAGCTCCCCAATATGCCTTCTGCTGCAGAATCTGACATTGTGTTCAGGTTGTGCTCAGGTGCAGTGTTAGGTTCCATGTGAGAAACTTTCACATATGTGAAGGCCACCTCCGATATGCCGAGCATGTAACATGCAGGGACAGTGGTTATTGCTACTGATGTCCCTGTCAGTTAACTTTATTACATTTTTACATGATTATTCCATTGGTATATATATTGAAAAAATGCAGTACTACCGCAATTTTTTGTACACTGGCCTAAGGGATATTAAGAAATATATACGAACTGATGTTTATATGTCTTATCTTAGACAGGAACAAATCATAAGGAAGAGGTAGATGAAACTCCCCTTCTTTTATATAATCAGCTGTGGCGGCTGCAACCCTTGGAATGCAAAGTGGAGCCAGTTAGCACATATACACATACAGAAGATTTATGTAATATATGTGCCCGGGAATCGGCAGCACTGTGTCTATAATAGCCAATAGGAACTTAGGGGCAGACAGTAATGACTAATGCAGAGTCCCAGGTTCCACCAGTGGCTGTTATATGCTGCTATCCTGGGTTTAAACCATCCAGTTCATACTATATACAGTATTCCATACATCAGTTCATGTATGTTTATGTGCTAACCGCACCCCATTTTCTGCATGTCGAAGTCTGATAATCAGATTTCATTACCTTTTCCCCTATTTATAGCAATGCACACATCCAGGCACCAATTTTGAATTAACAATTTTTTTTTTAATATAGCAAAGGGGGTAATAAAAAACAAGACAGCGTTAAATCAAATTATGTCTAAATATATCAAAAGAACCTACCAAAATGACAACTAAAATGGTGAAATTAAATTCATAATCTATATGAAAGAACAAAGAAAGGTCATAGGAAAGGCTTGCAAAGTTTTATTGAAATAAAACATCATAAAACTTGGATAAGTACTTTTATAATTGATAGCATAACAGACAGGAGATCAGAGCCAGTGCATTAAATGCACATTATTAAAAAGATAAGACATTAACCATTCCTTAATTAAACATGTTATAATGTAGCAGAATATAAATATGCTTAACTTGGAAGTCCCATAAACTCTACAATTAGCTGGTATACACTGCACCAGGTTTTCCCAAACTCTGTCCCCAACATAAATGAACAGTCCAGCTTTGATAGATATCTAACCAGATGTTCTAATCAAGCTAACTGGTGTACTAATTAAGTAATTTATGCACGAGCATGGTTATCCTTAAAACATGGGGCTTTTTTTTATGATGTGTCTATTTTTATGTAGCTAAAAACTTAAAGCTAGACTCATTATACTATTCTTAAAACCAGGGCACTCATTAATTACAAAGGATCTGTGGTTGGCCTGCATTTCACCTGGTTTTATCAGCCAGAACCTGTGTAATTCATAAGTGTTTCCGATTTAAAGGGATAGTATAGTAAGCCTACTTAAAGTGGCACTAATATTAAGGGGTAGATGTATGAAGCAGTGATAAGGGACAAGTGAGTCAGAGGAGAAGTGGCCCATAGCAACCAAACAGCTGCTCTGTATACATTTATATTATTCAAATTATAGATGTTACTTCAGTGCTGATTGGTTGCCATGGGCCAAGTCTCCTCTGGCTCACTTCTCCTCCCTTATTGCTGCTTCATACATCTGCCCCTCAGTGTGAAGCCTGGCATACTTTAGTGCTGCTTTAAATGATCAGAACCAACCTGGCGAGAGAGTCATTTACAAAAGTAAATATAGCCCATGGACTGTAAAGGTGTCTTCAAGTATCACATTTCGAAACAGCTATATTAGAACCAAATTGGAAACTGGAGGTTCTACCACATATCTGCAGCATTATAAATCCATACAGATGAGAATACACAATAAAGACTGGAAGGAACCTTTGTTCATATAAGTGTAATTTACAGCTTATGATGATCGTACACAGATACAGATCTCTTAATACACTGTGAGAATAGCTCCTTAAGGTTTGAAGACCTTGTAAAATGCTAATATATCTCTAGTCTCCTTGTTTCAATCCTTAGGATTTATTTCTGATGAGTTAAGTATATTTGTAATTCTTTATTAAATCGCTTTTTGTTGATTTATCTATCTGACGATTAAGCAGTGTATTCTGGTTTTCTCTAATTAATAATATTAATTATTTGACATAAGAAAATGTAATACATATTTTCACTAAATTAAATTGTGTCTGTGCCACTAAATTTTTTTTTCCAAATTCTGCTAACTAACAGGGACAATCTAACTATATGAACGTCTGCAATAAAAATAGGAGCTGGCCAAAGATGCATTGGGAGACAATATTGCTCCGATTTTGTGAAATGTTTCAATTCTCCACAAAAGTCAGATATTTTGCAGTTGGCTAATTTAAGTACAATGGCATGCCTACTGTATATCATGCTTGGAATTGCTACTGTATCTGCATACCAAATTATGTTACAGTGTTTGGATGGAAAACACTGCAACATAATATTTTTTTATGCAAATACATACGCAATTACAAACAGAATATAGGCATATAATTTTAATCAGCAACAGCTGCTTCTGTTTTTGATTTTCATAGCGATGCACATACAATTTACAGATAAAAAGTGCAGAAATGACATGTATAGTACATGAGCTATTTTGACATATCAAAATAAATTTTTCCTTTTCATGGTCACAAATAATTTTGAAAATGATTATTTGTAGGAAACCTGCAGCAATTATGTGCTTGTTTTTGCATTACTGAATACAATTTATAAAAAAATAAAACACAGCTCTATTTATGTCTATTTATGTCTGATTATGTTTATTATTTTTATAAAGCTGTTTAGTGTGAGACTTTCAAACTTGGCTCCAGTTAGGTAAGGTGAAGGTAAGATGTAAGGCTCCTACAGCGGGGGGCAGCGATGTTGGACCCACAACCCAACAAAGGCCCAGCATCGGCCCCCGGCCTCACCTCTCTTCCCACACTCTGTCCCACCCCTGCTCCATTCATGGCCCCTGGACACTCTGACCACCCCTCAGCTTCCCAGGAGATCGGGACTCAGCCAAAAACACACTGAATAAGGAAAAATGGCCTGTTTAGTCTAATGCAGCCCTGGAAGTAGCTATGACCAAAATGGCGCCGCAAATGGCTGCCTAGGAGCTGTGCAGCTCAGCCTTATATGTTCCCCAATCTCATGTGTGTGTGTGTGTGTGTATATATATATATATATATATATATATATATATATATATATATATATATATATACATGTTTGGGTGTTTTACTGCACTGTCACTATTTTACTTGTTTACCTACCTGGCTGTGGCAGTGACCATGTAGTGCCGTTGATGGCCGCCTTTGTGCTGTGCTCAGCCAAATATGTTCCCCTATGTCACCCCTGTCCTTGTCCACCACACTTACCAGGGTGCATCTGGTGTACAGTATATCTGTACATGTTCTATATATATGTACTGCCACTGTTCACCTGTTATCTACCTGGCTGTTGCACAGCAATCCAAACAAATTCCTAGTATATGCAAGTATACATGGCCAAATAAAGCTGATTCTGATTACATCCCAGCCTGAAACTTTTATACTAAAGGATGCATTCTTTTTGGTCTGAAAAAGTCCTGTGCTACCTGTTTTAAAAGTATCATGAGTAGTCAGATCCTGTTTGCACTTGGAGCCTTAAAGATGCATGCCATTACATCAGTTCCAGAAAAAAGTCGGACATTATAACATCTGACTGAGTCCGACTTTTTCCCGGCCACTTAAATAGGCTGTCATTACATCCCAACCATGGAGTTTCCAATATATATTTGTAACCAGATATTAAAACAATAGGTCACCTGTACAAGGCCTTTAGGCCCCATACACAGGACCAATTTGACAATTTTCATCTGAGTTTTATCCAAGCTCTCTCTCTCAGCAGCCCCATTCTACTGAATGACAGTTTTCAAATCTCCTCCCCAGGAGTCCTTTACATGCGTTAAATCACATGATTAGCTGGCTGTCACTCTCCATTTTATCACTTTTGAGCCCTATGGCTGTAAGGAGGTAAGTGGGGCTGGGGACATCACACAGGGTGGGATAACCTTGGGTATAGTACCAAGCTTTGGTTCATGGCACTGTATTCGGAGGGACATTATGTCTTCTCTTATATTACCATAAGATCTGTTCTGGGTATTCATAAGATCTGTTCTAGTGTTCATTTTAGCACCCGCAATATTTGAAAACCCATAAAGTTCCTCTTCCCTGCCTGGGGTGTAGCTGTCTGCTGTAGTGCTTGTAGCACAGTGGCAGTGGCAGTGGCGTAACTATGAATTGGGCGCCCCCCGGCCGTTAATGTGGGGGTGCACCCTCCGCCGCACCCCCCCTTCCCCCGTCGCCCCCCCTCCCCCGTCCGCAGCCTTACCTGTCTTGCTGGTCCCGGCTCCCTTGCTGGCTTTATTCTTCTGCTATGGAGATGGACCAACACAAAATGTCCACCCCCATACAGCAGACAGTTTCAGAGAACAGTCTGTTATATGGGGCGGACATTTTATTGTGGTCCGTCTCACTAGCAGAAGAAAGACCGTCCACCACTGAAGACAGGTAAAGCTGCGGGCGGCGGATGGGCGGGCGATGGACGGGCGGCGGGCGGGCAAGCGGCGGATGGGAGGGGGCTAACTATAGCACCGCGCCCCCCAGCGCCCCCACATGCACAGCGCCCCCCCCCGCAACCGCGGGGGCTGCGGTGCTATAGTTACGCCACTGCACAGTGGGGTCTGTATATCAGCACTGATATGCAAACTTGACCTGTGCTAGAAAAACCACAGCAGAAAGCGACACCCCAGGCATCGAAGAGGAACTGCATGGGCTTTCAAAGATGGCGGGTGCTAGAATGAACACTACGTATGTTCTACTACCCAGAACATCTCTAGGATGCTCCAAGCAGCAGGTTAATGTACCAAAGGAGATGTTTCTCCCACCCACCCTGTGGTGCACACAGTTATCATTTCTTATGCATTGCTCAAGGGGCTGATGCAGTACATGGTGGTGGAGTTGTGTCTCGTTACAGTTGCAGAGATGCTACACACATCTGCACTTTCAGAGCTATTCTGAAATAAGAATCAGAATACATTGACGGTCAAGCATAAATTAAGCCAAATATTCTGTAAAGAAGTGGGATTATTGCTAAATGAGACTAAATGAGCATTTTCAGAGCAACCTACACTTTGTTCTATCATCCTCCTTAATGAATCAGTAAAGTGAATCATACCTTTATCATGCAAATGTATTACCTGTATGGTTATGCACAGTGCATTAGAACTACAGTATTTACTGCTATTGAAAAAAAAAAGTAGAAGAGGACCAAATCTTTGCAAGCCTTCCAATAAAAACTGCATCTTGAGATGCACTTTGAACAATATAATAAAAAGTTTTACACACAAAACATGTCAGACGCATAGCATTCTGCAGCTGTAAATAAAGCTAAATTGAACAGTATTTTAATAATAAAAAAACTTGAAGGTTTATTTCTTTGTAGGAGGCAGATCTAAAGAGTTGGAACTTGGACTTTTTAAATTTAGAGTTTTACATTTGTGAACTGTAAAAAAAAATTCCACCACATTTTACTTTGAGACAAACTTTTACTGTGGAGATGCCCCCCAAAGGTACTGTATAATGGCTGGGGATTATTTATCTTTAGACATTCTCAGTTAATCTTATACATGAATATGACTTCATCTAAAAAAATGAAAGTCACAAATAATGGAATTTGAGGCAATCAAAAACATAATGGCAGGATTACTTTTCTAAGTCTTTTTACTAGAAAATACTTAGGAGGTCAATCCTACTAAACCCGAAGGGTGCGAGTTGCTGTTTGGGTGCCGTTTTAATGCTGAAAACGGCACCCAAATTAATCCTAATGGGCCCCATACATCAGCAATCACAATTTATGGATTTTCAGATATAGGGATATTTTGGCCAGATAAATGGATTTTACAATCTATCTGACTTTGCCCACACATTACAGATTTATTTCAGTGATCGGCAGATTTTTCCATCTAAAGATTGCATCTTCATATCTGGAAATTGCCCAATCGATTGCTGTTCATAATGTAAATAGATGAAGAAGACGAATTGGGAATGCCCACACATATAAAAAAGATCTGCAGATAATACCAGATTATTAAACATGTTTAAAAACCTGATTAAGCAATCGATTGGCGATTTTGATTGGGATTGCCAAAAGGGGGAGCCCACACATCTAAAATTAATTGTGGCAATCATCTCCATATCTGAAAATTGTCACAGGGCCGAATTCGCTGAAAATTGTGGAGGTTAATAGGATCGACCCCATAGTCACTATTCTATGTGACTAGTGACTAGGACACATCAGAAGACATACAATTGATGCTGGACACAGGGCCATCTTAACAGCATTGTAAGACCCTGGGCAAAGCAATGCAATTCGGGCCCCTCCACACCCATTCACAGGAAAAATTGTTAACAAAAAATAATCATAACCTTCCCTTCCTGTGGTCCTGTACAATCTCACCACTTGCTTCAATACAGGGAATGGCTATCATCAGCACTCTGGTGGATGGATGGAACTATCCATTAATCAATCAGCATGCTGACAGCCATTCACTGTCAGGCTACAGACTGGGAAGCAGGAAGAGAATGCTGCCTGACCCCTATGATGTTATGTAATTTACAATCAGAGTGACCAGGCAGCATTCTCTACTGCCCCCAAAAGCTCAGGAGGCAGATAACCACAACCGAATTCCCTCCAGCTTGAAGACCTTGGGCAGCTGCTCATTGAGCCCATATGTTAAGATAGCCCTGGCTGGACACACACACACATATATATATATATATATATATATATATATATATGTGTGTGTGTGTGTGTGCAACAGAGTCTGTATTTATACCTGAAATTGGCACGTAAAAAATGGCAATGCCCCCCTTCTGTTCTCCCTGTACACCTCCTCTCTGGGTGCACTCATTAACTCCTTTGGCTTCCAATATCACTTCTATGCTGATGACACACAAATCTATCTCTCCTCTCCTGATCTGTCCCCCACTGTTTTCTCTCAGGTTTCTAACTGCCTCTCCGCTATCTCCTTCTGGATGTCTGAGCGATTTCTAAAGCTGAATATGGACAAAACCAAACTTATTATCTTTCCCCCGCCCAGATCTACAGTATGCCCCCTACTAATATCTATATCACTGTTAACAACACCATCATCTTCCCCGTTCCCCAACTCCGCTGCCTGGGTGTCACTCTCGACACCTCGCTCTTCTTTGCACCCCACATCAAAGCCCTGGCCCATTCTTGTCGGTTCCAGTTACGCAACATTGCTCGCATCAGACCCTTTCTCTCACAGAGTGCATCTAAGCTTATTATCCACTCACTGGTCATCTCACGGCTCGACTACTGTAATGCTCTCCTCACCGGCCTCGCTTGATCCCAACTGGCTCCTCTCCAATCTGTCCTCAACTCTGCAGCCAGGCTTATCTTCCTCTCCTGCCGCTCTAATTCTGCCACTCCCTTCAACAAAATTTGCACTGGCTCCCATTCCCCTACAGAATCTCTTCAAACACCTCACACTCACATACAGGGCCATCTCTAATTCCATTGCTCCATATATCTCTAACCTCATCTCCATTCATACACCCTCCCGCCCTCTACGGTCGGCCAACGACTGTCATCTCTCCTCCACCCTGATCACTGCTTCACATGCTAGAGTACAGGACTTTGCCCGTGCTGCCCCCTTCAGTGGAAAACACTCCCTCACTCCATTAGACTCTCCCCGACCTTGCAAAGCTTCAAATGGGCACTGAAAACTCACCTATTCAACAAAGCGTACCCTTCCACTGCAGAAACTAGTCCTGCATAAACTAGCTGGTTCTCCGACCCCTTGCCTGTTTACATCCTGCTATCTAGCCACCACACACTTGCTTGCACCTCTTGTAATCTGTCTGTCTCCCCTTCCTACTAGATTGTAAGCCCCTCCGAGTAGGGCCCTCTTCCCTCCTGTTGTTAAAGCCCTCTTCTCTTCACATTTCACTCACAGCTCTCCTATACTCAAACACTCAGTGACCATCTTCGTCCGCATACTCATCTCCATCATTGGCCTCAAGTCTCTTATAGTATGTTGATTGAGTCCTCACTACTTATATTTAAGCTGTAATGTGTATTGAACTGTGGCGCTCTTTATTTCTACTCTATTTTTGTTATTTATTCAGTGTTATACCAAGTTTTGTGTCCCTGTACTGTTTCTTTGTACGGCACTGCAAAACACTTGTGGCGCCTTATAAATAAAATAATAATAATAATAATAATAATAATAATAATAATAATAATAATGATGGCACTTCTTAAACATACTAAGTCATACACAGTGGGCCAGATGCACTAAGCTTCTAAAAGTGATATAGTGGTGAGTGGTAAATAACCAGTCAAGCCACCCCTAACTGTCATTTGTTTTAAAATATCTGTAATGGGACAGTTGGGGGCTGATTGGCTGGTTGTTACTGTCCACTTTATAACTTTAGCTTAGTGCATCCTGCCCAGTGTCACAAATCAAATTTATCTGCACAGTCTCCTGGTGTTTCTTGTGACATCATTTTGCAATTTAGATGTAGTTTTGGGCAAAAACACGCATAGCACTAGCAGAATGAACCATGCTCACAGAGAGGGTTTTTTGGTCTGGCTACAGCAAAATTATATGAGGACACATCTGTGTATATAAATCAACCAATAAATCACAAACAATACTTGTAAAGATTATACAAGTATAATTTTGTAATTTTGTTTTCACTACCAGAATGCTTGGTACACATTGGATGATATATATATTCCATTCCAGTGAATGGATAATATACTGCTAGTGGGTTGTGTATACCCAATATGTATATGAACAATGTTGCTCACAGACATATCACATGGGCAATGTAGCACAGTTGTTGGGCCAATACTGTATATCTGCAGATACTGTATATCAGTGCACCTAGCTGAGTGTATCGGCAGTCTGCTGACTGTCAATGCACTTGCTACAGGGAGTGATTTCAAAGCTGGGTTGGCAAATTGTTCTCTATATGCTTAAATAAATTAGCCAATCACCAGCAGATTCAGCAGTAGGCGGATATCTTGGGTAAGTGTGTACAGTACTTATCTTTAGTACTATTTAACAATTGGGTGTGCATAGTTTTTTTTTTGGGGGGGGGGGAGAATTTATTGCATTTCATAAAATGCTTGTGCTTCCATTATTGTTTTGAGAGGTTATTAATTATTATTTTTTAATTATATACTACTGATGAAATGAACACTGATCTTTTGTCTTTAAAATACACCTACATTTTGGATATCAGCCACAATGTAATACTAATTCTTGCATATGAGGAACATAGGTAGAATGAAGCACCTCATTCCCTCTTAGGATCTGGCAAAGTCAAACATGCCTTTGCATCCTCTTGATTAGACTAACACTCTCTATATTGATGTTAATGCTGGTACAAATGCAGTTACTGGGTTGTTAACCAACCAGCCCAATTCCAGCCACATAGCACCAATTCTCTACTCCCTCCACTGGGTACCTGTAAAATGGATTGAATTACTGACATGCAAAGCCCTACATGATCATGGCCAAAGGTACCTGAAACATCTTCTAATTCTATACTGCCTTGCTCCATTACTGCAATTTGTAGACAAAAGACTATTAAAAGTACCTAGAATCTCCTAGAATTGATCTGTGGGTTGTGCTTTTAGTCATGAGGCTCCAACACTATAGAACTTGCACCCCACAGAGTTTGTGAAGCCCATACTCTAGAATCCTTCAAAACCAGGCTCCATACTTTACTGATTACACAAGTATTTCCTTACTGTCCCTTCAGTATTTCTATGCTCTGTGTATTTAATGAAAAACTTTTCTGTACTTAATCATTTTTGTACTGTATTATGTTCAGTCTATCGGTTAAGAATACTGAGTTCCATTGGAGAAAGAGCATTATATAAATACAAATATAATAATAATAATAATAATAATAATAATATTATGACAAGCCGGCTGCCGGGTGCAGGTACGGGCAGCTGCTGATTGGCAGTTCAGCGGCGCTGCCCGGACCCAGGGAGGCAGTGGTGGGGTTTTTTTTAAGGGAGAGCTCCCCATAAAAAACCTCAAACATGGGGAGCGCTCCCCCAAAAAAAAACACCACTGAAAAGGTTAAGGGACGCAATACTATATTTTATCAAAAAAACTTTACCTCTATGTACAAATGCTATGAGAACAAATGCCTAGACCTGCCTAGTGGTGGCGCCGGCCCTGAGAACATGACAGGTAAATTTATAGGCTTCATATGTGGTCATTAAAAAACAGTGCTAATTATAAGACTTGCTTGTACTCTGTTTTAATAGAACACTCAAATTGCATTCATTACGGTATCTTTTCTACATCATGATATATACTATGCACTTAATGGACATTCCTGCAGAGCTCCGCTATATTAATACAGAAATATCTTGTCAGAATAGTCCGTTCACTAATATCATTTTTTGTATGTTATCTTTTGTAAAACTGTTTTTATTCGGATTTGAGAAACCATGTTAATCGGATAACAATATTGGTCATGTGTACAAGGCCTGCTGACAAATAAATTCTTAAAACACTGTATATGAGACGCAAATTATTCCTCATAACAAAAAAACTGTATTTTCCATTAACCAGTTAATTAATTTTCATTTAAAAAATTATTTGGAGCCACGCTAAAAAGACAGTGTGGTTTGTAAACTGAACCAGGCAAGGGAGGCAAGGGAAATGCTTCAGGGAGCAGGAGAAAGCAAACTGACATGACATACGCTGAATTCAAGTAGAGTTATCCCTTCTCACATATAGACCATCTTTGACAAGTCCTGTCTGTGAAATCATTGTGTCTTGATAACTCAGAGATGTCCCACAAAGACAAAGCTTCATGCCGAGTGGTGAGGAAAACTGACAGTATCAGCATGCCACACAGAATGCTAACAACATGCAGTGTCTTAAACATTTGCTGACTGACTGAGTTTCTTTGTGTGGCAGCAAAGCTGTGCCTGCTGCATACATCATACTAACATTGTGTTTGTAAGAGAACCTCACAAATCTTTTAATCCACAATGCAAATATATGTAAACCTTCCTATCTAATGTATTAAAAAGCTTTCATTTTATATCCTTGTAATGTCAAGTAAAATATTGCTAATTTGAAAAATAATCACTTTTTGGCCCGGTCAGTAAGATTTACAGATACTTTACAACAAACGCTGACTACCCCTTGTATCAATCAATATGATCAGAAAATCCCTCTTCAGTAATAATCTATTAAACAGGTTACAATAATTGGGTAAAGTAAGCTTTTTGGAGCTTGGTATATTGGGCTAGAATTCTATCCTCGTTGAAAAATATGGGGACTGGGGTTTGTAGCATTAGTTAGCCTAACAAAGGAAATATCTCTATAAGAATCTCTGTGTTCAAGTTTTGATTTATTGCACTGGTAATAAAAGTACTGCTTATGTGTGGTTTTGCCCTTAACTAGTCCTCAAACAAATAAAAGGCACTTTTTAGTACATGAATTGCATATCAGTCCAGCCAAAATGTAATTAAAACAAGAGTTTAGTGAACTGTAAAAGGGCATACTTTTTTTTCACAGAGAGGAAACCTCAGGTTGGTCCAGAGGCCAATGGCCACACGTTAATATTGTCTGCCTGGGAACCCAAACCAGGAATAAAAATGATTTTGTATCACTATCACATTGTTTTTGGCTCTTTGCCAGGATGGACTCTTATCTAAACACATTTGCTTTCAGGAGCATTTTAATACATTTGCATGAAAATATTTAGTTTCACATTGCATATGTGGCTGAAAAATATTTATCACATTCTATAAAAAATTGCCCATGTGCTTTTTCTGGCTTTTGATGGATCGCAAATCATATATACATACACAATTTATACTTACAATTCAGGCTCAAATTGCTTCCAACTAAAAATGAACTTGCGCTTTCTGTTCACCTTCCCTCTGACTAGTTTACTTCCCTTCCCTATCCACCTTTAGAATCTCATTACATTCATCTTCTACTTTCCTTCTGTTTAGTATTACTAATGAATTAAATTTTCCCTCAGATTCACATGAACTCATATTGATTTATTTCTCTAATCTCCCTGCTCACTCTTTAACCCTTGCAGACTCATAATAACAAGATGAATACAGTATTTCACAAAATTCATGTAGCTATAACATATTATTATAGTAGGAGATAATAGGAGTTGAAAAGTTAAGAGGAACAAAATCCCTTATTTGTCCTAAGGCAGTCATACATCAGCCTCCATGATTCCCTGACCCACCAGCACTGCCAATTGGTGACCAGCAATGGTCTGTGATATATCTAAGAATCTTGGAATTTAAACATGTTATAAATGTCCAATTCCCAAACCAAGCTGTTGGGAGTTCAGGATACTGTCTTGATAAATCAGTGATGTACGGGGGCCACAAATTACTTTAAAGTTAGAGAGCGAACCCTATTTTCCCCATACTTTTCTGCTCCATGTTGTCAGTGTAAAATGACAAATTTTGTTCTCTAGAACCATTTTTTTATGCCAGCATGTGTTATGTATATGTAATTACTTTTGCTTATTTAATAATTAATATCATATTAGGAAATAGTGGTAATTGTACGTAAGCCGCAAAATTGTAAATACTATGTATGTGTAATTTGTTAAATTAGACTGTGAGCCATATTATGTATTGGTAAAATCTTGTTAACAGTTTTCTTGGTATGTACAGTACCCTTATTTGTATCACATAAGGATATTGGATTAATTTATAACTTACTGGTGTGTGAGGGGGATGCAGTTAAAATCCCGGCGGTCGGGATCCCGGCGTTCAGAATCCCGACGCCGGAATCCCGACCGCCGAAATCTCCCTCTGTGGGTGTCCACGACACCCCTGGAGGGAGAATAAATTAGTGTGCCCGCTGCGTGGCGAGCGCAGCGAGCCCGCAAGGGGGGGCGATCCATGTCCCCCCTTGTCGGGATTTTGGCGGTCGGGATTCCGGCGTCGGGATTCTGAACACTGGGATCCCGACCGCCGGGATTTCATACTGCTCACGTGTGAGGAACTGCATTTGCATAAATGTAGCTGTGCTGATCAAATAAATGTATTGTTTAAACACTGCATTGAAGAATAGACTCAGTCTTCTTTTTTAACTTATGGTAAGGACCTGAAAAACCAACATCACAAAGCATGTGTCGCATAATGGGCCAAAAACCAGAGGCCTTCTTTGGTGTTTGCAACCAGGTAGTCCAGGATACACATAGTTAGGGTGATTCATTACGTTAGACCTCTCACGTGTGTAATGTTTTATTTTTCATTCTAATTTCCTACCAGACCAGAGCAGGTTAACTACTGCTTCCCATCACAGCCATTAGACTGCATCTCACATCAGCCATACTGTCCCATCAGGTATAAGATGGCAGTGCTGGCGGAAACATTGTCAAACACATGGTCAAAGGTGTGTAAAGCAATCAGATTTCTTCATCTAACAGGCAAATAAGCCGCTGAAATCTATCATCCACTTGATGAGGTGCACTGCTTGCGATGAACGTCCTTTGGATTTGGTGCACTGCCTGTGGTGAACATGCCTGGCTGGCCAAATCACTGCTCATCTTAAATATCTGTCCTGTCATTATCAATGGCAGTGTACTAAAACCTAAACCTGTTTCTGTGACATGACATTATTTTGGGGGTCACAACAATGTTATCTCTGGTTTTGTCCTCTGTAAATGTATAACCTTGCAAAAAATACATTAAATAGATCAATTGCATTGGGAATGAAAATATGTACAGATTTTTAGTAAACAGTAAAATTGCTGTCAGGCCTAACTCAGGCATAACTCAAAGGACCTCCTAGCTTGGCTAAGTTAGTAAGCTCCTATTCATGTCCAAAAACTCAGTTTGTTGAGAAGAGTTGAGGTAAATAATATGGTGGGATGGACCCTTGATAGAAGCCTTATGTGCCTCCCATATGAGTGTAGGGACTTCCCCCTCAGGAGCATTGCTGATAGCTGTGAAATGTTTGTGCTACTTTTTCACAATTCCCTTTATTGCTAAAGGGAGACCTATTGAGCTGCCAGTGTCAGAATGTAAAATGTCCTATAGATCTAAAGGTTTTCAAACCAAGGAGTGGTCAGTCCAGGACACTGAGGTGATGACAATTAACCTTTTAGTTTTCTTTCCTCTTTTAGGGGCAGATTTATTAAGCTTGGAGAAGAGATAAACTGGAGATAAAGTGGAGAAAAGGTAAAAGGAGATAAAGCACCAGCCAATCAACTCCCAACTGTTTTTTTCAAACACAGCTGATTGGCTGGTGCTTTATCTCCTTTTACCTTTTCTCCGCTTTATCTCCAGTTTATCTCTTCTCCAAGTTTAATTAATCTGCCCCTGAAACCCATTATGTATGAGTTACAGTCCTGCTCAGACTAGCCTTGAACAAGGGTTCCTGAATAGCTCAGGGCTCCACATTGGTTGTCTCCCTGCTATAGTGGAAACCCACCCAAACTGTTTGTGTAGTGTATTGTTCATATTATATATTTGCAGTGTACATGTTTAGAAAATTAACTCACAACACTATAAAAAATGTGGAGTTAAACATAACCTTATTGTATATAAGACGACCACTTGTAGCTCTTATTACCTAACAATTGTTATGTTGGGAAAGGAAATGATGATGACATGGGAGTGCTTCAGGAGAGTTGTTGAACATTTTCAGGTGAAGCATCTTACTATACATGTTACCACACTATTTGTGCAAAGATAGGATGTTCCGGGCATTTTGAGTCTTACTTCAGAAAGAGCAATCACATAAAAAAAGAAGCCACCACTGTAAATAATAAAATTCCCTCATTATGGCATTATTGGAACAACTGGCAATACTGCTTTGCTTTGAGTGATAAAGTGGGCTTGAGTCTCATGCATGTTGCATTTATAACAAGATAGATTTCTATATTAAGTGCTAACATTTTTTGGAGCGAAAGAGCAACCTTCATCTTTAGTTCTGACACATACAAGGACCCCTTGCTAGGTGTAAAATAACCATCTGAAATATGTGTGCCCTCAGCATCCATACAACTCCCAATAGGTTGCAACTATACACCCACAACACCTTCATGACACTCCAACCCGTATGTGCATACTGTACATCAACTGATGCTGAGTTAACACACAGAGATGCCCATTTTACATAGAGACTGAGTAGCGACCAAGTTGTGTGTGTCTCAGAATGTCCCTGAGGTACTGTATACAAAGACATGTATGTTCAATAAGGCACATGTACAGCTTGCTAAAACTTTAGAGTTTGCCACATATGAATCTGCATGTGACTTACAATCAGGCAAAATATCTGCAAGTGGGGAAGTGCAAAGGAACAGGGATGTTCTAGCGATTAAATGTCTGTTGTATATGAATGTGTATACTAGTGTGTATGTGTATACTAGTCAATAATGCACATGTAGTAAGACGCAAAAACTAGTAAAGTGTGCTGATGGTATCAGTTATGATGTTTCAGTATAGGATAGGAGTATGTAACTATTGTCAAATTAGAAAGCAAGGTGACACAGTATACCTATAGGAGGCAATGCTGATTCTCAGCCAATCAGACCAGGTACTGCATTATAGCTATTTACATAAACACAAATTAGATTCCTGAGGTTTGGAGGAAATGCCCAAAGTCTTATTCTACTAGGAACATCAATGAAAAATGTATAGCTAGCCTTTGGGATTTGTGATATGTGCAATCAGATGATGAGCCATGAACAGGAACACTATCAATCATCCCATCGCTGTACTAAAGTGCCCTTTCGGATCTAAAATGCTAGCTGCCTGTCTATGAAATTGCTGCTAAAGGATGAGCTAGGCTGCCTGCATTCCTGAGTCTGTGGAGAGGCTGTGATGACAGAGGCAGCAGAGGGCGTCCCCACTGTTTCATTATGTTACCGCTCTAATCGTTTTTCTTAATTTCCACTTGACAAGAATCCGAAGAACTTCAACCGCATAGATCTAAGGGACAAATTAATAGCATCCAACATTTTTCTCTTCAAGGCATTATGGTTTCCTTGTGGGTTGTCAGTTTCATATGCTCTGTTACAAGGTAGTGCCAGCACATGCTAAGATAATACTCACAGTGGAAGTACAGTTCTTCATCTCCATCCTGACTCGCCTTGCTGTAGCCACACTGCCTGTGGGAAGGGAGAACAATAATTGTTTGCAATAATAGCTATGTATGATATCTATAAAACATCATTTAGAAAAAGTGACTAGATATTATCATTATTACATCCTACATTTAACCCAAACTACATAACAATCAGTTTTACAACAATCCTGCAATGTTAATTGACCATACAATAAGGCAGACAATGGTTCTGTAGTCAAATAGTGTATTCAATGTTGCATTACCATACTGTACTTTTTGTATTTCAAAGAGCAATGTCTGGAAAAATAAATGCAAAAACAATAACAGTAAATGGAATATAATGGCATTTTACTGCTGTTGGTAAATTCAGTCGTTATCATATAACTAGTAGCTTGCAGTAGTAGGGACTGTGCAATAACACCAAGAAAGTCTGCTTCTGGCACCGGCTAGTGTACAGCTATGGTATTGTAAAGATTAATGCCTACAGCCGTTATATTATATGACTAATAGAAAACAGAACCCCATTCTGATCATTAATAGTTAAGGGAAGTAGGCCTGATTCAGAAGTGTCTGGAGTTGCTTACGCTGCTACATATTTGTTAAAGCAGCAATCACCGATGCTAACGTGTGTCTCTGATGGCAAAGACCAATACTGCACATGTGAAGTACAGGTCCGGCAAATGCACAAAGTACCAAACATCATCAGCTCCTGAATCAGGCCTAATGTGTGAAGTTGAGAAAACTGAGGGCATATTTGATTACATCATTTTAAGTAGGATACATTTGCTGTAAGCATTGCTTGGCAGGTCATGGACACCGACTTTTCAAATGTTGCAAAATATAAATATTCCGCTAATAGCATGGATTAAGCAGCACTAGGAAGAAGTAATCATGTATTTTCTACATATGTTCTTCAAAATCGTCAATCTGCATGAATAACAGCCATACTGTAATGCCAGCCATGGTGGCTAAGTAATTGCCCATTCAGACTTCTAGTTTAACCTGCTGTATGACTGATTCTTATTTAAAGCGCTGGCGCCATGACTGTTCATAGCACTCTGAATTGGACACTTATTGTGTGTGCAGCTTAGTCTCAAGACATATATATATATATATATATATATATATGAGAGAGTGTATGTTTTATAGGCCCTTATTCTGGTTCATTAGATCGGATGCATGCACGCACCCTTGTGAATGAAGCAAACCCCGCCTTGTGATTAGTTAGGCCGCACCACCCATTTGCACGCCAAATTCACTTGCAAGGCCTGCGGATGGATGTTTTACATGAACATCCGTTTGCATGCCAGTGGGAACCTCCCCCATCATTCGATGGTTGCCGACCATCGAAAGATGATGAAAGCGCACGCATATGTAAGGGTAGTCCAGACCACTCATACATATGAGCAAAGAAATTCAGGGAATTGGGTGGACAGCTGACATCCAAATATGTCAGCTGTCCACCCCCTGCACGTGCGTCACAACCACATTAGCATATGTATGCCCAGCGTTTTCATGGGAACGCACATGAAACGCAGGGTGTACACAAATGGTAATGACCCTGGCCAGCACCCCACGCCCCTCTCCAACCCCTGTTAGCAAGGCTAGGAGCGTGCACTCATATGCAACACATCAGTTCCTGTGCAAATTTGCATCCAAACGACGGAACCAGAATAAGGGCCATAGGGCCAGATTCTCTAAGCTTCAAAAGTGATAAAATGGAGAGTGATAAACCACCAGCCATTTAGCTCCTACCTGCCATGTCACAGACTGTGTTTGAAAAATCTAAGGCAGGAGCTGATTTGCTGGCTGTTTATCACTCTCCATTTTATCACTTTTGAAGCTTAGAGAATCTGGCCCATAGACTGTTACTGTGTCCTTGTTTGTTTTTTATATATTTTTATCTATAGTATACATGTGTTACTTGATATGCACCTATATTGATAGAGAGATAGATGGAGAGAGATTAAAAACATATTATTGTCAACAATGACAACTGCTGCACTGGGGACCTGTGCACTGTGAAACATAAAGTCACAGGAGAAAACTTATTTATCCATAAAAATAGTTTTCAGTAAATTACAGTAGCAGCAGTATTTTACCTCTCATTATCCATCTTCTGCTAAAAAGATAACAAACCACTTACCCTATGGGTACATGACAATATGTAAACTAATAAACATCCTATCGGTGAGTGTGTGTGACCTTTAGCATTCAGGTAATATAACATAACTTATACGACTACTTCAGAAATAAAGACACGGAGACATAGTTTGGAAGAAATTTGTTAGCTGAATTTATTGAAAATGATTTTAAGCTAATTTTTATTTTATTTTTATTTTATTTTTGAGATTTTATTGGTGGCCTAGAAAGAACGGCTATTTGAACTAAACCCCACCCCAAACTAGCATACGTAATCCGACCTAACTTAACAAGCGGTATCCACTCCACCTACAGCATTGACTGCCCACCCAGCCGGGTGGGTTCGCTGACCCCGGTCGGGTGCTACAGCGAAGGCCTAAGCCAATGAGAGGCGAGTGCACCGAAACAAACCGGATACGCAGCAAACATACTAACTGAAGACTTGAAATCTATCAACTTGCCGTTCTTTCCCGCCAAAGCGAGGCCTCCGATCCCGGAGACCACGCCCCGCCACCACATCTAAAGCACCGACTCTACAATAAACAGCAGATCCTCAACAAACATGAATAATCCGTCCCTCACTAGATGAACGCCATCAGGTCTATAAAGATGACTTAACCCAAATCTAAACCTTTCGTGGGTGACCACCGCACCTCCATTATCCATGACCCAACGAGACACAGCTGAGTTCAGCTTTTTCCTGGCCTCGTCTACTGCACGACAATTCCTCGCACCTCTCCAACACAGACGAGGAATTACACAAGACCATATCAGGGTACAGGAAGGCCTCACAGCCTTAATGGCGGTCAAATCATTCAAAATCATTGCCCTGAGCTCCAACTGGGACATTTTCCCAAGATCATTGCCCCCCAAGTGAAGTACCAAGACCTCAGGCAACCCGTACTTCAGCACCTTTACCAAGAGTAAAGCCCTTAGCTCACGCCAGGACATTCCTCTCACACCGATCCACCTCACCGTGTCAGAAATGGCAAATATGGGCCTGTCCCCGTCGGCCACTAACCTAGCCGCCCAGTGCACGAAAGAGTGACCAACAACCCATACCCTGCATCTATCGTAAACCACACCTATAATGGGATAGAAATGCGTAGAGATGAGTTAGAATATTTTATTTAGAGGAACAGGTAATGCACATATTATGAGGATCTGCCAAAAAGAAAAATTCTGTCTGTGAAGCACAAATTTGGTGCAGTAGAACTGCTTCAATACTAATTGAAGCCACTCCAGACACGAAAGGAAAGAGACGGACAAAGGTAGGGTATGGGATGGTTGGGATAAAGGAAAACAGGGGTTTACTCGGCCGGAGAAAAAACGTCTAAACCTGCTGAGGGACTCTTAATTGGAAACCGAATTAGCCGAATTAATTGTGCCAGATTCAGTCCGTCAGGTCAGGCAAAAAAGCGAGAAAACTCCGGACGCTGGCCCAACAACAGAGCGTAGCTAATCCCCGAGTAGGGCTATGTAGGGAAGGGTAAACACAGGAGCACAATCAAACCACAAAATGCAATCACACACGGTAGATCAGGGCAGAAGGTGCGGGCGGATATATGTCTTGTAACTTGCAGAGCGCCATCTACCTAGTTTCTTGATATCATCTACGCTGTTGTTGCTGCGCCTACGCGGAAGGAGTGTGATCCAATTCCTTAGGGGAAAGGCCCACCTCAGCCAGGCATCTGCGCAACATCCATGCGAACTGATATTTAGTTAGTGGCGAGCTATCGTAATGGATCAGCCATGACCCGTCAATCTCGGGCCGCACCTGCATATACTGCTTTGTCAGCTCTACGGGACAAACAGAAACGGGCACCACCGGCCCCATGGACACCCATGTTCCCTTAGCAGCAGGATCGGTCTTTGATCGCCTAATTCTACACCATAGTACCCCATCCGCCATGTGTAAGTCTGAGTTTAACAAGTTTGCATTCCTAAGTTTAGAGGGAGAAACTAATTCAAGAATCCTAAGTGCCCCATGAAACGCCATAGAGAAAGCTAATCGAAACAACAGTGTTTCATATGCGGAATTTGCAAATTTAAACACAGCACTAACCAATGCAACTAACAGTGATGCGTCAATGGGACGACAGCGGTCGGGAGGAGGTGGGCATGCTCGTGACCACCCTTTTAAAGCTTTCTTTATGAGGAAGCCTTTTGTGAAGTCCAGGAACCCCTTTAGCTGCGCAAAAAAGGCTATGCCTGCCAGATAACGTGCAGCCACGGCCCTTGATCTGCCTGTGTTGTATAAATTCCAAAGAAAGGACAACAAAATTTGTTGCCTCCTCCTACCTGGCTGATCAGACCCTCCAGCAAAGAATTCCCATTCCTCCCAAGCCTGCCGGTAGGTCCTAAGGGTGGCAGGAGCCACCGACATTTCGGCTAGGCCCTCCAGTCCGGCCTGATGACCTGCCAAACATAAGAAGGGCACAGAATGCCAACATCGTCAGCCCCCGGTGCCAATTGCCTAAATCGCCCCCATTGAAAGCGTGAGAGAGCATCCGCTATCTCGTTCTGGACCCCAGGGACGTGCTGAGCCCTGAACAAAATATTGAAGCGCAGGCACTGCAAAGTGAGTTGCGCCAGAACTCGCAAAACTAGCAAGGATTTTGCCCTTTGGTTGTTTATCGCATGAACTGTGCTAAGATTGTCGCACCAGAAAAGCACGCTTCTGTTAGACAGACGGAGCCCCCAAATTTCCATGGCAACCATGATCGGGAATAACTCCAACAAAAGCATGTCTCTGGTGAGACCCTCTCGCACCCATGCTTCCGGCCACACTTGCGCACACCAACTACCGGCTAGGAAACAGCCAAAACCACATGCCCCAGAAGCATCAGTAAACAGTTGCAGGAAAGAATTATCCACCGCCGGTCCCATCCATATCCTTATTCCATTAAAGTCTTCCAAAAAGGTCGACCATATGGAGAAATCACGCCGTATCTCGGTGGATAACCGAATCAAATGATGCGGTTTGGCGACCCCGGCGGTGGCCCTTTCAAGCCTGCGACAGAAAAGTCTACCCATAGGTATTACCCTACAGGCGAAGTTCAGCTGACCAAGAACCGACTGGGCCTGCCTGAGGGTAATCTTGCGGGATCCCCCGCAAATTGAAACTGCTTCCTGAAGCTTGCGCACCTTGTCTTGAGGGAGACAACAATGACCCTGGACTGTGTCTATTTGTATTCCCAAAAAGGGCAAGCATGTAATTGGGCCCTCTGTTTTTTCCTCGGCAATTGGAACACCAAACCTTTGAAAAAGTAAACGAACAGTGGACAACAGGAACGCGCATCGATCCGAGTCCGGGGGGCCCACACACAGGAAATCGTCCAAGTAGTGTGCGACACCCCCCCCCCCCCCAACTCCTCTTCAACACACCAATGCAGAAAGGTGCTGAACTTCTCAAAAAAGGCACAGGATACCGAACACCCCATTGGCAAGCATTTGTCAATGAAATATTCCTCTCCTATGCGGAAGCCCATGAACCTAAAGGCATCGGGGTGCAAAGGGAGGAGCCGGAAGGCGGACTCCACGTCGATTTTTGCCATAAGGGCACCTGGCCCAAACGATCGGACCATCGCCAAGGCGTCGTCAAAGGACTGGTAAGTCACCGAGCAGCACTGTTCAGGTATTGCGTCGTTGACCGACCCACCCGAGGGAAAAGACAAGTGTTGAATCAACCTGTACTTCCCTGGGTCCTTTTTCGGAACAACTCCCACGGGCGAGATGATCAAGTTCGCCAGGGGAGGAACCGAGAAAGGCCCCGCCATGCGTCCCAGATGCACCTCCTTGTCCACCTTCTCCCGCAACACAGCTGGGAGAGAGCGAGCGGATTGTAAATTCCTAAAAGACCCCCCTTTAACTTCACCTTTTATTGGCAACCGAAAACCATCTCTAAAACCTTCAAACAAGAACTTCGCAACTAACTGATCCGGGTACCGTCTAAGCCATGATGCCATGGCTTCAACGCGAACCGGAGTATGGGCTCTAACGAGAGGGGCCAACGTTGGAGGGTTTCTGAGCTGTGGACGTGCCCGCTCCTCCCCCTCTGGAGGAGCGGGTACCGCGAAAGCAGCTCACCGCTGGGTGGTTACCCGAACAGTGTATACATATGTGCTTAAAACGGCACCGTTGTCCCAATTGGCAGGATGAATTGTTATAAGCATAACATTTACCCTTCGCAGAACCAGGGGTGAATGACCTGCCCCCTGGCGCAAAACGCTTGGCGCTACCGCTCTCCGCCACTGGCCGTTGAGGGGTATAAGGAACGGTGCCCGCTGCCTGGGGAGGCCTAGCGCCCTCTACTGGATCCAGCTGAGTCCTAGCTACCTCCATCCATACCTCGATGTCCTTGCAGCCGAAATCCATGATATGTAAACAATCCTGTTTACTTCTGAATTGCTCGTCATACTTTCTCCACGCTATACCTCCATACTTTACATACATATCATGAACCATATGTATGTAACGTATTATGTTCATGTGCTCGTCGGGCCTGTCCTCTAGATAACAGGCCGCAAACACACAGAAACCAGCCAGCCAGTTATCATATGATCTAAAGGCATCAGACCCTATGCCCCCTTTTGCTTTCGCTGCTTTGTAAGCCTTTTTAGAGTCATCTGTTAAACTAAAAAGGTCCACAAAGTCCCCTTTCTCTATTTTCTTCCTGCAGCTTTCCCTAAGACCGCGTAGCACTTTTGTATAGTCGCAATGCACTACCCCTGGCAGGTTGCGCCTCTTTCTCTCCCTTTTGGAAAGTGCAGCCACCTTTCTACGCTTTCTGCTCTGTGCTATGCGCCCAGCCTCCTTCTTTGCATATTTTGCCGCACGCTTGCGAGCCTTTGCCATACTATCAGCGTCAGAACGCCCCGCAGAAGAAGAAGAAGAGGATGATGAAAACCGGGTTGAATGTGACTCCACAGAGGAGGAGCCAGACCCGTCGTCACCCTCAGAGGCCTCACCTGACGACTCTGGCTGAGCGGCCCACGTGTCGTCATCAGTATCATCTTCCTCCTCCTCGTCAGGAACTTCCTCGGGTTCTTCCTCGTCATACTCGTCAGCAGCAGGGGCACCTGCAAATATATCCTGAGAAAGCCCTGAGGACCGCCCCCGGCGGGCACTCCGGCGAGAGGACCTCTGATTTAGACCTGAAAACCTCCCTTCCCTGGGAGGCACCCCTGATGTGCCCTGTGCCTGGGGGTCTCTAAAAGCCCTCACAAAAGCTGAGCAACCCGGGATTTCCTCACCATCAATCCCCTGCCCATCATCTTCATAGGGAGAACTGTCCACCAATGGAGCTAAGGCACCCGCCATGGACGACAAGGCAGCAGACAGCAAGGCTGGATCAAAAGCAGCCGTAGGGGCCCCTGACCTGCCGGTACCCCCGGAGCCAGCGCCTGCCCCACGACGACCAACCCGGCCCCTTGCACCAACACCCCGCTGTCCGCCACCCCCCGCTGCCCTGGGGGCACCCCTGACTCTCTCCGGTGTCCAGTCCCTATCCTCTGAAGCCTCCTGGTCAGCAGCATCAGGCTCATAGCTGCCAGCCCCATGTCCTGCAGCTCCACTGTCCCCCGCACCGAGGCCACTCCCCCGCCTCAGCATACCTCTGGACGAATGCCCTCTCCTGCCTGTACTTTGTGACCGCGCTGCTGCGGCAGAACGCGGCACAGTAACTACAGGCGCGGAGGCAGACACTGCTCGTCTGCCTCCGCCTCTCACCCCAGCAGGAGACGGCATCCCCCTGCCTCTCCCGTCCCCACGACAAGCGCGTACAGCAGCCCGGCGCCCGTGTGATGTCACAGCCCCACGCCTCGCGGCCGGGCGACGAGCGGCTCGCGCCGCAGCCACAGTCCACAATTCGGGCTCCATGGCTGCCGCACTCACCCCCGCCAGGTCCCCGCCGCCGGCCAGGGCATCCAGACCACGGGACCCACGAGTAGCCGCGCCGCGGCCTACCCCGCCGTCCGCTGCGAAACGAGCAGGCAGCCCAGCGGAGCATCTAGGGCGACAGGAGGGGGCACGCATCGCTCTGGACATGGCTAATCAAGCAAAGGTACAGCTTTGAGCTTACAGAACGCCAACTTTTACCTCACAAAGCCCTGGATAAGCTACAGATACGTGTACTCACCAGAACTTTCTCAGGAAAAAGAGGCTGACTCCTCCTTTTCCTGTCCCTATATTCCTAGCTAACAGATCCCTGCCCAACTACCCATTGGCTGCTCCGTGTCACATGCTATTCCTATGCACACACCCAGCCTGGTATGTTTAAGCCACTCCATGTCTATCAGACACTGCGTTGTTCGACAAGTAATGCAATGCACTATTCCAATGTGTGCCTCTTACCTTCTCCAAATCATGAGTCCTACAACCATGGAGAGCAACACGATAAATCCTGCTACAGATACAATCACTATGATGATAAGAGGATTCTGCTCACTGGAGGCTAGGGCCACTGCAATAGAAATGATAAATATATAAATTTAAAGAAAAGAGTACTTTACATTCAGACATACTGTAATTAGAAAAACAATATTAAGTACAGTATAATTTTGAATTCCTAATTTTCATGACAGTCCTATCCCAAAAGTAAATCCAGTTGTGGCAAAAGTTAACATAATACTTGGGTTTGATCATGCCGGATTATTGGGGAAACATTGTTTTTATTTTAGAATGTTATCAGAATCTTAAAGCACATGACTAACTTTAACAAGCAATTATTATTTTACTGTGCGTAGCATTTTTAAAAGCCTAGCTTTTAAAATGTTTCAACAAAATCATTGATGGTGGCCATTTTTCTTGAAGGCAGACATTATGGTGGATGCACATTCATTTGATAACATTGAAAAATGAACACGTTTTGTAGTAGCAATGCTTCTAATTTGTTAGGTAAATGACCTAGAACATAATTCAATTTATATTATTGATATCAGATATAACTAGAGGCGCCACAAGTTACACAGTTTGGCTTTTTCCAAGAGTCAGATTTCATAAAGTAGCCACGAAATACAGTATATGGGCCTGTATGGCTGCATTGAAGGCTCCTACATGCGCACTGCAGACCATGAGCATGTGCCGAGGACCGCAAATGCTCGCGGTCCACAGGGAGCATTTTGGAAACTTCAATGCAGCCAGGGCCAGTGCTAGGGTGTTTGGCGCCTACCTGCAAACTATAAATTTGCGCCCTCTCTACCATAGCTAATAAAAGGACAGAGCAAGCTGAAGGAGTGCACCAGAAAAAGGATGTGTTCTCACAAGGAAAGGTTTTGCCCACAGAATAGTAGCTCCAATTCAAATGATGCCAAACAGTACTCTACCACAATTTTATTTACGTTAAAACACACAGTATTTCCCCTTATTCACATTATGTCTTGCGGTAATGCCCCTTACGGTGTCATACAGTAGTGCCTAATTTACATTACAACACACAGTAGTACACATGTATAACACACTGTAGTGCAATTTATATACAATATCCACTGTAGTGTTAGTTATAAACAATGTCTACAGTAGTGCCCTTATACCGGACATAAGTCTAGTGCCTCTTATACACAAATAGCACATAGTAGTTGTGCCGCTTATACCCAAAATGCCCAAAGTAGTAGTTGTAATGTTTATACAAATAATGTCCACAGCAGTGTCCCATAATGTCTACAGTAGAAGTGCAAGTTCTACACATCTATAGTAGTAGTGTCATTTATATACACATAATGCCCAAATCAGTAGTGGCCCTTACACATAATGCCCACACTAGTAGTGCCCCTACAGAATAAAGCCTGTCACTGCTGCCTGTTTATCACACAGGTGCCACAGGGAGGAAAGAGAAGGTAGGAGAGGGGGGGTTTCCAAATCCTCAATCACAAAACAAAGAAACATAAAAGAAAAAAACTACTGGGTCCCTGGGGGCATGTCCTTAAGATGACAGGGGCGATCAGGCAGACTGGGATAGGGACGTTGGCACACAGATAGCCGCCGACACGCACACACATATAAATGGTAACACACAGACAGCTGCTTACAAAAACATGGATGCTAACATGTTTTCTGACATACAAACTCTGACTCACACACATAGATGTATGTGGAGACTGACACACAGACAGCTCCTGTCACACTTGCACACAGAAGCTGACAAGCAGATAGCCATTGACACACATGGACGCAGGAGCAGCTGGACTCTAACACACAGACATGCAGACATATGCTTACACTGACATGTACACGCTGACACACAGACATTGATACATGGATGCTGTGACACAGGCATTGAGAAATGCACACTGGCATACAAACATGAACACACACAGAAACACAGATGCTGACACACAGGCAGACACTGACAAGCTGACACAGATGCTGATTCCCAAACAGATGCTGAAAAGCTGATACATTGATTATGATGCACAGACACAATGACGTTGACACACAGACACACTGATGCTGATACAATGCTATACCCTGACACATGGATGCTGGCACACAGACAGGAACAGACACACAGACACAAGGATGCTGACATATGGATGCTGACGCAGTCAAATGGACGCCGACACAGACCCACAGCTGCCACTGGGTGGGAGAAAGGTAGCTGCCGAGTAGTGGGATAGAGGGAGAAGGGGAGAGAGACAACACAGCCGGGTTGAAGACCACGGCAGCCGGGTTGAAAATCACGAGAATGGGGGCACAGGGGTGGCAGGGAGAGAGGTAGAGAACACAAGGGGGCGTCAATGGTGTGAGATTAGGAAGTTGGGGTGCAGGATATATACAGTGAATAAGTGTATGTATCTATATAATATAAAAAGATACACACACACACACACACACACATACATACATACATACACATACAGTACATATATACACATACAATACATACACATAAAAAAAATTAAATAAACACACTTTTGAATAGAAGCTTACTGTTTTAGACCAGCAGGATGCTAGAGGGTTAAGTCTTTCTGTGGTCATTGTCGGGCTCCCTGTGCAGCAGCAGCTTGTAGAGAGGGGGAGGGCTTGTAAACGGAGTGTAGGGGGAAGAGTTCCGTTCCGTGCTTAGTAGCAGGAGATGAAACTCAGCAGCAGGGAGAGGATGCAGAAATAATTGCCAACCTGTGCGGACGGGCATGGGAGGCGCTCGTTGCTGGGAGGGACAGATCAGCTAAAGCTTCCGGCGCGCACACCGACAGCAACAGACAGCACTCAGCAGAGATGATATAGCTAGGAGGATGCAGCACGGGAGCGCCTCTCCTGCCCGGCGCCTCCCTGCACTGCATCCTCTGCTGAGCGGCTAGCGCCGGCTCTGAATGCAGCCACAGCCAGCGATAGCCTGTGAGCGCATGCCTTATGCTGGCTGATTTACAACAAGCCAGCGTTTTCTGTGAGTACCACACAAAAACACAGATGGGCCCAGACATTGGGAGGGATACTTCTGACATAATCAGTGGCCCCCTTCTCCCTACAGCCATTGCAGCGCAGAGTAAGTATTGACTGTCGTGGTGCTGCACAAGGGGTGGGTGGTGGTGGGACAATCGATTAGATTGTAAGTGTATTTTCCCCTCTTTGCATTTGCGCAGTGGGGAGGGGGTTGAATGATCGCAGGGTTACAAAATGTTGCAGCCATGTGATCAGGTCTGAAATGGCCCCTATGAGCATGAAAAAATATGACTGCAGCACTTAAGCCATTACTGCTTCCAGCTTTGAAGCATATGTCTATTGTCATAATTTCACCCCATTCCAGTTACAGGGTGGTATGTATCATGCATTGTCTTTTGAATGTTATACATCCCGCTACTTATTGCATGCCTAGATTCCTTTAGTAAAGCTGTATGCATATCATATTCAATTGCCATTAAAATTATGAAGTAAAGCTATTTCAGTCTGAGAGTCCTTCTGCACATGCATGGCTACTGGCCAGCTCAAGCTCTGGAAAGGTTTGCTTTTCAAAGATTTGTACATTTTAGCATTTTTAAAGTTTATCCAACCCATTATCTGCTAAATAAAGTGTTACTGATTACAAAAATAAATAATGAGTACAAGACTCTAGGGGGGGATTTAATAAGATAGGAGTTCTATTTTACATTGGATGTTGGAGTCTGTATCTTCGGCCATGTTTTGGATCTGGATTTGTTCCAAAACGCCACCCTTTTCATGTTTCGTGTTTTGTGTTTCATGTTTTAAATCTGGATTTTTCTTTTTAAACCACTCTCGTTTCCAGTTTATCGTGAACGCCTCAGAATGTTGCACGAGATGGCTGGATGACTATGCAAAGCGACACAAGTGGGTGGCACAAATTTGTGGCCCATCAAGGACTGGCACTACAGCGAAAGACAGGATGGGACAAAATATGCTCCAAAGAGCCCATAATGCAAATAAAATAGGTGCAAGATGGAATTGTCCTTGGGTCCTCCCATCCACCCGTATGTTGTATTAACAGGACATGCACAGTTTAACAAACCAATCATTTCAGTGACAGGGTCTGCCACAACTGTGTCTGAAATAATAGATTAATTTGGACCCCCCCAAAAAAAGATGTGCAAGATGAAATTGTCCTACATAAACAGGACATGCACAGTTTAACAAACCATTTCAGCAAAACGGGTCTACCATAACTGTGGATAAAATCATTGTTTTTTTGGGACCCCACAAATAAAAACAGTTGCTCTGTCTGCTGTATAAGCCCAGGAGTGCTGCTAACTCTGGTGTATAAGCCCATGGGTGCTGCCAGGGCTGCCAAGAGAAATCCTGGGCCCCGGTACAACAGCGTCACGGGGCCCCCCCCTGGAGTGGCGAGCTACAGAAAAGAGGTGCATACCTCCCAACTTTGGCAGCGGACAAAGGAATATATGTGTGTGCCGCAGGCACACGCCAAAAAATTTTGGGCGCCGTTTTGTCGATGTGAGGGCATGGCCAGTGCTGTGTGAACTGCTGGCCATGCCCTCAGCCTCCCCGCCTTATTAGACGCATGCAGTGTTTAATTCCCGCAGGACCGTCCCCAAAAAATGGGATGTCACACAAAAATCGATACACACTGACTATGCTACACCACGTTGCCCCCCCCCCCCCCAGTAAGGCTTCTAATACTTCTAATAAATTATAAATTACCTGCTTGTTGCCAAGGGGGTAAATGTCCATTGCCAAGGGGGTTAATGTCCGTTGCCAAGGGGGTTAATGTCCGTTGCCAAGATGGCTAATGTCGGTTACCAAGGGGTTAATATGCAATGCCAGGGGTTATTGCTTGTTGTCAAGAGGAGTTAATGTCTGTTGCCAAGGGTTCTTGCTCGTTGCCAAGGGGGGGTTAATGTCTGTTGCCAAGGGGTTAATATGCATTGCCAGGGGTTATTGGATGTTGCCAAGGGGTTATTTTTTGCCAGGGGTAAATGCTCGTTGCCAAGGGGGGTTATTTTCCATTGCCAGTGGTTCTAGCTTGTTGCCAAGGGGTTAATCATACTTGCCTACTTTTGAAAACTAATTTCAGGGAGATTTGAGCTGCTAAAAGAACGCAATGTGTCACTGAGAGGTTGTGTCATGCTCTGCCCAGAGGGCGTGTCTAACTTCACCTATGGGCGCACCTATGGCCACTGGCAGAAGAAAACTCTGGAACACTTTGGGCCTGATTCAGTTACGGATGTTGCTTCCTGTAACACTGCACTAAACATGTGAAAGAAAACTTCTCCCTCTTTTGCTGCCTATACGTATATAAGTATGCATTACACACATCTACCCCACAACCCTCCCCTTATATTGCAATCAGTACACACCACTATATTACATTACACACATTCCCCCACATTACACCCAGTACATACATGCTATTACATTACACCAGGGCTTGGCAAATGTTTAAAAATGTAGGAGCCAGGATGAAAATGTGGGAACTGCAATGTCTATTATACATGCTACACACCCATTACATATTATACCACTTGCTTGATGCTAGGGGTAACATACACACCCCCATTATACAGTATTACATTATACACATCCCCCCCCCCCCACAAAAATTAAAATTTATTTTAAAGCCATTAAAACCTCTGTTTTAAATTACACCCAGCCAACTCCTCCCACCCCCACCCCACATACATACATATTTTCTGCAGCCCCCACTGCCCCAGGAGATACAGCTCTCACTTGGCTGTGTTCTCCCTCCTGTGGTGTAGGGACCCGGCAGTGTAGTGGAGCAGGCAGATAAAGGCAGACATATAGGAGCAGGAAGAGGCAGGAGCAGGGCTTGTCCCTGACACACGGAGCCGGGCTGCTGCTGCTCTGAGTGTGGTGGGTGGGGCCAGCCCCACAGTGCAGAGCCCTGGCTGTCAGTCTCACTCTCCCCTGCTTCCGCTGATCAGACACTAGAAGTCATTTTTCACTTCCAGCGTCTGACAGGGAGCACAGCCCGGCAGCATTACCAGGAAGTGCAGAGCTGTGCTTCCTGTCAGACGCTAGAGGTGAACTATGACTTCTAGTGTCTGTCTCTCACTCTGTGTGACTGTGCACTATATGCAGGGGAAGGGGAAGGCAGAGGCAGCCGCAGATGACAAGCGGGTGGCCGGACACATGGGCGGGTGGTCAGGCGGGCGGACACTAGTCCTCCCGCAGCCCCAACAAATATTTTTTTTTAAAGTGTGTGTCTGGACCCGGGCCCCCCTGGCAGGCCCGGGCCCAGGTAAAATGTACCCGCCCCCCCTGCCTCTCGGCGGCTCTGGGTGCTGCTAAGTCTGCGGTATAAGCTCAGGTGCGCTTTGTATTTAAGTTAATGGAGGACAAACAAATAAAAGATCAGGAAAGCGACACAAGTGGGTGGCACAAACACCTGGCACTTCGAGCAGTGGCACTGCTGTGATTGCATAGGGAATACGTTTTCATTGAATTTTGTGTTGAAGAAGCAAAAGATAAACTATCTTTTGTCTAGGAGGAACTGTTAGTCTTAAACACTAAAATGAAATTGACCCCAAGGAATCCAAACATAAATGGTTATAATGTAAACTTTCCATCTTACACTTACGGGGTTATTCTGGTTCACTCACAAAGCAAATTCACTCTCTAATGGACAAATCCATATGCACTGCAGGTGGGGCTGATGTAACATGTGCATAGAGAGTCCCTATTTTAAAATAGTGTCATTAGTATCCTAACTCAGAAATGCAGTGGTACCCACTGTGCACTTAACCACCCACATGTGGACAGGACAATGTGGATCATATTATCTATATTTCCTTACCACATGTATTGTTTTACGCAAACACATTCATTGTAGAGATAATTTATGTTGTGAGTCAAATAACTGCAAATTCCAAAAAGTCCCATGTTTTTCTGTCATAATTTATATGATAGCGGAGGCTAATTTTATTCCAGGAGCATTCAGGAGATGTTGTCGGTGGCCCGAAAAAGGGTGGTCAATCTGTGGAGATTTTGGCCACTGTACTTAATCCCAGGTATCGTAAACTTGTGTCTTTGCACAAAGATCTGTTGGTGAGAAAATGGTCAGCTCAAGCAGAACGTGACATGGCGACATTTTCAAAACACCAGCTACAATGACGGACATGTCTTCTGTCACTGCATATGATGCTGTCTCTATTGAAAGAATGGTGTAGGATTATATATTTATAGAGGTAGGAGGGCCCTGATTGCTAGCTTACAATCATGTAATATATTGGCAGGAAAAAGATGCAATATTTCAGTTGGGCCTTGCACAAACTACCTTTGTTTTACTCCAGTGTGTCTACGCTTCATTGCAATTTAATATCTAATACAGCAAGCCTGGTGGGAATCCTCAAACAGTGCTCGGGTCTGTACTTGGATCTGGGGTGTTTTGGGATTTGGATTTTGTAAATCTGAACCAGCTCAACCCTATCATATTTATTATCTTCTAGAATGTGCTAAATTAATTAGAGGTAGATTAAATAAGAAGCAGATACAACTGTCAATGGAAAATTGTTTCCATATTTCTACAAGTTTGTACATTAGCCTGTGAATGAGTGACATATTTTTAATATCTTTGTTGGTGACATTGCAAATAGTGTTAAAGGGAAAGTATGCCTTTGTTCACATACACAAAAGTATGCAACATGTAGACACACCAGGAGGGGCACACAACTGACTGAGGTTCTAGGTAGACTAGTGGAATGGTCAAGAATGTGTCATCTTCAATTTATTTCAGAAATACAAAATCATGCACTTAGATATCAAATCCCCAAAAGCTAAATATAAAATTAAGGGCATTATAATGGAAATACAGCGCAGTAAGGGATTTAGAATTCACAATTTCAGATGATTGAAAGCAGGAAGCAATGTAACAAAGTAATGAGGAAGGTAAGTCAGATGCTTGGTTGCATATGGAGAGGAATCAGCACTAGAAAGAAGTAATAATGCCACTGAATCTGTCATTGGTACGACCTCATCTAGAGTACTGTGTCCAGCTCTAAAGGCCATACCTCCACAAGGATATAATTACATTATAAAAGGTACAGAGAAGGCCAACTAAATTGGTACATGGCTTACATCACAAATCTTACCAGGTAATATAAAAAGAACTTCATTTGAATAGTTTGTAGCGGAGAAGGGGAATGGGGAACATAGTAGAAACTTGTGGGAGAAATTCTCCCTGGAAGGAGGTAGGATCAAAGGAAATTTGAGAACAATGACTTCATAGAACAGGAAGATAAATGGAATACCCTACCATCAGAGGTGGTAGAGATTAATACAAAGAATGTAAACATGCTTGGGATAAGTATGAGAATATCCTTACAGAACTGAAGGAACAAAAAGTGTTGATGTTGCAAAAGAATAAATGAAAAAGGACATACAAGATGGGCCAAGATGCTCTTATCTGCTGTCAAATTCTATGTTTGTATGTTTCTGTGGGTGTGGCATATTGCAGAGGATATCCTGGAAATGTACATTGTATACCAGTGAACAAAAAAAATACTTTTATTGGTATATATTTTCTTTACTTTAAATAAACATAAAGACGCATGTTGTCCTCTTCACACAATCATTTTAATGAAAGCTGTGTTTTAAAACTACTCAACTGAAATATTAAATTAATACTCTTGGCTTCCATGGTCTTCATGCAGTCATGTAAGCTGGCTTGAGAAAAAATATTCCTGTTTATCACAAGGCCATATTAAAATGATGACATCTGAATGCTTTTGTTATTCATTAATTTTCTGCCACCCAATGTTTGCATGAGAAGGCTCAAGGCAGCTACAATTTTTTCCATAAAATTTTTATTGGATTCAATTCATTCTGAAAATGTCTCTTGAGCAGTAAACGGATGCAATTTAAGGCCCCGTTAAGCACAATCTGTAAAATTCATACTGAGCAAGCCATCATTCCAACCTTTCATTTATAACTGTGGTGTCTGTTTAAATGGAAATCATCCCTTTTTCAGATGACAATATTTTTGTCATGCATGCCACCTCCATGCCTTTTTAGCAAACTGTGTGTGAGCTGTCTGTATTGTGGCTTTTGAGCCTTTAAATGGAAAAAAATGAGAGGCTTTCATACATACATACAATTTCTCAGCAGATAAAAACCATTTCCTTGACTAATCTGCTCTTTTACAAATTGATATAAAATCCTTGATCTAGTTAATCTTTTACCTCGTCTTGCAGTGTTAGTCCAAATTATATGGCCAATGCAGGCAAAGATTGCTGTGGCAAAAAGAGCAGGACTGTGCGTACTGTAGTGCTCTTTTTTGGCTTCACATTGCAATACAAAAATCTATTTTACTATTAAAATATCGAGTATTATTTTCCACTTTGTCGTTGTTTTATACATTTGAATTTTTGGTGAAACAATACTGATACATCACTAAAAAAGTATTTTATTTAGTGTACTATTAAAGTGGACCTTTCCCAGAAATAGGAACCTTAAATTATTGAGTTATATTTGTTACTGCCAAAGTGTGCCACTACAAGAGCATAATCAAAAAAGCCCCTCTTTGTGTATTCTCTAATATGGGTGCACAGAGTTTCACCTAGCCAATGAGAAGTGACCATGCTGATCTAGTTGGCAATAGTATCGCCTATTCAACTGTCTAATTTCCAATATCCAGAGTAATCTGGAATCTCATGAGTTTATCAGTTATGATAGACTGAATTATTTTTGTATTATAATTTACTGGATGATTCCATGTCAGGGATATGACACTTTAAGGAAGACAGATAAGTTGTTTGAATGTATGGCCATTGTACAGTATATTATAAGGGGTTATGACACCCTAGGCTAAAACACTTGTGGAACCCCTAGTAAAGTTGCTAAGTACACAATTTTTTGAGTTTACACAATTCACTTGTTTGATTTGTATGCAGTCAACAGCCTGACAGTCAGAAGGCCGACAGCTGGATCCCGATGGACAGAATCCTGATACATTCCTTGGTAGCCAACTACTTGGGTTAAGGTTAGGCAGTAATGGGACATTAGGGTTAAGCTGTGGGAGAGAAAGGTTAGGGTTAGGCTGTGGGGAGGGATTCTGTCCATTGGGATTCCAATGTCAGTATGATGACTATTGCCATCCCAACTGCAGGGATTTTGTATCCAACGTATTTGATTGTGGCATCTATTTATGTTTGTGGTGGTTATTAGACTTGGAATGCTTATTCAGCCAGCACATTTCTTACATATAATTTTACATGTATGTTTATATGTGATGGCCGGCTCCCCTCTGCAGTCTTTGGTTGGTGCTGCTACTGGATGGGTCTCTCTGAAATGTATACAGGAGGACTTGTGATGTGGAGCCATTCAGTTATATTAAACGTTCTTTGAGGATGTGGGCTATGACTAAAGAAAGCATTTCATGTGCACAAATTTGTTACCGTTTGTTGCAAACATACTGTATATTATTAAGAAGTCTTGGTGGTACTCTTTACCTAGAACGGCGCCCGCGATTGGCGTCCCTTCGCGGGCTTCACAGGTGTCCGCGTCGCCATGGACACCTGGGAAGCCCGCGAGGGGACGCGTATAACTGTGAAGGTATCCGCGTCCGCTCGCCACGCTTCGGGCTCGGTGGCTCGCTGCGCTCGCCACACTATTCTATTCTCAACTCCACGCCGACGTGGATAGTGGGGGTATGAAAAGGTCAGAGGACGCGTACCGCCGCCCCTCGCGGGCTCGCTGCGCTCGCCACGCTTCGGGTTGATGTTGATCGTGGGGTGGCGTTAACAATTGTGGGGGCCATTTCAGACTTCACGGTGACTATTTGGGCTCTGTGGCCCATTTAACATTGTTTCCTATGGAAAAATCGCGGGCATTGAGGCATTGAACACTAAAATCGCGTCCAATCTCACTTTTAACATTGGTCCCTATGGGAAATCGCGGCCATCGCATCGCACCCGTTTTTTAGTGCATTCGATGGTCGCGATGGGCGCCGTTCTAGGTAAAGAGTACCGTCTTGGTTATTATATACATTTTCAGCATACTGCAATATATTGCTGTCATGTGAGTGCACTAAGAGCGCTGATATGTTTATACTTTACTCTGAAGGTTAATGTCAATCTGGTGCTGAGGCTACAAAGATCCTTTGATGTGAACAAATATATCACCTTTGTGGTATGCATATATTACCAAGGGACTTTAATTGCTATTTGCTTTTAATATAATATTGTAAATTATATCTCCTTTTTTTAGGTTTATTTTCTGCTGGACTTCTTCATAATACCATTGAGGATAAGTAAAAAAGAAACGGTTATTTTTGCATTCTGGGAAGCATAACAGTTATGAAAGCATCCGTATTATGTGAATATTCTGCACGATGTTTAGAGATGCCCCTGTTTTGGTTTTGGTTCTAAATCATCATCAGGTTTTGTTTTTTGCACTTGGTTTTGACAAAAACGCACTCTTGGGGTTTGTTTTTGGTGTTGGTGTGGGGGGATCTGACATGATAATGTCACAGATCATGTAATATTGGCCTAAGACATTAATTACATCAATAACTTTAATTTTCAGTTACTATATTTCCCATCAGTTTTGCAAATCACACAGTTCACAATATTGTTCACCAATATTGTCCAATGGCTGGGTGGCCAAACTGAGCAACAGAGCAAGGGCACAAACACATTGCAGTTTAAAAGAATCTAGCACATACTGTATATGAAACTTTGCTACCCAGCAGTGTCAGACAGAATAGCAGTTTAATAGATTATACACCCCCATAGAAATCAGGAATGTCTACATTATACAATAATTAAATCAGAGACCTGGGGAAATGGAGGTGGAATATATCTGAAGTGGAAGACAGGTAAATAATCAATTGATTGAGTAGAATTTTAAATGATTGATAAAATTTGATTACTGTATAATATTTTGATTCTGAAACTATACATTTTTGGGATATCAATATTCTGATAGTTCATTTAAATGACTTTGAATCTGAACATGCACAATGCTAGTCTACCGCACCTCTGGAGGCCCTAATCGGACATAACAAAATCACAGTTCTCCACTATATAGTTTTATTTCCAGGTGGATCTATATATAAGTATCTGTGTGGAAAGAAATAGCGAGCTTTCCCTCGTTTGGGCTGGCGTCGCAAAACTTGATGGGTGGCTGGAGCCCCATGTGTAGATTATGGACACTGGGGGCTAGTTTACCCTTATTGTTAATTCTTGCTAAATAGTGTCTGAGCGCTTGATGGTATCAACTTACATATGCACCATAAGGGTATCTAATTTTTTCATCCAATCTGGAATTGGGTGAAAACTGGCCAAATTGTACTAGTGTAACTTTACACTGCAAAAAGTTTGGACTTGCCTTTATCAAATCTAAAACTCTCTGCACATTTCTCTGCCTGCTCAGAGTCCCTCGCACCCATGGAAGAGAGACAGTTCTCTCCTCCTTGTGGTGCCATATAGAAGGGGCAGGGCTAAATTGTGTGAATTTGCATCATTTGTCCCTGCCCCCTTATCCTTAGATTGCTCTAATTTCAGAGGCAGTGACTAGTGATGTGAAGCCCATCCCTACCACCTCAGTGGCCAGTTAATTCTCCTCTCAGAGCTTTTCCTCTAGAGACGATTTTTAATGTAGACATGTATGTTTTACATATGCCTCTCCTTTTACAAAGGTGCAATGTTACTTAATTTTACTTGACCCCAAGGTTTCATTTTTAATTAGCAATGTACAGGATTTTTTTTAAATTACTGATGTCTACAGATTAATTATTATGATGGGAACAAAATAAACATTGACTTTTAACAAATAGATTTTTATATATATAAAAAAAAATAAGAACCATTTTATCATATATCATTTTCCATTAAAGAACATTTAAATATATTGTTGAAATAATAATAAGCTATGTGCTTCTTACTTGCTGGCAGGATAGTGTAGAGACAATAATATTGGGCTTTGTCTGCACTTTATTAAAAGTTACTTACCCTTTTAAACTTGGAACTATTTTATCCAGTTCTCAGATACAATACTATTTGTGAATCTCATTTCTGACCCAAAGTTTAATTTTTTAATTCACAATGTACTTTTTTAAATTGCTTTACTAATATCTACAAATTAAAAATTATAGAAGGAAATAAAATAAACATTGACTCTCATAAAATGCTACTAATGAAAAAGAAATAACCATTTTTCAAATACAAAATGACAAAAACACATCAAATTCTCTGCTCACCAATGACCTTATTAAAGCTATTCAGGCTACACCAAGCCATACTATATATTACAGTTGTGTCCTGCATTAAAAATAGACCCACATATGAGATGTTTGGTGATTGGTGATGCCTGCTCATTACATAAAAGTTTAGATGAGGTGAAAGCATTTTTTAAGTGCATGGAGAACCATTGTTAGAGGTGCCTCTTTTTTCTTTTATTGAAATGATCACCAAGTAAATGCTAGTGTTCTGTTTTTGCAAATATTTTATAGTTACAACAGACTTACCATGTTGTTTAGAAGGCAACTAATCTTGAGGGAAAGTAACTAAGGGCCCTATACACTGGGTGTTTTACCTGCAATTTAGGTTTGTATCCTTTGATTGCAGCTATTAATAACAGGATAAGATCCCAAAGTGCAGGAGACTGACAGCAAGTCCAATCCAATGTGTGGTCCCATGTGTATCGTACTGGACCCTCCAGTAACACAAAATCTATTTTTTTCTATGTACAGCTTTGCCCCTCCTCTGTCCATCCTCAATAATGCACCTTTATTTTTGAAAAACTGCAGCCTGATTGTTCAGAATAAGGTGCCAGTGAAAACCTACAATACTGTTGTAAGCAAGTTAGCAGTTAAATGGAGTTAACAGTTCATTTGTTTTTACTCCATGTCATTAAAATTGACAAGTGGGTGGAGATAAATACATCAAGTGCCAAATCGCATGTAGCCATCCAGGGAAGCTTCTGGGGAAGTTTAAAGGAAATCAGGTCTGACTTGTCTTTCAGACAAGTCGGACCTAGGTGTGAGCACACCCCCCCCCCCCCACACACACACACACAGACATCTATACAAAGACATTTCTAAAATCCTGAGTTACCTTGTGCCAGGAAAGCAGTTCTTCCAATGCTGAGAACCAGTCCCAGGTTACCCGTTTACACTGCAGCTCATCCAGTTCCTTGTCAGGTAAAACCCTTCTAACTGCCAGGGTTGGATACTCGGCTCACCGAATTCGGAGCTTGTACTCAAAAGACAACACCATCTGTAGATGGCATTGCCTAACAGAAGACTACTAGCTTCTTACCACTTACTTCCCCAAGAGGGATCCAATAGTATACCTCCCAGTAACCCTTAATGGCCATACATGTGCAGAAGGACACCTGGGTCATATAAACCCAGAAGTCGTCAAACCTCAAAGGACAGCTCTTATCAGAACACTGCAGATTTAATCATACAGTCGGAGCCCATCTCATCTATCTTCCTTAAGCCATGGCTCAGCATAGCTAGCCATGGCTATCCTATTGTTCTCAACTGCAATACAATACATAGAACAATACAGTAGGGGATTAGCAAAGTAATCCAATTATTTACTTAATCCTATTATAGGGATAGATGACAGTGGCTCCATCTGTAGTTCTTTATGCATATGGTGCTAATATACTACACTATGTATGCAATCAAGTGCTGGATGTATTGCATTTGGAATGTGATGCATGATGGGTCAAATATAATCCTGTGGCAAAAAAATTTAAAAATGTCATTTGTATGAAGCTTTACATTTACTGCAAAAGTTTTTATGTAAGTAATTATGATGTGCATTAACAAGATATTAAACTTAGTGTTTGCAGTGCATGCCAAGTACTTACATGCCTTTGTGTTAATTGCCATAGTATATTAGATATCATTATGCATTGTCTATGAGGAAGTTATAAAGCAGCTAATTCTTGTAAGCTAAAAATATAACTGGGTATGTCAGACCTAACCTACATAATTAAAGTACAACTAGAATCATTATAGATTAGGGACATTATAGATTAATTTAATGCCCTTCCTGCTAAATAAAGGAAGATTATTTTTATGCGTGCGTAAAAAGCACTCTTGACACATTATTCCTCGACAGTCTCAAACATGTATTCTGCTGTTTTTTTATGATTATTTGGCCACTAGAGGAATAATTTTATTGGCATCTGTGACTGTTATTCTGACATTTTTATCTTCGCTAAATTTGGTTCCTCTCATTCATCCTGCAGAATATTAAATTCTCTCACTATACTCCACAATGGCTTTGAGCAATAACTTTTATGTAAGATTTGTAAACAGTAAAGTGACTCTAAACAATATTATAAATAGTTTAAATTATTGCTAATTAAAATTGTACATCATGAAATATCTATGGTTTGATTACATATTAATTAAGAAACCTCTCCCTGTAAGTAAAGTGGGTAGGGTCTATTTATAGGGGATTATTTATACCTGACTGCACGGCTGCTAATTTGCAGAGCCTTAGGTTGGGTTACAGCTGAGGAGCTGGCCGACAGCCGTGACCCTGTTCCGATCTCGGTCTGCTCAACCGAGAATTTGCAGACGGGGTTCAATGTCCTGCCTGCAGCAGGACGAGAAGGGGGCGTGGTCACGAGCTGCGGCTGGGAATCGGCGGCCTGAACCCGGGAGCTCATCAATTCCAGTATGTTTTCGGCAGAACGAGCCTAACTGCTTGTGAAGTCAGGCTTGTTTTGCCGAGATCCCCTGTTCAATGGGAGATGGCTGCGGGAGATTGTATACCCCCTTACCATAAGGTAATCATCACCTACAGTCAGTGGTGTAACTATGGGGCTGCAGCCCTCGCGTTAGCGGGGAGGCGCCGGGGTCTGCGGGCGCTATTGTTTCTCCGCCAGCTCCGCACTGCTTGTGGGTGCAGCGGGGAGCTGGCAGGGGGGTCCGTGCGGTGCAGGGGTACCTGTGGTGAGGGAGAGCCTGGAGGGCCCTGTGGCGCTGAGTATGACGATGCCCGGGTCCCTGCAGTGAAGTGCAAACAACGCGCTATCTCCGCCGTGCGGCGGCGCGGGAAGCGCTTGTGACTTTGAAAACACTGGGCGCATGCTGATTGGCTGAATCTCAGCCAATCAGTGTGCGGCCAGTGTTTTCAAAGTTAGAAGCGCTTCCCGCGCCGCCGTTGTCACCACTTCACTGTAGGGACCCGGGCATCGTCATACTCAGCGCCGCAGGGACCCAGGCGGCTCTCCCTGACCACAGGTACCCCCGCACCACACGGACCCCCCTGCCAGCTCCCAGGGGGGTCTTCTTTTCTTTTAACGGGGGCGGCGAAAGTGTCCCGGCGGGGGGGGTGCAAAAGTTTTTGTTACGCCACTGCCTACAGTAGCCAGAGTGAAATCCCACCCTGTGCAGCCTGCAAATGGCTTGTGAAAATTATGCTCATTGGTGATTAGTAGCAAATCCCAGGACTTAATCGATAGAAACCCGCTGTTCAGGACCAGTTCTGACATCACACGACTTCCCTTCAAACCCCCAGGCATGTATGTGTTTTCCCTGGTACTCCCAGAAAATGTCTGGTTACCACACACAAATGCCAGCTTCATGTCAATGAACTTAAATATAGCCAACGATACAAAAGTAGCAGGATTTTATCACAGAATGGCCTTGTGCATGTGTACTGCAAGCCATAAGCATGTGCAGTAGTTCTATTATCACATGGCCTGCAAATTTACATATGTCAGGTCTAAATATCCCCTATATCTCTACATTGATTGAGATCACAAGAGTGCTCAGAACCATGACATAGTCCACCAGTCTAAACCCCTATTCTTGACTCCCTCATAACACAGCTCCTGAACCTTCACCTCCACCCCCCCCACCCCACTCCTGACATGGACCCCTCAGCTCAAACCAATGTTACTCCCCCCAGACATCTCCTGGATCTCCACTTGATCAGGTATATGAAGCTGCTCTGCTCCTCACTAGCAAAAGCTCTTCCTGAGGGCTGTCAGGTAACAATTTGGTCACACTTTTACACAACATGGTGTTAGTATGCATATATGGGCAATGCAGCATCCCTGGCAGCGCATCCACATCATCCCTGGCAGCATGTGCGTCACTGGATGCATGTGCATATGGGACTCGAGGTCCAAAACAAGGTCCTATCATCGCAAAGGATGGCAAAGGACAACAAGAGTTGAATAGGGGAGAGCCTAGATCAGCTGGTCCTTTCCCTCCATTGTGCAACTCACAGCCGCTGACAGGGGAAAGTATTTAAAAGAAAATCAAAAGTGTGCAGGGGTATAACCTGCTAGACCATGCCCATTAACACTCCCTCTCCCCAAAGCCCCTGGACCCTGTAGCAGCTGCATGAACTGCACCATCTGTAGTTACGCTACTAGAAAAGAAACATAATAATATTAATATTTACAGGATAGAAACATACATTTTGAGGGCAGATAAGAACCACTTGGCCCATCTAGTCTGTCCATTTACATACACACTTACACACTAGAGGGGGGACACCAAAACCTTCTGTTATATTTTTGGAATGTTGGAGGAAATCAGACTAAACAGATGAAACATAAATAAGTATGGGAATATAACTCAATACTGTTAAGGAAATGGTGGAAGGCAATAATGGTAACCTTCGCACTGTCCAACAGGATATTCCCCAATATTAGGTATTAGGTATACCAAGCCTGTATATATCTCCTGCGGACAGCAGCAGATATAGTATCAGAGATACCTGCTTTTCTCTTGATCTCAAAGTATACATTTATGTGGACTGCTTATGTGCAGAATATACCAAATTACAGAATGTCAAGCTTGGATCAGATAGCTAATGTTTATACAGTATGTGTGTACTATTTTGTGCTGTACACTTTAATAGTAGACATCAGTGGATGGAAGTTTGGTAGATATGTCAGTTGTATAGACTTAACCAGCAGCTTTAATTATTCAAAAGGAAGAAAAATGTGTATGTAATACCACTAGGGTGCTAAATAGGCACTGCCCTTGGCTAAATTCAAATCTAGCAGCAGTTTAAAAATAGGGGTGGTCAGCCCCTAAAAGGGAAACAAGAAAAAAGAAAAAGATACCCAGCGAGACGCGTTAGGCTATAGCACCCCTGCCTTTCCTTCCTATCAAATCTGTGGTACAAAGCTCCAACTCTCCACAAGGATTCTTGAACCAGGACTAAAAAGTGGACCATGCGGGTGTGGTATAACACACCGACAGTCGGGATTCCGACAGTCATTAGCCCGACATAAGAATCCAGACTGCATAGCGGGGGGGAGCGCAATGAAGCCCCTTGCGGGCTCGCTGCGCTCGCCATCTATTTTATTCTCCCTCTATGGGGGTCGCGGACCCCCATGAGAGAGCAGTCAGGATTCCGACATCGGAGTAATGACTGACAGAATCCCGACTGTCGGAGAGACGTCCTCCACCCGACCATGCTACATACTGGGGTTATACAATAACTACAAATAAGGACAGTGCATCAACTCACGGGGACTACTTTCCACCACAGCAAGAACTGTGGCATTCATCCCGGATATGTGAGTCATTTAACTGTCCCCCCAAATAACTTTTGTCCATTTGGAGTCCAAATAGGAAAAGGATCCATACAGGAAGGATCAGCGGGGTGCTTTCCCCAAAATTATCCCATATCAATTCAAAGGGGTCTTTATTCTTTTAGGCTTGCACCAATATACGGCCATATCTTTGGCCCTTATTCTAATCGGCTCGGTACGGCCCGCGTGCGGCCGTACCGCCGATGTTTTTGTTCTGCACATGCGCAGAGTTCATTCTGCGCATGTGCAGCCCCCTTCGCCGCAGACGGATTTCGTCCGCCGCAAAGGGGGCGTATAGGGGCGTGAGGGGCTTCAGCCCCTCATTTCCCTATGTGTACGCCCCGCGTTTCATGGGCGTTCCCATGCAAACGCGGGGCGTATGCATGGTAATGAGGGCATGACGCCCTCATTACCATGACATGGGGGCGGAAAGCTGACGTCGCCGGATGTCAGCTTTCAGCCCCCTTTCAAGCTCCCACACGGACGATTGTCCGTGTGGTCTGAGCTTGCGGGAGCTGCCGCGGCGTGCGGGCCTGCCTTCGATGGTCGTCGACCATCGAAGGCAGGGGGCAGCTCCCACCATGGTGGAGGCGTAGCCTCCACCATTTTTGTGCGGATCGCCAGCCGTCCGTGTATGGACGGCCGTGGCGATCCGTCGGGTGGGCGGCCCTTGGTTTGTGCGGTCGGAGCCCCGTGTGCGGCTCTGACCGCACCAACCAGAATAAGGGCCATTGTGATGTTATGTAATATCCATACTCATTTGAAGGTGTTTTAATGTTGTGTAATACCTTGCATGTTTAAAGGTATTCTAATGTGTTTAATTTACATATTTCTTAATAAATTGTTTATTGTGATATACTTCCTCAAAAGCGCAGTTCCAGACTCTTTTTTCTAGCTTCCAGACTCTTTTTTCCACCTTTATGCTGATGATACCCTAATCTATCTCTCCTCCCCCGACCTATCCCCATCACTCCTGTCCAAGGTCTCCGAATGCCTCACGAACATCTCAGCCTGGATGACCCAACGCTTCCTGAAACTAAACATGGCTAAAACTGAACTTCTAATCTTCTATCCCCGAACATCCCCTCTTCTCCCACTATCTCCATCAGCATTGGTGAAACCGAGATCACCTCCACCGACCAAACGCGCTGCCTCGGTGTCATTATTGACTCCTCCCTCTCTTTCATCCCCCACATTCGTGCTCTCTCACAGTCTTGCCGCTTTCACCTACGCAACATCTCACGCATCAGACCATTCCTCTCCACTGACGCGACCAAAAATCTCATTCACTCTCTTGTCATCTCCCGCCTTGACTACTGCAACATCCTTCTCTCTGGGCTACCTCTCACCCGCCTCGCACCTCTCCAAACCATTCTTAACGCTGCCGCTAGGCTCATCTTCCTCTCCCGCCACTCTACCTCCGCCTCCCCCCTCTGTCTATATCTTCACTGGCTCCCCATTCCTTTCCGAGTTCTCTTTAAACTCCTCACCACCACCTACAAGGCTCTCTCCTCCTCCACCGCTCCTTACCTCTCTTCACTGATCTCTATCCACACTCCCTCCCGTCCTTTTCGCTCCATCGTTGACCGCAGACGGACCTCTCACCTAATCAACTCCTCCCACTCCCGTGTCCAAGACTTCTCTTGCGCTGCCCCCCTGCACTGGAACAACCTCCCGCCACCCATCAGGCTTTCTGATTCCCTTACCTCCTTCAAGCGCTCCCTCAAAACCCACTTTTTCGACTAGCCTATCCCTCCTCCTAACCTCTTTTGATCCTCCTATCCTGCCTCCGTTCCCCTCCGTTCCTACTTATCCTGTTGTTTTATGTTCATCCACCCACCTATTTTTAGTATGTTAACTCTTATGAGTAGGGTCCTCCTGCCTCACGTACTCACCCTACCTCTTTACCTCACCTGTCGTCCTGTCCTGTTCTTCCCTTCCTCTACTTCTTCTTCAGACTCCTCGCCAATTTTGACACCTACTTCTGAACTGATGCTGATTTTAATTTTTACCAGCTATACCCCTATTTATACTGTATTTTTCAACACACCCTGTACGTTACCTTGTCATTTGTTTTTTTGTTTGCTATGTACGGCGCAGCGGACACTTTGCGGCGCCTTATAAATAAACGTACTACTACTACTACTAGCTTTTAATTATTGTAGTACACCGTTTCAGTATAGCTGTACTCACAGTTATGTATACAGATAGCGGAGATGGTGAAGGGTTCCCCCATGGAGCTACTGTAAGTAGCACATGTCTGTATACTGCTATGATGCCCAAACACCATGACGATATATTACTATTGCTGAACTTTGTCATTCTCGACCACCATGTATTTACTCTTGTTAACTCCTTCCCGCCGCAGCCAGTTTTTGCCTTCCTGACAGAGCCCTTTTTTTCAAATCTGACATGTATCACTTAAGTGGGGATAACTTTTTTTTGCTTTTACTTATCCCAGTGATTTTGAGATTGTTTTCTCGTGACACATTGTACTTCAAGTTAGTGGTAAATTTTCGTCGATACAGTCTGTGTTTTTTTGTGAAAAATACCAAAATGTCGTAAAAAAATGTTAAATTTTGCAATTTTCAAAATGTTAAATTTTCTGCTTGTGAGACAAATAATCATACCACTCAAAATAGTTAATAACTAACATAGACCATATGTCTACTTTATGTTGCCATCATTATTTCAACCTCCTTTTAATTTTTTTGGACACTAGGAGGCTTAAAATATGAATAGCAAATTCTCAAATTTTCAAGAAAATTTCAAACACTGATTTTTTTAGGGACCAGTTCAGTTCTGATGTGACTTTGAGGGACTTGTATGTGAGACACCCCCATAAATGATGCCATTTCAAAAACTGCACCCCTCACAGTATTCAAAACAGCATTTTGGAAGTTTGTTAACCCTTTAGGTGTTTCACAGGAATTAAAACAAAGTGTAGGTGAAATTTCAAAATTTCATTTTTTTTGCAGATTTTCAATTTTAATACATTTTTGTAAGGAACACAGTACATTTTACTAGAGAGATGTGACTAAAAATTGATTCCCCCAATTCTTTTGTTTTCATAAATATCCTATATGTGGCCCTAGTGTGCACGTTGACCAAACCACAGGCTTCATAAAAGAAGGAGCACCTACTTGATTTTGGAGCCTCCTTTTTATGAGATTATTTTTTAGGCACCATGTAGGTTTCTAGGCACCATAAGATGCTAAAAGTTAGGAACCCCCCCCCCCACAAGTGACCCCATTTTGCAAACTACACCCCTCAGGGAATTCATCTAGGGGTATAATGTACATTTCAAACCCCCAGGGGTTTCACCAATTGTAGTACAACTGGGCAGTGAAAATGAAAAATTAATTTTTTTACACAAAAATGCAGTTCTGGCTCAAAATGTTTCATTTTCACAAGGAATGAAGGAGACAAAGCACCCCAAAATCTGTGCCCCAATTTCTCCCCAATTACGGCAATGCCTCACGTGTGACCAAAAAATACCATTTGGGTGCATGGCAGGACACCGAAGGGAAGGAGTGATTTTTGTATTTTGCAGCTCAGATTCTGGTGGAATTTTGGTGGGTGCTATGTCGCATTAGCAAGACCCCCAAAGCACCAATACAGTGGAAGCCCCCCACAAGTGACCCCATTTTGCAAACTACACCCCCCAGGGAATTCATCTAGGGGTATAGTGTACATTTCAAACCCCCAGGGGTTTCACCAATTTTGATACAACTGGGCTGTGCAGATGAAAAATTACATTTTTTTACACAAAAATTCAGTTCTGGCTCAAAATTTTTCATTTTCACAAGGAATGAAGGAGACAAAGCACCCCAAAATCTGTGCCCCAATTTCTCCCGAGTACGGCAATGCCTCACATGTGACCAAAAAATACCATTTGGGTGCATGGCAGGACTCAGAAGGGAAGGAGTGATTTTTGTATTTTGCAGCTCAGATTCTGGTGGAATTTTGGTGGGTGCTATGTCGCATTAGCAAGACCCCCAAAGCACCAATACAGTGGAAGCCCCCCACAAGTGACCCCATTTTGCAAACTACACCCCTCAAGGAATTCATCTAGGGGTATAGTGTACATTTCAAACCCCCAGGGGTTTCACCAATTTTGATACAACTGGGCTGTGCAGATGAAAAATTACATTTTTTTACACAAAAATTCAGTTCTGGCTCAAAATTTTTCATTTTCACAAGGAATGAAGGAGACAAAGCACCCCAAAATCTGTGCCCCAATTTCTCCCGAGTACGGCAATGCCTCACATGTGACCAAAAAATACCATTTGGGTGCATGGCAGGACTCAGAAGGGAAGGAGTGATTTTTGTATTTTGCAGCTCAGATTCTGGTGGAATTTTGGTGGGTGCTATGTCGCATTAGCAAGACCCCCAAAGCACCAATACAGTGGAAGCCCCCCACAAGTGACCCCATTTTGCAAACTACACCCCTCAGGGAATTCATCTAGGGGTATAGTGTACATTTCAAACCCCCAGGGGTTTCACCAATTTTGATACAACTGGGCTGTGCAAATGAAAAATTACATTTTTTTACACAAAAAAAGCAGTTCTGGCTCAAAATTTTTCATTTTCACAAGGAATGAAGGAGACAAAGCACCCCAAAATCTGTGCCCCAATTTCTCCCGAGTACGGCAATGCCTCACATGTGACCAAAAAATACCATTTGGGTGCATGGCAGGACTCAGAAGGGAAGGAGTGATTTTTGTATTTTGCAGCTCAGATTCTGGTGGAATTTTGGTGGGTGCTATGTCGCATTAGCAAGACCCCCGAAGCACCAATACAGTGGAAGCCCCCCACAAGTGACCCCATTTTGCAAACTACACCCCTCGGGTCATGGCCATACGGTAAAGTGGGGTGCTGTACAGAACATCTGTACTCCAATATTGCCTAATTTCTGGCTTTTTTACTATGCCCATATGAAACACCAGACCCCAAAACGTCATCATCTCTACTGCATCTACAGGGGTCCACCTAGCAAATGATGATGTGGGGTTTTGAGCAATAAACTGCTGGGCATATAAATTAGTTTGGTCCACCATTAAATTTATAAAATCATCAGAGAAAAATAATTTGAAAAAGTCAATTTCTCTGAGACCTGTGGAATCAAATTGGATTCCTGGGATGGCCAAAAACTCAGGAACCTGGGGCTCAAAATTGTCTGGTGGTGGGGTCCATACGAGATCAATTATTGGGGGGGGGGTCTCAGCTGCTCTACGGGGGCGTCTTTGAGGGGGTCCCTCATCACTAGAGGAGGAAGAGGAGCTTAAGATGAATCCTTCAAATTCCCCGCTTGCATCACTGGCTGTGTCAGAGTCAGAGGCAAGCATGGCATATGCCTCCTCCGCTGAATACATTCTTCTGGATGACTGGGATGACATTTGGGATGACATTTGGGATGCCATTTTTATTTTTGTGTTTCTGGTAGTTAAATGTTTCAACACGTGTATAGTGTAGGGGGGGTACAAACTTTATTTCAACCCGGGGGGGTATGTAGTGTGTAGTGTGTATGTAGTGCAGAAAAAAAAAAAAAAAAGGTCCTGCGCCAAAAATTGAGCACAGAGGTTGGTCAGTAACGTCCGTCACTGAACAGCGCTCAAAGGCAACAGGAATTTGATCAAAAAAAAAAAAAATAGATCAACCCTGTGCCGAAAAAGCTGATCAGTGATGTACGTCACTGATCAGCGCACAGTGGCCACAGGACACCCACAAAATCACAGTGTGTGTAAAAAAAAAATTAAAAAAAGACCCCACAGCACCCTCAAAAAAAAAAAGGTGATCACTGATGCGACACTGATTACCAGTGAGGGGCAGCAGGTGCACAACCTTTGGTGCAACTGACAGTGCAACTGGCAGCAACTGACAGGTATATATATAAAAAAAAAAACCCTGCACCCCCAAAAAGTTGCTGATCAGCACAGATATACTGATCAGCACAAAAGGGGGGGCAGCAGACACAAAATATAGCACTCTCTATCACTCTCTGTCACTATCTCTCTCTATCTCTCACTTTCTATCACTCTATGACACTGCAGCAGCAGCACTGACAGGTATATATATAAAAAAAAACTCTGCACCCCCAAAAAGTTGCTGATCAGCACAGATATACTGATCAGCACAAAAGGGGGGGCAGCAGACACAAAATATAGCACTCTCTATCACTCTCTGTCACTATCTCTCTCTATCTCTCACTATCTATCACTCTATGACACTGCAGCAGCAGCACTGACAGGTATATATATAAAAAATAAACTCTGCACCCCCAAAAAGTTGCTGATCAGTTAATTTATACTGATCAGCACAAAAGGGGGGGCAGCAGTCAGTTGCACACGCAGCACAGCTGTATATATATAAAAAAAAAAACCAGCACCCCCAAAAAGTTGCTGATCAGCACAGATATACTGATCAGCACAACAGGGGGGGGGGGGGGCAGCAGACACAAAATATAGCACTCTCTGTCACTATCTCTCTCTATCTCTCTCTATCTCTCTATCTATAACTCTATCACACTGCAGCAGCACAACACAGGAAGTCACAAGAAGTCACAAGATCCAGGAAGCATCCAGCACGCTACAAGCAGTGATCAGGTAAGTATTTGCAAGGATTAGGTCAGTATATCACGGCAGATAGGCACGGTGACCGCACTGCATGCAATTCTAGACCGGAATGGCGTCTGCAGTGCAGTCACCGTTAGTTTAAATCACCCTCCATGGCTGTGATTGGTCCGTCGGTCCGACGAACCAATCACGGCCTTTGGGGGTGGGTGGGGTGAGGTGGGGTGACACCAGTGTCACCCTTACACTCCATGGTGATTGGTGCTGTACTTTACAGCACCAATCACCACCGATCCCTGTGTCACCGGCGAACGTTATTCGCCGGTACACAGAAAACGCTGTAATTGGCTGTTCACATTTGAACAGCCAATCGCCGACGGGGGGGAGGCATCACCGCCCCCCCTGGACATGCTGGGACATGTCTGCTGTCAGGGACAGCAGACATCTCCAAACTGTCACCGCGTCTATAGACGCGGTGACAGTTTAAAGCCATGACGTACATTTATGCCATGCGTCGGGAAGTACATCCCGGCCATGACGTAAATGTACGTCAAATGTCGGGAAGGGGTTAATTCTGGCATTAGCTTGTTACATTATTTGTCCTACCATCTAAAGTCTCTGGGGGTATTCAATCCCAGAGACAATCATTAGTTTGACAGGTCGTTAGTTCGACAGGTTATTAGTTTGACTATGTCAGTCAAAAGGTCGACATGGGGTATTTCACTGTTTTCTTACATGTGCCGACAGGCGGTATTTCATGCCCTACCATCCACTAGGGCGTGATGGGAGAATAAAATAGTGTGCCCGACGCATGGCGAGTGCAGCGAGCGATGCGAGGGGATGCGGTGCACTTTAAACTGTGTTCATGTCGACTGTGTTGACATTCAGGTAAAAAAAACAGTGAAAAACCCCATGTCGACCTTTTTGACTGTCGACCTAGACATTGTCGAACTAATGACCTGTCGAACTAATGACCTGTCGAACTAACGACATGTCGAACTAATGACCTTTCGACCTATAACCATGTCGACCTTTTCCCATGTCGACATTTTCACATGTCGACCTAATGGTGTTGACCTAATGACTGTCGACCATCATGCTGTAGACCAAATGATCCCAACCCCTCCAGTGGATAGGCACCCTCCTTACAACTCCACATCTGCCGTGGTGCTTATGTAATAAAACAATAAGTATTATCTATAAGTAAGCGGGGGTGTGCCATGGAATCTCCTGTGCCCCCCACTTACGCTATGATTGATATAGAACAAGAATTTTTCTTTGGACATGATGTAAGAGATAGGATATTATTTTATAGGAGGTACATTGAAGATGTCCTACTCCTATGGAGGGGACGGGCTGAAGATTTTGAAAATCTAATACATGAGATCAATCTGAGAGATTGTCTGATAAAATTTACCTATCAGATGAGCTTGGAGGAAATTTCGTACCTTAATGTGATGATCAGGGTAACTAATAATCAAATTTCCACTGCATTGAATTCAAAAGAAACAGATAGAAACAATGATTTTGCGAGCAGACAGTTGACAACCACCACCCCCCCCTGCTACAATACGCAGTCTTCCATATTTGCAGTACCTTAGAGCAAAGTGGATTACTAGAGAATCTTCTGCAGTACCAAACACCTTAGAAATGATCACTAACAAATTTAAAGCACGTGTCTATCCCGATAACATCTTAGAGGGACCACGTAAGAAGGTAGATGTTCCCGGCTCGTGGTCTAGGAAGCTTCCCGGCTCGTGGTCTAGGAGTCCTGGCAGCACAACCCAGCACATGTGGTTCCCTTTATCCTGGAGTACGTGGACAGTACATAGGAGCGGTGTGCCCCGGGTATTTATATCTATATCTTGTGGTAACCAGCCCACAGTGCTGTTTTTATCTGTACGAGCATCTACTTTTATCTGTGTTTTATGAGTGTATACTCCATATATTAAATATCGTTTACATGCACCATGGAGCGCCCCTTTGTTCTTTGTATTTATATATATATATATATATATATATATATATATATATATATATATATATATATAGTGTAGGACTTCCAGGGAAATGGGGTCCCTTGGCGATGGGATGCAAGCTTAAATGCATTGATCAATTCATGAACTAAGACCCCATTATTTATTCAATTGATTATTTTAATGCTAAGGTGTGTTAGTTTGTTGTAGTGAGTGCTGGGCCCCCTGTGTTTGTATTTACTAGAGTGTGTGGTCACAGGCCACTGCACCCCAACCTGGGAGGTGGGTGCTGTTTGCACCCCATTCGCAGGACTGGCGAGTGTGCTGGTACTTCTGTACTCTATCTATCTATCTATATATATATATATATATATATATATATATATATATATATATATATATATATATTATTATTATTATTATTATTATTATTATTGAAAAGTGATGAGGGCCATACATCTGCTCAGCAAATCTCTGTTGCCCCACTAAAGAGCCAATCTATCGATCGGTAGACTTCAATGACCTGCAATTTTCAGAGAAATTATAGATTTCCTACAATATAAAAATTCACAATTTACAAATTTAGATGATCAGTAATTCAGAAATGTCGAATTGAAGACGTGTTGGATTTTGCCAATGACTCAACTCAATCATCATAAAACAGGGAAATGCCCAAATTAATTACAGATTTATTTCATAAACCATTATTTATCTTTTGCACATTGATCATGCTACATCATCAAATAACAGTTTGTTTTTATTTTATTTTTAAAGCAATTGTTTTTAAAGAGGGTTTACAGGACACTTGTGTGATATGTCCTTGAGAGTAATATAGCTGGTATAGCTATTAATAATACATGTGTATTTTGGTGACTACATGCTTATTAAACAAATATAAGAAGTAGTGGGTAACGTAACAATATGTTCTCTGCAGTGTTCATTTAAGAACATATATCATCTCGAGAAAAAAAGAGTTGTTCATACCTAATGCCTCTCTGATTCATTAGTCACTATCCTACATTAGGAACTGCAGACACGGCTGGCTATACACTGTCACATCCAGCCAGATCCTCATATATTCTCACGAATGAACAGGTAACTGCCTCCCACAACATCAGCACACTCATCTCCTAAACAACTTTATGCTGCTGTGCTGCTGTGAATATTCCACAGGATGTACTGAAAATAGAAGACATTCCAGACATGTAGGAAATAAAGAGGCAATATAATATGGTCAGACTGTGGACATTATAAATGAGTACAGGTCAACACAATTACTTAATAATATATAGACATATCTATATATTATTATATATAGACATAGACATATATATATATATATATATATATATATATATATGTGTGTGTGTGTGTACGTGTGTGTGTGTGTGTGTGTGTATGGAAAATAGCCTTATCCTGCACTTCTCATTGGGTAAATTTACTAAGATGGGAATTCTATTGCAGATGTGATCTTGCCCATAGCAACCAATCAGATTCTACTTCTTATTTATACCCCTTTTACACCACCACAAAACCCCGGGTCTTTGGTGGGTCAGACCCAGATCAGCGGCGGTGTAAATGGGACACGCCGTGTTCCTTTACACAGGTCCTGACCTGGGTAGAACACGGCTAGGACCTGGGTAGAGGGCGGTGAAAATGCATACGCCGGGTCATCCGACCCAGCTCCCATTTACATCAGTGGGGGAAGTACAACCTGTGCACCACAACGTCCGCAGGTTGGACGGGATGGGGGGGGGGGGGCACAGACAGCCTGCTGTCTGCTATACTCTTCAGACAGCAGATCCCGCTGTCGGATTCTTGCACGACCCTATACTATATAAGGACCGGGTCTCAGTATAATTTCACTCTGGTTCTGGTTCTGGAGAGGGGTAGAAAGAATACAAGTAGCTTTGGCACCTTCTAGAAGATAATCAATAGATTTTGATTGGTTGTTATGGGCTACATCTTATTTTTAATAGAACTCCCACCTTTATTCAATGTACCCCATTGAGTCTTCTGTTAGCAGGATCACCAAATATAAAGCTGCTATTACTAAAACTGGGAGGGCACTTTTTAAATTATATATGTATTCCATTATAAATGCCTTTTAATGTGGAAGACCTTAGTGAAGCTACATAATTGACACAGATTCCCACATAGATTCCCAGACTTCTTATAATGTTGAATAGGGATCACAACTGATGTGTCTTTCAACTAGGGATGAGCACGTTCTGATTATTGTAATCTGGCTACAGATCTGAGTACGTTTGGGTCTTCCTGCCCAAACTCAGAAGCCTGAATGAGACAAAACATCCTCATTCCGCTGTCGGATTCTTGCAAGACCCTATACTACTGTATATAAGGACCGCGTCTCAGCATAATTTCACTCTGGTTCTGGAGAGGGGTAGAAAGAATACAAGTAGCTAGGTATCACTGGACTGATTACACTGTAAGCCAAAGTTTCTAAATTTGACAATGACTTTTAAAGAATGCGCTGCAATTGACGTATAAGGGAGGATATTACTACGTTTCTAGGTGGTTAATATCCTTGCCCCTGCTCACTATGGCTTTACAAAGGCTACATATAACTTGGCAGCTGTAGTCTGGATTTGGGTAGAAATGAAATAAATAATTCCAGACAGAAGAGGTGGATTTTTGGGCTTTTTCATCCAATGGGCATCAACTGTCTCCAATGTTGCCTTATTTGTAAAACCACATCCTCTTTACTTTACTCTACACTGCAATCATCCCATGTTAACTTGTGTCATTTTTTCATCAATCAATATTGAGCATCTAAAAAAGATGAAAGTGGATTATTTGCAAAGGGAAAGGCTTTGCAGAAGCACAGGGACGTGCAGTCAGGGGAGGCAGGGGAGGCAGAGCCTCCCCTGTCACAATGATGAAAATAATAAAAAGAAGATATTTATATATCTTCTTTTACTATTTTCATCATTTCTACCTCTCCGGCTGCCTCCCACTGCTGCATGTGAGAGTAGGAGGCAGCGGGAGAGGTGCCTCCCGCTGTTCACATTAAAACACCGGGCAGCGGGGGGCGGGTAGGGGTGGGCAGGGGGCAGGGCGCAGCAATGGGCTGTAAAAGCCAATTGAAAATGAATGGGGAAGCGGCACTTATACTGATGCCGCAATGACAGCGGCACCAGTATAAACGCACGCCCCCAGATGTGATTGGGCCAGCAGATCCAGTGCTGGATCCGCTGTCCAATCACACATGCAGCAGCGCGGGCAGCGGGGAGTTCGGCCGGCGCCTGCAGGGAGAAAGCAGAAGATGTCACTCACCCGCCGAGAGGACTGGCCGCCGCCACCGCCGAGGACAGGTGAGTCTGCCGGGTGGTGGGAGGGGAGGGGGGTCGCATATACCGGCGGCCGCTGCATATGTAGCACCGCCGGGGGGGGGGACCTCACCGCACGTCACTGGTTGTAGGTGACAGACGCCTGCAAATTCACATTACACTTTCACTTGGGCCCTTTTGTAGCCGCACGTGAGATTCTCTGCACATTTCCGACAATTGCAGTGCAGAAAACCTCCTTTATTTGTGCTCCCACCTCTAAAGTACGAAGCGCATTGTGTGAGTATACAGAAGGACCTTGGACATAATTGAATCAGCGCCCATGAACCAGTGCAATGTTACAAGTCGTGGGAGCCGTTTGATTGCTTGTTTGTTGCAGCGTTGGCAAAGCGAATGTCTGCTCTTATGGAAAACACCTGTAAATAATAATGCTCACCTATCGCTCTATCTGTAACATCTATCTGCTCGACTCAATTACTCCCTCTCTTGGTCTAAAATTAGCTCCCCCCTTCCGTACCGGGGGGGGGGGGGGTGCTGGTGAGGTCAGTGCCTCCCCAGGCAATGACCTCACCGCACGTCACTGCAGAAGCATTAACATTTCAGGAGGCCCTTAAAAACGTCATTGTTACCTGAGAGTGTTCCTTTAATGCTAGCCATAGTATTGTGGTGAGCCCCCTCACCTGTCAGATACTTTGTCATATTTTTTCAATTCAGGAATTATTCTTTTTTTGCAGTATTTGTGTTCTTTCCACTGTGTATCCTACTTATTTGAAAAAGAGTCTTGTTCCACTGGTGATAAATTTATATTGGTTTATGAAATATTACAACGTGGGCTGAATCTATCTACCATATGTATGAGTCTCAGAAAGTATCATTGCAATTTCAATGACTTCCTTGAAACACGGATGAATAGATATATTATTATTTATTTATAAAACGACAAGCAGCACTCTACAATTATACATTTTATGGTTTATTTTCTGTACGGAATTGTAAACTATGTAATCTTGCCAGAGAAATAAACAATAAACCTATCACAATGATATTTCAGCAACCAGAGCTATGTTATACATTTTTAGCTTATTAATTTGCACAAAATAGGTATAAGACTGCAAGCTTCAAAGCCAATAACTGGTGATGAGCAGAGTTAAACACATGCAGTTGAACCAGCAAATAAAAGTGTTTACCACATAGCAATACATAATGTTTTTGAAAAATGAATGCAAATGTTTGAAATGTGGCTTGCAAAATGGGAAGCACAAATTCCTACATACTGTAACAAGAAACCTGTACTAATCTGTTGTGCTATGTTTCATTGAGGTCAACGAATCTGCAAACAGCAAACTCTCTACCATGGTCACATCATTCCCCACAACATTCAAGTTATCTACAGAATTCAGATATTCTCTGTTCAAAAAGGGCATGTGTCTATCACTTTTGAAACACTATGCTGCTTCCAACACCCATTCCCCTAAAGGATGCCTTTAATATCCCAGCAGTCAGAGTAGCAATGCCGTGATCCTTACTTGCGGCCTCAAGACCGGTGCAAGAATCCCGATATTGAAAAGGATGCCAACTCTAAAATCCCATCAGGTGACATCCCGATTGTAAGTATGCAGGTCAGCTTAGCATTTGGACAGGGGGTTATGGTTTGGTTTAGGTACCTGTGAGGGATTTAGCATTAGGTTGGAGGGGAATAACAGTTAAATATAGGTTACAGGTAGGGAAGGTTAGGCACTAAGAGGAGGGTTAGGGTTGGGCTACATGTTTGGATGTTAAGGAGTTGGGAGGTTAGGATTAGGCACTAATGCAAAGGTTATGGTGAGGCTGCTATGGGGTGTAGGCTGTAGGAAGGGAGGGTTAGGGGAAGCAGGGGGAAGGCACAGGAAGTATACTTGCTGGAACCCTGTCAGGATTCCCTCTATCTGGATGGTAGCATCTGTATTGTGACCACCGGCTTTCCACACACTGGTCATATCCATATGTATTGCTTCCTAACCATGGTGATATGTCGTCACTGTGTTCATTCTATTCCCAGCAGACATATGGTGCATTGGACAAACAGGATGACAATAAGTTGGGGTTGATGCTGATTTGGAAGCAAAAACAAAAAAAGTACTTTTTTTATCTAAAACTTGCAGTACAAAGGGTACAGTATAATTTTTTTTGTATGCCAGATATTTAATGTCTACATTTGCATGTACAGTAGCCCATAACTTATTTGGCAGCTTTGATTTTGCACTGCCATTTAGATTTACATTTGGGCACATCCATACCAAATCTCATTATTCCTGGCACAGTACTTTAAATCCCCACATACAGTGCGCCATTACGCAAAAATACAGAGTTACTTGCTCTTTTTGGATTTGAGTTCAGTTTAGAATTATTGTAACTCTATAATTCTAAAACATATATCAAACTACCAGTAAAAAAAGAAAATAACGTCCAATGAATGGGATTGCTATTAAATGGTCACCTAGACAGCTATGAAAGGATTTGACCTCACTTGATACCCAACTAGATGACAAGCTTATGTTAGACCATAGTATGTTAAAGACAAGCTTGTGTATTAATGCAAATTGAAAAATAGAGATCACGTACTGTATATGGTAATGTGCAGAAACAGAATTAAAGGATCAAGGGGGTTATTCAGTAATATATGCAGATTTAACAATTAATTATTTTGAAATGTGAGCACTTCACTGAGTTTGCTATAAGCCCAACTTTTTACACCAAGACTTTAAGGGATATTCCATCTCCAGCCGCCATTCCCGAAGGAGGAAATGGCGGCTGGGCCCTATTCAATGCTGTCTTCCTCGACAGCATTGAACAGGGATCTCAGCAGAATGTGCCTGACTTCACAAGCAGTCAGGCACGTTCTGCCGAGAACGGCAAAACCATGTTGCACTGCAGGAAAGACAACTGTAAAATGGGTCGAGAGAGTTACATTTCAGTTTAACACATCGCACCCAAATCTAACTCTGACATGTTACATTTGCCCCACCGGCAGTACACATGGTTTCCTCCATTAGCAAAAGATTTTACTTTTGAGATCCTTAATGAATAATCCCAAAGGCTTTATGTAAAAAGTTGGGCGTATAGCATACTCAGATATGTGAAGTGCTCACATTTCAAAATAATCAATTGTTAAATCTGAATATCTTCAATATTGTAAATCAATCATGAGATATACTGTATTTTGTCAAAATTGATATGGATCATTTTGTGATAGAAAATGTATAGTAACAGTAAATAGTAGGCCAAAAGTGCTATAAAAGTGAATGACAATATACTGTATCAGGTATTGATGCTGACTCTAACATTACAGTCCATATGTCATCAAAGCAGACAAAATGCTTTTAGTCTAACCTTGACCAAAATAAGACGTAAAAGTTATTTTTGTAATGGACAGTATACTCTATAACCTCAGAAGGAAAAAAACAAAGGTTACCATCATTGTCCAGTACCCATTATAGTCAACAGAAAGATACCAGTAAATAATGTAATTTGTGAGCATAGTAATAAAGGCAAGAAGTTCACAAAGCAAGATACAGTATTCAAAGTTGCTTTATTGGTCATCACCACAATGTATATGTGTGTATGTATATATATATATATATATATATATATATATATATATATATATATGACCAGTATCAGTTAGGTCTCTATTGGAGTAAGATCTCTTGCTGCATTTGTCTGTCTTGAAGAAGGTCTGAAATGCGGACCGAAACGTTGCCAACTACCCGATGTTCAATATTTTAATGGTTTGAATAAACATGAAGTTTTAACTGCGAATTGGTGAGTGCCCTCCTTACAAAAATTCTATTTATATATATATATATATATACACACACATATACTATACGCTCTTAAAAGAGGAAAATATTCCGATGAAATTGAAGAGTATTACTCTGCCAAGCAGAAAGGTATTCATATGTGGGAGAGTGCCCTGATATACTTTTGCTGGTAAGGTACAAACCAGCGGCGTAACTATAGCACCGCAGCCCCCGCCACCGTGGGGGGGGGGGGCGCTGTGCATGTGGGGGCGCCGGAGGCTGCGGTGCTATAGTTAACCCTCCCCCCATCCCCCGCAGACTTACCTATTGCGCTGGTCCCGGCGGCTCCGTTCTTCTGCTGAGGACCACCACAAAATGGCCACCCCAATATAGCACATAGTTCTCTGAAACTGTCTGCTGTATGGGGGCGGCCATTTTGTGGTGGTCCTCAGCAGAAGAGCGGAGCCGCCGGGACCAGCGCGATAGGTAAGTCTGTGGGGGATTGGGGGGGGGTTTGCATAGGCGGAGGGGCGGCAGGGCAGGGGGGTAGGGGTCCTTGGCGGGGCAGTGGCGAGGGGGCCCCACCCCCCCCTAATGGCGGGGGGGGTGCCCAAAACGTAGCTACGCCACTGGTACAAACCATCGTGGATAAGAGAAATTAATAGTACTTTACAGAGCCATACTAGGCCAATACTCTTCCAATGGAGATCTTGGCCTTCTGAACCTTCACAATGGTAGCAACATTCCTCAATTTTATGAAACTGAGGCCATTGCTGCCCCTGAATGGTAGTAGACTATCAATTAATGACAATCTGCATCCAACATTGCACATGTGACATGGGCCTGGCACATGCACAAAATACTAAACATCCAACAACATTTGAATGTGCTCCCTCCATCACCACTACCTTTCAACACTGATGTGAATTACACTTACTGTTCACACCGTTTAGAACCTTTTTTTTTAATAACAAAATTCACAATCACTGTACAATATGTGTTAATAAAATAAATAAACCTCCTGCATGTCTTTTCGTCTCCTGTATGAATAATAATAAAAACAAAACTACTTTGTGAATTTCGGCACCTATCAGCTTCAGCAAATAATCCACAATCAGACAATCAGAAACACTGTTAGCCACTGTCATCATTGTGTTTTTACATCTGCCCTAATTCACCTATTATACAGCATTGTATCGCTTGTTTTTAACCATACATAAACTGGAATAAATCTAGCTCAGCATTGACCTTGTGAGCATCAAACACATTTAGAATCACAAGAGAAAACTAAGAAAGCCACATACTAATAGTAGTAATAATACTATTAATAATCTCAATTCAGTTAGAAAATTCAGTTACAAATTACACAAAAGCATCTTGTCTGCATTCTAGTTCTAATAAAAATACATTTATCCATCAATTGTGGCAAATTAGAAATAGATCTGTATGATTTGCAATCAGATCAAACCATTAGATATAAATGCCTGTGAACAGCTTAAGACCATTTTAAAAGCATGTAAAAATATCAGAGCTAAATATTGTATCTAAGATATAGGGCCAGATGCACTAAGCATAAAAAGTGATACAATGGAGAGTGATAAACAGCCAAACAATCAGCTCCTGCCTGACATTTTTCAAACACAGTCTGTGACATGGCAGTTAGGAGCTGATTGGCTGGCTGTTTATCACTCTCCATTTTATCACTTTTGAAGCTTAGCGCATCTGGCCCATAATATCTGAGGGTATCATTGATAATAAATGATAGTTCAGTTACATAGAAACACAGAATTTGGCGACAGGTAAGAACCACTTGGCCCATCTAGTCTGCACCTTTTTAAACATGTTACTTCAAACATGTTTAAATTATTGTACTGTATTTGCCTCTACCACCTCTGATGGGATAAACATAAATGCATACTTGCCTACTTTTTCCCCCACACTCTGGGAGAAGCCCAGAGAGGAGACCGATACTACATGTAAGGGGGGCGGGATGAGGCTCACATGACCAAGCCCCTCCATCATGCCAATCAAACGCAGCAATTCAATGGTCCACAGATTGGGGGAGAGGCCAAAATTATGCAAAATTTTGCTATGTGCATCATTTTAGCCCCGCCTCCTCATTGCGGACCTGCTAAATCTGAGGAAATCTCTGATTCACGTTACAGGCGGAGAAACGCATATGTGAGCCCTGCAAAGTTGCCTAAATGCCACTGTGACAAGTTCTATCCCTTGCCTCCACTATATGTTATGTGTGGAGTCCATCTGAATACAAGGGGGCAGATTATACCCCATATAAGAGACTACCCTAAAGACCAGGAAAGGATTTGTTATTATGTCAACTCATGGCCACTGGAGATGCAACTTTAGGATGCGGGACTGGTAACTATAGATATTTACTGCCTCATTAACAAAAAACCATTAGCACGAACCTTGAAATAATAAGTTGTGATCATTACACTAAGCATAGCTGTGCCTCTTAAACAGGTCTCAGTGAATTTTTCACTGATTCCACCCCCACAGTGTTCTACTAGTGGTCCACATGTCCTCTTTTAAGGGGCTGCAACCTTGCTCAGATTAATACATGAGACTTGCCACCAATACAAAGACCAGCGCTCTTGTATGACCTTGTGTCCCCCCCCTTCTCAAATTGGGTATTTGTTGCAGCAGGGAAGGGGGTGCTGGGGAATGCGGGAGACATGCCCACCTTCCCAGTGGGGGTGGGAGTGGGACCAGATTTTCAGAAGCCTCCTGGACATTCCGGGAGGGTAGGCAAGTATACATATAGGATACTGCAAATGTGCAAAAAGTTCTGAAAGTCCTTACGATGCATGCTTTTTCATGAGTGTACAATGAGATTGCTCATTGGTATGTTATAGGCCTGTTATTTATATGGCATTGAGGTGTCTGAATGCGGCTTCATATCCAAATATAGATCTGCAGCTGCCGAGGCTGTGTTTAGAAGAATTTCTGAAGGAGACACAATGTTGATAGTGCACACAATGGTGGAATATTAACAATTAAACCTAAGTATCTCGTGGTTTACACAGTCTGGTGCACATGAATCCACACAGGGTAGGCTGAACCCTGCATTTCTATATTATCCCAGCCGCAAGCCCTAGAAATAAAAACACTATAGCGATTACAACTGCGACTACCTCTAAATCGGAACCATGATGCAGGGTTACCACACCATCCCTTAAACCAAGACACTCATGAATTGCACAGGTTATCTAGCAGTAAAGAACTCCAGCAGTACCTTACATGAAATAACTTACATTCTCCTAATGTTTCCACTTCAATGCTCGGACTATAGCTTCCATAATCCTGTGATGATGAGGATGTGCGGATTTGGAAGACATAAACTGTCCCAGGCTTCAGGTTATGAACAGTTACTGCTGTCAAAGTTGTTTTCAATGTGGAGTAACTTTGGTCTCTTTGGTCCTAGAGGAGAACAAATAGTACACATTAAACCCTCTTTTAACCCCTGAATATAGCCCTAAATGTGTTATCTTCACTGTTCTGTAAGCACTTCTGCAGCTGGATACACAATACAGCAACAGCTGCAGGTCAACCTCATTTCTTTAAAAGAAAAATCCCTTTTTATTAAGGGATAGCAGAAATCTGTTATCTCAGGGCAAATGAATTTCAGGTTATACTTTATTTTTTCCTTTTTTGATTAGGAGATATGGAACGATCTGTAAGAAAGCAAAGAACTGTAAGGGTGTTATCTAGTGCTGTAATCAGCTATACCAAAATGAAAAGTACTAAACCAAGAAGATTTTTTTTCTTAAAGTAAATGAATCTACCTGAGATGCATCTGGTTTTATACATTTGCACATCCTGAGCATCATATCAGTTTTTAAAAGCAGACTATGGTTATTAAGATAGTTCCACTCCATAGTCAGCAGGAAAATAGGGTCCCTTGATAGTAGCCTTTTAAGGTATGTCAACCACAAATGACATTTCTAGCTTATATGTACAGTACATAAAACTTAGAAGGTTGAAGCTAAATAATAGACTCTTCTTTCACTTTCCTTTCAGCTTAAAGATACAGTTATTTTCGAATGTTGATCTCAATGCATCCCTGACATCAACCCCCCTCCAACCACCCCTAAAAAACGTAGATACTGCAAGTTTTTATTAGCTCCTAATTACTAAATTGTACTCATCTGCTACTCCATGTCCCTAAAGCCAACTGAATTTTTTTCAGGTCCTCTCTTATTTACACCCCCTACTTTGAAAAAGGCTGCAGAGGGGAGATGTGAGCCAAATTGTTGCCTCCTGGTTACACAGATGGATGTTTCCTTTGCAGTGCCATACATCCCAATTTTTAGGCCAACCTCTGATGAAACGACTGTGAAAAATGACAGTATAGAGCAATTTCTGTCACTCTTGACAGAACCATGAAAAAGTGATCCCCCCCCCCACACACCCCCTTGAACCTTTCCTAGGTTGGCTATTTAACATTGTATTGAAACTTTGACAAAACAAACAAAGACACTTGAAAGAAAGATAGTTACTATATTTGGAAATCGGTGTATGTGGGTCAGTGTGAGATTGTAGCATGTAATGCCCACCAGGGAATGCATTGGTAAGGCTCCAAGTGGTGTGTCCAGCTAGAAGTCCAGGTGCTGTAACAAATATATGGGTGTGGAAAATAGATGGACAATGTTATGGTCGCCTATTCACTAGGCTGACACAAAATGGCCGACAGGCATATGGTCAACATTGACAAAAGGATGAAAGGTTCAAAGGTCGACATAAATATTGTCAACAAATTCTCAACACTTTATTGTTTTTTTTTTGAGACAGATGACATTTTCATGTTATGTAACCACCATCATTACAAACATGGGCTTGCTTCATTCACCATGCTTCAGACAAGGTGGCACACTCTGCTTGACAGTGGTTGCTATTCCCATTATATATCCACATGGGTACTAAATCAAGCAAAAGTGAGATCTGTCACACATTGGAAACCATTTGTATATTAACCAATTGTTATGTCAACCTTTTGACCTGTTAACCTTTTGTACCAATTGACCTATGCATGTCAATCATATCATGTTGACTTATACATTGTTAATTTACAATCAGAAAACCCAAATACTGTACATTAGGAACAGTCCTTTTCAATAACATTGCTCTCCCTAGGCCATGGAGTATATTGCTGGACACTGTTGCTTGTATGGGCTGGAACATTTTGTTTATGTTGGGTGGTGAAGTAAGCACATTGCAGATTATAGTCTAATAGTTAATGTTGGATTGTTAATTTCAGGAATTCCAGGAACCTACAGGCATAGGGAAGGAAGGGGTTAGGGCACAGGAGGATAAGGTACTTAAAAGCATGTGTCAAGTATCCCACTCTCCTGTGCTTTGTGTATTTCCAACCAATTCACTACAGCTACATACAGATGTAGCAGCCTTGTCTGGTTTCCACTATGTAGTAGGCTTGTCATGCATGGTGTAATAATAATTGTTTGTATAATTGTTAGTATATATAAACGTAAAATATAATTATCAAAAATACCACAATTACAGACAAAATAAGAACATTACAAGTAAACCTTCAGTGTACTGTATTTTCTTATCAAGAAATTACATTGTATTTTAAGAAGCAGAATACTAAAATAATAAATTATTATTCTTTTCCTTCTTTTTCTTTTTAAACTTTTTCTACATAAAGTTTGTTGGTTTGTTTTCAATCTGCAAGAGTATGACTTTCACGAATGACCCACTCCTGTACCAGCTGGCTAAGTATTTCCCTTCCAAAATATTAAAATGTATTGATCTGCTTCGTGTTCTTAATCATGCTCAGTGATAATCATAGCAGATAAATACTCTACAGGAATAATCAGCCAGGTATTTTGCAGATTGTCTGATCATAGCCTGTAAAGCATAGCAAATGGAGCCTTGAGAATCATTTAGTCTTTTTATATGGTGCATGTGAGAATTCACCTCCCTCTCTTTCCCATTTCGTAGCTGATCTCCTGCCAGAGTCAGGGAATGCATAATTTTAATTAAATTATCTCTTAGTTAATAGAAATGGGTAATTAATAACATAGTCTTTGTCACAATGTCCACTGATGAGGATACATTTGCAACTTTCTAAAATTATTTTAAATATTAATCTTTAACAGCTATCCTCAGGAGGGAAGCGCAATTTAATTGGATGTCCAACACTACTACTATTTCCGCTCTGTGCCTTTTCATGTACTTTACTTCAACAGGAACTTTTTCTATTGCATTGACAACTTATTAATGATGATGATGACCTTGAAACCTGTAGTTTCTATGTTTTTATCACTAAATTAAAAGTATCTACAGTACATAGTAAGCTGCAACATAAAATGATCAAGGTAAACAAAATATAAATATGGAAAAATAGCCTGGTAGTTGTCAATCTACGGAGGAAATTCAACAGTCCAAATAATACTGTTAAGTGTAATGCCATCAGTGCTAAATGACTGTCAGTGGATCCGCTTTAACAATAATGCATTGTAGGACCCCTTTACACATGTTTAAATATGCTGGAGATGCCAGGTGGAGGATTTGAGTTCCATTTGGAATGAAGTATTTCGTATTGGAGATACAGTATGCTGACAGCACAATTAACTAATGTACAGTACTGTATATCTCTTTAGCCAGTAACCAATTTCTGAAAGGTACCTGGAATCTCCAGCATATTTCACCAGAGTAGATGTAGTCCATATCTGATCGGCCTATCCATAAATGTAATCATTTTGGGATACTATACAGTATCTAATCTTCTCATCAGTGTTCTCTAGGTACAGGTTCCCAATCTCTGTAGTCTTTTTCATTGATTGTCCAAAGGATTTGAAACTCTTAATTCAAATCCTTAATGCTGCACTATGCTTGGTAGCTTTATATTGGAAATGTCTAGAACATTTATCTCATCAGCAGATTTTTACTAACATCTAGCAATTTTTAAAAAATGTTCTGCCTATTTCCACAATAAATGTCATACATATATAAATGTCTGGTGTGATTGGCCTACTTATAATAATTTTGCAGCCAACAGATATGCAATATGTAGCTTTCAGATCTCTTCCACTAATATGCCCTACATTTATTTTTTAGAACCCTTTTGTATACTGTACCTCTAGCCTTATTTTCTGTAGATTTTTATTTTTCTCTAAGTAATCGTATGTTGTGAACTCCTTTACTGTATCTAACTGTTGCCATGTTTCTCCCTCACACACAAGAGGAGTGCTGTATACTGTATATATCAATGGCCACTTGTATGTACTGTAAACTGCTTTGCTGCCTGTGTTGTCTACAGTATGTTGATCATCCTATCTAGTTTTTTTCTATTTTTCGAGAAAATATTAAATATTAAATTATCCCTGTAACATATATAAATATATATTTATATATATATAGACATATATATATATATATATGCATATATATATATATGTCTATATATGTATATATATATATATATATATATATATGTGTGTGTATGTATGTGTGTGTGATGTGTTTGTGTGTGTATATATATATATATATATATATATATATATATATATATATATATATATATAGAGATAGAGGGTGGCACTCTCAGGCTTTCATTAAAGATAGACCTTCACAGGTATCAGGAAAGTAAACATGTTGATTTAATGATAACCTTCATCATCCTCATTCTATCCTGACAGAGGTTATCATTAAACCAAAACATTGATCATCTGATGCCTGTGTATGTCTGTCTTTAATGAATTCCTGAGAGTGCCGCCTTCTACCTTTAAATGATACTATTGCCACCGGAGGGCACCTGTCAGAATTGTGAATTTACAAACACTAGGAGTGCCGAGACCATTTCTATCTACCTACTGTATACTGTAAATATGTATATATATATATATATATATATATATATATATATAATGTAGACACCCGCCATGCTCATGCATAAAACTCAAACCCGGATTAAAAAGACATTATATTGCAGCCCGCCATAGAACAGTTCGACTTACTGCATCAAAAGGCCACCATTGACCATATTGCAGCCAGGATGACATTGGCTATATCTATAGGATTAAATCCTAATAAATTGCTTGTGTATGTTTACAAGGAGACCAAACTTGAAAAGTATGGAGTTTAAGCTTTTCTTTGCAAACAATGTACGTACAATTTAACATAATACTTTATTATTTATTTAGTAACAGTTTCTTATATAGCACACACATATTCCGCAGCGCTTTACAGAGTATAGTTGAACACTCACATCAGTCCCTGCCCCAGTGGAGTTTACAATCTATATTCCCTACCACATGTACATGTACACACAGACATTCTAGGGTTAATTTTTGTTGGAAGTCAATTGGCCTATCAGTATAATTTTGGATTGTGGGAGGAAACCCGAGTACCCAGAATAAACCCATGCAAACATGGGGAGAATATACAAACTTTGCACAGCTAGGGCCATGGTGGAAATTTAACCCATAACCTCAGCGCTTTGAGGCAGTAATGCTAACCATTACATCCTCTATGATGACCATACTATATGAGCACTTTGTGAGCCTGTGTCTTTTAGTACAGAACATATGACTTATAGTGTACCATATATTTACCTGCAGATAATAAGCAATGTGGATGAAGCATATATTCTTACTGCACCAATAACTGCTTGAACTGCCATCCTTATCCAGCAGTTAAGGACTCACTGTATTCAACAGACAGTTTAGTCAATAGGTAGCACACATATGCCACTGGTGTGATTGACAGGGAATGCCAAGCCAGATTGGAGGAGAGCAGGCTTCTCCGCACAAGACATGCCCATAGTGGCTACCATACCAACACATACAGTACCCACCAAAATAAATAATGGGAAGTATATAAACAACAAAACAATCAGATAAGGTTTTTAAATAATATTTATTTTTGTGTTCTAGGAACTTGGGGCCTGCTCTGTAAGTGTATAGTACTTAAAGTTAATATATCGAAGAAACAGCTGGTGTGCCATTAGCCTTCACTTTATTTTTAATAGGTAAATCATGAAAGGCCAAACAAGCCATCTACATGGCAAAACCAATGGACCAATTATCATATACAAGTATAATACATTTTAGATAGGTCACTGCTCCTGGAAATATGCAAACCAAATATGAATTGTTGCATTTACACTCTCTTTAAACCATTTTTAGTTTTAGGCAATACCACCCATTCAATTAACTTAGTGTGCTTTCTTGGATATTACTATTGATATTAACTCAGAAAGGAGTAAGTCATTCTTTAGAACAACATAGACAACATCTATTCACAAGCATACAGAGCCAAAAATAAAATCTTGGCTCCTAAGACAATAAACAAGCCACAATAATGTCAGAAGGGAAACAGCTTTTTATAATGAATAATACAAGCAGACAGCGAGCTGGAATGCAAAATAAATGCTTTATAGTAAATAAGGGGTGAAGGGATATTCCTTAAGATACAAATACAAACAGCAACATATTATTCTCCAACAAAGACTTTGCTTCTTTGCTTATTCGGACTGATTTGTAATCTGTTCAAATGCAGCATCCATAATTAATAGTATCTCACGGCCAACAAGATGTGACATCTTTCCAGCTCTGCTTGTAATTTATTTGGTGACCCTGGCAGAGGCAGGATGGGACCTCTCCCAAGTGAGAACTGATAAAACCAAAAGAGGTATGAGATTGCTTGTAATCTAGACAACCAAACATTGCTTGTATCATGCCCTATATCAAACCTGCACAAATGACTCTGATTGCTTCAACCACCAGAGCTGCCTACACTGCAACTTTGAATTTGAACCTTTAGAAGAGGTGAATTCCTAGAGTCCTGTTATTTATTGTCTCTCCTGCTGTGAAATTTGTTGGAAGCTTTAACAATGTAATGGGCATATGGGTGTAATATAAAATTGTATATTTTGGACAATATTCCTAAACTCCATTGGTAATTTATTTATTAGAACATGTAGCACGTAACGTGAATGTGCAAACAGTAAATTAGAAAATATGTAATCTGCTGGGACTTAAACTGAGGTTGGTAATTTTCTAGCATTTTCTTGCATATTGGTAACTGAAGGATACAGATAATACTGGGGGTCTATTTACAAGAATGTGGCAGTACAGATGTAGCCATGCTCATTGTTGTGAAATATGCAGTGATTGGTGTGAACCCTTTGCCACACTAGTGCATCTCATTTGCTTCTTTGGCTCATCAAAATGCATTGAGCATTAATGGCGTTGCACAACGATTCAGCGCCACGGCTGCAACATTCAGGCATGAGCAGCTGTGAAGCAGCAAAAAAGAAGTGTGCCAATATATGTAGTAGTAGTAGTAATAATAATAATAATAATAATAATAATAATAATAATAATAATAATAATTATATAGCACTTTTTCCAAAGCGGAATACTTTACATTTGTCTTAACAACACAAAATACAATACTAAGCTTAACAGTGGATATTAGTGAAATGATGAGTATACAGGTAAGTTTGGATCTGTTTTTGAAGGGTTCTAGAGTGAGGACTTCTCAACCTGCACAGAACAGAGTTGCTGCAGGTACCTTGGGCCTTGGTCATGTAGGGGTTTGAAAGTCAGACCTTGAAAATGATTGGCCGGTTAAGCCATTATTGAATGATTGTTATGTGGTTTCAATGGGGCTGGCTGGATACTAGCCTGCAGATGCATTTTATACCAGTTGCAAACTGCACAATTATTTTACTAGGAAACCTAGGTAGAGAGCATTGCAGTAGTCAAGGCATGATGATACAAATGCATGTATTGCTAGATAGGTCTTCTGTGGCGATATAGTGATTTTGGCTGTGTTACTCAGATGAGAGGGATGAGGATTGGACTGTGGCTGATACAGATGTGTCCTCTAGCGTAAATTTTTCATTTGCTGTCATGATGTACAGTAACTACACATGGCAGCAGCCTTGTGTTGTGGGAGTCAGTTCTCTCGTGTAACTTCAATGGTAGCTGGAGCGTGCATATGTATGGAACCCTCTATTCTGCAATTCGCTTGCAAGGGTATAAATTAATGCACCCATACCTAATGTTTAAGTGTTAAGCCATTATCAAGGAGATTGGGTAGTATGGATGGTGTAGTGGTTAGCATTACTATCTCACAGCACTGAGGTCATGGGCTCTATACCCACCATGGCGATAACTATGTGGAGTTTGTACATTCTCTCCGCACTTGAGTGGATTACCTCCAGGTACTCCGGTTTCCTCCCACATTCCAAAAATATACTTGTAGGTTATTTGGCTCATAACAAAATGTAACTCTAGTCTGAATGTGTGTGTGTACATGTGGTAGGTAATACAGATTGTAAGCTCCACTGAGGCAGGGACCGATGTGGATGTTCAACTATTTTCTGTAAAGTGCTGCAGAATATGTGTGCGCTATATAAGAAACTGTTTATAAATAAATAATAAAAAAATTCTGTACATGATCAGTGTTTTGTACTAGTTCTGAAACCTTCAAGTGTGACTTATGTTGATTAGTTATGCTCCAGTCTTGTCCTTTGACCTCAGGTAGACTGCTATTAAGGTTTTTTATTGGGTTCCCAGAACTGTTCTGATTTAACTTATATCAGCAATGTACCAATAAAATGTTGCAAATGGACTCATATGTGATATGAAATGTAACTAATAAAACAAGGACTGTTTGTATGTTGGCAGGAGTTTAAGTATTAATACTGCAGCTACTGTATCATAAACACTCCTCTCTGTTTAGTAGATAGTGATGTGTGTTGTTTCGTACAATATATTTTTGGGTGCGTAATAAAACATTGAATATATATCTATATGAGCCATAAATTTCAGTTGGATTTGGATCTCTAGAAGAACTGCAAATCTCTAGACTTTAGTTATCTATCTTTTTTTATTTTCTTTAATGAAACATATTGAGCCTCATTCAATTCTTAACTGCACATAGTCCATATGCATTCTTCTCTTGATTTTGCATATCTTAGACTTGTAAACCTTACACGTAGAGAGATAAGTATACAGATAGCATAGTAAGGTTATGATCACTTACAGTAGGTGCAACATGCATTCTTGGAATGCAACCTACAGTAATAAGATACTGATCTTTTTCTTAGGGGACACATATTTTTACACGTATGGTAGGTTTCATTTATAGCGAGCCATATAAAGGGTAGTGCAATTGGGGCTACTACCTAAAGTGCAAGGCTGAGGGGGTGGACTGGTTACTACCATGGAGAGAAACTTTAGGATGTAAATGTGCCTGTTACGATCTGGGGAGTAACTGAACGTCTCCAAGACTGTATGGTGGTGATGCCTCTAACCTCACTCTATTGGCCCTCCCTGACAGGTGGTTGTGGACTGCAGGATGCTAGGCTTCGCCTGTAGCCGCCACGGCTGAAAGGGTTAGTTAGGCCTGCCCAAGCTCCAGTGCAGCCAGGTGTTAGGTGGTGACAAGCCCACGACGACCGCCAGGGATAGGTCCAAGAGGACAATCTGACTAAACTAATCACCCCGACTAAAGAGGATAATGCAGAAGTACAAAACCCTGAAGTGACACAAGTATGGAAAATAATAATGAAAATACTGCGACTCCGTCGCAACCAAAACAACAAGCAAGTGACACTGTCGCAACCATACACCAGACAACCTCTTCACACACCTCTTTTAGCACAACTTAAAGGGGAACAACACCACATAAATAAACTGGAGGAATAATGCCCAACCTCCTTTTGGGCAACTGACATGCACCACAGTGCAACCTAACCATAGCCTAAGACTACTCACGACACCGGGCATAAGATGGAAGGTAGTGGTTCCCCGATGCTTGAGTGTCAGCAGGCTCACACAGGAAAGGTAGCAGCAGCACTTCCCAGGAAGAATCCTGCATAAGGCATGGGATGACTGGACTCAGACTGCAGCAGGACAAGACAATCAAGACCAGGAAATGCAAACCAGGAAACAGGAACCTATCACCGGCTCTGCATTGCTGGGGAGAATGCCTTAAGAAGGACTCAGGTGATAAGCACACCTGTGACATCTCCAGCCAAGCTGCCAGCAGTAATAATGAGTTTATTATCCATCAGCCCAGTGAATAATCAAGTCTCCAGAAGATTTGAGCTGCAATGGCACAGCCTGACCACCGGAGGCCACCAATAGAGTCAAATGCCCAAACACAAACAGAACAGAACACAAAACAGACCTGAACCATACTAATGGTTCCTAACAGTACCCCCCCCCCCCCTCGAGAAGGGGTTACAAAACCCCTAGATCCAGGCTTATGAGGGAATTGTTAAAATAAACAAATTCTTCAACTTCGGGGCGTGCAGGTCTTGGTCTTTAACCCAGGACCTTTGTTCCGGTCCATAATCCTTCCAATGAACCAAGAATTGGAGATGACCCCTAGAAATTTTGGAATCTAACACTTTCTCCACCAGGAATTCTTGTTGTCCCTGCACCAAGATGGGTGCTCTTCCCTGTATTATTTTTCGGGGAAACCTTTTGGACACAAGAAAAGGAGTGAGCAATGGAAGAAGGTGAAGATGGCGAATTGGGATCCAGAGCATTACTACTGGGATAAAACCCCTGAACAGCATAAAAAGGGGAAACTTTAGAGGCTGAATGACACGCATTATTGTATGTGAATTCAGCCAAAGGGAGATGCTCGATACAATTATCCTGGAGCTTGGAGGCTTAGCAGCACAGATATTGTTTTAGGGACGGATTAAGTCTCTCGCTCTGACCATTTGATTGCGGATGATACCCAGATGTGAGACTGAGTTTGATCCCCAAAGACTTACAAAACATTTGCCAGAACTGAGCGATAAATTGGGGACCACGATCCGACACAATATCAGTCGGTAACCCATGCAATCTAAAAACATGGCGCACAAATAAGTCCACCAGTCCTCGGGCAGAAGGTAACTGGGGAAGTGCCACAAAATGTGCCATTTTGCTGAAACAGTCCATTACCACCCACACTACCTGATGACCCGACGATAAGGGTAATTCCAATAAAAAATCCATGGATATGTGAGACCATGGCCTCATGGGTATCTCCAAGGGTACAAGTTTACCCAGTGGCAAGGACCTGGGCACCTTATGTCGTGCACACTCTGGGCAGGATAATACGAACTCTTTGACATCTCTCGTCATACTGGACCACCATACTGAACGAGAAAGGAGTTTCTGCATTTTCCACACCCCCGGATGACCGGCGAGTTTGCTATCATGAAACTCCAAAAGAATATCACACCTCCAGCAAGAAGGGACAAACAGACAATTGACAGGCGTACCCTCAGGAGCTTGGTCCTGAACTTGTCTTAACTGCGTCTGACAATCCTGCAAGAGACCAGCATGAATTTTTTTTTAGCGGGGATGATACGTATCGCTGGGGACCGGACCTCCTGTGAGGCTACAAAACACCTTGATAAGGCATCTTGCCTTGACATTTTGGCCCCTGGTCTATACGTGATCACAAAATTAAAACGTGTGAAAACAATGCTCATCTCGCTTGTCGAGAATTTATCCGCTTGGCAGACTCTATGTACTGTAAATTCTTATGATCAGTGAGGATGGAAATCAAATGCTTGGCTCCCTCGAGCCAATGCCTCCAGTCCTCTAATGCGCAGTTCACGCCTAACAACTCCTTGTTGCCAATATCGTAGTTCGCTTCAGCCTGAGAGAATTTTCTCAACATAAAAGCACAAGGCTGCACCTCTCCTGAATCTGGGTCCTGTTGCGACAACTGCACCAACCCAAACCTCTGAGGCACCCACAACTACAATAAAAGGCAATTCTGGGTTGGGATGATGAAGAACCAGAGCTGTCACAAAGGCAATCTTGGGTGTCTAAAAAAACTGTTCAGCCTGAGGAGACCATCAGCTCCTTTTTTGGTGAGTGCAACAATGGGTGCCACTAGATCGGCGAAAGAGTGTATAAATCGAACCTTTGCATAGCCTTAAGGTTAGCTGGCCGTTCCCTGTCTAAAATGGCCTTCAACTTCTTGGGATCCATGGAAAACCCCTTGGGGGAGATGATATACCCTAAAAAGGCTCTGAGACGTGAAATTCGCATTTCTCCAACTTCGCATACAGTTTATTATGACGTAACTTCTGTAATACCTGACGAACATGATTATGATGGTCAGTTATGAATGAAGAAACCTTCCTAGGAATTCACGGAGGACATCATTGATAAAATCCCAGGAACTAACATCGTTGTGCTGTTGTGCTGGCCCAACAGCCATGACCCTATCCCTTTCTCGGTCTGCTCAACTGACATTTTGCAGACGGGATTCAATGCCCCACCTTCCATGGGTCAAGAAGGGGGTGTGGCCAAAACAATGCCTCCCTGTTCTTACTCTAAAAGGCATTCCAACAGAGACTATGGTGGCCCAAACATTTTACACTCTCCAAACATGGAAAAGTAACTTTGTGGATCCATGGGATTATGGTAACAGAAGACACCTGTGCTAATCTAGGTAAAACTAGAAGATAAAGAGTATGGTGGGGCAGGAATTTGGACCTACTCCCATGGAATTTTGACCTACTCATATTATAGAACCAAAGCCAATCAGGCATCAGATTAAGCACACAGGAAACATAATATTCCTTGAAGAGTTTTCAGTGTTAGAAGTGGCAATTACCATTTGAGCTTTCAGGTGCTAGGAGGCAGCTAGAGGCTTCTGATGTTGGATATAACATTTCTAACAGCCAAATTCCAGCAGCCAAAAGCCTGTCAAAAATTACATCTTATTCCTTATCTGATCCTACCGCCAATCTCTGTCTTCACAGCTCCCTCACCCCATACCAGCAAGTTTGAAACAAAACATTTTACTTTCACTTTACAGAATAATTTGGTCTATCGAATAGTCTCTTGTGGTCATTGATGGTACTTTACCTCAGAGGTGAGGAGTAGTTAGAAGTGGCAACAGGTGAGTGAAACGGGTAAGTGCTGAAGTCACTGGTCGGGAAACCAGAATAAAAATACAGCACTTAAGCGTCCAGCCTAACTGAAATTTGGTGACCACAAAGTCATCCAGGTGTAATAAAAAGGAAGTGGAGGAACGTAAAATGAGACCCGAAAAATTACATCTTTTGGGACAGAATATGCATGTAAATATTCAAAGCACAAAATGTATTATGCTATAAATTGAAGGCACTTATTTTACTGTTAATTCAAAGATTTTTATTTTGCTTATTAATTGTTACTGTGCGTATCAGAAGTAATACAAAGTTTTTACTTTACCTAAAAGAATCACGTTAAGAAGAACACTATCCAGAAGTGCAGATAACTGTGTACTCTGTAATACAGATTTTGCTGTCAAGTAATGCCTGCCTTATCCTCAACAGACTTCGAGGCATTACGGGAAGAAGAGGCATAACAAGCACTGCCTGGGCGTCAGAGATTATTATGATAGATTACACTGATCTTTAAAATCGTGTAAAACATTTATGGAAATATGCATTTTGCATTTTAATATAATAATCCAGTTTCCATCCAGGAAATCAATATATGTAGGATGGAATGCACATGAACAATTTGTAAACAAGATTAAAAAAAATAAAATCCGGCAGAAAAATCTGAAGAATAACTGTCTCTCTGCACTAGGGTAGGCTACATCTCAATAAACCAGACTGTGCGCTGGTGAGGAAATGCACTTACTGGGTGGAAACAGCTATATTATCATTCTCTAGCAAGTAGTGGGTGGATAACGCACATATCAGACAACAGAATAGCATAGTGATGATCCACAGTGCAAGCATAAATACAAGTACCCATCAGGATCATCCTAATTTAATAAATATAAATTTTCCTAGATCCTGCTGGCTATATTCTGTTTTATTTAGCAACAGCTGTCAGTTAATGTAAGCCATACATCATTTTCTGTTATTTATGCTTCATTGTGCATTTTCAGTCATGTCTCATATCCTGAGACAGAACCCAAAGACATTCAATGCAAGCAATTTCATCTGCATTTATAATTACAGGTTGAGTATCCCGTATCCAAAATGCTCGGGACCAGGAGAATTTTGGATAACGGATTATTCCGTATTTCGGAATATTTTAATATTTCAATGATGTATTTTGAAGTATCTTGCATTAATGCTGTATAAACACATAATATACACACAAATATATTTTATTACCACATAAAATACACACAAATATATTTTAATTGTTCAAAAAACAAGGTTTCAAAACGTGAAACAAAATGTGTGTACTATCTCAGCACTGAATTTGAATGCCAAGCAATCATTGTCTTGCACATATATAGTGCCAGTTACATATCATGTCCCCAGTGATGCTGTTACAAATGTCCCCAGTGAGTTTCTAGCAAAAAAAAATTTTTTTTTCACTTTCTGGAATGTCCGTATTTCGGAATAATTCGGATAACGGATATTCGGATACGGGATACTCGACCTGTATTATTATTATTATTTTTTACCAGGTAGGTAGGGAAGGGGTCCTGTTACTGCTTCCCGTTTGAAGATTTTAAGTGACAATGGGGCAGATGTATTCTAGTAAAGTGATAAAGTGGAAGGTGATAACACACCAGCCAATCAACTCCTTACTGTCAATTTACATACCGAGTTATACAAATGACAGTTAGGAGCTGATTGGCTGGTCCAAGTGTAATAAAAAGTGTATCATAACACTAGGATGCAGTGTCCTCTTTATCACTGCTCCGTGCCTAATAAATCTGCCATAATATGCTTGGATACCACTGTCCTTATCCATAATAATTTTTAATATGATCAACAGATGATGTTAGAGTAGTAGGCTATTATTCAAATATTAATATTATTTCATATAGACTCTGATGGAATGTGTGATAGAAACTATTGTGCCTGTATAACTAAAGGTGGCTAAACACTACTGCGAGAAGTCGCTGCAGTGTTTGGCCATCCGATCCCCCTTGAGCCTCCAGGGACCTTCCTAGGTGGCAGGATCACATACGATACATCGCATGTGGTCCTTCTGCATGTGATGTATTGCATCAGACCCCGTTCCCTGCCGCTGGGTGGGGATCGGCGTCAGAAGTCAAACAGAAGTCATGCAGGTGAGACCTCCAACTCCGATCTGATGCGCATCGAATCAGATGCAATGTGAACACATGGGATTTGGGCCAATTTCACCTGATTTATCATTCTGATCCATCGGAATAGGGTGAAATCGGTGCAAATCTCTTAAGTGTATGGGGGCCTTAATTCACACAATGGGTTAAGAAAGTAGGAAAAGTGCTGAACAATATGCTAATTTTACAGTTGTACTGTATATTGCTCAATAGTTTGCCAAAATTTGGAAATGTATTAGTTTTACTGTATAATGCATTGCTTTATTAGTTTACATTTCTATTTAGATGTGTGAGATTATTACCAATACTGCGTGAAGCTATAAATATATATATATATATACACAGTATATGATAGATGGATAAAGAGTTAATCAGCCTGTTCAGTGAGAAATAAAAGGCAGATACAGTGCATTACTATAATTTCTTGTAGAGGTATAGAAAATCCTGCCCGCAGCCAGCACAGCGGTAAGGTTTAGCCACAGCATGCTTTGGAATAGCAGGTTTTATGGGCACTTTTTAGTATGTTTTATGGTTTGTCAAAAGCTTTGCTCAGGATTTCATATAATCCTAAATTCATCTTGATCTCTGCCACCTCTGCCACCCTGCTAAGACTGAGGCTCGTGGGGTTATTGTGATATCATAAACCCCACTTAATCTCTGCCTTCAGTTCTATTTCCTACCACTTTATTTATCTGTGCTACAATGCAAAACATGACTTTGGTGAAGCAGTCCTTTTTTGCCCATTTTTATAATTAAGTTACTATCCATCTCCTGTTCAAATACACTTTATATTAGTCTTTTTTATTAAAGAGCAATGGAATTTGCTCCGCTACAGTATATAAGAAACTGTTAATAAATAAAATAAATATCAACAAATAAATTAAATAATTTAGTATCAAACTATTAAAACCTTTATCATTGAAACATTTAAGAATATCGTTTTACCATTATTATTATTATTATTCCATAATAGTGCAATGGGAAGTAAAAGATTGAAATCCCCGATGTTCGTGTTTTGCGCAAGCAGGAATGGGTGTTGTATGACACACCGACAGTCAGGATTCTGACAGTCATTTCTCTGACGTCGGAATCCCGACTGCATAGCAGGGGGAGTGCAATGAAGCCCCTTGTGGGCGTGCTGCGCTCGCCACCTATTTTATTCTCCCTCTATGGGGGTCGTGGACCCCCACGAGGGAGCAGTCGGGATTCCGGCGTCGGAGTAATGACTGTCAGAATGCCGACTGTCGGGGAGCCGTCCGGCACCCGCAGGAATATGCATGTGCAAACCCTGGGAGGGAACGTCATTGGCGAGTTTCACACTCGCCGTCAATTTGCTCCAGGAGGGGCGGGCAGGGGGAAGAAGCAGGGGAACGCCCAAGGATTTATGGGCATATCCATTAAAAATGTTGGGTGTACCCCTGCAGACGCAGGTACGTTGATGCCTGCTTGGGGTGGGCGGCTGACATCACATGATGTCAGCACCCGCCCTGATTTCGGTGGACAATGTTCAAATGAAACGGACGGAGAAAAAAATCATTCGCTGATGAGCGACCATTAAATGATTTTTCTTTTGTGTGGCCACATGTGAGGGGATGTGTAAGCATACACATCCACGCACATTCAAATCCAGAGATTCACGAGGCAGGCAAGGTGACGGACAGCGTTTACCTGTTCGCTAGGCTGCAGCCAAGTGAGTAGTTCTGAATAAGGCCCATATTTTGAATATATTTTTATATTAAGCAAAACATACATAATATACTGTTAGGGATTATAATTATATACAATTATTACCTCATATGATGCCTTAGGTTTTAAAATCAAGACTATATAATATAATGTTTGCTCACCAGCATACCCTACCATGTTAGGCATGACGGAGCATCTACAGCACAAAACAACTTCATTTATTTTTTACCCTTAACCCCACATCAGTATCCAGAGTTGTCAGAAAAGCCCTATTTTTTAAATATTTTTAGGTTTTCCTCAATGTAAAATGAGCTTGGGCTGGATGCCATTATAACAGGGGAGCCCCATCATGTGAGTTTCTCTCTATATAGTGTTGCCAGCCCAGTCTATAATAGTAAGGATTTTCTCATAGGTGCACCACCAGTCACTACCTGGAGGCAATAGCCCTGCACTGTTCCAGGAGTTATAGCCCATCTTTAAAATATGGTTTTAATTATAGACAAGAGACAGAGTGTAAAACATATAGGGGCTTATTTCTATGCCAGATGCATACCGGCCACGTTTCAGGTCCCAGTGCCTTAGGGCCGTCTTAACAGCAGTGTGGCCCCCTGGGCAAAGCAATGCACTGGGGCCCTTACCCATTCTCCCCTCTTAGGGGTGGGTGGTGCTATCAGCAGCAGCATTGATGTCCCACGGGTGGCAGGGGGTGCTCTATCTTCCATTCAACATGTAGGACCTGGAGCAGTAACTTCTGCTGATTACTCCTTTACTGCACAGGTGGTGGGAGGGTGAACACTAACGTCTGGAAGGGGGCACTGAGCTGAATGAAGGGTCCCTTATAAAAGACTTCCAGGGAGGTAGGGGGTGTTTTATACGCAGGGGAGGGTTATCCTTCAATAGTATAAAAACCTAGAGTCCCAACTTTCAGGAGGTGCTGGGAACTTGGGGATCAGGAGCCAGAGCAATCCATTGACAAAAATATAAAACTGTACACCAGACATTTGAAGCTGGAGCAGGGACCGGTTGCTTGAAGGCTGATATCTCTGGTTCTGGGCATGATAGAGACAAGCCGCTAGTGTAGACAGAAAGGGGAGAGTCCCAGCATTTGGAATATACTCTCAGAAAAACTCTCAGAGAAACAGAGAAACCTGAGAAATATGACTGGGAATTACAATTAACAGGTCGGATGTGGACTTCTGCTGTGAAGTTGGATATCTCCAGTTCCACAGGGCCGATTTTCAAAATTCTGGTATCCCTGGAAAAAGGGGATCCTCAGCTATCAGAATAGCACCTTGGGCCCCTGGGCAAGTGCCCATTAAGCACATACGAAAAGACAGCCCTGTAGTGCCTGCATGTGACACACAAAGGCCATATCTTTCCCCCACTGTTTGTATATGTATTCATTTAATCTCACCAGTGCATGACAAATGTATCAAGCTTCAGCAAATATTGGCCAAGGTAATGGAGTGCAATTTTTAGACATGTGCGAAAAACGCATGTTTACGGCAAATCGCACATGTGCGATATGTGGTAAAAAATTGCACGTTTTGCCAACTCATTGACAACATCAAAACTGCAAATGTAATAGGGTGCAATTTTTTTCAATTGCACCCTAAACATTAACAAAAATCACAAGAAAACGACATCTGCTTCTGGCAGATCAGTGAGATCTATACATGGTGCTGTCAAAAAAAGGGTTTAAAAGTAAAATAAATAAAAAGAAAGTCATGGTGTCGTCGTCACCATGCCTAACCAGCTCTGGCTCTTTTACCCGTATATATATATATATAAAATCAGCACAGCAGAAGGGCAGTGAGAAAGAAGCCCATTAATGTATTCTGCACATAACATTATAAACCATAAACAGTATCGCTTTGCATATTACATTAGCCTGCAAATTTTCAAAGAAACATCTTTAGGTTCATAATCAGAATAAGGTTGACACATGTTGTTACAAAAGAAGGAAAGTCAATGAACATACAGTATACTGTACATTTTCAAATATATAAATAAATACTGTGTTATGGTCTAATTGATCAGGTATCATATAGTAATTGAATACTATGAATAATAAAATAAGATGCAATGCCACTACAATTTTTTTAAAGTTCACTTATCAACGCACAAGATACAACTTTGCATAAGTACAGTATTCCCCAGAAACTATTGTTCTTTTCTATCAAGATTTAAACATACAGCCAGTCTGAATGACACAATGACACAGAGTCGTCCAGGGAAAAGTCTATACAGTATACAATGGCCTCCAGGCTAGCAAAAATCATTCATTTTTCCAGGAAATCCCAATTTATGACATCCATTTATTTCAAGAGAGGGAACATTTATCTTCTTATATCTACGTTAAAGAGATAACGGTTTCAGCAAATTGATTGTGAAGATACGTTTTCTGATCTTGTGCAATGACCTCACAAGCATCTCATTTTGTTGAATAATGTTTAAGAAGAACTCTGTTATAACTCTACACATATTAATCTGGCAATATTATACAGTAGTTCTTATAAGATGGTAAAATAATTAGCTTGACTAGAGACAACAATTAAACCTACAATCTAATTTGCTTTAACCCTTTGAGTGTCAACGTTGCCATGAGAGATTTTCAAAATATCCACTAAAATGCCAGCGTTGCTCATAGCGACTGTTCTTATATTTTTGAGGTGCAGTATTTAACTAAAGATGAATTCATTGACTTGGCTGTATTTGTACTTGGGTCCTAGATTTTTCCTCCTGGCCGGCCACTGAGTTCCGTGGCGGCTCCCAGTGGTGTTTCATCGCAGCATCGCTCCCGCAGCCTTGTAGGACCCCATCTGCTGTGCTATCGCTATGGGGGAGCCCACGGCCGCCAGCAACCACTGCCTGCTTCTGCAGGGGTGAGCCAATGCAAAGGCCCCTCTCCTTCCTCCTGACAGATGACGGCCACCTTGGTGCTCCCACCCCATCTCTTCCATTCCCACACCTCAGCAGCCATTGGAAAGTACCCTGATTTAAAGCCTCCAGAGTACACAACTAGTCACCCACCCACTGGCAGTGCCAGTCAATAGCGCACGGCAGGATGCAGTAGTGAACACAGTGCCGGTGCTGGGCTGGCAGCTGTCACCACGAACCTGTAATCCTTCATAGCAACAAGCATGAAATCCCCTTGGCAGAGCATGTTATCACCTGCATCAACAAGCATGTAATCCCATGTGGCAAGGAGCATGAAACCCCCTTGGCATCGAACATGAAGCCCCTGGCATCAAGCATGAAGCCCCTGGCATTGAGAAAGAATCTCCTAGCAATGAGCATGTTGGTAAGTGGCACTTATATTGCATAATATGTATTGGGCATCACCGGTGTGTGGTGTCATGTGTAATAGGCATTAAGGGGTGTGGCACCATGTGTAATGGGCATTATGGTGTGTGGCATCATGTGTAATGGGCGTTACGGTGTGTGGTGTCATGTGTAATGGGCATTAGTGTGTGGTGTCATGTGTAATGGGTATTACGGTGTATGGCATCAGGTGTAATGGGCATTATGGTGTGTGGCGTCATGTGTAATGGACAATACAATGTAAATTTTTGCAGCATGCAATTTCCCTATTTCTTGTGTATGGCAGGAATGATTAATTTTGTAGCCCACATACATAAATAAGTCACCTATTTAGTTTGCATTGATGCCCAGTAGGCGGTGATAGACATGCCGAGTAGGTGATAATGACACGCCCCTCCAGTGGTGCATGCCCTAAGAAAATGGTCTGCGCATGCCTATGCATACTGTATATCAAATTTATCAGCACAGTCTCCTCTCTTGTCCCGGTTGTGTTGTGACTAAGATGAACCTTTCTGAAAAACAGATGCCCGATGCTAGGAAATTTTCATGCAACCTGGTGTTCCTAATGTGGCTGTGTGGCTTAACTGCAGAGAAGATGTACAGTATGAGGACACATTTATATGTGAGGGTACCACACTTAGCACATAAAGCCCACATTTAAACACCCTTTAAACACAGCGCTGACACAGATAAGGAAAACGATGCCTTAAAATCACACATTTATTAAAAGGGAATGTAAACACCATACATGCTTGGAAGGTAACACAGCACAATTACTAAAGGGCTGAAAATAATCCTAAAAGTTCCCAGTCGAGTCCCCAAAACTCATCAGAGGAGGTTACTGTGTGACTTGGAAAAATCGACGTCGAAGCCGGAGTCACACTCCCTCCCTGAAAACGCCTGGTCACGCCTGCATATTTACTATAGATTGTAAGCTTGCGAGCAGGGCCCTCCTACATTTTGACTGTCTGTAAATACCCTGTTTTGTTTCACTGTCTGCTATTGTAAAGCGCAACGGAATATGCTGCGCTATATAAAAAACTGTTAATAAATAAATAAATAAATACTAAGATTTCCAGAAAACAGTTGATTAGCCCCCACAAACGCCAGCTTCCTTTCAGTAGAGTTGTGTTGGGTTTACAATGAAAAGAGTTGCTGTTTGGCCTCGCACATACATACTGCGATCCGTGCAAGGGTCATAGCTGTGTGAAGTATAATATGGTATAAGGGGCATTACTGTGTGTGGCATAACATGGTGTAAGGTGCACTACTGTTTGGGGTATAAGAAGATACAGTATAAGGGGCCCCTAATGATAAAAGTGGCATTACAGGGTATGGCATAACATATAAGATGCATTAAGGTGTGTGGCATAATGTGAAATGTAATTTTGTTTGTGGCATAATGTGTAATGGTAATTACTATAGGGAGGAAAAATGACAAATGTGGTGGCCAATGACAGGGGTTGTAGGGTGTAAAACTATGGCGTAAGGTAGTTTGTTCATGCAAGACCATGACCCTTGCAGTGATGGATGCCAAGCACATTGTTTGCAAATATTTCTTACAGATAGAGAAAAAGTATATGGCTCTAAGCGCTGAATGGTGTTTGCCAAACAAATGATACACCTGAAGGTGATATACAAATAGAGTGATACAGTTACCACCTTGAGGGATTAAGTTTCAAATAATATTTGCTTGTCCAATAGCTCTATAAATATAAAAGAGAGCAAAAATAGTGCAGCATGTCTTAAACATATAACAATTTAATGGGATTTTGCACTTACAAACATGGACATAAATAAAGCATTCAAAGGTTTCTCCAAGGCAAAGCAGCAACAATCCAGTGAGTCCCAGATGGAATTAGGGCAGCAGTTCTTGGTCCGGACCAAGGGGTTGCTATCACCAGGAAGCAGCAGAGTCACCAAGGAGTCCAACAAATAAAACACGGAGGCACACTTAACGCGTTTCTGAACTTCAGTTCCTTCATCAGAAGTGTGCTGGATAAACCTCCTGAACGTGTATATATAGCAAAAGTACATCTGTGTGTAATTAGCGTTAACTTCCTGGCCAGGTCTCCGTGGCCGGAAGTCAAATGATCTTTCACATAAACAATAAACCTGATAGGATAAAATCCGGTCATGTGGTTGCACTGCCTGCGTCATCCGACATGGCTGTGCGTTCCACGCAGCCGGAGACGCTTGCAGATCATATGTAGGACAGAATGGGTATAGTTTCATGGTCACATGACCGCGCGATGTGTCATCGCTAATGGCTGTGCGTTCCACACAGCCCTGACACAGCGCGGAAGGGGGCAGATTTAAATGGCTGTGCGTTTCACAGCATTACGCTGTGTGACACGCACAGTCACAGCCACAAACCATCGGAGCCAGCCACACGACCTGCAGATATAGAGAAGAGAAATATAATCATGCAGAATTGGTTATAATTGCAGAGCTTTTTAGTTCTCCGTATAATGGTGATTATCTAATCTTAAAGTGCACATAGTTATTGTGCAAATCCATGCATTAATGTGCAAAAAACGCTGTCTATCACAAAAGTGCATAGTGTCTACAAGAAAAAGATTCACCAAATGTAAGAAAGATATTTCACATATAAAAAACACCCAAACAATAAATTTTATAAAAACAGGATAAAAAGGTATTAAAAAGAGTAAGAAATAATGGTGGATTTTAAAAGTTATTCATGTTAAAAAATGCTTCAGCTCAAAATCTATATTTAGACCATTGGGTACAATGGTATTAAGGCGGTGAATCCAACGCATCTCTGTTTGTGCTAATCTTTTGTCAATATCTTTGGTCCGCCATCTTGGGGTTACTGCTTGGATCCCCCAAAAGTTGATTAAAAAACATTCATTACTTTTATGATGTGTCTTAAAATGAGCCGAAACACTATGCGTCAAAAGACCTTTTCTAATGTTATAGATGTGTTCCGCTAGGCGGACCTTTAATTGGCGCGAGGTTTTGCCTACATAAAATAATCCGCAGGCACATTCCAAGACATAAATAATATTTTTTGAATGACATGTTATGAAGTCTTCAATTTTATACTCATTGCCTTTAACTTTAAAATTCACCATTTTTCTTTCAGAGGATTTTACAGATTTGCACATAAGGCAGCTTCCACAGCGGTGGAACCCTCTAGTTCTATCACTTTGTCTTTTGTTTACATCTATAGAACTTCTAACCAAGTGGTCCTTTAACGATTTTGCTTTTCGATAAACGAAAGAGGGTTTAGATGGTAATAGGGTCCCTAATATTGGATCCTGTTTTAGAAGGTGCCAGTTACGTTTAAACACTTGTTCTATTTTTTTATGTGAATCATTATATTTTGAGATAAAGGCCCATTGGTGTTGCGTACTTTCTTTTTTCGCATTTGGGCTTTTTTCTTTTAAAAGTTTGTCTCTATCTATTTCGTTTACTTTTTCTCTTACTTTGATTAAAGTGTCTTGTGCATATCCTTTAGCTAAAAAACGTTCAGTGACCTCTTCGAGTTGTTCTTCACAGATAGTTTTATCAGAACAGTTCCTCTTGATGCGTATAAATTGGCTATATGGAATGCCGCTTAGCCAATTCCTATGATGAGCACTATTTATATCTATGAAACTGTTCGAATCTGTTGGTTTCCTGAATGTTTTTGTCATCATAGTACCATCCTCTATAAAAAACATCAAATCTAAAAACGAAACTTCACTTTTACTAATATTAAAACTAAAATTAATGTTAAAAGAGTTTGTGTTAAGATATTGACAGAATGTGGTAAGACTTTCTTCACTACCACGCCATATAAAAAACACGTCATCTATGTAACGTACCCAGGACACCAGATTTGCCCCCATTTGGCCGTCGGGCCAGATTGTAAGATCCTCCCAGTATGCCATATATAAATTCGCGTAGCTGGGGGCAAATCTGGTGCCCATTGCTGTCCCTATACACTGTATATAAAAGGAGCCATCAAAATAAAAATAATTATTTGATATTAAAAGAAACGTCAACCTCACTAAAAAAGAGTTTGAAACTTTAAAAACACTCAAAGATGACAGTGATGTCATTGTAAAACCTGCAGATAAGGGGGGGGGGGGTAGTTTTAATGAAAAAAGACACATATATGAAGGAAATAGAAAAACAATTAAAAACAGGAAATACATACAAAAAATTAAAAGCAGATCCGACTGCAAGAATTGCTAAAGCACTGCTCACTTTAACCACCGATGCCAGAGATTTGAACGTAATTACAAAGAATGAATATGAATTTTTGAATATAAAGGAACCATCAATCCCTACCATCTATGTACTTCCTAAAGTACATAAGGACCCGATAAACCCTCCAGGTAGGCCTATTATTTCAGGCTGCAATAGCCTAACTAGTAATCTCTCGGCCATAATAGATCACTATTTGCAGCCCATGGTGGTCAAAACAAAAGCTTATCTGAAAGATACTGGTGATGTGCTACGCAAAATATCCAGTTATAAGTGGTCTGAAAATGATTTTATTTGCAGTGCCGATGTTAGCACTTTATATACCATTATTGATAAGGAAAAGGGTATAGAGGCAGTCACATATTTTTTATCATTATCTTCATACAGTGTTGACTTGCAAAAATTCATTTTAGATGGTATCGATTTTATCTTATCAAATAATTATTTTTATTTTGATGGCTCCTTTTATATACAGTGTATAGGGACAGCAATGGGCACCAGATTTGCCCCCAGCTACGCGAATTTATATATGGCATACTGGGAGGATCTTACAATCTGGCCCGACGGCCAAATGGGGGCAAATCTGGTGTCCTGGGTACGTTACATAGATGACGTGTTTTTTATATGGCGTGGTAGTGAAGAAAGTCTTACCACATTCTGTCAATATCTTAACACAAACTCTTTTAACATTAATTTTAGTTTTAATATTAGTAAAAGTGAAGTTTCGTTTTTAGATTTGATGTTTTTTATAGAGGATGGTACTATGATGACAAAAACATTCAGGAAACCAACAGATTCGAACAGTTTCATAGATATAAATAGTGCTCATCATAGGAATTGGCTAAGCGGCATTCCATATAGCCAATTTATACGCATCAAGAGGAACTGTTCTGATAAAACTATCTGTGAAGAACAACTCGAAGAGGTCACTGAACGTTTTTTAGCTAAAGGATATGCACAAGACACTTTAATCAAAGTAAGAGAAAAAGTAAACGAAATAGATAGAGACAAACTTTTAAAAGAAAAAAGCCCAAATGCGAAAAAAGAAAGTACGCAACACCAATGGGCCTTTATCTCAAAATATAATGATTCACATAAAAAAATAGAACAAGTGTTTAAACGTAACTGGCACCTTCTAAAACAGGATCCAATATTAGGGACCCTATTACCATCTAAACCCTCTTTCGTTTATCGAAAAGCAAAATCGTTAAAGGACCACTTGGTTAGAAGTTCTATAGATGTAAACAAAAGACAAAGTGATAGAACTAGAGGGTTCCACCGCTGTGGAAGCTGCCTTATGTGCAAATCTGTAAAATCCTCTGAAAGAAAAATGGTGAATTTTAAAGTTAAAGGCAATGAGTATAAAATTGAAGACTTCATAACATGTCATTCAAAAAATATTATTTATGTCTTGGAATGTGCCTGCGGATTATTTTATGTAGGCAAAACCTCGCGCCAATTAAAGGTCCGCCTAGCGGAACACATCTATAACATTAGAAAAGGTCTTTTGACGCATAGTGTTTCGGCTCATTTTAAGACACATCATAAAAGTAATGAATGTTTTTTAATCAACTTTTGGGGGATCCAAGCAGTAACCCCAAGATGGCGGACCAAAGATATTGACAAAAGATTAGCACAAACAGAGATGCGTTGGATTCACCACCTTAATACCATTGTACCCAATGGTCTAAATATAGATTTTGAGCTGAAGCATTTTTTAACATGAATAACTTTTAAAATCCACCATTATTTCTTACTCTTTTTAATACCTTTTTATCCTGTTTTTATAAAATTTATTGTTTGGGTGTTTTTTATATGTGAAATATCTTTCTTACATTTGGTGAATCTTTTTCTTGTAGACACTATGCACTTTTGTGATAGACAGCGTTTTTTGCACATTAATGCATGGATTTGCACAATAACTATGTGCACTTTAAGATTAGATAATCACCATTATACGGAGAACTAAAAAGCTCTGCAATTATAACCAATTCTGCATGATTATATTTCTCTTCTCTATATCTGCAGGTCGTGTGGCTGGCTCCGATGGTTTGTGGCTGTGACTGTGCGTGTCACACAGCGTAATGCTGTGAAACGCACAGCCATTTAAATCTGCCCCCTTCCGCGCTGTGTCAGGGCTGTGTGGAACGCACAGCCATTAGCGATGACACATCGCGCGGTCATGTGACCATGAAACTATACCCATTCTGTCCATTCTGAAAATACGGCAATTCGTATTCGTATTGATAGCACATCAATACGAATACGAATTGCCGTATTTTCAGGATAGTAAATGTCAAAAATAAGTGTATTTCTGGATACAAATACACCTATTTTTTTACAAATTTCCTTTACTAAATTTCCCCCATTGTCTAATTACCTCCCTGCTTAACCCTCACAACATATATACAAATAGGTTAAAAGGATGCACATCAATGTTGATGAGCCATTGTCATCTGATAAGGGGTACATTTACTAAAGCTTCTAAAAATAAAAAGAGGTGATGTTGCTCATATTCTGTCTATCATTTTGTAGGTTGCAATATAGAAATGATAGACAGAATCACCTCTTTTAATTTTTCTAAGCTTTAGTAAATTTACTTCTTACAGTTACATATATAGGGACAGATGCACTAAGCTTCAAAAGTAATAAAATAAAGAGTGATAAACAGCCAGCCAATCAGCTCCTGTCTGACATTTTTTAGGAGCTGATTGGCTGACTGTTTATCACTCTCCATTTTATCACTTTTGAAGCTTAGTGCATCTGGCCCATATTGTGTTAACCCTTTGAGTGCCAACATTGATGTAAAATATCTTTAAAATATCCACTAAAATTGCCAGCGTCACTCACAGCGACTGTTCTTTTAGTAAAAATATTTATACTAATATTGCCTGTCAACCTAGACATTGTGTTTCAGCCATCCAGATACCCGTTTTGCCTTTGATGGCATCCCCTCTGTGCAGAGTGATGTGCTAATGCTGTTTCACAGCCGCAGTCTGTCCTTGTTTGTTTACATATTTTTTTTATTTAAATATTCTAGAGCAAGAGGAATATTAATGGCACACTTTTCAACGTCTTTTTTTTTTACTCATAGATCAAAGGAAAAGGAAGAAAGGAGAACTCAAGGAACTTGAAGAATAGATCAACAGGCTTTTTCCAAGAAAGGCAACTTTCCTCAGTAGTGCAGAACATTTTCATTAAAATTACTGAAGCACTTAATAACTCATCTTATAAGCCGTCTGTTTACTGTACAATGTCTTTTTTTTTGGCAATAACTTGGGACCAATCACCCACATAAGCAGGGGCTGGCTGGCAACTTCTAGCCTGGGGGGCAAGACCAGAGCACTGGCCCTGTATAATAACAACAACAACAGGACCCCACAGACTGCTCCTCTACTATAAGAAACCAGGACACCACAGGCTGCTCCCCGGCATAAAAAGAATAGGACACCACAGGCTGCTCCCCCTGCATAATAACAGTAGGACACTAAAGGCTGCTCTCCCTGCATAATAAGAGAACACCACTGGCTGTTCCCCCTGCATAATAAGAGAACACCACTGGCTGTTCCCACTGCATAATAACTGGAAACCACCGGCTGCTCCCCCGCGTAATAACTGGACACCACAGGCTGCTCCCCCTGCGTAATAACTGGACACCACAGGCTGCTCCCCCTGCGTAATAACTGTATGGGAAGAGGTGGATCCTTCCACCATTTGCATGCTCTCTTCAAGTTATGGAAGTAGCACCCACGGTACACTTTCTGATTATATTGAAATTGAAGACGTGACTGTTGAAGTAAACCAGGATGAGGTGGATATGGGTGTAACTGGTGCTGAGGAGGAAGTTGATGAGGTGGATTCTGATGGTGATGTGGTTTGTTTAAATTAAGCATCACGAGGGGGGAGACAGTTGTGGTCTATGGGATGAAAAAGCCCATCATCATGCCTGGGCAGAGGACCGATAAATCCACCTCTTCGGTCTGGAATTATTTTTATCTAAATCCGGAAAACAATTGTATTGCAATATGTAGCTTATGTAAAGCTGCAATAAGCATGGGTAAGGACTTTAGCCACCTAGGGACATTCTCCCTTATACTGTACATCACATGAATAGCATTCATAATTCACTGTTTACTTCAGAAACTTTGGCTAAGACCATAAGCAGTCAAGTGACACCTAAATCTCTTGGTACTGTAGTATCCAAGCACCTGAAAACCATACCAGCAACTCATCCTTGTCAATTTCCTCCAGATCGGAAGTAGTCCTGCATGCCATGTAACCGGTATGACTGACTTCTCTCCGATCCAGGATTCCTCCAGAGAATCCTACAGTGCTATGCCTACTGCTGCTGCTGCTAGTTGTTTATCATCCCAGAGGGGAAGAATTCAGAACACCACTACTACTTTCACTAAGCAATTAACCGTCCAACAGGCCTTTGCGTTGAAGATGAAATATGACAGTGGTCATCCCATGGCAAAGCGGATAACTGAGGCCTTCACAGCAATGTTGGTGTTAGATGTGCATACAGTATCCGCCATTAGTGGAGTGGGATTTATACAAATGATGGAGGTAGTGTGTTCCTGTACCAAATACCATCTAGATTCCTCTTCACTAGGCAGGCAATACTGAATATGTACAGAGACATCTGAAAAAGCATCCTAAAAAATGCGGTTGTACCCACTGTCCACTTAACCACGGACATGTTGACAAGTCAAACAGGGTAGAATAAAGACTATATGACTGTGACAGTCTACTGCATGGGTCCTCAAACTGTGGCCCTCCAGATGTTGTGAAACTACAAATCCCAGCATGCCTTGCCACAGTTTTGCTATAAGGGTGTGTTAAAACTGTGGCAAGGCATGCTGGGATTTGTAGTTTCACAACATCTGGAGGGCCACAGTTTGAGGACCCATGGTCTACTGGGTAGATGGATCACCTAATGCAGCAACAACAGCAGTGTCACCAGTAGCAGCATCTCAGAAGCGCCAGCTCGTTCCAAGTCAGGCTACACTGTGTATCACCAGTTTCAGTAAGAGCCACACCGGCAAGACCCTCTTAGAGTAACTTAATGAAATCATAGCCCAATGGTTAACCCCACTTAGACTCTCCCGGGGATTTGTTATATCAGACAACGCCATGAATATTGTGAAGGCATTAAGTCTGGGTGACATCCAGCATGTCTCATGTTTTGCTCACACAATACATTGTTGGTGCAGAATTTCTTAAAAAAACAACAGGGCCGTGCAGGAGATGCTTTTGGTGGTCCGAAAAATTGAGGGCCACTTTTGCTCAACATGCTTTTGCAGAAGCAGCTAGAAATAGTGAAGGAGGAGCTAAGATGGAACAAGTCCCCTAAGCATGTGGGACTTGTGGATGAAGCACTTCGCTTTGCCAGGATTCAAGGGTGGTCAAAGCATTGAAATGAGAGGAGTACATTTTGACCAATCCTCAGTTTAAAGCCTACGTTGTGTCAATCTTTCTGGTGGACGAAAGCAGCCACTTCTCCATCATTTTCTCCCACAACTGGGGCTGCCAGGAAACAACTGAGATATCCTAAACAACCCACTGGTGGTGATGCAGGGCAGGCAGGACCAAGTTTGGACATTTGGTCTGAAGGACCTGTCAGCAATTTCTGACATGTCTACTGTCACTGCATATGATGCTGTCACCACTGACAGAATGTGGGAGGATTATATGGGTGACAGTATCCAAGTAGGCATGTCAGAGAGTCCATGCCTGTACTGTAAGGAAAAAGAGGCAATTTGAAAGTCCCTGTACAAACTGGCTCTATAGAACTAGCTCTATATAATCTCAGTTGCCCACTTCAAGAGTTTTTAGTGCAGCAAAATACACAACATGTGGAGAAGATAATATTCATCAAAATTAATTATACATTCTTACTGGAAGACCAGTGTCCACAAAGTACACAGAATCCTGTGGTGGTGTATTCCACCAGGGACGAAGCAATACTCTGTGAGGAGGATGAGTATGTACACAACACTGAAGGGGGTAAGGAATCGGTGGATGAGGAGGAGGACAACATCTTGCCTCAGTAGAGCAACTTTTGCAGATTAATTGCCTTGTGGGTGGGTTTTGTGGTGTCCAAAAGAAGCAATAATTTCCGCAACAGTCATGTGGCAGACCCTGGCACTGAAATTATTGGTTTGTTAAAGTGTGCGTGTCCTGTTTATACAACATAAGGATGGTTTCATCTTGCACCTCTATTTTTTCTTTGCATTATGTGCTTTTTGGGGCATATTTTTTCAAACTGCCATCCTGTCTGCCACTGCATTGCCACATGTTTGTGCCGCCCACTTGTGTTGCTTAGCATAGTGATCCAGTTACCTCGGTGCAACCTTTTGGCCTAAAATCAATATTATGAGGTGTTCAGAATAGACTGGAAATGAGTGGAAATTTATGTTATTTAGGTTAATTTGCGTAGAAGCAAAAAGAAACGAAATTCTGAGATTTTAGCGGTTTTTATGTTTTTTTCCAAAAAAATTCAGACCCAAAACCCAAAACCTGGAAGGGTGGTTTTGGAAAAACACATCCAGACCCAAAACCCAAAGAAGATCCAGACCCAAAACCCAAACAATTGGTGGTGCACATCCCTATGCACCACATACCTCCTTAATAGAGTCTGGGTACGTTCTCAACTGCAGCATCTTTTTCCCTTTTCCCTTCACCACTAGGGGATTCATGTATGATATTTGAAAAGTTTCTACACGAGTTGCTCTTTATGTTTCTCGCCTATATTTTATTTGGAACACTGATCTGAGATAACATATACGAGGACTGATTGAAAGGTAATGAGATTGCCTCTGTTTTTCTGTCCGAAGAGTAGACATGGCAATGCTATTCTGGTTAATGTGCAGCTCATACATCGATAGACTGCCCTAAAAGATCTACATATGTTTCATCACGGCGGACGTGTCTGTAAGATTAAGTCATAGATGCTTGATTGAATTTTGTGTTAAACATGGAAAAAGCATAAATTAAACTCATGAAATGTTCCGACAAGCACAAGGTTGAGAAACAATTAACCGTGCTGCAGTATTTCCATGGTGGACGAGCTTTAAAGAGGGTAATAGGCAAGTGATTTATGAAGAGTGTCCCGGGAAAACATCCACCGTGGTTACAGATGTTAACATTGCAGCTACAGAGATGTTGCAAAATGACAGAAGTTAACTTTTCGTGAGCTTTCAATTTCACTTGACATCTCATTAGAACTAGGGATGTGCACCGGCCACTTTTCGGGTTTTGGGTTCTGATTACCTTGAGGTTTTGGGTTCTAATGGGTTTTGGCAAAACACCTCCTAAGTGTTTTGTGTTTGGATTTTTTGGGTTTTGGGTTCTGATTTTTTGTTAAAAAAAAGCATAAAATCGCAGAATTTTGGTTTTTATTTTTGGCTCCTACGCTATATTAAACCTCAATAACATTCATTTCCATTCATTTCCAGTCTATTCTGAACAGCTCACACCTTACAATATTGTTTTTAGGGAAAAAGGTTGCACCGAGGTAGCTGGATAACTATGATAAGCCACACAAGTGTGCGGCACAAACACTAGACTGATAAGGCACACTTAGCATCCCCTCTAGGCTGATACTGCACACCTAGAATTACCCCTGGACTGATATGGCACAGGTAGCATCACCCCTGGACTGATACGGCACACTTAGCATCCCCCTAGTCCCCCCTAGTCTGATACGGCACATCTAGCATCACCCCTGGACTGATATGGCACGCTTAGCATCACCCCTGGACTAATACAGCACACTTGGCAGCACCCCATGAATTATACAGCAGACTTGGCTCACCCCAGGAATTATTTGGCAGACTTGGCTCAACCCTGGACTGATATGGCACACTTAGCATCACCCCTGGACTGATACGGAACAATTAGCATCACCCCTGGACTAATACAGCACACTTGACAGCACCCCATGAATTGGCAGACTTGGCTTACCCCAGGAATTATACAGCACAGATGGTGGCACCCCTGACCTGATACAGCACACATGGAATTATACGGCACAGATGGCGGCACCCCTGGACTGATACGGCACACATGGCGGCAGGCATGGAATTATACGGCAGACAAATTCCTGCAGTAAAAATAAAAATTTGTATTCTTTTAATTATAAAAAAGAGCAGCACACCTTACTTAGCAACACCCCATGAACTATACAGCACTCTTGGCTCACCCCTGGACTACAGCGCATTTAACAGCCCTTGCAGTAAAAAAAAACAAAAAAAAAATATTTTTATTTTCATTAAAAAAAAGGGCAGCTCCCCTGGTCTGACACATGGGGCACCCCTGGAATTATACGGCACACATGCGGGCACCCCAGGACTGATACAGGACAAATGAGGGCACCCATGAAATTATACGGCACACATGCGGGCACCCCTGGACTGATACAGCACACATGTGGGCACCCCTGGACAAATACAGCACACATGTGGGCACCCCTGGATGGATACAGTACACATGCGGGCACCCCTAGACTGATACAGCACAAATGTGGGCACCCCTGGACAAATACAGCACACATGTGGGCACCCCTGGATGGATACAGTACAAATGTGGGCACCCCTGGACAAATACAGCACACATGTGGGCACCCCTGGATGGATACAGTACAAATGTGGGCACCCTGGACTGATGCAGCACACATGCGGGCACCCTGGACTTATACTGTGCACTGGCAGCAGTCATTTAAAATCCCCATGTCGACCTTTTGACTGTCGACCTAGACACTGTCGAACTAACGACCTGTCGAACTAATGACCTTTTGACCTATAACCATGTCCACCTCTTCTCATGTTGACCTAGACCCATGTCGCCCTTTTCCCATGTCAACCTAATGACTGTTGAAGATCATGCTGTAGACCAAATGACCGCATCCTGTGATTTCTGGGTATTCTCAACACTGAAGAAACAACTGTGGCATTACTTCAGCTACAAAGCCCCTACGGACTGGGTGTAGTGCATCGGGAAATGCAGTAAAAAACAGAAAACTGAACTTTGAATCCCACAATATAAAAGTTACGAACTGACCACACGCACCACTGTCAATAATGTCAGATCCAGAGAGCTTAAACATCTACTGAGCAAGTTGCATGTACAGTAGATATGTTATAGGATTATATACAGTATAATACCAAGACCATTATTACGGCCCAGTTGTTATCTGTGTTTTCCTCCATCGCCGCCTTTCCGATTGCCATCTTTGCCCCTCTTTTCCCCTCTTTTGCTCATGTCTCTCTCACACTTTCCAACCTTTCTCTCACCACCTCTCTTTATCAATTTCTCTCTCCTTTGTCGAACCCTCATTTCTTGTTGTGTTCCGTTCCCGACGGAGCCCCGCCCCCGCTGCAGGAGACGGACCAACAGAAGGACCTAACAAAATAGATGGAGGATGGATTACACATGACCGCAGCAGCAGCCACATGACCTAATGACATGTCAGGACCCAATTGGAGGTAGACACGCATGTTACCAAGGGGACATGGAAGTATTGGGACAGTGCTGTGTTCCCATGGAAAGGAACCCTCTTTCAGGAAAGTGATTGGTGGGGGTGCCTTTTATAGAGACACATTGGACTTGCACACATTACAAGTTTTGAAAAACACTTACTGTACCCCAGATACGCCAATGGGTAGAAAGGTGTTGGCATATCCAGGGTAACGGCGATGACTGGCCAGCCATCAGTCTGTTTGTATACCCTTTAGTCGAAGGCTTCATACACCAGGCAAATGTCATCTCTGCATGAAATGTGTCACAGACAAACATATTTCAGAATCAACTAAAATGCTGTAATACATAACTACAGAATACAAACCTCTCATGTAAATTACCTGACACACCTCTTTCATTTCTAAGAGAATATGTGTTTTTTCTACCGATTTCCCATCCTGTGTGTCACTAACCATTTTTTGTCACCTGCATGATCCTCTGAAATGTTGGCAGTGCAATTTTCTTTTTGCAAATTAAGGCCATTTCATTTTCTAAATGATCCACCATGATTAGACCTTTAGTTACGATATTTGATTTGTTCAACTCAAATTGGATATGCAGTTATGCTTTGGAAATACAATTATACATAATAGGAAAGGTTCAGTATTGATTTAGCTACAGTTTGTCACAGCTAATTAGTTTATTGTTCTGCATAACTAAAGGACGTATTCATTTTGAGAGGCCCGTGTTTCTGTCTTAATGTAATCATGTTGTGTTGATAGGATTCTAAATTTCACTATTAGGCATTTCTAAAATGTCATTTTACTTTCCAGGAATTTCATTGTGTATTACATATAATCCACACAAAATAGCACACTAATGCTTTTATTCCCATTCTATGCAACCGATTGTTACTGAGCACCATTTAAACAAGTTACTTTTGACTAATTTTAATAGTTCATAAGGTTTATCTTTTCCAGTAACTACACACATGCATTTGGATAGAACAATCTACATTAATTTTATAATATGGGGAGATGTACTAAGTCTTGGAGAGTCATAGAATGGCGAGAAAAAGTACCAGCTAATCAGCTCCTAACTACCATGTCATAGGCTGTTTCAAATGGAAATGGGTGTTAACAAATAAAGTGCATGACAACGAGGTTCAGCAGCTAATAGGAATCACCAAGTGCTACAGTATGTCATATCAACACTCAAATGTGGGAACAATGGGATTGTTGCCAAAGGGGTGTCTCAACAGAAAAAGGATCATTGTGCAGTATTTAGGTATTAACAATGGTTTCATATGTGCAAAAAACTCACAATGGTATATAAAATCAAGCATATAATCACATAGCCATGGCAATAACTACTACCACATCCTCCAACCAGACTTTGTTGGAAAATGAGGCTTTAGGTACCGGTCTTTGAAGTCCTCTGGGTCCAGGGAAAGTAGGGGGGTGATCGTCCAGCTAGTCAAAAACAGGTTGTGCACACCACACTTCTATGGCTATGTTTGAAAAATGACATGTAAGATGATCAGTTGGTAGTCTATGTCTCTCCACTGTATCACTCTCCAAGGCTAAGATCTAGGGGTTTAAGCAAGCTGGATCAGGACGAAACTCTGTTCTGCCAGTTCTAATAAGCGGTCTAACATGTTCCGCCTACATCCACACACTTTCCCTCACAGCTTGTAGGCAGAGCTGGCCCTAGATATAAGTACATTCCAAGCCTGCCTAGGGCCGGCTGAGGAGGGACTGCTACTGTACCTGGCGCTGCCGCTGACCAGCACAGTCGTCACTCATATGGTGGCAGCACTAGCGGGCCAGCGGAAGTGAGCTGGCATTGGAAAGGAATTGTGGTGGAGCACAACAGGGTGGCGTTCCGGATCAAGAGTACTTTTCTACCCATTGTGTGGACAATAGCCACGCCTGTCCTCTACAACACACCTCCGCTGCTGTTGCTTCTCCTGCTCACGCATACCTCTCCAATAGATGTGAAGTCAGTGTCACCTCCATATCCAGAATCACCTCCTCCCAACCCTCAAACAGCATTGGACTGCCAATCTATGACAGTATGATGTTGTACTGGCCCACAGGGAGTACAGGAAAAAACTCAAATAGTGGGCCTCCCATTATATTTTAAATTGACATTAATAAAAGGTGCGTTTTAGACTTGATAACCTTGCTCATTGAAGCAAATTATCCATTACCACGTCAATACCTCTCCAATTTAGCCTAGATAACTGTTTTCCTTCTCTGGTTTTTCATTGATATCACCATGCAGTCCCCTATGCTTCAACACATACCTATTACTTCAATCTTTTACATTACATTACATTACTACATTAAGAGTTCAATTTATTTTAAAATTAGACTGACAGAAGTATTTTTGTTTAATTTGAATATAAAAAGGATCAGTCAAAATTAGTGTTTGCAAGTGTTAAAGGTGAAGCCATGTTGTGCATTGAATGCATTTTCTATTTGTATCATAACAATTTATTTTATGTCTGTTCAAATTCTCAAAAATCCAGAACGTTTTAGAAATATGCCCACACAGAAGTAGTTCAGGTCAAGACAAGTGTAGGTGGTTAAGATACAGGAAGCTACTGCCAGTGTCAGGCAAGGTACAAGACAACTTCAGAAAATGTCAGAAAGCATAATTATTGTGAAGCATAGAAAATGAAAGTTGCTAGGAGTGTTATTTAAAGGATATAAATTTTAGCTTAGCATTTAGAATTGCAGCTTTAATCAGGATTTTTCATATATGCTATGCAAACCTGAATGCTATATTACCTTTAAGTTCAATACATTTTATATGAGAGTGTAGTTGTGTACAGTCACTTCTCACAGCCTTGAATCAAACTAATGTTGAATGACTGACTGTGTGCTGTGAATGGAGGTGCACGGGAGTTCAGTAAAGACTGGTATTTGACAAAAGCAATCACAGTTACATTTACAAGTTTGTGAGGAAGGAACTTTACACCATCATTGCAGGGATAGGCTAAAAGCTGATTAAAGTGCACATTTAACAAGCTCTTGAATGCAAAGCATTTTGGAGTTTGGCTGCAGTATCTAATGCTATCTTCAGATGATCAGAAAAAAGGGGATACTGTGTTTTGCTAGTGGTCGCCTTGAGGTGAGCTGCAATGCCAAGCTGTAGTTAAATATTTTGGGATGTCACACCCAAATAATGTACAAACTATGCAAAAAGGAAGGTATAACTGCACTAAATGAATCTCATGCAACAGGTGTTGATTCCAAAAATATATATATTCTATTTTTATTGTATGTATCTCAATTGTTGGACTTTTGGGAGAGATGGCACCCTCCTGCTGGTAGATTTTTGGGGCTCCTCCTTAGACGGGCTTGTATAGGTCCAGTTTGAGATGGCTGTGGTTGTAAATATGAAGTGGGAAGCTGGTCCGTTCACAATAGATGTTTGCAGGTCGGAATCCAATGGATGGGTTTTATAGAGATGGTGACCAACACATTTCGATGTGGTAGCTTTTTCAAGGTGATCCTCACAGTGCTGAGTAACAGTTTTTATACCCATACTAATTTGTAATGGAAAACACCTGTTGCATGTAATCTGTTAAATTTAACTAACCTATCATTATACACAAAGGCATATTGGTTTTTGAATAGGAGACAAAAACGAGTATTAAAAAATTTCACATTTGTTAAATACTTTTTATCCAGATATTTGCATTTCCGGATGTCCGGAAATGTATTTCCGGTGTTAAGAATGCCTATATGCTCCTTACTCTGTAGTGTATTTTAGATTCCTATACCTCATGTCCCCAGAAGCCAGTCCATCTTGTTGGTGTATGCCAGTTCCTAAAATGCATTATAGTATCCCCAGTTCTCATTATGGAGTACAATCTGATTGGTTTACAACTACCCTTCTAAAAACCTGTATATTCACCTAGACTTCAGAGTTTATAGATTAAGCTATGCATGTGCTTTATTTTTCATAAGAATCAAACATTTTACAACAGTTTAATCTGTTTATCTTGGAGTTTGGTTATTAATTCTTAACAATGTACAGTAAGTTCAAATGTTTATATCTTTGTCTTATAAGGAAATACAAATGAACACTGTTACATTTCTTGAACACACAATTGAATTAAGACATATTAGTAAATATTTTGACAATGAAAGCAGTGTTATTTTTATTTAAAACTGTATTAAACAATATTTTAAAACCTATAAATAAGTGTATATAATGTGTTTGACTAATAGCTAATAACATATTGCATGGTAATAATAACAAAATGAGCAACCTTCAAAATACCTTTTCGTAGTACTTGATCTCATACTCTGTGTTGTTGATAAATGGGAAAACCGGCTCCTGCCATGATAATGTGATGCTTTTTTGATCCACTTTATCTGCCCGGATGTCAGTGATCAAAGACAGTGCTAAAAGGACCAAATCACAAAATTAGCGAGGGTTACAAGTGAAATATACATATCTTCGCCATTGAAATGAAAAAGGCAGAAAAGCATTTTGTACTTAAATTTCCAGTAAAGTATAACTTGCATAACACTGTTTTTAACATCAGAAATTACAGATATCACATACTGTAGAAGATTTGTATATTTGTTTAGTCCTCCAGAAAACTAGTTGTTTTGATGTATGATATCAATGAAAAAAAATAGTTGTACTTTACCTTCAAAATATATACTTCCAGTAACCTAGCTAGCTGCAAAATGCATGTGAATCATCATGGACTTACACCCCTATCCCATCGTAAATGCCGGGTCGCACTGGGATTTGGACATGGGTCCGCCCCAGGAGCAACCTGGCATTTGCGATGATTAGCTCCCATAGGGACCTGGCAATAAGCTGTCATGAGAAAGGGAGTGGAGCGACGGCGCACCATTGGGGTGTGGAGGAGGAGGCAGCTCTTGGAGCTGACTCTGCCTCCTCCTATAATGTGAACGGGACTGGAGTCGCTCGACCCAGTGTACCAGTTTACACTGACCATCAACCTGGGTCTAACCTGGGTAAAATACTTCTTTTAACCCAGATTGAAATGTTGGGTTGCTGGACACAGGTTAATTGTGTGGTGTGTAAGGGGTATTAGTATGAGTTAACAGTGAAAGAAATAAAAAATAATTTACAGTACAATTAATCATGCTTTTAAAGACATTCCACTCTTTCACTACCAACAAAGTCTAAAAACAAGCCATTAAAAATCTAATAGCATATTTCATATTGTCATTCCCCTGCACATATGCAAGGCTTTTATTGATTCTCAAATATCAATCTGTTTCTACTGAATATCAGTGCATATAGAATTACTATTTTCAATAACAACTCAAACCAAGCTTCAGTCTTGCAAGATATTTTAGGTGAGTGTTAGCTGTGTGGGAGAGATTGACCACATGGGCAAATAAGCAGCTGTTACTTTACAAAGTAACTTTCCCTCACCCATAAATGCATTTTAGATGGAGCTTCAACCTTAATTCACCACCATAGGGCACCATTGGAAAGATTGGGACCAGTGACTTGTTTACTATCTTCACTTAGCACACTTGAAGCAAGTCCAGTGATGCTGTTCACACTTTAGAATTGCATGCTCACAAACTGGCATTCTAGAATTCTTAGGAAAATGTCTCCAGCGCTAGGGAATGCCATGGTGGAGGATTGCCAACTTCCAAAATGTTAACAAAGGTAATGGAATTATGTGGGGCACTTAGTTATACAGCAAGACATGGTTATAATAAACCAGTGTATTAATAACACAAATTAAATCAGGACAATTTAAAATGAATGGCAAAAAAAAAACTAATACAAACACATTAATATAAAAAGTTCATCCCTTGATGATAGCGATTTTTACTAACTGGCATTCTAGAGCTGCAAAATGAAATTCTGCTCAGAGAGAAGGCAAATTCCGCTATTCCATTCTTCTCTTAGAGAAGTGTACTGAGGTGTGGCAGACAAATAAAGAAGGCTGTCAGTTGACCCAGTATGACAGGTGTGTCGAGCATATTCCTTTCTAGAAATGGCAACATTTAAAATGTTGATATGGTCCCCACAAATGTCTAGCTACACTCTATTTTCTGCTTCTACTGTATCCCATATTAGGCTGATTTTTATCATTATCTGTCTGTCTTCCTGCCAGCTCTTGACCCTGTCCTGACTGTTGACTTTATGTTTAATTATACCCTTGCTTAACTCTCTGGTATCTGTGCCTGTTTTAACTTTATCACTCAGGAATATTAAACATAAGTTTCCTAAATATCAGCTTTGTTTGGTCAATCTTGTTTTCCTTAGCACTTGCTTCCTTTAAATACCATAACCATTCTTTGAGTAATCAGTGGTTCCTTGCTGATCATTTTGGGCTTTGATGATTTAAAAAATGATACATCCTAGGGCAGCATCACTTTGCTGATTAGTCAGGCTAGATATAATCTTCTTTTGATACAATTTTGGTAGAATTGACTAAACAATGTCATACCAGTTCAGATTTCATTGAAATATTATCTTTACATGGCAAGAACAATTTTAGGAAGATGAATGCAGTTTGGTATTAGTTCTGAAAGAGTGAATATATGGAATGCAGAAAAATATCAAGTTTTCAAATTTTGCTTTATTGTTTCATAAAAAGTATGGAAAAAATATGCATAGATCACTAGAAATTGCCATGCTTCTAATAGGCTCAATTGTATTTTATGAAGCTTATGTATGGAACATTAGCGAAAATTATATTAGTGAATCCTAGTAGTGTAAATAATGCTTACCTAGCTATATAAAAGGAAGCCAGTATAGCAAAGGTATTAGGAGTAGGAAAAACATTTTTTTTTTGGTATTTTGCTCTTTCTCTTTTTAATGCACAGTATTCCCCAATAAGTGCAGTCCTTTTATTGTATTTTACTATCAAGTATAAATGTAACTCAGTTGGAACTGCTGTCCCGAGCTAATCAAATTTACAGTATCCTCATTCCTAGGTGATCTTATGTAGCATATATCATCAGTTTGTCATTGAAGGCAAGCCGCATACAGTACTGTCTAAGATCAACTACCATGTATATATACATTAATTTAATGAATATTTTGCGATACAGTTCATTCAAAGAATACAATACGAGATCAAGCATATATGATATATAGGATATACATAGGCACTTGGTAACTGAAAAGACTTATCAAAAGGAGGGAGAAAAGTACTATCTTTGTTTGGGGGCACACTTATATAAAACTTAACATTAATTATATCTCATAAAAGGTCAATTTTATTTAAATTGGATATAACATGGCACATACATGACACACAGAACATATACACACACAACAAAATTCTATACTATGGGTGAGCCCTGTCTGTCAATTGCAGATTGGTCTGGTTTAAACAATACCAGATTTTAGATAAGGGTTCACTGGTAAATAGAGCTGTCCAACTGACAGTAATTTAAGCAAAAAAGTATAGAGACACCTCTATGCAGTTGGTGGATCGCAAATTTTTAGAGTATATAACTGCATAGAGGTGTCTCTATACTATTTTGCTTAAATTACTGTCAGTTGGACAGCTCTATTTACCAGTGAACCCTAATCTAAAATCTGGTATTGTTTAAACCAGACCAATCTGCAATTGACAGATAGGGCACACCCATAGTATAGAATTTTGTTGTGTGTGTATGTTCTGTGTGTCATGTTATGTCCAATTTCAATAAAATTGACCTTTTATGAGATAAAATTAAACGTTAAGTTTTATATAAGTGTGCCCCCAAACAAAGAGAGTACTTTTCTCCCTCCTTTTGGTTTATCTGATCTTACTCTCAGGAGAGCACCTCCACACCATCTTTCGATGCCTAGGCACACAAACCTTAATATTGTGGATTTTGCATAATCTCTGACCTATTTAACAATATAACTTGGTAGGTATTCGTGCACAGGTACCTTGTCCCATTCCCCATTACCCTATGTTAACATCACAACTGTAAAGACTTGTAAATATAAGATTAAGTCACAAACCTTGAATTACAGTAATTAACTGAAGAAGACTAGAGATACTGTAGAACAGTAAGATGATGACTTACTGTAGATCAGGAATGGGGAACCTTTGGCCTTCTGGCTGTTGTCAAACTACACATCTCAGCATGCCCTGCAACAGGTTTAGCATGGCTAAATAGCAAAACAGTAGCAGGGCATGCTGGGATGTGTAGTTTAACAACAGCTGGAGGGCCAAAGGTTCCCCATGCCTGACTTAGATGCAGAAGAAAGGAGAACTGTGATTAAATATTATAGGACCGAATATAATAGCTGTGGAGTTGCAGAAATGAGAACTCTAGATACTAAAGATAGTAACAATAACAACTGCGACTTGAAGACTGTAGAACCAGAACTGTGACTTTAAGCTGTATACTCGAGAACTGTAGCTTTGAAGAATGTAGTAATAAAGACTGTGGTTTGAAGATTGTAGAAGAATACGACGACTTTAACTGTAGAAGAACATTGTGGCTTAAACTGTAGCAGAACACTGCGGCTTTAACCATAGAAGAACAGTGCAGCTTTAACTGTAGAAGAACACTGCAGCTTTAATTGTAGCACAACACCGCAGCTTTAACTGTGGAAGAACACTGCGACTTTAACTGTAGAAGAACACTGTGGCTTTAACTGTAGACTCAAGGACTGTGGCTATGAAGACTGTAGTAAAACTGCGGCTTGAAGGCTGTAGAAACAGGACTGTGGCTTTAAAGCAATAGTAAGGATACTGAGACGTTAAGGCTGTAGGAACAGTGGCTGTGAAGACTGTGGGCACAGGGGAGTGAAGCACTGCAAGATCCAGGTTAATACCCCGCAATGGTTTCAGAGGGTCTCTCCTTGGCAACTCGTGGGACCAAAGTACAGGCAGCACTGCAGCAGAATACCAGGAAGGAACAGAAGCTGGAACTGGCAAGAGTTAACCAGGAGTATTTGCAAGGCTGCTAATTCGCAGCCTTGCGAATCAACCAGAATAATCCCCTGAGTTTCCGAAAACCTCCCACCTTTGGAAAATGGCCTGTAATTGTTGTGTCCTCTTCGCTAATTTAAAACCTTTAGGATAACATTTCACAATAGGGTTATTAACCATAAGAATGAGCAGAAAATAAAGCCATACATGTATTATAGGGGAAGATGTATTATAGCTGCACAGATCATGCCGCTATAGCTCTGCCTGCTTTGCAGGAAGTAGTACCAATGATATGTACTGTATTACGTTCCTATTTGCCAGAGTGGGGGACTGAAATCTCTCCCCTCTTGTGTTCCCTGTCAGACCTCCCAGTGCACCAGCCTAGTGCTGATGTGTTGTGTCTTAGCTAAAGGCTGTTCCAGTGGTCATGTGCTAAATCCCCTCCAAAGGGAGCCCAGTAGCCATCACAGACAGGGGTTGGGCAATGAAATCAATAGCTGCAGATAAAGACTACTGTAGCTAGCATAGCACACACCGCAAAAATCATAAATCAAGTATGCAGTATCCAATGCACTTGAGAGGTAAATCTGATTGATTCTGTCCCCGTCGCGTCCACACTGGGGACTGATGTTTTTGTTGTGTGCATTCACATAATGATGTATGCGCATGTGCAGGGTCCATGGGCAAACGGCTTCGGTGATTTGCATAGTCACTGAGCCTTTCCCACAGAGCAATGCGGGTCGTTACGGTTGTGACGTAGTCCTGTTTGGCCCATGGGAATACTGGGTGTTCCCATCCGATTGCGAGGGGGACGAGGTGTGCTGCGGGCGGGCGACTGATGTCACATGACACCAGCCACCCAACCTGTCTTCAGGTTGGATGCCCGCAAATAAGTCAATCTACACTGGAGACTGCGGGATGGCATTACAAGGACTCGTAAGCTGCGAGCTTCACAGCTTACCAAATCAATTACAATCAGGGCCTTAATGTGCCTCTTGATGCATCCCCCATAATGTCATATATACAGTTTTGCATGTCTTTCCAGCATTGATCCACCTTCATTGCTTTTTAAGCACACATGTTGAAGGTGGAACAGACATCCCGATTCCTCAGTCAAGGTCCTGTTTTAAATGAATAGCTACAATTAATAACAAGCTTGTTAGATTTCACAGGGCCTCAGGTACAAGCTAAATCTCACTTGTCTGTGCATTTAAGAATTAAAATGCTGTTTGTGGATACGATTTTTTATGAACTCTCAAACACAGTGGCAATAAATCCTGGCAGTACCAGTGTTTGCCCTGAAACATCAGCATCTGTACAAAGTCAAGTAAAACCAGTGAACTGAAATACTAATAAATTAACTTTGACAAGTAATGGGGATGCTAAAAGGGTTATTCTGAAACCTTGCTTTTCAACAACTGGATTTGAAAATGTCTCTTTTACAATACAGTACATCAGCGCAGCAGAGATCCTGATCAAGAACAATGATTATCAAGTACATGTTATGCACTGTTTAGAGAGGTATGGCACATAATTTCGACACTATGAAGGTTGACATACATTAGTTTGACAGGGCGTAGGTCAACATGGCTACGGTCGCCAGGGTCAGAAGGTCAACACAAGCATTAGGTCGATAATGGCAGGTCGACAGTCAACCGGTTGAACTTGAGTTTTTCACTTTCTTTTCCAAAATTTTGCTGTAAGTCGACATGGACACCATATTCAGGGCCGCCGACAGGGGTACAGCTGTCCCGGGCCCCAGCCTCTGGAGGGGCCGGGCAGCTGCCCACAGTGGCACGGCACCACCCCCACACAATGCATCCCTTACCCGGCGCCGGCAGCCAGGCACGCACAATACACAGTGCAGCCTGCAGAGCGCAGAGCCTAGGATACAGAGAGGCTCGGCGCTCTGCAGGCTGCACTGTGCAGTGAGTGCTCCGAGTCCCGACTCCGGACATGAAGGAGGGAGAAGATGCTGCGATGCCTGAGCCTGGGAGACGTTGCACCTCCGCCACCGCTAGTAAGTAATAGTAATTGGGGGGGTAGAGGGAATTGGGGTGCCGGCGTGAGCGAGGGGGGGGGTGCGGCGCATGAGGGGGGTGCAACTGGGGGCCCAGGCTGAAGGTCAGTCCCGGGCCCCAACATTACTAGTGGCGGCCCTGACCATATCAGTGTGCCATGTCTCCGAGCATGGATCACTGCTGCGAAAACACTTGTGGCGCCTTATAATGTGAAAACATTCACGTGCGAAACACTTGTGGTGCCTTATAAATACAATTATAATAATAATAATAATCACTGTGCTTGCCATGCTTCGGGCATGATGCCTTGCTGTGCTTGCCACACATATTCTCCCTCCACACCCTAGTAGATGGTAGGGTATGATATACCGCCTGTTGGCACAAATTGGCTAAAAAAACATGTGAAAAACATATGTCAACCTTTTGACTGTCGACATTCACATTGTCGACCTAATACTTGTGTCAACATTCTGACCCTGTCGACCATAGGCATGTTGACCTGTTTCATGTGTAGACCTATCCCGTTTAGAGAAATCTTGGGTTGATATTTAATAGGATGAGAGAGTCAGAAAGAGAGATTTCATAAGAAATCTCCAGGTTTTTTAAAGTGGCAACCATGGCAAAACCAGTTTGATTTTGCAGTGTAAATGATTGCCGCTTTAAAAAACGTGGAGATTTCTTACCAAATCTCTCACTTACTTATTCTCTCATCCTATTAAATTCCCCTCAGTGTGTCTAAAAAACAATTCACTTTTATGGGATCTTGACAACAATGATGACAATTTAAGGGTAAACTCAGGACAGAGTAACAATATACTGTATGCATCAGGATGAGGTTCCAGTTAGGATGTTGACAATCAAAATGTCGACTCCATAATGTCAACATGCTGAAAGAGAATATCTTGACATCCACAAACTCATAATGCGGACACATGTAATTAGGGTTTAACTAAAGTTGGGGTTAGATGGCAATTAGCGTTATGCTGCAGTTAAGTATTAGGGTTGGTGGCAATTAACTTTAGTGTTCAGATGCAAAGAGAATTAGGGTTAGTTTTAGAACAAAATATCAGTGCTAACATTCTCAATGCCGACATTTTGCAAATTGACATTTTCAAGTGACTGTCGACATTCCAAATGTAAATATATTTTATCACATCCCTTTGTGAAAGACCACGTATGTGTGATTGTGTGTGTGTGTGTTTGAGAGAGAGAGAAATAGGGAAAGAGAAAGGGAAATAGAAAGCTTCTTAAATACAAAACAGACTTACTGTATATAACTGTAATTATGCAAGGCATTCTGTATACAAACAAAGAAGATTTTTTGTAAACTATTTCATTTTTGTGGTAATACTGAAACCCCTTAGATGAAGCCAGGCTTGTGAACTCTATAAATTATGTAGTATGAACATAACAAAGAGACATTTCTCTTATTTTCCCTTTTACTGAATTTAAGCTCCCATTGAAACTTGAAAATCTAAAAGCTTTTTTTCCCATGAACTTTGCTCAGTCTGTAAGTCAGCCCATGCATCATTATAGGGGCCAAATGCAGTAAAACAGCTTAAGAAATTCTAACTACCGCTCTCAGTCATGGCCACTCAAGTCTGATTGCCGGGAAAATAAAAATTCTAAAACACACATACAGTATCCTTTGCCAGCATCTAGAAGAGGTTTCGTTTATTAAAGCTCTGAAACAGATAAATATTTGTGTAGCAACCAATCAAATTCTGTCTAGACTTTTCTCCTAATTTGCATCCTAAAAAATTATAGAAAGAATCTGATTGGTGTCTATGGTCAACACGATCTATTGTTTGTTTGGTTCAGAAGCTTAAGTAAACCTCCCCCCTTAAGTGTCTATTCAGTTACAGTAATTACCAATTAAACTACCAAATATACAGTACTTATTCAATGAACGTAGAACAAAAGGGGTAATATAGTGTATTTATCCCATAAAGATGAGTTCACATAGTGATGGCGCAGTATTTGAGTTTTGCATCTCAAGTCTATCATGGTTGATTGGTTTTGATAAAGTATCTTATTTTATGTAATTATTGGTAGTTTCTATAAAAAAAAATGCTAAATTTTTATTATACCTGATGTGGTGTTTAATGCTTTCAATGTTTTGTTGTCCAAATGATATGACTTTTATACATCTTTTGTCCATATGCAGAATAAGCTGCATCTTACACTACTTATATATAACACTGTGTAAACATTCTATTTTATTTATATGATACTTCATTGCAGTATTTCTTTATATAGGGCCAAATTCAGGATGGGCCGTAGATTACTGAAAATCGCTATTGTGGTAATATGCGCATGTCTGCATGACCGCTTAAACTATGGTCGTATTCTGGAAAATGCAAACGCAGTGTAAAGGCCATCAACGCAGTGTTGCAGTGGAGTCAACATGGCGTTAGATTTTAGATTGATAAAAATCGCTCTTCCAGGCTTCCAGGATTAGGATACACATTTACTAACATTTGAAAATGAATATAAAAATGAATTTGTTAGTAAATGTGTGTTTTAGTCTTGGAATAGCCAACATCCATTAAAGAGTGATTAAACATTATACTGTGTTTATAAATAAAATGTTATCGATCTGAAATAGATCAACATCGTCAAAAAATCCCAACAAAACAAATAAATAATAATAATAAAATCAGCAATATTAAAATCAATCAACATTTACCAAAATTCGACATAGTGAAATACTCCCATAAGGCTTTATTAAAATAAATTAGCGGATATCTGCCAGAAACAACAATTTTTGGGTAACATCTGCAAATGTGAAGCATCCCCAGAATGTATCGTACATGGACTGCATTTCGATCTAGCAATCAGCCCCTGAGGCTGCTATGGTATGAGATTTACCAAGCTCCAGTGTTCAGCATTCCTAAACTTGTTCCTATAGCTAATGCCATGTTTACTTCACAAATGATATCCTGATCTGATAAAACAATTATGCATTCAAATCCTTCACACATAGAAACCTCCTGAAAAACCTGAACCATTCTAATCAACACCAAGCAATTTGCCAAAGAGCACTTTAGTCATCCATCAACAGCAGAACGAGAAGGTGCACACATTATTTGCTACCTTTGATAAAATGTTACTTATTCAAAATTATAATTTTGCTTTATTGGTGGCACATCAAAAACAACAAAGAAATTAATGATATGATTGATACATACTATACTGAGTATTAGGAGTGTTTTGAGAAAACCATAAGCAAAAATGATTTGTCACAGGAAAAAAAGAGAATAAAATATTCTATAACATGTTACATATGTTGTAATATACAGTATGCATTTTACACTTTTGCTTAATATTTTTTAGGTTTATTTTTTTTTTAGTTTTTGCTGTATTACATTGCAATAATATATGGTACTAGTTAAATGCCCATCAAAATGAAGGCTTTTGCAATATACTCTCACTTATAGATGACAGTTTTTGACCCACTAACTTTTAGCACACAAAAGAGTAATTTGGCCAGTCAAGTGGCCTCTATGATAACTGGTGGTACTTCACCTCATAGAGGTGGGAAGTAGTTAGTCTTTTATTTTCTATCTATCTATCTATCTATCTATCTTTATATACACACACACACATGCGCATGAGAGTGGGTGGGAGCGTCCACAGCAGATGCCACACTGACAGCCTCATGCAGCCAGCCATATACAGTATATGCAGGGGATGGCTGCAGGCATCCCTTTTACCAATAATAATGTACCGGCCCTGGGGGCAAGTGGCACCCTGCCCCCAGCCCAGCCTGCCACTGACAGGCACTAGTAATTAATGACAGAAATGTTACTTGAAACATAACTACAATGTTACTGTTGAAATGTGTATCTTGTACAGTATGTAAGAAAAAAGATTGTTTAACTGCAAAATGGAAGTCTCATTACATAATACAAAGGACTCATTTATTTGGCTTCCTTCATATTTGTATATAAACAGAAATGTTTGGGGCCACACAACTGATGGAAGCTAAAATGGAAGATTTCATTCTCTGACAGCAGGTAGATGAAACAAACATAAATCAATTTCTCTCTAGAGACAGAACAAGCCCCCTTACTGACTGACGTGTCTTGCACACTGAGCACAGAAGGATATCCAATTAGTATTCAGTCCAGGTCTAGCAGTGAAAGGGTGAAATACAGTCTGAACTGAGAGCATACGTGCTACTCTCTATCTGACAACACATTGTTATTACCTCGCCTCCCGTCTCTCTAACAGGATTTCACGTATCTGCTTAATTGAAAGAGGAGGAGGATGTGCTTTGTCATTACAAAAATGAGAAGGCTTTATATTTGCTTAGATAGATGTTTCAGAGGCAAACTCCTGCAATGTCAGCCAGGCAGAGGTCTCCAGAATACAAACTAAGATATTCTTTAAAAAACTGTATTTTTTATGAATAGCATTTGTAAAACAGATGCTCATATTATTGTTGTTCAATTTAGTAGAAGTTACCAATGAATTGTTTTAAATTCTAAGAAGTCACATCCTAAGCAAGCAAGGTTGTTAGAAAATTAATTTCATCATCAAAACCCCTTTACATCAAAATGCTAGGTCCAAACTGGGTTTTTGAACACGGATCCAACCCATTTCACAGCTGTGTCAGACCCCATTCACACTGGCTGGACCCGGCATATTGGCATATAAAGCTTTTTTCAAATTGCACCTGTTCTGCTGGCTCTTGTAGATGTCAGCTACCAGGGTTGGAATCCAGGCAACACATTAAAAAGATTATTATCTGACCCTTTCCCAAAATTTTGACCCAGGTTGCCCCAACAATGATCCTAGTTAAAAAAAAATTGGTGGAAAAAGAGCAGAATAACCATGCCTATGTTCTGCCAAAACAGATGTGCCCAGAAATGCCCAGTTTGGGAAGAAACTTCTACCCTCTTGTGTAAATCCCACTGATTGTGCAACATTGGTACAGTTGGGACTTATTGTACTTAATAATACTCTTTTGGACATGCACAGTATAATCAGATGTTGAGGGTAAATCCCTGTTAAAAGAAAAATCACATTAAATGGATCAGTCCTCTTATAAGTCAGAGCATTTAATGCATATTTTCAAAGAGGCAGTAATATAAGTCTATGTTATTGTTCCCAGAGTTTACATTAGTAGGAAAGACTGAAATTGCTAAATTATTTTGTCATGTGTTTAAGGCACAAGGCAATAGTTTTTCATTGAGTCTGTTGACCTGTGCTCAGCCCTGTTTCCCATAAATATATTGTGTCACTATAGGAAGATCAGGAGCAACAATAACCAACAACCAGAGCTTTTCCAACACCTGTAGATCAATGAATCAGAACCAGAATCAGCTTTATTGGCCAGGTATACTTGCGTATACTAGGAATTAGATTTGGTTTGCTGTGCAACAGCCAGTTAGGTTAAACAGTGACGAAACAGATATCCCATGACTCTTATGGGAAAGCAGAACTACAATTCCCAGCAACCACCTCTTTTACCAACAACCCCTGAGCCTCCCAACAGGAGAATACAAAAGTATTTTTTTCTACTCAAGCCACAGAGTTTTCAGAGCTGAAAACCCTCTTTTAATTGGATACCATGGGTATCAGGACAGCGCATAAATTGGTTAAAATGTCTGCAAGGTTTTTTACCTCATCAAATTGAATTCCATGAATATAGGGTCATATTATAAACATTGTCAGCTCCATTATTTTAAGGCACCTTTCAGTCCTAGTTACTAAATTAATAATGCATACACACGTCCGATTTGTCCTGCTTTCATCCATTTCCGACACATTGGGCTTTATATAGCGGATGAAAACTGGCCAAATTGGATGTGTCCAATCTGATGCGCGTTCCCGTGCGTATCAGTTTGGAGCCTGGAGATCATATTTGCAGCATATACAATAAATCGGAGTGGGAGGCATCAGTGTACATCAGAGGTATTTTTTTTTAGCACCTGCAATGTATAGCATCTGATCAGGGACACAGGTTTATGTCAGCGGTGCATCTACCCCAGGCTAGGTGTAGATTCTCCATCTGAGTGTGGCCTCATCTAAGCATCTGTGTGCACAAACAAACTTTAGCAACATACCCACTATACTCGTATAACACACCCATAAGATTTACCATCTCTGTGAATAGCCACTTCTCATTCCCAATACAGTTTCAAACTTATTCTACATGCATGTGTCTGAACTGCTCTGTACAAACACAGTGGACTGCGCTGTACAACTTCGAATCAGGCCCACAATACTTTACAGTATTTACCATATTTGTATACTATGACAAAATATATACTGTATGATATGATATGATTACATGATAGTTATGTAAATATAAATGCAATCTATTTAAATAGTAAATATAAATTACATCACTTTAGTTTATAAATTATTAATATATTTGACTAATGGGGGGATTCAAGTACCCGCAGGTAAATTTATATGAGTGATGTGTAAAATATGATTGCCAACAGCTGATAACAAGATTATATTTTCTATAAAAGGTAAACATTACAGGTCATTATGATGAATAAGAATGTTTGCTTGACAATTTCCACATCAACGTTGACAAATTCACTTGGCACTCAAAGGGTTAATGGATAGAATGAATGAAAAGTTCACAGATGTGTGCGTTACACAGGGTTGTGGCCATTTTTGAACTGCAGATGCAGGTGAAATATACCCCGGTAACTCCTGGCTTTAGAGCTAATTGGATAGCCCACCGGGATGAATTAACCTGCAGTAATCTATCACATCTAACTGTATTCCATCCTAGGGGTTCTATGTAATAAACAGCATTAATATGCTATGAATTAAAAAGTGCTGAAAATAAGAGTGTAGTCCAAAGTTTCTACAAATTAGTTCAGTCCCTTGGATAACAGTACATAGTCTTTATATAGTCACATACAGACCAATAAAAATGAATAACTTATCATATTTTGTACATGATATCATACAGTATATTGTAAAACAGGATTTTACACATTTATATGCATGTAGTAATCTCTATAGGTGGCTATGTACATGCCGATTCTATACAGTGTATTGGAATGTATAATATCCACAAACTGAACGGAGCAGCAGCACAAGATAAGTAGACATTGTTTTACTTGGCTGCCTCGAGCCGACAAGCATGCTAATGTCTGGCAGGCCTCTATGTCTTGTTTATGGCTGATTGCAGAGTGGTCGTGCTAATGAAAATTGAGGCCATCCTCCCGAACAAAGAAGCACCCACATGGAATAGTTTAATCAGACGCCACTCATACACAGCAAAACTGTGAAAATGATAAAAGAAGCAGAAATAGGCAGCTTTGTCAGGACATTTCCTATTATTATGCTAACAATGTTATGTACTGTGACTAATTATGAAACTTACTTATAATTATAGAACATACGGTCCATTTTCAGATGATAGATTCTATCTGTACAAAAGACATTGTTTGTGTGGATCTTACGCAGGATGCTCCTAATAATGCATCCGTGTTTGATGTTCTTATGAAAGCTTATGAGAGCTTTTGAAATTAATTAGATGAGTATAATCATTAATTAGTTTATGTATGTATATATAACAGTGCATTATTATTATTTGCTATTGATGCTAGCAATAATATACAGTACTGCAAATCTATGTGTATCTAGCATGGGGATTTTGCAGAGTTGCCTACCCACCTGGATAGCCGGTAAGCTCCCAAAAACCGGGAAATCTATATAATGTCTGATTCCCATCTATGGCCCTTATTCTGGTTGGTGCGGTCGAGCCGCATATGCGGCTCCGACCGCACCAGACGAATCCCCGCCTACAAGACGGATCGGCACGGCCGTCCGTACACGGACGGCTGCCGATCCGCATGAAAATGGCGGGGCGTACGCCTCCACCATGTTGGGAGCTGCCCCCTGCATTTGATGGTCGATGACCATCGAAGGCAGGGCCGCACGCTCCCCCCGCTCACGCAAGCTTAGAGCACACGGACAATCGTCCGTGTGAAAGCTTGTATTGGGGCGGGCAGCTGACATCCGGCGATGTCAGCTTTCCGCCCCCATCACTGGCGTCATAGCCTCATTACCATGCATACGCCCCGCGTTTGCATGGGAACGCCCATGAAACGCGGGGCGTATACATAGGGAAATGAGGGCATGAAGCCCCTCACTCCCCTATATGCCCCCTTTGCGGCGTAGTAAATTTATGTGCGGCGAATTCGCCTGCACATGCGCAGATTGACCTCCGCGCATGTGCAGACGGAAAACATCGGCGGTACGGCCGCACGCGGGCCGTACCGCTCGAATCTGAATAAGGGCCAGAGTCTGTCTGGATCTCATGCAGTTAAGTGCTTGCTATCACCTCCTGTTATTATTAAGTAAAGATGCAAACTCAGTGGTGTATTTCTAGTGAGTTATATAATAAGAAATGAATAGCACTGTGAGTTTAAAGAACCTCTAAATGTAATATGTAAGCCACTTGATCATTTCTTGCAGGGGTTAAACAGAACCAAAATGTATTTGAGAACAATTTGGTGCACTTGTTCTTTTATATGCATTCACATTTCTCTCTACAAGTCTGTAGTGAGGTTATGACAGAGGATAGCAGTGTGATACAGTACATTACATTAGCAGACAGACCTCCAGAGGCTTCCTCAGCCCCTGCTTCTTCATCTGCCTGGCTGAGATGTAATACTAGTGATCAATGGCAAAAACTATGCAAATTCTAGGTACTACAGTACTAGCAAGCGATCAGGCAAAGTTTTAGAAGATATGGCAAAAAGAGATATATATATTATGAAAGAATGCTCTAATATATATATATATATATATATATATATATATATATATATATATATATATATATATATATATATATATATATATATATATATATATATATATATATATATACAGGGCTATTTTTCAGCAGGCTCCAGCAGCACTCTTTCTGGCAAAATATGATGGACAAACCCATGTGCACTGCAGGTGAGGCAGGTGTTACTTGTGCAGAGATAATCCGATTTGGGTGGGGTTTTACACCTGCCTCACCTGCAGTGCACATGGTTTTGTCCATCTAAGAAATATTTTGTCAGAGTGAACTAGAATAAGGGTCCCAGTTCCTGCTGGAGCCTACATAAAAAATAGCCCTGTGTATATATATATATATATATATATATATATATATATATATATATATATATATATATATATATATATACATACACACACAACATCGGCACTAACCTTTCCTAGTTTTGGGGTGCCCTATGGCTTGTGACCACATTGTTTAAACAGACATTGTAGGGGCTCTGCACACACTAAATTAACTGATAATAAATAGTGGAGATTTGGTTCATGAATTGATCAATGCATTTAAGCCTACAGCCCCCTTCACGGGACCCCACTTTTCTGCAGGTCCTAACACTATCGCTGAAAATGGCTACAATACTCATAGCTATCACATCAATGTTTGATTCCAGGCATGCTATCTGGTCTGAAGCTCACAGCACACTTTTCTTTTATAGGTGAGCAGCTACCAGCACACCTGTCACTAATCATCTAGGGAAATGGTTAACATAAGCTATGGAATCTTAGTTAAATCGCATGGAAGCCTTGGGTGTGATACAGAAAGTTGATGAGCCTACTGAATAGGCAAGCTCCTTAGTAATTGTTGAAAAGAAAAATGGACAACTCAGAATATGTCTAGACCCAAGAGATTTAAACAAAGCTATTAAACGAGAACATTTCAAACTACCAACTCGAGATGAAATCATGTCGCAATTTTCGGGAGCAAAATGGTTCAGTAAATTGGCCGCATCTTCAGGATTCTGGCAAATGAAGCTAGATGAGGCCAGCTCAAAGCTTTGTACATTTAATACACCAGAAGGTTGATACAGATTTCTTCGACTACCATATGGAATTTTGTCTGCTCCAGAAGTATATCACAAAAATATACACATGATTTTTTAACATAATCCAGGTGTTGAAACAATGATGGATGACATTATTGTCTGGGGATCTACAAAGGATGAGCATGATTCCAGACTGAGACAAGTAATGGAACTTGTCAAGAAAGTGAATCTAAAGCTATACAAGGACAAATGTGAATTTGGCATGAATACACTTACCTTTATGGGCGACGTGGTCTCGGATCAAGGTGTAAAACCAGACCCAATGAAAATATCAGCAGTGGGACATCAACAGCTGAACCAGCTGCATCCTCCCCCTCCCACCCCGCCACCTGCAGCTCCTGCATTACGGTGGCCCAGAGCTCAAATCTCCCACTGGACCACTAGCCAATAGGCGCTCGTGGTCCAGCAGCCAATGCTGCCTTTGATTGGCTGCTGGACTGCAAGCGCCTATTGGCTAGTGGTCCAGCAAGAGACTGGAAAATAGTGGCGGACTCAAAGTGGGTGAGCAGGGTGGGGGAGCCAGCGGAAGAGTGCTCGGCTCTGGCACCCTGTGATATATCGGCGCCCGGAGCTGGTGCTCTGCCCTAGCTACACCCCTGCTAATAGGTACTGTATCTAAATTCTGCATTACACCTATTCTTTGGGCACTCTTTGGCATATGTTATTTGATGTTCTGCGCACACCCTGTAAGGCACAGCCCAGTGGCAGAAAATAGTGTAAGTACAATTTACAGATAAATGTAAGCCAATAGACCTGAATGCATATACTTTGTGATAATTGCTTGCTGGCATTTTACATTTTCAATATATCTGAAATATCCCTTGGTAAAGTACAATGAAGTTCTAAGGTAATGCTTACTAAGGGACATATTTATGAAGCCTGGTGAAGTGATAAAGTGGCCGGTGATAATGCACCAGCCAATTAGCTCCTAATTGTCATTTTTCATGACAAATGTATGAAGCAGTGATAAGGGAGAAGTGATAAAGTGCCTGCTTCTTTATCACTGGTCAATCAGCTCATGACTGTTAAGCTACAGGTTGGGTTTAAAAGGACAGTTAAGAGCTGAATGGCCGATGATAAAGTTTCAAGCACTTTATCACGTTTACTCCCTTATCACTGCTTCCAGTCTCTTGCTGGACCACTAGCCAATAGGCGCTTGCAGTCCAGCAGCCAATCAAAATCAGCATTGGCTGCTGGACCACGAGCGCCTATTGGCTAGTGGTCCAGCGGGAGATTTGAGCTCTGGGCCACCGTGATTGCAGGAGCCTGCACCTAGATATAGCATTAGGGACCCCAAAACTCAGAAAAGCCTTGACGGAATTTTTGGGGGCTTACATAAGCTTCAACATGGCCCATTCCATTAGGTACAAAATGCTCTGCTCCTGGACTTCCTTCTTAATGTATGATTGCCATCACCGGTGTTAAACTAGTTAATTGACGAGAAGGGTGTTTCACCGCAGGTGATGGTAAGCATACATTAATATGGAAGTCCAGGAACAGAGCATTTTGTACCTAAATGGAATGGGTCATGTTAGAGGGTTTGGACTTATCCATGTAGTTGCAAATATGAGTAACCAAGATCTCTGACTTCTACTAACATGTGTTTCAGATGCTGGGGAAACAATTAGTTTTTTTCTTACTCAAATGTACTCCTCCCTTTCATGCACCTGAGTGATATCATTAAGCTAATACTCCTACTGCAAACAAAATATTCACTAACAACGCCAAGAGAAAAATGGATAAATTTACTAAAGCTTCTAAAAATTTAATTAATTAATCAGATTCTGTCTATCATTTCTCTATTGCATCCTAGAAAATGATATATTTGATAGTGCAGAAAATAAGGAATTCTATTATAAAGTGACTGTATCCTTCCACCCTGGCAGTCAGGGCCTTTGTCACATTGGGGCAGATGTACTAAGCCTGGTGAAGAGATAAACTGGAGTTAAAGTGGAAGGAGATAACGCAAGAGGCAATCAGCTGTGTTTGAAATATGATAGTTGGGAGTTGATTGGCTTGTGCATTATCTCCTTCCACTTTACCTCTATTTTATCTCCAGTTTATCTCTTTTCCAGGTTAATACATCTGCCTCACTATTAGGACTGTTCTGAGGTGTGACCCACGTTTCAGACAAAATGTCACTGGCTGTAGAGTGTGGCATGTCCAAGCCGGCATGTCAATTTTCTGATGATACTCACATCAGTATCAGCACAAGAGCACATTTGGGAGGTGTGCCTCTACTTATTGTTTCTGTGTCCTCAGGAGAAAGCCTTAATGGCTAGCTATACGCTGCTGGTTAATAGTTAGAAATAGGAATATGTCCAAGGTTGTAAGGAGTCTATGTACTATTGGAGCATTGGAGGGAGGTAAAGTGGACAAAGATAAAGTAGAAATCAGTTCCCAGCTGCAATGTTAAAGACTGTGTTTGAAAAATGACATTTACTAGCTGGTTACTAGTTTCAGAATTCGGTTGTAATGGCCAAAATCAGGTTTTACATGGCAAGTAAACTGGTAAAAATCACTTGATTTAATCGTTTTCGGTACTTGTGTAATAGCACGGCACCCATTACGTAGTTAGCGTAGCGGCCCTGTCAGAATCAGCACAGTGTTTGCGTGGCCAGCATAGTTAGCGTAGTAAGTCAGAAATAGCGTAGTGTTCCCGCTAGCGTAGTAAGCACAGTCAGCGTCCCTGTCAGAAGTAGCGTAGTGTTCCCGCGGGCAGCGTAGTCAGCGTCCCTGTCAGATATGTGTTTCTGAAACACCCCCCTAGCCAGCCCGAAGCATAGCAAGCGGACGCGTATCACGTCCCCCCGACCTGTTCATACCCCCACTATCCATGTCGGCGTGGAGTTGAATTTATAAAGTGTAGCGAGCGCTTCGGGCTCGGTGGCTCACTGCGCTTGCCACACATTATAATGTCAACTCCATAAAGACGTGGATAGTGGGGGTATGAACAGGTTGGGGGAATGCGTAGAACATCTGCTTGCTGCGCTTCGGGCTGGCGTGGATAGCGGGGGTTTGAAAAGGAGGCTGTCTCTGAAGTAAACACTGCAGGGTTGCCGTACCCTGCCGCAATAATTACTGAGCGCAGGAGCGTCTGAGACGCACCTGCATCTCAAACAGCTGGAGCGCCTCTCCGCCGGCGCCCGCGTGATCCCCTCTCCGCTGGTGTCTGCCAGCGCAGGGGATCTGGTGGTTACCAGTGCTGTGTGAGAGGCACTCACTAGGCTTGCCATGGAAGCCGGGGACAGAGCCAAGGATGCCGGGGACAGAGCCGGGCTGCCGCAGAGTCACTATGCTAACTACGCTAAGCAGCCGTTGGCCTGCCGCGGAGTCACTACACTAAGTACGCTAGGCAGCCGTGCACATCCCCAGTACTAAGTCTTGGAGATAGAGATAGAGTGCACAGAGATAAAATTCCAACCAATCATCTCCTAACAGCTATGTTACAGGCTGCGTTTGAAAAATTACAGGAGTTGGTTGGATGGTCCTTTATATTGGTCCACCTTATCTCTCACTGATTGGGGTATTCAATCCGGGATTTCCAACTGTCAGGACATCCCGACAGTCGAAATCCCGAGCCATTTTTCTGGTTGATCCGACAGTAACTTAACAGCTGGAATCCAATTTTCCCTGTTGGGAAATATTGGCACAAATTGAATACCCCCTAAGGCTTAGTAAATAGACCCACACAACTCTAAACGCTTGACTTTGTCCAATGTTGTGATTTTCAACTATGAACCTATGTTTACCGTACATGCAATTCTTGCCAAGCAAAAAAGAAAGGCAAATCATAAAATGTATACATTTTTTCCAGCCTCTCCCCAAGTAGTGGTAATTTATTCTTTCAGTGCATGCAATTAGCAGAAAGGTTATGTTTAGTGAACTTTGAAAACTCTCTGTTTGATCTCATTGGCACACTGCTGACTTCATTTCATTTTGTCTAGAAAGAGCAGAAAGATGTTTATGCAGAGAGAGAGAGGCTCATTCATAATCAAGATTAATCCAGAGAGCAAACAAACGTAACCTCTCATAAACAGAGAAATCAATATGTGTGGCCATTATCAGGCACAGCAAAGGAGTGTGAGCAGGTGCAGAGGTGCCAATGCTTGTAACTAGCTCACTGCCGGATGTAGCACCATGGACAGCACATGATTCATAAGAGTTTCATCTGAGGTTATGGCGGCTTTTATCAGGTCATTTGCACATAGGGAAAAGCAACTCTTGCATTAAACCTTGGCAACACTGCCAGAAAATGTTACTGCCATTTGTCAGAAGCAATTTGCTAATGGTAATCTTGTCATATTTTAAACACAATTATGGGTTGTTATTTATCAAAGTCTGACAACTACAAAACTGTGACAATATTGGAGCAAAACAAGCATCTGCTTTACCAAAGGGAAAAACAAAATAATTTACAGTATACACTAGGATGCTACTCCCAGTATACAGTATTTAGCAAATTCTACTTATGATTTTTGGTGTTATATAAAGTTTGCAAACATGTAAATAATGAAGGCCAGGTTGTCTAACCACAGGTCTTATGTGACTTTACAAGGCCTTTCTAGGTGCCAAAAATGTTCTTAGTAATTGCAGTCCATAATTGTTTAATCAACAGGATAAACATTTAGGGGGTATTCAATCCTTTTTCGGTTCGTCCGGCAGTAACGCAACAGCTGGAATTCAATGTAGATTGTCGAAAATGCAGCTATTTTGAAAAAAAAAATTGGATATGGATTCGACAATTCAAGGCCGTTTCTGACTATTACAGATTCGCCTCCACAGGGAGACGGGTCTGTAGCAGGCGAGTCCTGGCCAGGATGGGAAGTCCCAGATGGGATTGAATACCTTAAGTGCAGATATTTCCAGTAGGTAAATTTTGACAGACATTAAATCCCCCTCATTTGTATTATTATATTTAAATTCCATTTTTAGAAGTTTAGGATTTATCCAACTTTGAGATACTTATGCAGTCATTGCATCTTCACAATCTGGCAACATAATTTATGATGAGCTGTCATCAGTGTTTAACAATTATCAATGGGCAATAAAAAGGGGAAATTTTACAGGTACTTCATAATTATTTAGCAGGTACTTTGTTCAATTCAACTGTCATTAATGGAGGAAGAGGAGGAATCCATTATTTTGAACATGAGGAAGAAAGAGCTACCACTGCTCACCAGAAATCAGAACTCTGAGGGTAGATGTATGAAGGGAGGAGAAGTGAGCCAGAGGAGAAGTGGCCCATGGCAACCAATCAGCTGCTCTGTATAATTTTATATTATGCAAATTATAGATGTTACTTCAGTGCTGATTCGTTGCCATAGGCCACTTCCCTTCTGACTCACTTCTCCCTTATCACTGCTTCATACATCTACCCCTCAGTAACTTCATTGAGGATTGATGAGTTAATATATGCCCAGGTGATACTACACTCTTCAGTAAGAAAGTTTAGTACTATTTATCCTCTCCGCTATCGAGTGATAGATGAGACATTTTGGGCATATAGTAAAGACATTACATTTGAAGACATCTTGCAAGGGTCCACATGCACCCAAGGTGGAAAAAGCTTACATGCAGATGGTCCTTTAACCAAGTAGACCACCAACAACCACAATTGACAGCTGTGAGCTCCATAGCATCTGCATCTTCTGCTATCTAAGTATTGTATTTAAACTTTTGAGCAGTAGATTGTTATCTCTGAGGTCATCCAGGATCAAATGTGTAAAGTGGTGATCAACTCCTTTTTCTGTGTTTATCCCCAAAAAAAGAGTTTCTTACTGATTGTCCAAAACATACTGTAGAGTAATTAAAATAGTCCATAGAGAAATCAGAGTTTGCTCTGACTGTTCCAGTAGTTTCTAATAGTAATGGCATTTCTATTGCCAGTTATGATGTCAAATATTAATGGCACTCAGCATATCAACAACGGTCTAATAACACATTGTATAATCAATCAGCTATGTTTATATACAAATAGCCATTGCATTTTAATGGTTGATTCTGCAGTTTTCCCCACAATGAGATCTCGCAATTCCACAATGGGACTGTCCATGGGCCAATAACGTATGTATCACATCAGTACTATGCTGATACAGTTATCCAGTAGTTGCTGCAAGGCGGTTTGCTATGAAGGGTTGACATTGAGCAGGTTGACATCCAATATGTCAACAGGTTCTCAATCTTGACAGTCATAATATTTACACAAATGTTAGGTCGACAATCACAATGTTGAAATGCAATTTAATAGACACGTTTAACATGCTGATACATTCAAAATGTAGACATTTAACATGAAGATGCGTTTCTTGGATCTTTTATAGTGACCTTTAACCTAACCACTAACTCTAGCCCTAACTTGGACCCTGAACCTTAACAATTAGCCTAACCCAAAACCTTACTCTAACTCCTAACCCTGACCCTAAACCTAACCCTAAACCTAATCATAACTCTTGCCCTAAAAGTCAACAAAATGTGGCAAGATGCTTACACAATAGACAATATTGTAAAAAGATACACATTAGATGATATTGTAAAAGATATCGCACAGAAGCCCTTTCTGAGTGACATCTTTTACTATATGTGTATCTTTTACTAGTGTGTATGGGCCTTCATTTGTAGATTTGTAAAACTATTGGTGTTTTAGCAAATTATGTATTCTTGAACCATTTCATTTGTGATCCAAAATATAAAATCAATTTAAAATTTGCTATGTATTGTAGGCAGGAGGTTAATTAGAATTGCTCTAGATTGAGTTTGTATAGCATACTAGTGAATTAAAAAGTCATATCAAGTCTGGATGTTAAATTGCTTGTAAAGTTAACAACCTCATGTTCTTCAGTGAATAGAGAAAATTCAGCTTAAATAACTACATATTTCCCCTTTAGAAATATAGTTTTCCATTATTCATATTAATCCCAATTGCTCTTGTATGTCCTCCAGGCATTTTAACGGTATAGAAATATTGATGCAAAATATATTTTTCTAGCATTATTAAATATGGATAGCATTTTTTACTCTGTACAAATACCTAAGTCATTATAACTCCGTTCAAATTAGTATCTAATTTCAGGCTTTCTCCTGTGCTTAACCTAGGGATAAATGTACCATTAAGGCCCTACATTGATTATCATACACATACATCACTCAAATTATAGAAAGTACTGCTGTTACAGTCTCTCCAAGATGATCATTCATACCCAATATAATGTGCTCTGCTCCTGAACTTCCCTCTAAATTTACTACTGTGGTTTCCTGTGCTGAATTCATTAAATGTTAATAACAGAGTTTTGTTCATGAGTGAATTCAGCACAGGTACTGTAACTCCTCTCTGTGGATAATGCAGGAGCAGCGCACCTAGTACAAGGTGAAAGAGGTCACTGTGGAACGTCTGTTTCTGCAGTACAGTATGTAGAAAGATTTTATAATCTATAAATACATATGTAAAGGTTTCCATATTGCGGGATCAATCTCATTACCCACAAATGGGGTATGCGAAGAGTTTTACAGGAATTCAGACTGTGTTTAAGTGTGGCTGATGAAAAGCTACTTTGCACCCGTGATATATTTGTGGGTTATTGGATTGACACCTTTGGCAGCTCATGCGAGTTTGCGATGAAAATGAGGTTGTTAGCTTTGCAACTAATGTATTATGCAGACTTGATACAACCTCTGTAATTTGCTGATATGCTGTACAAAGTCCAATTACGCATTCCTAATTCTTATTATGCTTGTTAATATCAGTAGCATGACTATTGAATTCACAAGTTCACAGAGGAGCACATGTAGAAGAACAGTTGTGTCAGTGGTACTTGACTGAGCAATTCATTAGCAAGCTCTTCTGCGTAGTGTATATGGGGTAAATTTACTAAGATGGGGGTCCTATGGAAGATGGGATGTTGCCCATAGAATCCAATCATATTCAACTCAGTGGCGTAACTATCAATTGGGCGCCCCCCCGCCGCACCCCCATCCCCCGCCTGCAGCCTTACCTGTCTTGCTGGTCCCGGCTCCCTTGCTGGCTTCATTCTTCTGCTATGGAGACGGACCAACACAAAATGTCCGCCCCCATACAGCAGACAGTTTCAGAGAACTGTCTGCTATATGGGGCAGACATTTTACTGTGGTCCGTCTAACTAGCAGAAGAATGACCACCACTGAAGACAGGTAAGGCTGCGGGCGGCGGATGGGCGGGCAAGCAAGCGGTGGATGGGTGGACGGGAGGGGGCTAACTATAGCACTGCAGCCCCCCAGCGCCCCCACAGGCACATCGCCCCCCCCCCCCCGCGCGACTGCGGGGGCTGCGGTGCTATATTTAAGCCCCTGATTCAACTTCTTATTTTTTTAGCATCTTCTAGACCTGGGGTAGCCAACTCCAGTCCTTGAGAGCTACCAAAAGTTAATGTTTTCAGATCTCCTCACAGAATCACAAGTGAAGTAATTAGCTCCACCTGTGGTTCTTTGAAAATGTTTCAGCTAGTAATGAGTGCACCTGTGCAGCAGCTAGGTTGTCTGGAAAATGTGAACTGTTGGTACAGTAGCTCTCGAGGACTGGAGTTGGCTACCACTGTTCTAGACGATAATAGATATATTATCTTAAAGATTCAGAATAGTGTATTACATCCTGTGTGATTAATGTACGTAAAAAAAATATATGAACTATTCCACTTACATGAGCACAGCTGGGTCAGACCATGAAAGTAAAGCAATTGCATAAACAATATATTGGACTTGGGGATGTGAAGTCACACCCATCAGGAAAAGCCATACCCTCTTGTATAAAGCCACACACCGTGCAGTAGGTGCATGTATAGATATTGTAACAGCCATCCTGAGTGTCATTAGGAAAGTGATGCTTCTACTCGGGAATATACTGCAGTATGACAGGTGAGGCTTTGTTTCCAATGACTGCATATCACTGATCTATCCACTCAGTGATCACTTGATTGTGCACACCAGCTTGTTAATGAAAATATCTAATCAACCAATCATTTAGTAGAAATTCAAAATTGAAGCAAGCATGGTTAAAAAAAAATATATATATTTTTTTTTTTTGCTAATACCAGAAAGTGGAAAAATTGATTGTGGTATCATTATTTGTGGCCCTCACCTCAAAAGTATTGTGAGTAACTGAAAAACTGCTTATCTGATATCAGACTTCAAAATGATTCACAAGAAAAAATCCAGTGAACTTCAGTTCTGCATGCAAAAAGCCTTGTAAATGAGATTAATCAAAGTAGAATGTAAAAATTTGCTGTATGATTGGTCCAATGGTATATTCTTTACAGGGGTTTCAAAAACCAGTGGATTTGCATCCATTTGGACTTCAGTGGCCAGAAAAAAGTTGGTTTGCAATAACATATTCTTTATCATTATTGTATCATATCTTATTGATTTTGAACAAAAAGAAAACAGGAAAACTGTCAGTTAAAAATCACATTCCTGCATTGCCAACAGATGTAAATATGGAGCCTCTGTCATCCTGTGGGGGTCTGGCGGTTGGATCTCCAACTGCCAGCCCCCACCAGGCGCTGGAAGATGACACATGAACACGAGGCACTCGTACGTCCCCTTCCAAAGGAGCTCTCTGTAGGTCCCCGCCGATTGCTGCCACCTCCCCGCACTCCCCCTAACCCTGCCCGTCTCCCTGAAGTGGAGATGGGCAGGGTCTGTGTCCCCCTCTGCCCGGATCTGGGACGCATGTGCGTAAGAGACGCTTGTGCATCCCAGTCAGATGGAGCGCCAGCTCACCAGCGGGGGCAGTCTGGCGAGGCCTGGCACTGTAGTGCCCATAACGGGGATTACGGCCTAAAAACCAAGAACTTTCAAAGAAATGTGTAGCCTAAAATTAGAGATGCCAAGGCATGTAAGGCATGCCATGACAGGAGACGCAAAGCTAGTTAATCTAACATTTTCTTTTTGAAGTGTGGGTCTTATTTTCATACTAGTTACCAGCCTCTCAAAAAGATAGAACAATATAACAGTAATGTCAGTTCCAGCGGCTGTGCATGCCACAATGAAACAACACTAGAATTCCTCCTACAGGCACCATCCACTGGTCACCAGCGCAAACTAGACTTGAATTCACCCCATAGAGGTGAGTGGCAGCGTTAGCCTTTTATTATATTGGATAGGGCCAACAGAAGCAGTCATGATGTCCTCTCATTATTACGATGTATAAGCATGAGCAGTGAACTCACAAGCTCTGGAGTTTAGTGTTTTTACCAATACATTAGAAGGAAATAATACAAATTAAGTATTGCAAATGTTAGTAGAGCTGACGGCTTAATATACTTAAAAATGAATTTGTCTTGGTGACCTTTTTGCATTGTTTAGTACAATGCATGAATAAAACGACAATATAAGACCGTAGGAAAGTTTATAATATAGACTAGGCTAAAAATACATGTCACCTGGCATGGCAGGATGGTTGATTTAAAGGATTAACTGCAATACAATGACATCCTGAATAAAGTACATTTTGTAGCTCTCCCTGAGGTTCATATTCCATATCAGAATGTGAGAGCAATTAATTACGGCAACACATGCGTGCTGCTGTAATAGCATGTCACATTTATTGCAATAGAACAGAGATTTGCACACTCTCTGGGAGGGAAAAATGTACTAAATAACCTAAGTGAATGTAATTGTTCAGGAATCAAAAACCTCATTCCTAACTCCATACAGGTCTGAGAAGGCATAGAGAGGCACTAATAATTCAGCCTTTCTTTTTTTCTGAGAACAAATTCTATTGTTATACGGTACTTAAAGAAACAGTAATTTAACCCTTTCACTCGCAAAACTTACATTAAATATTAGTACCAAAGGAAATGTTTGTCAAATGTTTAAACTATTTATCTATTAAATGTAGTTATAAAATAATGGAGGTGTGTAAAGATTTTGTAAGGTGCAGCTGGTGCTTAGGACTAAGGACAGGGCCCATTGCTGCCTTGACCAGCAATGAGTTATTTCCTGCCCCACTCGAAGACCATTTTGAGTAATGTTGGATGAATGGTCCAGCCCCACTGCCGGATGTATCTGCCCCTTACCTTAGGAAGGTAGGGCTGGCCTTGAGTGTACAAATTGAAAGGGGCATCCTGCCACCTATCAGTGCTAATGATCACAGCAACATACTGCCTCTAATACCCATTTCTCTGCAAATGCAGGGTCACACCCGGGATTTGTACACGGAGAAACCAAGCATTTCCGTTGTCTGCTGCCCACCGTCTTATTGTTAGGTTGCTGACATCACTCCGGAGTGATGCCTCAGGTGGAGGAGGAGGCAACACTGAGATGATGCTGCCTCCTCCAAAGAACTGAACAGGAACCAGGTGGCTTGACCCAGGCTAAGCCTTAACATTGCCCAGCAACCCAGGTCCGATTTGGCAATAACACTGCTTTTATCCCGGGTTCGATTGCCGGGTTGCTGGACCCAGAATCCTCTATATGGCCCTTTCATACCACACGCCAACCTGGGTCGACCCAGCAACAACCCAGAATCGACCCAAATCGGGTTATTTGTGCCATGTAAAAGGGGTATCATTAACAGACAGCTGTACATTTCTTCTGGTTCACAGCAGTATGTGAATAAAAGGCAGCTCACTTGTAGAGCATAAGCCACTGTGTCCCTGTCCCCACCAAGATACATGCCACCTGTTATCTGTGCTGAATAGAACATTATACTTGTACCTCTGTCACCCACTGTCTCTCCCTTTTACCCTCCCCTGTCACCCTCTGTTTTCCCTGCCTTCCACTGTCACCTCTGCCTCTCCCTGCCTTGTTGCATTTTATGAATTTAGGATTACACCTGGGCCACCACTCTTAAATTCCACCACTAGGGTGCAAAACGACCAACTGATAAAGTATTCACTAACATAGCTAGGACACATTACTTCATGTTTTTACATAGCGCTGTTTTTCCAAAAGGACTCAAGGTGCTTAACAGATGGAATGAATGTAATACAGTACAGAAACACTGAAGTTCAGAAAAGCTTTTCATAAACAATACTTAAGGGAATTAAGGAAATGCTTGAGTAAACAGGAAAGTCTTGAGACTGTTTTTGAAGGATTCTAGAGTGGGGGCCTCTGGAACTGTGTAGGGAAGTTAGTTCCATAGAGTTGGAGCTGCATTGCTAAAAGCTTGACCCCCAGATGAATTATGGGAGATTCTAGGCACTGCTAAAAGTCCTTCATCTGCAGATGTGCAGTAATCTGGTGGGACAATATGGAATCATGCAGTATGCAGCATTTTCCGATCTACTGTGGTTGTGTTAGCATGCAAATTAATAATATTAATAATAATAATAATAATAATAATAATAATAATAATTATTATTATTATTATTATTATTATTATTATTATTATTTTATTTGTAGCGCTCTTTTCTACAGCAGGACTTAAAGTCACATATAAGTAGACTACATGTTTTTATCTAATACTGTATATAAAACAATCATCCATGCACACCTATGATTCATCTGACCCTATCTGAAAGATGTTACAGTACATATTTTATGTAGATATATATATATATATTTTAATCTCTCATCTTGTCCAGGTGTTCTTTGCCCTCACTGGCTCCCGTCTATACAGCCTTACCTCACTGTCTGTTGGCCATAATAAAATATTATTCATTTGAATGCTCTTTAACATTAAAAATAATACCATGGAGAAAACGAACTGTTGGTCAGTGGATGATGTAGATAATAACCAATTTAGGGCATGATAAGTCATAAATTAACCAGTTGTTTCATTGAAATGATTGTGGTGAAATGGTGCTGAAAGCAGATTTTCTCTACTCGTCTTAATGAACCTTGCTCTTCATTTCAAGCTTCTACTGGTCCCAAGACACACATAAATAAACTTGCCATCATCTATATATCTGTAGAGAAGTAGGATGTGTGTAAAAAAATAAATATGTCAAACCATATAATTTTTTTTTATATGCCCTATTTCTTCATGTATTGTACAAAACGCCAACTTTCTAAACCCAAAAAAAAACAAGTTTTCAAAGTCCCCAGGAAGTCAACTTAAACGTCTGTGAAATTCTATGTTTATTACACTGCTCGTTAATCTTAAGAGAAAAAGAAGAAGCACAAAAAACACACAAAATATCCTGAATTATTCATGACTACATTGTTTTACTATCAATCCCCATGGCCTACATTTCAGCAGCTGGGAAAACCATGGGTAGTTTCCAAGAGTAGAAATGGAAAACACTGTAGGTAGGGTTTATGGTGTTGCTGCTAAAAGTGCCTACATTTTACCAAACAGCACTTTACAACTAAAACAATATATCATTGTATTATTACTATTGCACTGCCTTGCATTTTAATATGCTCAATACCACTAATATAACTTTATAAGAAACTATTCCTATTGTCTACACACAGGTAAAGCAGTCATTTTGTGTGCTAGCTCAATGATCTGCCTATTGATTCACAAGTATGAAGTGACTAATGCTACAGTTATTTAATTAATTCCTAGAGCTGAGAATTTTATGCAATTAATTCCTAGAGCTGAGAATGGGGCTGTATTCTCATGACTGTAAGGCCAGTCACCACAATTCATGCATCCACTGGAGGTCGTTTGCACAGGTGTACATGATCTGCACTGTAAAACCCCATTGGTTTTGCACAGGTGTTACTCTAATGGCCTTTCATAAGTTATGGTTTACATTAATAATGTGATTGAGTGCAGATAAAGATGGGACATAATCCATACAATAATTGTGTGCCTTCTTAACACACTGGGAAGGTTATTCTGGCTGCGAATGGATGTTTTGCATAAAAATCCATTCACAGCCTACGGGGCCAAACCCACATCATTCGAAGTTTGCCGACCATTGAATTATGTGGCAGGTACACGTAAAACTAATACACTCTGGGGGCGAAATGTAATGGCAGGCGATTTTTTTTTTTTGCGTTTTTTTTTTCCGCAAAATATGCCGTTTTCGGGCATTTCCCGAAAATCGCATATTTTATAGGGTGCGATTTTTAGTTAGACTAAAAATCGCATCCAGATGTTTTCCCATTAAAAAGTATAGAACTCGCATATTTAATGGGTTGCGATTTTTAGTAAAGGTTACTAAAAATCGCAAAAAAATAGACCAGGTTCTGACTGGCGATTTTATCAGAAACATGCACAGATCATTGAGATCTGTGCATGGTTCTGTTGTAAAAAAAAATAGTTAAAACAAAAAAAAGGAAAAAAACTGCGTGCGGTCCCCCCTCCTAAACATAACCAGCCCCGGGCTCAAAAAGCCGGTGCTGGTATCATAAAATCAGAGGGACAAACAAATAGGGGTTCCCTTGATTTAATGAAACCAGCACCAGGCTCAAGGTCCAGTGCTGGTTCCCAAAATACGGGGGACAAAATGACTAGGGTCCCCCGTATTTTAAGAACCAGCACCAGACCCAACCAGCCAGCAGGGTAATGCCACAGCTGGGGGACACTTATTATATAAGGTCCCGCGGCCAAAGCATTATCCCCGTGGCTGGTCAGCATGGGCAGGGGTCCTGGGGAAGTGGGGACCCCCCCAATGAAGAGGTCACCCACCTCCAGGACTTACCAGCCCATGCTGAAAGTCCGGGGCTGTCCCCGATGCCCCTGGGCGGTGGGCATCGGGCTGATGAAAAGTGTAAAAAAAAGAATAAAAACTATTGTCTTATACTGTAGAACTATGAGTCCCAGCAAGCCTACCCCGCATGCTGGGACTTGGAGAACCAAAAGTCCCAGCATGCGGGGCATTAAAGGGCCCGCTGGCACTTGTAGTTCCACAGTACAAAAAATAGTTAAATAAAACACACTGACACCCAGAAAAAAAAAAAGTTTAATACATCCACAGCCCACACATACTGATACTTACCTACTTTGAGCCCGTAGGTCGGTCCCTGGATCCTGGGTCCAGGGTCCGGGGCTCCTGGGCTGAAGAGTCCGGTTCCGGGGCCTTGGTCCTGGTTCCGGGGCTGGTCCGGGGTCCTGGGCTCCAGGGCTGATGTCTCCGGGGTCCAGGATCCGAAGTAATCCAAAAGGGGTACCTGAGGAAGGAAATCCTACTCACCTGGTCCCCGGCGACGACCCCGACATCTTCTCCGGCAGACGCGCTGCTCCCGGCTGGTACCCGCTCACGGACTGGAGAGGCGCAGAGATCTTCCGCGCCTTTCCTCCGGATGATTCTATTGGCCGCCTAGCGGCCAATCAGGAGCCGACTTTCTTGGCTCCTGATTGGCCGCTAGGCGGCCAATGGAATCATTCTGAGGAGAGACCAATGAATATACCAAGAACCTCTATTATTGATTGAATTTGATTAATAATATGGTGTGCATCTGCACCACATGACTTTCTTTGCAAAGTTAGATGACTACAGAACCAACTTTAACCCTTCGAGTGCCAAGGGAATTTGTCAAAATAGGCGTGAAAATTGGGTACTTGTTTCCTATCTGGGCGCCCACGATTTTAATCGCGGGCATCGGGGGTAAAATCGGGGCCATCGCGGGCATCGCGGCCGATAAAAAATCGGGTGCGATGGGCCAGACGCGATGCCCGCGATTTTCCCATAGGGAACAATGTTAAATGCCTCAATTTACCCGCGATGACCGCGATTTACCATAGGAAACAATGTTAAATGGATCAATTTCCCCAAATTATCATAGGGAACAATGGGAAATGTGGCAAAAACAAAAATGTCCCCCCAAAAGTAGTTGACGCCACCCCGCCATCAACGTGAACCCGAAGCGTGGCGAGCGCAGCGAGCCCGCGAGGGGCGGCGGTACGTGTCCTCCGACCTTTTCATGTCCTACTATCCACTAGGGCGTGGAGTGAGAATAGAATAGTGTGGCGAGCGCAGCGAGCCACCGAGCCCGAAGCGTGGCGAGCGGACGCGGATACCTTCACAGGTAAACGCGTCCCTTCGCGGGCTTCCCAGGTGTCCGCGACGCCATGGACACCTGGGAAGCCCGCGAGGGGACGCGTATGACTGTGAAGGTATCCGCGTCCCCTCGCGGGGCTTGCTGCGCTCGCCACGCTTCGGGCTCAGTGGCTCGCTGCGCTCGCCACACTATTCTATTCTCACTCCACGCCCTAGTGGATAGTAGCGCATGAAAAGGTCGGAGGACGCGTACAGCCGCCCCTCGCGGGCTCGCTGCGCTCGCCACGCTTCAGGTTCACGTTGATGGCGGGGTGGCGTCAACTACTTTTGGGGGGACATTTTTATGTTCAGGGGTGTTTTTGCCACATTTCCCATTGTTCCCTATGATAATTTGGGGAAATTGATCCATTTAACATTGTTTCCTATGGTAAATCGCGGTCATCGCGGGTAAATTGAGGCATTTAACATTGTTCCCTAAGGGAAAATCGCGGGCATCGCGTCTGGCCCATCGCATGTCATTATAATGACATGCGATGTACCCGCGATGCCTGCGATGGGCGCCCAGATAGGAAACAAGTACCGAAAATTGAAAAGCAAATTTTTTTGTAATTAACCCTTTGAGTGCCAACGTTGCTGTGAGAGATCCTCAAAATATCTGTTCAAAATACCAGCATTGCTCACATCGACTGTTCTTTTTTTGGGTGCAATATTTAACTAAACTTCACTGAGAGTGACGCTGGCATTTTTAGCAGATATTTTGAGCATCGCTCACAGCAATGTTGGCACTCAAAGGGTTAACATACATTTAGTAAAAAAAATGTGTTTTGCAGTTGTTGGATGAAGGACATATGTTTGCTTACAACAGTTTAGATATGAGAAACCTGCTATTGATGCAGAATTATTAGCAGCATTGTTTTTTTTTCTAATGTGCTTCTGAATGTCCAGTAGTCATTAATGGAAATACATACAGCTGTGTCCTGTTACATCCTTGCTGTGATGCATAATTCTGACCTACCGAGTGGAGACAATGGTCACCATTATATTACAGTAAGATAAAAAAAGTATATATGAAAGTTGTTGAAAGGAAAAAACTAACATATGCATCAGGTTTATCTTGGGATGTGGCATGACAGTGTAAATAATACATTTACCATACAAAATACAAACACATGTCTAGACAGTGTCATTAATAAATAAAAAAGTTGCACTTTCCAAAAGCAATAAACTCAAATAAAAACAAGCACATATTGTTGTTCCCTTTAAAAATGAAGTAGGATCTTTTTAAGCCAGCCACTGGTCAATGTTCTCCTTACTATTACTATTATCCATTTGATATGTCTAAAACTGCAATCCTATCTAAAATAAAGACACACACAGACATGTTCTTTAATTCATTGTTAATATTCTTAATGTCTCTCACATCCTGGCCTCAATAAAGTCAGAAGCACCCGTATGTGAATAAGGAAAGTCTTCTCTTCAAAGCAACCCGGCAATAACCCAGGTTATAAGAGCAATGTAGAAGGGGTATTAGTGGTAATTGGGCCTAATTTAGGTTGAGTTGTAGTTTTGCGAATAATCACAAAGTTACATCTCCAGGGCTTAGCATTTGGGTGGCTGTGCAACACAGGGCAGAATGGCCCCACATGCCAGAGCCCTCCCTGTGAATCAATCACAAAAACTTGCAATAACATTCAAGCAACATGCTGGCAAGTAAAGGGTAGCCCCCTGGCTGCATAGCTGAGCTGCAAAGCCAGATGGCAGGCCACAATGTTTGATGTCAGACAGCTGCCGCGGCCCCTCCTGCAATTGGTCTGGACACACCTGTGTTATCTGGACCATGCCCACCATACAGCCATGTTGATGCCTCTCACTGGCCCTTAGGCTAAAGTTACATTTTTTCTTAATGCAACCACAGTTGAAAGGTTTTTTTTTTTTTTTAAATCTCTGAACCTGTGTAAGACCCATTGTCAGGTGAAGTCCTATGATCACCACTGAAGATGTAGCTATGGCACAGAGTGGAGGACACTTAACACAGTGAAGTATTAACAATGGGTTCATGGTGTGAATTGCTCTCAGACATCCACCATTGCTATTGACCAGAAGAACTATATAAATGCAGAAGGATAGAGAGAAAAAAGGTGAAAAGGCTATATCACATATCTCATCAGTGTGGCTTTTGTTAATTGGATACAGTGTATCACAGATTAGAATGTGGAGCTAAAACTTTGTGTACAATCAGAACCAAAAATACCCCTCAAACTCACATTACTATATGATACCATATGTAACCCAAGACGCACCATCATTATTAACAGAAAAAAAACAAAGGAGGTGAAGTTAGGTGGTAAAAATTGGTGGGTGGAACTACACCGGGAAGGGGGGAAGGGGGATGGGTGCTGAAAATAACTGTATGCTGTGATAAATCTGTGGATGAGGGAGCAGGCTGAAAAGACTTGTGGCAGGAATAACGAGGTACAGTACATGAGGCCTACAAGTGTACGGGGGTAGATAGAAAAAAGATGTGAAGAGATTGCAGATGAGGTTTAACTTTAAGGTTTGGGTTTGAATTCATGAGGGTAAAGGTTCTTTAGGTTTTGGTGGGATAATTACAGGTATATAATGTACCCAGGAGGAAAGAAAATGTGAGGATAGAGGGGAAAATAAACAAAAAAGGCAGTGGCAACACCAATAACCTAAAACAACTACTGAAGGTCCTGACATGATGGTGAAGGATCCACAGATGATGTCTACAATGGAATATATGTGCATAAGAGGTGCCTGTGCTAACAGAAGGGGTGAGGTTAACAACACAGGCACTGGGAGTGATGAATTTTAGGTAAATTATATTCCTCTGATATTTTACTACTGTATCTGCCAGCCACAGAAAAATGCACTTAACAAAACCAAGAGGCTTGGTATAATAAACACATATTATACATAATCAGTGGTGGCTCTAGAGGTGGAGCTGCAGCAAAATCCAAAATTAAAATACGGGAGACCCACTAATTTCCATGGAGTCCTGGCTGGCCACGTTTGTCAGTGTTTGGGTGACAGCTGCCACTGCATATAATATATATAATCCCCATTGGATTCCGCAGCTCCTGAAATTAACCAGAATCCTTGCATTAACCTTTACAATACTAAATCTGCAATGTGTATGCATCCCAATGCCTTGGCATTTAAAACACCTTTGTGCTTTATGAAGCCTTCAGTTCTCCTTCATGCTTGGGATCAAATACTAATATCAATGAGATAAAGGACATAGATTGAGGGATGAGATTTTGCTGCCAATCGTCAACACCATCAGTTCAAATATATCAACAGGGGTTGATCACCCAAAAGATATATACTGGATGAGAGCACATATATATGACTAATTTAATGCCAAAAAGGATGCTTGCCTCCAATTCATACAGTGTTTCTGCAGGAAATGCCCAGAATATTTAGAGTTCTCACTGAATCCTGAGAGTAGTATAATCTCCCAGACAGCCTTGTGTGCTTTTTGATAAGCATGGACAATTTTATTGTGCCTAGTTACAATATTGTACTCTGTTCGAAGATGAAATCTACCCCAGGCCTCAGTGATTGTCTGGGAATCAGGAGTGGCCTGGTCATGAATGTTGAAACCAGTATCAGTGGAAGGCAGCAAAGGATAAACAGGAAGCATAGCATTGACCATTCACATTGATGCAGGTGATATATTCTTGGTTAGCATCACTGTCTCACAGCAGTTTGGTCATGGGTTCAATTCCCACCATGGTCCTAGGGACCAGTAGATTCCCTGCAATTCCCACCATGGCCCTAGGGACCAGTAGATTCCCTGTGTGGGTTTCCACAAGGTACTCCCACAAAAATATACTGGTAGGTTAATTGGGTACCAAAATCAGGGAATGCCATGGAATATAGATTGTAGGCTTCACTAGAGCAATGACTGATGTAAATGTTAATATAAATTATCTGGGAATCACTGCGGAATAAGTGTGCACTATATAAATAATTGATAATTAAGTATTACTATGGAGACAGTGGGTGTGATGCAGGACATTAGATGGGTGTTAAATTAAAGAATGTCACTATGGAGACACTGGCTATAATTATAGGGTACTGTTGAAGCACTGTGTATACTGTTTGGTATCAAGGGAAGCACTGTGTGTACTGCAGGATATTATTCATATTGCAGGGTACTAGGGTGGCCAATCCCCGGATTGGGATCGGCGGGATCCCGGGATTTGGCCCCCAAAAGGCTGGGATTTCAATCCCGGGATTGGAGTTTCCAATCCCGGGATTTCAGGATTAGACTGCGCATGCGCAGTCTAATGCCAGGCAGCGTCTGAGCACCCTGCGCAGCGTGACCTCTCAGCATGACGAGGTCACGCTGCGCAGGCAGGTCACTCACGTCATGCCCGGCAGTATGAAGAAGCCGCACCGCGCCGCTCGCCCGCCCGCCGCCCACCCAACTAGCCAGCCAGCAGCAGTAGCAAATAGACAAATATTATAACCAAGCGCAGGGCACTAGTTGTAGTACCAAGCTGCCGCTTATAAGGGATACTCAACCCTTAAAGAGAACAATAGTCACAGAAAAGCAATGTAAGCGGCGCTTCAGAAACTACAAGTCAAGTATCAAAATAAAATTTATTTTTACGTATAAAAAACAATAAATACAATATACAGTACCACCGGCCGGCAGAAAATATAGTTACCCCAACATATATATAGAAAAAATATATATATTATTAAAATGACATAATTACTACGTAATCAATTAGCTTTTCCACAATTAGAATATTCTAGCTCATCAACCCAGCTGGGTTATTTTGCTTTTTATAAAGGGCTCCTTTTTTATAGCCTTAAATGAGGTTTTTTTGTAAACAACACAGCAATGTCCTGTTTTACTTCAGGGAGGATTAGTAACACTTTTATCCAGCATCAAGCGGCTTTGACAAGCAAATTAGTCATTCATTCTTAGGCAATTTAATGAGTCCTCTTAGACCCAGCAAAAACAGCGTTGTTAGTGCTTTTTCAACCAGCAGAGTTAGTAGGAAATAATTGCTATAGTTATGCTTTAGTTGAACCCAGGCAGGAAGGTTGCAATTCTACTTCGCTGGGGATGCAGTTCACCTAGAGCGGGTCCCCCGGCTGCTGGTGTTTCCGATTCTCGCAGCCCTCTATGGGACTCCCAGCTCTGGTGCTTGTGTCTCGCGTTCCGAGTGGTAGGGGTGGAAAGCAGCTCACCTGGAGCGGGTCCCCGGCTGCTGGTCTTCCCGTGTTATTGCAGCCTTTTCTAGGACTCTCAGCTCCGGCGTTGGTTTCCCCGGCTCGAGTGGTAACAGTTTGCGGAAGTGACGGCAAATGGATGACGCGTTTCCCCGCCTTCAATACGTCAGCGGCTTCATCAGTAGCAGTAGCAGCAGCAATAACCAGCCGTCCTCCAACCCAGCTCCTGGCTCCTTAAGCTGACCGGCAACCCATCCATCCACCCACATGGCAACCCAGCTGCACCTGCATGTAAGTAAATGCGGGGCAGCCAGGGCGTTTTTCTACTAGGAAAGCCAATCCCGGGATCCCGGAAATCCCGGGATTGAGCATTCTTCAATCCCGGGATTGAAAAAATGCCACGGGATTGGCTTCCCTACAGGGTTCTGAACACTAGGGGCAGTTATGATTTTGCTAATAATGAATCCAAAATTTGTATTTATACAATAGGTACCAGAAATGAGAAAACGTGGGATACAAATGGTTTATTTGTAATAATACTTACAATATATGTGGGTCTTCATTTTTATTTATAAAAACCCTGCAAATTGAATTCATGAAAAATACAGACAACACAGTCTTGATTTCTGAACACTTTAAACCGTCTAATACAGTAAGTCTCACAACAAGGTTATGTTGTATATACGAAAATCCTTAAGTGTGAGATGTTCCTGAACAGAACATTAATTTCAGATAATAATCAACAGGCAATGCTACATTACAGATGCTCTTGAAATAGAAATAAATTACAACCCTCAACCAAAGCAATGCATCTCAGGACTTTCGGCTTTAAAAGATGATTTTTGCAATTGATCACAGCATAAAACAATCTTCCAGAGAATACCAGCTACTACTGTAGATAAGTACATTCCAATGCCAATTGGACTTCACTTTATCACGCAGAGACAGTATCATCAGCATACAAAATGTTTATCATCACCAGCTCAGCTAGTATGAGGTCAAGTATATAGTAAGAATAAGTAGACAAATTACAGTACATGGTTGCAAGAAGTACATGAGTAACCATTAGTACAGTAAAAGTAGAACAAGGTTCAAAGGTTTTTTTTCCTCAAAACTCTTTAATGCAAGTGTTTGACTATGTACATAAGAATAATGTCATGCACTTGCAGTACAGAAAGACATTTGTGAACATGTTTTATAAGTTTTTACTGGCTGAACCTGATGCTGAGTTTAAAAGTAATTGTGTATAAAAAGAGTATATAAAATATGAAAAAAGATGCAATAACCTGTATATTCTGAGGGTTATGGTAAAGCGGATCAAAGCTGTCTAGATCAACCATTTTATGATTGACCACCCTTAATTGAACCAGTCCAGTTAGATGCCTAAGATAGTTGACCATATCTAGATCAAAAGTAATGGAAGTGAGCTGCCAATGTTAGGGCGACTGGAGCATGGTAGATAGTCACATGGTTGACATGAGTTTTTTAAATTTTTTTGGTGCTGAATGTCATATGGTCCCCCGAGGACACTGTATATGTCCACAGTGTACCCTTGCATGGCTCCAGGAATCTCCTCACACTTGGATAGTGAAGTATGAACCAAGTCGACCTATGACTTTTAGCACAAAAAAGGTGAAAAACTAATGTCGACCATGCTCCCATAGCTCTAACACTGGCATCTAACTTCCATTACTGTCAATCTAGATGTGGTCGACTATCTTTAGGTGTCTAACTAGATGGGTTCGACTAAGCGTGGTCGACCATAACTTTGCCGATCTAGACATTATAGATCCGTCAACCGAATACCTATTCTGAGCAATATGACAATACATGCAAGTCAGCTTAGTAGTTGTGTTAAAAATCAGGTGTTGATAAATACAGTATGATGTCACCATGTTGGCTTGCACATATACATGCTGGACTTAACATGTATGGCACACATGCATGCCACCAAGTTTTAAATACTGTATAAAGGAAAAAAAATCTTAATGGATGAACTTGGTGCCCCTGGTAAAGTTAATTGGAGAAGCCTTCAGTAATATTCTTAGGCATGATGAAAATAACTTGAGGTGCCTTGAAACCCAAAGAGCTGGAAGGCATAATTGGAATATGAGGGAAACTATATCTCTGAAAATGTTTCTTATGCCCTTAAGCCAGTGGTTCCCAAACTGTGTGCCGTGGCACCCTGGGGTGCCTTGGGGGACTTGCAGGGGTGCCCTGGGTTGCTGCTCCAGGACCAATTCAAGTTTTTATGTACATTAGAATAGTCAAATTGTGGACAAACAGAAGGGAATTATGTCCATTACCACATAACTGATCCTAAGGATGAGATATAAACACAATTTATTGAACTTTATATTTGTTTCTGACTTTCTCAATGAGGAACCTTTAGCCTAAAGGTGCCGCGGAAACATTTCTGATGCTTTGGGGTGCTGTGATTCAAAAACTTTGGGAACTCCTGCCTTAAGCCCAATACTCTAAATTAAGGTCACAGTAACCAACCTCACTGGCAAGATCAGCCACAGGAGTTTGCCAGGTCACAAGCTTTCACCCCATGTCAGATATTACCTTTCCTCTGATGCAGTCTGAGCTGTGATTGATAAATGGGCATGGGTAAACACATCCACTATAGTTAGTAGCAACGCTGCCCGTGCTTAATAAAGAAGGGGAAAGAGAATGTATGAAAGAGGGAGTACAAAAGATCTTAATATGTATACTTTAGAGCAGAGGAGGGAAAGGGGGGACATGATAGAAACTTTCAAATATATCAAGGGTTTTAACAAGGTACAGGTAAGAGACATTTTTCACAGGAAGAGCAGCAACAGAACACGAGGACATGCACTGAAACTAGAGGGAGGAAGATTCAGGGGAAATTTGAGGAATATTTACTTCACAGAAAGAGTAGTAGATAAGTGGAATAGCCTCCCATCAGAGGTGGTAGAGGAAAATACAGTAAAGCAATATACATATGCATGGGAAAGGCATATTGATATTCTTACAAAAAAATAAGGATCAAACATGGTTTGAGGTAACATGTTTAAAAAAGGGGCAGACTAGATGGGCCAAGTGGTTCTTATCTGACATCAAATTCTATGTTTCTATATTTCTGTGAAAGCATGGGAAAGTGGGGAACAGAGAACATGGAAAAGAAGGGGAGAGAGAGAATAGCATTGGGATAAGTAAAGAGAGAAAATGTGGGGAAACAACACATGCATATAAGGTGAAGAAAACATTGTGAGAGGGAGAAAGTGAATAGTTAAAAGAGAAGGACAGACAAAGTGGGTGATAGAGTAGGAGAAAAAGAATAGACAGAAAGAGAGAGAACTGGAAAGAAAGAATGGGTTAAAAGGGGGGAGAGATGAAACAACAAATAGAAAAAAACATGGGGAAGAGGGTTGTGAGTATAGGGAAAAGAAGGGGAGAAAGAGAACAGGGGGATGAAACCCAGACACAGTTGGAACTGTGTAACATAATGACAGAAGGACAGTTTTGTTGTAGTGTAACTGCTCAGTCTGTTATAGCTTAGTGCAAGTTGCAACTTATTTAGCAGGACCAAATACTATACATCCCACAGAAATGGATGTATCTATTTTTGCGTTTTATATATATATAGCAACTAGATCCGGGTTTTTAAGCCAGAGAGGGAAAATTCTTGGGATTGCCACTGTTTGGAGCCGGGCAGCGCTGCTGAGTTCACTCACTGATATCAGGCAGCTCCCTCCCCTCTGCGGCGCCGCCTCCTCCCTCCTCCTCTCTCCTCCTCCCTCCTCCTCCTCCCTCCTCCTCCTCCCCCCTCCCCTCTTGGTTTCTTATTGAAGTCCCCAGCGCCGGCTTATAACAAGCCGGCTGCCGGGGACAGGTACACAGTGCGGGGGGCGCAGTTCCGGGCAGCCGCTGATTGACAGTGCAGCGGCACTGCCTGGACCCAGGGAGGTAGTGGTGGGTTTTTTTAAGGGAGCGCTCCCCATAAAAAACTTGCCCAGTAGGGAGCGCTCCCCAAAAAAACCCACCTCAGGGATCAGAATAGGAGGCAAACGGTGAGTAAACCTCGCTGTGGGGAGTGAGTTGAATACTTTGACAGCAAGGAAAAGCCATCCTCGCTGTACACACTCCCTCTTGTTCTTCCACTATTTTATATAAGAGGTTTTATTTAATCACCTCTTATTTTATGCGGGGCATTAATACATGTCTGTTATGCAGAAATTTGTTATACCTGAATGCATGTCTCTACACATTGAATATAGTCCCAACAAGCCGGTGTAATAGTTATAATCAGGCATGTGGAACGCACTGACATGACTTGCCCCCATATGTAAGCTGTATTAAAATCAGTGGAACGCAGACGCCGGATTTTATCTGTGGAACGCACACGCTTTGACGTGTGGAACGCACAGACATCTTGCTTCCAGCGAAAGCGGAAGTAAGACGGGCAGGAAGATTGACGCTGAACGGTATATATACCCTGCTGTGGCAAGTCAGGACACGCTACTGAGGAAGGATCCTTTGCGATCCGAAACTAGTTTGGCGTGTCTTGCCACACTTCTATCTACCCGGTTGGACTACAGTGACTTCTGCACCCCCGTGGACGGCACCTCCAGTTCCGGACCTGGACTGTTCTTCCATTGGACTAGCGGGATCCTGTTACTGCCCTGGGCTTTATGTTTATGTGCTTTTAACCCCCAGCAAAATTGTGAATGTTCATCCCTAATAAATAGTGTGTTTTCATAAACGTTATGCACTATTTTTGTACCTTTTTCTTTTACATGTCTGGAGGAGTTTAACAGCAGCATTTATTCCTATTGGGACTCTGATCTGTATGGTCTGGAAGAATCCATCAGCATTTATTCTAATTGGGAGCTTGTTTTTACATGGTGACTATAAGGAGGACCTTTTTTGAGTGCAGTGTGACTTTCTTAATTTACTTACGTCCATATATATATATATATATATATATATATATATATATATATATATATATAGCCCGGAAAATTCTTGGGATTGCCACTGTTTGGAGCCGGGCAGCGCTGCTGAGTTCACTCACTGATATCAGGCAGCTCCCTCCCCTCTGCAGCACCGCCTCCTCCCTCCTCCTCCTCCCCCCTCCCCTCTGGGTTTCTTATTGAAGTCCCTGGCGCCGGCTTATGACAAGCCGGCTGCCGGGGACAGGTACACAGTGTGGGGGCGCAGTTCCGGGCAGCCACTGATTGACAGTGCAGCGGCGCTGCCCGGACCCAGGGAGGTAGTGGTGTTTTTTTTTAAGGGAGCGCTCCCCATAAAAAACTTGCCCAGTAGGGAGTGCTCCCCAAAAAAAACCTTGCTGTACACACTCCCTCCCCGTGGCATTGAATACCTCCCATAGATGATATATACCTATTAATACAGGTTGGCGTATATGTGAGATTGTGTCCAGGTCTGACTCGTAAATACTTTTTACTGTACTTGGCCTTTGCTTATAGTCATAAAGAAGATGTGCAGAATGCAAAGCGGAAAAAAATAAAGCAAACATGTTCAGGGTCATTGTTGTCATTTTGATGTCAATTTCATTCCAAAATACTGACAATAAGTAATGTCTGAAAGCTACAATGATCTCAGCCATTTAAAATTTGATTTTGCTATCTCTGTAAATGCAGAAAGATGCAGTTTGCAGTGCAGACTACCGAGTTAATGTCAAACTGTCTGCTGCAGTCTCTAATATAATGAAATTTCTCAAATTCTATACCTTCCTATTGATTGTAAGGTTCCTGTAGATTGTAAGCGTATGAGTTAATTCCTCTTAACACTCATCTCTATATTAATTTGCCTTGTTTTACTGTTATGTTCCCTCTCAATTGTAAAGTGCTGATGAGTAGGTTCACTATATAAAGAAATTTTAGTTTCATAATTAACACATACATGTGTAAAATCCTATCATGGCATGTTAAATCTGATTTATACTGATAAATTAAGTGATATGGCACACTGAGATGCCTTAACTTCCTGTGAGTCATATCGGTGTGTGAACCATGGGACGACAGAAGTGACTCCTCAAACTGGAACTGTACTGCCAAAAATTGGACTGTCCTGTAATGGTCCCAAGTTTTGAACTAAAAACACGCCCTTAAAGATAAAAGATAGCCCACCATTTCCAGCACAGTTTTGAAAACAAAAGGGTTTACTGTGACTTTTGAATCACCTTGTATGTATGTGTGTATATATATATATATATATATATATATATATATATATATATATATATATATATATGTATGTATATATATATATATATATATATATATATATATATATATATATATATATATATATATATATATATGCAATTCAAGTGCACAGTTTGGAATATGATCCTTAGAGAAGGAGGTGGTGGGCCCCTAGGCAGTGGGGCCCACCATAAGTTTCATCTGTACTGTACCTCTATAGGCCAGCTCTTCTTAAAAACATAACACATTGACATGTCCCTCCGACACTAATAGGCTAAATGCAAACAGAACTCCTGCCACTATCCCTTCCACACATTAAGGTTTAACCATTTTCAGTCCATTCAGTTCCTACTGTATTTCTTGCAAGAAAAAAAAAAAAACAGAGACAGACCTTCCCATACAGAAAAAGTAGCAAGTTTCCTGACCTTTACTTCCAAGACCAAACCTCAGCAGTAGATAAACCTCAGCAGTAGTAAGTTAATATGATCACAGTATACTAATCTATACAACTAACATTTCTTTCTAAAAGATAATTTGCAAAGGTCATTGCAAATAGAAGGGCGCATACATTCTTACTATGGATTAACAAGACTATTCCTGCAAATTACATTCAGAACTTGCATAGAGCACCGGGAATTGTAATAATTGTAAACCATAAAACAAATTTAGTTTCAAAATGAGAATTATTTATTTAAACAATTATTTATTTGTGCGCTTCTTTATCCATGCCTTAAAGTACTGAGTGACTCTGCAACCGTTTGTGCTTATTAAATTGAAATCTTTTATTCATTACCATTTCCCTGTTTCATTTATTTACACAGTTTAAAGATATTTCAAAGCCTGCAGGCTAAACTCTCTGATAATATGCAGCACCGTTTCACTTCGCAATTCCAGAGGTTTACAGATACTTTTTCTGTAGTGGGAACAAACATCTATTTTGTATTGTAATGTAATATAATTGTAATATATAATGATGAAAATCAGTTTCCTCCTCAGTAGTGTCCACATTTTTCTAACATGGCTGTCTTACGGCATCTTAGTTGTATGATTAAAATGCAACCAAAACACAAATAATACTTTATTACTTTGTGGAGGAGCGTAAACTCTATCGTACGTCGCTTCCTTGAATGATAGAACAGCTGTGATTAATAAGAGAATTAGGAAAAGGTTGTGGAGGGACTGCTGTTGTTAATATCATCCGAAACTTGGTAGCCACTGTCTTCTGTACATGAACATACAGACTTGTGACAGGAAAATATTCTGTAATAGCTCTTTTTCTTTTACAGCACCTGCAGTGTTTGGTTTCATAAACAGGTTTTTGAAAATTGGGAAAAACTTGTGTTGAGTTGACCATTGAATTGACCATTTATGACGTATGAAATAAAAACATGTGTGTCAAACTTCAAACAAGTGCCTTTTAGTTCCACTTTACATAAACTAATTGTTCTTAAAGTGTTTCAATGGGAATGTATATACTGTAAGTATTTGATCCAGATGAGGAATTACATGGTAAAAATAATGCATACTGGGCCTTATTCTAGTTCACTCTTAGAGGCAAATTCCTTCTCAGATGGACAAACCATGTGCACTACAGGAGGGTGAGTTATTTTGTTTCGGTGCAGGGATACTAACTGACTGCTTTATTTCTACACTGCAATATAGATCTTACTTAGAATTAGATTTGGGTGGGATTTTCTTCAATCTGCACATGTTATATCTGCCCCACCTGCAGTGCATATGGTTTTGTCCATTTGAGAAGGAATCTGCCTCTAAGAGTGAACTAGAATAAGGCCCACAATGTTCTATGCCAAATAACCAGGATTCAGAGCAAGTGACTCTCCAAAAAAAATTAATTAAGGATGGCTCGAGTATTCAGGACTCTACAGTACTTGTCGCTTACTTGGTACTGAAATGTAACTGAAACAGAAGGAACCAAGCAATCCTGAGACACTAACCAAGGTGGAGATGTTTCAAGCCTTGTGGAGATAAAATGGAGAAGTTGACAAATGTAACCATTTGGCTTCTACTATTTATTGAGGACAGCTTATAAATTGGAACATCCCAACATCCCTTGCTGTTTTCCTTCCCTTCGACACTAACTCAACAGTCAGAATTCAGTGTTCCAACTGCCATGTTTCAGAAACTATTCAGATTGGCGAAAATGGCTGCGGATAGCAGAAAAACTTCAGTGAATTCAACAATCCTGGGCAGTTTCCAACAAAACAGATCTCACTCGGATCCATTTTTTGGGAAACTGCCTTTAATGCTGTCCGTAACAGCAGTATTTAATAGATGAGAGGCGCTATTATTGGCGGAAATAGTAGCTGGGAATGAATACCCCCCATTGTGTTAAACTGCATATGTGCAGTATCCAATGGCATCCAAGAAGAATAAATTACTTTACAACACTCACATCACTAATTGAGCTCTGTACCTTTGACTATCAGACTGGGGATTTCCTATTTATCATAATTCCTTTCCGCCCAAACTTAGAAAACTAGTTAAGATACATGCACCTGTGTCAAAATCGAGTTAAAAGTGACCAGGAATCACATCGTGTGTACAGGGCATTATAGTGCAAAATATTACAGCAATTATAATACCCAAATGAGCAGCAGCTCAAAGGTTTGTTGCTGTTCTTGGAAGAGGTAAGGAGAATATGGTATGTGAGGTGTAGAATAGAACATAAGGGCAGAGGACCCTGCTCATGAAAGCTTACAATACAAGCTTTTGTGTAATACAGAAATCCTTTTTTTCTCAAAGTTTACTCTAATTAATAAACTGTAATCAGTACCAAAGAACGCAACTGATTTTACATACTATAATAATAATAATGTGCAATGGCAAGTTGGACATAATGACTGTTTTCTTATATTCAATCATTAATAAAAAATAAAAAAAAGGATACAAAGTTATGCACCTATTACGTAACATGGACCTTTATCTTATGCTTTTATAAAATGATTGAAACTTGCAGTGTAAATTATAGTTTTTAATTGTTGGAACCTTCTGGGTATCATATATGTTGCTATATATATATTTCCACAGATTACTAAGATTGAAAGATTTCTTTGTAAGACACCCCACCCCTGACCATAAAGAGACACCTTTTAAACCTAAGAGTAACTTTGATCCACCATGCACCAACCCTTCTATAGATACTTTCTTTAGATTGGTCAAAAGAGATACTTTAGCATATATTAAAAACCAGAGAGTGTCCTATTCCAACTTGACTAGGGATCAAAATGAAGCTATCAAAACATTGCGGGATAACCCTTCAATTATCATACGGCCCGCCGACAAGGGCGGGGCCGTTGTTCTTCTCAATCGTATGGATTATATGAATGAGATTAAACGACAGTTAGCAGACCACACCACTTATAAAACTCTGACGTATGATCCCACGTATGTATATAAAAAGGAGGTTGACGCCATCATCCAGTTAGGGCTTGTCAATGGCTGGATTGATGAATCAACTTCAACCTTCCTGACTCAGACACACCCCAGAACGCCCATTATCTACGTGTTACCGAAAATCCACAAAACCTTAATACGGCCCCCTGGACGCCCTATTGTGTCCTCCTGTGGTTCGATTTGCCAACCTCTGTCTCAATATATTGACTTCTGGCTGCAGCCATTGGTACAGAGTACAGCATATTATATCAAAGACACCACTGACTTTATTTTAAAATTAAAATCTTTAGGCACATTACCAGATTCAGCACTCATGGTTACACTCGATGTCTCGTCCTTGTACACGAACATCAGACACAATGAGGGTTTAGAAGCCGTGAGGGACCTTGTCACATCCAGTCCACACTATAGAGGTCCTAACGTCAACTATTTGCTGTTACTCATGGAGATTGTATTAAATAAAAATTACTTTTTGTTTGAAAATTCTTTCTTTTTGCAAACCCAGGGTACAGCCATGGGGTCCAACATGGCCCCGGCATATGCCAATCTTTTTATGCATGTGTACGAGAATCAGCATATAATGGGTAGTGGGAGATTTTCTGCTCACATCTCATTTTATGTTAGATTCATAGATGACGTTTTTCTAGTGTGGACGGGTGGAGAAGGGTTACTCACTGAGTTTGTGGATCACCTCAATAACTTAGAATCCACCATTAGATTCACTATGGCATATAGTGCTGTAACCATGAACTTCCTTGACGTGTGCATCAATAATAATTGCGGTAATTTATCTACTAGTCTGTATAGAAAATCTACAGATAAAAATACTATTCTGTTTGCTGACAGTTTCCACCCCATGCCCCTCAAAAAGGGATTACCCCTGTCACAACTCATGAGAGTTGTTCGTATCACCACTGATCCCACTGAAAGACACAAAACTTTAGAGGAAATGGGGGACAGATTTAAGGAAAGGGGTTACCCTGGTTCTGAAATTGATGAGGCCATTGCCCGTTGTGAGGAATTGACTCAAGAGGAATTACTTGTCCGTACTAATGATATTTCCAAAGATGATGTCATAACTTTTGTATCTACATACTCTATTGCATCCAAAAGAATTAGGGAAACCATTTTGAAACACTGGCACATTATTCAATCTGACGAGACTGTGGGACATCTTTGTCAATCTAATCCTAGATTTTGCTATAAAAAAAGCAATAACCTACAGAGCATAATAGCCAAATCGGATGTAACATTGCCAGTGAGGTCAAATTGGTTAACCCCTAAAAAAGGATCATTTAAATGTGGAAAATGTGTTAATTGCCAGTTTTTGTCTGTCTGTTCCCATTTTTTAGATTCCATTACATCCAAATCGTATGAGATCAAGTTTAAATTAAATTGCGATAGTAGATATGTGATCTATGCCATCATTTGTCCTTGTAACAAAGTATATATCGGAAAAACAATACGTACGTTAAAGGAAAGAATCGGACAACACCGATCCTCTATTAAAAAAGCAATGACAAAAATGGACCTTGACACACCTCCGGTGGCTAAACACTTTCAAACACATGGACATACTCTTAAAGACTTTCATTTCCTACCCATCGACCATATTCCTCCCCTACGTAGGGGTGGGGATCGTGGAAAACTGTTGTTACAAAAGGAATGCTTTTGGATAAATCAACTTTCATCAATGTCACCTATTGGACTCAATGAAGAATATTCATTAAATTGCTTTTTGTGATTTATGCAACATTATCGGCACTGTGGATTGATGTTGTTACTGTATCAAATGTATCCATTGTAATACCGGGTATATGTTATAACCACTCTACGAGATATAATTTTTCTTAATTTCCTTTTCTCATCTCTCTTTTAAATAACAGACCCTGTTGATTTGTCATGGCCAATTATCCCGGGAGCGGGGTTTTGACCGTGTTCATAATCGTGGGTCATGTTAATGTGTGCCATATGGCTTCTTGTTGGGGCGGCAGCCGACACAGATTGTGCTGGGTGCTGCCTTACAGCTTAGAAGCAGGCGGCCGGCAGAGCGTCTCACTGACATCAGACGCGCTGATAGATTTTTTCTGGAAGCGCGTCTGTTTGTCATGGTTACGCCGCTGGCTGGCGTTGTTGTCAGTAACCATGGCGACCTTGCTCCGCCTGGCGCAAACCACGTCGGAGCATGTGATCTACCTGGTATGACGTACGGCCGCACACCTTGTACCTGGACGGGAAGTGTTGCACCTGCAGTGGCGGAGGCCGCGCGGGTTGCACACTGACGTCCACGTCCACACAGGTGAGATTGCTTTATGTCTTTATTGCTTATTGTGGTCTCTATATATACCCGGTAGTCTGTTCAGTCAGGTATGCTCCTGATGACGGACACGGTCTTTCCGAAACAGCTGTAGAGCATGCTTGGCTCCTGATCTTTCTATGCAGTATGGAATCATCCCTTGTTAAGTATATGGATTTTTCAACACGATCATTTCTTGTGACCCTCTGCTGCATACTTGAACTTTTTTCTACATAAACTTTTATTTGCTTTATTTGGTGTGCCTGCCTCTAATTACTCATATGTTGAACCAGTTTATGGCGTTTGGCACCTGGCTATTTGAATCTATAATTGGTGTGCGGATTCCCTCATTGTCACTTGCTATATATATATATATATATATATATATATATATATATATATATATATATATATATATATTTGATATATATATATGTGTATATATATATATATATATATATATATATATTTATAAACACTGACCATGTGTGGAATCTTGGTATTTTTTGGAATAGTGGATCGAAACTTAGATAGTGTACACACCAGCACACCAGAACGACCATGAATGTTTGATGATTTCCTTGAAATCGTACGATGGTCGCAAGATCTGTTGGAGCACACAATCTGCAAATGATCGGCTCATAATCTGTACCCAATCCAATGTAGATGATGAATCTTTAGTGCAGCAGGTAGAATCTCCGGTACTTGTGTACTAGCACGGCGCCCACGATATTTGTTCGCACGACATATAATCACATCGCATCGCATGGCATACACCCGATGCACTGAGATGCAATGTGATTTAAAATTGTATAAGCCCCCTATACGATGTTTAATTGTATAAGCACCCTAATGGTGGCTTTCAATGTTAAATGCACCCCCACGCCACCCCTACTATGAACGTGAACCCGAAGCATGGCGAGCGCAGCGAGCCCGTAAGGGACGGCAGTACGCGTCCTACGACCTTTTCATACCCCCACTTTCCACGGAGGCGTGGAGTTGATTTTATATAGTGTGGCTAGTCCGAAGCGTGGGGAGCGCAGCGAGCCCCGCAAGGGGACGCGTATTACTTTACATGTATTCCGCGTCCCCTCGTGGGGCTCGCTGCGCTCGCCACGCTTCGGGCTCGGTGGCTCGCTGCGCTCACCACATTATATAAAATCAACTCCACGCCGATGTGGATAGTGGGGGCATGAAAAGGTCGTAGGACGCGTACCGCGGGCTCGCTACGCTCACCACGCTTCGGGTTGGCATTGATAGTAGGGGTGCCGTTGAGGGTGCTTTTAACATAGTAAGCACCCAACATGTTTAATTAAGTTATAGGGGCCACTTTTAACATGGGAAAACCCTTTAGGGTGCTTATATAATTTTAAATCGCATACCATACAATGCCATACAATTCGATGGTATACAATTTAAAATTGTATAACATCGGGTGCCATTGCATCGCATAACATACCATCGCATGCCTTATGGTCTGCGATGCACCGTGCTAGTACACAAGTACCGAATCTCCAAAGTGACCAAATGACTGGTGGGGATGTGCATCAGATTGGAATCGAATTGAAAACATGCCAAATTCTGCTCTTTTTTACATACAGTAGAATTGCTTGAAATCACATAGAAATTAGGGGAATTGAGTCCAAATCATTCTGGTGTGTACCCAGCATTAAACATCAGGGGTGAAATGTAATAGGATGAGAGATTCAGAAAGTGATAGATTTGGTAAGAAATCTCCAGTTTTTTTAAAGTGGCAATCATTGACACAGCAAAATCACACTGGTTTTGCTGTGTAAATGATTGCCACTTTAAAAAAACTGGAGATTTCCTACCAAATCTCTCACTTTCTGAATCTCTCATCCTATTACATTTCACCCCAGATATCAGTCACAAGCAAATCCTCATTCTTTCATCTGCGGAACATCCAGAATCAAGCACTTAATTCCCTCTGAAGATCTGACAAAAGTTGTATATTGAATTGTTTCATCTCAATTAGAGTACTGCAATGTCTTCTACCCTGGCCCATTATAGCCACATAACACCCACTTTCTACGTCTTCCACTTGTTGCCTGTAAGATGGCGATCCATCTTTAAGATTGGCTTACTGGTGTTCAGTGCCCTACATAAACATGGCCAAAAGTACCTCAATTAGCATCTGATGCCGTACTGCCCCACTCAATTACTGTGTTCTGTAGGCTTTTAGCAGGAGCTAGAACTTCTTGTAATTCCGCTGGAGGTTGTGCTTTTAGCCATGTGGCTCGCACTCACCTGAACTCGCTTCCCCGCGCAGCTGTAGAAGCCCCCACTCTCCAAACCTCCAAAAACAGATTCAAGTCTTTACTGTTTACTCATGTATTTACATACTTATTCCTTTAGTATCTCCATGCTTTCTGTATTTTATGAAAAGCTTTTTTGTAAGTTATTATTTCTGTACTGTATTTTGTTCATTATATTTGTTAAGTTCCATGAGTTCTATTGGAGGAAGACCACTATATAAATACAATTATTGTTATTAATAATAATAATCATAATAATAATAATAATAATATTAATAATAATAATTACAATAATAAACTATACATTATGAAAGATCATCATTATGAAAGAGTTATGAAATCATTTATAAGCTGTGGATACTGTTATTCAATCAATGGAATTAGTCATTCCTCATTAATCACCATGATGAATGGTATTAGCATCACTGCTTTGAAAAGGGAACTCAAGAATATCCACAAAAAAAAAAGAGCAAGCTGAATTAGAGACCTCTGGATTTACCATTTTACCATTCTTTCCATGTTGACAAATGATTGCAATTTAAAGTCCTGGTATAACTAAACATGTAAATAAAGAAGTATTTAGGGGGAAACACATGATAATTAATGTTACCATGAGGCATGTCAGCTTCCTACATACAGATTGAGCCACACTTATCCAGCCTGCCAGCATCCCGTCTCGGCATACAATTCACCGAGCCGAGAATGGGACATGCATGAAGACTATGTATTTGGGAGACTGTAACAAAGTGGAATCAACAAGGACATTTTTCCTGGTAGAAGCTTTTGATTTGTGAAGATTGCAAATTGTCTGCAGAATAATGGTTTTGAAAGATTATTTAAATTGTTATGTAATGTTAAGAAACTAAGCTCAAAATGTATAAGTGCTCATAAAGGAGATACATATGTATTATAAAGGAATTAAGGAGTATCAGGCAATAGTGTATCTTCTCTCAGGGCCGCCGACAGGGGGTGCCCTGGGTACAGCTGTCCCGGGCCCCAGCCTCTGGAGGCGCCCGGGCAGCTGCCCACAGCCCCCCCCTGCACCCGCACCCAGCGTCGGCAGCCAGGCACGCACAATACACAGGGCAGCCTGCAGAGTGCCGAGGCTAGGACACAGAGGATCGACGCTCTGCATGCTGCACTGTGCAGTGTGCGTGCCAGACCTGACTGTGTACACTGAAGGAGCCAGAGAACAAGTAATGGGGACGGGGTAGGGGGAGGCGGGGTGCTGTCATGCTGGGGTGGGGGTGCGTCGGCCAGAGGTATGGCACTGTGCAGCTGGGGGCCCGGGCTGTAGGTCAGTCCCGGGCCCCAACATTTCTAGTGGCAGCCCTGTCTTCTCTTTCTTCACAGTTGTATACTTTTGTGAAGTTTACAAAAAAAAAATCACATTCTGGCTATACCACAACCCAAAAAGACCCGCCAACCTTCCTTCCTAACATCTCTAAAATTGAGTATCACCTTTTCCTTGTAGCTATTGTCCTCAAAATTATTTCAAAATATTGCATTATGTCTGTATATGTCTCTTCTGGTATGGTTTTCAGACCAGTCCTTGTGTAGATATCAGCGTGTATACCTGGGAGGCAGTCAACACGTGGGCAATTGGGAGACAAAGGGATTATAATGACCAGAATCTTGACACATTCCTCAGGAAAGTACAGGGGACTAGAGTTGGGGTTAGGCTGCGGGAAGGGGAGGTTAACATTGGGCTGAGGAAGTGGTAGGTTAGGAGAAGGGAGAAAAGACTTACAGGGTAGTATTGCCTGTCAGGATTCAATCTGCTGTAATTTTGTACCCAGCCCATTACCAGAGATTAGTGTATTTGAGTTTAACAAAAAGTTAATGTTCCTTAAATATAAAATGGTAACTTTTAAAACACAATTACATATGTAATTTAAAAAATTCCATATAAAATATCTATAACTAAAATGTTTAGTGATGCTATTCTGTAATCCTCTAATTTTATATATATCATTCCTGATTTGGATCTCACCGTGTACACTTCACCTCATTAAGGTTAAAGTCTGGTCTGTGTTGAGACCCATATTCAATAATCCAGATCAAGTGGACCTTGTATACTGGTGGCGAACTATCGTACCTTTTTCAAAATCTGACTATTCCCAGACTCTGAAGTTGGTCTAAAGGTCTTAAGGACCAAACGCGTTTCAATAGATAGAAGCTAACATATACCTTCATTCTCCTTCACCACCTAGACAGTCACCCCTGATGAAGTCAGTGTGACGAAACGCGTTGGGTGTTTCAATGTACCGTGTGAAAATGACTCAAACTTCAAACAAAAAGTTTTAATCTTTTTTATTATGTATTAAATTACTGAAAATTGTGAGAAGTGTCATTACATCTCTCTTTTTTTGTACATTGGTGGTGGAAAGTTAAGATATTGGCGCACTCTGTCCTTTGTATCTATCTATCTATCTATCTATCTATCTATCTATCTATATATATATATATATATATATATATATATATATATATATATAGTGGTGGGTAGGCAGTGGCACTCTGGAGTCTTTAGAATGGTGAAGAAAAAAAGTTCTTTATTGCTAAAACGCTGACATCTCAATATCCCAACGTTTCGGGTCAAACTCGCCCCGTTTTCAAGGTGAGAGCTCTCACCTTGAAAACGGGGCGAGTTTGACCCCGAAACGTTGGGATATTGAGATGTCAGCATTTTAGCAATAAAGAACTTTTTTTCTTCACCATTCTAAAGACTCCAGAGTGCCACTGCCTACCCACCACTGTATTGATTTACCTTGCGGGGGGCACCGGAGCAGCTGCACCTTCAGCAGGAGTGCCGGACCAACCAGAGACCTATATATATATATATATATATATATATATATATATATATATAAGCTGTGGGGGTTGCTGCGACACAACAGAGACTGGACTTTTCAAAAATAAATTTTTAATGTGGTAATAACACACATCGCGTGCCCCGGCAACAGTCTCTGTTGTGCCGCAGCAACCCCCACAGCTTCTACCCATACTTGGCTGAGGGCACCGGAGCATTATTGAATTGATTGAGAGTTGAGAGGAGTGCCGGACCACCCACCACCAACTATATATATATATATATATATATATATATATATATATATATATATACAGTATATAGTCAGAGTATTAGTATACTGTATAGAAAAATCACGCTACAGTATATCCTATGTTTGTACCGTAGGTTAAATACTACAGCAGAGTTAAAGCAGAAATGCTAAAAGACAATGTAGTTATATTTTACAATAGAATGTTACAGGACTGACATACTGTACAGGAGGACAGAGTTAATTCTCTGAGGTCATTGCATTAAACGTGTAGTGTGCTCCAGACATGAGAACTCAAATATCACAGGCCATGTGCATTTTAAGGCTGCCGGGAATAGAAGATTAAACCTTTATAAATGCAATAAATCTGCCATAAAATGAGTAACTGGGTTCTGATTTTACATAGTAAATGAATTCTGCAGCGTAGCAGAACAAACAATAGTCCTATTATTGTGTTAAAATGAGTGTCTGGGGCAGATCTTGTGCGGGCACTAGCACAATCTGTCTTACACAAAGTCTTCTCCTGTATTTAACCCCATGCTGCTTACCGATTAGCAGGAATCGTGACTCTATGAATTAATTTATACCACCTGCTGTCTTAGCAGTGCGTTTTTATCTGCAATGAAAAAACTAATTAAATATCTTGAGTATACCCAAACAAACAAACAAACAAACATGATTGCATCTTCTTTTACTAAAAAGGAAAAAAAAAAGTTTTCGTTTGTGAATCCTTTTTAAGTCCCATGTAAAAAGTAATGCAATAATTTTTTTTTCTTTTCAGCTTTAGATAATGCATTGTCAAGATTTCAAAGATCATTTCGCTTTCATTTGAAGGTTTGTGGATTACACTTTGTAATTCAGTGTGTGACTTGTTGTTTCTATAGTGCTTAAGCAGTGAAGCAATGTATGCCATCATGTGCATATAACAATTTTCATGTTTGGGTCTCGGTTTGTTTACATTTAATGATCCTATTTATTTTTCAAGGTCTGTAATGATAAAAAAAATTCAAAATGCTTGTGATCAAGCCCTGTGGAAGAAAATGTCAGGTTTTTGTACATTTCATAACCGTAAAGGTGCTCAGAGATTTGGGTAATAGCAAGTTTGACATTTCCTTACTTATAGTCTGAATTTTTTTTTTAAGTTTAGATTAAATACTGTAGCAAGATTTTTGGTGAATATGTAGCAATGATTGTAATAAGATTACAGATCATTTCCTCTGCCCATCATGGCCTCGTTGGCATTTTAGGCATCCGGAAAAGCACCCCAATGTAGTTATGCAACAACCTGGCAATTGTGATGTGCATGCATGGCCATCTGACGGTGCAATGGCTACAATGGCTAATGCCAAGATGGTTTAATTGGGGGGGGGAGATCTGGAGAACTACACTTTCCAGAGCTTAATACATTTTGCCTGACCTCAGCCAAATAGAAATCCAAAGGGAACATTTCTACCTATGGGTAGCCTAAGGTAATGTGTTGGTACTTATATGTTAGTTGGGCGCCCACTAAGCTATTTGCTTAGTTTTCGCCACGCTTTGTGCTCGGTGGCTCACTGCACTTGCCACACTATATAAAATCAACTCCATGCCGACATGGATAGTGGGGGTATGAGCATACTAACTATAGTGGGCGCCCAACTAACATATCAGTACTGTGAAGGGTGAAGATTCTCAGAAAATGGAGTGTTGCACAGAGCATGTGAAAATCTCTATTAGTTAAATAACTTTTACTACAACAAAACTCTTCTATATGGGTTGAGTTGGTTAGTAGCAGAATATTTTTCTTTCTACGCATGAACATACATATGTGTAATGGTGGATGGGGTGGATGGATTGTGTTTTGATGGGCTCCAGTGAGATAACTAGATCAGCATCTATCACGTTAGACAGCAATGTCACAACGGAGACTCAGACGTCAGGCAATCTTTACTCGTATCGATACAGTGTTCTGCTGACTAGGGTGGTCTTGACAGGCCAGAAACCCTGACCTTTGACCATTGCCTGAAGATTGCTTTGAAGTGGTAAAAAAAATATCAAGAATATTATGCATGCCCTATTTTGTGCTGTATTTGAAATTATGCTCCTTCTTTAAGCACCCTAACTGCTGGTTTTAATGAGAGTGACAACCATCTGAAATAAAGCTCAGGGTCATAACTATGGTCATGCAAATAGTGCTGCCGGGTTGATGGCATCATGGTAATAGTGGTGTTCAAAGTGGGTGGGTGACAGGGACAGCTCAAGGCACATATGTGACCTAGTATGGAACTGATGAGATTAAGTCATACTTGCTGATTATTTAAGTGTATACTCTGGAAGAAATATGAAATGGGGCATCCATTTGGGAGGCATGCTACCACAATCAAGTCATTGTGCCCCCCCCCCCCCCAGTTAAATGCTGTAATGGGGAAAGGATATTAAGTAAATCCGGTACTTATATGTTAGTTGGGCGCCCATTATAGTTAGTACGCTCATACCCCCACTATCCATGTCGGCATGGAGTTGTTTTTATATAGTGTGGTGAGCGCAGCTAGCCACCGACCCCGAAGTGTGGTGAGCGGACGCGGAAAACTAAGCAAATTGCTTAGTGGGCGCCCAACTAACATACAAGTACCGTAAATCCATACAATGTGGTCCTGCAAACCGATTTTGCACTTCTGCATTTATAATAGTACTGAGCTCCCTTATAGTCTAAATACATTACCCTCCATGATATGATAGGTCACCTTTGAGCTGTGGAAGTAACTTGTTATCATCATGTAACGAAAATACATTTTGTAAACTTGACAATAAGCCATAGCTCCTTTTCCAATTCGGTGACAAATCTGAAGCGCAGCTGTTCTGTTTCTGTGGGGGGCTTTGTCAGATGGTGTTGATCTCAAAGTGTATTTTAAAATAGGTAGTCGAAGAAATAGACGAGTGAGCATCATTACCTTAAAGGTACTGTTTAGTTTAATGAAAATAACTTTTTGTGGCAAGCACTTTGGGAGGTATCAGAGAAGTATGAGACACTCATATGAAATGGTTTTATAAAATGGTCATACAAGTGTACAGCATTCTGTCTCTCCCAAAAAACATTCAGACTATTGCCTGGTGTATTTAAACACATTTTACTAAGAAATATTTGCTTGTAAATCTGAGAAAGAGGAAGAAGTTTTTGCTTTAGGAATGATAATACGCACATGATGTGATGGCCATTGAGGTGATTTTAAAATCCAGAGTCATGCCTCCTTTTCCATTACTGATCCTAGTACTCATGGCCCTTGCACCATAGGGCCATGAGGTCACTTAAGTTGGCCTCCGCAAGTCCTACCTAGACACCAGGAATTCTCTGTCCTTTTATGGAGAGCCAGATCTCCCCCCTCCCCTATATTGGCACCATCACTTCTGCTGTTAGAGAAACCGAGGCCATGGCTGCCCCCTCCCCACCCCCAAATGGCATCAGTCTGGCAATCACTGACAGAGTAATGAGGATCTGCATCTATTGTCCCATACCGCATGTGCACAGTGCTTTTCTGGCAAATGCGCCAAGTAACAAACATTGGTACTTTGCTGTATGCATACAGATAGTGGTAGATGCTCAATAAGTTCAGTAATACCACTCAGGTGCATGCAAGGGAGGGGTTAATACTGAGTAAGTAAAAAAATACATTTATTCCCCCAGCACACTGAATGGTATTAGTAACCAATCTTGAACACTACATGATAATAGAATTCAGAGATATTGGTTACATATACCTGCAGGTATATGTAACCAATATCTCTGAATTCTATTATCATTAGCACATCTGAATCACTATGCAGATAGCCATGTCCTTAACCCTCTGAGTGCCAAGTTAATGTAATTTGTCAAAATAGGTGTTAAAAATGCAATTCAAACAATTTTATTCATCATACTTTAATGACCTACAATGTTTCCTTATATAGGAAATATAATCTTTTTTTCCACAACATTTTCTATATGTATTTATATAACAAATTTGAGCGACGCTGGCATTTTTAGCAGATTTTTTTCCACATCTCTCACAGAGATGTTGGCACTCAAAGGGTTAATCACATGAATAACCATAAACATTTTTAACCATTTATCTTTTTACATGTTATGAAGTGGTCTTTCATAGAAGCCCCCCTGTTGCTGAATATCAGTATATATTCCTTATTGCTATATATCCCGATAACATAATATAATAAAATATTGAAGTTTAAAATGCACATTAGACAATAGTGTATTTACATTGTTACTAGCAAAGGCAAATGTCCTATGAGCCAACAAAAAGTAATTATATACAAACACAAATATAAATGCAATTACATACAAACATCTGTTGTTTTCACAATGAATTTGCAAATGGAAATCTTCCCTTCTGCAGAAATCAATATGGAAATGACAAAAAAATCATGCTAAATGACATCCATGACTTCATAAATATAGCCAGGATGCTAATGATTTAAGTACTGCCAGATGGAGGGTAAACACACAGACAGCAAATCAGGAAGGGGCTAGGTAGTATGACTGATAGTTATACATAGAATTGTACCAGTCCTCTATCATGCACAGGAAATGCACCTGATATATGTTTTACCTTTGGATGTTTCCACATTTAAGTTGTAGTTATGCAAATTTTTATACTGATCCTATGCCTGTCCATCTTCTGCTATTTTAGGACATTTTAATAGGTTTATCTCTACAGAACATAGGCTTCTATGGGAACTGCCATGAACATTTAGGGGGGTATGCAATGTCATTCGAGCTCCCGCAGCCATCTCCCGACGGGGGAGATGGCTGCGGGGCCCTATTCAATGCTGTCTTCCCCGACAGCATTGAACAGGGGTTTTGTGCAGAACGAGCCCGACATCACAAGCTGTCGGCCTCGTTCTGCCGAGAAAAGCCGGAAATAGGCGAGCTCCCGGCCGGAGCTCGTCTATTTCCGTCATCAACTCGCGGCCACGCCCCCTTCTCGCCGCTTGGCTGCCGGGACATTGAATCCCGACTGCCGAGCTCCAGGCGAGCTGACCGAGAACGGGACAGGGGCACGACTGTCGCGCTAGCTCGACAGCCGTGCCCCTGACATTGAATACCCCCCATAGTATGAATAGAGCTGAACATTTTCAGTTTCAATTTTCTTTTGATGGCTTATTGTTTACAATATTCCCAAAATTGAGATTCACGAGATTCCTCCCTATTACTTACCGCATACTGTACATGGCAGTTTGATGGCTGTGAGCGCACATTACATCTGTAGGGTCTGAAACCAAGAAGTAAAAACTCTTGGACAACTTAAAACTGGAAGAGCTGTCCCAGCAAGATCTAATAAATAATTACAAAGTAAGTACTGAATGCAATTTTATTTTGCGAGCAATCTTATATCACTGTCATAAAGTAAATTTGTATAACCAAACAACTGAAACATCTTTCTTAGCATAGATATTGAAAACACTTATCCAACTGTTATCTGTTTGTTGAAAAGAAGTCACATGAATCTCAAGGGTAACATTTTACTATAATATAGAGTATAAAATACAATGTTTGTACAATGTCTATGGTTTGTGACACACTGATCATGATAAGATTTCTAAGGCTCTTATAAAAAACAATGCATTCATTGCAAAATAGAAGGATTTAAAAAAACTGCTAAATATTTTGGCCTCTATGAAGCTCATTAAGTACAGCTGAAGCACTTTAGTTATATAAGAGCAAGATATAAAAGTTATTGTATTGTAAGACAAATAGAACCCCACAAAGGGCTCTAAAGCCCCGAACAGTGGCGTAACTAGGGTCCCGCAGACCCCGCGGTGGCTTGGGGGAACCAGTGCCGATGGGGTCCTCGGGGAGCGCTGGAGAGACCAGCACACTGAGCCGGTGGCGGCGCTACTCGCTCTCCCGCTGCTTACTTCTCCTGTCAAAACAGCTGACAGGTACCGGAAAGGTAAAGCAGTACAGGAGGAAGCAGAGCACTGCAGCCAGCATGATCCCCCTGGTCCAGTCTTCTCTCTCCTCACAGGCAGGCTGTGAGTGTAGGCCGGAAGCAGAATTGTGCACTCTCACAGCTGGGGTTACACTGAATACAGTACAGTGCCTGACACAGGGGCCCCGCTGCTTCTGAACGTGGCAGCATGTAACCTCCTGCGTCTCTCAGGAAGCAACTCAGGGCTATTATTATCAGTGCCAAGGCTCCCCTTCCCCACTCAGGATTTGCAGGAGAATTACTAAAGCCTCATATAAGTTCAGCAGCTTTTTCTCTGCATTCAGTACATGTTGCTCCACTCCCCGATCTCCTGACTCCTACAGCTCCTCCGTTCTGCTACTCCACCTACTTCCTTCCACTAATGCCTGTGCTAGAGTGACTCAGTGAGTCTCAACTCATATCTAGGTTCCATAGCTATGCCCCTGCTCCTACCTACCCCATGTGTGACCCTGCCCACCCCATGTGTGTCCCTGCACCTGCCCACCCCATGTGTGCTCTTACCCACCCCATGTGTGCCCCTGCCCAAACCATGTGTGCCCCTGCTCCTGCCCACCCCACGTGTGCCCCTGTTCCTGCCCACGCCATGTGTGCCCCTGCTCCTGCCCACCCCATATGTGCCCCTGCTCCTGCACAAACCATGTGTGCCCCTGCCCATCCCATGTCTGCCCCTGTTCCTGCCTACCTCATTTGTGCCCTTGTCCATCCCATGTGAGTCCCTACCCTCGCCCTGTGTGACCCTGCTCCTGCCCACCCCATGTGTGCCCCTGTTCCTGCCCACCCCATGTGTGCCCCTGTTCCTGCCCACCCCATGTGTTCCCCTGCTCCTTCTCACCCCATGTGTGCCTCAGCCAACCCCATGTGTCTCTGCTCCTGCTCACCTCATGTGTGCTCCTGACCACCCCATGTGTGCCCCGGCTCCTGCCCACCTCATGTGTGCTCCTGCCCACCCCATGTGCCCCTGCTACTGCCCAGATCATGTGTGCCCCTGTTTCTGCCCACCCCATGTGTGCCCCTGCTCCTGCCCACCCCATGTGTGCCCCTGCCCATCCCATGTCTGCCCCTGCTCCTGCTTACCTCATTTGTGCCCTTGTCCATCCTGTGTGTACTCCTGCTCACCCCACGTGTGCTCCAGCCTACCTTATATGTGCCCCTGCTCACCCCATGTGTGCCCCTGCTCACCCCATGTGTGCCCCTGCTCCTGCCCATTATTTGCCTCACTTTCCTATATACTGTACATCCCCTCTATCTGTGTATCCCCCATCCCGTGGCTTTGCTCCCTATGATATATCTACCTCTGACCCCTTCCCCTCCATGTGTTCCTCTGCACTCTCATCATGTGGTCTTCTGTTGCTTTCCCCATCTGCACCTCTCCTAATGTGTATCCATGCCTCCTCACCTCCTGTTGGCTGCTATCAGAAGATGCACAGACCAACAGAAACAAGACCGTGTACAGCGCCACACAATGTGAAACATGCGGGTAACACTATTCTCTATTAGTAAAGCACTGGGATGGGTCAGTGTGGTATTTGCTATGGGATGTGGAGAGGGTTATGCTGCTTCACCCCATGGTAACTTGTCATCTATGGAGTGTCACCCACTGTCTGGCATATACAGTAGTGTAAGTGGCATTATGTGTGAGTAGTATTACAGTGTGTGGTGTAATGTGTAAGGGGCAATATGAAGAGAAGATGGGGGCGCCAGAAACTATTTTGGCAGGGGAGAGCAACATTTTTAGTTAGCCACTGACCCCGACGACGCTTCTCACATAGGGGCATATTCATTTAACATATTTTGCCTGTAATCCCCCTGAAACAGACATTTTCAGGAAATACCTGCACAATTTAATCATCAACTGGTTGTATAATGGGGGTTCTGCTGAAGGGGTCCAGCAGAACCCCCATTCTAGTCCATAGTTTCCAATCTAAATAGCATCCCCATAGGCTTCTGTGTGAGCTGCTAGCTGCTACAGTATATTATGCAATTTACCAAGCAGCTAACCAAGTTGTCCGGTAACTATCACCACCTACAGCAGGGGTGGCCAAACAGGGCCTTGAGATTTACCAAAAGTCCACGTTTTACAGATCACCTAGCTGGTGCACAGCTGTAGTCATTACCAACTGTCACATTTTCAAACATGCTGCATTCATTCCTACTATAGATCCTCAGATTGCCTGATAAACGTGAGCTGTTGGTAGATCTTGAGGACAGGTTTGGCCAGTGGCGTAACAATAGCGCCACAGACCCCGCGGTGGCAGGGAGGCACCAAGTAAGTGTGGGCGCCGGGGTCTGCAGGGGCTATTGTTACGCTACCTCTACCTGCATTTTCCCACCGCGTCTGGTTTCGGTACCGCAGATATACTAATCTGCAACCCGGCGCACCTCCTGGCTCCTTATGAGTCAAATGTCCAATACAAAATGCCCCCCCCCCCCCCCCCTTAGAGCAGACAGCGGCGGCCTCCTCTAGCATCCTTACAACCGGTCTGCTGTAAGGGAGCGGCCGTTTTGTGATGGACATTTGACTCATAAGCAGCCAGGAGGAGCGCCGGGACGCTGATTAGTAGATCTGCGCTCAAATACAGATGCGGCGGGGGAGGCAGGGTAAGACAGGGTGGGGAAGGCAGGGTTAAATTTAGGGGGGGGGACCCCTTAATTTGGTGCTACGCCACTGGGTTCGGCCTCCCCTGACCTACAGTATAGGCTACATATCACACAGAATTCTGAGACTGGGGTCCTTTTAGAGCTCCTGTCCTTTGTTGTGTTCCTTGATACATCCAGATAGAACATCATCTCTTATTGCTGTAAATTATGCTAAGAAATTATAACCAGGTCCAATAGGCATACGGTTATGACTAATTCAGCTGTAAAATTGATTGGTGGTTGATCCTATGTAGAAGCGTATAATCTTTTGGCACACACATCACAGGCTGGTAAAGCAAGGCACAAAGGTCTCGTTTTATGAGCTAGAAAGCCCAGAACTTCATATTGACATGAATGTATGCCATGCCCAAGGAACATTATTGAAAACGAGAATAATGCTGCATCTTGCTCTTCAGATTTTACAACCTAGAAATACCCACATGCTGTACACCCACACCAGTGACATTTAATTTACAATGCACTAGGCTCTTTAGTACAGGCATAGGCACACCATTTAATCCGGGTCAGAGCACTACGTTAGCTCCTAGGAATTTACACTCACAGGAAATAATTGAAAGTGACAGTTCATTAAGTATGCTTCACTCCAAGTGCATTATGGTTTGAACTTCTGTTATTAAACTGCAGACTGCAAATGGTCTTCCGTATACATAAAGCAAATAGCAAAAAGCCTGACAACAGGTAGATCTTAAAGCTAAAAAGCAGCTAGTATATTTACAGTACATTCTTGTACATTTCTTTTATTTCATTCCATGAGCCCTGCCTACAAAGGAAACTGGAAGCTGGAAAACACTTTTGATATTTACAGGTAATATGTTTGTGCGGCTTACTAGTTGGTAGCGTATATAATGTAGTTTGTGTGTTACTATATAGTTGTACGTGCGATAAAGTTAGTTATACCGTACAAGAGCTGTTTTTATAAGCTGCTCCTCAAAATACACCAAACACACGTACTGGTTTTATGGTTCACATTAATTCAAAAGTGTAATAATCCAGTAAAACATTTTTTTTACATAATATACATTGGAAATATAAAAATCATGATCTTCTGGGTTAACTAAATTATAAATATTGTCTATTATAATAAGAATTTCCTATTTTCAGAATCTGGAGATTTTTTATTTTAGTCTGTATTTTTATAAGTTAGTATAACTCTAAATGAGCAATAAACAATACATACAATATGTTACTTAATGGAAACTAAAAAGTAATACCTTCTTTCCATTACAAAATGATCATGGTTTAGAATGAAAAAAAAAAAAGTGTTCATCTACAGTAGTTCAGGGGTAGCCAACTCCAGTCCTCGAGAGCTACCAACAGTTCACGTTTTCCAGCTCACCTCACAGGTACACAGGTGCACTCATTACTGACTGACACATTTTAAAGGATCCACAGGTGGAGCTAATTACTTCACTTGTGATTCAGTGAGGAAAAGCGGAAAACGTTAACTGTTGGTAGCTCTCGAGGACTGGAGTTGGCTACCCCTGATCTAGTCCATCTGTTTTGAAATCAAAGCTTACCCCTCCCGCATACACACACACACGCACACACAAACATTGCCAATATTATTTTTATATGGATTGTTTAGATGAGGGTATTTTCACTACCGATTTGGGTTTTGGTTATAGACTGTACAGAAAGCAATACTTTTTAGTAGTATGATAGCCATCATCCGGGTTCCCTTATATCAAATCTACTCATTTCTCAGTTTCTTCTGTTATCTGCAATAATTCAGATCAAGAGAATACTGAAATTCTGCGTAAAGAAAAGGAATCCATATTTCTTTCCCCTTGCTATAGGGGGTTATTCAGACCTGATTGCAGTTGTGTGAATTCGCAAGCTGGTCGATAATCTAATGACTGTGCATGCATCTAGATCACAGCACGCATGTGTGATGCCAAATACAAACAAAAATGAGCAAATGCTTTGTGTACAAACCCCTCTGCAGTTTGATTACAGGAAGTTGCATTTGTGGGTGGTAACTGGTCGTTTTCTGTGAGTGTCAGGAGGGACACAGTCATGCCAAGGTCTTTTCAGGGAGGGTGTGTGATGTCAGCTCTGGTCTCGATCAAGCTCTTTGCAGACTTGTGTAAGGGTCAGGGTTACACATAGTTGCACAGTCCAGGAAAACCATTATATGGTAAATGTGTTGCAAACTGGTTTGCTAATAGCTCAGACATCTATTAGCAAACCATTGGCAGACTTGCACGGAGTGGGATTTCACTCTGTCGGGGTGGCAGCTATCTGATCGCAGGCCTATGCAAATTTGCACAGCAATGATCAGCAATGATCAGGTCTGCATCATGCACATAGTCAAGAAATCATTACTATATGTCTGACAAAAGCTAGTAGGATTTACACTCCTGGAAATATGAGAAAGCATCATGATGAGCCCAAGCCTTTTGTGATCAAGACCACTTATAGTACAGCGGGAACAATTATCCAAAGGCTATAAACGATAACTGGCCCCTGGTGGTTAGTAATTCGATATTGTTAAAGTCAATACCCAACAGGCCACTCCTCAGCCTCAGACGGGGATGGAATTTGAAAGACTTATTGAGGCAAACTGAATTATCAGTTTGAAAATGGGCACATGGCTACAATCACAGAAACTGGGATGCTAACGTGTAGACTGCCAAGTGTGAAACGCGCTACAATCACAGAAACTGGGATGCTAACGTGTAGACTGCCAAGTGTGAAACGCGCTAAGTGTGGATTCTTATGGTACCATGACTTTGCAGTGGATCCGTTGTTCGGAGTGAAGGACTTAATGCCAGCTTAAGAACTTCCTTTTCCTCTTGGCTGACCATCTTGCCTGGGAGAACCTGGACTTGGACCTTGTACTTGAGAGCTGCATGCCATTGGGTTACTATACAGTATAATGCTATTTAAAACCATCTATCTATTGGGAGTGCATCGTAACATTAAATACTGTTTGTATCATTACATATTGCACTATGATGGTTTTTTATGTTGTCCCCAGACTAAATAACTTGAAATAGGGAATCTGGGTGTGTCTTCTCTGCTGCAGGTTAAAGAATTGTTAATCTGTGAGCTTCATCATTGTTTGCAAGTTATGTCGATTTTTTTATATACTCACTTCATGGGTTTATACTCTGTGAGAGAACTTCACTAAGGGTAGCATTGTTATTGGTGCACTTTCATCTTTTCTATACATTACTCTATGTTATATATGTGGATCTCTTTGGACACAGTGTTTTCCTGATAATAGTCCCAGAGAGGACTGAAAGGTTGATGTGAGGTAATGTGACTAACCAGCATAGGCCAGTGGTTCCCAAACTTTCTTGACTCATGTCACCCTAGGGAATAAGCATTTTTATGTCACCTCTAGGATGAAGTGAATTGTGCCTGCTGTACTTGTCCATCCTTAGGTTCAGTTATGTTGTGGCATACAGTTGTGATTTTATATTGGCACCCACTAGCACTGGTTTTGCCTATTACTTTGACTATAAATAGTTTGATTTGGTCCCAGATCACCAATCCAAGGCACACTAAAAAAAAAAAGCCTTGCAGCACACCAGGGTACCTAGATACATTGTTTAGGAATCACTAGCATAGATCAATAATTCTCATCAGAAAAAATGATCAGTTTACATAAAATATAATCAAATATTTTGAAATGTTCCTTTTTTCATGAGCTTCTGTAATAAATTATAATATGGAGCAAGGACAATTATGCATAGCAGGGGTGAATTTAGACATTGTTGGGCCCTAAGCAAGATACCGGTTTGGGGCCCTCCAACAATCCATAGCACTATATTTTTGCTACTTGGTGCATCTATCAATAAATGCTCAGTTGCGTGAACATAGGCATTGTTTATAAGTCAGAATCAGGCACTAGGTCTTTTGGAACTAGGCTTAATACATGTGTTACATGTAAACTGGCTGCTCACATACAGTGGATGAGACCTTTTTGTGTGCTCAAAATTTTTTATCCCATCAAAGGGAGTTTAGGAGTGTGGGCAGGTCCAAGTGATGTCATGACATCATCTGGAAACGTTTTGAACGGCTAGAATATCTTTATGGGACCCATTGGTACCTGCTGGGCCCTAGACAGGCACCTAGGTTGCCTTGTGGAAAATCTGCTTCTGGTGCATAGATGCCAACTTTGTAAAATTGTTTATAAGACAAATTGGAGTTGATGTAGAGCAGAATGTGTGTCTGACAATGTAGTGTGCTTATCTTGTCTGATTTGCAGTCTGCTTTCACCAGTATTGAATGTACTGGGCAGTACGGATGGTTTAATAGTTAGTATTACTGCCTCACAGCACTGAGGTCATGGGTTTGATTCCCACCATGGCCCTAACTGTGCGGAGTTTGTATATTCTCCCCGTACTTGCAAGAGTTTCCTCTGTATACTCCGGTTTCCTCCCACAATCCAAAATTATACTGGTAGGGTAACTGATTCCCAACAAATTAACCCTAGGATGTCTGTGTGTGCGTGTACATATGGTAGGGAATATAGATTGTAAGCTCCACTGGGACAGGGACTGATGTGAAAGTTCAACTATACTCTGTAAAGCGCTGCAGAATATGTGTGTGCTATATAAGAAACTGTTAATAAATAAAAATAAATAATTGTACTGTATGCGAGTAAGGATGTACCAGGATATTATTAGAGCTATTTGTTCAGCCATGATTCACATAGGCATAGTTCAGTGATATTGGACCATATTCTCTAAGCTTCAAAAGTGATAAAATGGAGAGTGATAAACAGCCAGCCAATCAGCTCCTACCTGCCATGTCACAGACTGTGTTTGAAAAATGTCAGACAGGAGCTGATTGGCTGGCTGTTTATCACTCTACATTTTATCACTTTTGAAGCTTAGAGAATCTGGCCCTGTGCGTCTAAATGTGGGCTATGCAAAATAGTGTAAAAAGACCTGCTTCCAGATATGTTTCATATCTACATAAGTAAGGAAGGATGTGCCAACATCTTGCAGTACATGCCACAACCAGCAGTTCTGCACCGCTACTGATTGCTTATGTATAGTATTACAAAGGGCAGCTTTACCGATGGCCACTGGTACCTGAACTTCCAAATGTATGACCCAGGAGTCCATCTGCGCATGTGCAGAAGGAAATGACCTTTCATTTTGCAGGCCATGCTAGAATAAATGACAGAAGCTGATTGGTTGCTATGGGGACCTTCTCCACTTTGATCGCTCAATGGTTTGATACATGAGTATGTTTATTTAGCATTTTAAATATATCTTTGAAGCCTAGTAAGAAAAATAAATTGTGCACTTTTTATCATATACAAAAGGAGAAATACTATTGCAGTTCACTCTTTACCTGGAAACAAGACAAGTTTTCATCGTTTTTTTTTTTCTTTTCCATCTTAAAATCTTAATTTACTATTGCACTTTCCTAAACATATAAAATGCTACATTGATTGTTTTTATTTAATGCATTTTGTTATGATAACATGGTTAGCTCATGTTACTGCATTGGAAATAAGCAGTAAATGTCAGAGCAGATCATTTTACACCAAAGGAAATACAGCAGTTCGAAAATGAGGTTAAATTAGAAACTATCAACTGTAAAGAAGGGGTGAAAAGGTACTGTCATATCTTCCTCAAAAACAAGTCTACAGTACATTTGGAAGGATTACTAAAAATGATGGAGGTTTCCTGAGGACACGCTGAACACCACTGTAAGAGCTAGTGGATATTCTGTAAAGATTGTGCACAAGACAAGATTCAATAGAACAGACTAGAAGGCAGGATGCTTGTGATTGATTATATCCATTTTATGTCATATTCATCGGGATGTATTTTCTTTCTTTTGGGAAATGTATTTGTTGAGAACCTTCAGACACCACAGTGATTGATTAATAGCACATCTTCGCTTCTGTATTCACCTGAAACATCATTGTGAACCTTTTTTTGTGTAAAATGCATTCATACCAATTACGACAATTTTACAGCAAAGAATAAGTTGTTAGCGGTGAACATTAAAACATATCTTCTTTATATTTACAGGAAATACATAGAATATTCAGCATTGCTGCTTAATTGGCATTACATTAATTCAGTCACCAAACATCCAAACATCTGTCCATAATTAGGAGAAATCACACTATGCCCTGAATAAACCAGTCAAAAAGTTTGGCAGATTAAAAAAAATAGTACAGTATGTGCATTTCATCTAACTTTATTAATGCTGAAGTAATGACTGTGTAGGCTATGTCAGGCTGTGTAAATTATGCATGCCCAAACATTGCATGTACGAGGTTACAGTTTTATATTTCTAGTTGCTTGTCAACGTACTGCCTGGATTGCGCTGTATTTGGAAGCTTGCAGACTGAGATAAGTTGCTGTGTAGTTAAACTTTATGGAGCTGAGTTTAGTTTAAAAGAGGGCCTGATTCATTCACACTTGTGCAAATCAATGTTAATGTCTAAATTTGTGGGGTTATTAAGGTTGATTCGCACAGCTGTGAATTGGCAGCTTTGTGAGTCCACCAGACGCCGTCCTGGCGCACGCATATCTAAGGTTACTCTCAAGGTAAATTAGATCTGCGTAGGCAGTGGTGTAACTAACATTTTTGCGCCCCCGCGCCGAAATTGACATCGCCGCCGCCCCCCCCATAGCCCCAGCCCGCCTGCCCACCCAAGTAAAGTTAAGACCCCCCTTACCCCTCCGCATGCCGCCGCATTCCTGGTCCGGCACCGCAGATATCCTCCTGGTTCCGTCTCCTGCAGCTATGAAAAATGACACAGCAAAATGGCTGCCCCCTAATAGCAGACAGTTTTTAAGGATGCTAGAGGAGGCCATTTTTCCGTGTAATTTTTCATTACACGACAGGTGGATATCTGCGGTGCCAGACCAGGCAGGAATGCAGCGGTGGAGGCATGCAGAGGGGTAAGGGGGGCGGCTCTGAGCAGTGTGCTGAGCACCGGTGGCGCCCCGCTGGCGCTTGCTCCCCCAAGCAGCCGCGGTGGCTGCCGTACGGTAGCTACGCCACTATGCGTAGGTCATTTGGCAGGAAGTGGGCAGGCAGCTGACATCCGGTGATGTCAGCTGCCTGCCCCCGGCACCCACGTCACGGGCCAATTTCTATGGAAGTACCCAGAGTTTTCATGCTATCCACTAACCACCACTGCCCCCTGCCCGCTGTCTTGGGTGCATGCACCTAATAAATCTGTTCGCTGTGGCTGCACGCATCCGGCGTAGGAACATGTACAGAAATGCGGCTGCGCATACGCCAAACATCGGTCCCCGTGCAAACAAACGGTCCATGCGAATGGACCAGAAAAACCCCCCAGAATGTATTAACCTCCAATTGCAGCCAATGTTTTTTCCCCCCATGAATTAAAGCAGCAATATCCACACTTTATGGCAGCTGCATACACAAGTATGTGGGAGATTTGTGGGAGGTCAGACCGTAAGATGATTGGCCCCTATTTGTGGATGAGTTCGTATTAAGGTCATACTTTTTGCATTACATGTACAGATGATTTTTCAGTGCCTGTTTGAAGCAGGGAGAGTCTAATGGAGCGAAGGAGTGTGTTCCACTGAAGAGGTGCAGCACGGGCAAAGTCCTGAAGCATGGGAAGCAGTGATCCGGGTGGAGGACAGACGACAGTCATCGGCCGACCGTAAAGGACGGGAGGGTGTATGAATGGAGATGAGGTTAGAGATATATGGAGCAATGGAATTAGAGATGGAATTAGATGTCCCTGCCCGCTCGTGTTTCCGAGTGGGCAGGGACATGGGGGTATGTTTTATCTACTTAAACCTGCACTTTGTCACTGTATGTTTATCCTGACGAAACGTTGATCTGTATTAAACACATTTTTTCACCTTTACAAGAGGATTGCAAGTCTCTGAGTGCCGCTTGCCAACTTATACACAGACATCTATGGACAGTGCGCTGCCAAACTTTAGGGGTACCAGAGCAAATGAACCCCAGGGGTAACCAGAGTGCCGGAGCACCACACTGATATATATATATATATATATATATATATATACATATGATGTGATGGGTGGAAATGAACACACTCCACAGGCACTCCTGGGACTTGTGAATGGTGGCAAACTTTCAATGCCATATACTGTATATATATATATATATATATATATATATATATATATATATATATTTATATATGTGACACTGAATTATGTTGCTGCTTACTTAGTTCCTTTGGTCAGTCTCTACAGAATGATCTACATATAATCACATGAGTATGTATAAAGTGTTTGCTTGTTAATTTCATTAATTTCATTTGACTGTAATATCTGATGCACACCATTAATAATTCTAATAAATAGAGATAAGTTTGTAAGTGTCTCAATTCTCTGACTAGTATTGCCTGCTGCAGTGCACCCCTCTCCGCCTAGCAAACTACATTATATTATAGGGGAATATAATGTATGAATTGTTGTCAGCCCAGAGGGTTAATACATCTGTCTTCTACCACAATGGCCTACAGAAAGACATCATTTCTGTGTCTATTGGGTATTTATCTTCTTCAAAGATTGCATTTAGGTGCTTGTTAATGGAGGACTTCTATGATGAATGTATCCGCAGCAAGGGAACTGAAAAGAGATTGAGGAGATAGCGTTGTATTCTAACTAATTGCTTTAACTGAAGAAAAAGCCAAGTGACCTGCAGTATTTGATCAAATGGCTAAAAAATGATTTTGAGCAGGATCAAAGTTTAATCTTTTAAAATTAAATTGCTCGTGAATTCCTTTCGAGAAGTGCATGAAAAACGTTTGTCTCTATTAAACTGAACTACTTGAATGGACTTTTATGCAAATGAATAACAACATAATAATACAGAGAGAGGGAGATAAGAATGCAGGAAGATGGCAGGCAGAATGAAGGGGCTCAAGCTCTGTAATGCTGAAGTCACTCACACCTCTCTCTCCTGCCTTCATTGAAAATCCAATTAGTTTAAGCAGATACGATATACTTATTAATTAAAACACCAGTCCAATCACTATTTGGGATTCTTTTTTTCCTGTTGAATCAAGGCACTCAAGAGATAAGTTGACTGCTAGGGGAGATCGCACATTCTTAAGAAATTAACCTACCACCTAAAAATACATTTATCTTACTTGAGAGAACTAATTAGTCTGTCTATGGGTTGTTTAAACTAGATTGATGTAAAAGAAATACCTGTACCTTGGTAGCAATTCACACTTTTCTTATTACAGTGCTAGCCATCGTGTATTGAGTGCATATGAGCAAACAATCTACAGCCATGACTTGCATTCTACTCAAAACTTTAACTTTTGCATGCAGGTTCTAATGGATATTAAGGGGCATATGCATCAAGACTTGGAGAGTGATAAAGTGGAGAAAGGTAAAGTATCAATCAATCAACTCCTTACTGTCACTGTGTTTGAAAAAGGACAGCCAGGCAGAGGCGTAACTCTGGGATGCAATGGAGTATTCTGCTTCTGGGCTCCTGCTCTAAAGGGGGCACCTCTTCTATGCGAGTTTGAATCAATTAATTGAAAGCCATTGATACTGCTTCTGTGGCTGACTCCTCTTCCCACCTTGCAGGACCTTAGTCACACTCTCTTTTTTTTTTTTTAAACATAATTTTTTCAACTGTCACATCCACTAGAAGCAGACACCTTACTCATTGATCTATTTGCCCATGCATAGGAAGCATGCAAATTCTAGCTATATAAAGTTACTACACCATACAGCTCTGCCTAATAGTAATGATTTTACTTACAGTGCAGGAGCCAATAACTCTATAAGGAGTCTCCCCCCCCCCAGTGAGACAGGTCCTAATCCTGGGTATGACTACTCAGGGGGAGATTCTCTAAGAATCTCCGCTCCCCTTCGCCGCCCATTGCAATTATAATTATCGCATATGTTTTAACATATGCGATAATTATAGCAAAGGACAGCTCTTGCGTTAAGAGCTGTCCTTTGCGGTGAGAGTCGCTGGGTCCCAGCAGGTCCCGGCGGCTCCCCCCTACCTCCCACACCCGGCGCTGCTGCGCCGGGCTCTCCTCCTCCCTGCACCCGGAAGAGGATCAGTGCATGGAGGAGGTCACAGGTCCGGGCAGCACAGCTCTGTGCTGCCCGGACACAGGTGAGGGGGAGGGGGCGGCGGGGGTCCGTTTGGGGTGGTGAGGGTCCGTGCGGGGCGGCAGTGGGATGCGGTAGAAGCCCATTGGCTTCTATGGGGCATCACCAGATTTTTCTGGTGATGCCCCCGCCACGGTAACCCGGCAGGGGATGCTTACAGCATCCCAAAATGCGGAAAAACCCTGATAACTGGGTTTTTACCGCATTTGTAGCTTAGAGAATCTCCCCCACAGTCATTATTTTGTTTAAAATAAATGATAAGGCAAATTAATTTTGTAAAAGATTTATAGAACATTTTTCTGTAATGAACGATAGAACATTATCCCTAGTTGTGGACAGGTCCCGATAGGACCAGCTACAGCTTCAAGGGATGCCTGTGGTTACACCTTTAGCTGTTAAGTCTGCATTATTCTTCACTGTCACCAGGCATCAATAATTTTATCACTAATCTTAAACATATATACAGCAGCCACAAAATTTTTTTTAACACCACGGTGATAAGCAGAGATAGAAAAACGGTGTTATTGCTGTATATTAATAAGTAAAGTAGGTTCATGAATGTCATATTGCTTAAACAAATGCATCATTTGATTGTTACACAGGTGCAGTATTTGACAATCCACAGGTGCAGCATTTGATTGTTACACAGGTGCAGTATTTGAACAGAATGTTGAAAGGTCAATAATAATAGTGATGACATTCAATATGTTGACACCGTAATGTCCACAGTTACAATGTCAACATTGCTAAATATTGATGGGCAATGTGTCAACATAATCAGAATGTGAACAGGTAAAAGTTTTCCATTGTCAGAATGCCAATATTATGGTTAGTCTGCAGGCAGGAGGTATATGGTTAGGCTACAGGAGGTAGGTGGTCTGACCCAGAAGTGATGGTCACAGGAACTGGAAGACAGCGATAGAGCCACTACAGCCGTCAGGAGAGGATAGTGACACTCAGCCATAAGGGAAGATATGTCATCATTCAAATATGTCAACATTTCATTACTATCTACATATTGAATGTTAAAATGGTCAACGCCAACATTAAAAACATCAACATATGACTATACACATACCAAACCCCACCCTTGAAAACCCCTCCTACAGTAGAAAGTAATACAGTTTTCAATTGCAACTTAGATAAAAGAATTCGGCTACGCCATACAATGTGCTGTACGGAGTACAATAGCACTGGAACCTGTTCAGTGGAATAGCTCTTAGTTTTATCTATGTTTCCAACTCTTCTTAGAGCCCAAAGCCCTTCTTCAAGAAACATAGATCTGAAAGTAATCATTAGTTCTTAACTCAATGTGGTCAGACTAGGCCATGAATTTTAGTGACCATAATCCTATCATTAGTCAGTTGGGGATAGTATGACATGTTGTCTAAAGAGTATGAAGTGATGAATGTATGAGCTCTTAGAATAACCTAGAGCCTTCGTTTTACATTCTCATTAAGAATAACCTGTCAGCAACATGACAGTGGCAGGCCAAGGGCTAAGGCTTGATGACGGCACTGTATCTTCCCTATGGGTAATACATCTGCAATAGTTTATCATACGAGGCACCTTTGGAAAATTTGTTCAAATCTTCAGCATGAATTATGACATATGGATGGTACAAAGGTAACAAAATAGAACAAATTATTCATATATTTTTCTGCCTCTTAGTTTAGATGATAACATGAAGCATGCTTTATGCATACATAATTGTAGATTATCCCCATGCTCATTTTTGTATTACTGATCCTATTATATTATGCTTTTACAGGCCAATTTTAAACCTGTTTATGTATTTCCTATTGGCTCTACTGTCATTATAATTGTGTTATAATTATGTCAAGTGCAAGCCCTATATTACAGATCCCATTTAGCCTAGACTTACTTCATGTAGAAAGGAATATGGATATCCCAAGAAATGTATTTTTTACATGTGTATACTGCATCATAAAATATTTTTTGAGGAACAGATATTTATTTTGTTGTTGAGATGAATACTACCCTTCTGAAAATACTACTATTTTATTTCACCTTGTGAAAGTGTGACAGAATACTACATGGATGGAAGGGGTTAACGTTAAACAATTCAGGTGGCGACTTCACCTCTCCCTCACAACTGCCTAACTCCATTCCTATTTAGGTCTGCTAGTGGATTTGTGTTTGTTATATTGTGGAGGAAGGACCTGTCTATGTGGTAAAATATGCTGTAACCAAGGCCGGACTGGCCATCAGGCACTTCTGGGAAATGCCAGAGGAGCCTATGGCCACGTGGGCTGATTTGTTCTTGTAAGTGGAAGCTCTGCCTCCAAATTGGCACACAGAGAGAGCTGATGAGGTCCAGGAGGGAAGGGGGCATCCCTCACCATTATTCCCCTCTCTCCTGCAAGCCTGGAGAGGCAGCGCACGCACGCATGACAAAGGTCGTGCCATGGCAGATTCGGTGGCTTAATCCTTCGCTGGCTGTAACCCTGCTATTCTATGAGACAACTATTCTACAATATTGATAGCTGTGATACTACTCTGCTGCTAAGCAGGTGCTGTAACACTACCTAGTGTGCTGCTGTGACTACTGTACTTATTAAAGTGCCAGCCATTTGTTATATATGGGTGCTTATGTATAATTGATACTGAATTGCAAGTTGGTGTCAGAAGGCTCTGACTTTAGAGCCTAGATAGTCAAAATGGAGGCAGTTTTGCAGCAGTACCTGGCACACCTAAAAACAGATGGTATACTGAAACTTTAAATAGTAGAACGCTTCTCACCATTATGAGGTAAAAGCCTTTAATGCTGAAGCGGAAGTGGCAACTGATGTAACCTGCCTGGGTGATGATTGTAACAACTTTTGTGTACTGAAATACGGTTTAAAGATACTTAGGCAGTGTGAGTTTCTCCATTAGGAAAGACTCAGCTAGCATTTACAGCCCTGTCTGTTGAAGAGTCAGCAGACTGTGATAAAACACAGTCTACCATCAGCGACCAAGGATCTAGAATCTTGTCAACAGTATCTCTTCTTTCAGCAGTATGTTTCTAGTGTCAGGTCAATTGTTTTCATACAAATATTGATGGACTATGCTTGGAAGTGCCTGAGGCCAGCAAATATTACACCTAAACAATTAATGGAGATGATTGTACTAAAACAGTCTAGTGTATTAACCATCTACCATCTACCATCTATCATCTACCATGTTGGCTTGCATGCAGGGTAAGTAAGGTTCATGTGGAGAAATGTATGGTATCCATCTATTAGTTAGCATATGCTCATTCAGAGAACAAGGAGGTCCGTTAAGGTAATTAAATGCTGTTAGGAAGCTGTTACTTGTATGGGGTATATCATGACGGGCTGATCATGGGTCCTCTTCATGCAAAGATGGACTACATACCAGGTCAGTCAGCAGGGTTATAATCCCATGTGGTTTGGATTTGAGCCTGAATCTGATGCTAGCTGCTTGGCTGGACGTTTCTTCGTAGCTAGGAGCTGATTGGCTGGACGTTTCTCTCTCCTTATCACATTTGCATTTATCTCTTGTTTAGGCTTAATACGTATGGAATGCTGTAATACTACTATTTTATTATACTTCTATGCTAATGATGTTACAGAACCCGGGAGATTAGGGGGGTTATTCTGGTTGATTTGCTCGGATGCAAATTTGCACCCATGCGAGTCAACCAGAACAGGACCTGCGAATGGTGGTATGCCTGCCTCCCCTCCCCCCCCACCCCCACCCCCTCACAGTGTGTGTTCGCACGCAGGGCCTGCACATGGATGTTTAACATAAACATCCATTCACAGCCTGTGGGTGAACACCCGCACCATTCAGGGCAGCAGGAGTTGTATTAATGTTTTTTTCCTGTTTCCATTAAATGTAGTTTTTGCAAGTGGGTAAAATATATGGAGGATGTATTCATTAAGAATGAATAAGTCCCACCAGTAGTTACAGTTTCTTGATGGTTCTTACTGGATAAACAGGTATTAAACACATGAGACCAAGCTGTAAAGGCAGGATCCCACCATAGTGCTTATGTATTATGGGGCTAATTCAGTGGTTCCCAAACTGTGTGCCTAGACACCTTGGGGTGCCACAAGGCTCTTGCAGGGATGCCTCAGGTTGGTGGTCCAGAATCAAATCAAATTATTTATGGTCAGTATGATAGGCAAAAACCAGTTCTAGTTGCCAGACATAAAACATGTGGACAAACTGTCCACTACCACATAACCTATATTAATGATAACCGCTAGGCACAATTTACTTCATTTAATATTTTCCAAATTTATCAATAAAATAACTCTCATTCTAGGGGTGCCGTGAAAAAATGCTGATACTCTAGAGCAGTGGCTCTCAACCTCGATTTTCAAGGACCCCCAACAGTGCACGTTTTGCAGGTCACCTGGCAGTTGCACAGGTGCACTCATTATTCCCTGACACATTTTAAAAGATCACAGGTGGAGCTAATTATTTCACCTGTGATTCTGTGTGGAGACCTGGAAAACGTGCACTGTTGGGGGTACTTATGGACTGAGCTTGAGGACAACTGCTCTAGAGCACAGTAATTTAAGAATGTTTGGAAACCATTTGGCTAATTCTAGGTTGGGAGCACAGCAAAAAAAAAAAAAATATTGCATTGCAATGACATCAAGGGCCTGATTCAGTACCGCTCGCTAAGCAGCGGTCGTTCACTGCTTAGTGAGCGGCTTAAAGCCATCTGGTGGAACGCCTGGCCGCTCCCATAGCCGAATCCCCATGTGAAAGGATGTACGTCAACACATCCCCTCGCATGCAGCCCAAGGGGAGTGAATTCATTCTATGGTCGCCGATGCTCCCAGATTCTGAGGAATACCTTACTAAAGCTTCTAAAAATGAAAAGAGGCGATGTTGCCTATAGCAACCAGTTAGATTCTGTCTATCATTTTCTAGAATGCAATAAGCATCATCACCGCTTTTATTTTTTAGCTTCAGTACCCCTCAGCCAGGGAGCATATACAGTGCTATAAATGTAATATGTCTGAATCAGCCCCATTTGTGGGAAGAGTGTAAAGAGAATACTATTTGAGATCCATATTGCAGACAGTAAACGGTGAGGCTGAGAGAAGTGCACTGAAACAAAAATAAATACAAAAATTCTCTAGGATAACTAGGTTCCACCATCTTTCATGCAGATTAGGGTTTTCTAGCCACAGGTAAAATAGTATCATATAGTGGAGCAGCACGTTAAAAATGTTGCATGGGAAACCAGATCAATTTTTCATGTGTATTCCGTCTTATGCGTTTTTTTTTTATAACAAGCATCTCTTTCTATAAATGTCATCCATTGTCTGCAGCAGCTTTGACCCTACCGATGTTGCTTTCTTTTATAAACCCGTATACAGATCAATCATGCTAAGACTCCATTCACCGTGAAGAGGCTAAGCTGCATATTTAAAGGGATCCAGCAAGGTGGATTCAACTCTACTTTTCATGTCATTTAATGACCATATTGACTGCTGCGCTCTGTGCTTGCCCAAGATAAGCACACTTGAAACCTCTTTATACATCTGATTAAATGCTTATTAAAAAGACTAAAAGTTAATGAAATAAAGCTAAAGGGATTTACTAGACACCAGGGGAAATAGCCTGACAACATATTTTCGACTAACAAAAAAGAAAAAAGGTTTATATTTTCTATTTTGTATTCAAAAATTCTCATCTAGTTTTGATAGCTTGACTAGCGGCCACCAATGTTGTGCTAGTTGCAGCAACATTCAAAGGAAACGGTATATATGCTGAATCTCACCAGCGTGCGTTCCAGTGCTCCGGGAGCCTGATACCGGAAGTTATTATTCCACCAATCGCTATATGCCTGCTTTCCAGCTGGACCGAAATGGCATCATTCAATACATCAGGCCGGATGCGTGTTACTCACATATACGCTGCCATTATGAGGGTCAAATACCAGGAAATACTTTATACATTCCACAATTTATATTTTTCACAAGTTCCACACAAACGAACATTTCTCACATAATTCATGTTGAATATATTACTTGCGGACAACATTATATGGTCACCCAGAACCAATAGGAGCTGATCCCTAGCAGAATACAAAGCTAACTCAATAGTACAAAATCTCCACATAAAAGATTTTTTACATAAAAAAACACATTAAAAACACTACATCTAATCATTAGGCAGATGCTAAAATATATTAACACAAGCCACCAATAAACCTGTTCCAGGCCAGGTGGGGTAACATGAGTGCCAATAGATCTAAGCACAGTTTTTTTCTTAAACCTCATGTCCTCTACCCCCTTTATGTAATGCAACTCTACCATATCGTGCATCCCTGATGCACTTTGTAGTGATTGGACCCTTTTTTTGACCCCTGGGACACTGGTGTGGCGGGATTGTGGGTATTAGTGGCTGTGAACCTAATGTGGACCAAATCAATGTCCTTTGCCCCCTCTATGTTATGCAGCTTTGCCATATCTTGCTTTCTTGACCCACTTTATGTAGTGGCAGACCGCTTTTTGGGCCCCTGGGACAACCCACAGGGGTGCTAGGGAGGTCTTACCCCCCCTGCATTTTTTTGCAAGATTGTAAATCATATAAGTGCCAACTTTAGTTTAAATTGCCCCAGGCATTCCAGAGTTATGCTGGATAACTTGCTTCACTGACATATTTTGTGTAGTGGGCCGACGCCTTTTTGGGCCCCCACAGGCGTGCTAGAAGTGTCACATCCCCACATTATTTTTTTCCAGTTTGTAAGTCATACCAAGTTTGGTGTAAATTGCTCCAGGCAGAGTTATTCTGGAATATACACACACACACACATACACACATATATCATCCACTTTTATATACAGTATGTTTGTATGACAATTAGAAGCTGATTGGTTGGTACTATAGCTCACTCCACTTTATCTCTCTTCAAACTCTGATACACCTCCACAGTGGGGCAGATGTATTATAGCGGTGATTATCATGCCACAATAATACTTCCTGCTTCGCCTCATTAGCGAGGCGAAGCAGGAGGGGAGACCGACAAGATGTATTAACATCTTGTCTGTTGAAGCGGGGGAGCGCTAACTCCCCCCTCCAGCGATGTCCCCTCCTGGAGATAGAGCATCAGTTTACACTGATGTGCTGTCTCCTGTCCCCTGGCCGGCTTCACTGGGCATGCGCGGGATCTCGCTGCTCATGCAAGATCCTTAGCGCAGCCCAGACCTAAAAGCAGGGACAGTGCTGTCCCTGCTGTTTAGATAGGGCTTTGCCAGCCTGCTGCTGGCAAAACCAAAAGCAGCAGTGGGAGGAACGGTCAGCGATGTCGACCGGTCATACATTCGGCCTGCTATCATTTAGATAGCAGCGCCAATATGGACAGGGGCGCATAGTGCCCCTGTCCATTACCGCATGCTGGCGCCGTCATACATGGGGGAGAAGCGGTATCAGTGCAAATAACGTGCACTGATAACCTTCTCCCCCATATCATCAGATGATACATCTGCCCCAGTGTACTTTTTAAAAAGATTTCATAATCCTTTGTTGTTCAACTGTCTGTCCAACTTTTTTGTAAATACATGTAACATTTATTATTGTGTCATCTTCTGGAATCTACTGTAGTTTTTATTCCTGTGTCATAAAAAAGCCAATTGTATATTCTCAAAAAAACCTTTATTCTGTATGGGTTCTGGTATATGACTATGTCTATGTCAACAATCGCTAAATCGACCACTAATGGTTGACAGTGAGTAGGTTTACACCTAAAAATGGTCGACATACTCTAGGTCGACAGGGACTGAAGGTCTACACAGGTGTTACAATGAGCACCCTATTACAGGCAAGTGTTAGACATACAACTAATTTATTCTACTTTGAATATACTTGTATTTATAACACTTGCCTGTACTAGGATACTCATGGTAACACACAAAGGGGTATATTCAATGAGTGTTGAAACTGCTGTCTTGCCGAAACGATGGCAGTTTTCGACATGAATTGATCAGAGGGAGTTCCAATCTATTCAATGCTATCTGTTTTTTCTTACAGCAGCTTGAAATGTTTCGACCTGCCGAAAAGCAGTTGGATTGATGGAATAGCCACTAATCCACCTGCTTTTGACTGTGACACAGCCAAAACCGAAAGTTTTTTGGCTGTGTTTCCGACAATCTCAATCCAACATAAAAAGATGCCAAACTGAGGCAGGGAGGATGGCGCCGGGTGAGCAGCAGCAGCTTACACAATGCCGTCCTCTTGTTCGCTGCCGCCCACACCCTCCCCCTGTCACCCGCACCCTCCCATACCCACCCGTCGACTCCTATACCCACTGCCGACTCCCATACCCACCACCGCTGGACCAGGTGAGAGCAGCTCACCCGGCCCCAACCTGGCTCCCGCCGCCACGCTCACCCGGTCCCCTTGCTGGCCGAGTGAGCATCAATCAGCAATGAAATCCGACATCGGATTTGGCTGCTGCATTGAGAATAGATGCAGCATCCATTTCGGCAAAGAATTTCGGAATGGATTCGGCATCAATTGAATATATACCAAAAACACAACAAAAATGGTACTCCAAAAAAGAGCACTATGGGTTAATTGTAATAGGGGGAGAGAATCAGAAATTGAGAGATTTGGTAAGATATCTCTCACTTTATGATTTTATCACGCTATTACATTTCACCCATACTGTTTTTGACTTAATATTATGACCAATATTTGCCAATTAGCCTATTCATTATCGTTATTGATTAACATAATAAAGTCAAGGACACATGGGATTTGTCCGAAGCAATTACATTAAATAAACCTTCTATTTTAACGTAAAGAAGGCCCCAGCACTATAGTCTACCGCACTTCACTCTCCGTTCACTCTGGTTTACTGTCAGCCTCATATACAGTAAATGGTTCCTTAACACAGTTGTAAAGAATATTTGTTATAACTGCCCATATTAGCTAATTAAGCAAAATGAGTTTGTTTTGGTGGTACAGTGTATATCTATATAATAATCAGGGATGTCTGTTATATTTGGTGGTGGTTTCCCACTGCCACCAAACTGTTTTAATTTTCTAGACCTCACTCACCTGGAGAAGAGGACATGGTGCAGGGTAAATATAACTGAGTGGGGACAGTGTTTGCAACAAACATTGAACTATATTAAGACCAATTTATGCCCATTTTGCTACAAAGTCTAAAACTGCCACTACTTTGTGTTCATGTGACATAAATATATATAGTTTATTTGCTGGTTATGCAAATCAGAATGCAGAACACAGAGAGGATCAATGTAAAACTTTGCATAGAACAATAAAGAAATACAAAAAAGCTATATGATCTTTTAAAATTGCTCTAATGTAATGATCAACTCTTCTTGTTAAGTGTTGGCTATGCAGTTATCACTATCACAACTGTTGCTAAATAAATACTGTAGGTCAAGCTTGACCATGCAACTCATCCCAAATACTGATGTCAAAATCCTTCTACATTTATACTCATAAATGGCCAACATGACCAGGAGCAACCACACAGGAATGTAGTCATGTAACATTAATTAATGATCACATTTTGATATCAACATTACACAAGATATAAATTGGAGAGATAAAGTACCAACCAATCAGCTCCTGTAATTTTTCAAATACAGGCTGTAAAATGTAAGGCAGTAGCTGATTGGTTGGTCATTTTTTCTCTCCCAATTGTATCTGTTTTCCAGCTCTAATAAATACCATTTACATTTTTTAAACAATTCATTTCTTCTGGACCAGTCTTGATTTTACTGCCCATTTTTTGACTACTTTTTGATATCATTACAGTGATATCAAACCAATTTATATATGCCCAAATGGATTGTATGCACCAGTAGCTTCAATAAATTTGACATAAATATACAGTAGTTCCTTCTGTTTTCTCTACTATATCATCCAAATGGCTAGGCAAGTCAAATATTTGCTTAACTTTTGATAAGGGTGTCTCAGCCAGCTTATCCAGTATGTTATTGGAGGAATCCAAATCTGCCTCCAAATCCTTAATGCTGGGAGTTTTACAAACGCATTTATGTAATGTCAGTCTAAGATATTTTGTGCTTAGTATTTTGTGAAACCAAACTTTTTACTTAGTAAGGAGAATTTTTTGATAATTCTTAGTTTTTACAAAGTCTGCATCAGAAAAAGGAAGTACATTTTTTGGTACTTGTGTAGTTTCACAGCGGCAGTTACGTAGTCAGCGTAGCGTCCCTATCAGAATCAGCATATTGTTCCCGTGGCCAGCATAGTCAGCGTCCCTGTCAGAATTAGCATAGTGTTCCCGCAGCCCCTGTCAGAATCAGCATAGTGTTCCCGCGGCCAGCATAGTTATCGCAGTCAGCGTCCCTGTCAGTATCAGCTTCGTGTTCCTGCAGCCGCAGACATCGTAGTCTGTATGTTCGCGGCAAGCCGGATTTTACATTGTTAGCGCAGTTAACATGTGTCATCATTATTGTTTAAATGGATGACATGACAGGTGTGAATATGTTCCTGAACCACCCTAACTATCCACATTAGCCCACAGCGTGGCGAGCGGACGCGGTACGCAGCCTACCGACCTGTTCATACCCCCACTATCCAAGTCGGCGTGTAGTTGATATTATAAAGTGTGGCGATTGCAGGGACCCACCGAACCCGTCTCGTGGCTCGCTGCGCTCGCAACGCTATGGGCTGACTTGAATAGTGGTGGTTTGAAAAGGAGGCATTTGCCAGTATGTAGCATGGAGTACTGGCAAATATATCCTTTATTGTGCACGAGACGCACTTGCGCCCCCCCCCCCCCCTGTTTGTGAATGAGACGTACGTGCTACCGAACCCCTAACCCTGTCTCCCTGAAATGGACATGGGCAGGGTTGCCGTACCCTGCCGCAAGAATTACTGAGACACACAAGCATCTGAGACACTCGTGCATCTCAGGCATATTGAGCGCCTCTTAGCCGGCGTCCACCAGCGCAAGGGATGTGGCGTTTGCCTGCGCTGTGTGAGAGGCGCTCACCAGGCTTGCCAGCGATGACGGGGACAGAGCTGCAGATTGCGGGGCAGTACGGTGACTACGCTGCCTGACAGGGACACTAGGCTGACTACTCAGGGCTGCCACGGGGACACTACGCTGACTACGCTGACAATGTAGCTTAGCCTACATTGAAAACGTAGCCTGCCGCCATGAAACTACACAAGTACCCATTTTTTTTATTAGCCTGAAAAGACAGGTAGACCATTTATTTGAGGAATGGGTCAGCTCTTCCCTTAGAAGCTGGATATTAGTGGGAAGAGTACTCTTACACGTTGGCAAGCCTGTTGGGCCAGTTACAAACCCCCATGTGCGCTTTGGAACTAGATACGCTGACTAAAGCTTCTGGTTCCATAGTCTATAAAAATCACATACACAAAGATGTCTCCTTTTGCATCATTGCCACAATGCATACATATGAGCACGCCCATCACGGCAACACTGTGATATGCCGGGCTGCGAATAGTCACATTCACAGGTACACAATGTAATGTGTATGGATTGCTGCTGCTAGCCTGCGCCCATGCCACAATCTGCTAGGGTGGGCATGCCCCAATAGGTATGAGTTGTAGCAAAGCTGCAAGAGGGCACATCTGTAAGTGTATCCCTGGATAATGACAAGTGTTGAAGGTTATCACTGATAATAGCCTGTAATAGCCTTCACCAGACATAGGGAGGGATTCTCTAAACGAAAAATGTGGTAAAAACCCTGTTATCGGGTTTTTACCACATTGTGGGATGCTCTAAAGACCCCTGCCGGGTTACCACGATGGGGGCATTGCCAACAAAAGCTGGCGTTGCCCCATAGAAGCCTATGGACTTCTACCATGACCCACCACCACCCCGAATGGACCCCCACCACCATGCACGAACCCTCGCCGACCCACCCCCTCACCTGTGTCTGTGCTGCCTGGACCTGTGACCTCCTTCTCCCTGAACTGTAAATCCTCTTCCAGGTGAAGAGAGGAGGAGAGCCCGCCCGCCTGCAGCAGCAACACATAAGCCAGTTAAGGGAGGGAGGGAGGGGGGAACCGCTGGGACCCAGTGCACATCGCTGGCTCACCGCAAAGGACAGTTCTTAACACAAGAGATGTCTTTTGCCATAATTATCGCATATGTTACTGCATATGCGATAATTATGTCTGGGGTAGCTGGTGATGTGCGGCGGACGGAGGGCTGTGGATATTAGAGAATCACACCCATAGCCTTTAAGCCTTTTTTTGCAAAATACATTTATATAAAATGTTCAGAAATACAAACAAAGAGGAACAGAAAACAAAAGAGAAAAATAATGAATGGAGTACATAGTACATATTACCTGTGCAGAATATGGAACAAAATAGCAAGAGACCAGAATATCAATAATAAGAAAAACAAGACCATTTAGAGAATCAGAAAGGGACAAATCTCTTAAGAATAAGCATCAGGTTGGAGAGAATTTATCATACCAGTACTCAGCTGTGACTCCACTTAATGCTCCCTCTACCAAAACCATCTCTTCTGGGGATTGTTAGCAGTGAAGGAACAGGAGCAACGACAAATTTAAAGTGAGTTTTATACCTTGGACTCAAGAGAATTTACAGGGTGGTACCTGTGTGGAAACACCCTTTAATGAGTATGAAAATATTAATTCAGCGTCTGCATATATGATACTAGTTAAAAAAGCCTGTCAAAATGTCAGCTTTCACTGTTCAATGTACTTTCACTTTGAGCTGTGACAGTTTTTAGCCCACAAGCTCTCCACCCCACCCCAGTCTCTATCTGCTTCTACAGATGTAGCTCTTTTCATCTTTGCAGGGGCTGGTGATTCCATTGCCAGTAGCCAGCTACCGCCAGGGGCGCGTGCGAGAGACGCTCGCGTGCCCCGTGGCAACAGAGTCTGCCGGGGGTCCCTAAGGTACTGAAGTAAAGTGAACATATTGCATTCAGCTCTAGGTTTAATGTAATCTTTATAAAGTATGGCATCTATCTAATAAATGTGTCAAAATTGGAATTCTTACCTTTAGATGGCCATACCAACAAGTTTTTGGCTCTACCGACACTTTTCTCATTCAGACTCACTCGAGATAAACTTACATGTAAATACCTTGGAATATTTATACTTCCCCTTTTAGACTCCCTTAAATCATTGTGTGCTAATTTATTTATTTATTAACAGTTTCTTATATAGCGCATACATATTCGGCAGTGCTTTACAGAGTACAGTTGAACATTCACATCAGTCCCTGCCCCAGTGGAGTTTACAATCTATATTCCCTACCACATGTACACACACACATTCATTCCAGGGTTAATTTAGTTAGAAGCCAAACAACCTACCAGTATATTTTTGGATTGTGGGAGGAAAACAGAGTTCCCGGAGGAAACCCAAGCAAGTACGGGGAGAATATACAAACTCCGCAAAGTTAGGGCCATGGTGGGAATCGAACCCATGACCTCAGTGCTGTAAGGCAGTAATGCTAACCATTACACTATCCATACTGCCGTACTGCCAAATTGCCGTACTAAGTTGTCCTCTCTTACACGTTCACTGTTAGAGCCGCAGTTTTGATTTCCCAAAATCTATTATATAATTCAAATGCTTCCAATATTGTTATTGTACACTGTTATAACTTTTGAATAATAAAAAGCCAAGAATTGCTCTAGCTAAATTACATCTCCCAAGAACAGATGAGGGCCTTGGGGTACCAAACCTTAAGGTGTTCACACTTTCTGTCTTCTTTCATTATATTTCAGATTGGCTACTCGACAAATGCACCTACACTTCTAAGACCCTTAGTGCTCTCTTACATGCTCCCAAAAAATCACTCCCATCCAAAATACTTGAAAATATATTATTCAATGACACGTATTCAGTATGGATGACTATAAATCTTAAACTAAATCCTGAGAACAAAATGACCGCAACTTATCAGTTGGAAGAGGATTATCCAATTCAGATTTAACATCATATTAAAATCCCTTAGGTTCTAGAATCAAGAGTCATTTAACAATGTTTCTGCAATATTGTACAGAATTTACTACAGAACACTACTTGTTTAATGTTAGAGGTGTAAAAAAGACACTAAAGTATCTTGTAAGCTGTTGGTCCATGTCAAAAAAATTCTACAATATATCAAGACTAATGTGACTGATTTTAGTAGAAGAAGATTGTTTAGCCATCGATGCCTATACACAGCTGGCACGTCTAGAGAGGTGGAGGCTCATGAGTAGACTCCATCTGGGCCTCCTTTGCTCTAGACTGCAATATTGTAGACTGCAAAATGGCTGCCATGACATTTTCCCGGTGATCTCTGTATCTCTGTAGTGCTCAGGGCCGGTTCTACCCACTCAGCAGCTCCTGCAAAGCTCCCTGCTCTGCTAAAGCTGCCTCAGCCCTCTCTGTCACTGCCTCCTGCACGCCGCCCGCAGCGCCTGTCTGACAGTGGGCGGGTAGCAGTATAAACAGCTGCTTCCTGCACCGCGAGTGTACACAGCCTGTACACAGCCCACAGTGCCTGTCTGACAGCAGGTGGCAGTATGGAGAAGCTGAGCAGCTCCCTGAACCGCGCACACACTCTCCTCCTCCTGCGACCTGCCCCCTCTTCCTCACGGACACTTGCGCTGACTCATGTAGCGCTGTCTGTGAATGCCTGGATGACATGTCATGTCCGGATCCGCCACCTACCCATTGCTCCTTGCACCTGTCGGCTGTCAATTAAATGATGAACAGGTAGCAGCGCCACCTCCCCTTCCTTCACTCTTCTCAGTGAGCTATGCCAGTGCCACTACCAGTCCTCAACACTCCGCCCCCTCTATCTCCTCCCCTCTTCTTCCATCTCCTCCTTCTCTCCCCTTCTTTCCCTCTCAGTCACGAGAGGGGTGTAATGGCGTCCTCAGCATCCTGCCTATGCAGATAGAAGAGGAGGGACTGCACGAGTTAAACAGCAAAAAAAACAGTAAGTCTTTTATTATACATGTTTATAATAATTTTTTTTATAATTGTAGATTTTTTATATTAATTTAGATACTTTTTAAATAATGGGCTGGGTTATGTGCCTAAAGGTGGCCATACATGCTGCAATAGCAGCGTGCAATGTTATGTGTGCTCCTGCGGGCATCGCATCGCACAGTACCAAAAAAATATGTGCTGCACATACTTTTTGTACTGCTTTCGGATCGTATCGCACACACATTGCATGCATGCCGTGCGATGCGATCTAGCCCATAACGTATGCAATTCTCACAGCGTGTATGGCACCTTTATCGCCTGCAACATTTTGCGGACACAGCACTGAGATGGTGTATGCATACATGTACATACACCCGAGATCCTCCATAGTATCGCATGTTGCATATGCTCCCACAATCAGGCTGCAGCTTGTTGCAATGGCAATGTGAAAGGGCGCAAATTTTATGGTTTGCAGGAGGTCGCCGGACACCCTAGCACCGGCCCTGGTAGTGCTGCAGCAGCCAACACAGCTAAGTATTGAAAATATGTGTGAAAGGTGTGCGATGTGGGCTCCCCTGAACCTCTGGAGCTGTGTGCACACACTGCACCTATTGTACATACGTCAGTGCCTACATATATATATATATATATATATATATATATATATATATATATATATATATAGTATCCTTTTTTTTTCTCTGTTCTGGGCAATCAGCTGCCATAATGCTTTTAGACAAACTGAGTCGTGCCCCTAAATTTTTTATGTTCTATATTTTCTATTGTGCTTTTCTTATAAGTGAACAGTGTGTACTTCTGTTCTAAAAGTTTCTTTTTAAAATCCTACTCATGTGTGGGAGCCAGTAGAGGCACGGGTACTGCTTTTATACAAAAGACCTTGAATGAGACCTCAAATGATGAAAGACTAAAACTTCCGTATGCTTATTGGAAAAGCACAAATTAATTTCTTGGTTGCTTTCTGCTTTTCTAAATATTGTTAGAAACATTCAAGACCGATGAGATGTCATATTTCTGTTTCCAGCTCCTTCACCATCATAATGAAATTGCTTTATTTACAGCCTTGCGGGTTATTTAATAGCAAAAAAAAAAAAAAGCTATTTTAGAAGCATCAACAAGCCTAATAAAGCAGTCGATTCTTCACATTAGCTGGTCTGAACTTTTCAAAATGTTGTCTTAAAAAAAATCAAGTGCATCTGCATCATCAGATGTTATTCTGTTTTCCAAGTGACTTCCATCTGTTGCGATCAAATACGGAACAAACGAGGCATTCTCGTCTCTGATTACTTGTCTGTGAATCTTGTTCCATCAGGGACTGCTTTCCAAAGCAAGTGTTGAAGTTAAAAATGTTCTGCACATGCCTCTAGATTTAACATGAGCAGCTGACACGAGTCTCGTTAATTGTGTTAAAAATGACACTTGATTATGTTTTTAATTCATACAGATGTATTTACTACAGAATCCTGTTTGTCAGATAATCTAATTTCGGGCTCGTAAGCATGATGTGCTTGAGACAGCTCCTTCGGTGCGGTGCATTCTGCTTTGTGGATCACATTATGATCATGGATTTTGAATTCTCTGAAACCAGCTATCATTATTTTCTGGAATGACCGGTAATACAGAATGCACATGTATGTTTAGTTTTATATATGAACGTACAATGGGCGTAATGTAGACCTGGTCGCAGATCAAATTTGTTCTCAAAATAGGCAAAGCTATTGGCACACGTTGTACACTTGAACTTAACGTATGCTTAATTACTTACATTTGCATTTTCTATGATTTGGCATTGTGAGTGACCAATAAATAGTTTTGTAGTATTCTTATTGCATTCCTACTGAATACCACCGCTCCTATTAGAGCATAGTTTTCTCTTCTATTACTGTACTCCAGAAGCTAGCCCCCGACTTTCAGAGATTAGCCGCTTAGTTACTCCACATATCCCCCAAAGGTGAGTGCTGACTTATCTGTTCATATTTTGTGTACAATGGGCGGGATGCACTATCATCCGCAGCCCCACTTCGCCGCACATCGCCGGCTAATTCATAAATAATTATCGCATATGCATTAACATATGCGGTAATTATTGCAAAGGACAGCTCTTGCGTTAAGAGCTGCCCTTTGTCATGCACTCTGCGATGTGCAGTGGGTCCCAGCGGCTCCCCAACGGCTCTCCCTCCCTAACTTACTCAGCCGGCTGATGATCCTGCTGCTGCGGGCTCTGCCTCCTCCTCCCTGCACCTAGAAGGGGATGTAGGGGCTAGAAAGAAGGAGGTCACTGGTCCGGGCAGGTGAGGGTTGGGTAGCGTGCGTCGTGCAGGGCAACGGGGGTCAGTGCAGGGTAGCTGGGGTTGTTATAGGAAGCCTATTGGCTTCTATGAGGTATCGTCATATCAAAATTTTTAGCTTAGAGCATCACACCTAATGTATCATAAGAGATCCCAGCCGAGGCTGTAGGATCCAACAAATCTTGAATGCAGCCCTTAAAATCTCTATCTCCGAGCCGATGGGTATGGGACAGCGGAACGGATCAGAATTTGAGACTAAAAACATACAATTTGCCACTTTTCTCCAGATGTCTTAGTCTGATGCACCAAAATCAGGTTAAAAGGGCCCAAATTGTAAAAGTGTTTGGCCACCTTTAGGACACACAATTACACATGCACATAATTATAACTAAACAATAAAATATCTAAACTGTTTCTATCACATTCAATAGGTGAAACACAATCACATGCTCACACACTTAGTATTCCTCTTTAACATATATAACTTTATATAGACATTGGCATATCTAGAATGGGTGCAAGGTCTGTGGTGCACATGGGCCCCTGGGTCCAGGGGGGGCCCACGCACTTTACATCTTGCACTCATTTAACTATACTCACTTCTCCATCAGCACTGTCTGTCTGTAGAGCTGTAAATACAGTATCACTAGGAAAATGACCACCGCAGCCATTCTCCGGTGTCTGGCGAATACACAATAGAGATGTCCCCGAGAAACGTGGGTGCCATGTTTGCGGAGAACTGTGCATATGCAGTAGACTTTGGCACAATGCCAGAGTCTATTGTCTTAAAGAGCCTATGTATAGAGATGTTCAATGTAAATAGAAGCAGGTATTTTTAGACTCATGCAAAAAAGGAAAAACAACTTATTTTTTTGTATAGTAAAAATAATGGAAGTTAGAAATTCTGAAGAAGTCATTGAAGGTACCAGGGGAAGACATTTTCATGCCCTCTGCGCTTACACAGCCTCCTGATTAGGCATCACAGTTACAACAAACCCAGAGATTAAGACTAATTAGTTTAGCTGCTGGTAGAGATTTCATCAGGGAGCAGCAGTTTGAAGAACCACAGCTTAAAATCCAAACATCCAATGATCCTTAACATTTACTGTGAAGCTTTATCAGCTGGTCTCATTGTGGCTTAATATGTATTCCGAAACAGCGCATGCCAATTTATAGATACAATTAGAGCATGAATAATATAACATAGTGCCATTTAACCTATATGCTTTTTTACAAAACTACCATGACTACCATCTTTATAAAGTATTCATGTTTATAATTAATTAACTCGTTTCCATCTGTATAGTAGAACCATGGCTGATTACGCATAATATATGCCAAATTATTATTTATATATTTAATCTCAGATATAAACTACTGATATCTAAATTTGTAGATAACTTAATTGTTCAAATAATTATTTTAACATTAAAAGTAATTATTTAACTTCGGAAAAATAAAAAGATTTATAATGGTCTTAAAATAACTTTTTGCTATCATCCCAAAGAGTATCTCTGTCAGCTCTTCTGTGCCACGTCCCGTTTCCTAGCATCTTAATAGCCTAACCCTAAAGGGTTGTACACACAAGACTTGGGCTGGGCGATTTTTACTAATCTGAGTCATAATCAAGATGTGGTTAGCCGTCGGTGATAGATGGCTAACTACATCTTGCTATCCCAACTGCAAAGCCAAATACACTGTGTGTGACGGCTTGGACAAAATTGCCTTGCCTGCACAGTCTATTTGGCTGGGTGATGGCGACGCCATGGGGCCCCACATTACGATCACCCACGCGGTGTGATTCTGGCTAAGTTTCTAGGCTATTTTGACTATCAAGTAAAAATCACCTAACAAAATTGCACCGTGTGTACACCCCTTAACCTTTTCTTTTAGTTTCAACCCTAATCTTTGTTAACAGCACCATAACCCTCACTGTCCCCAACCTAACCCCAACCCTCCCTTCGCCCAGAAGAACCCTAACCTAACCCCCTGGTCTAATACTACCCCACCCGCATACTTAGGATCAGGATGGTGGCAGAATGGATTCCAGCATTGACATCTCTAGCTACAGTATGTCAGGATTCCAGTGCCAGTCTTCTGGCATCGAGTCCGGATGCCACTGTCAGTATTCTGACTACTGGCATCTCAATGGCCGGAATCTCTACAATATACTACATTGTTCAATTAAATAATCCATTAGGATACCATTTCAAAATATATGTAAAGTGGTGACTGGTGATCACCATGCTGTCCTGGTGATGGTCCTATTCTTAGGTGGATGCCTGGAGCTCTATCTGCCCCATTGTTCATCTAGCACTGAGTATTGGTTGATGCAACAGATCATGTTGCAATGAATCTGCCTCGCCATTGTTTCACATTGCGAATAGGATGGGGACAGGCACAAAAAATATTTTGTCTACAGTTTTCTGTCTGAAACGACAGTTACATTATTAGCTACTTCATTAGAAGGCTCCCAAGCAATCCATATTTCAAAGTGAGGCTGTTTACGACTCCAGCTCAATAGCGGGAAGTGAATGTCACTCTGATGGTGACTATTCCTAGGATTTAATTACATTAAATGTTATGACAATAATAATAGTAATCAAGAAAGATTAAGCAGATGGTGACTATTGACCAAGATGATAAAGAAGGCATTAATTTACTACTTTTAATGGGCTTATCTAAACCAATTGTGGCTATAAACATTAATTACCAAATCAATCAAGGGAAAATGTTCAATCAAAGCTCTTCTTTAGATGAGCACTTAGCACCCTCTCCTACTGTATTTCCAAAGCTGAAATGATCTGTTAGTATGTTTTATTATTAAAGAGAGAAATATGACAGTGTTTAAGTGCGCATTAGTAAAATAATCACATGATCATTTATTATATGCTTATGCTAGTTTGATAACTACCTGTGTACCTGTACCTTATTGATCACCAGTCAAGTCTTGTAATGAGTATCAAGATTGTGGCAATATAATAATAATAATAATAATAATAATAATAATAATAATAATAATAACAATAATAAATTACAGGTTACAGTGCCATTGTGTATTTATCTATCCTAACTAATGAGTACAGTATGTATATATATATATATATATATATATATATATATATATATATATATATATATATATATAATCGGCATCTATAGTTTGCTTTTTTAACTGGTACTGTAGTTATCTCCCTAAATACTATGCAGCATTTGCTATGGCAGCAAGACATGGCTTAAAAAAACTGTCTATCAAGCAGTTTCAGACTGTGGCATGAAGAGAGCACTAGGAAAAGAAGTGATAGGGCCCTTGTTTATGGGTGTGGCCAGTCTCCAGGGGGGGGGGGTGGCCAGCTGGCACTGAAGTTTGGCTAACCATTAGAGAGTGCATGGTCTGTGCCCCTTGAAAAGTATACATAGCAAATATTGCTAGTACATGCATGTAAAAAATAAACTATAGTCCAAAGAGGAGGTGGGTCCCCAAGCAGTGGGGCCCACTGGGAGTTACCCCTGTACCTCTGTTCACCAGTCCAATCCTGCTCTCAAGGTTGCTTTTGATCATCCCTCTACTCCTATTCTGCAAGTACTTTGCAGCTTTAACTATTATTATTATTTTATTTATTAACAGTTTCTTATATAGCGCATACATATTATGCAGCGCTTAATTATCACATAGCATCTGTACATAGGGGGGGGAGGTAAAAGGAAATATTTTTCATTGCATAATAAAAAATAAAAATGATGGCACATCAACTTGAGCATAACCATAGAGTATACACATACAACATTTTTAGATTGCATATGCAGAGTTATAAAACCTATGTTGGTGCTCAAGCAGTTCTGTTGTCATAATCAGGAAATACAGTATAAGGGGGTATTCAATGTAGTGTCATGACTTTGGAGCTGGCCCGACAGCCGTGACCCTGTCCCATTCTCTACAATGATTTGCCGGCAGGATTCAATGTCCCTCCTGCCGAACGCCGAGAATGTATGAGAAGCAGCGGGAAATCGGTGAGCTGCAGACTGGAGCTCGACAATTCCCCGCCATTCTCGGCAGAACGTGCCCGACTGTTTGTGAAGTCGGGCACGTTCTGCCAAGATCCCTGTTCAATGCTGTTGAGGAAGACAGCATTGAATAGGGCTCCGCCACCATTTCCCCCATCAGGAATGGCGGCGGGAGACTGAATATCCCCCAAAGCATGTGGCCTAAAAGTCTGAGCTTCAGGACTGGCCTTGTCTTGTCAGCCTTTACTGGAAAGCTGCCAGTAAATATGAGCAAGAGGCAGAAGCAGCTTCACATTAATCCAACTGCTTCCAGTTTCACTCATAAGGATATTATATAAAGCAGAATGTGTAGGATTGAAATCACATTTTATTTATGATGTAGTGCTACAGATTGATTAAAAATTAGCCCACTTTGTTTACTTAGTGTCACACAGGGAAGTGGAGAGTCCTGCTAAGATACATGTTGGAATATGCCGATCTACAGATATAAACTGAAAGCCAGAACATTAAAGTGTAATGGTAAGGGGAGGCTGGACAAAAAGATCTGTTAGATTTACACTTCTAGCAATGTTATAAAACATTCTGAAATGGAGGTCATACTAGTTTGATGCAAGACTTGCTCTGTTGGCTTTTGTGATGGTTTAAGTCAAAGAAGGAATAACAGCAGGTTGTGCACTAATAATGGTCTGATGGTAAATACAGTAGGCACTGATTTTTAAAATCAATATCAAAATAAATTAGGAGAAACAACCATTGTAACCAGCTGCAATATTTTTATAGAAACAAAATGTCGGAATGTATGTTGTTTTTCTCTGCATTCTTGTAGAAAAAAAAACAATTAAAAAAGTTTTAAAAATATCCATGATGGCATAAAAAATGTGTGTGCATTAAGAAGATTTGTTAATAGGTTAACCTTTGATAGGTGAATATTTGAAACCAGAATAATGACTTTAAGGTACAGATTTACAATACCTGCATTGTTGGTTGAGATGTTAATTTCAGCAAACTTCTTAGCATAAGTGCTAAAATCAGAGACTCCATTCACAGACTCTACCCGGATAGAGTAGTTCATTCGGGGCAGCAAATTAACCAATGTCACTGTCCTTTCCACTAATCCAATCTGCTGAGGTACATATCCAATGCTACTTCCACAAGGCTCACACTGTTGAATGGCAACAGAGCACCGGTCACAGAAAATGTTATAGGTAAGATCACCCCTGCCTCCTGTGTCCAATGGCGCATTCCATTCTAAAACTAGTGTTGTCTGTTTCATGATGTATATCAGATCTCTTGGGGCAGATGGGGGACCTAGAAGATAAAAAAAAGAACACTGCTATAAGAGTGATGCTATTTAGGCACATAGTTACAATTACCATTAGCATTATTTGTTCACACAGATTCTCAAAAATATTACTTGTCATGTATTTTCTGCATAATCTATGAAATAATATATTGACACATTAATTTATTTCAATTGAAAAATAAAACCATGGGCAAAATGTAATAGGATGCGAGTTATGTAAATGAGCCAGTTTAGTGCTAAACTTGTGCATTTATGATAGTGGATTGGTGTCAGCGGCTTCCTCGGATCGTGGTGTAATTAAATTGTAACCACGATATGAAGAAGCCACTGACACCATAACGGAGGTGGGGAAATGCGTTATCATACTAATAACTTTCTTTCTGGAATACAAGGAGACTCTCAGTGGTAACTGCGGAGGAAAAGGGGAAAGAAAAATACCCTCCAGTCCGATAAAGGGTGATTGCGACATCTGCTCCAGGACAAACTACCAGCAAACAGGTCACCGAGAGGTACCATATATGTCTGGCCAGACAGTGCAAGTAAGACCTGCTTTTAATAAACCTGCTTTTAAAAGTTGTATATATATATATATATATATATATATATTCTTGATTTTTTTCCAAAAATCAACTAAAACATTGCAAGTAACCATGGCTGCTTTCCAGAAAATCTTGCACTCTAAAATCTGAAAGCTATTAATAAGACTAATCACTACCTATATTAATTTTGTCTGTTACATATTAATTTATGTTTATATATGTTTTTAGAAATATCACTGGCTAGTGGTTTATATACTGTAGAATAATATATTCAGCTCATGCTAATATCATCCCCAGCGCAGTGTTTGTATGTCTGTTTTTTCATGTTGTGATTTCTGAGGATTAAGCAATTCCTCTTATAAAACGCTGCAAGGGGACAAACATTTTTATTTGATTCATTTTAGGATTTGCATAGCGTAGATATATTGTTTTGTCACTTAGCAGAAGCTTAGACCAGTTTTTTATAAGCCAGATTGACAGAAGCATGAACATATCAGTGAGGAGTTTGGGCCCCCCAAAGCATAACAAGCCCCATGCTCTTTAAACCATTTCTGTTTCTAAAAACACAGGGGGGAAATGTTGTAGGGTTTCTCTGTATTTTAAGAACCAGCACCAGGCTCATGGTCCAGTCCTGGTTGTAAAAATATGAGGAACAAAATGAGTAGGGGTCCTCTGTATTTTTAAAACTTGCACTGCTCTTCACTAGCATGTAAGAAATGCTTCAGTCAAACTGTAGCATTGGCCCCCTGCTATTGGAGACCTATTTTGTTCCCCTCATTTTTTTGAATCCTAAACATTCTATTGCTTTGTATTTTTAATGTCAGTAATGGCTCAAGGATTTTAGCTCTGATTATGATTTAGGGGAGGACACTACGCCATTTCTTCTGTGTTTACCTGTTTCAAATGATCTGTGATGTGTGCATGCTTCTGTCAAACTCAAACCCTGTAATGAAACTCTCATTACTAGGTGTGAGTTGTGCCACAAAACAATTGTACAGTATGTGAAATAACCTCAAAATCCCATATTCACAGACAGTGGACTGCAAGGAGTAAACTGCCTCCCAGACACAGGGGCTTATTCTGTTTGGTACAGTGAAACGTACGTACGGTCCGTCACACTGTACGTTTCACGGTGAGCGTAAGTCCGCCCACAGAACAGCCGCACATGGACGGTCACAGACAATGGGGAGTGGCGTACACTTGAGCGTACGCCACCGTGTATGGACGGATCTCCCTCTTAGCCACCGATACCTGGTGTACATCAGAGCGTACGCCACAGTGCACGGACGGATCTCGTCCGTTTTCACACCGACACCTTCCGTATATCTGAGCGTACGCCACATGCAAACATGTTCTAATATTGTTCAAAATAAGACTTTAGAGGCAGATGTTGGGATACTTTGTTAGAGATATATGATTGCAATAATGTGCTTGGTGCAGAATTGCAGAATGTGCTACATAAAATTCATAGCAGATATGGAAGTGCATAAATGTATGTTGTTGGGCAAAAATATAAAGATTGTGTGCAAAATAGTGGTCATGGCCTTAGGACATTGCTCCACCATTGCAAGTAGAGATTGAGTCCAAAAACATCCTTGTTGCTCTTAGACGTGGTTTATGTGTCTTTTTCATAATAAAAAACTGGTACTGTATGTTTGTGTTACAGTGAAAAAGTTAACACATGTCGACTTCTGTGAATTGAGTGTCCTGCTTTTTAAAGTATACAAAAACACTTTCTGAATGGGTGTAGATGGTTATAAAATAACTACCTGGACATATATAACCAGGTATTAGAATGAATATTACCTAAAATTAAACCAACCTTTACATGTTGAGAAGTGTAGAAATATAAGCTTCCAATGTGTTTGAGGGCTGTGTGTGGCTTGCAGGTAGTGAAATAATGGTTTTCACTTAATAGCCTGCAGCATTGCTTATTACATTCAGGTGTATGTGTTTGACTAGTAATCAGCGTTAATTAGCAGACCCAGGCGTCCGCTCTCATGGGGTATCTCTAGGGGTGGTCTGGAGCTATCTTTAGTGTCCGCCTGTTTTTGGGCCAAAATGCACGGCGCGTTCGCCAATCGAGGCGGTTGTGGCACTGTGCATTTTGTGTGCACACCCACCATGTACGCCCATGTTTACGCCCAGTTTTCCACATTATTCCGGCCGCTCCCATAAAAACGCCCACATGCCGCCCACAATGACCGTACTCTTGCGGACAGGTTTTTTCGCATGGAGAGACCCATCTGTGAGCGGTGTGAGGTCACATTGCGAAAGCTACGCATGCGCAGATGAAAAAAACCCGATCGGCCCGTATACGGTCCCACAGTACCAAACAGAATAAACCCCACAGAGTAACCGCCCTTGCAAAATTGTGAGAGAATTGCAAAAAGATCACTAATAAGTAGCCACTTGCAAATCCAAATGCAATTCACGAACCATTGAAAGGATTTAAGGTCTATACAAATGTGAGTAGGTCCGAGGCTTCCACTAATCTGCGACTGAGACAGGCTGGAAGCGTTCATCACTGACATCACAGGCTGATGGTAAATACAGTAGGCACTGATTTTTAAAATCAATATACCGTATATACTCGAGTATAAGCCGAGTTTTTCAGCCCTGTTTTTTGGCTGAAAAAGCCCTACTCGGCTTATACTCGAGTGTGGGTCTGAGCAGGCATTTGCCTGGGGCATCTGGAATGCTTAGGGGCCGGCTGAGGGTCACAGACAGTGGTGGGTTAAGGCAGAAAACAGGCTGTGGTATTGCGCGGTCAGCTCAGACATATGCTGAGCCTCTGCAGCGAGGGAGCGGGTACCTTCAGAGGGACAGGCGGCAGGACGCTGCACATAATAAATATGCTGGTGTAACGCTGGAGCGGGTACATGCAGAGGGACAGGCGGCTGGACGCTGCGCAGAATACATATGCTGGAGTGACGATGCGGCCGACCGCTGGCAGAGCTCACATACTGTAGCTACGGCATTCTGGATTACAAGCACAGTGTGCAGACTGCATATACGCGCCGCGCGCTGCGCGGCCAGTCTGCACACTGTGCTTGTAATCCGGTTTGCCGTAGCTACAGTATGTGAGCTCTGCCAGCGGTCAGCCGCATTGTCACTCCAGCATATGTATTCTGCGCAGCGTCCAGCCGCCTGTCCCTCTGCATGTACCCGCTCCAGCGTTACACCAGCATATTTATTATGTGCAGCGTCCTGCCGCCTGTCCCTCTGAAGGTACCCGCTCCAGCACTCCCTCACGCTGCAGAGGCTCTGCATATGACTGAGCTGACCACGCAATACAGTATCACACTATCATATTTATTCTGTGCAGCGTCCAGCCTGTACTTACAGTGGATGCGAGGAGGCTGGCTGCCACTGTCAAAGATGGCTGCCGGTCCTTAAGGAGTGCTGCTGAGCATGCCCAGAGAGAGCAGCTCTTCCCATGAGCCTTTGCGGAGTCTGAGATTTGTTGCTCGTGACTCCGTGAAGTGTGCCAGTGCAGCCAGCCACCTTCCTTAACTGAAGTGCAGGGGTATATTTAAAAAAGTAAGTTTATTTTAAATAAAGATTTGTGTCCAAGAAAATAAAATATAACAGACTGTCCACAGGGGCAGATTTATAAAGCCCAGTGAACTGAAAAGGTGGCTGGTAATTTTTCACCAGCCAATCAGCTACTAACTGCCAAGTTACAGGCTGGGTTTGAAATATGAGCGTTAGGAGCTGATTGGTCGGTGATAAAGTACCAGCCACATTATCACTACACCAAGCTTAATAAATCTCCAATTGTTTTGGTTGACCCTCTTTTCCACTGAAAGAGCTAGCTTGTTTACTGTGTTTCTGTGAAATAAATATTCAGAAACATTTAACCTACTGATGTGTCAAATAAATTTACCAGTAGCGGCGGCATTTCCCACCCTAGGCTTATACTCGAGTCAATAAGTTTTCCCAGTTTTTTGTGGTAAAATTACTGTAGGTGCCTCGGCTTATATTCGGGTCGACTTATACTCGAGTATATACGGTAGAAATAAATTAGGAGAAACAACCATTGTAACCAGCTGTAATATTTTTTTTATAGAAAATGGCTTCCACCAGGGAGACCATGACAGGTACTTATAGCAATCTCCAAGACTAATACTGAATTTAGAGATCTTCTGGAGTGCCATAATAAGTATACTTTCCTGCTGGTCAGGGCCGACGCCACCACTAGGCCGCTCTAGGCATTTGCCTAGGGCGCCGGCCACTGGAGGGCGGCAGGTTGCCCCTCGCCCCTAGCATGGAGGGTTAGTGTTGGTGCTGGAGCTGGCGGCGGGGTCCCTGCAGTGAATAGAAAATAACTAGCACTATGCGGCGGCGTGGGAAGCACTGCTGGGTTTGAAAACACTTGCCGCACACTGATTGGCTGAGATTCAGCCAAACAGCATGTGGCCCCGTGTTTTCAAAATCAGAAGCACTTTCCACGCTACTACATAGCCCGGCGGGTAGCGCTAGTTATTTCTTAATCACTGCAGGGACACCGCCACACAGTGCCGCAGTACCTGCGGCACAGAAGGACACTCCTGTTAGACGCCAGCACGGACCCCCTTGCCTGCTCCCCAGATGGCGCAGCAGGTACAAACCCCCCCCCCCCCGGGCACCGGGGCGCCCCCACCCTGACTCGCCTGGGGCACTCCGGTGCCTTGCACTGGCCCTGCTGCTAGTTAATTGAGAAACAATAAAACGTATGACCACTGAGAGCAATTCGCAAGCTACAAGCTATAAAATATCAGAAACAGGAACCATATTTTCAGTATTGAAAGTATTGGATCAGTTTTACAACTTTACTAACTAAAATAAATCCCTGATTCAGTAATTTTGTTATTTATATAGTACAGGGATCCTGAAATTTTCAATGAGGAAATTTCAATTGAATTGCTTTACTATACTATAGGGGGGCCCAAAGGTTAAAGTTTATTGTATGTGACTGTATTTCTGTAGGTAGTATATTGTTAATATTTTATTTTCTTTTGTAACTATAGCCAGTACATTGGGCAGTATTCAATGCTCCCGATTCACTGGGGTTTTTTGTGTGTGAATCGGGCTTTTTTTCACTCGGTGAATCTTTTTTACTGAAAATCTGATTCAATCTATTCAATGTTCCCTGTTTGCTGAAAGCGAACAGTGAATGCCGGCCAGTTCTCCATTTCATGCTCGCTGCAATTTGCTGGTGTATTTCAATGGGGTTTTCACTGGGATTCGCTGAAAGTGCATTCAATGCTAGGATGGAGAACTGCTTTCTCCCTGATTTTTGCCATGATTCACCATTTTGCATTCGACATCTTATTAAGGTGAACTGGAAATTGATCTTTTAAAATAAAGTTGTTTTTTTTGTGTCAAAAAATCTGAAATTTTATTCTGTGAAGGGGCATGCTATTTGTATTCATGTGCAGCAAGCATATGAATATATACTGAATTTTTAAAAAAAATTATACTTTTTTTTACACATTCGCCAGCAGGGGGCCGGGCGAAACTCATTAAACATTCAATTCATACTGGTCCCGCTCATTACATATGCACGTGAAGTGGCTCCCTACATGTGTCCCCTGACAGCTCTCCCAGGGGGGGGGGGGAGCTTGTGCTGCCTGTGTCCCCTGCAGCCCTCCTCCCCTCCCCCCCCCCCCACACACACACATTCTGGGGCAGGCAGGGAGACTTCCATCTCCCTGCCTGCCGCCGACCCCCGGCTCCCTGCGGCGTTAAAATTCGCCATCAGGGGCAGCGATTCGCAATCAGGGGCAGCGAGCCCCTGCGGTGTTGAATAGAGTGAGAGGGAGGGCTGGCAGCGATTGCTCCAGCCCTCCGGAACCCGGCAATTGTGCAGCGAATCCTAAACAGGATTCGCTGCACAGGGAGAAAAAAGTAATTGAATACTGCCCATTGTGGGAATGGTTCCGCTCTGACATCTATCTATTAATCGGCAAAGCATGAGTGCAGAAGAGTAAAACAGGTTCATTGTATTGTGAGACAATATTGCCTGTGGCAACTAACCCAAGATCTTTCAGTGGTAACAATACACACAGATGAGTTCCAGGTTAATAAATCCTACTTTATAGTACTGTTGTGAATATAATTGAGTACCTGCTGATCGGACAATTGGAAACATTACCTGAAATTATATACCAAATATTTCTAGGTGTTACATATGCATTTGTTCTTACTATATGAATATAAACACATAAATGAGTTGTGCCTAGAAAATGTTATTATGCTGAAATGCATAGAACCAGCATTAATTTATTTAATAGCTTTTAAATAACTAAAACATGATCAACAAATAATAAAATGTCATGTGCATTGCATTAGGTCAACAAGTAGAACAACTGGTTGTTGGCTGTAGTAAAATGTTATGTGTCTACAGTATGTGAAATATATACAATGCCAGCAGTAGCCTTTATTAGAGATTGTGGAAGGGACATTTTTAATTTACTAGTGGATTCTAGTTTTAAGCCACAACATACAAACATTAAGTATTGTAACTAGAGAATGCATTATTTCTATTCTAGAAGGACTACATTTGAATACATGCATCTCATACGAGTCAGGGGCTGGCTGGCAACTTTCAGCCCAGGTGGCAGCACAAAGAAGCGACCCACCACCATTAATCGTCCCTCTCCCCCCCACTCCCCCCTCACCCCCCCCCCCAGTGCAGCAAAGAATAAAAATGATCTATCTATAATTAATATATAAATATACTGCAAGCAAGATTCACCTGGAAAGGCCCTCACTGTCTCCTGTGCTGGGTCACGATATCCCTTGTGGGTCTATAAGGCTGCAAGCTCCTGCCTCCTAGTTCTGCAGTAGTGGCAGGCAGGTGGCTGCTGAGCTGGGGCTTTTTTGAGCCTGCTGGGGCTTAAGCTTAATTTGCCGGTGGATCCTGTCATGCTTCCTTCTCTGCATGTGCAGAGGCTCAGGGAGCGCAGGTGGGTCCACCGCATGACGTCAGCGGCACTTGTGATCCTCTGGGAGAAAAACTTTTGGAGACCATAGACAGGTTTTGGCAGCCCTGGTTACAGGTAAGCAGGGCCGGCACCACCACTAGGCAGCTTTAGGCATTTGCCTAGGGCACCGGCCACTGGAGGGCGGTACCGAGCCGCCAAGAAGAGCATGTGCTGTAGAAAGCTGACAAGGACGGCAGCAGTACATCCCAGCATGGTGCAGGAGCGGTGAGCAGATGAGTGATGCAAACAGCGGCAACTCCGGGCCATCCCCATGTGGCACTGCGCAGCATGGTCAATGTGGCATCCCCCGGCAATCCTCATGCATCACCCCAGACACCCCCCCCCCCCCCGGAACACCGCACTGAAAACCGGGGGGAGAGGATGGTGGGGGGTTGGAAGCGAGCGGGCGGGGGGATTTGCCTGGGGCGGGGGGGATTTCCCTGGGGGGGTGCTTGCATTGACCCTGTAGGGAAGGCATACAGTGCTGGGGCCCGTGGCAATGAAAGGGCCCCAGCCATGGACATTGCTAGTACTGGCCACCCTTTCATTGCACAGCCAGTAATTGCACCTCTGGCTCTCCCCTTCTACCCTGTTATAGCAGCGGGGGTCCAAAAAGCGCCACAATCAGCCCAGCTGCATGGCTTCCTTTGTCTCCTGGCCGCAAGATGCACAAGTCAGCCCCTGGACTGTGGAATTGCACCGGCCCGGGTGGCATGCGTCACCCTGCCCCCCCCCCCCCCCCCCCCCCCCCGGCCCAGCCTGCCACTGTACTTCAACATAGTCTGATTAGAGGTTCCTGGTGCCAAAGGCTAATACACATGTAGATTGCCATGTAATTCTGCTAAACACATGTGTATGGGCGCTCATGGACTTGCCAGTCATACTGCCCATGTGCATGTAACGAAGGATATACAACTGGCATGTAGGATCTAATGCTTCGGCTTTAGGCTGCCAAACTGGTGCTGTAGCACAATGTACATAAAGTAATGGTTCCATCAGTAAGTTCTATGGCAATCACCTTAAGACTTTTACCCCCCACAGTACATCGGGACGGGTGACAGCTAACAAGCATGGCCTTAGGTTATAACTCGGCTGTCACCTGCAAGGCACACCGCAGGTCCTGGCGCTCTAGGCTGCAGCCTAATTAGCCTATTGTTTAATCGGGCACTGTACTTCAGCAGAGAGGCACTTTAATTGTATTTAAACTATAGGTCCAGAAATACAGTTTTCTCTTTAACGTGGAACATACAGTATAAACCATGGTATCATTACAAACGCTAAGGGGCCAATTGGCCTCCGATTTAGGGAGGTATTCAGCTCGACCGAGAACATGCAGGGGGGGATTCAATGTCCCGCCTGCAGTGGGATGAGAAGGGGTCGTGGTCGCGAGTTGTGGAAGGGAAGAGGCGAGCTGCAGCCGGTAGCTCATCGCTTCCCGGCCGTTCTCGGCAGAACGAGCCCGACAGCTTGTGAAGTCGGGCTCGTTCTCCTGAGAAACCCTGCTCAATGCTGTTGGGGAAGACAGCATTGAATAGGGCCCGGCGGCCATCTCCCCCGTGGGGAGATGGTTGCCGGCAATTGAATACCCCCCTAAGTATTAAGTTGTGGCCGTGGTCACTAAAATACTAGAGCAATTTAATATTGACCTTAAAGCTTTAATAGCTACGATCCCTTTCACTACTGATCTGCCTTTTGTAATTACGTGCAGAATAAGCAGCGGTACAGAGTGTGACAAATGCAGCTTTGTAAGTTGATGATGAATTGCTCCAGTATATAAATATTTTACATGACTGGATCTGGCTGAGATCACACATGATCACTGTTGGATGGATGCAGACAAGAGTGCAAATGGATCTAAAGATAATGTAGGTTCCTGCAGTCCAGCTCTGAGAGCTTTCAGGTTTTGGAGTTTGATGCATACGAGATAGCTATACATGCAGAAACTAGAGTTTAAGGGAGTGTAACAGGCCCATAAGTGAAGAGGAATCGACCCTTAAATACTCTGCAGATGAATAAATTGGAACTCGGTACTGTAGGATGCTATCTTATTTTGCATTACTGGACATTTTTATTACTTTGTGCTCTTGCATTTAATAAAAAAAAAAATATATTAAAACCAGTTTGTTCTGCAGCAATCACATATTGTACCCTGTTGTGTTATTGTGTAAAGAAATGAAGAGAACTCACGTGTACACGTAGTGGAAGGGGAGTCCAGGGGAGATCTGTAGAAGTGTTTCTCACAAGTGCACACAGTGGAGGACTCTTGGTTTGTGTAGCTATGCTGAGGACAAGGAACACAGATCTGGAGCCGGCTGGACATCTTATAAAACCCCGGGGGACAAGCTGTTGTGATAGAAAGAAAACAGGTAAATGTAAACAAAACTGTACACACTGCAGAATATGTACTGTAAATTGGGCAATAATAATAAATGATCCCGGAGAAAGGTATGTGTCAATTCTCAGCATCATACCACATGTGTGTGAAGATTATTAAGGAAAGCACTCCAGTGGCAGTTCTCAGAAGTAGTCACTAGCAGCTACTGTGTTGTAAATACTGAGTAGTTGCATTTGCTGTAAACAGAGGAATGATCTGCCAAAATGCTCCACATACAGTAGATGCAGTAATACAGCCGTATTATGAATTACACTCCATAGTTGCAAATATTTAATAAATATACTCATATTGTCTTTCAACACCATTTATAGGGGGAAATTGCCACATTGCACCTATTCTTTGCTTGTTTGATACGGGTTGGGTATGATTTCCAGACAATCACCGCCGGTCACAATACTGGTAGCGGAATCCTGGCCGTCTAAATCCTGATGATTTTGTTGAGTATTCTGACCCTCACCCACCTCTCCTGCAGCCTAACTATAAATATCCCCCAGCATCATTATATCCCTCCTCCCTAGTGCCTACCAGTAATCCCAATACTCACCATTGGCTTTTGTTTGGATTTGACATTCGGGATTCTGAAACCATGGTGCCTGCCAGTATCCTAATTAGATCCCATTCGATAAAGTGCTTTTATTTCTATGTATATTTTCATTTTGTAAAAATTCTTATAGATGCTGTGTAATCTAATTATGTTCTTGTATTGTGCCTCTGCTAGTGATATCAATTAATGAATGGGTAACTATACTTATACTGTATATACTTTCTAGAGTTCTAAGTCATTGAAAATATTGACAGATGTACAGATATTAGGAATTAGAGCAGCACCAAGCCCAAGACTACAAACCCCTTTCTAGAGTAGAGTCAATGAAGAGAGACACCTCGACCTGAGATTACCAATACCACCATTACATTTATACTGTGTGGTATCCCTGTGTAAGTGAGGGACCCAAGGGCAAAAGAGATGGAGATGTTAATGAACAAACCAAGTCTTTTTTATTTTCGTGTATCACACTATAAAGTGTGATTTTTTTAGTATGTCCAATAGCGATAGGGATGGGCATTCCCATGCGTCGCCATTGCCTGGCAATTAGGATCCAGTATGCAGGATAAATCTACTTAGTTGCCAGGCAGGGCCAGTGTTTTCATCGGAGAACACTGGCCTCGACAGGTTGCTCAACACACAGCGCTGATACAGCGCTGTGCTGAGCGATCTTGCTGAGCGTTCTGAGCGATCTAGCATCATTCAGAATGCTAAGCTGCATGTCCCCGTGTGTAGCCCTATAAGCCTGCTATGTGTAGTAGTCGTGAGACAGATTGACAGTTGTAGGGTAAGTGAGGGGATGTTCTAGTTTAGGACTTGACAACTGCAATTATTTATTACAACAATGTATATCCTGAAGGAATACAGCTTTTATGGGTTGACTTTGGTACCTATTTATTTTAACACCTACAGTAATGGGATGTGAGAATCAGAAAGTGAGAGATTTTGTGAGAGTTTTCACTTTGTTTTAACTCTCCCAGAATCTCTCCCTTTCTGATTCTCACACCATATTACATTTGGCCCCATTGGGTAAATATACAAAAGCTTCTAAATATGTAAAGAGGTGATGTTGACAATAATTGGTGATTTTGCGAAATTTTTTCTAGGATGTATGTGAGGGGAAATAATGATAGACAGAATCTGATTGGTTGCTAGAGGCAGCAACACCTATTTTCTTTTTAAAAGCGTTAGTAAATGTACCCCCTAGTGTCGGTTTCAGTATGATTTACCTACAATTGTAGAAAGAAAGGGACTTTCACTGCGCTCTAATATAGCTGCTTGATAAGGAGGGGGTTTGCACAGAAAATACTGGGTTTTTATCAAGCGCTTGTATTGGTGTCACTATGTGTGTAGTGCATGCCGTACAAAACGTGAAAAAATAATAATAAAATAAGAATAAAAATAAATAAAAATAAAAATAAAATAAAAATAAATATAAGTATAAAAATGAATAAAAGGATGAGTTTATAAAAACAAATGCAAAAACAATTGTATCAACACTTTTGCAAGGTAATCACTTTTGGGTGTTTACAGCCCCTTCTGGAGCAAATAGAGTTTTTTGTGGGTTTATGAGATTGCACAGATGAAATGCCGGGGTTGGTCACTCGGAGGTAGCCGTCTGTAGTAGATGGTATTCGGGAGGTTGGTGGAAGCCCTATCTATCCCTAATCTTACCTCTCCTTTAGATGTTGAAGTATCGGCGTTTCTTCTCCGTCCCCTTGTGCCGTCCGCACGCTGCTTTCCCGAAACCGGAAGTCGCGGTACGTGCTTCCGGTATAGCGGGTGTGCTGGTCTCACGCTTCCCTCTCTCCAACGCGTTTCAAGGCAGTAGCCTCTTTGTCAAGGATAAGGACTGGCTGTTTGAGCCTTTGTTTTATAGCGTTGTAGCTGTGAAAAAAACTTTTTTCTTTTGTTCATTGAAAAAACTTTATTTATAAAAAACGGAAAAAAAAAAAAAGGGGGAAAAAAACGGAAGTTGGTCTCACTTTTGGCGGCATGCACATGTTCTATAATTAAATGAAGTTTTCCTTGGGCAATATGTGTATGTGAAGTAAATTTCTGTGAATAATATATATTACAGAAAAAATATGTTTATAGGAAAAAAGGATAAATGAGAATAAAGATCGATTAAAAACTATATTCTTTTTATTATTTTATATTATTTTAGAAAACTTGCAAACTCGAAGTCTATGTTTAGACCTTCTGGTTTTAGTGTTTGCAGTTCATATATCCACTTGGATTCACGCTTTTTTAGGTTTTCTGAAGGATCTCCTCCTCTCCAGTTTGGTGTTACCTTTTCAATGGCATTGATTTTCAATGAGCTTGGGTCTTTGTTGTGGCATTCCAAGTAATGTTGGGAGAGACTGTGTGTCTGGAGGCCTTTTTTTATGTTGTTTATGTGCTCTCCTATCCTTACTTTCATGCTTCTTTTTGTTTGGCCTACATATTGTAGGCCACACGGACATTCCAACAGATAAATAATTCCTTTGGTGTCACATGTTATGAAGTTCCTCTGTTCGAATTCCTTTTGGTTCTTATTTGATTTAAATGACATAATAGGTTGTGTTTTTTTCTTTTTTGTGGTTTTGCAATTTGTACAATTTAGACAAGGAAAGAATCCTTTTTTGTTTGGTCCGGTCTCTTCCTTCTCTAATGGTAGATAACTGTGGGTGAGATGCTGTTTTATGGTTTTCGCACGTCTGTAAATTACTTTTGGTGTTTTGTCTACAATGTCTTTGAGTTCTGGATCCAATTTTAAAATGTGCCAATGTTTGGCCAAGATTTGTTCTATTTCTTTGTGGTTTGAATTGTATTGAGTGATGTAGGTAACTGCAGATTGTTGTTCTGGTGTCTTGTTTTTGTATTTCAAAAGTTCATTAAATAATATCTATGCCAAATATATCATCTGTTGGCATAGATATATAGATGATGTGTTCTTTGTATGGGGAGGCAATGCTACAGATCTAAAACAATTCCAGATCCACATGAATAATAATACCTATGGATTGGAATTCACCACAGAATCAAGTGAAAGTACCATCATGTTTTTAGATCTTGAAATCTACATTAAAGACAGCGCAATCATGACCAAAACATACACCAAAGAGGTAGATGGAAACAACTATCTACCATTTCAAAGCAACCACCATATGAACTGGAAGAAAAATATCCCTGGGGGCCAAATGCGAAGAATAAAAAGAAACTGTTCTGAGGCCAAAATCTTTGAAGAACAAAGCAGAGAAATGAAATCAAAATTCATAAGAAAAGGGTACCCAGAACATCACCTAGAAACAGAAATACAGAAAACCGCTACACTTGACCGAAATGAACTTTTGAAATACAAAAAACAAGACACCAGAACAACAATCTGCAGTTACCTACATCACTCAATACAATTCAAACCACAAAGAAATAGAACAAATCTTGGCCAAACATTGGCACATTTTAAAATTGGATCCAGAACTCAAAGACATTGTAGACAAAACACCAAAAGTAATTTACAGACGTGTGAAAACCATAAAACAGCATCTCACCCACAGTTATCTACCATTAGAGAAGGAAGAGACCAGACCAAACAAAAAAGGATTCTTTCCTTGTCTAAATTGTACAAATTGCAAAACTACAAAAAAGAAAAAAACACAACCTATTATGTCATTTAAATCAAATAAGAACCAAAAGGAATTCGAACAGAGGAACTTCATAACATGTGACACCAAAGGAATTATTTATCTGTTGGAATGTCCGTGTGGCCTACAATATGTAGGCCAAACAAAAAGAAGCATGAAAGTAAGGATAGGAGAGCACATAAACAACATAAAAAAGGCCTCCAGACACACAGCCTCTCCCAACATTACTTGGAATGCCACAACAAAGACCCAAGCTCATTGAAAATCAATGCCATTGAAAAGGTAACACCAAACTGGAGAGGAGGAGATCCTTCAGAAAACCTAAAAAAGCGTGAATCCAAGTGGATATATGAACTGCAAACACTAAAACCAGAAGGTCTAAACATAGACTTCGAGTTTGCAAGTTTTCTAAAATAATATAAAATAATAAAAAGAATATAGTTTTTAATCGATCTTTATTCTCATTTATCCTTTTTTCCTATAAACATATTTTTTCTGTAATATATATTATTCACAGAAATTTACTTCACATACACATATTGCCCAAGGAAAACTTCATTTAATTATAGAACATGTGCATGCCGCCAAAAGTGAGACCAACTTCCGTTTTTTTCCCCCTTTTTTTTTTTTCCGTTTTTTATAAATAAAGTTTTTTCAATGAACAAAAGAAAAAAGTTTTTTTTCACAGCTACAATGCTATAAAACAAAGGCTCAAACAGCCAGTCCTTATCCTTGACAAAGAGGCTACTGCCTTGAAACGCGTTGGAGAGAGGGAAGCGTGAGACCAGCACACCCGCTATACCGGAAGCACGTACCGCGACTTCCGGTTTCGGGAAAGCAGCGTGCGGACGGCACAAGGGGACGGAGAAGAAACGCCGATACTTCAACATCTAAAGGAGAGGTAAGATTAGGGATAGATAGGGCTTCCACCAACCTCCCGAATACCATCTACTACAGACGGCTACCTCCGAGTGACCAACCCCGGCATTTCATCTGTGCAATCTCATAAACCCACAAAAAACTCTATTTGCTCCAGAAGGGGCTGTAAACACCCAAAAGTGATTACCTTGCAAAAGTGTTGATACAATTGTTTTTGCATTTGTTTTTATAAACTCATCCTTTTATTCATTTTTATACTTATATTTATTTTTATTTTATTTTTATTTTTATTTTTATTTATTTTTATTCTTATTTTATTATTATTTTTTCACGTTTTGTACGGCATGTACTACACACATAGTGACACAAATACAAGCGCTTGATAAAAACCCATGATTTACCTACAGTTAAAATACCGACCATTATTGCTCGATGGTCAAATACGACACGTTCAAAATGCTGACATTCACTATGCCGACATGGCATAAAATGTCATCAGGTCAAAATGTTGTCACGATTTTCCTTATTTTTTCTTGGTGTCTATGTTGACACAGGTCAACATGGACACCATATAAGTGTACCGCGTCCCCTCACATTGCCTGTTGTGATCGGGCACTATTATAATATAACTCTATAGGCCGACTTGGTTTATAAAGTAAGAACAATTCAATGAAAAACTGATGAAAACCTCATGTCGACTGTTTGACCTACAATTTACAGGTTGAAATTTTATAGTGTCTGCATTTTGACTATGTCGACATAATGATTGTCAGCATTTTGAACGTGTAGGTATTTTGATTGTGGTTGGTGTTTTGACAATTTTTTCACAGTTGAGAGGTTACCATTGCCTCAGTGGCCTTCCATCAATGGTCACAGAAAGGATTTAGGGCTAGATGCAATAAGCTTCAAAAGTGATAAAATGGAGAGTGATAAACAGCCAGCCAATCAGCTCCTGCTTGCCATGTCCCAGACTGTGTTTGAAAAAGGTCAGACAGGAGCTGATTGGTTGGTTGTTTATCATTCTCCATTTTATCACTTTTTGAAGTCTAATCTCCAAATGATCCACTGTACATACTGTACATTCTTGATTGCCCTTGATATGCTTTGTACAGTATCTTTAAAGCAGTGATTTTCAACCATTTTACCTTGCGGCACACTAAATAAGATTTTAAAATTGCCAAAGCACACCATGAGATCCCCACAGGGCAAAACACATTGACCCCCCCCACAAACCTGTTGGTCCCCTTATAAGAAAAAACATTCACACTGGTCCCCACAGGTATTAAAAATAAAATACATTGGCCCTTTACATGAAAAGAAGAGACCAATAAATAACAGTTGAACTGGTGGTGTCTGTAAACTGGTTTTGGTATCTCTAGATCTGGGGGCACACTTGAGAACAGCTCAAGGCACACTAGTGTGCCACGGCCCCGTGGTTGAAAAACACTGATCTAAATTGTTTCCATTGTGTTGCCCACTACCTGTATTTTTTACTGTATTGTAATTCATTCTGATGCTGTACATGAATGATAGACCTAAGCTAGCATGGCAAGGATTTGAGCAAATCTTCTTTTCAAAGCTGTTGGCTTTATTGTGTGGTACAAATAAATCTTTTCTTCCCTGTGGCAATATAAATCATTGTGTTGCCCTGTCCAGAAAGCATTCAATTTTCTGAAGGCATAGGTGAAATGTGTACAAAATTGTCCTTTGAACGTATGAAGAATACAACATCTATCTATAACCTCTCATTGTGGGTCTTTTCAAAGCTCTCTTTAAACCTATTTACATTAATGCAATTGAACAAATCAAAGCACAAAGGAGAGATCTGAATTCAGTTCAGATTCCATTTCAAAAGGTGGGCAGAGCTCTGTGAGTATCTGTGTTCTCACATCACAAAATCCATCATCTAACAAAACAATTACTCACAGGCCTTAGTTATAAAATGGCAATTTTCTCTGCTGCTCATTATACTTAACCCAACGTCCCTCGATCTGCTGCAGATGATGCTGTGTTTGGAACTACATAACAAGACTTTCATACAAATTTCTGAATAGCCAGCAGGTATGGGACAGATTAACTGATATTAACCAAGCAAATGATCTTCAATTGTTCCTACATTTAAAAGCATTCATAACATCTGTTGTGGGTTTTGTTTTACTTGATCTTAAATTACACAGCTTTATATAATTGAATGAGACATTTCACATGCACTCACATGCATGAGATATATCACAATCACTCTTCTTGCTTCATGTATCAAGAGACCTCAGGACCTCCATCAGCATTACAGTATGTCTTTGTTTTTGAGCAGATTCCTTCATGCATTATTCAGTGAACAAAACTTTATTTAAACATTGCATGGAAACATTTTTTAAATGTTGATGATAAAAACATCATATGCAGAAGGCAACTGTAGGCAGTAGTACTATTTTTCTGCATTTAAACAACAGAAAATATTTGCAGATCAACTCACTGCAAATTTTAACCTGTGGTACATGAACCCATTTTTACTTAAATGGATCAAGAGGAGCACAAAAGAGCAGGATAACAGTTAGGTTGAAATGTATAAACTACACATTACACTTGGCAATGCACCAGGGCCGGTGCTAGGGTGTTCGGCGCCATCCTGCAAACTATAAATTTGCGCCCACCCAAACTTTACAAAGGGACATCTCAGACCGAAAGAAAGACGTATGATCTCACAAGGAAGGGGCATAGCCACACAATAGTACTCCCACTCCAAATTACACCACACAGTAGCACAATCGTATTCCCATGACACAGCACCAGTGCTGTAACTACCCATTTTGGTGCCATGTGTCATAAAGGGAATTGGTGACTGCCCCACCGCAACCCAAAACACAGGAAAAGGGTGCGCACAAAAATGTAGGAGTGTGGCTTCATGGGGAAGAGGCGTGGTCACATAAAAGTACCAATAACACCGTAATCTCCATAACACATTATGCTTCACACTTCAATGCCCATTACACATTATACCACACACAGTAATGCACATTATATGTTATGCCATGCACCATATTGCCCAAATGACATTGACACACATTATGCTACACATAATGCCCCGAGCACCCCTCCATATGCCCACATTAGTAGCACTGCTTATTCATACTGCCCACACCAGTTGCCAAAATTAGTAGCTCTGCTTATACGTAGTGCCCACACCAGTTGGCAACAGTAGTGCCAAGTGATCATCTTCATCGCATGTTGAAGCATTACATTTCTAACATATGAGGTATCTTCTTGGGAGGCATTTTCTCCATTAACAGAACATGCATTCACAGATCCATTCGCTAAAAACCTCTAGGGTTTTCACTAATCTGCTAAAGAATCATTCTGGATGTGGCCATCGCTGATGTCAGAGACCAAAAAAAATCCCTGGCACATCTGTATTTTCACAAACAAAACCAGAAAACGCTATGTTTCCGCCCCCAAACTCAAGTGTCCTGTCAATTAAAATGTGACTTTTATGCGACTACTATCTGAGCTGATATTTATTTAAAAAATGTGGCTGTGAACGCTATGCACATACAGTCGTTCGGTAATCAACTAGACTGCAAATTCTCTAATTATTGATCCATAAAGTAGTAGCCTGCTGGCCAATGGAAAGACTTTACTTTGGCATTTGAATTTCTTTTAACTAATGTACATAATGTTTTTGATTCCTCCTCCCCTCCACACCACCCCCCCCCCCTCCAGCTTGGACTTCTGTGTGCGAGTGATGTGGGGTGCTCGCACACAGCGGCTGCACATGCACATAATAACCGTGCATACGCGTGGGGACTGATTGAATCTGAATAACCCCTTGATGTGTGAGGACACAACTACTGTATATGAGCTATTTGAAACAATGAACAATATTAGTTAATCTACCTTATATAGTTTGCAACAGAGGAAGAAAAAAAAAATACAATGATATGAAGTTCTCACAGAGAGTTCCCAGAAATAACACCGTTTGTGGAGAAATAAATGAGAATTCTCCACAAACGGTGTTACTGTATTTCAACTGGGAACTCTGTGAGGGTTATGGTATGCTAGGTTGACCATCAGGGCCGGATTTGTGCCTAGGCCCGTGAGGCACCGGCCTCAGGGCGGCACCAATTAAGGGCGGCAGGCAGGCTGACATTCTGTTAAATAGCAGTATGGCACAGCGGGTGGGCTGCGGCGAGTGACGAGCACCGCCACCGCAAACATGAATTATCATATGTAGGCGGCAGCGCCACTCGTCACCCGCCACCCGCCACTGCCCATCCACTCTGCCATGCACATTACATCACTGCTTAGTGCCTGGGCGTGTCCGGAAATGGATCAGGCTCACTGCTGCCGGCGCCTGCCCATTGGCTACTCTACACACACACACAGTCTATTGGCTGCTGTGTGTCCAGCAGCTGAGCTGAGCGGCGCGCAGATCCTCCCTGCGCTCAGTCAGTCACAGTGTGTGAGCCGGAGAGAGACTGACGGAGACACTGTGCTAATCACTGTACTAATAAGTGCCTCCCTCCCTCCGGGTCCTCCGTACAGGGAGCAGTCCAGAGTGCTTAAAAAAATATTGAGGTGGGCTACAGTTAAAATTTAATGAAATATATAAATAACAATGTATATACATTTACGATTACATTAACCCCTTCCCGACATTTGACGTACATTTACGTCATGGTCGGGAAGCACTTCCCGACACATGGCGTAAATGTACGTCATGGATTTAAACTGTCACCGCGTCTATAGACGCGGTGACAGTTTCAACATGTCTGCTGTCCCTGACAGCAGACATGTCCGTGCATGCCCAGGGGGGGCTGCGATGCCGCCCCCCCGTCGGCGATCGCTGTGATTGGCTGTTCAGTGTGAACAGCCATTCACAGCGTTTTCCTGTGTCACCGGCGAATAACGTTCGCCGGTGACACGGGATCGGAGGTGATTGGTGCTGTAAAGTACAGCACCAATCACCGCGGGGTGTAAGGGTGACACTGGTGTCACCCCACCTCACCCCGCCCGCCCCCAAAGGCCGTGATTGGTCCGTCGGACCGACGGACCAATCACAGCCATGGAGGGGGGTTTAAACTAACGGTGACTGCACTGCAGACGCCATTCCGGTCTGGAATAGCGTGCAGTGCGGTCACCGTGCCCACCTGCCGCCATATACTGACCAGAACCTTGCTCCATACTTACCTGATCACTGCTTCATCACTGCTTGATCACTGCTTGATCTGTGCTTGTAGTGTGCTGGATGCTTCCTGGATCCTGTTGCTACTTGTGCCTTCCTGTGCTGCTGCAGTGTAATAGCTAGATAGAGAGATAGATAGAGAGAGATAGAGAGATAGAGAGAGATAGAGAGAGATAGAGAGAGAGATAGTGTCAGAGAGTGCTATATTTTGTGCTGCTGCAGTGTGATATAGTTATAGATAGAGAGAGAGAGATAGAGAGATAGAGAGAGATAGAGAGAGAGAGATAGATAGAGAGGCCTAGTGACAGAGTGCTATATTTTGTGCTGCTGCAGTGTGATAGTTATAGAGAGATAGAGAGAGATAGAGAGAGAGAGATAGAGAGAGATAGTGACAGATTGTGCTATATATTTTTTATATAACTGACTGCTGCCCCCTCCTTTTGTGCTGATCAGTATAAATTAACTGATCAGCAACTTTTTGGGGGCGCAGGTTTTTTTTTATATATAGATATACCTGTCAGTGCTGCTGCTGCAGTGTCATAGAGTGATAGATAGTGAGAGATAGAGAGATAGAGAGAGATAGAGAGAGATAGTGACAGAGAGTGATAGAGAGTGCTAAATTTTGTGTCTGCTGCCCCCGCCTTTTGTGCTGATCACTATATCTGAGGTGATCAGCAACTTTTTTGGGGGTACAGAGGTTTTTTTTTTTTTTATATATACCTGTCAGTTGCACTGTCAGTTGCACCAAAGGTTGTGCACCTGCTGCACCTCACTGGTAATCAGTGTCGCATCACTGATCACCTTTTTTTTTTTTTGTGAGTGCTGTGGGGTCTTTTTTAAAAAAAATTTTTACACACACTGTGATTTTGTGGGTGTCCTGTGGCCACTGTGCGCTGATCAGTGACGTACATCACTGATCAGCTTTTTCGGCACAGGGTTGATCTATTTTTTTTTTTTTTTTATCAAATTCCTGTTGCCTTTGAGCGCTGTTCAGTGACAGACGTTACTGACCAACATCTGTGCTCAATTTTTGGCGCAGGACCTTTTTTTTTTTTTTTTTTTTTAACCCCTTCAATTTTTTTTTTAACCCCTTCAATTTTTTTTTTTAACCCCTTCAATTTTTTTTTTTTTAACCCCTCCATTTTTTTTTTTTTGTATAAAGTATTTTTTTTTTCTGCACACTACATACACACTACACACTACATACCCCCCGGGTTGAAATAAAGTTTGTACCGCCCCCTACACTATACACGTGTTGAAACATTTCACTACCAGTAACACAAAAATAAAAATGGCATCCCAAATGTCCTCCCAAATGTCCTCCCAAATGTCCTCCCAGTCATCCAGGAGAATGTATTCAGTGGAGGAGGCATATGCCATGCTTGCCTCTGACTCTGACACAGCCAGTGATGCAAGCGGGGAATTTGAAGGATTCGTCTTAAGCTCCTCTTCCTCCTCTGGTGATGAGGGACCCCCTCAAAGACGCCCCCGTAGAGCAGCTGAGACCCCCCCCCCCCAACAATTGATCTCGTATGGACCCCACCACCAGACAATTTTGAGCCCCAGGTTCCTGAGTTTTTGGCCATGCCAGGAATCCAATTTGATTCCACAGGTCTCAGAGAAATTGACTTTTTCAAATTATTTTTCTCTGATGATTTTATAAATTTAATGGTGGACCAAACTAATTTATATGCCCAGCAGTTTATTGCTCAAAACCCCACGTCATCATTTGCTAGGTGGACCCCTGTAGATGCAGTAGAGATGATGACGTTTTGGGGTCTGGTGTTTCATATGGGCATAGTAAAAAAGCCAGAAATTAGGCAATATTGGAGTACAGATGTTCTGTACAGTACTCCATTTTACCGTATGGCCATGACCCGGACTCGATTTGAGACAATTCTTAAATTTATACATTACACCGATAATGCACAGTGCCCACCCAGAGATGATCCCACCTTTGACCGGCTATTCAAAGTCAGGCCGGTCATTGATCATTTCAGTGCCAAATTTGAAGAGGTGTACATCCCTGAAAAATTTATTTGTATCGACGAGTCCCTTATACATTTTAAAGGAAGGGTTAAATTCCGCCAGTACCTTCCCAGTAAGAGGGCAAGGTATGGCATAAAAATGTATAAACTGTGTGAAAGCACCTCAGGGTACACCCACAGGTTTAGGGTTTATGAAGGGAAGGATTCAAGAATTGAACCGCCAGAATGCCCCCCCTCCCTCGTAGGTGTTAGTGGGAAAATTGTCTGGGATTTAGTGCACCCCTTCCTGGATAAAGGTTATCACCTCTATGTGGATAACTTTTACACTAGCATCCCCCTGTTTAAGGCCCTTGGTTCAAGAGGTACAGCAGCTTGCGGTACTGTGCGCAAGAACCAAAGAGGCCTCCCAAAAATGCACATTGCCCAAGTAATGAGAAGGGGTGAAAGCAGGGGAATATGCAACGAAAATATGTTGTTGGTCAAATATAAGGACAAGAGGGATGTCCTTATACTGACAACAATTCACGGAGACAGTACCACCTCCGTCCCTGTACGAGGTACCAGTACCCACACCTCAAAACCTAATTGTATCCTGGATTACAATAGGTACATGGGCGGAGTGGATCTTTCAGATCAGGTACTGAAGCCGTACAGTGCCCTGCGGAAAACAAAAATCTGGTACAAGAAGGTGGCCGTGTATATCATCCAGATGGCACTGTATAACGCTTACGTGCTATTCCGTTCTACCGGCCAGAGGGGGACATTTATGCACTTTCAAGAGGAAGTCAAGGGCCTAATATTTGGGAACCAGCAGGCAGAGGGCCCCAGTACTTCTAGTACTGGCCCCCGTATTGTACCAGGGCAGCATTTTCCTGATGAAATCCCCTCCACTGGAAAAAAGGGCAGGACACAAAAAAGGTGCAAAGTTTGCTATAAAAAGGGAATAAGAAAGCAAACTATTTTCCAGTGTGACACTTGCCCCGACAAACCCGGCCTATGTATAAAGGAGTGTTTTAAAATATACCACACATCTATGGAATATTAGGTTCATAATTTCACCGTGCTTCGGGGGTCTTGCTAATGCCACATAGCACCCACCATTCATTCCACCAGAATCTGAGCCGCAAAATCCAAAAATCACTCCTTCCCTTCTGAGTCCTGCCATGCACCCAACTGGTATTTTTTGGTCACATGTGAGGCATTGCCGTACTTGGGAGATATTGGGGCACAGATTTTGGGGTGCTTTTTCTCCTTCATTCCTTGTGAAAATGAAAAATTTTGAGCCAGAACTGCATTTTTGTGTAAAAAAATTTAATTTTTCATGTTCACTGCCCAGTTTTATCAAAATTGGTGAAACCCCTGGGGGTTTGAAATGTACACTATACCCCTAGATGAATTCCCTGAGGGGTGTAGTTTGCAAAATGGGGTCACTTGTGGGGGGGTTCCACTGTATTGGTGCTTTGGGGGTCTTGCTAATGCGACATAGCACCCACCATCATTCCACCAGAATTTGTGCTGCAAACTCCAAATATCACTCCTTCCCTTCTGAGTCCTGCCACTTTTTGGTCACACATGAGGCATTGCCGTACTCGAGAGAAATTGGGGCACAGATTTTGGGGTGCTTTGTCTCCTTCATTCCTTGTGAAAATGAAAAATTTTGAGCCAGAACTGCATTTTTGTGTAAAAAAATGTAATTTTTCATTTTCACTGCCCACTTGTATCAAAATTGGTGAAACCCCTGGGGGTTTGAAATGTACACTATACCCCTAGATGAATTCCCTGAGGGGTGTACTTCGCAAAATGGGGTGACTTGTGGGGGGGTTCCACTGTATTGGTGCAACATAGCACCCACCATTCATTCCACCAAAATCTGTGCTGCAAAATCCAAAAATCACTCCTTCCCTTCTGAGTCCTGCCATGCACCCAACTGGTATTTTTTGTTCACATGTGAGGCATTGCCGTACTCTGGAGAAATTGGGGCACAGATTTTGGGGTGCTTTTTCTCCTTCATACCTTCTGAAAATGAAAAATTTTGAGCCAGAACTGCATTTTTGTGTAAAAAAATTAAATTTTTCATGTTCACTGCCCACTTGTATCAAAATTGGTGAAACCTCTGGGGGTTTGAAATGTACACTATACCCCTAGATAATTTCCCTGAGGGGTGTAGTTTGCAAAATGGGGTCACTTGTGGGGGGGTTCCACTGTATTGGTGCTTTGGGGGTCTTGCTAATGCGACATAGCACCCACCAAAATTCCACCAGAATCTGAGCTGCAAAATCCAAAAATCACTCCTTCCCTTCTGAGTCCTGCCATGCACCCAACTGGTATTTTTTGGTCACATGTGAGGCATTGCCGTACTCGGGAGAAATTGGGGCACAGATTTTGGGGTGCTTTTTCTCCTTCATACCTTCTGAAAATGAAAAATTTTGAGCCAGAACTGCATTTTTGGGAAAAAAAATGTAATTTTTCATGTTCACTGCCCACTTGTATCAAAATTGGTGAAACCCCTGGGGGTTTGAAATGTACACTATACCCCTAGATGAATTCCCTGAGGGGTGTAGTTTGCAAAATGGGGTCACTTGTGGGGGGGTTCCACTGTCTTGGTGCTTGGGGGGTCTTGCTAATGCGACATAGCACCCACCAAAATTCCACCAGAATCTGAGCTGCAAAATCCAAAAATCACTCCTTCCCTTCTGAGTCCTGCCATGCACCCAACTGGTATTTTTTGGTCACATGTGAGGCATTGCCGTACTCGGGAGAAATTGGGGCACAGATTTTGGGGTGCTTTTTCTCCTTCATACCTTCTGAAAATGAAAAATTTTGAGCCAGAACTGCATTTTTGTGTAAAAAAATGTAATTTTTCATGTTCACTGCCCACTTGTATCAAAATTGGTGAAACCCCTGGGGGTTTGAAATGTACACTATACCCCTAGATGAATTCCCTGAGGGGTGTAGTTTGCAAAATGGGGTCACTTGTGGGGGGGTTCCACTGTCTTGGTGCTTGGGGGGTCTTGCTAATGCGACATAGCACCCACCAAAATTCCACCAGAATCTGAGCTGCAAAATCCAAAAATCACTCCTTCCCTTCTGAGTCCTGCCATGCACCCAACTGGTATTTTTTGGTCACATGTGAGGCATTGCCGTACTCGGGAGAAATTGGGGCACAGATTTTGGGGTGCTTTTTCTCCTTCATACCTTCTGAAAATGAAAAATTGTGAGCCAGAACTGCATTTTTGTGTAAAAAAATGTAATTTTTCATTTTCACTGCCCACTTGTATCAAAATTGGTGAAACCCCTGGGGGTTTGAAATGTACACTATACCCCTAGATGAATTACCTGAGGGGTGTACTTTGCAAAATGGGGTGACTTGTGGGGGGGTTCCACTGTATTGGTGCAACATAGCACCCACCATTCATTCCACCAAAATCTGTGCTGCAAAATCCAAAAATCACTCCTTCCCTTCTGAGTCCTGCCATGCACCCAACTGGTATTTTTTGTTCACATGTGAGGCATTGCCGTACTCGGGAGAAATTGGGGCACAGATTTTGGGGTGCTTTTTCTCCTTCATACCTTCTGAAAATGAAAAATTTTGAGCCAGAACTGCATTTTTGTGTAAAAAAATGTAATTTTTCATTTTCACTGCCCAGTTGTATCAAAATTGGTGAAACCCCTGGGGGTTTGAAATGTACACTATACCCCTAGATGAATTCCCTGAGGGGTGTAGTTTGCAAAATGGGGTCACTTGTGGGGGGGTTCCACTGTCTTGGTGCTTGGGGGGTCTTGCTAATGCGACATAGCACCCACCAAAATTCCACCAGAATCTGAGCTGCAAAATCCAAAAATCACTCCTTCCCTTCTGAGTCCTGCCATGCACCCAACTGGTATTTTTTGGTCACATGTGAGGCATTGCCGTACTCGGGAGAAATTGGGGCACAGATTTTGGGGTGCTTTTTCTCCTTCATACCTTCTGAAAATGAAAAATTTTGAGCCAGAACTGCATTTTTGTGTAAAAAAATGTAATTTTTCATTTTCACTGCCCACTTGTATCAAAATTGGTGAAACCCCTGGGGGTTTGAAATGTACACTATACCCCTAGATGAATTCCCTGAGGGGTGTACTTTGCAAAATGGGGTGACTTGTGGGGGGGTTCCACTGTATTGGTGCAACATAGCACCCACCATTCATTCCACCAAAATCTGTGCTGCAAAATCCAAAAATCACTCCTTCCCTTCTGAGTCCTGCCATGCACCCAACTGGTATTTTTTGTTCACATGTGAGGCATTGCCGTACTCGGGAGAAATTGGGGCACAGATTTTGGGGTGCTTTTTCTCCTTCATACCTTCTGAAAATGAAAAATTTTGAGCCAGAACTGCATTTTTGTGTAAAAAAATGTAATTTTTCATTTTCACTGCCCAGTTGTATCAAAATTGGTGAAACCCCTGGGGGTTTGAAATGTACACTATACCCCTAGATGAATTCCCTGAGGGGTGTAGTTTGCAAAATGGGGTCACTTGTGGGGGGGTTCCACTGTCTTGGTGCTTGGGGGGTCTTGCTAATGCGACATAGCACCCACCAAAATTCCACCAGAATCTGAGCTGCAAAATCCAAAAATCACTCCTTCCCTTCTGAGTCCTGCCATGCACCCAACTGGTATTTTTTGGTCACATGTGAGGCATTGCCGTACTCGGGAGAAATTGGGGCACAGATTTTGGGGTGCTTTTTCTCCTTCATACCTTCTGAAAATGAAAAATTTTGAGCCAGAACTGCATTTTTGTGTAAAAAATGTAATTTTTCATTTTCACTGCCCAGTTGTACCACAATTGGTGAAACCCCTGGGGGTTTGAAATGTACACTATACCCCTAGATGAATTCCCTGAGGGGTGTAGTTTGCAAAATGGGGTAACTTGTGGGGGGGTTCCTAAATTTTAGCATCTTATGGTGCCTAGAAACCTACATGGTGCCTAAAAAATAATCTCATAAAAAGGAGGCTCCAAAATCAAGTAGGTGCTCCTTCTATTATGAAGCCTGTGGTTTGGTCAACGTGCACACTAGGGCCACATATAGGATATTTTTTGAAAACAAAAGAATTGGGGGAATCAATTTTTAGTCACATTTCTCTAGTAAAATGTACTGTGTTCCTTAGAAAAATGTATTAAAATTGCAAATCTGCAAAAAAAATGAAATTTTGAAATTTCACCTACACTTTGTTTTAATTCCTGTGAAACACCTAAAGGGTTATCAAACTTCCAAAATGCTGTTTTGAATACTGTGAGGGGTGCAGTTTTTGAAATGGCATCATTTATGGGGGTGTCTCACATACAAGTCCCTCAAAGTCACATCAGAACTGAACTGGTCCCTAAAAAAATCAGTGTTTGAAATTTTCTTGAAAATTTGAGAATTTGCTATTCATATTGTAAGCCTCCTAGTGTCCAAAAAAATTAAAAGGAAGTTGAAATAATGATGGAAACATAAAGTAGACATATGGTCTATGTTAGTTATTAACTATTTTGAGTGGTATGATTATTTGTCTCACAAGCAGAAAATTTAACATTTTGCAAATCGCTAAATTTTCCATTTTTTCACGACATTTTGGTATTTTTCACAAAAAAACACAGACTGTATCGACCCAAATTTACCACTAATTTGAAGTACAATGTGTCACGAAAAAACAATCTCAAAATCACTGGGATAAGTAAAAGCAAAAAAAAGTTATCCCCACTTAAGTGAGACATGTCAGATTTGAAAAAAATGGCTCTGTCAGGAACGCAAAAACTAGCTCTGTCAGGAAGGGGTTAAAATAGGGGGGTGGCAAAAATTTTGTGCCTAGGGGCGGCCTGACCCCTAAATTCGCCCCTGTCGACCATGCCTAGGTTCACATTCATTAGGTCGACACCCTATGGTCGACAGTCAGTAGGTCGACACAAGCTTTAGGTCGACAATGGGAAGGTCGACAGTCAAAAGGTCCACACAAATTTTTCACGTTTTTTTGTCCCAAATGTCAACACAGTAAACAGGACTCGCCATGCTTCGGGGCACGGTGCCTCGCTGCGTTCGGCACGCTATTTTATTCTCCCGCCTCACCGTAGTGGATGGTAGGGCATGAAATACCACCTGTCGGCACAAAAAACCCTGTCAACCATGAGTATGTCGACCATTCAGTGGTATCGACCTAATAAATGGCGACCTAGACTTCTTTTGCATTAGGTTTGCGTGGTATGAATGTCACCCATTACAATGTATATTTAGCATCTTTCAGTTTTTGTGCGCATTTAAATCCAACTGCCTTCTATTCCAATATTTTACAGCAGAGAAAAGAGATGGGGGGGGGGGGGGGGATGATCGCGATTGATTCACTGCTTGCAGGGATCGTAGTTAGTCCCTCAGGATCCATCACTGTACAAATCTACAAAACAATGTTGATGTCATTAAACAGTTTACTCAATATATGTTAAATACATTCACAGGATACATCTATAAATGCATCAGTGTCCTCTGAGTGTACACATTCTCATCTCATGTTTTAAGATACTGGTTTTGAGGCATAAGATGAAGAAAAAGTAAATTGACTGAAAATGTCTAGATTTCAAAGCTAGCTAAGGCCCTGAGGTCGCTCTCCTTGAGCCGGGCAACTGATGATACTAGATGCCATCATACAGTAAGCATATCAAAATGAGCAAAATATCTTGTTTGTTGAATGCTAAGTAAACCAGTGTTCATGTTTCATTTCTTGGCTTTGAGGTAGATAAAAGCAGACATCTCCTTTGTGTAAATGCCCTTCTGACAAATAGACTATAGAATTTCTGCTTTGCTGACAAATATGTTCCCGGTGGATATACGTGTTTGGTATACATGCCTATTACTGCAGCGGTTTAGACCTTTGCAAAAGTGCAGAAATAAAGAAAATATTTTACAACAAGAAAATGAAGATTGCTTTTAACCTGAGAAATATAGCAAGTTGTTGAGCGCCTGTTGCACATTTCTCTAATTCATGATTTGTTTGCACTTTCCCGTAACCCATAACCATTATTCTTGCTACAGTGTCTTTGAATAAATGTTCTTTTGGCACATAAAATAAACAGTTCTTCCATACCTGAATGTGATTGTAGTAGAAATTGGTGAACTTTTTATATTTACATAGGGTAGATGTTCCAAAACAGTGTTCGTAAAGGTTAAGTATCCCTTAAGTAAAAGGCTCGGGACCAGAAACATTTCGGATAACGGATTATTCCCTATTTTGGATTTTTTTTTTATTTCAATGAGGTATGTATGAACACAAAATGCATTTATAAACACATCAAACACATTGTACTGTAAATGATTCTAAGGGCAGTATTCAATGAGGATAATTCGCCCTGTTTCACTGCAAATTTGTGCTATTTTTGCGTTGGAAGGTGATTTTTTGGGTCAGAAAGCGAATCACCCTATTCAACGTGCACTTCCCGCCGTCTTTCTAAGTGATTTTCGCCGTGTGTCGCTGTGTAGCAAATCACCATCTTTTCATGGTGAAGTGGAAAGTGAACTTTTAAAATAAAAGTTACTGTTGTTGGTGTCAAAAAATCAGGAATTTTATTCTGTGAAGGGGCATTCTATTTTTATTCATGTGCTTATAGCACATGAATATATATATTTAATTTAAAAAATATATATATTTTTTTTTACACAGAGCAGCCAGCAGGGGGCCGGGAGCTGAGAGCAGCTCATTAGATATTCATATATTCACTGCACCATGATCATTACATATGCACGATCGGGTGCAGTGAATAGCCTGTGCTGCCTGGCTCCCAGGGAGCCCACCTCCCCCCACATACGTTCTGGGGCAGGCAGGGAGACTTCCATCTCCCTGCCTGCCACCGTCCTCGGGCTCCCTGCGGCGTCCGCCGCAGGGGTTTCCGCTCGCTGTCAGGGGCAGCGAGCCCCTGCGACGTTGAATACGGGGGACAGCGAGGCTCCGGAACACAGCGGGCAGTGGCGACTGTGCAGCGAATCCTAAACAGGATTCGCTGCACGCCATGAATATTCTCATTGAATACGGCCCTAAATGTTACTTAGGCCTTAATAAGCCTAGAACAGGTAAAATCCAAACATACTGTAATTGAAAGATGTACATAAAATAAATGAATTTACAGATGTGAATTGCACACAGTGGCTGAGCGGACATACAGTATATGCAAATAGAGCTTCCACCTGTATTTGTATTGAGATGCCTATTGGCAGCTTTGTAAATCCCAGCAGTTGCATGCAAAGAAACAGCATCCATTGCAGGTCAGTTGATTATCTGGGTAGACTTGTGGTATTGCAGCTTGGCTGCAGGAAGTAAGACGCCGGAGCCTGGCTCAAACAAATACCATTCCAGCATGGTTGGGGTCATTGACAAAAATGCTGGAATTGTTTGGTTGCCTATGATATATTAACCTTAAACTGTATACCAATAGGGAACTGAAATAATCCCACTGTGGAAGAACACTACTGCAAGAGGGTGTGAGGTAGTTCTTTAATACCAGTAATATTGGGGGAAATTTACTAAAGGAAATTTGTAAACAAAATAGGTGTATTTGTATCCAGAAATACACTTATTTTTGACATTTACTATCCCGAAAATACGGCAATTCGTATTTGTATTGATGTGCTATCAATACGAATATGAATTGCCCTATTTTGGGGATAGTAAATGTCAAAAATAAGTGTATTTCTGGATACAAATACACCTATTTTTTACAAATTTCCTTTAGTAAATTTCCCCAATTATGTCATGTAGATGTTCTATATTCCTCTGTGAACTGTCCCAATAATGTCTCTTAGTAAGCTGCCCGAAGGTTCAATATACTTCATATAGACTAATTTCCAATAAAAATATTTGTATTACAATACAGTATGTTACAAATTTTTATGTTTGGATTTTATCTTAAGGGAAAAGAGATTTATTATTAGTAAAATAATGTAGTTATGCCAATTATGAAAACAAGCTACAAACTTGATCAGATATCGGGCCAGGTATACTAAGATTCAAAAAGTGATAGAGTGATAAAAAAAAGTGTAAACAATATCCCGAAACACCAGGAAAAATCATGAAAAACAGACGTTTAAATAGCATTTAAAATAGAGGGAAGTCTTTGCTTCGTAGCACTCCCACCGCTGTCTGAGTCCGGGCAGTCAGGATACCAACGTCGGTCTAATGACTGTCGGAATCCCAACTGTCGGTGTGCTATACCACAACCAATGTAACATGTGCAGAGAGAGTTAGATTTGGATGAAGTGTGTTCAAATTGAAATCTAAATTGCAGTGTAAAAAAAAGGAGCCACTATTTACCCAGCACAGAATCAAAATAACTCCCCCACCTGCAGGGCACATGGTTTCGCCCATTTTGAGAACAACATTTGTCCTGCGGTCATGTCTGAATCTGAACCAAAGTGTCAGGATAAGCACATGTTTGGGATAAGCAAATGCTTTTCTTGTAAATGCAGTAATGAAATGTGTGTCCTTTTTGTGACTTCCACACAGTTATAACAAGTTATAACAATATTATATTATTCTACAGTTTAAAAATGTTTTTTACAATATTTCAAAAAGTTTGACATTTGAAATATGTACAATATAACTACATTAACTAAATGGTTTTGAAATTAGATAAATCACTTTAATAAAAAGTTTCTTTGTGACATATTTTAAGGATTCACAGTCAGAAGAAACTGTAACCGTCCTTGACAGAGCTGTCCTGTAGGACTCTAGAGACGCCTTTCATTATCTTTTCAATATGGCAGCTCTCAAGCAGTTCCAGACTAGCGTGCAAATATTACAGGGTGGAAAATAAATTACAAGCGGGGAAAAAAATAATTGAATTCAGTACACCCATCTATTCCACACTCACAAATTATCATCTTTCCACCTGCGACTGCTTAATAACACAGCAAATCTAAATTATTAAACACTTGTGAAAAAAGGATTGGCATATTAATGCTTGGCTTTTTTTTAGTCTACTCTACTTGGAGTGCAGGGTCTGAATGTGGAATTTTACTAAATGCATTCGTTAAAGTAAGAAGCCTATGAATAGTTGATGCACCAGCTGCAGTAAAGTGCAGACTTAAGGTAATAACCGTCTGTGTAGGGGGCTGATTGAAAATATTTCTCTAGCTGTTTGTTCAGTGTTACTCCACCTGTGAGTTGTCTTGAATACTTTTTAATGCCAGAATAAAATCTAAATAACATGTGCTGCTTTGCTTTTAGGTCTTTACTGCTAAACGTGTCACAAGATACAATTAAAATGGATGCAATGACATACAGTATTGGCATGACTAAGCTCTAAAAACTGACGAATGTGAAAAGAATGGGTAAACAGGTGCAAAAATATGCAACGCCAGATGTGACATAATTCAATAAATTCCCTGTACCCCATTCAAGTAACTCAAAAAATAATAAATGAGTGGTATAGTTAAAACATACCCTTTCTAAAAGTTGTAGCATAAAGTGGCAGATTAGTTATAAACTATTGTAATGTTTTCTGCAGCTAAAACTGATGCCCACATCTTTTTTTTATTTTGAATTAGAAAATTACATTAATGATACATTGCAAGGGAGAAATCAATGTGTTTATGTTACACTTCCAAAGTTGGGTATAACTTTTTAGAACATTTTCATTTTATTGTAAAATTACAGAATATAGTGCAGTATCTCTGGTGCATTCCATCCTTAAAGTATGTTATATTTAAAGGTGATTACACAGTAAAATATGGCAAATTAAGGCAAATAGTCAGATTTATTTACATTATTACTTCACATCCTTTTCACATTCTTTTAGTATCACATAGACGCATTAAAGGGCTTTAGGAGCAGTTTTGTGAAAAACTGATCCAAACCCTTTAATTTACATTTGTTCAGTAAGCAAATCGCATTTCTCATACTGTATAATGGTCCGGGCATTTACAAAAACATAAAAAAAAAACTGCAGTGAGCCCTGCACATTTTTGCCTACCCCTTAGTGTGACATGGAGAGGGGTCCCCATTGCATTGACAGCAGCAGTGAAAGCTGGTGGAGAGACATATGCAGCTCATGGTCAGGGTATTTTTTGTGAAGTTTCCGTCGAGTTCAGGTTTTTGTTTTTTCCAAACCAACCATTTACTAAACTCAAAACCTATGGCAATGTTACAAAAACTTCTTTAGAACAGTTTAAAACATTGGATCAACTACCAATATTTTATATTTATTTATTACCAGTTATTTATATAGTGCACACATATTCTGAAGCACTCACCCAACAATCTATTTGGGTTAATTTTTGTTGGCCAATTAACCTACCAGTATATTTTTGGAATGAGGAAGGATCTGGAGCACCTGAAGGAAACCCACGCAAGCATGGAAAGAATAGCCAAACTCCATACATTTAGGGTCATGGTGGGAATTAAACCCATGACTTCAGTGCTGTGAGGTAGCAATGTTAACCATTACACCATCCGTGCTTCCCTTCAGATCCCTCCAGACTTCTCAGCTTAGGCTGGAATTAGAAAATAGGGGGGGGGGGGGGGGGAATGGTGTGAGGTTCATCCCTATTTCACCACTTGCTTTGTGTCCGCCTGCAATAGTGTTATCTCCAGCAGCGGCTCCTACTTACTTTTAGGAAGTTGGGCTGCTGCTAACCATGTACCCGGAGAGGAGACAGCCTGTCCTGGATCATGATCACCTCTGCGCAATGAACACTCATAAGCATACAATATCTACTATGATATTATATTTCTGTCAGATAAATATATTATTTGCCATGATAATGAACAGTATGGGATTTCGTTCAAATGTCAGGATTGCTATGGATCTCATAAATAGCAGAACTCATGCTTCTGTGGCCTAGAGCAGGGGTGGCCAATCCGCGGCCCGCGAGCCGCATGCGGCTCTTCTCCCTCTGATCGGCGGCTCTGGTATGCACAGCACTGCCATGTCACAGCCGCATAAGCAGTGATGCGCTAGGAGGATGCTCACAGCAGTGTCTCCCACCCCCTTCTTCCTCCCGCACTGCCTGCCATCCTAAATGCAGTGGCGTCACTAGGGCGGTGCGACCGGATGTCACCCTTCAGTGGGGTGACACCAAAGATCCACACCCCAGCCGGCAGCATTTGCACACCCCTGCTGGCTGTACCCCCCCCCCAGCGTCCATGTCAGCACCCGAAAAACCACACCATTCGCGTCCGCACCATCCCCCCCCCATCGGCCGTGTCCGCACCTCCCCTCCCAGAATCTGCCAAAAGGGGGAGAAGAACCCTTATTTGCCACACACAGAAGCATTTCTGCAGCACTAAGGAGAAAGCTGGGGACAGTGAGGCTATCAACAAAGAGGACCAAGCGGTGAGTCCTACAGGGGGGGGGGGGGCACCACACATTACATTATATGTATTGGGAGCACCACAGGGTACATTATATGTATTAGGGGCACCACAGGGGCATTATTTGTATTAGCAGCAGCACAGGGGGGGGGGGGCACAAAAGGGGGCATTATAGGAATTAGCAGCACCACACGGGGCATTGTTTGTATTACTGGCACCACAGGGGATATTATATATATAAAGGGAACTATGGGTATTATATGTTTAAGCGGCACCATGGGGGCATTATATGTATTCACAGCAACACAGGGGGCAAAATTGGCCTAATACATGATCAATTATCTCTCCAGAGTGAGGTGTCAGAGGTTTCAAATGGTCCTTTGTGAATTAAAAAAAATAGATGATCACAGAAACATGCAGGTTAACGTTTCAAGGCCTGCAGGCCTCTTCGTTGGGACAGCAGTCTGTGTGTGCAGGAAAGTGTGGTCTTTTTGCACCACACTTTCCTGTGTATACAGGCTGCTGTCCCAACGAAGAGGCCTGCAGGCCTTGAAACGTTAACCTGCCTGTTTCTGTGACCATCTATTTTTCGAATTCATAAAGGGCCATTTGAAAATTCAGTTGAGTGCCACCTCTGAGTTCCTTGGGACGCTGTTAATTTTATATATATAAAATTCAATTGAACTGTTTGGAGTGCATGGCCTTGTGTCAGCTAAGCCACAACCCATTTTAAAAGTGGGCGTGGCCTTTCAGGAGATAGCAACGCCCATTTTTGCATGATATCGGCTCTTTGTCTTACCAGAACATATTTTTGGCTATTTGTCTCTGATTGGTTGGCCACCCCTGGCCTGGAGGAAGACAGGGCTGTCCTGTGACTATGGTTGTAGTCTAGTTCTTAAAAAGGTCCTCAAAGTTTAAATGTATAATATTATTACTGAATATATCAGTACCCCTGGTATTTTCAGAGGATGCTTTGAGTGTACAGTGGCATAATAATACAATAATTCAGTAATTAAGAAGCAAAAATATTTTTATCTTAAATGTCAGCAACCAAATAATAAATATTTGTAAAGGATTGTCCCTGTTGGATGCTTAGTAACTGCCACCTGAATATTCAATGAGTTGATATTTGCTTGTAATATAATGTTATGATCCCAAAGATCCATTTACTTCCAGAAGTTGTGTACTCAGGTACTTTGCATTCATTTCCATAAGCAATTATGTGATTACTGGATATCTTTTCATGTTCAGGGAGAGAAAGCAATAAACCCAGCCTAAAACACCACTTTATCAGTACACAATCTGCAATGAGAACATAGTGCAGTCATATTTTTATGTTGCAATGTTTATTTTTGCCAGCTTAACTGACACTAACATACAAGTTCTACAGTATTACAGGGTAGCACTGCATTCAATGTTGGTGAAGCTTAGGGGTGTGGTCTGTATACAGATGAGGTGTGGCTAGCCACCGCCTTAGTTTGCCTAACCATTAGAAAGACTGAACCCCATTATATATTTATATAGTAAATACTCCTAGCGCATGCTAAATAATGTACCATATTAATAACAACAATGTACTGTAAAAGGCACACCATAGTCCTGTGAATTATAAAGTAACATATGTCTGGAAACTGTTCCCTAGAGTAGAAAGTGAGTCCCCTATGAGTTGCACCTGTACCCTGCTGGTATACACCTAAAGTTACAAGCTTACAAGTTGTGTACTGTATGTGTGAGATTTTGGGGGTTATTCAAATCCATTCGCATCCGATGGTGTACATCTGCGCATGTGCAGGCACAGGCTGCGTGCACCCACAGTGAACAGTCTGTTCGCCGGGTACACGCAGTGGGGGGGGGGGCAGGGGCGCGCGGGGAGGGGGGGGGGGGGTAGGCTGCAGCCAGAATAACCCCCTTCATTGCAAATGGATGCTGCATACATGAAGATTTTTTCCCTTAAATATTTTTTGTTACGCCTATTCCCTTTTTTGTGGCAGGTAAATTAACCCTTTGAGTGCTAAGGGAATTTGTCAAAATAGGTGTGAAAATTGCCAAGCAAACAGTTTTATTCATCAAAATGACCTGTAATGTTTACCCTATATGGGAAATATAAACTTTTTTTACACAAAATTTTTTATTTGAATTTATATAACACGTTTGTGCGACACTGCCATTTTTAACTGATATTTTGCACATCTCTAGCACTCACGGGGTTAAATGACCTGCTCTTTTGAAAGTCTTGAAGGTCTAATAGATGAATCTCCAGAATATGTGTGAGAGCAGCTACAGGTATCTAATATATGCTTTTAACATGTACAGTGTTGGGTGCTACCAAACAGCATTTCATTTTTTTTTTTTTAAACTTGTGTTTATTGGAATAGAAATACATTGTTCATCTACTATGTGCTTGTTTCAATATACAGATGAAGCCGGCCTAGTTCTTGTAGGGACTGGCTCTCGCCAGGGGCGCTCACACACGAGACGTGCCCCGTGGCTACGCTGCCTCCCCGGTGGCTACGCTGCCTCCCCGGTGCCCCTCGCTGCCCCGCCGTCCCCCCTATCCCTGCCCATCTCCCTGAAGTGGAGACGGGCAGGGACCCACAGCAGCACCGCCTGGAAACTGGGACGCTCGTGCGTGTGAGACGCATGCACGTCCCAGTCAGACGGAGCAACTCTGCACTGGCGATTGCCAGCGCAGGCATGCGGGCGATCCCCGGACAAGGACCAGGGGCGCTGCATCTATATGCATAACTGAATACTATAACAATTTGTAGAGGGAAAACATGCTGGGGATGATATGTGAATCTACTGTATGTAGTTTTTCCAAATAAATTTGGGACATATGATACAATCTGTGATTTATATGCATAAATGCAGTAATATGATTTTATTTTCAAGGATGACATTTTAAAATTAAAATGCAGATGGCAGAGATTGCACATTGCAATAGTCAGCAAAATCACCACATGCTCAGTGGGACTGATAAGTGGTACAGCTAACACTTTCAAAGGAATCATTTGTGCTCAGCCTAGATAATCTATATAGCTAGCAAGCTCATGGATATGATCATATCTACCAATATGTTAATGAAATTGAAATAAAACACTTAAAGTAAAGGTAATTCTCATGTACCCTCAGTCGCCTCAGTTACACACAGTAATATCAAAAAGAGCATTATTTAGAAGAATGTGATAGTGTAAGGCAGTGGTTCTCAACTTCGGTCCTCAAGTACCCCCAACAGTGCATGTTTTGCACACAGAATCACAGGTGAAATAATTAGCTCCACCTGTGATCTTTTAAAATGTGTCATTGAGTAATGAGTGCACCTGTGCACCTGTGCACCTGCCGGGTGACCTGGAAAATGTGCACTGTTGGGGGTACTTGAGGACCGAGGATGAGAACCATTGATGTAGGGGTTCGCAAACTCTGTACTCAGGACCCCACAGTTCATGTTTTCCATGTCACTCGGCAGGTGCACAGGTGCATTCATTACTCATTGACAGATTTTAAAACATCCACAGGTGGAGCTAATTATTTCACTTGTGATTCTGTGAGGAGACCTGAAAAACGTGCACTGTGTGGGGTCCTGAAGACCGAGTTTGAGAACCTGTGTGATAATGGCATACCTACAGATGTAGCCGTGTTTATCTATCCCACTTCAATCACCACTTATGACTCCCATTGTGATTGGTGCAATACTATGTGGCGATTCCGCGCCGCTGGTGTGAATTTGGAGTGACAAACAAGAGCAATCAGTGACAATCCGGCAATGATGAGCCCCGTTAATTTTGGATATTGTTTTCAGACAGGAGCAGGTTTGGATAGAAAACAAACCCAGGAAATTACTCGAAGCAGGCCTCCTGTGTTCCTCCTGGAGAGGGTCATGTTGTGAGGTACAGTATGATACTGTGTTAGCCCTTTTAATTCATTGTCCTATGTGAACAATGCTCCCTGACCCCAAGGACGGATTGGCAATAGAAGCTGAGGGCGCCTGTGGGGCAGTGCGTGACAGAATGGTGGTGTGGGTTTGTTAGGGGTAGAAGGTGGCAGACTAGTGATGTAAGGAGGGCCAATCCGCCTATCATACCAGGGAAGCACTAAGGAGGTTATTCAGGCACTAAGGAGGAATCAGGCACTAAGGAGGTTATTCTGATTCACTCGGAAAGGCACAATCACACTCTAATGGACAAAACCATATGCACTGCAGGTGAGGCTGATGTAACATGTCCAGCGGGATCTGCCCCCCCCCCCCCCCTTTGAACCTTGCAAGCAGGGTCCCCCATCCCTTGGAACCAGGCAAGCGGGGTCCCCCATCTCCTGGAACCAGACAAGCGGGGTCCCCCATCCCCTGGAACCAGGCAAGCGGGGTCTCCACATCCCCCCCTTCCCCCGGAAACGCAGGGTCTCCGTCTCCCACACCCTCCCAGTACCTGGCAAACACGGTCCATTGCTGGGGAGGCAGCATGGCATGCCACTAGAATTTGGCACCCACTACTCCTCTACTGACCGCAGGCTATTCAGGGCCACCCCCCACACACACACATACATACATACACACAACACACTCTGCATTCATAAATACAGTATTCTCTGCACATAGATATCATACACACATACATACAAACACACACACACACTACATATACATACATACACAGCATACATAACCCACACACAAGACACACTGCATAGATACATACATAACTCATACAGCATACATTGATACACACACACACACAGCATACAACCACAGACACACAGAACATATAGATATACTGTACACACTTACTGTGTACAATACGGCAGCAGGAAGACCGGGCCGCCCGGGTGTCCCCAGATACACAGCTGGGGGGCTCCGGGCGAGAGGCTGGTGGCTTCGGGCTCTGGGGTGACGGCTCCGGGTGAGGCAGCTCCCGGCAAGGAGTCTCACCATGCACATGACAGGAGCCGGGCAGAGGAGGAGAGGGGAGTGCTGGACAAAGCGGCTTCCACCACTTCCGGGAGCTCTATCAGCGAGGGCAGCTCAGTGGGGGTGCTGTGGGCAGAATGAATGGCCCAGGGCCTCGGGCCCTTCACTGGCTGGGCCCGGGATAGCCGTGCAGCACCCCCCTGTCGGCGGCCCTGAAAACATGGCTCTCTCTCACTACAGGGGAGCAGTCAGAAGTGGTGTAAAATCTGACAATTTTTTTCCAAGTGCACCCAGAATATCCTATTTTTGGCATTTTCCTTTGTGAAAACAAATGCTGCTGAATACGCTGTGACTGGTGTTATCACATCACGGTGGAAATTTACTAAGATGGGAAAATTCAGATAAGGGGCTAGATTCTCTAAACTTCAAAAGTGATAAACTGGAGAGTGATAAACAGCCAGCCAATCAGCTCCTACTTGTCATGTCACAGACTGTGTTTGAAAAACGTCAGGCAGGAGCTGATTGGCTGGTTGTTTATCACTCTCCATTTTATCACTTTTGAAGCTTAAAGAATCTGGTCCAAGATGTTGCTCTGGGCAACCAATCAGATTCTATTATCTTTTAGAGGGGCCTAAATACATAAGAAGTTGATTCTGATTGGTTTCCCATAGCAACATCTCATCAGAAAGGGTTGGCATCATTTGGTCGACACCACTAGGTCGACATGGAGAAAGGTCGACATGGTTCTAGGTCGACGTGGGACAAGGTTGACATGGGTCAAGGTCCACATGGGTTTAGGTCGACAGGTCAATAGGTCAACACAAGCATTAGATCATGGGGTTTTTCATGTTTTTTTTTTACCCAAATGTCGACACAATCGACATGGAGTTTCCAGTGCAGATACCTATTATGTTCATTTCTGAAATGATTTATATTATTTCAACCTGTTTCTTCCTGTGTTTAGTTATAAAAATAAAAATGACACCAAAAATGGTGTAACTTAGATTATATAGTTAATTTTTATACTGTTCTTGCTTCCCTTCTCTCATCAATACGTTTGTGGGTCCCTGGATCATAGTCGACAGTACCTAAGTTGACACCAAAATATTGACATGTCCAAGGTCGACACAAGCAAACCGACAAAATGGAAAGGGTCAACGTATGACCAATCATCCGTATCCCCTTGTGGGGGATTCCTTCTTTTAAGTTTTCTTGTGACTTTAGAAATAAATGCCATTTAATTTAGGAATGCTTAAAGAAGGATGGAACACCTTGAAATCATTGACAGTATGAGTAGTGGAAGCTTTGTTTAATAAAGGTTTAAATGTGCTGTCATTCCATTCCTTGGCACACTAGTCATCTTATAGCCTGCTTGGTAAGTTGGCATCCATCTAGGATAGCATGTAGTTCATCAACTGTTAATGATATTTCTATTACTGGAATCTTACGGCAATGTTGGCATCTGAGAAACCTATTTGTCATGTACTAATATGTCAAATATACATTCAATTTTCTAGTCTAACATTGCTGTATATCACACAAAATATACCATTAAAGAAATCCATCTTGTATATAGTGTTGTCAAGTGCTTTTGACATAAGAAAAAAAAAATATGTGCAAAAGTTTAAACCCTCAGCAATATAAACTGGATCTGGAAATAAGAACATTAGGTCAGAAAAGGACTTCAAGTACTTGACACATTTTGTTAAAATCTTAATTGCTCCATTTTCCATTGACATTCTTTAAAAGGAAGAGAATTAGCACACAAAGAAATGCACTGAAATTAAAATTTAAGGTAGGTAGGTTCAGGGGAATTATTAGGAAAAATTACTTCAAAGAAAGGGTAGTAGATAAGTGGAATAGCCTCTTATCTGAGGTGTTAGAGTGTGATATTGTAGAACAATTTAAACATGCTTAGCAGAGACATACAGTAAATGTCTCCTTCCAAAGTAATAAGGATCAAATAGGTAACTACTAAGGTAACAATATGGTTAAAAAAAAGGGGCAGACTTGGTCCTCTGGACTCCAAACAAATCACGCTTTCAAGGTAACCTACCAGATGAACAAGTGTAGTCATTATTCACTGATACATTTTAAAAGTTCCACAGGTGGATCTAATTATTTCACTTACTGTATGATTCTGTGAGACCTGGATAACATTTTCTGTTTTCCTGTTTTTCTGAGTATTGAGTTTGAGAACCTTTTGCTGGCGATTACCTCCGCAGCGCTGCCACTGCGGAGGGGGCAATAAAGTATACAGAAATGCGCTAAAAACACAGATAACAGGGTTTTTACTGCATTTCTGGTTTAGAGCATCCCGCCCACAGACAGATGGGAGAGAAAAAAGGGGATCTTGAGGGTGACTCAGGTGGCTAGAACGTGCCAGTGGGATAGAGCTAAAGGACGTGGAGACAGAGAGAATAAATATATGCTAGACAAAGCTGGGCAATACAATTTTTACAACTAGCAGTGGCTCCTACTACATTTGGTCAGAGAGGAGATAGCTGCCAGCTCTTGATCCCGGCAGTTAGGGCTAAGCGATAAGGTAGGTAGTGACTTCCTATAGCCAGCTCACTACTTATCACAGCCTAGATTGGAAGTCCCAGAGGGAGGGTACAGCAGGGGTAATAAGATAAAAACTTTCACAGACATATCTTCTGACAGGTACAGTATTGGAGGCTTACTATACGCAAATATATGTAACTAAGATCTTTGAATACCATGTGGTTTTCCAAATCTTATTGCTAATGCCCTTGGTGTGCTGGAGAAAACTTGTTTTGTGTGTCTTTCTAGTCTAGAACAACCCCCTCCCTTTCAGCCCCCGAGGGACATTACTGATTTGATTGAACATCTTTCAGTTTGTTTTTATATCTTCTGTATAAAATAAAATGCACTAATAAATATGTTGTTCGTCAGCTCAATGGACAATGTATGGCGTGGATATATTGTTCGCTAATGTTTTTGCTGGACCCGTTTTGCAGGACCCGCTTGGCAGAATGGAGCCTGCACATGGTCTTCTATGCGGTCGTCTACACATATGCTGCGGTGCCACATCCAGCAGATCAAACCGCAGCAGGATGACAGAATAGAATGACTGTATTTCAAGTAGAACACATACATTTGAATGTACTGTATGTATTCGCACTGCGTTCTACTTTTAATCCAGTTGTGGTACTGGCCGAATCCTGCAAGAATGCCTTGTTTGAATCCAAAAATGCTCCTTCTTGCCAAGCGGCTCCTATGAAATGGGTCTGGCGAAATAAATGCTATGGCCCTTATTCAGATCTGATTGCAGTACAAATTTGTTTGGAAAATGGGCAAAACCATGTGCACTGCAGGTGGGGCAGAAGTAACATGTGCAGAGCGAGTTACATTTGGGTGGGGTGTTTTAAAACTGAAATATAAATTGCAGTGTAAAAATAATACAGCCAGTTTTTACCCTGCACAGAAACAAAATAACTCACACAAATCTAACTCTCTCTGCACATGTTACATCTGCCCCACCTGCAGTGCACATGGTTTTGCACATTTTTACCAAACAAAGTTGTACTGCGATCAGATCTCAATAAATGCTATGTGTGGCACTAGTCTTACATGCTGATACCCAAACATACTTTTACGATAGGTTTTCATTTTAACACTAGCAAAAGCATGGGACTGGTTGTGGGCATAGTCTGAATTGTCACTTTCAGTTGGTATAATTAGTGTTGTGATTTATTCCAACACTGACTGCTTTGTTTTGTTGTGTATTGCTTTCAGTGGAGCATATTCTACTAAACATCTTAACAGCAAGGTAAAACATTTGTTAATTGCAAGTCAAACACAATTATAATTAGCATGTGCTGTTGCTGGCATTTATGCAGGAATTCAGCCCTGTGTATATTTGCTGTCTAACAAACAGGTGAACGACACATCGCCAAATGCATTTTTCCTCCCTTCGAAGATCAAATTAAGTCTATACATTAATCCTGTACGGTGTTGGGCAGAATGGGGGCGGTCGCTGACATCATGTGACGTCAGCTGCCTGGGAAGGTGTTTCCATAGGCATGCCCACTGTTTTTGTGACCATAGCGGCGGTCCCCTGAACACCTATGGAAATACTCATCGAAGGCGTTCACTCCGTGGGTTTGCACATGTACATAAGCGACATATAAAATAGATACCTGCAGGCCACAGAATTGCATACTATATATATATATATATATATATATATATATATATATATATTTAAATACACAAGCATTTTAGCTAGTGACCTCAGTTTAACTCTTCTCCTTATCCACTTGAACAAGCAATTTATACACCTAGACTCTCCCAAAGAATATCAGCGTCCTTTAAGTTATATGTGTCACTTAATTTTACCTTTGATAGAAAAGGTAAATGACCTCATCTCCTACAGGAGGTCAACTGATATTTAGATGGGTTCCATAGAGCAGTTTAGATGTGTCTATGATAAACAGAACCACTGAAAATATGGCAGCATCAAAGACACAAGGTCTGCTGTTAGTAAGTCATCATAACTTTGTAGTGTAGGTTATAATCTCAGCAGGCAAGGCATTTTCTCAGTGGTTAGCACTGGCAGCCACCAAAGCTGAGAGGAACATCATTTTATCCGAATTGCTGAGCTATGAAGGAGGGCTGATTAGTGCGGCAGACCTTTTTGTCACTGTTTAATGACATATTGATTCTTTGCTGCCGGCAGGTGTTCAATACTGACCTTCACCTGTTTACAAATGTGTTTGGTTAAAGGAAATAAAAGGAGTTCTATAAAAATATGCTGTTGTGAGTGAGTGAGCGCTGAAATGGGAGCTCTCTCAGTTGGCAAATCGTCAAGTTAAAACAGCAAAGAGCATCTTGATCTATACCTTGCACAGAACTGCAGTGGTGAGACTAGCACTCCGGAACTTTGATTGACCTTTGCACTCATTACCTTCAGAGTGACTTGTAGTAGCTATAACATGAAGTGTAATAAGATTACAGAAATCTGTCTTTCATACGGAGACTCTTGTTTATGCAGTGTATACTTCATTTAATTGTATTTTTGCATTCAAAATTTCAGTAAAGAAGAGATGCTTTCTGTATGTGTATAGTCTGGAGTGATGTTTTTTGCATTAAGTTATAAGGCCCCTTTCAGTGGAAGTTCAGTTTATTCCTACACAATATACTAATCTAGTGGAAAAGAATAGGCATTCAACACCAAGACTCATTGAGAGGGGGGAGCATCTGCAGATCTAAAAAGAAAACCGAGGGCTGTATAAGCATGAGGTGACATAAACCACCGAAAGGCACTTTAAGTAGCAAGTTGTTAGGGTCTGACTAGGTATGGGTTAGCCAATCAGGGTTCAGGGGTGGAGCTGCTTCTGCCTTGAGTAGGTAGGAAGTTAGGGTGAACCTCCTCTCTGATCCAGCTTTCCCCACCCTCCCATCCCTATTTCTCTATTTCTAGGCGTCGGTAAAGAACGGTCTTGTGTGACAGTGCCCCTGTACTGTGTGGTGCAAGATGGCGCACCTTGATCTGGACCCTCCGGCTTCCGATGTTCACCGCTTCTTCCTGGAAGACCTGTAGCAGGGGATGGCACAACCCAAGGAGAACCCACAGGAAACTCCGCTAGGCAGTTAGCAGCAACAAAACATTTATTTGAAAAAGACACCTGCTCTAGACACTACAGTGCATTTGTACACATATGCAAAACATTACCAATCAAAGAGGTGCAGCATATAAACATCTACTGTAATGTATCTGACGCTCAATGGCCACCTCAGTGTGATACAATGACTATCAAAAGAGATTGCATAAAAGACAATATTAAATGACGTTAGAGAAGAATTACAATAGGATTAAATTAGACACTTAACCACTTCACTAACTGTGATGCTTCGGTACTAAAAAGTCCAGCAGGTGGTGATACACACCCAATATATACTCCGTCCAAACTGTAATGCAAAGTTCAGTTCCAAGTCCCAGATGAAGGTCCCACGACAAACAAGTCTATGGCCTATCCTAGTGTGCACACTATTTCATGATATATTTCTAAAACGGTCCTCTCAGAGGGACAAGCAAGCCACCTGTTTTAGGGTGACTTCTTGTAAGGTATTGGAACTATCCATGCTGCAGTAATAAACAGGGTACAGGATGTCAGTCACTAAAGTGGACCTCCAATGATGTGTGCTGTCAGGAGGGGATAGGACTTCAGGGGGTACCCCTGCTGGGGTGCGGGCTTGCTGTTGGGGTATAGGGCTCCCCGGTACCTTAGTTCTGGTGCCAGCTCCTGCTGGTAATGACTCCTGGCCTCTGCTGCTCTGTGGGGCTGTCCTCTGAGTGACTCCCGGATGGGTTGCAGTGTCCCTCTCTGCCTAGTTCTGTGCTGAAGGTCTCTGCAGTCATCCCTTCACATGGTGCTCACCCCTTCTTCTGGTCAGCAGTGCAGGCTGTCAATCACTGATGGGTCCTCACTCCCTGCGCCGCCCGGTCTCAGGTGTGTGCTTCTCTCTGCACAGCATCTCTGTATGCATGCTTCTTGGCTCAGGATACAAGCTCTTCTCCCCTCTGCACACTTTCTCTCTCTCTCACACTGCTGCTGGGATCACCTCTGACCTCCCAGCTTCCTGTCTCATGTCCAGGGGAGCTGGGACACTAGCTAAGTCTGTTAACCCCTCACAGACCTGCAGCTTCCACAAGCAAAGGAGGTTTTCCTCTGAGCAGCATTGGCTGCAATTAAAATCTCTTTGGGGGCACAAGAGTACACCAGGGGTGGACTGCCACACACCTCCCTGCTGGAAATTTGCCTGTCCGCAGGCAACTTAACCAGAGCCAATAAGTCCCGGACAAAGTCCTGTCAATAAACATTCTAATGGCAAATGAAACAATTGCAGACAATGATACATTACGTAACAACTACAAGTATCACTACCTTTCTACTACCTGATATCTAATGTGGGTTCTGATTGGTTTCCCATAGCAACATCTCATCAGAAAGGGTTGGCATCATTTGGTCGACACCACTAGGTCGACATGGAGAAAGGTCGACATGGTTCTAGGTCGACGTGGGACAAGGTTGACATGGGTCAAGGTCCACATGGGTTTAGGTCGACAGGTCAATAGGTCAACACAAGCATTAGATCATGGGGTTTTTCATGTTTTTTTTTTACCCAAATGTCGACACAATCGACATGGAGTTTCCAGTGCAGATACCTATTATGTTCATTTCTGAAATGATTTATATTATTTCAACCTGTTTCTTCCTGTGTTTAGTTATAAAAATAAAAATGACACCAAAAATGGTGTAACTTAGATTATATAGTTAATTTTTATACTGTTCTTGCTTCCCTTCTCTCATCAATACGTTTGTGGGTCCCTGGATCATAGTCGACAGTACCTAAGTTGACACCAAAATATTGACATGTCCAAGGTCGACACAAGCAAACCGACAAAATGGAAAGGGTCAACGTATGACCAATCATCCGTATCCCCTTGTGGGGGATTCCTTCTTTTAAGTTTTCTTGTGACTTTAGAAATAAATGCCATTTAATTTAGGAATGCTTAAAGAAGGATGGAACACCTTGAAATCATTGACAGTATGAGTAGTGGAAGCTTTGTTTAATAAAGGTTTAAATGTGCTGTCATTCCATTCCTTGGCACACTAGTCATCTTATAGCCTGCTTGGTAAGTTGGCATCCATCTAGGATAGCATGTAGTTCATCAACTGTTAATGATATTTCTATTACTGGAATCTTACGGCAATGTTGGCATCTGAGAAACCTATTTGTCATGTACTAATATGTCAAATATACATTCAATTTTCTAGTCTAACATTGCTGTATATCACACAAAATATACCATTAAAGAAATCCATCTTGTATATAGTGTTGTCAAGTGCTTTTGACATAAGAAAAAAAAAATATGTGCAAAAGTTTAAACCCTCAGCAATATAAACTGGATCTGGAAATAAGAACATTAGGTCAGAAAAGGACTTCAAGTACTTGACACATTTTGTTAAAATCTTAATTGCTCCATTTTCCATTGACATTCTTTAAAAGGAAGAGAATTAGCACACAAAGAAATGCACTGAAATTAAAATTTAAGGTAGGTAGGTTCAGGGGAATTATTAGGAAAAATTACTTCAAAGAAAGGGTAGTAGATAAGTGGAATAGCCTCTTATATGAGGTGTTAGAGTGTGATATTGTAGAACAATTTAAACATGCTTAGCAGAGACATACAGTAAATGTCTCCTTCCAAAGTAATAAGGATCAAATAGGTAACTACTAAGGTAACAATATGGTTAAAAAAAAGGGGCAGACTTGGTCCTCTGGACTCCAAACAAATCACGCTTTCAAGGTAACCTACCAGATGAACAAGTGTAGTCATTATTCACTGATACATTTTAAAAGTTCCACAGGTGGATCTAATTATTTCACTTACTGTATGATTCTGTGAGACCTGGATAACATTTTCTGTTTTCCTGTTTTTCTGAGTATTGAGTTTGAGAACCTTTTGCTGGCGATTACCTCCGCAGCGCTGCCACTGCGGAGGGGGCAATAAAGTATACAGAAATGCGCTAAAAACACAGATAACAGGGTTTTTACTGCATTTCTGGTTTAGAGCATCCCGCCCACAGACAGATGGGAGAGAAAAAAGGGGATCTTGAGGGTGACTCAGGTGGCTAGAACGTGCCAGTGGGATAGAGCTAAAGGACGTGGAGACAGAGAGAATAAATATATGCTAGACAAAGCTGGGCAATACAATTTTTACAACTAGCAGTGGCTCCTACTACATTTGGTCAGAGAGGAGATAGCTGCCAGCTCTTGATCCCGGCAGTTAGGGCTAAGCGATAAGGTAGGTAGTGACTTCCTATAGCCAGCTCACTACTTATCACAGCCTAGATTGGAAGTCCCAGAGGGAGGGTACAGCAGGGGTAATAAGATAAAAACTTTCACAGACATATCTTCTGACAGGTACAGTATTGGAGGCTTACTATACGCAAATATATGTAACTAAGATCTTTGAATACCATGTGGTTTTCCAAATCTTATTGCTAATGCCCTTGGTGTGCTGGAGAAAACTTGTTTTGTGTGTCTTTCTAGTCTAGAACAACCCCCTCCCTTTCAGCCCCCGAGGGACATTACTGATTTGATTGAACATCTTTCAGTTTGTTTTTATATCTTCTGTATAAAATAAAATGCACTAATAAATATGTTGTTCGTCAGCTCAATGGACAATGTATGGCGTGGATATATTGTTCGCTAATGTTTTTGCTGGACCCGTTTTGCAGGACCCGCTTGGCAGAATGGAGCCTGCACATGGTCTTCTATGCGGTCGTCTACACATATGCTGCGGTGCCACATCCAGCAGATCAAACCGCAGCAGGATGACAGAATAGAATGACTGTATTTCAAGTAGAACACATACATTTGAATGTACTGTATGTATTCGCACTGCGTTCTACTTTTAATCCAGTTGTGGTACTGGCCGAATCCTGCAAGAATGCCTTGTTTGAATCCAAAAATGCTCCTTCTTGCCAAGCGGCTCCTATGAAATGGGTCTGGCGAAATAAATGCTATGGCCCTTATTCAGATCTGATTGCAGTACAAATTTGTTTGGAAAATGGGCAAAACCATGTGCACTGCAGGTGGGGCAGAAGTAACATGTGCAGAGCGAGTTACATTTGGGTGGGGTGTTTTAAAACTGAAATATAAATTGCAGTGTAAAAATAATACAGCCAGTTTTTACCCTGCACAGAAACAAAATAACTCACACAAATCTAACTCTCTCTGCACATGTTACATCTGCCCCACCTGCAGTGCACATGGTTTTGCACATTTTTACCAAACAAAGTTGTACTGCGATCAGATCTCAATAAATGCTATGTGTGGCACTAGTCTTACATGCTGATACCCAAACATACTTTTACGATAGGTTTTCATTTTAACACTAGCAAAAGCATGGGACTGGTTGTGGGCATAGTCTGAATTGTCACTTTCAGTTGGTATAATTAGTGTTGTGATTTATTCCAACACTGACTGCTTTGTTTTGTTGTGTATTGCTTTCAGTGGAGCATATTCTACTAAACATCTTAACAGCAAGGTAAAACATTTGTTAATTGCAAGTCAAACACAATTATAATTAGCATGTGCTGTTGCTGGCATTTATGCAGGAATTCAGCCCTGTGTATATTTGCTGTCTAACAAACAGGTGAACGACACATCGCCAAATGCATTTTTCCTCCCTTCGAAGATCAAATTAAGTCTATACATTAATCCTGTACGGTGTTGGGCAGAATGGGGGCGGTCGCTGACATCATGTGACGTCAGCTGCCTGGGAAGGTGTTTCCATAGGCATGCCCACTGTTTTTGTGACCATAGCGGCGGTCCCCTGAATACTCATCGAAGGCGTTCACTCCGTGGGTTTGCACATGTACATAAGCGACATATAAAATAGATACCTGCAGGCCACAGAATTGCATACTATATATATATATATATATATATATATATATATATATATTTAAATACACAAGCATTTTAGCTAGTGACCTCAGTTTAACTCTTCTCCTTATCCACTTGAACAAGCAATTTATACACCTAGACTCTCCCAAAGAATATCAGCGTCCTTTAAGTTATATGTGTCACTTAATTTTACCTTTGATAGAAAAGGTAAATGACCTCATCTCCTACAGGAGGTCAACTGATATTTAGATGGGTTCCATAGAGCAGTTTAGATGTGTCTATGATAAACAGAACCACTGAAAATATGGCAGCATCAAAGACACAAGGTCTGCTGTTAGTAAGTCATCATAACTTTGTAGTGTAGGTTATAATCTCAGCAGGCAAGGCATTTTCTCAGTGGTTAGCACTGGCAGCCACCAAAGCTGAGAGGAACATCATTTTATCCGAATTGCTGAGCTATGAAGGAGGGCTGATTAGTGCGGCAGACCTTTTTGTCACTGTTTAATGACATATTGATTCTTTGCTGCCGGCAGGTGTTCAATACTGACCTTCACCTGTTTACAAATGTGTTTGGTTAAAGGAAATAAAAGGAGTTCTATAAAAATATGCTGTTGTGAGTGAGTGAGCGCTGAAATGGGAGCTCTCTCAGTTGGCAAATCGTCAAGTTAAAACAGCAAAGAGCATCTTGATCTATACCTTGCACAGAACTGCAGTGGTGAGACTAGCACTCCGGAACTTTGATTGACCTTTGCACTCATTACCTTCAGAGTGACTTGTAGTAGCTATAACATGAAGTGTAATAAGATTACAGAAATCTGTCTTTCATACGGAGACTCTTGTTTATGCAGTGTATACTTCATTTAATTGTATTTTTGCATTCAAAATTTCAGTAAAGAAGAGATGCTTTCTGTATGTGTATAGTCTGGAGTGATGTTTTTTGCATTAAGTTATAAGGCCCCTTTCAGTGGAAGTTCAGTTTATTCCTACACAATATACTAATCTAGTGGAAAAGAATAGGCATTCAACACCAAGACTCATTGAGAGGGGGGAGCATCTGCAGATCTAAAAAGAAAACCGAGGGCTGTATAAGCATGAGGTGACATAAACCACCGAAAGGCACTTTAAGTAGCAAGTTGTTAGGGTCTGACTAGGTATGGGTTAGCCAATCAGGGTTCAGGGGTGGAGCTGCTTCTGCCTTGAGTAGGTAGGAAGTTAGGGTGAACCTCCTCTCTGATCCAGCTTTCCCCACCCTCCCATCCCTATTTCTCTATTTCTAGGCGTCGGTAAAGAACGGTCTTGTGTGACAGTGCCCCTGTACTGTGTGGTGCAAGATGGCGCACCTTGATCTGGACCCTCCGGCTTCCGATGTTCACCGCTTCTTCCTGGAAGACCTGTAGCAGGGGATGGCACAACCCAAGGAGAACCCACAGGAAACTCCGCTAGGCAGTTAGCAGCAACAAAACATTTATTTGAAAAAGACACCTGCTCTAGACACTACAGTGCATTTGTACACATATGCAAAACATTACCAATCAAAGAGGTGCAGCATATAAACATCTACTGTAATGTATCTGACGCTCAATGGCCACCTCAGTGTGATACAATGACTATCAAAAGAGATTGCATAAAAGACAATATTAAATGACGTTAGAGAAGAATTACAATAGGATTAAATTAGACACTTAACCACTTCACTAACTGTGATGCTTCGGTACTAAAAAGTCCAGCAGGTGGTGATACACACCCAATATATACTCCGTCCAAACTGTAATGCAAAGTTCAGTTCCAAGTCCCAGATGAAGGTCCCACGACAAACAAGTCTATGGCCTATCCTAGTGTGCACACTATTTCATGATATATTTCTAAAACGGTCCTCTCAGAGGGACAAGCAAGCCACCTGTTTTAGGGTGACTTCTTGTAAGGTATTGGAACTATCCATGCTGCAGTAATAAACAGGGTACAGGATGTCAGTCACTAAAGTGGACCTCCAATGATGTGTGCTGTCAGGAGGGGATAGGACTTCAGGGGGTACCCCTGCTGGGGTGCGGGCTTGCTGTTGGGGTATAGGGCTCCCCGGTACCTTAGTTCTGGTGCCAGCTCCTGCTGGTAATGACTCCTGGCCTCTGCTGCTCTGTGGGGCTGTCCTCTGAGTGACTCCCGGATGGGTTGCAGTGTCCCTCTCTGCCTAGTTCTGTGCTGAAGGTCTCTGCAGTCATCCCTTCACATGGTGCTCACCCCTTCTTCTGGTCAGCAGTGCAGGCTGTCAATCACTGATGGGTCCTCACTCCCTGCGCCGCCCGGTCTCAGGTGTGTGCTTCTCTCTGCACAGCATCTCTGTATGCATGCTTCTTGGCTCAGGATACAAGCTCTTCTCCCCTCTGCACACTTTCTCTCTCTCTCACACTGCTGCTGGGATCACCTCTGACCTCCCAGCTTCCTGTCTCATGTCCAGGGGAGCTGGGACACTAGCTAAGTCTGTTAACCCCTCACAGACCTGCAGCTTCCACAAGCAAAGGAGGTTTTCCTCTGAGCAGCATTGGCTGCAATTAAAATCTCTTTGGGGGCACAAGAGTACACCAGGGGTGGACTGCCACACACCTCCCTGCTGGAAATTTGCCTGTCCGCAGGCAACTTAACCAGAGCCAATAAGTCCCGGACAAAGTCCTGTCAATAAACATTCTAATGGCAAATGAAACAATTGCAGACAATGATACATTACGTAACAACTACAAGTATCACTACCTTTCTACTACCTGATATCTAATGTGGGCTCCCCGGGACAACCATCCCTCCGCCACAGGTCTCCCATCCCTCTGCGGTCCAGGTGCTTCATCGACGTGCATGGATGGTGCCCACTCTCACGGCATACGACCGGCACTTAAGCACGTCTCGCCTCTCGATCTCGCCTCTTGGATCGCAGAATCGCCTGCTGTATCTGGAAGGCAAATTCTTCCCCGGAGATGGTCGTGTACTCGCCGTACATTACAGGCTTCCCATTGATGAAAAAGGTCTCGGCCTTCTCATCTCTCTCTGCTATTTCTATCTTGGCCTTGGGTTCAGGCAACGGTATAGCTGGTTCCACTTCTGATGGCTCCACGGTCTCTGTCACGGCCATATGGACCACAATTTTGGGGTTTCTCTCTGGTTCAGCCATTCTGACATTTTTTGGCCCTAGGTTTGCTGCTCAGTAATTGGCATCGTCCATCCTGGGCACATACTCCCGCGTCGGCTCTGGAAGTTGAGGCCTGGTCGCTTCTTGCCGATTCTGATGGACTGCCTCACTCCACACGACCGGTTTCTCGCTTGACCTCGTGATGTCAGGTTCTGGTGGGCGGGGCATCTGTCCTGGTCTAGGAGGATTGGTGTTCACCCTTTTATTTTCCTGCTTGACCTCTCTCGGTTCAGCTCTACTTCCGCTGTATTGGTGGTAAGGTGGAGGCTCTATACGGTGTGGGTAGTGCCAATGCTGTTCTGGGGCGTGTCTGTTGCGCAGCACCGGTGTTCCATTCGGCCCAGTCACTTTGGCGGCCTTGATGCCCCTCCTCCCATTCACCAGTTCAAATTCGACTACCTCACCGTCGCTCAGGCTCCGAAAGCAGTTTTGAGGATCGGCATGCTGGATGGCGGTGTAATGGATGTACACGCTACGCCCGGTATCTGAACGCTTAATGAAGCCATACCCGCGTGGTACATCAAACCACAGGACACGACCTGCAATTCTTCTTGGGCTGGCTCGCGGCCTATTGGTCATCTGAGTTACACCGGATGCTCTTGACGCGTTCTGGAACACTGCCGATGGACTACTCCTCCCGTGCCTTCTCACAGTGTGTAGTCGTTCTGACCTCCATTGGGGATTCTGTTGCCGTCTATGCCTTCTGCCACCTTCACGTTGCTGTCTTTCCTTTTCATCCTCCGCCCATTTCTGACGCATCTCACGGATCATCCTGGTCATTTCGGTCATCGCTCCGATGATGGCCCCAATCGAGTTCTGATTGGCTTGGGCTGGTGGAGTGGCGGTTCTTCGCATCTCCTGCGGTTCTGTGTACTGCGATCGCCACATCTTGCCGTTCACAGGGGTCTTGTGCAATCCTGTTCGTGATGCCAAGTGTGACAGTGCCCCTGTACTGTGTGGTGCAAGATGGCGCACCTTGATCTGGACCCTCCGGCTTCCGATGTTAACCGCTTCTTCCTGGAAGACCTGTAGCATGGGATGGCACAACCCAAGTAGAACCCACAGGAAACTCCGCTAGGCAGTTAGCAGCAACAAAACATTTATTTGAAAAAGACACCTGCTCTAGACACTGCAGTGCATTTGTACACATATGCAAAACATTACCAATCAAAGAGGTGCAGCATATAAACATCTACTGTAATGTATCTGACGCTCAATGGCCACCTCAGTGTGATACAATGACTATCAAAAGAGATTGCATAAAAGACAATATTAAATGACGTTAGAGAAGAATTACAATAGGATTAAATTAGACACTTAACCACTTCACTAACTGTGATGCTTCGGTACTAAAAAGTCCAGCAGGTGGTGATACACACCCAATATATACTCCAAACTGTAATGCAAAGTTCAGTTCCAAGTCCCAGATGAAGGTCCCACGACAAACAAGTCTATGGCCTATCCTAGTGTGCCCACTATTTCATGATATATTTCTAAAACGGTCCTCTCAGAGGGACAAGCAAGCCACCTGTTTTAGGGTGACTTCTTGTAAGGTATTGGAACTATCCGTGCTGCAGTAATAAACAGGGTACAGGATGTCAGTCACTAAAGTGGACCTCCAATGATGTGTGCTGTCAGGAGGGGATAGGACTTCAGGGGGTACCCCTGATGGGGTGCGGGCTTGCTGTTGGGGTATAGGGCTCCCCGGTACCTTAGTTCTGGTGCCAGCTCCTGCTGGTAATGACTCCTGGCCTCTGCTGCTCTGTAGGGCTGTCCTCTGAGTGACTCCCAGATGGGTTGCAGTGTCCCTCTCTGCCTAGTTCTGTGCTGTAGGTCTCTGCAGTCATCCCTTCACATGGTGCTCACCCCTTCTTCTGGTCAGCAGTGCAGGCTGTCAATCACTGATGCGTCCTCACTCCCTGCGCCGCCCGGTCTCAGGTGTGTGCTTCTCTCTGCACAGTATCTCTGTGTGCATGCTTCTTGGCTCAGGATACAAGCTCTTCTCCCCTCTGCACACTTTCTCTCTATCTCTCTCTCTCTCTCACACTGCTGCTGGGATCACCTCTGACCTCCCAGCTTCCTGTCTCATGTCCAGGGGAGCTGGGACACTAGCTGAGTCTGTTAACCCCTCACAGACTTGCAGCTTCCACAAGCAAAGGAGGTTTTCCTCTGAGCAGCATTGGCTGCAATTAAAATCTATTTGGGGGCACAAGAGTACACCAGGGGTGGACTGCCACACTTGTATATATGAAAATTGTATGAGGATAGTGGGGTGCACTCTCCCGGCATCGATATGTCGTTAGCACATGCCCCTGGACAGAGGATGGGCTGCATCATCCACACGGGTGGGTGTAATGGAAGATTTGAACACCAACGATGTTTGAATGGTGTGTGATCTTTACCCCCTCCTTTCTATGACCTTTCTTTAGTGCTGCTACCATTTATAGGGCCAGATTCTCTAAGCTTCAAAAGTGATAAAATGGAGAGTGATAAACAGCCAGCCAATCAGCTCCTGCCTGACATTTTTCAAACAAAGTCTGTGACAAGGCAGGTAGGAGCTGACAGCCGCCGCGATGCTGCCGCATATGTACTAATATATGTGGCTAGCATCGGGTTGCGGTGAAGGAGACCCCCGCGATACCTGTGATGTGGTCTGTGGGGGTCTCCGTCACATCCCGGCGGCTGCCAGTGTCCCCGGCATCTCCTCCTCCCCCCTGCAGCCGGATGTCCTCCCGGCTGTGACACCTGCTGGGGGAGGAGGAGATCAAAGGAGGACGGGAGGGGGGGGGGGCGCGCTGATGGCGGACAGCGGGCAGCGATAGAAGCCCATAGGCTTCTATAGGGTATCGCCACCCAGAGGGTGGCGATACCCTGCCAGGCGAAGACGGGGCGGACGGGTATTGGTACATAGGAAAATGAGGTAAAACCCCCGTTTTACCGCATTTTCCCTTTAGTACATCCTGCCCTGTAAGACTAATCACAGTTGTATAGATTATTACAAATGTGTGGCACTGCCTGAGCACCCGCCCCCTCCTTATGTAGGTGGAGCCAAACTGGTTCTGGTTGATAAATCTACAGGACCAAATGTAATATGGTGTGAGAATCAGAAAGTGAGAGATTTTGGGAGAGCTTTCCTGTTTTTTTTTAAGCAGTAATCAAAATTACATGGCAAAATCCATCTGGTTTTTCAGTGTACATGATTTTTTTGGTACTTGTGTATTATAGCGGCCATAAGGCATGCGATGGTATGCGATGCGACGCGATATCGCGCGATATTGTACAATGTCATACAATTTTAAAATTGTATGACATTGTGTATGGCATACAATGCCATACAATGCGATGCGATGCGATTAAAAATTGTATAAGCACCCTACTGGGTGCTTACAATGTTAAATGCACCCCCACGCCACCCCCCCACTATAAACGTGAACCCGAAGCGTGGCGAGTGCAACGAGCCCGCGTGGGGGGGCGGTACGCGTCCTCCGACCTTTTCATACCCCCACTATCCACGTTGGCGTGGAGTTGAGAATATAAAGTGTGGCGAGCGCAGCGAGCCACCGCGCCCGAAGCGTGGCGAGCGGCCGCGGATAGCTTCACAGGTATCTGCGTCCCCTCGCGGGCTTCACAGGTATCCGCGTCCCCTCGCGGGGCGCGCTGCGCTCGCCACGCTTCGGGCTCGGTGGCTCACTGCGCTCGCCACACTTTCTATTCTCAACTCCACGCCGACGTGGATAGTGGAAGTATGAAAAGGTCAGAGGACACGTACCGCCGCCCCTCGCGGGCTCGCTGTGCTCGCCACGCTTTGGGTTCACGTTTATAATGGGGGGTGGCGTGGGGTGCATTTAACATTGTAAACACCAATTTGGGTGCTTAGCTTATACAATGTTTCATCGCATAGGGGGCCAAAATCGCGTCGCATAGCATCGCATGCCATCGGGTGCATGGCATGCGATGTGATGCGATAAAAACATTGCGCCGCTATAATACACAAGTAACATTTTTTTTTTTTTTTAAATGGGAAAACTCTCTAAAAATCTTTCACTTTCTGATTCTCACACTGTATTATATTTGGTCCACAGTGTCTAGATAAACAGTTAATAGGTATACCATCAAAAGGTCAACAGGGTAAAAAGGACGACAGGGGTGAGTTTTTTTTATGATTTTGTTTTTTTTAAATGGACTTTCTTCCTTCACTATCCAAGTTGACATAGAGGGAGAATATATGTGTGCCGAGCATAGCGAGGCACCATGCCCGAAGCAAGGCAATCGAAGTGAGCCATGCATTTTTTTTTAACTCATGTTGACCTTTACAGTTGCCTAGATTTTATATGTTGACTTTTCATTTGACATTTTAACCATGTCGACATTCCTCATGTCGAACCTTCTAATGTCAATCTTTTGACCCTGTTGACCTTTTCACCTTCTATCTAGGCACTGTCTATCTACTATTCAACACCCAAAAAGATATACTGTTGAGCCAGATTCAGAGTCACAGATTCAGTAGTAGAGACATTTTTTGCTAATGCACATACACGAAAATCCTCAACAGACTCAGATGCGGCCTTAAAAAAGAACCATGTAGTGCTTTATAATACATAAACCAAGATACAATTGTTATAATAATAATGATAATATTTAACATACAAAAAAATCAATACAGAATCAACCGGGGGTGAACAGGAAATCAACACATACTTATAGCACAATTAAAATAAAAAAGACTGACACTTTCCATTTGAAAATATATGTAGCAAGCAATTGTTAAATGGTTACTTACAGGGAATACCATTAGTCGCTAGTCACCTTTGTAAGCAAAGCACACAGTTTAAATAATTTCTCACTGATCCCAAATGAGTGGCAAAGAGTGTCCAGCTCGTACCATGCGCTCGCTGGTAGTGATCCTGCAGGCTCACTACCAGCGAGCGCAATAGGTGAAAAAAATATAAAGATAGTGCAGTAGATATCAACGATTTCCCTCCCAGTACAGTCGGACATCCCAATGCTGCGGTACAGTGAAAACTGACTATACACCATCTTCCACCTGGTTCCACAATTACAACTGAAAGGTGGAACTCTTGGTATTAGGGCTTGCAGCAACTGCTGTTATTTCTCGCATGTATCATACAGATGGAGCGGGTCTCTTATTTGCAGGGGATGGAGATGGCGACGCCAGCCACCATCCCCCGCCACCCGCCATCTGTATCTGCTAAAGGGGACGCGCGCGCACGAGATGCGTGCGCGTCCCCTTTTGCACGGTTCCCCCGGGTCCCCGCCGGCTTGTCGGCGGTCACCCGGGGTCCGCACCGCCTCCCCGCACCCCCCCAACCCTGTCCGTCTCCCTGAAGCGGAGACGGACAGGGTTCCCGTCGGCCCACTGCCCGGAAACTGAGACGCGCGTGAGTGTGAGACGCATGCACGTCTCAGTCAGATGGACGCCGGGCTGCTGGAGGATCGCCAGCGGTGTCGTTCTGGCGATTCGCCAGCAAGAGGGAGCCCGGCTCCATCTGTATATAAACAAACAGAAAGCTGTATATTTTGCAAAAACAGAAAGTCTTAACAGTTATTAAACAAGAGTAGAAGGTGGGGGGGGGAAGGAGGGGTAAGACAAGGGGCTAAGTACAGGCACACTAACTGAAAACAAGAGACTAAAGAGGGGTAAGACAAGGGGCTGAGTACAGGTACACTAACTGAAACAAGAGACTGAAGTTGAGTGATTCACAAGGGGAGTTTATATCACGTGCTGTCTGCACGTGATATAAACTCCCCTTGTGAATCACTCAAGGATGGATTTAGGGAAGGATTTAGCAAAATGTATTCATTTGTGGATTTAAATTCAAGCCACGGTAACCAGGTGGATGCATATGTGGAGTGTTTTTCAAGCGCAGAGAAGTAGATGTCCTCCATATGCATGTAGAAATCTACTCTCTGACACCATTCCCTTATCGTAGGGGCTCTTGCTGAGCGCCAGTGAACAGGTACCACCGCTCTAGCAGCATTGCATAAATGTTTCAAAAGTGAGTTATTATATCTAGTCATAGGTAGACTAGAGTGGGCACATAGTACCCCACTATTTTGGATGTCAATTTTATGATTGCGTTCCAGAATGGGATTATCCGAGGACAATCCCACCAGATATGCATTAGGGTACCTCTCTCCCCGCCACATCTCCAAGAGTTGGATATTCTTATGGCTGAATGGTTCCATCCCTATTATTCTCCTGTAAAGAATTATCAGTATTAGATGTACATTGAACACTGACTACAGCTGAGTTTTTGTCAGAGATAACAGAATCAGACAGGAATGAAAACATGTGTCTCAGTTGCTTAGCTTGTCAGACCTGCAATGAAGAAAGTCCTGAAGAAACCGTTTTGAGCTGAAGCTTTGATACTAAGATATCTGACAAAATCCAACATAGTTATACAGACAATATAGAATATTTTAATATTGGAATATGTCTACTATAGAAATATATTATCTACCAATCTACCTTAGGAATTTATTTTCTCTATTGTATTTTGTAATCAATGTATAAACTCTTCTGCTCATGAAATTTTCCTGCAGTGAATCTCATTTTAACTGCAGCAAAAATATCATCTGTCTGATCAGAACAACTAATCTTTCATCTAAAATCCACTGTTGCCTGAATATTACCATGGAAGAGTTTCTCTCAAACTTTATAAAAATATAATTATTTATTTTAGTGTTCCACATAAAGGCCCTTATTCTGATTGAGTCGGATGGATCCGAGTGCGGACGGACAGCCGATGGTTGGTGTTTACGCATGTGCAGAGGCGTATCTGCGCATGTGCGAATGCCTCACACGTACGAACATGGCGTGAGGTCCCTGCAGAAAATTATCTTACGGAACTATCCAAACAGGAGGTGGAGAGGGGCGTGAAGGGCTGTTTGGGCTCATTACAATATGCGTACGCCCCACGTTTCATTGGCGTTAACATGAAAACGCTGGGCGTACGTATGGTAATGCGGCCATGACGCACGTGTGGGGGGGGGGGCAGCTGACATAGCCGGATGTCAGCTGCCCGCCCATATCCCTGCTTTCATACGAAAAAATGTCCGAGTGGTCTGGAGCACTCGGTGCTGTCTGACCACTCGGTCCATCATTCGATGGTCGGTGACCATCGGAGGTTCGGGGAGGTTCCCACAGATGGAGGAGATGTTCACATGAAACATCCACTTGCAGTCCATTTGGTCAGTGTTTTACCGCATTCGGATGAGAGCGATCCGTACGATAGGCGGGGCTAAGAACACTCGGTTCTTGTCCGAAATACGCATCCGTCCGATTCAACTAGAATAAGGGCCAAAGTGCATATAATTCACCAATAACCTTGGACATTCTTAAACATAAAATTGGAACTAAGACAACCTGAAACTTCAAGTGAACTTAATTATTGGGGCTATTTACCAACATGGTACCTGTGTTCACATACGTGTGCTGCTGACACTTCTTCCATGTGTGTATGATTACCACCCCAGCATACAACAGCGTGTTATTAAACACTACACTGACAAAGCTCAAAGGGGGAAATTTAATAAGATGGGAGTTCTATTTCACATGGAATGTTGCTATGGGCAACCAATCACAATCTACTTCTTATTTTATTTAGCACCATCTAGAAGGTAAAATATAGCATCTGATTGGTTGCCCATAGCAACATTCTATGTGAAATATAACTTCCATCTTAATAAATATCTATTCCTTTTTTTCCCTGTTGAACACTGGAGGCAATAATGGGGGGTGGGCATTAATTGTCTCTCCAGCGGTTCATGAACTACACATCCCAGTATCACATGCCTTAGTTTTGCTATTTGGCCATGCTGAAACTGATGCAAGGCTTGCTGGGATATGTAATTCATCAACATCCAGAGGCCTGCTTATTACCCAACCCAGGTCTAGGCCTAGTGTGATTTGGAGCCCCTCCTAGGGGGTGTTCTTAATCCCTAAAAATAGGAGCACTGAGTTTTTTTAACGGGGATTTCAACATCTCTGGTGATATGTGTGGGGCTACTCCAGAAGCCCATTTTTAAATGTGCACCTCTCCAAACTGGCCAAGCTGTGAGCTGCACAAATGGGCTGCAGTGACCTAAATTTGAATGAACTCTGAAGTTAAAGGAAGAATTATGGCAATATTGTTAAACTTCCCCAGATGTACATAGGCAGCTCATGCATTCAGTTGGATTGGTTATACCCCATTTACACTGCTGCAATAACCCATGCTATTGCTGGGTCAACCTGGGTCTAAGCTCAATGTCAAAAGGTTCCTATACACTGTCCCAGTGACCTGGGAATCCAACCTGGGTAGATTGCAGAGTTGGTACTGCTTTGTAATGTCATCAGTTGCACTATGAGGACCTGCTGTTCCTATGTTATGGTGTAGTGCAATCTTCTGGATATATTATAACTATATATACAATACAGTACCATATTATATAGTGTACACGTCATGTCTTGTTGTAACCTGAATAGCAGGGTACATTTTGAATGTTAATTCATTTTTAAGGGGTCGCATTATACGTCTGTACTTGCTGCATAGTGATATAAGACTTGCTATGATACATGCCAGATGTAATCAGAGGCATACAGTATCTACAAGGGTTGCAAATCTCAGCCAGCAAGCCCCATATGTAAAGGAAAGTTGGCTGATGATGCTTTCGGGAGTCCATCACTGTTCTCTTCTCAGTGTGGAGACTATGAAAGGCTTTGAGGGACCCGGCCGTTGGGCAAACAGCATAAAAAAGTAAGATTCTTTCTACCATGTACTGTAATGTTCTGTATCTATACATTGCTCTCTGTTCTGACCTTTGAATGCTAAGGAGATTCAGTGACTCTTCCTAACTCAGTCATAAGTAGAATGGACAATTCTGTTTGCTGTAATTTATATCAAGGCATTACATTATTTTATTGTGGCCTCACAAGCACAATAGTATTTCATTGTCCCAGAAAAGTAAAGCTCTTTATTACACTCCCTTCTTAAAACAGAGTCTTTATCTGCAGTTTTACAACAAACAGGATAATTGCATTCTAATAGAGTAAGAAACTACATAGAGGTTTAATTGTAGGTACTCAGATGAGCAAACTGTACCTCATTCAGAGGTAATGACCCTAGTTTCACTAAATGTATAGATCTAATTATCTTTCTAACAGACTCCAGAAATGGGTACAATTCTCTGTTGATGTCATTACATTCTTTATTGTTACCACAGCAAAAACACATTATAGGTATTATTGTTTTTATTTTGACAAAGCTGAATGAAAACACCATCTCTATTGTTTGCCTTGGGTATATAATAGCTCATCAGCTACAAACATACTGTAGCTCTGCTAAATGCAAATATGTGGTTATAATTGCTTTAATAAAATTGCACATTGTGTAGGTGACTCTGTCCAGTGTATTCCTTTAGTGGGAAGCCCTTCTGCACTTGGAGGCCATACAATTACTTTGAGTTAGCTTCCAATCTGAAGATGATGACAGATTGTGGAGAACAGTTCTAAATTCCCAGCTAGTTGCTCGGGAAGTACTGGACAGGAGTCATGTGGTCAATCCATTCAACTATCACATAAAATGAACTCACTTGTTCTAGCTGCTTAAATAACAAAGAGTTAATGCTAGGGGTTCCAGTCAGAATGTCAATATTCAAAAATCCGATAGCCAGAATGTTGACATTTGCAAATGTCAAAATGATGACATGTTTAACATGTCAAGACTAGAATGTTGACAATACATTTTTGAGTTATTTGGGGGCTAGTGTTAGATTTAGGATTAGGTTTAGGGTTGGGCTAAAATAAGCAAGAAACAATGATAAAATTTTGGTGTTGACATGTTAAATAGAGACATTCTGAGCATGACAAAATGTTAGCAATATGTACATTTATAAATGTGTACATTTTCACTGATGACCTGACATCCATTTTACAACATTGAGCGAAATTTAATAGGATGAGAGATTCAGAAAGTGAGAGATTTGGTAAGAAATCTCCAGGTTTTTTTTAAAGCGGCAATCATTTATACTTCCAAATCATCCTGGTTTTGCAGTGTAGAGGATTGCCGCTTTTAAAAAAACTGGAGATTTCTTACCAAATTTCTCACTTTCTGAATCTCTCATCCTATTAAATTTCACCCACTATATCTAGCTAATACTCCATATATTGGTACTGCATACATTGCATTTTTAGATTGCATTTAAGGGACTTACGTTTAATAATGATTCACCATGCTGGACTCAGACTGGGTGAGGCCCAACAGGTAGAGCAAATGCTATTAAAATTCCCCTTAATTTTATTCCTCTATGACAGTGTTTCTCAAGGTAAACCAACAAGTGGATGTTTTCCATATCTCCTGCCGGGACACAGGTGTATATTATTCTTAATTAACTGATACATTACATAAGATTCACAGGTAGTAGAAGTAGTACAGGTTTACTTGTAATTCTGTGAAAAGATCTGGAAAACATGCACTGCTAATGTCTTCTGATGACTGAAGTTAATAAAAAATTCTGTACGCTAACTCCAGGCTTGTATTTGGAAGGCCACTTGAGCCTTCATTTGCAACAACGATGTATCATGATTCATTACAGTCCTTTCTCAAATATTCTTATGCATTTTGTATTTTTAATGTACATACTGTATTTCTGCAAATTGCATTTCTGCTATTGCATGATTGCTATTTCCATCTATTGTTAATAAATAGATCTTTTTTATTTTAAACGGCCTCCTATAAGAGATTCTATACATTCTACTACATGTTGAATTACTCCCCGACTGTTGACTGTCAACCAATAGCCAATAGGTTATCTGATTATGTGATTGGAGCATTCCACACATTGTATCACAATACCTTCACAAGACAAACTGCAATTGTAGTCTTGACACTACTGTTAAAGTCAATTCCTAGGGAATCCTTCAGTAAATAGCCGTTTTGTTTTTTTCAGGGAAAATCACTGAAAAGGCAGACATTTATGTTCATATACTGTAGTTCACAACCTAGGTGAGATCAGGGTTTAATGTGAGCCAGAACGGGGTAGAACTGCTTTCGATAAGTTCCATTTTGGAGGCAGAATGGTTCCACCTCTGTCCGCTCACTTTGCCCCGCTCCATCTCCCCAGCTAACAGCTCCTGATCAACTCATGCCTGTCATAGTGTCACCTGCCTGTGTTGTGCTAATGGTAGCTGGTAATACACCTTCATTGGAAGGGTCATCTGACATCAGCACTGGACAGGTTTAGGGGGTGGAGACAAAGGCAGAGCATCGGGAGCAGCGGTCACTCCTTCACCAGACTGTGTGCAGAGACAATAGTCGGCAGCTCCTCGCACTGCGGGCTTCCATTGTTGTCTCCCTCGCTGCACTGTCTGTTGGAGCTGCTTCATTGTCCCCATTGCCTTCAGCCAGCTGCAGCCCTGTCCCTCACATAGGGGGCAGGGAAACATGTGCAGTCTGTCAGCTGCTGCCCGCTGTGCGGAGGGGATGCGGCAATGGGCATAAAATGGCCATCGCTGTCAGCAGCCCCCTGCACCCCTTACTGCCTTCTCCCCTCTGTGACACTGCCCCCTGCTGCCTCTCCAGCATGGTGTAACCCCGGGGACCATGTAACAGGCACTGCCGGCATTATGTGACTGAGCACACGGCTGCAGGAGTGCTGACCCCGGCCATTCTGCGGCACTAGCACTGACCTCCTCCCTCCTTCCTTCTCTGACAATGATGATGAAGGCAGTGGCATTTTTAACTGTTCGCACTGTGGCCTAAATAGTCTAGAAAAGGTCCTGCTTGCGACTCACAAGGCAGTTGGAGGTCGCGGCCAGGCAGCCAATCAAGAGCCACTGCTGCCTAATTGGCTGCCGGATTGCGAGCTCAGATTGGCTCACAAGTCACGATCCGGAGCGTCATTTGAAATAGCCACGCCGTGGATTGATGGACCTGCTCTGGCACAGCTAAGTTGTCCACCACTCTGCCGGACTGCCTGATTTAACGCTCAGTGCAGTGCACACAGTAACTTCCCCCTGGTACCGTGCATGTAATCACTGGTACTGGGCATCTCACCCCGGGCACTGAGCATACAACCCCTATCATGGAGCATGAAACCCCTGGCAAAAAAGCATGAAACCCCTGCCACTGTGCATGGAACCCCTGGCAAAGAGCATGAAACCCCAGGCATTGAGCAAGGAAACCCTAGCAATGAGCATGTAGGTATGCAGCACTTATGTGGCATAATATGTAATGGGCATTACCGTGTGTGGCATATTGTGTAATTGGCATTACTGTGTGTGGCATAATTTGTAATGGGCATTACGGTGTGTGGCACAATGTATAATGGGCATTACTGTGTGTGGCATAATGTATAATGGGCATCATAGTGTGCATAATCCCCTGTCCCACAAAGCCATACACTAATCCCATTTTTTTTAAGTGTTGGGTTGTTTTGCACTGTGGGGCATAATTCAAATTAGGGGTGGTATTACGTTGCCTGCATTATTCTTTTCATGGGTGTAAAGCTTACAGAGGGGCGCCAAGCATCCTAACACCCACCCTGGCTGTGATATTGTTTTTTTTTTTTTTGGGGGGGGGGGGGGGGGGGAACTGAGCTCCAACACCTCACCAGGACCACTTTAAGCACTGGGTGAGACTGGGAAAAGTTAGTGACTGATGGTTGTGCCCAAGTGCTTCCATTAGGATTCAGTAAGGTCACCACTATTCAGCAGGTAAATAAAGCAACAACCACATGTGACCAAGAGCATAGATATTAGAATCTTGGCTACACTATAGAAGCAAAATGATCTATAAAGAAACAGATTACAGAACATAACAGTCATTTCTTTACAACGTCACCTCTCTAACACACACTTTACTAGAAAATCGAACTGTATTGTCAAGGTATAACTGTCTAAGTGCTTGCAAATTTTTGAGATGTGGCTAAACAAATGTTCAAGCTATTAGTGATAACATGACATAGAGGAAGGGATAAATGTATTGCTTTTCCCATCAATAATACACTTCATGATGTTGCATTTGAAATAGAGATTTTCAATTTTATTAAGGTACAGATGCTTCTTTCACTTACTATTACTGTAGGAAACTATAGAAAACTTCATTCTGTTTAGTAGTAAGCTGTATCTAAAAGAAATGTTGCATTGATGATCGCTGGCTATTGATAAACCAGCAAGGGATTTTCTTATATTTGATAAAAATGATTCCCTCTCCGCAGTCCTGTTGTCAAAAACTGCACACAGTTATTTTCAAAGGTGAAGTGCTCCAAAATGTATACTATGTTTTTAAGGGTGGAAACCCATCCCATACCGGAGTTATACTCAGCTAAATATCTTTCTATGGTTATTGAACTGCTTCATATTTGTATAAAATAACAATAAAAAAAGAATAATAATTGAACTTATGAATATCTTACATAAATAATCAGTATACAAATGAAAATATGCACTTATACAGTATTACCCATAATCCTCTGCAGCTTTAGGACCAGGCCAGTCTATCATTGCCATTAATTTCAACCATTGCTCATCTGTGACAAAGAAGAGGGTTTTCTTTATTAAAGCTGTGTGTTACCAAATTAACTAAATCATTTTGTTTACAATTGCTTCTGTGACAAAAGCAATTGGTTTATGTCAGTGTTGCTTTAACCACTAACCAATTAAAACAGAGGGCCTTATTCTGGTCGATGCGTAATTTTCCGAATTCTTACGGATGGCGTTTTTTAGCCGTTTGCGCATGCGTGTGCAACGCAAGGTCTCCGTACTCGTTCTCACTAATACCGTACAGAAATATGCACCGCATTCACAAGGAAATATGGGCGTAATATGGGCGTCATTCAGAACTACACAGGGGCGTAGTTTCAAAGTGGGCTAAACTGGGCGTAAACATGGGCGTACACGAGGGAGTGCACTAATTCTGGTAGGCGTGCAGACAGCACACCGACTGCACATGAACAAAAAGGCAGGAAATATGCGGTCTTCATAAGCAAGTATTGCTTTGTGGACACCACTCGGTCATGCGCTAGGCATTCGGAACGCCCAATCAGTACGGGCGCACCTGAACCAATGTCAGCTGAACACAATACAATCCACTCCTTTACTCATTACTCATTAATTACACTCTTGTCATTGCTTCAATTGGAACCATTGCAGCTTAAATGGACCATTACAAAACACACAAATATATGCTCAAAGCACGGCTGCATTTGTTACACACATTTACACTGCAAGCAATGGACAGAACTTGCTATCACTAATATAAATATACATGTCACTTTTACATACACCAATAACATCGGTGCGTACGGGCAGGTTCCCGTCCATTCTGACGCGGTAAGACCGTGCAAACGCTGTAAGACCGTGCAGAATATGTGTGTGTCCACCGCACACGCAAGGTTTGGATGTCGTCCGTAAACACACCCTGGTCTTCTAGTGGGAGTCCGTCCGTATGCGGAGGTCCGGTGGGCGTTTCTTCGGACGATGTCCGCACAGCGTGGCGTGTGGACCGCTCCGAAAGAATTCGGAAATTTAGCACCAACCAGAATAACCTCCAGAGTATGGGCCAGAAGCACTAAGATTCCAAAATGATAAAATGGAGAGTAATAAACAACCAACCAATCAGCTCCTGTCTGACATTTTTCACCATTACACCATCTGTACTGCCCAATATAAATATATATATATATATATATATATATATATATATATATATATATATATATATGATGTTCTGGACCTTGATCAAAATACTTTGAAAGATACGGACTCCATAAAAAATGACCTGCTTACCCCTGCTATAGAGCATAAGCGCTATTTCACATGTTCCGGCTCCTGCCGCACACAGTAGTTGTTAATGGACATGATTGTGTCCATTCACACGGGACGGCCACGGCCCGGCTGCCCGGTTGCAGCCGGATCCCACCACTGGAAGGGATGGCTGTGGCCATGCCCACCATTGTAAACTGATGTGTGCGGCACAGCTTCCTGGACGTGCGGGGTTTCGCCGACCGGCAGGAGCCGGAGCGTGTGAAATAGGCCAAAGGCAACTATAGGGAAATACCAGCAAAAGCTGGCATAACCCCCTGCACCGAACCCCGGCATAGGCTAAATTTTGCCCCTTAACATCTACAGTAATTGCATGCATTGTTTTAATATTTTTTTTCATTAAAATTCAAGGTAATCTAATGGTAATTTACAGTAATGAATACATTAATTACTAATTAACCAAGTGTTCTTTTATCATTGGTATATTGAAATCATACTTTATTCCCACCAGAGGATAACTTAATTAACTATTATACATTTTGGAATAATTTGTTCATATTTTCAATTTTAATATAAACTCAAGTGTTGAACTGATATGAGAGAAATAACTGGAAACACACAACTGCTTATTTATTACCTGTTATTTATATAATGCACACATATTCCGCAGCGCTTTACAGAGAATATTTGAACATTCACATCAGCCCCTGCCCCAGTGGAGCTTACATGGTAGAAACATTCTATAATCTCTTTTTCTATTTACAGAGATATCAACATGAGTCATTTTACTGGGCCAATATTTTTTCACCCCTGTGGTTACAGTTGACTTTCTTGCTGAATTAATCTGGGCTCCATTCATTAAGAGTTGTTAAAAGCTTGGTTTACATCAATTAGTTAATTGAGGCCAGTTTAATTAAATCAGAAAATCAGACCTCAAAACAAGAGTTGACAAATATATCCTAAATGAAATGGGTCAGCCTGACAACTATTCAATGAACATGTGTAGTCTTTCCTAGAACAAACTAAGCATGGACTGATTTGCCGATGTATCCTCATACACTGGGCATTTCTATGCCATATGGTGAGAAATGCCAGAAGCAAATGAGACACAGGGGGTTATTCTAGTTGAATCACTCCCCTGCGCGTTCGCACAGGGGAGCGATTTCTATGCGCATGGACAGCCTCTTTGCGCGAGCAGGTAAAGCAAATTATTCACCAGCCGCTCGCATACAGCAGTGCAGGTTGTCACGCAAATGGGAACGCCTAGCATTCATGGGCATTCCCATAGAAATGTACCCTTTATGTGAGTGCGGGGGGGGCGGGCATCTGTCTGCAGATGGATGCTGCCCACCTGCTTCCCGCACAGGGCACTCATAGATCTACCAGAGAGGTGTCTTAGATCTGCAAGTGCTTGAAAAATCACTCGATGTTCGCTGACCATTGATTTTACCCCCTGGGGAAATCGGCGTGCAGGGGGGCAATCATGCTGGTGTCGGCAGAAGCTGCAAAATTCTCAGCTTTGTGCGTCAACCAGAATCACCCTCACAATCACTGAGAAGTGGCATACTGTGTAGTTCTCTGAACATTTTTGCATCTTAGTTGCATTGAACCAACAAGAGAGTCAATTTGGCAAAAATGAAACCAGAATAAATAACAATACATCTGTAATTACAAAATGGTTGCCTTTTATCATGCTTCTGCAGAGTTTAAAGGAGCGAGTCTGTCCTCACATTCTCCATATTACTGACAGCAGTCACACCCGCATACTATGCAGGAATCTATGACCTGCAAATTTTCTTTGTTCTAGGGAATAGCATTGCCACCTAGCAACAGCTCCCACCCAACACTCCCTAGACCTTGCTATGTTTTTTGCTTTCTCTAACTACATTACTATAATCCTGTATCTGTTTCTATGTCCTTTCAGGTGCACCAAAAGGCCAGAAGAATCAACAGGCACAGCCACCTAATGAGAACAAGTAGCTTCATCTGGCTCCTAACTTAATTGTCCAAGATGACCATTTGGTCCTACTTATTGGACTTTATCCATTATAAACAGAATCTCTCAGTTCCAGTCAGTTCTTATTAGTTCTTGTTTCACTAAGAGGGTTTAAGATTTGAGTAAAAATCTTCATGTTGCACCTATTTGTTCTCTGTCATTATTCCTTACAAGAATGACAAAGGTATTTTTCTCCATATTGTTCTACTTTGGGATTGCCATCGGCAAGCTTCAGAAAAACCTGAGCTCGGGAGAGGGGTCAGGGGAGCGTGCGTGCAAGTGACTGGAGTACGTGCATGCTTGGTGCTCCAGACCTGCCCTTAAAGTCATAGGAAAGGTAAGTGAAACATTTTCACTTTACCTTTCCTGCGCCGTCGGGAGGCTTGACCACCAAACCCACCAGCTGTTTGTAGGTGGCAATCCTATTCCCTACAACAAAGAAAGTTTGCAGGTCATAGATTCCTGCAAACTACTGTACTATGGACTGCATTGGCTGGAATGTCTTACTGAAGGATGCCATGTATTTACCAATTTCAGCCTGGTCTGGCTATCCCAGAGGGAGGAAATCCCTCCCAATGGGACTGCCTGTCCTTCATGTGACTAAAAGGTAGGACTTCCATTAGAAACTCACTGTAAGTCACAGTGTATACAATGGAGTCACAAACTGCAACTGGCTCAATGAGGTGGCAGTTTTTACTTAGAGATTTGGTAGCCCATAGGTACAATCTGCGACAGGTAATAAAGTATATTTGCTCTTGATATCAGCCATTTGTTTTCTCTTATTTATACACTACTGTACTTGTTAATATTCATGGCTCTGCTTCTGGTTATCATGTCAAAACATAAAGCGTTCCGGAGCTTACTAATTTTTTTACAGGTGCTTTTTATCGGATCCGATATGATATCCCGGCGGTCGGAATCCCGACACTGGAATCCCGACCGCCGAAATCCCGACAAGGGGGGGACATGGATCGCCCCCCCTTGCGGGCTCGCTGCGCTCGCCACGCAGCGGGCCCGCTGCGCTCGCCACGCAGCGGGCCCGGTGCCTCGCTACGCTCGGCACGCTATTTTATTCTCCCTCTATGGGTGTCGTGGACACCCACGGAGGGAGAAAGTTTCGGGATTTCGGCGGTCGGGATTCCGACCGCCGGGATCCCGACCGCCGGGAAATTAACCGCATCCCCTTTTTATCATGTTTTGATACTAAAGTGTTATTATGTTTTATTTATAATAGCACACGCAAGCTTCAGAATAGAGTATTATCTAAAAATGCACAGAGATACATATTTACTAAAAAATATATCCCATCTTCCTTCCCCCATCCCACCAAGATAACGGCTTCTTTAAAATCACTCTGTGTGCGTCATAAAGTCAGGGATACAGTTAATTATGTAGATTTGAATTTGCTCAGGGGTATGGTAGGAATATGATAAAACATAAGACTTCATAGGACCTGACAGCAAATGTGTGACTTACAACTGACTGACAACAGTTTTTCTGTCCTTTAAGCACATACAGTCCAATCTGGAGTCTCTGCATGCAGTCATGTCACATTAACTTCTGCCTGCTGGGATTTGGGCACGGACCATCAAGTTTTACCTCCAGAATGAAGCACTGACATCCAAAGCTTGAAATTTACCATACTTCACTAGTAAAGGCTGCTTTCATATTTCACAAGGGATCTGTGGCCCAGTATATGATATGTGATGACAAAATAGGCATGCGAGTGATGTACGTTTTACTTAGGAAGAAAACAACAGGGGATCGTGGGACTTGTCACAATGGCATGTCTGTTCAGTGTACTACATGAAATTCAACATGTGATTATGGGGCCGATCTATCAATTATCCAGCTTTAGTTTTAGCCCTAAAGCAGGATCATTTAATTATTTGTCATCACTAATCGGGGGATAAGAAATAATTGTTCTGCGGAAGGTATTAAAAATGTTCCGTCGAAACAATCGCTATGGAAATGGCTATACCCGGTGATGACCTCCAGCAGCTACATTACTTAACGGCAGCTTTAAAAGTCCTCTGTTTCTTCAGAGGGCCACTACACATGTGATGTATATCTTACAGCAGATCTGGAGCACCGTGGACAGTAGTGGAATGGGTATGGGAAAAGGTATTTAAAAAGTCAATAGTTAGATAATCATTTTTGGTAACTTATTTTTATTTATTTTAGTTTAAAAGTGGAGTGTGTGCTATACGCCAGACATCTTGAGAAAGATAGACAGGGGATAATTCACTAAGGTGGGTGTTCTATTGAAGATGGGCTGTTACAATGGGCAACCAATCAGAATCGACTTCTTTAGCACCTTCTAGAAGATAATAAATAGAATCTGATTGGTTGTCCATAGCAACATCCCCTCTTCCATAGAACTTCCATCTTAGTAATAAAGCTAAAAGAGCAGGGGAGGCAGCCAGTTGAGGGGTGTGAAAACATCCATGTGATGCTGTATTATTTGATACATTTATTTAATATCGCATCAGCATATAAACATAGAATTTGACAGCAGATAAGAACCACTTGGCCAATCTAGTCGGACTCTTTTTTTAACTGTATTCTTACCTGAAACCATATTAGATCCGTAGGGCCCTATTTATTAACGATGCCTACCCACTGTAGCACTTCCATCTTTCAGTATTTATCAAACTTAGTCTACCACTGTTTGCCCCAGAACCGCTCTCGCCAGCTATAGCTATAGACCTTATTGCTGTAAAGGTAACCCAGCTCTGCCGTTTTGCCTTCAGTGAAGCCTTCTGAGAATTGCCCCATATGAAGCTGTCATACACATGCTCAGACTGGTGGTCGCATATGCACATGACACAAAAGCCCATTGCTGGCTGCCAGAAAGAGAGCGAAGGATCGATACTCTGAATACCAGCTGCATTTTTGTTTGTATCACAGTAATACTAAACCAATAATTCAGCTGGTGTTATTTATCATTGATACGTGGGACCCTTAGATCTTTGTAAGGTACCACTGAGTTTTAGTGTTCTATTGCATAATCTCCTACGTTTCAGCAATGATATGTGAAGCTTTATTTAAATATCGCAAATAAAATGCAGAAAATGTACATCAGGCCCTATGTGTGATGTATTATTATTCAGGATTGCTGCACTGTGAGACTTATGCTGTTCCCCATGATTAGGACACTTTTTAGTATTGATGCAATAAAACAGAGGCTGAATGCAGAAGATACAGATAACACACACTTGTCTACTCTCCCGGAAGTTGCAGGAGACTCACAATGTTTCCAGTAGTCTTCCGCAACCCTGGGTTGGTGGGCAGATCTTCCACATTCCCCCCATCCTAGTGAAGAAGGCAGGATGGGGAAATCAGTGCTGAAATCACAACATAGCTGCCTACCCTCCTGCATTCTGCAGGAAACTCCCTGAAATAAGAGCAATCTCCCTCTCTCCCTCATTAATCTAGGAATCTCCCTCATTTCACCTAACCCACATTACACTGTTACATTTTTTGGGGAAAAAAAGGAATCATAGATAGATACATTTATCTTGTGAAAACGTGGTTAAAAAACAGTCCTACACCATGAAATATCTGTTCATATTGCAAGATATACAAACATGCATCCTTTTACTGTGCAGCTGTGCCTATTTACATAAATTATCATGGAGCACTAAACTGCTGATGCAAATGTTAGAAAAAAAGCAAAGCAATGTGGGAAAGTAGCATGTTTTAAAAGTAAAAAAGGCACAATGATTATAAAAGTTGGCTTTAGTTTTTATAGATGATAATATGTTTCTATATTTATATTATAAATGACATCCCTATTTATTTCATAAGGCATTTTTTTATTTTAAATAATAGCATAAAATGAGCTTTTACTGTTTAAAAACCATCCTCAGCTGTTTTGTGGCATAGATATTTCTTTGTACCACATATAATACCCAGAGCTCTTTTCATACAGTACAGTAAGTATTATACATAAATGAGCAAAAACAATAAAATGGCTTAAACCTGGGATATGGACACAGGGTCCGTCCTGTACATTACACTGTCAAAACACAGAATAAAGGCAGTATAAACTTGGTTAATGGGTAACTGCAGGGGTGGGGGTGGGGGTATTAATATATATATATATATATATATATATATATATATATATCCCCCCCTCCCCCAGCAGCAGCTCATTTATGTATCCTGTAACTGCGGTAAAACTTGTGTGGCATCATATAAATAAACAATAATAGTAATACTAATAATAGCAGCTTAATAAAGTTTATTGGTGTTTAATAAACTCATATTTAATATACAACAACATTTAGTATCCATACCTATTTTGCATTCTGCATAAATTAAAGTTTAGAACTATGCATTTTATTTACAATATACTTATATTATGACATTTTTCAGTTGAAATAGGGTACTGCGTGTGAAGTTAATAGCATGGTGTCCACATGACATTTACAGGCACACAAACTCCTCACAAACCTTGAGGTCATGCGTTCAAATCCTGATTAAGGCAGTATCTGTGTGAGCTATGTATATTCACTTTGTATTATTGAGCATGCCCAGCCTGCTCTATTTTCCACAAAATTCAGAAATATAAGTTAACTGGCTTCTGATCAAAAAAATGAACCCTTGTGTGTATGTTTGTCCATGTCATAAAGAATATAGGTCCTTATTCAGCATCCATCAGTGATCATCGGAAATAGCTACAGTAGTAGTTGATTTTCGCTAATCTGGGCAGCACGGTGTAATGGTAAGCACTACTGCCTCACAGCACTGAGGTCATGGGTTCAGTTCCCCTCATGGCCCTAACTGTGCAGAGTTTGTATATTTTCCCTGTGCTTGCGTGGATACTCCGGTGGATACTCCAGGTACTCCGGTTTCCTCCCACACTCCAAAATTATTCTGGTAGGTTAATTTGCTTCCAACAAAATTAACCCTAGTTAATGAATGAATGTGTGTGTGTATATGTGGTAGGGAGTATAGATTGTAAGATAACCTGGGGCAGGGATTTATGTGAATGTTCAAATATACTCTGTAAAGCGCTGCGGAATATGTGTGCAATTGTAAACCTTTGGTAATAATATTAACAATCTGCGCATGCAGGTGCACAGAGCGCTCATGTGTGACTCCTTAATCTGTGGTTGCATCTAAGAAAATGTGACCACAGTCTAAAGGCCGCCATACACTATGCGATTTGGGCCCAATTTGACCCGATTCGGAGAAATCGGGCCGTGAAATCGGGCCAAATCGCATGTGCAGACATCCCATCCGACCCGATGCGCGGTCCCGTGCGCATCGGGTCGGATTCGGGAGGTCGGACGGGCTGCACATAAGATTTGTTAAATCTTATGTGCAGCCCAAGGCGGGCAGGGGACGCAGCGTATAGTACGTGCAGTGGAGGGAGCCGAGCGGGGGACTGTAAGCAGGGAGCCGGGCTAGAGAGGCAGTGGGCACACTATCCTGGGCGGGGGGAATGCCGCAAATAGATACTTCCAGGCGGTGAACGCCGCAAGGGGATCAGAGACAGAGACCGGGTAGCGTAGGGGAAGCCGGGCACATAGAAATGAATGGACAGCCAGTAATTGGCTGAGAGCTCTCTGACTGAGAGAGCTCTCAGCCAATAACTGACTGTTAATTCATTTCTATGTCCGTCCGCTGCTGCCCGGCTTCCCCTACGCTACCCGGTCTCTGCTCTCTGGTCCCCTCGCGGAGTTCACCGCCTGGACCAGTGCGCCCACTGCCTCCCTTGCCTGGCTCCCTGCTTGCAGTCCCCCGCTCGGCATCTGGCTCCCTCCACCGCAGGTACTACAGGCTGCGTCCGCTGCCTGCTTGCAGCCCCCATGCCCTGCTCAGCTCCCGGCTCCCACTGACAGCAGCTCCCGGGGGGACTGCATGTGATAAATCGCATGCGATTTATCACATGCAAAACCTGTCACATCAAGTATCAGATTGTATGTGACCCCCCCAGGGGAGTTGTCAGTAGATTAGGTCCGACTTGTCCTTCGGACAAGTCGGCCTAATGTATGGGGGCCTTAAGTGCCGGCAGGGGGAGGCAAGTTTGGGCCACTGTAACCCAAAATGCTTCACTAGTGCGCTTCACTATTCTACGAAGCACAATATTTTGCAATCCCGGGAAGCGACTTAGATGCTATCACTGGGAGTTCAAAGTCAAGCTGAATCAGGCCCATAGATTGCAAGCTCTTTGGGCAAGGACTAATGTGAATGACTAGATATTATTTGCAAAGCACTGTGTAATATATGTAGGCTTGTATACAATGCTAATAAATATATAGTTATTAAACAACAGAAAACACCATTGTTTGGGCTCTGTGCATCAAAAGTAATTGTTAAATTTGCCGAGGCACAACTTGTTAATGATAGGGATCAGTGATCAACGCAGTCCAGACATTTTCTTATGGAATACGTCATAGCTGTATACAGTTTATGGTACTCTGTCTTGCAATTTACAGCGCACAATAAAAACCAATAAGTCTTCAGGAAATTAGTAATAACATTTTTATTGTATTTGTTGATTTGTAGTGTTTACATGTCTACCAGCAAGTATGCTGTCACATCAGTCATATGGAGTAATTCAATTATGTAGATATGTTATCATAGCAAAACATGTCTGTTTAAAGCATACATTTTTGACATTTATTGCACATGAGATTATTAAATATGAAAGTACATATATGTATGTAAATCTATGTCCAAAGGACTTTTAGATCATATGACCTAACACACACTTATTCATCATAATAATGAAATTTAAAAAACTAAATATAATTTCCTTTTGCTATGATTGCAAATACACCCACTCAGCAGCTTTATGGAACTCCTGTTGTTGCTATCCTTTACAATTGTTTTTCTGTTGGAGGGTGCTGAACAAGACTCAGTGTTGCCTGTCTCATTGACTTCCGTGATCAAAAGTGACATTATGTTGTGAGTTCATTTTTTCTGTATATGGGATAAAGAATTTGCTTGTCTTCCCCAGCACCAATTCTTTTATAGTATTACATTTTGTAGGTCAAAGTCATTTTGCCCTTGAAAGAATTAGGAAATATATAAAGCGGACCCACACCTTAAAGATTCGATTTCCCAGAATGCCTTGGAGGCTGATTACAAAGAAGCTCCATTTTACTGCTTAAATTTACTGTGGCTAATAAATGTAGGACAGATTAGGTTCAATCATTTGTTCCTCCTGTGGAACCTACATTGTGAATATCTGCACATGTACTGGTACATACGTGTGTTTTGTGATGAACGGAGTCTTTTAAATGTGTACGTGTGTGTGTGTGTGTGTGTGTGTGTGTGTGTGTGCAACTCCGCATTTGTCAATTAACAATGAATAATTAATGAGGCTGACTTAGTTACAGTTTTTAATAAACATACAAAGTAGTAAAATGCATAACAGTTATAAATAGAACGTGCATACGATATTTTTAATTAGATATTTTTGTTTTCAAGTTATGATATTAAAATCTCAATATCCTTGTATATATTTTATTTATTTTGGGTAACTTTTCTGTACGTACAGTAAAGTAGTTACATTACCAATTATCCCTTTAAACACTATGATCTTTAAATGACTCCCATTAATGTTTTTTTTTTTTTCTCTTCTAAATGGTAATTAAATCTCTCATATTCTTCCTATCTCTGTAAGCACTATGTTGTGGTTTTATGACCCATTCCTAAATGATTGGGAAGTAACAGACCATTATTGTGTTATTTAATAGCAGGCAGGAGTCCTTGAGGATAATTTTGTCTTTGTGAGGTCAGTGGTTAAGGTCATCAGAAAAGGTTTTGGTTGAAAAATTTAATAGTATAGCAAATGTATGTATAAATGAACCATGCTTTGATCTGCCAGCACAATTTACTTTGGCAAAAAAAAACATATGTACAGACTTCTCTTCTCTACAGCATATACTGTTTTTATACTAGTGTATGCTGTAAATACCTTTAGTCTATAGTATTATATTGTACACCGTACACTAACACCCTATCCCAGCAACCTTCATTCTAGTACTATATTATTTCAGAAAACTGATTTATCATTATATACAGTTTTGACTTTGATTTAGTACCTTTGAAATAAAAAAAAAACAATTTATAGTAATAAAAAAAAGTAATATGACTTCATTGAATTTTGTTGGGTCTTAATTTCCTTTTACTGTTTTAGCTTCAGCAGAGCATAAGCACTTCCATGGATTTGGATATGCTTCTCTAACAATATCTGTAATTAAAAAGCTCTGATTCTGAGAAATATATCGTCAAATATGTTTATTTTCGTAGATATTAAATACAACAGTATATTGTATCTAAAATTATATCCAGTACTAATGTTATCTGTTGAAGCCTAAGGCAATATATGTCACAGCCAGATATATGCTTTGTGCTATGTGCAAATTAATTGAAAGTTGTGCCAATAACGTCATGAAGTTAGTTGATCAATATGGTGTCTGAATTCATTGCATATAAAATGAGTTGGGTTTTCCGCTAATGGTGTTGTTAGAGTGTGTCACTGATCAAAACTATACCCTTAGTACTTATCCCCTAGCATTCAGTGCTAGGTGATTGTTCAGTAGACCTGCACACCTTGAGAAATTTAAATGAATATTGGCTAATGATTTTCTGGCAAGCTTCTTGAATACTGTTCTGTCTGCTTTTTAATTGGATCACTGTGTACTAATCTGACTTGTCACCTGACCTCCGCTTGCTTATACCATTTGTTGCTATTTATGCTTTTTTGTTCAGTTTTTGGCTTATACTCTTGACTCCTAACTCTCTGCATCTATTGGTTACCAGTGGAGTAGGCCATTCAGTCTGTCTTTGGACCTTGCTTTGTCTAACCCTTGCATGCTTATAACTGTTAGCTATGTACTGACATTTTAGTGGCATGATTCTACGATACAGCTAAGCAACATTTAACCCATAAATGCCAAGTGAATTTGTCAACATTGGTGTGAAAATTGCCAAACAAAATTTTTATTCATCATAAGGACCTGTAATGTTTAACTTATATAGGAAATATAATGTTTATTACACATTTTTTATTTACATTTATATAACAAACGTGAGCGACGCTGGCATTTGTAGCTGATATTTTGTGCATCTCTCACAGAGATGTTGGCACTCAAAGTTTTAAAGACACCTGTTTAAATGTGATTTCTCATTATGGGGGTTTTCAATCTGGGATTCTGACTGTCGGAATGTTCCGAAAGCTGGACTCCTGGGCTGTTTCCATCCAGTACTCAACAGTCAGAATTCAGTGTTCTGACTGTCGAGCAGAACCGGCCTTAGGCATAGGCAAACTAGGCAATTGCCTAGGGCATTGGGAATGCCTTGGGGCATCAGCAGCTTCTGCTGATTAAAATGATATGCAGCATGCCTATATTCTGTGTGTGAGTGAGGCTGTATCTGCATATGAAATAGTGTATTCATGGAAATCACTGTAACATAGCATTCCGTATGCAGGTACAGCCACAGTCGCACACAGAATATATTCATGCCACATATTTTAATCATCGGAAGCTCCTTGTGTGCGCTGGTCATAACAATGCAAATAAGATGAATTTTCATCAAAAAAGGCCCCCAACGTTAGCAGAACTGGCCAGGAGAGCTGCATGGCCTATTGAGGCAAGATGTATGAGGAAACATCTGTATCCAAACAAAGGCAGAGGTCACAGTGTTAGCGGCTGTGCGAGTGCTGTCTGTGGGTGGGTTGGTTGTGCAATAGTGTTCGGCATATGTGTAAGGGGCATTATGTGTGTCATGTATAAATGCATTAATAATGTGCAACATATGTGTAATGGGCATTATGTGCGTCATGTGTATAAGGGCATTAATAATGTGCAACATATGTGTAATGGGCATTATGTGTGTCGTGTATAAGGGCATTATTAATATGCAACATATGTGTAAGGGGTATTATGTGTGTCATTATGTGTATGAAGGGCATTAATAATGTGCAACTTATGTGTAATGGGCATTATGTGTGTCATGTGTATAAGGGCATTAATAATGTGCAACATATGTGTAATGGCCATTATGTGTGTCATGTGTATAAGGGCATTAATAATGTGCGACATATGTGTAACAGGCATTATGTGTGTCATTATGTGTATGAAGGGCATTAATAAAGGTTGGCATAATGTGTAAGGGGCATTATTGTATATAATGACATTAATAATGTGTGTCATGTGTAAGGGGCATTACTGTGTGGAATTATCAGGGGTGCAGAGAGAAAGGGGTAGGGGGTACAAATTACCCAGGCCAAAGTCTGATGGAAGGGCCCAGTGGGGGCCCCGGGCTCCCTCCCCTTAAGTGACAGCAGCAGCTGCAGCTCTTCTCCTCTGCACAGCACACACTGCTTTGTGCTGGGATGCAGTGTGGCCATGGAGGTGCTTAAAATACAATATTTTCTCAGGATTTTTTCTAAGGGTATAATGTGAATAATGTGAGGAGTAATGTACAAAAGGTAAAGTGGTACTACTGTGTGATGTAATGTGAATAAGGGACACCATCGCATGATATAATGTGAATAAAGTTGCACTATTGTGTGGCATAATTTGAATTGGGGGTACTATTGGGTGGCCATGCCCCTTCCCAGCAAGAACACACCCCTGTTTGGGCTGCGCACCAAATGTGTGCACTGTTTCTATTTAAAATATTGCGAGTAGGAGCACCAAAATGATGACTGCTATGATGAGGGTTGATGGTGCTGGGAAAGGGGGCACCAGCCAAAATCTTGCCTAGGGCGTCATTTAGGCTAGGGCCGGCTCTGCTGTTGAGTGTCATAAAGTCTGTGGATCATTGAAACCGCTGCCATTTTGGCAAAAGCTGGCTGCAAATTTGACAATCCACACCAGTTTCAGACATTACAGAATCTCCATAAGGCTCGCCTCCTGCCAGGATGCCAAGTCTGATATTTATTCTATTGGAAATATTGTCAGACTATATTTAAAAAATGTTTTTTTTTTTTTAAACAGAGTGTATATATTGCCATATTGTATTTAAAAAAAAGGGTGTTTTTTTGCCATTTGGTCCCAATTTGAGAAAAAGGCTAACAAAAAATCATATCCAGAAATGTTAAAGTATTATTTTTTCTAGAGATGAAGGCCTCTAGGCAGATACTCATAAACAAGAATAATAAAAATAATAGAAAAAAGCAGCGCTAATAATATCAATTAAATCAATGAAAATTATTTAATATCAATGATACACATAAAACACATGAGTTAAAAACAATAAATGAATAATTGTTGGACAAAATGGTTATAATCACCAATAAATTGATAGTTCGACCTGCATTGATCCCAGTTGATATATAGGATGGAGTCCTTATTAGCGACTTTATGGTATCCTGATGATGTTTGTAATGGACTCAACCGATGGCACGAGGTGTAATTAGCCAACTCGGGAGTCCTCACTGCTGAGAGTGGTCAGGTGTTCATACTAATTCGGGCAAGGGACTTTCAGAAATAAACAAAGTCCGATCAAAATGATGAGCAGGTAAAGATGGTCCTTTGGTGTAGAGAAAAGTCTTTAAACCAAATTGGGTCCAAAAGGCAACAGGCACCAATGCATTTCGCAGTACTACTGACTGCTTTATCCTTGATAAAGCAGTCAGTAGTACTGCGAAACGCATTGGTGCCTGTTGTCTTTTGGACCCAATTTGTTTATTTGTTTATTTCTGGAAGTCCCTTGCCCAAATGAATATGGACACCTGACCACTAGCAGCGTTGAGGACTCCCGAGTTGGCTAATTACACCTCGTGCCATCGGTTGAGTCCATTACAAACATCATCAGGATACCATAAAGTGGCTAATAAGGACTCCATCCTATATATCAATTAAGATCAATGCAGGTCGAACTATCAATGTATTGGTGATTATAACCATTGGGTCCAACAATTATTAATTTATCGTTTTTAACTTATGTGTTTTATGTGTATCATTGATGCCATTGGTTGAGTCCATTACAAACATCATCAGGATACCATAAAGTGGCTAATAAGGACTCCATCCTATATACAGTAGGAGCAAGTTTCATCTTTGCTCCTTTGGCCATGGCTAGCCATGGCCAGCCATGGCTATTCTATTGTTCTCAGCTGCAATACGTATTGTATTGCAGCTGAGAACAATAGAATAGCCATGGCTAGCCATGGCTAGCCACGCCCAAAGGAGCAAAGATGAAACTTGCTCCTACTGTATCAACTGGGATCAATGCAGTTCGAAATATCAATGTATTGGTGATTATAACCATTGGGTCCAACAATTATTCATTTATTGTTTTTAACTTATGTGTTTTATGTGTATCATTGATATTAAATCATTTTAATTGATTGAATTGCTGTTATTAGCGCTGCTTTTTTCTGTTATTTTTATTATTCTTACTTTCCAGGGAGCTGACTACTCCCATAAGCAGCAGCTTTGGGCTAACAACTCACGGCAAGTGCTCTATACTAACCGTTGGTTAGTAGTTTTTCCTCAGGTACTCATAAACAGCCTGTTCATTCACTTACTCCATGCTGCACTCCTTCCAGAGACCAAAGCAGTTCTGTGAACTCAAAGTCCCATCGCAGATCACATTAGTCTGCAAACTTTAAGAAAAATTAAATATAACTTAGAAAAAAATTTTCTGGCAACTGTTAGAATGGATGTACTGTATAGATTGTAAGCTTGCAGCAGGGCCCTCTAACCTCCAAGGCTGTCTGTTGTTACCCAGTTTGTTTTATCACTGTCTAGTATTGTAAAGCACAACGGAATCTGCTGCGCTATATAAGAAACTGTAAATAAATAAATAAATAATAGTAGTCATCATCATTTTTGAAATGCCTCAAAGCTTTGCGGAGAGCATAACATACAGAACAGAACAGGAAGATGGGAGGTTAATAAAAAGGTGAGGATCTGCGGAGAAAGGTTAGAGAGGACCATGCTCATGACAGTTTACAATCCAGAGGGCAAGCCTCTGTAGCTCAGAAGCATAGTGTAGTCAGATAGAGTGGTGTAATAAAAGACAGAAAGATTTACTGATCCACATCACCTTGCTTTCTGAACATTTTTTATACTTCGACATTCTATTCAAAGGTCAAAGACTCCAACTAAAAAACCCTCCTTGCACAAATTGCAAAACTTGATTCTGAGAATACGGACTACAAATTTATTAAATGCTTTAACAAAACAGGATGATTTTGCCATGTACAGATGGAGCACCTCTCACTATTGCTTCACCAGCGCCAGAATCTGGCCCCTGGCGACGCGTGTCTCAGTTTCCCGTCAGGGCCGTTTCTAGACAATTTAGCTCCCAGGGCAAAGAAATAAAAATGCGCCCCCCCCCCCCCCCCCCCCAATATATAACATGGTACAGAAGAAATTGCGCGCACCGAAGGCGCGCGCGCTGAAATAGGGGGTGTGGTTTATTTGTCGAAAGGGGCATGGCTTAATATAAGGGGTTTGGTCTAGCAGGACAACAATTACCTTACATCTCACTTTTGCGACCTGCATGACCAGACATTGGTTACTGCAGGAATTGTCATTGTCCTCCCGCACTTAAGTTGGCCAGCTGAAGGCCACACAGTGACCTAGTACACCTCACAGATCAAGGCCAATGACAGCCTACTTAAATCATTATACACTATTTATCCGTGATTCCAATAACACATTACGCAGCACACTGTGATGACAATTACACCTTATGTCGCACACCATGATGACAATTACACATTATGTCGCACACCTTGATGACAATTACACATTATGTCGCACATCATGATGCCCATTAGACCCCCACACTGTGATGCCCGTTACACTCCACACTGTAATGGCAATTACGCAATACTCCCCACACCGTAACGCCTATTACACATTCGGTACTTGTGTAATATCTGGGCGCCCGATTTTTTCATTGTATTGCATCGCATCGCATGCAATATAGTGGCATACAATTCATGCGATGCGATTTTTCATTGTAAAGACCCGATTTTTTATTGTATAGTCACCCATGGGTGATTTCATACCCCCACTATCCAACTACGCATGGAGTTGATCTTATATAGTGTGGCGAGCGCAGCGAGCCACCGAGCCGGAAGCGTGGCGAGTGCAGCGAGCCCCACGAGGGGACGCGGAATACATGTAAAGTAATCTGCGTCCGCTCGCCACACTACAGTATATAAAATCAACTCCATGCTTAGTTGGATAGTGGGGGTATGAAATCACCCATGGGTGACTATCCAATGAAAAATCGGGTCTTTACGATGAAAAATCGCATCACATAGCATGCCTTAAGTAGTGGCATGCGATGAAAAAAATTGGGCGCCCAGATAATACACAAGTACCACACATTCTGCCCCACGCACCGCTGCTGCCGTTTACTAATATGCCCCCACAGTGCCAGATATGCCCCCACAGTGCCATATATATATATATATATATATATATATACCCCCACAGTGGCAGATACACACCCACATTGCCACACATATGCCCCCACAGTGACAGCTATGCACCCACAGTGCCACACATATGCCCCCACAGTGCCACAGATTCGCCCCCACAGTGCCATACATATATGCCCCCACAGTGGCAGATATGCCCCCACAGTACCACATATATATGCCCCCACAGTGACAAATATTCCCCCAGTGCCACAGATATGCCCCCACAGTGGCAGATTTGCCCTCACAGTGCCACACATATGCCACACATATGCCCCCACAGTGACAGCTATGCACCCACAGTGCCAAATATGCCCCCACAGTGCCACAGATATGCCCCCACAGTGCCATACATATATGCACCTACAGTGCCAAATATGCCCCCACAGTGCCACAGATATGCCCCCACAGTGCCATACATATATGCCCCCACAGTGCCACACATATATGCCCCCACAGTGCCACATATATGCCCCCACAGTGCCCTATATATATACCCCCACAGTGGCAGATATGCCCCCACAGTGCCACAAATACGCCCCTACAGTGCCACACATATGCCCGCACAACTCACTGTGTCTCAGCTGCTGGCCTGCTGCTGCTGCGCTGCTGCTGATGATGATTTCTTGGGGACTCGGAGGGGAGGGGAGCGGAGCGCACATCACACGCCTCGCCTTCACAGTGTGTGCCTGAGCCGTCAGCCATTCATAGCTCGCGGGCTGGCTCCTGATTGGCTGCCGCCCGCGAGCTCTGATTGGCTGACAGCCAAGTGAGCGAGGGGAAGGGGAGACGCGATGCGCTCCCCTCCCCTCTCCTGGGAAATTGCTGAGCTGTGGCGCCGCGGACGGGGATAGGGGGCAAAGGCGGCGCTGGGGGGAGCTGCCAGGCGCCCCGGCTGTTTAACAGAGGCTGACAAGCCGTGCGGCGCCCCGGGCTGCTGCACGGCTTGTCCGCCTCTAAAAACGGCCCTGTTTCCCGTCAGCGGGGGGACGGGAACCCTGTCCGTCTCCGCTTCAGGGAGATGGACAGGGTTGGGGGGGGGTAGCGGCAAGGCGGCGGGGACTCGGGGCGACCCTCGGTGAGGCGGCGGGGACCCGCAGGGAACCCCATCTCGTGCGCGCGCGTCCCCTTACGGCAGTTGGCGGGGGATGGCGGCTGGCGAATCTTCCGCCATCCCCTGCAAGAGAGAGAGGCGCTGCATCTGTAATTGACTAGCGCTTTGAAAAAATAGGAAACCTCTCCCCAAATTTCTCAATTTCTGATTCTCATACCCTATCTCATTTGGCCCCAGTGTATTAGCAGGCACTGAAGCCCCAGCATTCCTCAAGGACAGCCTGCATCTCCTGGCAGTGCCAGATTAAGGTCTAAATGGGCCTGGAGCTGAAAATTATCAAGGGCCTATTATGCGCAATAATAGGGGTTGTGGCCAGCACCTAATAATGTGGGAGGCGTGACCAGTGTTCTGTTTGGGTGGTCTGCTCATGGGTGTGTCTCTATTTGTGTAAATACTTTCAACTAATTATATACAGTATGCCTGGAAAAGACAGGGAGATATATTGGTGGGTGCCCTCCAAAGGTGCACCCGCAGAATGCCTATGTCCTAAGATACTTGCGGGGTGAGATGGCACTCCAGTCATAAAAATAATACTGAAAGCCGAAACTTGGTAGACAACATTTCAGCACCTTTTATGTAGTTACCTAAGTTTACCACACCATATACCCCTTATACAAATCATGCAACACAATAGTAACCCCCTTATACTGTACTTGCCTCTTACACATTATGCCACATGGAATGAGCCAAAATTCACACCGACTGAGTCAAAATTTACACTATGGCACACGGATTCAGTCAAAATTCACGTTATGCCACACAGATTAAGGCAAAATTCACATTTTGGTACATGTATTGAGCCAAAATACACACTAAACCAAACAGATTGAGCAATAATGCACAATATGCTTCATAAACCGGGGCATTGCGCGCCAAAGGGAGATAGGCAGGGTTAGGGGGGGGGGGTCGGGGCGGCAAGGGGGGGAAGCTCAATTGCCATGGGGCGTACGAGTGTCGTGGCGGGAGCCGGCGGCTGGCGGGGCTGGCGAATGTATCACCAGCCCCTGCAAAGTTTAAGCAGGCTCCATCTGTACATGCTCATTGCCAGGGGTTCCATGCTCATTGCCATGTGGGATTACATGCTCATTGCCAAGAGGGAATACATGCTCATTTGCCAAGAGGGAATACATGCTCGTGGTAACTGGGGGACAGCCACCACCGGGCAGAAATGACAACCATTGACAACCGGGCAGAGAGCAGGGGGCTGTATTCAGAGCACTGCAGGTCCCAGCTATTTGAAATAATACCCCGTTCACACCAGAAAATGTAGGGACTGGCCCCTTTTACATCAGCCTAGTCCCTTTGAGGAAATCTGTCCTCAAACAACATGAACAGCCATGAAATTACATTTCAGAAATGAAACAATTGGTTTACCCGCAATATCTCTAGAACCAATTAACCCATATGGACCAGCCTGGTATCAGATTGAAGGCTCAGCTATTTGGATTCGACTGAGATCAACCTCGAGCTTCTGTGATGCTGGAGGGGGAACTGGCAGCTGTTGGAACAAGGTGGGGGTGTCCCATGATATGGGGAAAACGTTCCAGATTTGCCTGGCGGTATCTCTGGTTCCCGGGGGGCTAGCGACGCAGGGTCGGGCTCGTTGGAAAGCCCTGGTCCTCAGCTACAAAATGGGCCTATTTGTACAGTGGGCCTGGAGCTGTAGCTCCATCAGGCCCATTGTTAATCCGGCCATGTCTCCTGGACCCCATTGTAACTAAAAAGGTGGTTCAGGATGTGAGGCTATGCCCCTAACCCACAAGGCCATGCCCCTTAACCCACCATGCAACACCCCTTTTTGACTGAGCATGGACTCGCTAAATGTACTGAGTGATCTGCATCAGGTGTCTGTAAGTGAAGGGATGCCACTGGGTAGGCGTGATAGTTGTAAGAAGGGGAGGCCCACATATTTAAAACAATTTTTAGTGCAATTAATTTTTGTGTTGTGTTTTATTTAGCTTGTAGGAAGGTGGACTCAATAGGATGGCAAAACAAATGGTGGGAGGTCCACGCCTTTCCATTTATGACAGTGATTTCGCAAGGTGCTTGTTTGCAAAGATTAAATTCATATTATTTGAAGCCTTAGAACCATCCTGATGCATGCTATAATAATGGGATATATCTATTTCTATGTCTTCCTCTTCAACTGCCTTTTTGTGTCTTGTGAATTGGGAATCTGACAACTTAATACTTCTGCTTTGTGCGAATGTTACAAAGATTGAACAAAAAAGAACAATTTGCTTGAAATTACTATGCAAAGAAAGACGATTTCTAACGTGTCTAGTGACTCACCTAGATCTACGTGGGGTTCTGTCCAGCTGAACCCATTACTTCTATCGTTTATAGATTGTTTTCACTTAGGTTTCATGGATTGTAATTTCAATTAATACATTTTATTTCCAAAACTGGCATATGTCATGTATTTTATCCTTAGCTTTCTTATTTTACACAAACCTCACATATCATTACATAACAAACTTTTACATGAGCAGAATTCCCAATATTGGCCTTAACATATACTTCAACCACCAAAAAAATGAATGGTCACTAAACATCAAGAGAAACATCTTAAAATGCAAAAGGCCTGGAACAATGAAACACATGTAACAAAACAAACATAACCAAACTGTCCAATCAAGAAATTCTTGAAGCTTCCTAAAAAAAATTGCCAAAAAGGCAGCAGCAGAATTACCGGCATTTGGGTGTGTTTTCTGGGAGGGGAGGGGACAGTCCAGGGTCTGTGTGTTGAGCACTCACAGTGTTGGGATCGCAGCTACCTACATGAGGCGTCTCTTTTACTCAGATGTCTCTTGCATGTTCCGTCCTTCAAAATAGAAGGTAATTAAAAGCAACTTACAAGCAGCTTTGAATTACATCCCATTACTCCACAGTTTAGTGTTGGTACACGTGTTACCTGCGTGGTTGGGCAGAAAAGGGGGCAGAGCTACGTCTGGTATGGGAGTGCCCTCACATTGAAGGGAGGTGACCTAGCGCCTCTTCCCCTCATTTCTTATTTATTGGGGAGTGCGCAATGCTATCTGAGCAGCTGGGCAGCCACTAGCTCCCCTCCCCGCCCTGTTAGATGCTGTGCTCATCTATTCAGATGCTGTGTGTGGCAGAGCAGCAGTGATCACTGCCTCTCCAAACTGTCTCCCACCCATCGAGTGGGACAGTGTTCAATTAGTGGGACTGTCCTACTGTAATCATGACAGCAAGAAGGTATGCCATCCACTTCTGAATCAGGCACATACAGTAGTGTATTAAGGGGCCTGATTGGCTGGTGGTTTATCACTCTCCATTTTATCATTAAGGGGCCTGATTGGCTGGTGGTTTATCACTCTCCATTTTATCATTTCACCTGTATAGGGCAATTGGTCTGCCCTGTTGGTTTATTTGTTTGTTAACTGGTTTTGTTTGTATGTTGCTAGTTTGGGCAAGACATTTTTGAAATAGCACTACCGCAGTGTCAGCAAAACGTGTCAGTGCCCGCATTCACATTTCTAGCCACCAGCACTATTTGTCACATTGCTACTGCTGATCCGAACTAGTCACCCTGCACCTACCCTTGCCATCTGCACACATGGACCTGGAACCTTTGGTGAAAGATTCCTGCACCCAATGCATTATCTGAGGAGATACAGGCTGCAAAGCTTCCCATGTGGATTCATGCCTCTAGCGGTTTCTTTGTGGTAACTAAACCCTTAAACAGACATGTCATCATTTCCAGGAATCCCAATTGTGGACTTTATTGGCTATAACATAGGTAAGGATCCATTCAGCAGTCCATGCACCTATTACCTATTTTATTGATGTGAAGTGGCTTGAAATGTGTTTTTTTATTGTTTTTCTTGATTTTATTGTATTAAATATTGCTAATAATTCCCATTGGTTGACTCAGCATCACTGCTTCGTTATATTGTATTCTTGTGTATCAATGGGACTGACTATGCCATATCAGTGGCAGCCACTGTAGTGATAACACTTCCTTGGGGGTCATTGACACGAACATTACAGGGGTTCAGGTTTGAACCAAAGTAGATCAGTACCCTCTTTGTGAAACAAACTTGGCAGGGAATTTGCTATGTTACTGGTTATTGAATCACACAGACCTAACCATTTGTACATAATTCTGTTTAACACCATTTTTTTTTTTTTACCAGTCTCATGTCCTCTTGTTTTATTTTACATTTAGGGTTAGTGAGGCTAATTTATGGTAAAGAAAAAGGACAAAAATTCTGGTTATGGATCATTGGGTTGATAGTAATTAGGTTGACAATGTAGACAGATGGACCCCAAAAGATTGACAGCCACAATGTCGACATGTTAAAAAGGTTGTTACAAGGGTTGACACGGAAATGATCAACACATGAAAAGGTTGCCATGAGTTTTGCACATTTGTTTGGTGTAAATGTGTACATTTATGCATATACCCCCTAATTAGTGTACTAGGGGCATGATATGTCTGACTTCACTCGCCATGCTTTGGGCTTTACCATTCCCAATTGGATGGTAAAGTATACAAAAAGAAAAAACAAATGAAAGAAAGAATCATGAAAAACTCATGTTGGCCTTTTCATGTGGTGACAATTACAGTGTTGACCTTTTGCTTATGTCGACCTATTGTCCATGTCAACCTAATGCATGTTGACCTATTGAGCCATTGAGCTATTGGGCCAATACTGACTTAAAGTCCAGATCCCATAAATTGCTGCTATGGGGTTTATCCAGGGCTGGTGTGAGGCTTCTTAGCACCCTAGGCAAAACTTCAATCTATTACACCCCCCCCCCCACTGCCACCAATAACCATTTTCCAACCCGTAGGGCATACTTGCCTAACATTGCGGATTGGCAGGGAGGCTCCCAAAAATCAGCACAAGGAAGAGGTGGCAGCAAAGTAGGGAAAGGATGGAGGTGAGGTCTTCGAATTTCCACAGCCAGCACCTGCATTATGTACAAGGATCCCCATAGACATATTTGATTTTTTGATAGGCAGACTTGGTGACGCCCCCCCAGAACCTGGCGCCCTAGGCAGCTGCCTAAAGCTGGCTAATGGGGAAGAGCCAGCCCTGGGTTTATCATCAATTACTCTTGCAGCTATATTAACGCACCATAGAAAATGTGGATTTTGTGGCTGCCCGCAACTATATCCAATTTCTTAATGAATCAGCCTCAATGATCATACACAGTGGTGCAGAGGGGGGGAGAGACTGTGTCCTCTTTACCCAGGCCTGGGTTTGCTGAAGGGGCCCGGGATCCCTTACCCCTCCCTCATTGCAGACAGCTAGGTACAAAGAGAAAATGAACCTCTGTTGCAGCGGGATACGGTCATTACGGGGTTGGACAATGATTCGACAAGCATTGGGTTGACACCACTAGGTCGACATGCACAAAGGTCAACATGGGTCTAGGTCAGTGGTTCCCAACCTTTTTTCTCTCCCGTACCCCTTGATTAGTCTTTTCATTTATGAGTACCCCTCCTCTCAATTTGATATATCCACAGTACTTACGAGTGGAGTGAAAGTGAGCAGTATGCATGTACTTATATTAAGGAGTAGCAGAAGAGTAATGTGAAGCCAGGAATTGGGCCTCTCCGTGCCTGGCCGCTGGCTGTCCACTGTTTCCAGGGCTCACGCTAATGCCTTTAGGATTAATGTCACTGCTTTCTCCACCCGTCTCAGTACGTGCATATGAATGCTGATGCCTGAGGGCAGGGCAAGAATCTCCCAGTGGATTGCTGGTCAGGCAAAAGCACAAGGAGACGCTGATGAGACTTCAGACGGAACCGGAAGTGACGCAACGTGGTTTGTCTTCGGACAACGAAATGGCTGCATAGGCATGTAGTGTATTAAACATGCTGAAGCTGGGTGTAGGCTTAGGGTAAGCATGTGACTCGGAGTGTCCAATAGGGGCATGGGGATTGGCAGCTTAGCTGGGTTAATATGAGCTGTAGTGGGAGGAGTCTCCCTCTCTTCTCAGAAAAATTTGAGGTGAGTGGTTGTGCTTGTCTGGCTGTGGGAATTCTGTGGTATTATATTAGGGTTTTGTGAGGGGTTTGAGGTGTAGTTTGGAGAGGAGTGTGCTGTGGCTATTAGCTTGGGTTTGTGGGGTGTTTGAAGGGTAATTTTGGGTGAGTGTGCTGTACCTGTTGCCATGTCTAGGCCCGCTCCCCAGCGTCCCAGGCGCGCTGCGAGGCTGCCTGCACGCTTTGCGGCTGAAGTAGGTGAGGGCCCTGCCGGGAGTGAGGCTCCGGTGGGTGCGGAGTTAGCTGCTGCTGCCGTCTTGGGCCCTGCTCGGGGTCGGGCGGCGGTCGCTGGTCCGGGAAGGAGGACGGCGCCTGCTGTGCCAGCTGCGGGCGGTGCTGGAAGAGGTCACGGCTCGGCCGCGTCACGCAGCGGGCGCAGCCATGTGAGAGGTGCCCGGCGTGGTGCTGGAGCCTCCGCCTCGGCCGGGGCTCGAGCTGGCGGTGTCGCTGAGGTGCCGCGTCAGCGCGGCTTAATGGCGGCTAGGCCGGGGTGTACAAGGGGGCGTGGCGGTGCTGGCAGCAGGGCTGCAGTGTCAGGGAGAGCTGGCGTTAGACAGGGACAGACGCAGCCTGAGGTGATTTTACCAGCTGAGCCTGCTCCTGACCCTGAAACCCCTTTATATGGCTATAGGCCATCTTGGGAAAGACAGGAGCCGGAACCATCAAGGGATGGTAGAGCTGCGGGGGCAGCGGGTCGGAGTCAGGCAAGGGGGAGAGCATCAACCCGCGACGGCCGCCACGGAGCTGATTCAGCTGCTGAGGCTTCTGGTGGGGGTGCATCCTCTGCCTCTTTTGACCCTGCTTTGCTCTCCGTGGCTTTGTCCTCAATGGCTGGTGCCCTTGCTCCCTTACTGGAGGGCAGGCCTGAGGGAGAAAGGGGTGCTGGTAGCAGCGGGCAGGATGTGTTTGAGCCCATACCAGGCTGCTCTGAGTTTGTGAGAGCATTTGGTCGTTTGCATACTCCTGTAGTGGCTGAGGGTGAGAGTGGTTTTGTGAAGTCGGGGCCTGGTACGTCACGCAGTCAGCCCAAGCGCAATAGGCACTCGCGGTCCCCGAGGCCCCCTTCTTGTGTGCCCACAGGTGGTGATACTACCGGTCGGAGACGAGGGAAGAAGGAAGTGACAGTCGACTTAGTGGACGCGGATGTCGACGACGATGATGATGATACGTGGGAAGAGCAGGCTGGAGCATCAGGTGATGGTTCATCAGATGGCGAGGGGGGGTCAAACTCAGGCTCATCCTCTGGTGGCTCCCATTCCTCGCGCTACTCCTCCTCTTCCTCCTCTTCTTCCCCGGGGGGCTCTGATGAAGGTAGTACAGCAAAAGCTCGTAAGAGAGCGGTTAAGTACGCTAAGAAGGAGGCTGGGAAGCGTAGAAAGGGTGACAAGCGCAAGCGCCTAGCTTCAATTTCCAGGAGGGAAAGGAAGCGTAGGAATCTACCTAGTGTGGTGCACTGCGATTATACTGCGGTTCTCCGAGGCCTTCGGGAAAGCTGCCGGAAGAAAATCCAGAAGGGTGACTTTGTGGATTTATTTAGCTTGACAGACGAGGCCAAGAAAGCCCATAAGGCTGCAAAGGCAAAAGGGGGTGTTGGTTCTGAAGCTTTCAGATCCTATGATAATTGGTTATCCGGCTTTTGTGTCTTTGCGGCTTGTTACTTAGATGATAGGCCGGATGAGCATATGAATATTATTCGCTATATTCATATGGTCCATGATATGTACAGAAGGTACGGTGGGGTTGCCTGGAGGAAGTATGATGAGCAGTTCAGGCGCAAGCAGGACTGCTTACACATAATAGACTTCGGTTGCAAAGATGTGGAGGTTTGGAAGGAGGTTGCCAGGGTTCACTCTGAGGTGACAGATAGTGGACGGCCTCCGGCGCCTGCGGCACCCCCGAGCCATGCGCCTCAGAGGGCTATCACGGACAGCTCGGCGGCTAAGCGTTTTACACCGGGGGGTAGATCATTTGCTCCTGGGTCAACTCGAGGGAAGTGTTATGCATTTAATAATTCCTTCTGCAATATGGGGCAGCGTTGCCGCTACAAGCACATATGCATCACTTGCTCTGGCAGCCACCCTTCGTCTAGCTGCTTTTCTGAGGGTTTCAGTTTACCAGTTAGGGGTGAAGTTAAAGGGGGGGGCGTTTAGGAATCTGCAATCGGCAAGATCCCATTCTTCAGTTTTAAGGGAGAAGGTCATGAACGAGGTACACTTGGGTCGCATGGCTGGCCCCTTTTTGATACCTCCGATTGCTGACATGATCATTTCGCCTGTCGGTGTGGTGCCTAAAAAGGATCCGGGTAACTTCAGGTTAATCCAACACCTATCCTATCCGGTTGGATTTTCAGTTAACGATGCCATTCCATTCGAATGCTGTTCGGTAACTTACCAGTCCTTCGATGATGCACTCGCGATGGTCCGGTCCTATGGTCCAGGAGCTCTTATGGCTAAAATTGACATTGACGCCTTTTGCCTTTACATCCCAATGCTTTTAGGTACATGGGCTTCCGCTTGGGGGACGAATACTTCATTGACTAATGTTTGCCGATGGGGTGTTCATTTTCCTGTGCATTCTTTGAGAGGTTCAGTACCTTTTTGCATTGGTGCGTGGAGAAGTCCTCGGGTTTGAGCGGGATCGATCATTATCTCAACGACTTCCTCTGCGTAGGACCTGCGGGCTCCGATCAGTGTGAGTGCATCTTGTCCAGCATACGGGGCATTTTTGCTAAATTCGGTGTGCCCATTGCAGAGGAAAAGACCGAGGGCCCCACTACCTGCCTGTCTTTCTTGGGGATCCAGATTGATGCAGATGCGGGCTGTTGTCGTTTACCTCCTGACAAAGTGGAGAAGCTGAAGGAGGCCATCGCGCAGTGCAAGGGGTCTTGCAAGGTTACATTGCGTCAGGCGCAGTCTCTTCTAGGCCAGCTTAACTTTGCTTGCAGAGTTATACCAATGGGACGGCTGTTTTGTCGCAAGCTGGAGCGTTCCACTGCTGGAGTTAAAAGAGCTCACCATTTTGTGCACTTGTCAACTTGAGCTGGACGGACTGAATTCGGTTTATTAATTCGGCTAATCTGGCTCCAATTAAGAGTCCCTCAGCAGGTTCAGACGTTTTTTCCTCCGGCCGAGTAATCCCTTTCTTTCCGATACCCTTCCACTACCCTTCCCTCCCTATGTGAGTTTCTTACCTATTGTGTCTAGGAGTGGCTTCAATTGCTATTGAAGCAGTGCTACCGCACCAAATTTGTGCACCAAACATTTTTCTTTTTGGCAAATCCTCCCTTAAAATGTTCATTCCTGTCCTTTAAAGAATCCATATTAATCCATCTTATCCATTTTTCCTTCAGGTGTGGGCATCGACAACATTAGGGTGTGGGTGGTAGGTCATTCATTTGTCCATTGGGCGGGTAGGCTAATGGAGTCAGGTGAAGGTCCGGTGGTGGTTGGCTGCCAGCGTGTGCGTTGGCTTGGAGTTAGAGGAATGTCCTGGTGCCAGCTAAGGGCTTTTCTTCTTATGAAGGTGAAGAACTTTGGCCTGCCAGAAGTGTTGGTACTTCATTTGGGCGGCAATGATCTGGGGAAGATGTCACAACTGGAGTTAAGGGCCTTGATCCTGGAAGATCTGGCTGCCATTAGGGCCGCATGGCCTACTTGCACCCTGATATGGTCATTCATAGTTCCCCGCCTGTGTTGGAGAGGTGCCAGGGACTGTCGTGCGATTGACGAGGCCAGGAAAAAGCTAAATACAGCTGTGGCTCGTTGGGTTCTACAGGCTGGTGGTGCTGTGGTGCCACATGAGAGGATTAGGTTCAGGTTTCACCAGCTTTATAGGCCTGACGGGATACATCTTGTCAAGGCAGGTTTATGGATATTTGTGGAGGATCTGTTGATCGTGGTAGCTTCGGTTCAATAGTATGGTGGCGGGGCGGGGTCTCCGGGACCGGAGCCCCGCTTTGGCGGGAAAGAACGGCAAGTTCATAGATTTTAGATTAGTTATTAAGTTTTGGTAGTTGCGGAGTTGGCTTGTTTTTCGGTGCGCTCGCCTCTCGTTGGATTACCCGCTCGGGGACTGCGAACCCACCCGGAGGGGTGGGTAGTCAATGTTGTAGGTTGAGTGGATACCGTTTTCTGAGTTAGGCTGATTTACGCAAGTTAGTTTGGGGGGTGGAGCTTAATAAGTTTTAGCCGTTCTTTCTGGCCACCATAAAATAACCATTAAAATAAATAAAACTTCAAAATTAGTTTAAAGATTAAATAAACTCAGCTAACAATTTCTGCCAAATCCATGTCTCCGAGTCTTTATTTTAGATAAGGCTATGTAGAAGTATAAGAACATCAATGTACATGCTAAAGGTCACACATCTGCTGATAGAATGTTTAATGGCAATGGGAATCATCTTCTGTCATCGAAAGTTTTTTGCTTCTTCCACCATTAACAATATTATTTTCAAGTACCCCCAACTGGTCTGCAGAGTACCCCCAGGGGTACTAGTACCCAGGTTGGGAACCACTGGTCTAGGTCGACATGGGCGTAGGTCAACAAGTCATTAGTTCGACACAAGCATTAGGTCAACATGGGCAAGGTCGACAGTCAAAAGGTTGACATGGGGACGTGGTGGAATGGTTCAGTGTCCATGTCAACTGTGTCAACATTAGAGTTTAAAAACAGTGAAAAACCCCATTTCGACCTTTTGACTGTCGACCTTGCCCATGTCAACCTAATGATTGTGTTGATCGAATGACATGTTGACCTACACCCATGTCGGCCTTTCTTCATGTCGACCTAATCGTGTTGACCCAATGATTGTCGACCTAACTGCTGTAGACCTAATAAACCATCCTCTCTCCCCAGCACATGCTGCTTAGTGCTGTGTGCACACCTGCAATGGAGCACTAGTAGCCAGCAACAGCAGGTGCTGAGCTGTACTGTACAACTGCCCTTATACATTTACTGCAATGAGCAGTGATACAAATACAGTATTCATTTAAGAAAGGTTCTAATAAATCATGATTTCATTTGAAATACTTTTTGTATTATTTACAGTATATTTATTTCTATCTGTATTCCAGTCATTTTAACTGCTATATTCTATTTGTGCAGTACATTTAAGACACAGCGGGTGAAATTTAACCCCTTACCGACGCAGCCTGTTTTTGCCTTCCTGACAGAGGCCTTTTTTTCAAATCTGACATGTATCACTTAAGTGGGGATAACTTTTTTTTGCTTTTACTTATCCCAGTGATTTTGAGATTGTTTTCTCGTGACACATTGTACTTTAAGTTAGTGGTAAATTTTGGTCGATACAGTCTTTTTTTTTGTGAAAAATACCAAAATGTCGTAAAAAAATTGAACATTTTGCAATTTGCTAAATGTTAAATTTTCTGCTTGTGAGACAAATAATCATACCACTCAAAGTAATAGTTCATAACTAACATAGACCATATGTAAACTTTATGTTTCATTCATTATTTCAACTTTCTTTTATTTTTTTTGGACACTAGGGGGCAGCAGAGTCAAAATTATATACATAACACGGTAAACGCTGCAATTGGCTGTTCACATTTGAACAGCCAATTGCAACGATCGCCGATCGGGGGGGGCATCGCTGTCCCCCCTGGGCAATGAGGGAAGATGTCTGCTGTCAGGGACAGCAGACATCGTCCCTCTGTCACCGCGTTTCTAGACGCGGTGACACTTTCAAGTCATGACGTACATTTACGTCATGTGTCAGGAAGTACATCCCGACCATGACGTAAATGTACGTCAAATGTCGGGAAGGGGTTAATAGGCTGAGAGATTCAGAAAGTGAGGGATTTGGTAAGTGGCAATCATTTACACTGCAAAACCAGTTTGATTTTGCAGTGCAAGTGATTGCCGCTTTAAAAAACTGAAGATTTCTTAACAAATCTCTCACTTTCTGAATCTCTCATCCTATTTCACCCAGCAATTCTTCAGACCCAAACTTGCAGCAGTCCCGAGAAAGAAGAGCTTACACCTGTGCTCCTCATCTGTAGTAAGAGCATATTTACTAGGTGAAAAATAATTGTTTATTCAAAAATGACTTCTCTTATCTTTGGTATTCACAGTAATTAGAGAATATCATTACAAAATAGCACTTCTACACATGGGGCCTGATGTTTGGAAGTAAAATAAAAAAGCAAGCAACTGGGTAAAACCATGCTGTACTGCAAGTGGGGCAGATGTAACTGAGTTAGATTTGGGTAGGGTGTGTTCAAACTGAAATCTAAATTGCAGTGTAACATTTGTAGGCTACATACAAAAGAAGCCAATATTTATCCTGCACAGAAAAATCTAAATGCATTTGCTTTCCTTGCTTTGCCGTAGGGTTTGTTCCAGACGCAAAGTTAGATACTTTTTATTTTTTTTTGCTTCACTTATAAACATGAATTAGGCTTATAGTTAGCAAATGGTATAGTTATTAGCAGTAGTAGATTTTACCCAAACAGCCTTACCTCCCATGAGTAAAGTCCACCACCTCAGTGAGCTGGTTGGAGTAGATGGCCGCACTAGCTTCACAGTGACTGGCAGTGATTTTCCATTAGAAGTGCTACCTACCAGCCACCCACCCATCCACTGCCAATATGGGCTGCGATTACTGCTGTGGGAAGCCACTCGCTGCCTTTCAGGCCGCCCTACCCAGCTTCTATGGGCTGCATCTGATACAGTCCATAGAAGCTGATGCTACTCTTATATGAAGTCCTCACTGCTGGCTATGCACATGCATCGGTCCCGCCACTGCCAGATACATTACACAGGTGCCAGGACCAGGCTGGTCAGGGATCCCTCTCTTACTAGAGGCAGTAGAGGCAGTGCCCCCCCCCCCCCTTCCCCTCCAAATACAGTAGGTTGGAGCCACCACTGTTTATTAGCATGTCTGTCTGCATGTAGTGAGTCTGTCTATAATTTATTTTTACCAATCTCAAATAGTGTAGTTGTTGTCAAAGTTGACAACCTCCCTGACTGAAAAATGAAGCAGTACACAAAGGTGTTTGGAATTTTGGCATTTTTGCTATTGGTAAATGTTTTTTCTACTGTGCATGCATCAAAATTGCACTGCACATGTGCTGCACTGCTCTTGTGATTCCGGTCGTAGTGTGTATTAGGCAAAGTGATTGAAAGAGTGACTGTGGGTGGTAATAGGAGGGTGGCTACTAAACTCAAACGTGCCATGACTGTTCTGTGGGAATAGGGCAATCAACGGCTGCATCTTTGGATGCACTGGGCTTGATACAGGTTCTGATACTCTAGCAGTTTGCGCATGAAGTTGACCCATACAACAGCACCAGACTGTCAGAAATGTGTAGTCTAATGCCATGTGTGGTTAGGAAGAGGACAATAATGGCCCAAAACGGAGAATTTCTGAAGGAGAATTGAGATTTCCTGACCTCTTTGTTGTAGGTACGGTGACCAATTAGCATGACTCCATGGGTCATGCAGTCAGCCAAGCATGATCCTATACTACATCCTAGGATGCAACTCAGATCAGTAATGCATGCAGAAGGTGTGACACCTCCCCTGCACTAACATATTAAAGCTAGCGCTGCTGCTTTCATGTAATTAGCATGTAGTAGCTACTCTATCCTCATTTGAATCAGGCCCATTATTTTTATTATTATCATTTATTTATATGGCGCCACAAGGGTTCCACAGCTCCTGACAATATGTAGATAAGCGGGGAAAAAAAGGAAATTACAGCACAATGTAATTTAGGACAAGAACATGGGCCCTTATTCTGGTTGGTGCGGTAATGTCCGCGTGCGTTCGTCCCGCCGATGTTTTGTGACTGCGCATGTGCAGAGGCGTCTCTGCGCATGTGCGAGCGGGGCGTACGGCCAAATCCCGCATGAAATGTGAACACTCCGAACAGGGGGTGGAGAGGGGCGTGAAGGGCTATTTGGGCTCATTACCATATGCATACGCCCCGCGTTTCATGGGCGTTCCCATGCAAACGCTGGGCGTACGTATGGTAATGTGGCCGTGACGCACGTGTAGGGGGCGGACATATGACATCGCCGGATGTCAGCTGCCCGCCCAGATCCCTGCTTTTGCACGGAGAAATGTCCGTGTGGTCTGAGGTTGCGGGAGCTGGTGGAGCACTCGGTCCTGCATTCGATGGTCTGCGACCATCAAATGATGGGGGAGGTTCCCTTAGATGGAGGAGGCATTTTCCGTGTAAAATACACGTGCGGTCCGTTCGGCCAGCTTCTTACCGCGTACGGACGGAGTTGGCGATCCGTATGGAAGGCGGGGTTTCGCACGCACGGTCCTGGCCGCATATTCGGATCCGGCCGCACCTATCAGAATAAGGCCCATTGTTCTGTAAATAAAGATCAGGGGACAGGACACTGACACAATAATCAGGGTGGCAGAGATAGATTCTAAGAAAAGCACATGGGAAGAGAGGGCCCTGCTTGTGAGAGCTTACATTCTAAGGGGGTTATTCTGGTTGATTTGCAAAGCTGCAAATTCGCAGCTTTGAGAGTCCACCTTTGTCGCCCACCCCCCTTCGCACAGAAATGCATGCACAAGCTGCGAATGGATAATGAACATAAACATCCATTCACAGTGGGTGCATGCACCCTGCGTATGCACATGTGCAGAAATGCGCATGCGCAGAACAAAAACATTAGTCCCTAAGTCCCCAGTGACTTAGTTGAAACCCTAAGGACAGTGGTTGCATCTTCTCAGACCCTCTGTGTTAAAAATAGCGTCCACCTCTGAATCAGGCCCAATATATAGAAATCAAAACATTTTTTAAACCACCTTATATATGCCCCATTTAGTGATCAAAATACCTTTTGGTGCAAATTGGGATTATTTGGAAGTATTTTAATATTTGTTGAAAATACATTTACCATACCTCCCAACATGACCCTCTGCTCTGCTCCTGCACGTCCCTCTTAATGTATGATTGCCATCACCTGTGTTGAAGCACCTTTCTTATCAATTGAATTGTTGAACACAGATGAAAGTAATCATCCATTAAGTAGATAGTCCAGGAGCAGAGCAGTGTGTCCCTCCTGGAGAGGGTCATGTTGGGAGGTATGCATTTACCGGTAGTTACTTTAGCCACGTGTTGCCTTGCATGCAAGGTGTGTGTGTATATATCATAGTCCATTACGGTAGCTGATTTCTGTGTTGCTCCTTATGCTGCAAACCTTCAGTAAATCAGTTTGCAAAGACATATTCTGCAAAGCTTCCAGAAATCATTTTGGTTGTTTTCACAGCTAATTGAATTGGTTGCTTAGTCATGTGTCTGAACTTGAATTGTGTCTAATATAGCATGTAAAATATACATAGCCATGGGTACTTGTGTAGTTTCACGGCGCCAGCATGGCGCCGTGCATCTGAGTCCCCTTGCAGGGCTCGCTTCGCTCGCCCATGCTGTGGGCTCGGTGGCTCGCTACGCTTGCCACGCTATCTAAAATCAACTCCATGCCAACATGGATAGTGGGGGTATGAACTATCCATGTTGGCATGAAGTTAAGTTAGTTTATTTTAGATAGTTTGCTGAGCGTAAAAACCGGAATTAGCTGGCACCATGCTGGCGCCGTGAAACTACACAAGTACCTGGCCATGCTCTAAGCTTCAAAAAGTGATAAATTGGCACTTTCTGATTGGCCAGTTGATTAGCAACTGGCCAAACAAACACAGCCTGTAACATGGCAGTTAGAAGCTGATTGGCTGGATGGTTATCACTTTCTACTTTATCACTTTTTCAAGCATAGTGCATCGGCCCCAGTCATTTGTGTTATTTGTCTCATGATTTAAGGGTCTTCTAGGACTTATGGCCCTATTTTTGTGGCCAATCCTACCAAAATTGGCTTTTCTTCGGATATTCCAATCACAAAATCTTGTAAAAGTTGTATCATGACATTGTGCAGTAGATACTGAGAGAACCAAAGAATGGCAATCACAATCTTTGATAGAGTTAGGTGGTAAGTTTCTCTTGAAAGGAGAAGCTTATTTTAAATTAGCACAGTTGGATTGAGCACAGCAGGGTAAGTAAGTACTGTGCAAGCATGTGGAAGTGAGAAGATAGTGAACAGGCAATTAACCCTTGCTTACAAACACTATCTACAATGTGTGTACTTCCTCCCCTCATTTATAAAAGAGGCTAATGAGGAATAAAAACAAATGTCAAAATTTTCTATTACTATTGATGACTATGTTGTACTTCACAGGCCATAAAACATAATAAATTTCCCATGTACTGTAGATTACTATATTTTATCGTATTTATTTATATTGTCATTGTAACACAGTGTTTTGAGTGATGGAGGGATATCCATACAAACACATTAAAAACGTACAATTCCCACACAGGTAGGGACCTGGTTGAACACAAATGCAAAACGCCAGTGATATGAGTCAACAGTGCCAATCATGGTGCCACTTTGTCAAAAGAAAAACCCCTAATATTAAGTACCGTATATACTTGAGTATAAGTCGACCCGAATATAAGCCGAGGCACCTAATTTTACAACAAAAAACTGTGAAAAACTTATTGACTCAAGTGGGACCCTCACTCGAGTATAAGCTGAGGGGGTCTTTTTCAGCATAAAAAATGTTCTGAAAAAGTAGGCTTATACTCGAGTATATATGGTATTTTATTTTAATACACATTTACGGTGTACAGAAGGAATTATTTTCAGGGCTATCCTAACATATGGGCAAAATAGGCAGCTACGAAGTACTCCACAATTCTGTGGGCCTTCGAGCATGGGTAGACTGGGTCAGGGGTCATCTGCCAGTGAGTGAATGGCTACCAGCATGCTGATTGGTGTATGACTAGAGCTATCCACCATTTAGAGTGTAGCATTCTTAACATGCCTACCAGCCTTCAGGTGAATGGCTGTAAGAATGCTGATTGTGGATGACTGGAGCTATACATAAATCAGAATGCTGCCAGCCATTCAATGATTGGATTAGAAGCATGTGAATAGATGGTGAGGGACTGCAGGAGGGGTACGTTTTTTATTTATTTTTACATTTTATTCCCATGTGCGAATGGATAGGGGCCCCAGTGCATTGCTTTGCTCTGGACTAGAATGCTGCTAAGATGACTATGATTATTCCCAACATTAATAAAGTATAAATCCTTTACCCACTATTCTCGTGTATCATCAGTTGGTATTTATAGTATCATCCTCCCTCAGCCTTCATTGAAGCATTGTCATTAGAGACCAATACTCAGTGCTGATTAAATAGCAAGCATTTTTGACAACTTCAGCTTTCCATATGTTAGATGGCATCTATCTGCATGTGGCATCACCTGTGTTAAACAAACAATAGAGATATAAATCTCTGTTTGCTGAATACATTGGATTCATGCCCAGGAAATATAATGCCAATCTGGCCATTTCTTAATGAAACTCTCAAAAATCCTGTGCACAGAGTATTTATTAATAAATTAAAACAACTCAGCTTGAACAAGTCTAAAATAGGAACCATACAGACATCTGTGCAGACCTCCATATAATACAACAGCCACTGCTTAAGTGGGATTAACCTTCAACACGCCAGTTTTCCGTGTCAGCTGCCAAAACAACATGTATTATTTATAAGGACGGGGGTTATACTGTATTTAACATACTGCACACGCAAACTAGCCCCATGGGTAGGAGGACAGCATTTGAAACTTTGAACAGTGTAAAGAGTTATGGTTATTGGTTTTTCCAATGTTGTGTTTTTTTATTGTTTTCCCAAACTACAGTAACTTCGGCTCATATTAATAACATTGGAACATTGTGTTGATAAAGGGAGAATGCAATTTACTGAAGGTATCATCAACTTTAAATAGGCCCTTGTGCAGACTATGCACCAATTAGTAGGAAATGTTAGTGTACTGTACAAAACAACAACAAAGGGATTTTAGATGCAGTTTAGCAGCATCTCTCAATAAAAGGTTGAAGCTATTAAGGAAAATCAGAAATCTGTATTTCAGGCTGAAGAAATGACATTGTAAAGGTTCTGTGTGATGCTGGCCAATATGAATATACAGGGCAGCAGAGAGCCTGGCAGGGCCCAGGTACTTTTCAGGGAGTGTGGCCTAATTGTAGAAGATGTGGCCATGCACCCATAGAATACAGATCAAAATATACTATAAACACTTCTAAGGCAACACTGCAGCCCATCACAGATGCTGCTAGGTAATAGGAGCCCTGCTGGACACTTCCATCAGACCAGGGTCAAGGCAATTATTACCCCCTCCCATCTGCCCCAGTGGACTGTGAGTGAGTCACTTAAGGACTCATAAGTTTTAGCAGCACTCGAAATATCTCCACCCCTGGGGAAGTCAAGGACAGATGAGTTTAGTGAATAGGACCGGAACTAGATAAAATACAGACTACTATTCTATTTGGCATACTGTATTTTCAATGTGGGCACTACTGTGAGGCATAATGGTCATAGGAAGGTCAGGTGGCAGAGTTGGGGGAATTGAAGGTGGATATGATGATATGGGTAGAGTGGGGAGACATGAAGAGGAGAGATAGGTCATTAACATGAAAATAGTGTTAGACACGCCCCTACTGTGCTCATGCCCTTTTAGTGTAGAGCAGGCATTCCCAACCACGGTCCTCAGGGTACACCGACCGTGCAAGTTTTAAGGATATCCAGGCTTAAGCACAGATGGTTAAATCAAAATAACTCAGGTAGCAATTAAGTGCTCAAGCCTGGATATCACTAAAACCTGAACTGTTAGTGTGCCTTGAGGCTTGAGGTTGGGAATGCCTGCTGTAGAGTCTCCCTATCTAGATTTCTCTGGGTGTTCATTGTAATGAAACGTGCTGTGTACTCAAATGGGTCTCTTTCACTGTACTCAAGTCTTGATTGCTTTTTGCCCCTTGGCCACAATATTCAGGTTTAATTATCGCATTCTAATTTGTATATAGGGTGCTAAAATTTAGCAAATCTATCGAGCTTAGAAATCCATATTAATGTTGGAATGCTACTGTAGCAGAAGTTGTTTATGAAAGGGTTTCCATGTCATTGTGAAAAAAACTTTACTGAAAAATTACATATTATCTTCAAGAGGTGTTCTGACATCAAGAAAGTATCACACTATACAAAATTGTATGTTTCCATTGGGAGCTTGGTCTGGGCCAGTGGTTCCTAACCTTGGGTACAAGTTCCCCTGGGAATACACTGCAGACCAGTTGGGGGTACTTGAAAGTAATATTGGTAGTGGCGTAAGAAGAGGAAGAAGTCTCCCAATGGCAGAATAAGTCTCCCATTGCCATTGCTTCACTTCCGGTTCCATCATCAGCATCAGCATCTCTTCATGCTTTTGCCCAACCAGCAATTCACTGGGAGAAATCAGCGTTCATTTGAACCGTGCTCACAAGGTTGGAGGAAGCAGTGGCATTAAAATTACAGGGGGTAGTGGGAACCCCGGAGACAGCAGACAGCCAGCGACTAGACACAGGGGAACCCTATTCCTGATTTCACGATACTCCTTGGCTACTCCTTAATCTAAGGACATGCATAAGGATACGCATACCAATAACTTTCACTTGTAAACAAAGGAATGCTCCTCTGGGAACTTTTGGATGGCCAGGATATCTTTATGGGCCCCCTTGAGACCTCCTGGGCCCTAGGTGGGCACCTAGATTGCCTTGTGAAAAATCTGCCTCTGCTTGTAAGTCCTGTGGATATTTCAAATTGAAAAGCCTAATCAAGGGGTACGGGAGAGAAAAAAGGATGGGAACCACTGGTCTAGGCCCTCGAAGAGGAAAGTCGATTATGTGCAACATGCATTACACTGCAAATTATCAAAATACTTTTTATTTTAGCTTTACCCAACTGCAAAAAAAAGCAGACTGTTGTATGCCAAGTAAGATGTGTCATGTTTTTAGCATGCAGTATTAAATCAGGACATTTCTATAGCATGTACTGTTAAAGTAAGTACTATAGCTGTCTGTAATATATGCAGCTGTTTCTTCTTCCTTTTCTAGTTTTATATGTGGTATGGCAGTTTGCCACAATGTGAAATATGACTGGATCTGCAAGGTGCTACAATAGATGTTATGTTTTAAGAACCATTATCTATGATAAATATTATTTGGTTTTATCAAATCTATCTGGCTCAGAGTCCAATTGAAAATAAGATTAAAAAAAGAGACCAAACACAGAGGGAAGCTATTAACGTTTTATGTTTTCACCCAAAGGGGTAATAAGAAAGACAGAAAGTAAGTGGAAAATATCCCTTAAATAAAACGAAAGCAGCAGTAGACTCATCTATTGAATGTATTTACTTCTAAATACCGCAGAGGCCAACAGCCGTCCTCTGATAATGTGCAGGGAGAGCACAGACAATGATTCTCTGTTTCTGGGGAAGAGAACATGTCTGTGGTGATCATTTGCCTGGTTTCCTATTAATGTCAGCATACAGTACCCATATAAGTACATTTCTAGATAATGACTTGTGTAATCTACGGGAGAAGGGGATGAAATCCACTGGAGGTCACAACAGCTCAGCTGCAAAAAATATGCTATGCTTCCATGGTACAAAAAATTTAACTGAGAAGCGTGCAGAGACATTTCATAATTTATCATTATTACAGTAATATGAGGCTGGTGAGGCATCTCATTTTAATCAGGTATGATTGAGTACTTTTTAATATACACAGTTCTGAGAGACTGAATTTCTTTTCCACTGTGCATAGTGGCATACCCATAAAACAGAACATTCATCATCAGTACGAATGTTACCTAAAACATTGTACTTTTGTTAACCCTGACACTGCACACAGATTGCAAGTAATCAGTTCCCCTTACAATGAATGCATTATCCCCTTTACTATGTACACTTTAACCACTGACCTTTATATATAAACAACACAGTTTGGCACTCAGAGGGTGGGATTCTCTAAAATCCACAGCCCAGTATCGCCGGCATTCGCATTTCTAATGACCGCATATTCTCTAAAATATGCGGTCATTATCGCAAGGGACAGCTCTTGTGGTAAGAGCTGTCCCTTGCGATGCGGCGCCGTTGCTGGACTTCCGGGTCTATGACCCGGGAGTCCGTCTGCGCATGCGCAGACCGACGCTCCGGCCGCGGGGCATGCTGGGAGGGATCCGTGACGGATCCCTCAAACAGCGCTGCGGTAAGAAGCCCATAGGCTTCTGCAGGGAATCGCCAGCTTTTTCTGGCGATTCCTTCCGCAGCGCTGACACTGCGAAGGGGGGTTAGAGAATACAGAAATGCGGTAAAAACCCCGATAACGGGGTTTTTACCGCATTTCTGTGATAGAGAATCTCGCCCAGAGTCTTTTTAGCAAAATCAAATGTTGTATTCCTAAAATCAGATACATCATCAGATACATACTGTGTAAAAATCAGATATATCTGTAAGGATGTAATACAGTTGTTTTAATATAGGACTTAGCTTTAAAGCAGCGATCATTCACAAGGTAAAGCTCGGACAGCATTCCACACAAAGGAGGTGTCTAGTTAGAAGTCGACAATTGATTCAAAGGTGCTATTGACAATCACATCCTAAATGCATATAATATAATACAAAGACAAATTAAATGTGGTATACAATCCAGATGTCGTAAAGATTCTTACATAATTCTCATGTTGAAAGGAAGATATTTTATTTATTCATTTATTAAGTTTTTTATATAGCACATGCATATTCCTCAGCATTTTGCAGAGAATATTTGAACATTCACATCAGTCCCTGCTCCAGTGGAGCTTACAATCTATATTCCCTACCACATGTATACACACATATTCATTCTAGGGTTAATTTTGTTGGAAGCAAATTAACCTACCAGTATATTTTTTGATTGTGGGAGGAAACCGGAGTAAACCCACGCAAGCACGGGGAGAACATAGAAACTCTGCACAGTTAGAGCCATGGTGGGAATGGAACCCATGATATCAATGTGCTGAGAGGCAGTAATGCTAACCATTACATGAAAAGAGATACATGTACGATATGTAGTAGGTTTTAGTAAGTGTATATAACACCTCATATTATTTCAACAAAGGGGAGTGAGGTAACCAAGCTTTATGGAATGGCAACCTGCAGCCACCAGAACTACTAATTTGGACGCTGCATATACAGTAGTTACATAGAAGTTATGGATGAATAAAGATTTGTGTCCATCGAGTTCAACCTTGGTTTTAGCGAGTATGATTTATTTAACTTATCCCTTGTTATACGTAGTGTATTCTGATATCTTTAAAGACAGGTTATGATTCTTGTTTGTACCTCTGGATGTTTTTAACCAATAGATGTTTGTCCAACCTTATTTTAAACATATTTATTGTGTCTGTCAACACCACCTCACCAGGAAGAGAGTTCAATAGTTTGGCTGCCCTGACTGTAAAAAAAAATTTCCTTCTAAGGGAACAAAATTTTCTTTCCTCTATTCTAAACTCGTGCCCACGTGTCCTAGAGTCCTTCCTTGCAGTAAAAAGGACGCTGGAAAATTCCTTATATTGTCCCCTGATATATTTGTACATGTTAAGCATTTCCCCCTTTTCTATCTTAAACAATCCCAATTTGCTCAATCTAACCTTATAGCTTAAATTCTCCATTCACTTTTTTAGCTTTGTTGCTCTTCTTTGGATTTTTTCCAGTTCTATGATTTTATAGTGTGGGGCCCAGAATTGTACTCCATATTCTAGATGCGGTCTAACCAATGCTTTGTACAGTGGCATGATAAATTTTGAGTCCCTAGATTCCATACCCCTTTTTATACATACTAGAATTTTGTTAGCCTTATTTGTTGCTATATGACATTGAGTACTACACCCCAGTTTGTTATCTATTTGGACTCCTAGATCCTTTTCAAATTTTGAATTACCTAATGCCTCCCCATTTAGGTTATAACTAGCACACTGGTTATATCTCCCAAGGTGCATAAACTTGCATCTCTGTTTATCAGAGCCAGCAGTAGTGTGAGCCACTCGGACTCTTAAGTGTGATATGTTAACATCATACAGTAGGTGTAAGGGATGGGGCTGGCACAGGGTGCAGTGCCAACTGTACAGGATGAAACCTTTGAGCAGAGCAAAAATACATTGTGCCAGACGTACTTTTCCCCACACTAGGGTTAATCCAGAGATATAGTAAAATTACAGTAAATTACTCCCTATTAAGTGCATCACAAGATATGTGCAACTCCAAATATATGCCTAGTTTATGTCAAGCAAGGTAAAATACCAGGGAAGAAATATAATCTTGCTTTTTAAAGTATAAGTGCAAACAATAGTTACAAACATGTCATAAAATAAATGAATGTGCTGTTGCTGATATATATATATATATATATATATATATATATATATATATATATATATATATATATATATATATATATGTAAACAAAGAATGAGTGGCGCCACTTGTGTACCCTCAGTCCAGGCACCAGGTATCAATAGGCAATATCCCCTTCAATTCAGGGGTGTCAGCCAATCTTCAAGGGTAAAAGTAATGGTAAGTTACTTGGAGTAAAAAGTGTGCATTTAATAAATGAAGATGCGGCGACTGATTGCTCTAAAAATAGTAAATACTAAGTGTGCTGGTCCGCACTTTAGGAAACCAAATAAAATATCTTATAAAGGTGGTCTAAACACGGTAAATGAAAATATCAATAAAAAAATCAATAAAAAAAGTTTCTACTATGGATAAAAAATGTCAAGAGGTGCGTATAAAAACATATACATTTATTTAAACAAAGTAGACAGCATGTTCCTTTAAAAAATATATATAGACAATTAAAAAATTAAAAAATATATTCTAACCAAAAATCGTATAAAGTGAGATAAAAAAGAGTAGCTTAACTTATAGAGATGAGACAGGAGGGCTAGTGAGTCCCAACGCGTTTCGTCCTTCTGACTTGATAAAGTAGAAACTTTTTTTATTGATTTTTTTATTGATACTTTCATTTACCGTGTTTAGACCACCTTTATAAGATATTTTATTTGGTTTCCTAAAGTGCGGACCAGCACACTTAGTATTTACTATTTTTAGAGCAATCAGTCGCCGCATCTTCATTTATTAAATGCACATATATATATATATATATATATATATATATATATATATATATATATATATATATAGTCGGTAGAGTCGGCCCGGCACTCTCCCTCTGGGGCAACTGCCCGGGTGCCTTCTGGAACTGAAGGATAACGATGCAAAAGAAGACAGCAGCGGCACTCAAACGGGAACTTTTCAAATGTGTTTATCACAGCAAAAAATGGACCGACGTTTCGGGGATTACACGCCCCTTTGTCAAGGTGTAGCAGTCAAAACAAATTTGTATTGACTGCTACACCTTGACAAAGAGGCGTGTAATCCCCGAAACGTCGGTCCGTTTTTTGCTGTGATAAACACATTTGAAAAGTTCCCGTTTGAGTGCCGCTGCTGTCTTCTTTTGCATAGTTTTATATATATATATATATATATATATATATATATATATATATATATATATATATATACATAGAGGGGTGGTGGGAGTCCGGCACTCGCACTGACCATGTACAGCTGCTCCAGGTCGCCTTGCCAAACAATAAATGTAATCCACTTTCTCCAAACGGAGCTGCGGCCGGCACTCTTAGAGACTTGTAGAAATAACTAGAATCGACACCAATGTGTCACATTGGAGCAAGTGGATTATATTTATATATATATATATATATTCGAGGGGTGCTGGCACTCGATTCCTAAAGTGCTGATCTGCCCGGTGCCCTCGGATGGGACCTGCCGCGGTAGGACCCGAAATGAATGCAGGAGGGGATCGCGGCACTCGGGACTGACGTGCAAAGAATAGACTAGAGCCAAATAATTTGGTTGAAGTTTCAGACTTTTTAATACATACAGTATATGACATCTATTTTACGATGTTCTAGTAAAACCAATATGTAATATGTTATTGTATACATATAATAAATGTTCTTTAAAAATGTAAAAACCTGCCACCCCACTCTTTAGATAATAATTATCAGGAAATGTCAATGTTCTGGTATGTTACAAAGAAATGGTTGAAAGAAAATCTGAAATATGTTTCAGAGTAATCTGAAAAAAAAAAATACTTAATAGAAAATGTTATTCGGGAAATGCTATTCTCTGTTGCTACATGCTGGTGTGTGGGTTATAGAGGATGAAGTGACCTGTATGAGTTCTGCCCAGTAATTTAGCCGACTCTATTTTAATCCATTAGAACAAAATTCATGAACGTGTATAACTTTCTTAGTACAAAGCTTCTGAAACCTTCTTAAAGTACATTATGTCCTGCTAGTTATTACTGTTCTGTGAAATAATAAAGTACATTGTGAACTGTAGATTCCAGAAAGAAACAAAACTTTAGATTACTGCACCAATGTTTCTTCTCATGTAACAAGTCACAACAATAGAATTGGTGCAAAACTTAAGCTAACCTTGTCTAAAGTACTTCAACCTTTTCCAAAAGAAAAAGGGAAAGTCCTGGGATGAATATACTGTATACTGTATATACTGTATATATAATGTATTATATTACAAAATGGATAGCAAGATTTACAGTACAATAATACCTGTCTATTTTAAGGCTGCTCTCTCCTGGAGATTCGGGCATCTAATAAGCAGTGATGGTTTTTACCACTTGGCTGCAGCCCCCCCCCCAGGTAATATCCGCCACTGTAGTGAAGCTACTCTAGATGAAGTCTTTGAGACTGCACTGGCTTCACTGTGACTGGCAGTGACTTCCTATTGGAAGTCTGACCTGCCAGTCTCTAAGGCAGTCTCATTGGGAGGTGTTGCCTCCCTCCGGGATGCCTCTCTACAGGATTTTGAACAAAATCTGAACATTGCGCATGCGCAGTACCTACATCGGTACTGCGCACGCCTACTATGGGCTGTTGCCAAAGCAGCCCATGGAAGCTGGTCACATGGGCAGTACAGAAGCTTGTACAGCACATGCGCCAGTATCAGTGCCTGTCACCATAGCACAGGCTCCAGGAGCGCTGCAGGGACCAGGAGGAGCGGTGGAGGTGGCAGTGGTGGTAGGGGGTGCCTGCATGGATGGATTGAAGCATGGATTCAGTGAGAGTATTATTAAAAGGAGTGTGACTGTGAGTGATTACTGAAGGGGGGTGCTGTCAAATGATTATTGAAGGGGCTGCTGTAGACATATGGACCCTGTTGGCCTATTGGGGTATGTTAATTAAAATGTAGGTCTTCTACTTGTGTAGAAATTGGGGTGTGAAGATTGCTGTGGAAGATCTTGCCGCAGGTCTCTCAGGTTTTAGCTGGATCCAACCCTGTTGTCCAATACTCACTAATCGAGTCCATTGCCAAATCTGATGACTCCATATAAAGCTATGGATACTATAGGGTTTTTTTATAGCTAAAAACAGCTCTCACTTGTTCCCTGAAAAATCTTCCAATACGTTTGATAATGGAAGTACTGTATCCAGGTCACCACTGAGCTGGATATTTCCTTGGCACACTGCAACATAGAATAGATTAAAGGAGCAATATTACTTTTATTATGTCATGTTAGATACTATAAAGGTCTTCTACCTCCATGACAAAATTTCATCAAAATAATCTTTCAGGCTGAAATAACTATAATTGTTTAGTTGAGGCTACAGGGGAAGTTCTTAGCCCATGTCGCGGAGGTGCTTATTGCTTTCCCACAGCGCTGCGCAGACAAAAACTAATAACAGGTACAGGTTACTAAGATCTCCATAGCAGGATCTGAATGAGACTTCTAAGATGTTGATCTTTAACCTCCCAGCACCTCAGACATCCAATGACCAATGTGGGCAAATAATACATTGCCAATAATTACAGTAACCATATAGGTGTGCTGCCTATTCCCTTGCTGGAATGTATTAATACTGTAAGTATGGTTTTTTTTTTTTTACAACTGTTGTATTTTTTTTTAAATGTGATCAGTTCAATTAGTGCTCTTCTTTTAGTATATATCTATTATTATTATTATTATTATTATTAATAATAATAATAATAATAATATTATGTATTTGTTTAGCAACAACTCTGCAGCATGCAGGGCCTGATTCCACATAACAATGCTGATCTTCATGCAGTTGAGCAATTAATTTGCAACTATGCATGTGCAAACATTTCTGGACAACCCTGTGATACAATGTGATACACTAAGTTTACGCAAAAAGGTGCTGTTGCTATCAGGTAAGATGGCTTCCGAACGGTGGCAGAAGAGAGATGGGTGTTCCTGGTCAGTGACTGGGAGGGATCTAGTAGTGTAAACAAGCATGGTGCGTTCAGAGGGATTATTATGGATGTGAGAAGGCAATAAAATGCAAGCCGCTGTGTGATGCAATAACAGTTGCTTAAAACAATAATTTACAAAGTAAACAAAGTATTTCAGTATCATTGTATCTGGCTTTAGCAGATTACTTAAGCTCACATGTTAAATCTACCAAATTCCATTTCTTCTTAACAGATGTATTGGTACAGCAGGTTAAAGACAAAAAAAAATGCAACTGAATTGAATATTCACCATAGTTCCTAGGAAATGTATAAAGGCAAGTCATCAGCTTTACATTCTTGGTTTCAAATGGATGCCTTTAATAGATGTTTAGGATTTAAAAATCTATAATAGGGGTCTAAGGCATTATAAGATATGAAAACATAGGCACTATATATTTTATCTATTTTTACAGAAGTAGCCGATGATCAATAGAGATAACTAAACAATTAGACCAAAAGCTCTGATTTCAAAGATTGTCAGCAAGTGGATCCAAGACATCAAGGATGGTGCAATGGTTAGCATTACTGCCTCACAGTGCTGAGGTAATGGGTTTGATTCCCACCATGGTCTTAACTGTGTGAAGTTTGTATATTCTCCCCGTGTTTGCGTGGGTTTACTCCAGATACTCCCATTTCCTCCAACAATCCAAAAATATACTGGTAGGTCAATTGGCTCCCACCAAAATTAACCCTAGAATGTCTGTGTGTGCGTGTACATGTGGTAGGCAATATACAGTAGATTGTAAGCTCCACTGGGGCAGGGACTGATGTGAATGTTCAACTATACTCTGTAAAGCGCTGCAGAATATGTATGCGCTATATAAGAAACTGTAAATAAATAAACACACTGCAGTATGTTGAATGCCTTTTTGGCATTAAAGATTAAAAACATATCAGGATGTTGTTTATTGGTGGATGCGTGGTTGCGGTCAAACTGTCCAAACCCCCTTGACTCAAAATTTGTTATGAGTGAATTGAAGCTAATGGGAAGTAAGAATTTGGGTAGGTTAGACCTTAGATACAATTTAAAGTTATGTCTTAATAATGCGATGAGCCTGTATGAGGAAATCAATTCAGGTTCTTCAGAGGGCATGCAAAGTATAATGGTATGGGCCTCAATAAATTGGGATAATGCAATTGATCATTATAAATGTCATGGAAAAGGCAGGCGAGAATAGGAGTAATATGAAACTTTAAAAGTTTGTAATAGTCTCCTGAACTCCATTTGTGATAAGTCTTTTTAAAAATATAAAGGAAATAGGAAATTCATATTTACTGTACTTTGTAAAGCAATGCGCACTTCCCATGTGGATGGACACTATTCCGCAGTGCTCTTCTAAACAAGCTACACAGGTGGAGCAGAGCAGAGCATAGAGGCTGCAAGTAACATTGGCTATCAATCAATGGCACAGTTTACTTTTAGCACAGAGGACAAGTTGTAATTCCATAATAGGTGAATGGATGATGGCACAAGATTGTAACTAGGGTTGTTGCCACTGATCAGGATTAGCATGCTCCAAGAAGTCCTCTTCTTCCAGGTCCTCTGATGATTTCCAGGACTGTTGAGACAGGACTACTGCAGAGGCATGGGAGGCTTGGCCATGTTCCTTTCCAAAAGAAAAAAATCAATAAAAAATATGACATGTGGGACATGGGCTTTCCTACAGACTCAGGTCCAGCTAATTAGTTCTCCCTACCCCCTCGTGACAGCCCTGGTGATGGCACCAGTTTAAGGGGTAGGGCTGGTGCAATATTGATAAAAACCCTGCTATTGCCATGGGATGGAGGATAAAAAAGGAACAAACTCATTTAAAAATATACAAGTGGAATGGAGAAGAGAAATGATCAAAGTCAGTAAAAAAAAAGGTTTAATTATTTTATGCCACTTAAGGTGCCCATACACGTTACAATTATTGTATGCAATATTGCATACAATATCGCATCTCATCACATCTCGGTATTGCGATGAGATGAGATCTAGTACAAAAAGTATGTGCAGCACAGACTTTTTGTACTAGATCTCATCTCATCGCAAAACCTGAGATGCGATGAGATGCGAAATTGTATACAATATTGTATACAATCATTGTAACGTGTATGGGCACCTTAAGGTTTATTTACTAAGATTGGAGTTCTCTTGAAGATGGGATGTTGCCCATAGCAACCAATCAGAATTTACTTTTTATTTATTTAGCACCTTTTATAAGTAATAAAATATAATGTGATTGGTTGCCCATACCAACATCTTATCTTCAATCGAACTCCCATCGTAGTAAATAAATCCCACAGTGTCTGTATCCAGCTTGTCTTTAAAAATATGCACTCCTAAGGCAAATGCAGTTCACTCTGAAACCCATGGTATAAGTTGACAGCCAGCTACAATTTACCTTGAAGTCTGCAGGCATATTATGCAGTGAATAGTACCCATTAATATATGAATAAATGAAATGATACTTACCATTTAAGAGTTCATTATTGTCTTACTTAAAGGAACAAAGAAATGTCCAGTTACTAAGCTAGCAGCTAGACAGCATTATTAGCTCCTTCGTATTGTGTTAATGATTATTCGCAAATCCTTATCTTTCTTGCTCCCCTGAGGATAATGGAAATTCTGCAGCGACAGTAAAAATCTCATCCGCTTGCACTAATGCTATTAATCAATAAACAAGAGCTGCATCATATTTTAACTTTAAAATCAATGACTTGATGCGGTGCTTTCAGTAACTATAAAAAAATGGTCTTGGTCATAAAGTTTCATTCTCTATCATGTTATCTTGAGGTAACATTTTACAGAGCAGGAAAGAGCACTTCAGCAAATTGAAACAGTAGTAAAATATATATTAGGTTTTATCAGGAATTACTACCCAGAAAACACATTTATAAACTATACTTTGCAAAAAATTATTTTCACAAAATAAGATTTAGATCTCTTCTTGTTTGGACTATGTAGTTTATAAGTTAATGCCATTGCTGCAAATCTGTCTTTATGCTAAGCACAGAGGCAGAATAATTTGATGCAAAGCTTTAATATTTTCAAAGGCAATGTGATATACAGATTCTCTATGGATTTGAACCAGAAAGACAGGTGTTTGTGGCGGGAAAAGATATGTGGCAAAATATAGAACTTGCAATTCTAATTTGGACATTGGACATTGAGGGTTATTCAGGCCTGATCTCTGCTCTGCACAATCGCAATTGTTACCACCCAACAATGCCAGCTTCCTGTCAATCAAATTTCATATGGCTAGCAATCAGAAACTTTTCTGGATTTTGTCGCTGTTTGGCAGCGCGCATGCACGCTATGATCCGTACACATGCGCAGTTGTTGGATAATCGTCTGCCTTGCAAATTTGCCGGGCTGTGATCAGGTCTGAATAACCCCCATTGCTGTGTAGGAGTTGAAAATTAAGGATGACATTCACAGTACAAACACATTAGATATACAAGACAATGTAGACATCTAAGCTCAAGTAAACGCCTACTGCTGCATTCATCATCCCCAAATTTAGCTCACATATTTTGAGCCACATGCACTAAACTTCAAAATTGATCAAATGGAGATTGATAAAAAATCAACCAATCAGCTCCTGCCTGACATTTTTCAAACACAGTCTGTGACATGTGAGGCAGGAGCTGATTGGCTGGTTGTTTATCACTCTCCATTTTATCACTTTTGAAGCTTAGTGCATCTGGCCCTTAGTCTTTCTAAAGTTCTACAGTTTGCTACTTATCAAGTTGATTCATTTCATTGTCATGTATTTGTGTATTTTGTGAATTGCTACATTATTCTCCATACAGACATACATCTAGCCACCTTGTGCGTTAAACTGCCCTTCTATTCATGCCATGCCATGTCTCAGTAGCATTGAGCATTTTGTTTGTGACTTTTTATGTTAAAATGCATCTTATTTGCAGGCCATTTTCAGGCGTTTGGCTGCATTTTCAAATGTACTGTACAGCTTATTCTAGTGTTACCCTATTGAAGCCTATTTTGACTGTAAGCATTATAACAGATTATTTGGTTTGGGCCTTAAGACTGTCATTGACAGAATGAGACCAGCAATATCAGTGTATGCAGGAGAATGAGCTGACTGACCATCTCTAATACATGCTTAGAGATGGACATTTCAAGCAATGACACCTCTGGAATGACCGTTTCCAAATGGTCTAGTAGATAGAAATGTTTAACCAGCCTTTCTCAAGTAATGTGATGTTGCTGTATTTAAAGGTACAAAAACCACCTAGTAAATGGAATAATGTAACTAAAAATTATTATTTCTTGTAGGAAATAAGTTTATTGATTGAAATAATCCATGTTCATCACATAAAGCAGTATAAAGCTAATGTAAAAGAAACACAAATGGTACTACTTATAGCTGTAACAAAATATTATCTTTAATGTTTTTATTGACAGCATCAATTATTTTAATATACATACATTAAGAAGATGTGTTTTGTTCATAATAAGTATATAGGTATGATACAATTCAAATCCAAATAACTCCTCTTTACCTTACAGTACCTATCTTTTGCCTACTGATCTGTCCTGTTAAAAGTGTTAATTGTTTGTTTATTTGTACCAGTTGGTGGATTTCACCTCATTCAGAGTTCACTATGGGGGTTATTTTGGTTCACTCCTTCTGGCACATTCCTTTTTAAATGGACAAAACCATGTTCACTGCAGGTGGGGCAGATGCTACTTGTGCAGAGAGATTTAGATTTGGGTGGAGTTTTTACTTCAAAGTGAGATCTATATTGCAGTGTACAAATAAAGCAGTCAGTATTTTCACTGCACAGAAACAAAATAAATCACCCAAAGCTAAAGCTCTCTGCACACGTTACATCTGCCCCCCTGCAGTGCACATGGTTTTGTCCATCTAAGAAGGAATTTGCCAGAAGGAGTGAACCAGAATAAGGCCCTATGAGTAGCCAACATGTGCAACAGAATAATTGCAGAGCCAGAAGAACTTGTAGATATTCAGTCAAGGTTGGATCAGTAGCCGCATGGGCCTAGTGCTAAAAATGATCAATGGTCTATTGTGAAGGTGTGACCACTGTAGTGTGGGTGTAGCCTGTGCTATCTCAGAGTGTCAATCTCCTACACCTAAAGAACCTCAATGTCTCCCAAACTGCATCAAATTTGAAATATTGAATCATTTTGCAATGTAAATAAAAATACAATTGTATTACTTTTGATTCATAGCCAGCTTCATGTTTAGTCATTATTATACTGTCAAGATGATGGGACTGTTTTTAAGGCATCATCTAAATGTTAATTTTACCCTGTTCAGAGTCCTTACACATGTACAGAAGTCAGAAATGTCACATATAGTTAGAAAAAATGTCAATTGTCAAAGATATGAACCAGTTAGATAAACATTCTCTATATACAATGTGTATTTTACATTGCAATGCAATCAAGGAAGTGGATTTCTCAATTTGCCCCTTGAAAAAGTAGAAATTTCTTCACTTGTCATCTCCAAGATGCTGTAGACCTTCTCCACGTCTATTTTGTATTAAGACAATTTAACAGGGCAGGGTTTCCTGAGATGGGGATGCACAAGCATCACACACAAGTCCCATTGCCATGAATGGGGTGTGCAAGCGTCTCACCACACCATTCTCGTGAATGGCACACCAAGACGGAACTTTCTGGCATGCCCGTGGGATGAACAATCGCGGCTCCATCTGTATTGCTTTGCTTGTGCACAGATGTTTTATTAAACTGACTAATTAAGTCATCTGTGCTTAAGCATGTATAACCTTAAAGCTGGGTCTGTTAGGGTGCCTTGGGTAACATGGTGTTTGGGAACCTCTGCAATACAGCATAGACAGACTACCACTTTGGCCACACCCTCCTTCACCATTACCGGGGCCCACGGATATTTTTGAAGCCTCTTATGTTACACATGTGATAAGTGCCTGTGTCTCATATTAATAGTCCAAGCTCTGGCCAGATAAATATAGTATTCACAAGGAAACAGTTAACAAAACAATCTGCAATGGAAACAAACCCAACACGATATTCAAATTTTTGGAGTGAAAAAGATATAAAGAAATGAAAATACCATTTAGCCCTCCCAGGCAGATGTCCAGATTGCACATAACTTACAAGTCCAGCAACAGCTGATGTGCTGAAAACTGCATCCCTGAGCTTCAGCAATCATCCATATTGAACATTGTCATGTTTATAAACATTGTTATCAGCCACAATGGCCTTATTCCAAAATGACATTAGAGAATATTTCAGTTTCCTCTAGCATATTGATGAAGTGCTACAGACAGCAACCGTCAGCACATACTCATCCAATTGCTCATTCACACTCATTTTTTTAAAACTTACGTACAAGATCATTCTAGTTGCTGTACAAATACTTTAAAAAATATTTTCCTGCTATTTTCACTTTTGCCTAGTCTTTCTGATTAATCCGTGTTTTAAGAGAAAAATTTGAAAGAGCCTTAAATTACATTTTTTATGGTATTTGTTTGTGAAAATTTACCGGAACATTGACCCTTTAAATCCACTTATGGTTTACAGAATAATCCATGGTACTGAAGGGTAAACCATTAATCAGTCACGTGGATGAAGTCATTATGAAATACCTTGTCTGCATCAAGTACTTTTCAGAAAACATTTGAATTATTTAATTATTCTTTCCTAAAGACTTTTGGGAAAGTACTGTACTTTAGCTCATTAAGTTGTGCAACACAAAATGAGATTTGCTCCTTGATTAATCATATAAATAAGTCTATAATGTGTTTTGTGGTATAATCTGACATTGGGTTCCATCTGTGAAATGGAAAAGAAAGTAACAAGTAGCGTTGCAGTCTATTAGAGCCAAATCTCACACTATAATCACAATGTGTTGGGAACACTTACTGAATACTTAGTGGGCATATATATCAATATGCAACAATAAAGCTCATTTGCTATTTCAGTAAAATACTTATCACCATTTATCAATAATATACCTGTAGGGCAGCCTGAGGGATACTAGTCAGTAATCCTGACTCAGAGCAGTAAGGGTTTACTAATACCTCCCAGTATTGTGAGAATGCAAATGTGGAGGTGGGCAAGTAAGAATGCCGGATTCATGGAGGAAAATTTACTAAAGCTTCTAAAAATGAAAGTGACGTTGCCCAATCAGATTCTGTCTATCATTTTCTAGGATGCAATTTAGAAATTATAGACAGAATATAATTGGTTGCCATGGACAACATCACCTCTTTTTATTTTTAAAAGCTTTAGTAAATTTTCCCCATGATATTTTTGGCCATGCACCAAGAAGCATGACAGCTGGCAGGCTCTTTTACATGAAAAATACTGCTGCAAGTAGAACAAGAACTAAGAAGGACTGGCTAGCCATTTTACGCAAGTGTAGTTTCACTTAAAAAATTATTATAATAAAAAATACTTTATTTAGAAAATAATGTCTTTTTTTAGTTCTTTTATTGTCTTCTTCATACAGTATATACTACAGTGATGCCAGTTAAATGGGACTAGACTTCCATCAGTGAATCACTGGCAGCATCTCCAAAGTAAAGGACAAAACCCTATTTTACCCAATTTCAGACATACAGATGTAGCCCCTGCCATCCTTGGCCGGGGCTCGCCAGACCCTCCCCACTGGCGAGCGCCAGCGGACAGGGGCTACACTGAACTGGGACGTCTCACACGCACGCGCGTCCCAGTCTCTCGGCGGGGACGCTGCGTGTCCCTGCCCGTCTCCGCTTCAGGGAGACGGGCAGGGTTAGGGGGTGCTCGGGGCAGCGAAGGCGACGGCGGCGGAGGCAGCGGGGGCCGGAGGAAGGCTCCATTGCCCAGGGGGGTGCAGGAGTGTCTTGTGCGCGCGCGCCCCCTGGCAGGGCTGGCATGATGGCGGGGCTAATGTTAGAAACTCCAGCCCTGCAAAGATGACACAAGCCCAATACGCAAATATCCCAGAATTTTTCACGTGCACGCGCATAATCCCAGGACTAGCATATGTCTGAATGGCTATTTACTGGATTTAAAATACTGGGTGGTATGTCTGAAAGGGGTATGATTGATGAAAAGATATGTCAGTCTGAACTGACTTTTATTTATTCACTGTATGTCCTGTGACGTCAGCCACCCAGCCCCGGCAGGCATCGGCCCACCTGTGTTCCTAGGGGAACACCCAGCATTTCCATGGGGATGCCCATAAAATAGTGGTCGACCCCGTTTCCGTGCCTGTCCACCCGTCCCTCCCTCCCCACAATAAACATCCAAGCAAACTCATCGAAGCCGCTCGGTGCCGGGGTTTGCACATGTGCAGACTCCGACCATCAGGACTGAGGCCGAATTCGGATTGCCACGAGCGATGTGTTCATTGATAAATTGGGTGTGGAACGTTTGGTCTACAAAAACTAGGTCGACAAGCATTGGGTCGACACCACTAGGTCGACAGGCAGCAAGGTCTACATGGGTTTAGGTTGACATGGGTCAAGGTGGATATGTGTCTAGGTTGACTTGGGTCTAGGTCGAAAGGACATTAGGTCAACACAAGCATTAGGTTGACATGGGCAAGGTCGACAGTCAAAAGGTCGACATGGGGTTTTTCACAGTTTTTTTACCTGAATGTCAACACTGTCGACATGGACACAGTTTGAAGTGCACCGCATCCCCTTGCTTCGGGCACGGTGCCTCGCTACACACGACACACTATTTTATTCTCCCACCACACCCTAGTGAATGGTAGGACATGAAATACTGTCGGCACATATTGGCTCGAAAAACTGTGAAAAACCCCATGTCGACATTTTGACTGTCGACCTTGCCCATGTCGACCTAATGCTTTCGTCGACCTAATGATCTGTCGACCTTGACCATTGACGACCTAGACCCATGCCGACCTTGTTGCCTGTCGACCTAGTGGTGTCGACAAAATGCTGGTTGTTCTAGTTGCTGTAGACCTAATGACCGTATCCCGATATTTTACCTATTCATATTTTATTTTTGTTATGCATATTCTGAATATATATTTATTAAAATGTATATTTACAATCATTGGAGGAGAAATAACATGGATATGTTTGAAGCAGCACCTAGATATATTTTCACATTAAAACACAGTTTACTGCACTAGTAGCAAACTCAGTATAGTCTGCCATTTGTCACTGAAGCCAAAAATTGCACAGTATGTATCGCCGTGTCAGATAAAGCCTGTTATTATTGATTTCAGCTTCTATATACTGTAAGTCAATATCAAATTACAAAGAAAAACTACTGTCACAGACCTGCAACACCTGTAGTCCAATCTGTCTTAATAACAATGCCTTTATAATAGATACTGCATGACCCTTGCCAGGGGCATGGCTGCACAATGAGACAGAGGGGTCAATAGTTGGTTGTAGAGTTAAATTGGTTATAATGCTATTTCATATAGGATTCATTCTCTGAGCTTGTGTGCTAGACACAACTGTATGTGAAAGCTGATGAGACAACAGTTGATTAGCCTCAATAGATGATGTAGGTTATAAGTGCATGTGCAGAAAATCATTTTTGAGGATTTACTCATTATTAACTTTTTTTCTGAAAGAATTTACAGAGCACTGCAGCACATATCTCTCATTGGGCCTTATTTTGGTTCATTCTTTCTGACAAAATCCTTCTTAGATGGGCAAAACCATGTGCACTGCAGGTGGGGCAGGTGTTACTTGTGCAGAGATAATTAGATTTTTGTGGGGTTTTACTTCAAAGTGAGATCTATATTGCAGTGTAAAAATAAAGCAGTCAGTATTTACCCTGCACAGAAACAAAATTACTCACCCAAATCTAATTCTCTCTGCACATGTTACATCTGCCCCCCTGCAGTGCACATGGTTTTGTCCATCTAAGAAGGATTTTTTGTCAGAAAGAATTAACCAAAATAAGGCCCTGTGTCCCATGGCATTAGCCATTGTAACCTACAGTATAGACTACATTAATGTATATATTTTAACAAGGAACCTGATGATTTCTCTCTGTATTTAGCATTTGCACATAAGCAGCACAATGTCTGCACGTGTACAATAGCCCTACTGGCAAACCTGGAACAAAATTGATTGCATACTACTGTAAACGCCCATTCCCATGGTTCTGCCCTGCAGTAACCATGGGATATTGTAATAACTGTAATAACTGTGGTCTTTATCAGATTGTAGAATCACCCACTTATCTGTCAATAAAAGTTGGGTAGCAAGGCTTCGGCCCTTTTGTCTAGTTATAAAAGACATAGGGGCCCATTTATCAAGCAATATTTGCGGATAAACCCCCGAAAACATCAGTTTTCGGGGGTTAACCGCAAATATTAAGTATCACCTAAATTTATTAAAGGGGACCGCAGCAGGGATCTCCGATCCCTGCTGCGATACCCCCTGCAGTGCCGCCGGCCGCATCCCCTATAGGTTTCTATGGGGGATGCGAAGCTGCCCGATGTATCATCACCGGGCAGCCCGGCATCGCAGCCCTGGGCTATCGCCATTCTGATATGGCGATAGCCCATTGTAGCCTATGGCTACATATCACACCGAGCGGCAGTGCGGTCAGCGGGGTCGCGGGTCAGCGCATAACCGCGCATGCGCAGAAGCCCCGGCTTCCGGCTCCGGGTATCACAGGGACGGGCTCCTTTCGGAGCCCTGTCCCTGCACCTGGCAGGTCATACATTCAGGTGATATGATCGCATTTTACAATGCGATCCTGGGCGGTAATATTCCGCCCAGATCGCATTGTAAATGCGATCAATGATAAATGGGGGCCAAAGGCTGAAGTCACACATAAGTATTACGAGCCGCCTCTGGTGGGTCTGGGTAACTGCAGCCTGAGTCCTGTGTGTGTGTTCTGTGAGCAGAAACAGTTGCTGTTATTAGCCCATTACCTCTGTGTCAGCTGCAGTTAATCTGGGTTAATCTGGGTTTCAAGGACTTGCTCCCTATATTACCCAGCCTGCCCTAAACTCTGTGCTGGTTATACTGCTTGTTTGTAGCTATTGCAGCAGATTATAATCAGTCTTTCCTGACTAACCCTGATCTAATTCTGACTAGCCTGTGTTTCCCTGAGATACGCTGAGCTTGCTGTTGCTCTACAACAGTCTGTTCCTTCATACTTCTCCTGCATAAGGAAGCAGCCTGTTCCTGCTCTAATAGAGCTTCTGCTTTTAGTCCTATTTAATATACCTTGCCCTGTCTGTCCCTGCTCATTCTGTGTTTGCCTTGTATACATATTAGTGTCTTAGTCTAATTGTGTTATTTATTTACTTACTCCTATTTAGCTTCTGTGTGTACCGTATATATCTGTATTATGTGTCGGCACAACTGCTACTGGCGCTGCTCCCCAGTCTGTACCTTCTACTTATTTGTCTGCCTGTAACCGGTATTGCTTCATAATCTGGTTCTGTCCATTTGTCTGCCCATATTGTACTCAGGTGCTACAGCGACTGCATTGTTAAACACCTTGCCATTACAGTTCACTACTCTGTACTTGTAACCTCTACTGTACGGTGACCCTAGTGTGCACCATCTGCAACAGTGGTCTGGTGCCAGTAGTCTTTTGTTTGTCTTGTGTGTCTGGTACTTCCTTATGTGTCCCAGTCTGACTCCAGTCCTGTATTTGCCTTGCCCGGCCTCCTGTAGCAGCCTTTTGCTATCTAAGACCTGGCAGCACTCCAGTACCTGGTGGATCTAATCCACTGTGAAAAAGTGGCTTTTATAGGTGAAGCTGTAGTTTGCAAGAGGCTTTAAGAACTGCTGGGCAAGTGCAACAGCGCCACCTTGGTGGCATCCCTAACCAATAAGGGTCCAGGATGTACTCCTAAAAGGCTTTAAGCTTGTGAGCAGGGCCCTCCTACCTCTGTCGTTTGTTTCTAACCAGTTTGTTTAATCACTGTTTCCAATTGTAAAGCGTAAAGGAATATGCTGCGCTATATAAGATACTGTACAGAAATAAGAAGCCATAACTGTCCAACGATCTGGGAATCTACAGCACATTTCAATAATTTTTAAAGACCCAATATGTTTAATATAATGATTATGGGCCAAATGTATTAAGCTTTAACAAATGGTAAAGTGGAGGGTGATAAAGGTTCAGCCAATCCATTCCTAAATGTCATGTTACAGGCTGGCTTTGAAAAATAACAGTTAAGGTGCTCACACACTAGAAAGATCTGCAATCGTAAGATGTGCGCATAAATTAGCCTTGAAATCTTATGTCCATCCTGGACAAAAGATTTCAGGCAAGCGCACATCTTTTCCAAAGATTTCTGTTAAGATCCCATGTGCGTTCCTATGGATCTTTTGTTAAATCTTCTGATCTTTCATGCAGCAAGTAAGATCAGAAGATTTAGCAAAAGATCTGTGGAAGTGCGCATCTGACCGAAATCATATATCGATCGATTTATCAGAAATCGTCCAATCTGCAAAAAAATCATTCTAGAGTGTGGGCACCTTTAGGAGCCCTTTATAACTCTCCACTTTCACTTGTTAAGGATTAATACATTTGGTCCCTAGAAACCCAAATTCCTGTTTTAAATGTTATGTTATTTGAATTTCTTTCCACGCCTGGAAACTATCCTATTGTGTAGAAGAATTGTGGAAGACCTTACTCCATCTGGCACCAGTAAATATTGAAAGATAAGTTTACTCAGAATAGATAGTTATTTCGGCCATCCAACATTAAACTGTTGTGGTTCCAATTGCAGATTCTGTTTGAATGACTGTGGTTGCAGAGTCTAAGCACTAATCAAGTAACAAAGAAAGTAGGCGTATATAATAAAGCGCTCAATATTAGCCTGGGTACCATACAGATTTTAAATTGATTAAAATATATATCGCAGAATCCTTGTAGTTGTCCAATGACCAGACAGAAAGGGTATCTGTAATGATAACCACCTCCCCTCATAGTAAATTGTGGTTAAGGTGGTAAAACAGAAAGAAGCAATAGTGCAAATTATCTTTGACAAAAGATGAATTTAATAACAGGTCCACACTTAGGTAGACGATAAAAACTGCATAGTGTAAGTCTCCCACAAGAGCAAAACAGCAATAGGTTCAGATGGAACTTAAGCAGTCTCAGTCTCAGAATCCAGGCACCAGTCCGGAACAGGGGATGGATACAGCGTCTGAGGCACCGTGATAACCTGGTGTTGACCTTGCTTCTGGGATGCAATCCAGACCCTCAACGCATTTTGGAAATCCTTCATTAGGAGTGTATGATCCCCTAACTATTGACCCCTATCAGCAGATTCTTAAGTTCATCCCAGTCGCCCCCAAAAGTAAGATGGAATTTGGGGCCCCCCTCCACATAAAAAAGGTGTGATTGGGTCAGACTCACAAAATTCAGCATTCTGCACCATGAATCGGTGTCCCGTCTCACAGCCCAGCAGTAGCAGGTGCACAATTGCTCATTGCAGCACAGAATGAGCAGTACCAGGCAGGAGACATCCTGTCCCATATTCCAGGTGTTAGCAGGGCTCCTGGGACAAGCCAGTTTGCTCTGTAGCAGGTACACCACAAAGCCCCCTTTGGAAGAGCAGCGGTCACATTTGGATAGGCTGTGAACCATACAGGTGCTGCTATATATATATATATATATATATATATATATATATATATATATATATATATATATACATATACAGGTTACAGGTTACAGGTGCCCCTTTAGGTCTTGGAGCCCGTAGTCAAATGACGCCATTGCCTTTGGGGGTTATGCCCCTGCCTATCAGCAGATATTCAGTACAGTTTTTTTTTAATAAATGGGTATTATTTTAAGGATAACATGCTCATGGAGCCTATCTTTTCTAAATGTTTGCAGTGATCAGTCCACATACTTGGAAACTAGGAACAAACAGGCTTGGCAACATCAGATATGCATATAGTTGGCTAGATGTACTAAGCCTTGAAAAGTGATAAGGAAAGTGATAAACCACCAACCAATCAGCTCCTACCTGTCATTTTTTCAAACAGTCTGTGACATGGTAGTTAGCATCTGATTGGCTGGTGGTTAATTACTCTCCATTTTATCACTTTTTCAAGCTTATGGTGCCCATACACGGTACAATTGTTGGGTGCGATGAGATGCGCACTCCCATCACACATCTCATCGCACAGCTAAAAAATGATGTGCTGCACATACTTTTTGTATTAGATCTCATCTCATTGCATTGCAAAACTGATATTGTATACAATAATTGTACGGTGCATGGGCACCTTTAGTACTGTGCATCTTAGTGACGAGTTACAGTACATGTGAACTTGTCTATTTGGTATACTATCAATGCTTTTTTATGTGATGCACAATGCATGCTCCCTTGTTCTTTTTTTAGACATTTGTCTGTGGAATCCCCGGTTGGTGAAGATTGCAGCAAAATAAGTGTTGCTACTGATTAAGGACTAATAGTTATTGTAGAAAATAATGCAACTGGAAAGTGTCTCTTGTGCAAGTATTTCTATATATCTTATATATACACATCATCAGTTTTACCAAATCACCCCCTGTGGTAATATTAGTACTTTAAAGAAGCAAAATAAAATTGAACCCTTTGACACTACAAAAAGAGAGAATGTTTTACAGCCTTGGCAGTGACATGCAGCAGTGACCCGGCAATGTCTTGAAAATCTGTAAACACTTTAAGAGTCTTCATTCATCCAATATGCATGATCAGAGTTATTATCGATTCTCACCAGCTGATTCTTGTCCCATATCTCAGAAGAGAACGTGTGCTGCTTTCCTGCCTTGCCCACGCAGTAGGGACTTTGTAGCAGTGTCTCTCTCAGTCTGCCATGTATTGATTACAGTTTTTGCAATCAGACCAGCAGCAAAGGTAGAAACAGCGTGTGCTGAAAAACATCAGATTCTTTCAGGCTTTCTCATTTCACCAGCTGTTTGCTGTAAAGCAATTCCTCCAACTTACATACATGGTTTGCTCAAGTTCCAAGGAAACTTCTCCCCAAATTGCTGCTCTTATACAACACTCAAACTGCCATTAGTCTATGCCCACAGAGGTAATTTCATTTTTAGATTCAGACTTTAAATGTAGGGCACATTCAAAGAGTAGATAGATAGATCGATCGATCGATAGATAGATAGATAGATAGATGTACTTTTTTCAATATATAGCACTTGAATGTATAGATATTAGTCCCAAGAAAAACATTAAGGCGTGGATGTATGAAGCAGTGATAAGAGAGAAGTGAACTAGAGGAGAAGTGGCCCATGGAAACCAATCAGCACTGAAGTAAGATGTATAATTTACATACTATAAACCTAGCAGCTGATTGGTTTCCATGGGCCACTACTCCTCCCTTATCACTGCTTAATACATCTACCCCTAACTTCCAAACAAGACACAAGACTTTGGGAAAGCGTTATGCTGCCCATACACTTGTGCGATCGGATTTAATGTGACATTGAAGTACGATGTCCATCGAACCCGATCGCATATTGAGGTGCTAAAGTGCCCCCTTTACAGCACCCGATGTCACATGCCATCTTGAGATGGCACATCGGGTGCTGGAAGAGGGAGGCCAGAGGGCAGCGTTGTGTAGCGCAAGAATTAGCGCTAGCAGGTGGCCAGGGTCAGTAAGTGCTAGCAGCAGAAGTGTTTAAACACTGGGCAGCCCTCTGATTGGCTGAGCTATCTCTGTTTGAAACACTTCTGCCGCCACGGATGACTGACCTCCGCTGCCCGTTAGCGATACAACGCCGCCGTCTCCCACGCCGCCAGTAGTCCCTCCGGCCCCCTCTCCCCCATCCCCACACCACTAAAAAAGCGTTCCCTCCGCACCCCACCAGCGGATTGCTCCTGCATATATTATGTGCAGCACATAAGACCTTGAAACCCGACATTCAACCGGCGTGCCCGCGCATCACGTCGAATGGTACACATTTTGTGCCTAAAATTATTTGATTTATCGGCCAGATGTGGTCGAAATCAAATGATTGCATGCAATATCTTACAAGTGTATGGGCAGCAACAGCCACCTTTATCTCCACAATTCATTTTAAAACATGGGAATTTCGCTTTACCTACATTAACTGTGTCTTAAGATTTGAGTGCTATGCAAACTTTGCTATCTCTGTACTTTTTACATACAATTCTTGCTATCTGCATTAGATTTGAACTATATAGTCATTGCTGCCCTGTCTATCTGGGTTTCGATTTGTGCCACCACGGGAGGTAAAAGGTAAAAAACCTATGCGATATGCATGCAATTTTGACTATATAGTCAAAATCTCATGCTGATTGTACCCGTGTGACTGTGTACACACCATTACTACAACTTTCTGTGTTGAAGCAATTTCATCTGGTATTAACAGAAGCCACAGTATGAAGTCATCCTTCTATGACAAAAATAAAAAGCATTATTCAGAATATTTGCAAAAGTTGCACCTTTAAGGTAGGATGTGAGTTTATAGTACTGTATATGTAGGTTTAACATGTTTGTTTGAACTATAGGGTATGTTTGTATCTGCTGCAGCTGGAGTGTTTGCACACTGAGAATAAACATATACTGTAGATATAAACTAATGCCTCCTGAGAGTTTAGAGTTAATATTATGTGCACTCATACTGGACTTTGCATGTTCAAGACCCTGACTCCTCCCGACACTGTGTTTATTGAAAACAATATGCGTAAAGGCAGAGTTGGAACTACCATTGGTGCAGCAGGTGCATTGCACTGGGGCCCCTGAGGACTAACTTGTGTTAGAGTGGTGGAGAGTTGCCCAAATTATGGTGTAAGTATCCACAGGGTGCTTGCTCATAGTAGTTCTCAGTATAGGTTAGGAAACTGGAGAAACTGTAAGGAGTACAGCAAGAGATACACTTTTTGCATCTTTTGACAAAAGGCTAAGAGATGTTTTTTACGTGAATGCTCTTAGCTAGCCTCAATAGAACTATTTTTCATTTTATTTTGAAACTAATGTAATTAGGTCTATAAGTAGGCTTCACATATTTCACATTGTAAGGGGAAATTGCAATTGAAATAAGCACATTAAAGCTCAATAAGCGTAAAGTATTTGTAAGTGCTAAAGAAAAATGTATAAAACGGTCAAATACACAATAGCACGATACATAGTTCTACTATTTTGGTCTGAAAGACAATTATTCACAATTAGGGAGTTGGCTGCAATGCAGGCTTTTCATTTCTCTGTATTTATATTATTTTATGATTTATCCATGTGTAAAAGAGAAATATGTTATAGTTATGTTTTACTGATATGCAGTACAACTTTTAGAAAGGGCATTTGCAGCTACCATTTAATGAAGGTGCCAGTTGAGGACCTGTGAGGCATCTATTTCTCAAATTAGAGACACTAATGTACTTGTCTTCTTGCTCAGTTGTGCATCGGGGCCTCACACTTCTCTTTATACTCTGGTTAGAACCTGTTTGTGGTGTTCTCTGAAGGGAGTAGTACACACAGTTGTAGGACATGTTCAGTTTCTTAGCAATTTCTCAAATGGAATACCCTTTATGTCTAAGAATAAAGAATAGACTGTCGAGTTTCACATGAAAGTTATCTTTTTTTCTGGCCATTTTGAGAGTGTAATCAAACTTACAAGTGTGATGCTCCAGATACTCAAATACATCGAGGGAAGGCCAGTTTAATAGCATCCCTAACGAGAAAACCCTTTTTTCAGCTGTGCTAACATAATTGCACAGGGTTTTCTAATCATTCATCATGCATAACGTGATTAACAAATATCTGTATCTCATAAATGCTTCAGAATTTAGGGAAGACATGGTTAACTTATATTCTCATTGGCTCTTAACTTTAGTAAGCACATTCCCTGATATACCGTAAGGAATTCCCATAGCAGTCCCATATCCAATTTCCAATAATGTATCACTTGCTAGTTCATATAGCCATAAAAACTTTGGTCACTGGTGTCAGCTTTCTGCGACTGCCATAAAATTCATGGGGAGCAGATAAATGCAATTATTCCACTTGCTGCTGATAGCATGCACAATTCTTTCTTCTGATCTACAGTGTGTCAATGTGTTTCATCCAAAGCATTAAACTTTCTCAATTCATGTGCATGTCTACTAAACAAAACTGCAGTAGCCTACACTTGTCATCAGTGAACACAAGTCACAATGCAGATAATATTCAGATGTTTCCAACAAAAGGTGAGGATTTAGAGTAAGGCAGCATGGCAATGGCAAGGTTTGTGACCTGAATCCTAATTGGCTGCAGAATGAGTTAGGGTTACACAAATAGGTTACATCATAAACCATTATCTATCTCCCTTGAGTATATTTGCCCACCAGGACCCTCTTCAATAGACTAGGAGTCCCACAGGATACCAAGGCAAAAGGTAAGTTTGCTATTAGTGGGTAAACACACCCATTACAGTAAATTATATTTATCACAAATAATAATCATCATCATCATCCCATTAAGCATTAAATGAAAAGTCGGAGTATATACATTTGCCCTAGTGGTCTTCAGATGAACCCTAGCCAAAGTGTATGAATGGGTTTGAACAGTCATCCGGGGCTTGCATTTGGTTCAAAACTGTTTGCCCCTGAAGTTGATCCTATTTTGTGTGACATAAAACACAAAACTACCCCCCCCCCCCTGGGTTTTCATATCATCCTTAATTGACCACATACCCTGCTTTAAAAATCCTCTATTGAATTTTGATACAATTAACATTGAGACAGACACTGTGTAGCTGAAGTACTTAATACACCTATTATTATTTTTTTAAACTGTTCCACAAAGATGTAATAATTCTCAGCTATGTATTAATAGCCAAGATACATTTGCCCTCCCCACCACCATATTCTAAAAGGGTGACTAAATTGAGGTTTTTAGAACAGCAACTACAGTAGGTATCTGGTAGTCTTCCTACTAGCTGCAGCCCACTAGCTCTATGAAAAACCTCATGAGGAACAAACACAGATTTGACGAAATCTGTGATCTTCAACACTGTTTGCCCCTGGCCATCTCAACAGTACCATAAACATCAACACCCATAAAGATATTAAATAATTATTGTTTTCTTAACATCTCATAATCCAGATGTGTGTATTCATCCTCCACATCTCATGCATTCCATTGAGTCACTTCTTGTTCCTAGTTTGATGAAGGCCTTTATACTGTAAATATTTTCTTCTTTTTTTATGATCGGTTATAGACAGGTGTGTGTAGTAAACTGTTTCAAATTGGGATTTCCATTGGTAGGGCTCTGAAAATCTGTGACCATTGTGATTTTCTGAATACTCTACAGAGCCTAAGTTTGGTGACTGTGGATTCTAGTGACCACTACGGTGTGTAATGCAGTGCCACACTTCTGGGTGTAATACTGTGTCCTGTCTGGAGATCTTCATGGGCTCCATTCTAGTAAACAGTATAAAGAGCTGAATCTTGAATTTGGTACAACAGGCTTGTGCATAAGAACAGCAAAGGTTTTTAATGTATAATATACTATATGCCAACACTTTACAACAAGAAATCATAACTGGGGGAATGAGTAATGTTTACCTTATATAGGAAATATACATTTTTTGGTACTTGTTTCCTAGCAGGGCGCCCAGTACGCTAAATGAGTACTGGGCTATTCTCCGTAGAATGCCGCGTTATAGTAGCATGCAATGCGATGCGATGCGTGCGATGCAATGTCCATATAAAGTGCACAGGAGTGCTTATACAATGAAATATTGCATGCGATCTCAGTGCATCAAATGCGATGCGATATTTCATTGAACAAGCACCCATGCGAAGGGTGTTTACAATTGTAATCACCTATGCCATTGTTTTGCGTCACCCCCAGTATCAACGTCATCCCGAAGTGTCGCGAGGGGTGGCGGAACGCGTCCTCCGACCTTTTCATACCCCACTATCCACGTCGGCGTGGAGTGGATTTTATATAGTGTGGCGAGCCACCGAGCCGAAGCGAGGTGAGCGGACTACATGTAAAGTTATCCGCGTCCCCTCGCGGGGCTCGCTGCGCTTGCCACGCTTCGGGCTCTGTGGCTCGCTGTGCTCGCCACACTATATAAAATCAGCTCCACGCTGACGTGGATAGTGGGGGTATGAAAAGGTCGGAGGACGCATTCTGCCGCCCCTCGCGGGGCTCGCTGCGCTCGTCACGCTTCGGGGTAGCATTGATACTGTTGGGGTTTTAGGAACAGATTCTACTCTCCATCTATGGGAGTCATGGATTCCCAAGAGGGAGAGTAGCACCTGTAAGTTGGGATCCTAGTTGTCGGCTATTTTAACAGTCGGGATTCCGACGTCGGAGTACTGAACGTCGAAATCCCGACTGACAGCAATCATCCAGCACCTGAGGGAAGAATTGTCAGAATTATATACATTTGTAATTAAAACAACAGTCAACATTAAAATAAAAGAAACAACACATTTTGTAAATTATTATTATTTTTTTTTTTTGACACGGTGTGTAAAATCGCATCGCATTGCATGGCAAAAGCATAACATGTGATGCGATGAGATGCGATTTCACTATGTTTGCGTACGTAAGAAATCTGGGTGCCCTGCTAGGAAACAAGTACATATTTTTTATTTGAATTTGTATAACAAATGTGAGCGACGCTGATGGATTTTTGGGTGCATATTTCTCACAGAGATGTTGGCACTCAATGGGTTAAAAACAGTGTGTGTGTGTGTGTGTGTGTGTGTATAGATATATATAGCCCCATCTAAACACTTGCATACAGCATGATTTCCCATATTAACACACTTCATAACAGTCTGGTGTTTCATTCGTCTGGCAGGTATAAAATGTTTAATCTGAAAACTAGTATTAACCGTTCTCCTCACTTATGAACAATGTGCATACCCTAAGCACTAAGGGCCTTATTCGGATTTGATCGCAGTACAAATTTGTTCTTAAAATGGGCAAAACCATGTGCACTGCAGGTGGGGTAGATGTAACATGTGCATAAAGAGTTAGATTTGTGCGAGTTATTTTGTTTCTGTGCAGGGTAAATACTGGCTGCATTGTTTTTACACTACAATTTAGATTTCAGTTTCAACACACCCCACCCAAAATGTAACTCTCTCTGCACATGTTACATCTGCCCCACCTGCAGTGCACATGGTTTTGCCCATTTTGAGAACAAATTTGTAGTGCGATCAGATCTGAATAAGGTCCTAAGCGGTCATTTTACTAAAGCTTCTAAAAATGAAGAGGTGACATTGACCATAGCAACCAACAAGATTCAAGCTATCATTTTCTAGGATGCAATATAGAAATGGTAGGCGGCATCTGATGGAGAAGCAGGAGAAGATGGTTCACTTGACAACTACACAACCAGGAGAAAGCTATTTACAAATAAAGAGCTATTACAGAAATAACTGTAACTAGGGAACAGAAGGAGCCAGGTAGGGTGTTACTTTACAGCAAATGTTTTTAAGGCTTATGGTATTTTAGGAAACATTTAGGAAAAGATAGCTTAAATGTACATTTTTTTAAATGTTTTTGCCGCCCAGTTTTTTTTATTAAATGCACTTGAAAAGACATCATGCTATGAGAACAATGTTCTACAAATTGTTCTACAAGAGACTATCTATATTTTTAATTTATCAGTTCTATTACATAACACAAAATTCTGAGTTTTCTATTTTCGCATAAGAGAACAAAGTATCTTCTAAAACAGGTAAAACTGCAGAAAATTCAGTAAGCATTTATTTTAGTTTCCTGATTTTGTAAAGGGGTAATTACAATGATAAATAATGAGTATTCCACTGAAATAGTAAGTTCATGAAAAAGGGACTGATGGCCAAATGGAATAGTCTCCAAGTTCCGGAACTAGGAGGTTTTTTTTAAAGGTTTTTTTTAAAGGAGCATGGTTTTACCTTACAGTATTTGATTTATTTATTAACAGTTTCTTATATAGCACACACATATTCCGCAGCGCTTTACAGAGAACTGTTGAACATTCACATCAGTCCTCTGCCCAATTGAAGCTTACAATCTATATTCGCTACCACATGTATAAACGCACACATTCATTCTAGCGTTGATTTTTTTGTTGGAAGCAAATTAACCTACCAGTATATGTTTGGATTGTGGGAGGAAACTGAAGTACTCAAGAAACACACACAAGCAAGGGGAGAATATACAAACTCCACACAGTTAAAGCCATGGTGGGAATCTATAACCTCAGCACTGCAAGGCAGTAATGCTAACCATTACATGGTTAGTGCTGCCCTTGTAAGTGACTTCCCCTTTAAAAAATCCTCCAAGTTCAGCAGGCAGTTGGCAGCAAAGCATGTCAAAGGAGCAACTTTGTACCTGGGCAATCCATATTTTATTTATGTATTTATTTATTTTTGCATGCAGGGTGAATACTGGCTGCTTTTCCATGTAGCCCACATATGCTAACCAACAATATATTTATACTGCACCTCTCCTAAATCAAACTCAATGCATCCTTAAAATGTGCCAACATGCAGTGCAATGTGTTTGGCCAAAGCATACATTTTTTTTTTTTTTTTTTTATGTCTACCAAGTCTGAGTCAGCCCAAAACAAGATGTATTTTGATTAAACTGCAGTTTTTATATGACTATTATGGCAACTAGGATGGGTGCAGTCTAATCCCAAAATCCCGGGATTGGATACTCCAACCCCAGTGATTGAAATCCTGGACATTTTGGGGCCAAATCCCCACTGATCCCGATCCCTGGATGCCCCGGGTTTGGCATCCCTAATGGTAACCATGGTAATATAGCATATAATGTACAGTATTGAGCCCATTCTGGTCTGATAGATCTCTGTAATGCCCCTCTCCCATTATTCACTTCATTCTGTGAATATAAGGCATGGTGAAGGTCAGAGAGCCTAGTAGCCTCTGTTTGGTAACCAAACTTGTTTTTCTTTTGGAAAAAAATTAAATACTTTTAAATGATTTGTAGAATTAGCGAGAATAAAAAAGTATTTGTAAAGAAATAAACCATACAGACTTGCTACTTTGTCTTTACTGAACTTTGCATTTCCTTTATGAACTCACTTCTTTATTTTCTGTTAACAAATTAAACAACTCACAGTATATCACTTGGAAATATATATATACTGTATAAACAAAAGTTTACACTATTGTGTCATCAATAGTTTCAAACAGTATAAGGTTTATTTACTACATGGTTGCCTACTTTTAAAGTCTCCTCTCCAGGAGAAGATTCACTTCGGGGGGCTGGGCCTGATCCATATGCCATCAAGCCCCACCCCCAGTAGTGCAGATCCTGGGGGAGATTCTCTAAGAATCTCCGCCCCCTTCGCCTCTCTTCGCAATTATAATTATCGCATATGTTCTAACATATGCAATAATTATAGCAAAGGACAGCTATTGCGTTAAGAGCAACAGAGCAGGTCCCGGCGGTTCCCCCCTCCCTCCCACACCCAGCGCTGCTGCTGCTGCGCCGGGCTCTCCTCCTCCCTGCACCCGGAAGAGGATCAGTGCAGGGAGGAGGTCACAGGTCCGGGCAGCACAGCTCTGTGCTGCCCGGACACAGGTGAGGGGGCGATGCGGGATGGCGGGGGGTCCGTGAGGGGCGGCGGGGGTCGTTGCGGGGCAGCGGTGGGTTGAGGTAGAAGCCCATTGGCTTCTATGGGGCATAGCCAGATTTTTCCCAAAATGCGGTAAAAACCCTGATAACGGGGTTTTTACCGCATTTTTAGCTTAGAGAATCTCCCCCCATGTGAGGAGGTGGGGCTAAAATTACACAATTTGCATCATTAGTCCCACCCCCTCCTCTGAAAAAGACACAAATTGCGGTAATTAAAAGCTGCAGCCGGGATATGTGGGGGGATCAGGGGGGATCAGGGGGGATCCGGCAGAATCAAGAGATTTGCTGCCCACTTTTCCTGGGGTGGGGGGGGGGACCCAATTTTCTGGAGCCTCTTGGCCAGCCCTGATTTACTAAGATGGGAGTTCTATTGAAGATGGGATATTCCTCTTAGCTACCAATCCAAATCTACTTATTTATTTAGCGCACACTAGAAAATAGATAGAATCTGATTGGTTGCCCATAGCAATATCTCATCCTCAATAGAACTCCCATCTTAGGGGGTTGATCCTATAATCGCTTAAGGGTGCGAGTTGTCGTTCTGGTGTTAAAAAAATTAAGCCTATTTCACACCCTTCGCAGGGCCTATGGGGGTGCAAACACTTTTAAGCAAATTCAGCCCACCGTAATGTGCACCCGTTGCCGTAATGATTCACACTTGTGAATCATCTGCGCGTAATATGATCGACCCCTTAGTATATAAACCCCTTTGTCTCCATCTTGTTAGCTGCTGCATCATTTCTCTGAGGACACAATGAACAATTGCTACTGTTGCTTACCCAAATCAGTAATGACCGCCAGTATTTTTTAATGATTTTCTTCTGCAATGTGTCTGATTTGATTCAGCTTTCTAAAACACAGGACACTTATAAAACTAAAACAATCAGATTAACTTGACAGGCTTGCTTTAATTGGCTCTTTGGAAAAGTTCCACCTAATGAGCTTCTGATACCTAATCATATTCAATGATACCAGACAAGCCTGTACCGGATTTTGCTTTACTGTGGGTGTTGATTGCTTAGTAAAGAGAGAAAAATCAGCAAAATATGATAATGTATGGATTATATTTCATCAAGCATAGCCAAGATATACAGAGGTGGAGATGTCCCAATATTACACAGTCACAAGGATGCCCTCAAAAAGCTTTTTCATATGCGATGAGAATTTACATTATTAGCATCATCCTCCCTGTAATGTATCACAGGACTATGAGATAGCAGCACAGCTGCGCACAAAATCAGTGCACTATGTTATGCAGAAATGGTGTTTTTTTAGTATTATAATATTCAGTAGGAAACAAGTTGAGGTTTATGTTATAGTTCAACTGTAATGAAAATAGCTCCTGCTGTCTACTGTTGAAATAACATATTCCAAAACCTATGACACTGACTCACAAAAACACGAAAATTGCTCTTTTTGGAGCTGCTGTAGCAATCATAATTTGGCCCTTTTCAAATCAGTCAGATGTTTATACTTACCCATTTAAAGAAATAATCTAAGAAAAAGTAGGTTTTTTTTGCAATAAAAACATATATCAAAGTAGACTAGGGAGTAAATGTATGAAGCTCGGAGAAGAACATTGGGCGGAATGTAATCCCGTCCGAGTTCTGCGGTAGTGCAGGATGCTGGCCAGACTCAGGCTTTTTTTTAAAAGGGGAATTAACTTACAATGCATGGTTTTGCCTTATAGGTTAATTCCCCTGTAAAAAAATGTCCGAGTTCAGTCGGCATCCCGCACTGCCGCAGAACTCAGGTGGCATATTATGTGCAAGGTGAAAATTATCCAGCCAATCAGCTCCTAGCTGTCAATTTACATATTGGAGCTGATTGGCTGCACATACATTCTTTATAGGGATAGATACCACTTCTCCAAGCTTCATACATTTACACCTAGGTATGCTTATGGCTTGTAGCACACATGGGGAGGCTGTCCTGCGATAAAATCCTGCTAATTTTTTATCACTGGCTGTGCCAAGTTGATGGACAGAAAGCCGGCATGTCAAGTAAAACATGTTTGCCCAGGCATTTGTAGGAAAGTCATGTGACATCAGCCCTGGCCCCAATCAGCCTGTTTCTACCTCAGATGCCATGTAAGTCGTGCACACAGTGGAAGAATAAATTGATGGTCAGCGGCTTGCAAAAGGATCTGCTGCTAATCGCCGATCCAGCTAATTTTTTGCATGCTGCGCTAAACAATTTGCAGGCTTGCAAAGGGCGGGATTTCACTGTGGCGGTGCAGCATATACCTGATCAAAGCGGCTTACAATTTAGCAGAGCAGTGATCATGTCTGAATAACCCCCATAGAACAATGTGAAAACTTTTCATTAAAAAATCACGACATGATAAGGGGCAAGACTATTTTCTGGACTATCTATGGGATCAGCTATTTTGTTCCTCAATTTAGTACAGTTATTATTTATATATTTTTCTGCATTACACTGTTCTCTCTTCATCCCATTTACCTTTACACATCAATCTATGCAAACACCACTATTTCAACCTCAAAAAGACTCCAGATTGGATCTGTATCAGCTGTGTTGGGACTTTGAGGTTTATGACCTGTGAGTTCTTCTGTACATGTACAGCAGCAGGACAGTGCATGCATGAGTCACGAGTACACTGGCAGGCATCCTATTGGAACCCTTTCTGGGAATGCTGCAGTGAGAGACGCCTTTAAGCTTTTTATTAGGCCAAACTATATTTTATATCACTTTCAGGAGCTGGATGCATATCGGGAAATGCAGTTTGACCATATTTTTGGTGTTGAAGCAGCCTGCTTAAATTGTGACACTTCCTCATTTCATATGCAGAAACAAGACAAGTTATTATTGTACAGTATAGAGAGTGACCAAAGTGCCCTAAACTTCACGGAGAAGAGTGGGCAAATGTTATAAACAGGTTTGAGTGTGACTACTGATCTTAAGTGACAGTGATGACTAAGACTCCGACTACTGCTGTAGGTTAATGCACCTTATTACAAGACAGAAGATTGAATAGCTGTCTGCTTTAGAAAGAAGTTCAATTAAAAATGTTCTTATTGTCAAACATGAAACATTTGAGTGATTACTGCAATTGCATGGTTTTGTGCAGAATATTTGAATCTGCTATGAAATGTACTTTCTCAAACTTAGATATTGTCCATGGAATTTTCTGACTATGTATTAGGCTCTGGAGTTGGTACCAACTTTCATATTCTCATATGTGGGCAGCCAATATTAATGCAAGACTCAATACTGGGAAATAACTTAATATTTCTCTAGAAGCAGAAATATTCCTGTCTGTAATAAGCAGTTAATTTCAGGACATCAGAATGTCATGGGTGCCGGACGTCTCTCTGACAGTCGGGATTCCGACAGTCACTACTCGTCGGAATCCTGAGTGCTCCCTCGTGGGGGTCCATGACCCCCATAGAGGGAGAATAAAATAGGTGTCAAGCAAAGCTCGCCACCATTGAGCTCCCCCCGCTGTGCAGTCGGGATTCCGACGTTGGGCTAATGACTGTCGGAATCCCAACTGTCGGTGTGTTATACCACACCCAAGTCATTGAAGCTCTTTCAGGTCCGATCTTTGCTCCAGTACTCCTGCTACTAGGCGGTCTTTGTACTAAGCCTTGGAGGCAGATAAAGTGGATGAAGTACCAGCCAATCAGCTCCTAACTGCCATGTTTCAGGCTGTGCTGGAAAAATTACAGGAGCTGGTTGGTCAGCACTTTATCTCAGTCTACTTTATATCTCTGGAAGGGTTAATACATAGCCCCAGAGTTATCAGAGAACCTATTTTATTGAACCATGACAGCTAGTGTATTTGCTTTATTTTTGCAAAGTAACAAGCAACAATAAGTGGGTCCAAACCCAGCCTGCAAAGAGGAGGAGCCACCATACTGAAGGCAGGATCGTACACTGTAGAAAAATTCTTCATGAGCCATACAAGGGGAAGAGTAGTGTCATGGTTGACCCGCACAACTGCCAGTCCATCTGATCCTCATTAGCTTTTCCTTTTCCCAAGTTAAATAAATAAATAAATGCATTGGCTAACATCCCTCTAAAATGTTTTAGCCGGCGAACATTGGAAATTATAAAGATGTTTGAGCCAGGTACAGATATTATTTAACAAAATCACTGAAGAATAAAAGCAGGTGTGAAACATTTTACGTGATTGCACATTTACTGATACATTGTGCAGTGATTTGTTTTTATTTTCTCTACTTTTGAGAACATTGCTTTCACTATGCTTTCAAAATAGGCACTTTAATTATGCCAACAATTTCCATAAATACTCTATATAAAAACTATGCAAAGAAAGTACTGTAAATGGAACTCATAATTGTCTCAGTTTCACAAGAAAAGACTTTTTTTTTTTTTGTGTACTTCTAGTTTATAACAGCTAATAAATTACTTACATTCAGTGAGAATATCCAAGTGGATAATAAGCAAATCTTGAATGGATACACACAGGCTTATCCAACTATGATGCATTGATCTAGGGCTGCCACTAGCAACTGTGGGGCTTGAGACTGATTTCTAGTCAGCGCCCCACTCATCACTTAACACCAGTCAATGGACAATGGGGGGGGGGGGTAGGGGGAGCGGAATGAAGCAAAGGCTCCCCTTCCACTGTGCTGCCCCAGCTGAATCATCCCACTTCTCCCATCTTCTCCTCCACCTACGGTGTCTGGACGCTGGTGGTCATTTAAAATATGGAGACGACTTGCAAGCTGGGCTCGTGTCCTGGCAGCTAATAAGAGTGGCTGCCGGTACACAAGCTCTGATTGGCTCACGAGACGGTGCCTCATTTTAAATGGTTGCCAGCATCTGGAAGTGAAGGAGAAACCTGCGCTGAGCAGTCTAGGAGCAGTGGGCTTCAGTGGGGGTAGCTCAACGGAGGCAGTCGGGGGGTGTGGTGGGCAGAATGAGTGCCCCGGGCCCTTTATTATCTGTAAGAGTGGCCAGGCCTGGGACAGCTGTGCCGGCAGCACCCCCTTGATGGTGGCCCTGCATTTATCAATATATTTAAATGTATTTTTTAAAGTACGCATTCTATGAAATCAGACCATGTACCCAAGGTATGCGGTCGGTAGGTTGACACCCCAAAGGTCGACATGCATTGGGTCGATCACTGAAGGTCGATATGGCTTATTTCAACACATGAAATAGGATAACATGACTAAGGTAAACATTGATGGAATGTTGACACAAGCATTAGGTCGACAGTGGCATTGAAAGTCAAAATGTCAACATGGCTTTTTCCATTTTTTTTAGGCGAAATGTACCGACAGGCAGTATTTCATGTCATACAATCATTTAGGGCATGGAGGGAGAACAGAATAGTGTGCCAAGCATAGCAAGGCTTGGTGCCCGAAGCATGATGAGCGCAGCACACTTTGACGTGTCCATGTGGAATATGTCGACATGCAGGACAAAAAAACTGAAAAGCCCTTGTCGACCAGTTGACTGTCGACTTAGCTATTGTCGACTTAATGTTTGTGTTGACCTTCTATCCACGTCGACCTATTTCATGTGTCAACCTAAGCCATGTTGGCCTTCAGTGGTCGACCCAATGCATGTTAACCTAATATTGGTCGACTCAATGACCCATACCCGTGCCTAAAATAGATTTTCATACTGCAACATACTGTATACAGCAGGGGTGTCCAAACTTTTTGTGACGAGGGCCAGATTTTGTGAAGTGTAAATATGTGGGGGCCGACCATTCAGCTTGACATTTTTTGAATCCTTAACCACATCAGAATGGTCCCCTGCCCCCATTCACTGTATGTCCCCCAGCCTGCCCCTCCTTCACTGTATGTCCCCCATTCACTGTATGTTACCCACTATGCACCCATTAACTCTGTCCCCCAGCCTGCCCCCCCTTCCCTTAATGTCCATCAGTGCCTTTATTCATTGTATGTCCCCAAGCCTGACCCTCCTTCACTGTATGACTCCCATTCACTATTTACCCCACTCAGCCCCCATTCACTGTATGTCCCCCAGCCTGCCCCTGCTCCCCCTTCTCTGAATGGCCATCACTGCCTCCATTCACTGTATGTCCCCCAGCCTGACCCTCCTTCACTGTATGTCCCCCACTCTGCCCCCTCCCTTCTTTGTATATTTCCCAGCCCCTTGTGTGAGCCAGAGGAGAGGCAAAGCAGGCACTGCAAGGAAAGGAGATGCTTGGGCTCCTGCTGCCACCATCCTCCACCCTGCATGTTACGGTAGCAAGCTTCCCCCTTGCTGCCCCCCTTTCCAAACACTGCTGTCACTGCTGTGATTGTGGAGTAGGGTGATATATATACGATTGCAGCAGCAGGGGTTGGACGCCAAACACATCTGACTGTGGCGGCCGGCACCTCCTCACTGCAGCAGACAGCAAGGTAAAGACGCGCTCGCCGGAGCCCCACCTTTAGTGTCCTGTGCTGTGCTTCCCACATCTGATGCTCTGCCCGCTTCCAGCTGGAGGCTGCGGGCCGCTTGAAATGACAGCACGGGCCGCATTTGGCCCCCGGGCCTGACTTTGGACATGAAATAAATTTTTCTCTTGAGAGAAGGAGAACCTCTCTCTCAAGAGTCCCGGCGCTAATGGAAAAAAAAAAGTGTATATGCACAAAATATGAAATATAGAAATAAATATGTACACTTGGGTGCCTGCTGCTGGTGTGGAGAGTTTGCTAGACTCTAAGAAAGTTTGCTGGGGGCAGGAGTATTGGGTGTACACACCGCGCTATAACCAAGGTAATAAATTTGGAAAAAAGAATAATGCTCTCACGCTGAGCACAATAAAATAGGACACGCTGTTGAAATATATAACAATATTTTTATATTGAAAGACAAAAATATATATATAAACAGTACAGGGGGGTACAAAAACTGAAATTGGAATATAATGGACAAACAAACATGTAAAATCTTAAAACAGACAATATATCTGATAAGTATAAAAGCTAGACTTGATTCCTGACTGGTTCCGTGCTGGCGTCCCAGCTAGATTATATATAGGATATGGGGGAAATGGAAGATGCAGTCCACATTGATTAAGTCGTTTAGTAGAATAAACAGTTAGTAGCTTGAAATAAGCAAGTTGTGTTAGTACAGTCAAGCAAAAGCCTTAATTAGTGGTTAGGCTTACATGCAAGTATTTTTCCAATGTCAGCCATAGGCAGGAGTATAATTCACTGATGTGCTTGCGTGTGGGTGCAAGTTGAATTTGCAAATGAAGGGGTTAATAGTTCACCCTTATTCAGAGGTCCCGATGGAGTGCACCTTTATGTGCGGGCAGAGATGACTTGCTGTGTAACACACAGGGCCCGGTGCTTGTGGCTGTGCTGACCCGTTCTGTGTCCAGGTGTCTAGATGTTTCACACCGTAAGGTGTTGCACGTGGAGAGCCGGGAATCGGCGTGGGTCGCAGCAGTAGCGGTGGGAGCCGTGATCTGGGTAGAATGGCGGAAGTGACTACGGCAATGTGGATAGCAGTGAGGGCAAGAGTCAGGAACAAGTCAGGCAGGGTCTGACGGAAGTTTAGCAACGCGTTTCATTCTCATTCCCCAGGGTTTAATGCTCACCATCGGTCAACATTCCCAGGATCCAGCATTCTGGGAAATGCTTTACCTGTGGTACTTCACTCCTCCTAGGTGACAATCATTTTTGGAGGGACATTTTCAGCAGATTCCATGAAAATGGTCAGACTGCATGGAATCTTCATAACACAAGCACTGGCACACACAGTCCAATGCATGGCCTACCGGGTCTATTGCTATGCCACTGAGTGTGCCAACTTTTTCAGTACCAAAATGAGAAATTCATAATTTTGTGCCATGGGAATATTTGGTACTTATGTAATATCTGGGCTCCCGTTTTTCTTATGAGACCGTGTCCCCTCGCGGGGCTCGCTGCGTTCGCCACGCTTCAGGCACGGTGGCTCGCTGCGCTCGCCACACTATATGAAATCAACTCCATGTGTAGTTGGATAGTAGGGGTATGAAAAAATGGGGTGCATTTAACATGGGAGCCCAGATAATACATAAGTACCAAATATTTAGATAAATCAAAGGAGCACATATGTTTACAGAGACTTATTTTTAGAGTCTCGAGTCGATAGGTCGACACCACATGGTCAAAAGGTCGATATGTCAATGGTCCACACAACATATGGCCAATATGCGTTTTACATTTTTTCTTTTATTGAACTTATTCATAATTTACATCCCTACTCAGATTGGGAACAGTAAAGTATGCCAAGCACAGTGATAGAGGAGTTAGGCGCTTTGCCTGAAGCATGGCAAGTGATGCGGGCTATGCGAGCTGACACAGTACACTCATTTGCGGTCCTGTGCTGAAACCTAAAGTTTAACACCAGAAAAACACAATAAACTCACTTCAAACTTTTTATGTGTCAGACATTTCTATGTTGACCTTTTGCATATGTTAACCTTTTACATATGTTAACTAGAGATGTGCAGGTTCTGATTTACTCTGATTTCAAAGCAGGATCTTATTGGCTATCCCAAATCACATGACAGTTGTTGACAGTTGATAGTCAATAAGATCCTGCTTTGAAATCAGAGTAAATCAGAGCCTACACATCTCTAATGTTAACCTTGTGTAAGTCAACCATTTGGGTTTAACCTAGACACTGTCAACCTTAGGACCATCAAACTTTTATATTATAACTGATTTTTAGGCAGAAATTCAGTTTTCCATCTTAACAACTTGCATTATCTTCCACTTCTCAGGTGCCTTAGATCTTATTTTGCTATTAGAAATGTTCACAGAGTTTGTGTTTTGGTTCTAATTTCATCATCATGTTTAGGTTTAGCTTTTTGTTTTTAAAAACACCTTTAAGTGTTGGGCTTCGGAATTTGGATTAAAAACTTAAATCTTTGGTTTTGGGTTTCTTGAAAATGGATACATTTCAAATATGAATTCTGAACTGCTGGAAGTTCTAAACTAGAAATATTTTTTTCCAGATCTCCTAAGATCTGAATCAGAACCGGGTTTGGATATGTTAAATTGAAATTAATCACAAATCTCTACTTGCACTATACCTGCAACATAATGAGATGCATTTTGCAGTTTGCATTTGATCTTTATCAGGGAAAAAAATAGGTGCACTTTGACCAGTAAAATTAGCTTAATGGCTGGTACACACCAGAACGATCCTGATTGTTAGTAGATCGTTAGCAGATTGTGCGATGATCGCATGATTTGTTGGAGCACACGATCTGCTAACGATCTGCTAACTATCCGATCCCAATCCGATCCATCCGTTGAATGGATCTTTTATAGATCCTATCTGCAGCAGTAAAATGACCAAAGGACAGCGGGGGCGCACATCGGATAGGAATTGGATCTAAACATGGAAAAACATGCCCAATCTACATACAATCTACAATTGGTTGGAATTGGATCCAGATTGATGGGATTGAGCCCTAATCGTTCTAGTGTGTGCCCTACATAAGACAGACAATAGATACACCTAATAAAGACAGCCACGACCTCCTCACATGATTGATATTAGATGTAAACAAAGTAGTATTTTAGAAGAAACAATAATAGTGAAGGTTATGGACCCAAGGCAAATTGGACTTTAAAGACACATATCAATTTTAGTTGTTTTTTTTTGGGGGGGGGGGGGGGGGGGTTTAACAGAAATCACACTTTAAGGACATCAAGAGATCCAGCTAATTCTGCAACTGTTCCAGTCTGTTCAGTTCAGTAGATCAAACTACCACCTCTTAAGGTGCCCATACACTTATGCAATTTGGGCCAATTTTGCCCGATTCAAATGGATCGGCCCAATTCGGATGTGTTTGCCACACCATCAGACCCGATGCGCGGTGCCGTGTGCATCGGGTTGAACCCTACAGATTGAACCTACTGCAGGTTCAATCTGTCAGATTGGTCCCATCAGCGGCACATTGTGGGAGCTTTTTGCACCCACGATGTGTTGGTCCCATCTGTAGTACCGTTGGCACACAACTTGAGCACTCTCTGGCAATCAGTGGAAGGCCTATCTTTTAAATTTTTCTTTCAAATTCTGCCACCACTGTCTACAGTGTCTGCTCAGCGCTTCGCAGATATTGCGGACTGCCCCCCACCCCCTGCCACAACACTGCACCCATGGCCCCCAGGCCCTTCATGCAGCCCAGACCCCACGCTACTTAGGTTTGTTTGTTTTTCCTACCCCCACAGTTCCCAGGGAATTACATGTGATAAATCGCATGCGATTTATCCCATGTAAAAAATGGCACATCAAGCGCCAAATCATTGTGAGCTCTCCAGGGTAGCTGCCAAGAGAGCTCAGTGGAAATCAGATCCAACTTGTAAATGTATTGGAGTCTTTAGATTATACTGTATGCAGTCTACTAATTCTATTTCTTCTAAATCACATATGTCAATTTGACCGAAGTAGCAAATTGTATAGATGTTTCAGTTTTCTATTAAACTATTTTACTGGCAAGGGAGCCGGAATTGCATTGTAGAGACATAGATCTATTTTTGAAAATAGAACAATGTCTTGGTGGAATCCCTTGCTGTGAAGAAAATCCTTTTTTTTTTCCAATGCCAACATCCTATACAGTAAATAGAGTGTACATCATAGTCATTTAATTGCTGCAGAGGATATCAAATAAAGAGACATTATGGATACTAGAAATCAATGCATAACAAAAAAATTACAATAAACATTCAATTTGAACACTAAGTTAAAACTTTGCTTTTAATTATCATTCGTAAATATTGATTCAGGGACTTACAGTACAGGGGGAATGTACAGTACTTAATCTTTTTCCAAGTAAAAACTTGGATAAAGATTCAGTTGCGGAAGATAAAGTACCAACTAATTTACTCCTAAATGTCATTTTTCAGAGGCATCCCAACACCTGGAGGGTAAGTATAGAAGCCCTCTTTAAACCCTAACCCTCCCTTCTTTCAGCTTAACCTGAACCCTCCCTGTAGCCTAACACTAATCCTCCATTCTTGCAGCCTATTCTAACCCATACCCTAGTGCCTAATCCCAACCTGTAAACCTAACCCTCCCTGACATACTTACGTTCAGGATGCCAGCTGTTAGAATTCTGATGGATGTCAGGATTCCGACATCATTTTTCTGACTGCCAACATCCCCTCTATCAGGATGCCCACTACAACCAGCTCCAGACAGATATTAAATATTTCCATATATTGGGATTGTACTTTTACTCTACAAGGTATCCTCAGAAAGCCTCCCCTCCTAATTATTAAATCTCACTAATAGGATAAATCACTCATAGGAAAAAAGTCAAATTAATTTCTAATTGAAGGAATTTCTCTTGCACAATTTTCTTACAAATGTCGGATTAAGATGGTCATGTACTGAATGCAACACATTGTAGTGTTTTTATGATTTAGTACCAGAACTCTGAATTTATTTATTCAGCTCAAATTCAGATGATCTGTGGTAGTACTCTTCAAATCTATATATCCACGTTTGACTCATGTCAAGGTAAGTAGAGAGCTATCGGCATATTTCAGTGTTTTTAGAGCTGCATCTGCCAGATCTGTATCATTTTTTGGTTATTGAACTGATTGAATAATACAACTTGTGCAGGTTGAGCACAATAAATTGTTTCTGTTGACAAGTTTCAAGTACAAAAATAAAAATAAATAATATATTACGATGAAGGAATAGTGTCCACATTTGTACTGTATGCATGAAAATGTCCAGTAATGTGTGTAAAGCTGCCGGTGGTTTCTTGTTAATGCTAATAATGCATCACACTAAGGGCCTGATTCAGAATTATTTAATAGACTGCGTATACTCGGAACATATTTGAATTAATTTAACAAATGTGAGCCACGCTTGCATTTTTAGCCAATATTTTGCATATCTCTCATAGAGATGTTAAAACTCACATTTTACGCATCTCTCACAGAGATGTTGGCACTCAAAGGGTTAACCTGTGGAAATAGTACATTTGAAGGTACTTGTGTACTAGCACGGCGCCCACGATATTTGGTCGCACAACTTTTAATCGCATCGCATGGCATACACCCGATGCACTGCGATGCGATTTAAAATTGTATAAGCCCCCTATACGATGTTAAATTGTATAATCACCCTAATGGGGACTTACAATGTTAAATGCACCCCCACGCCACCCCCACTATGAACGTGAACCCGAAGCGTGGCGAGCGCAGCGACCTTTTCATACCCCCACTATCCACATCGGCGTGGAGTTGATTTTATATAGTGTGGCGAGTGCAGCGAGCCACCGAGCCCGAAGCGTGGCGAGGGGACGCGGAATACATGTGAAGTAATGCGCGTCCCGACGCGGGGCTCGCTACACTCACCACGCTTCGGGCTCGGTGGCTCGCTGCGCTTGCCACACTATATAAAGTCAACTCCACGCCGACGTGGATAGTGGGGGTATGAAAAGGTTGGAGGACGCGTACCGCCGCCCCTCGCCACGCTTCGGGTTCACATTCATAGTGGGGGTGGCGTGGGGGTGCATTTAACATTGTAAGCCCCCATTAGGGTGCTTATACAATTTAACATCGCATTGTATGGCATTGTATGCCATAAACAATGGTATACAATTTTAAATTGTATACCATCGGGTGCCAATCGCGTCGCATCGCATACCATCGCATGCCTTATGGTCTGCGATGCGATGGGCGCCGTGATAGTACACAAGTACCCATTTGAAATAAATTAGCATGGAAATGTATTTCAATGAAAAAATTATTTATACATATATGCTGTAATTTCTATCTCGAGATAATTTTTCCTTTTTCTCCTGTGTCTTTAAATAATTGCTAGAATTCTGATTATTTGTGCCACTTCATTCAGATAACTGCTACTAATAAATGCCTTTTTGACATTATTATCATTATTATCGCTATTTTATTTTCCTCATTTACTTGCATGGCACTTCGAATTCCTTGATCCCGGTGAGCACTGACAGCATATAAATTATTAATATGTTTTACTCCAAACATGATTGTTTTGAATCTCAATATTATCAGTAGCATCTGATTAAATATATGACTGTTCTCCAGGGATTTCCAGTGTTGTAAATCTATAAAAAAAAAAAAACTAAAAACTTACTGAACATTATCCTGAATAATTGAGGCAGAATGGTGTTTAGTGACTTGAGCACTAACATTAGTAAACACAAATTCAACATTAAACTTTAAAGGGCATAGAGAGCTTTGCTATGCAGGTCGTTTAGCAGATAGTAGAAGATAAGCAAACAGTGGTTTTAGACTTCCAGAAGCAGTTATGTGCAGAACAGCAAACGGGGAAAACAAGCTGATGTTCTGTGGCTAATGAATGTTGACTACTTAAGGAGAAAATAAGGTCATTAGTATATTTAGCTCTTTCATAATGGAATGCCTTTAGTTTTGTGTTTGCAATATTTGTCTAATATAATAACTTTAGACTGTTCATTTGTAATTTAATTGCATACGTTTAATTTAAATGAATTCACAACTTTTAATGGCTCATTTAGGAGGTGCATATAAAGCAGGGACTAACAATACATTTTCATGCATGCATGGGGATGCTGTCAGGAATACTACAGCGGCATCTCAATGGTTAGAATCCCTAGGCACTATTGGAGGGAGTAGGATCACAAAACTCCCAACTGTCCCGCTAAACGCGGTTTTTGGGGACGTTCCCATGTCCCTCCTGCGGCTGGCAGTGTCCCACTTTGGGGGGGGGGGGGCAGTTGGGAGTCCCCCCCAATCTGACAGAATAGACGCTGTGCGCAGCCGCACAGCATCTATTCCGAGGCGCAATGGATGAAAATGGGGATGCGATCATCATTTGCATACGCAGCACCCTAATTTGCCTAAACCACTGCCCCTTTTTCCCCCCCTCCCTACTCTCTATTTGGAAAAGTTGGGAGGTATGGGATTAGGTTGTGGGGGTGGAGGAAGCAGGAGTTATCAGAAAAGTCATATCCATTTACCAGGAGAATGATATTGTGTGCTATAATCAGGATCAGGTAAAGCTGGTGAAAAGTGTATAAGGGGTAGTTTTGTTTGTTGTAATGTGAATAAAAAGTACTTTTGTCTGGTGTAAGTTAAATAATGGGTACTTTTCTCTAGTGTAACGTGAACAGATGGTACTTCTGCTTGGTGTAATTTTAAAGGGGGGGGGGGGGGGAGGGCGACAATTACTGACTTGGCCCGGGAGACATAAATCCAACATTTTGCCTTTAGAATACCATGTGCATGGGTAGTTTTATGAGAGATGAGTAAAAAGGGGTACCATTTCAATCTTTTATTTTCTTCCCTAGATTGGGAATCACTAAGGACAAGCTGAGCATTCTGAAACCATGGTGCAGGTGATACATATTTTAGAGGGGAAGGCTTGGTCTTGCATTCCTAAACTAAATGCCAGTTATACATGAAATGCTCTTTAACTATTGCTTCATGCCTCTTGTTGGATCATGTTACTAACCTGTGTCTCCAATGCTGACCACTGTTTATCTGCCACATGGGTTGAATCTATGCCTGGAGTTCTGACCCCTCTCTGTCACCTACATCTGTCTATTATTGGCAATAAAAATGTTTTTTTCATGGTAGTGCCCTATGAAGCTAACTTATACTCTATACTTTGAAAATTATAGTCAGTAACTGATTCTTCAACCCCAAGGATGTACAGGGCTGCTGGGCTATGTTGTAGCAGTCCTGACCTGCAGCAATTAAGATCCACCTTTACCTGGGGTACTAAGGTTCTAAAAATGAAATGTTGTGTTGTGTTCCCCAGCAACCAATCAGATTCTGTCTATAATTTGACTGGATGCCATAGAGAAATTATAAACATAATTTGATTGGTTGCTATGGGCACCATCAATTCAACCTTTAGTCTGACTTTCAATTATTTATGACAACTGACTGCCCATCCCCAATCCATTATGGTCTTGCCACATGTACTGTAGTGCTGGATTATAATTTAAATACATAAGCAGTTCTGTCCCTGGCTCCTCTCCTCTTGTATAGGGTGCCTACTAGTGACAGTGGCTGTGCCAATTAAGAAGAGAGACCATCATTATAAAACTTGCCTTTATACAAAATTACATCATCTATTGTCAGACTGGGGTATGAAGGGCCCACCAGGAAATGCTGCTGTAGGTTCCAAGCCATTAGAGATGGTGTAGCCAACCCCCACAGTCGGACTTGGATAACCATTAGACATGCAAAGAATGGGGTTCCTCTTATAAATGAGCGGCAAGTTTATGTCAGGATTACCCACTTTGATTGATGCTGTTCCACAAAGTTACTGACCCCTAAAAAAAGGCAGTGGGGCCCACTAGTGATTTCCCTTATAAACATGTGGATCAGCCAAACGTGGCCATTTGATATATAATTTCCAACACAGTGGCTGTTATACTTATGTATGCTCTAGCTAATACAATATATGTAGGTGTAATAGTGTATATGTTTACTATGTGTAGGGGTATGGGTCATAGGGTTAACTGTATTAAGGTTGACATACATTAGGTTGACCACTAAATGTCGACAGGGCTTAGGTTGGTTGACACATGAAATAGGTCAAAATGGCTAAGGTCAACAGTGTCGGAAGGTCAACACAAAAGCATTCCGTTGGAGATTCGAAGGTGGAGCGTCAAAAGGTCAACATGAGTTTTTCACGTTTGTCGACCTTTTTCATGTGTTGATCTAAGCCCTGACGACCTTTAGTGGTCAACCTAATGTATGTCAACCTTTAGTGTCGGCCCAGCGGCCGTATCTCGTGTGTATTGTCCAAGGGCATGGCTGCTGGAGAGATTTTTTTTTCTACAGTACAATACATATCATGTGCAGTATAATGTAAACAATATAGCGCATGACAAACAAATCTCCAATAGAATGACATTGAGGTGTTTGAAATAGTTTCATAGAACAAAATATAATTTATATATGCTACAGTATAGAAACAATTAATAATAACTCAATGCAGAAAAAAGGCGATGTTCTGAAACTTCAGGGACATATTTAATAGGACATATATGTATAACTCACAGGGTACTTACTAATAGATTATATAATATAATAATTATTGATGTGATAAATATGTGTAAGCATTATTAGTCCGAGATAGAGAAATAAAATTAAAGTTTCACTATGGAAGTCATAAAAAAGTTTATCTCAAGAACAAGTGATAACTGGTCGTCAATGATATTACATTGCCTAAAATTAAATTGTGGTTTATTGATATATTGGCATTTAATTCCCAGCCACATTAATTTGCTGTTAAAAAGATATGGTGAGCTTGGCCTACAATATACATGGCCGAGCTCCAGCAAATCAATACAATTTCAATCAGCTTTTGGAGAAAAGAATCAAATAAACCACAAAGTCTCAAACTGTATAAAGTGACCCCTGAGATTTATGAAAGGCAGATTTATTATAGGGAATTGCTGTCATACTTTACTATGACACGCAAGGGCTTGTTTTATAGATGTACTCGTGTTAACTGGGCTTTTGTACCTTCCCAATTACACATGAAGAAGGTACTTGTGAGGTTTAAAGATCCAATTTACACTGCTGAAAAACTCATTTGTTTGTCTGTTAGAAGCCATCACAGCAAGTGACAAACTATCTTCAGGACAAATTCTGATGGTTTGCACCACATCAAAACTACTTAGTCTATGACAGCTGAGGCAATAAAGTTACGTGTTTTCCCTCTTTCATCAATACTGTATCACAATATGAACTACATACCATTGAATTAATAATGACTCCACATTTAAGCATTACAATTAAAAAGGACATGACACAGAATGTCTTGTTATATAAAATGCCTTATTTGCATTTTGACAGTAGAAAACAATTAATAATATTGTGTAAGTGCATTTAATACTGCTTTCACATTGCAGAAATGGGTAATGACAAGGTATTCTTAAATGGGACTTTAAAATGGGTCAGAGCCTTGAGACCTTTCACATTGCAGGTGAAAACCGTTTTAAAAATCATTTAATACCATTCAAACATTCAACCTGTTTAACCCCGAAGGGACACGTTTCAAGCCATTGAAATAGAGCTGTTCAAACTGCCAAAAAACCGCTTTAAAACGTGTAGGACTCTGCTTTTTAACCGTGTTGAAATACCGGTTAACTTTAACCGGTAAATCAACTCTGGCACTTTCACATTGCAGCCTTAAACGTTTTAAAATGGAAAAAAAACGGCAATATACCGTTTTAAAAGTGCGATGTGAAAGGGTTATAAGCTGCCATTGTTAAATGATTTGTTTACTATTTTAGTGCATGTACTGTACTGAAATCCCACCCACAATAATTATCTAATTATTCTGGTGCTTAAATTAAGCAGTTGTGTTACTAGATGGTGCAGGACGCACCTGGATGTCATTCGCTGAGGGGTGACACCACAGTGTCGACCCCTGCTCAGGAAATGGATCCGGGTGCGACACTCTAGCACAGAAATTCCCAACCTCGGTCCTCAAGGCACACCAACAGTGCAGGTTTTAGTGACATCCAGGCTTGAGCACAGGTGACTTAATTAGTACCTGAGTGATTCTGATTAAACCATCTGTGCTGAAGCCTGGATATCACTAAAACCTGCACTGTTGGTGTGCCTTGAGGACCGTGGTTGGGAATGCCTGCTCTAGCATAAAGTGCACAAAATGCACAACCGGCTCCTGTCCCTGTGTAGGAGCTGACACCAAAGCCCAGGTACTCTACAGGAGCAGCTTGCATCTCTGGGGTGTTCAAGGCCATGCCCCAACTAATGAGGCATACAGCTCAATCGGATGATATCACTAGCAATGTCAAGGTTCCAAATGCAGCATGGCCACCCCCATGGTTCCGCTGCTCTCTGCATTGGCAAGGGTGTATGTACTTGCTGATTCCGAGTCCAATGCCCGCAATGTTGTGCTCGGTACACATAATCTAATGTGTACCCAGCATTAATAGCCACTTTGATATGAACGCTGCCCACTTGCCTTTGGGGTGCACTTCAGGTCATTGTGCTCTTTCCAAATCTTTGCTAATGGATGCCAAATGCAAAGAGGGGTGTGTGTGTATGTGTGTGTGTGTGTGTGTGGGGGGGGGGGGGGCCTCAGGGGGATACCTACCATCTGTGAGACTTTCCCATTCTACCAGGAGGGAAGGTGGGGGCAGGAGACCCACCGATTTTGGAAGCATCCTGTCCTTTCGACAGGAGCTGGTTGCTGCAGGAGAATGGCACACTACAGCTCCTTTCTCTGTAGAGAACCTAGCATTTTGGTGTCACACCTTTCAAGCTTGATGCCTGAGTGTGGCCCGCACCCCAAATTCCACCATCTGACACCATTGGATATCATAGTTTTCCATCTCGGTACATTTTAGGGATAACTTAAGTCTACAATCAAACATGCAGGAACTGCAGTTAACTCATATATTAAGGGCATAATTTATTAATAAGTAGAAAATAAAAGTAGTGTCATTGCTCATTTTGGTTTTTATAGACAATGGTATATTACATTTGATAACAGACGATGCTTTGAACATTTACTGGTGTGCTGCAACTAAAACACATTTTCCAATATTTATAAGGATATTTATTGCATTCTTTATTTGTATCTATGGCCCTTATTCTGATCTGTGCGGTACGGCCCGCGTGCGGCCGTACCGCCGATGTTTTCACTCTGCACATGCGCAGAGGTCACTCTGCGCATGTGCAGGCGAAATCGCCGCACAAAAAATGTATACGCCGCAAAGGGGGCGTATAGGGGCGTGAGGGGCTTAATAGCCTCATTACCCTATGCATACGCCCAGCGTTTCATGGGCGTTCCCATGCAAACGCGGGGCGTATGCATGGTAATGAGGCTATGACGCCAGTGATGGGGGCGGAAAGCTGACATCGCCGGATGTAAGCTCTCCGCCCCCATACAAGCTTTCACACGGACGATTGTCCGTGTGGTCTAAGCTTGCGGGAGCTGGTGGAGCGTGCGGCCCTGCCTTCGATGGTCGCCGACCATCGAATGCAGGGGGCAGCTCCCACCATGGTGGAGGCGTACGCCCCACCATTTTCATGCGGATCGCCAGCCGTCCGCGTACGGACGGCCGTGGCGATCCGTATTGTAGGCGGGGATTGGTTTGTGCGGCCGGAGCAACGTATGCGGCTCCGGCCGCACAGATCAGAATAAGGGCCTATATGTATTAGGGCAATTATATTTTAATACACAGCTTTCCAACATTTATAATAATGCCAAATATTATAGTTAATGGGTTATTGCTTCAAATCTAAATGGAGGGTTCTGATTGACACTCTTACAGTAATATTGGTATTGGAACAAACAAGGTTAAAAAGTCCCTGTAGTAGATGACAGTACTGCATGTAAGCTTTTATAAAATATATAAACCAGATTTAATCATAAAAATCCCCAGTAAATGCTGTAGGCACGCTTTATTTGATTGGAGTCAGTATACTAGGGATAAGACCATGCTTTGTGGTGCATTAACAGCGTGATCTGAGCATTGATCTGGCTGTACTCTATAAGTATGGAAATTCAAAGTCACCGTTTAAGAAGAAAATCAATTAAACTATCTGCTTTAACTGAAATGTCTAACTCATTGTAATCAGAGACATGTGGTTGTGCAGACTGCCCCATGGATTTAGTTTAACAGGAGAGCGAGGAATACATTGACCAGAGAAAACTGTCTACAGCTAAAGGATTTGACAGAGAATGTTGTCTGCCAGCAAACACTTTAACATACTCTAGTTTCAATTTGTTGGTATTTAAGGAATCTTTCTACTTCAAGTTCTCACCAGGATTATGTAAGAATTAACAATGGAAAAAATATAAATTTCCAATGTTTTACAGTTTTCTTTTGTTTGGAGTTTGTATATTCTCCCCGTGTCTGCGTGGATTTACTCCGGGTACTCCGGTTTCCTCCCACAATCCAAAAATATACTGGTAGGCTAATTGGCTTCCAACAAAAATTAACCCTAGAATGCCTGTGTGTGCATGTACATGTGGTAGGGAATATAGATTGTAAGCTTCACTGGGGCAGGAAGTGATGTGAATGTTCAACTGTTCTCTGTAAAGCCCTGCGGAATATGTGTGCGCTATATAAGAAACTGTTAATAAATAAATATTAAAATAAAACTGTAATGTTGGAATCCTTTAGAACAGACTAAGCTTCTTCTAGTATGTATAACCAACATGAGCACTGCAAGCACCTGGTGATTTTGTTTAGCCTCAGTCCATATACTATCAGCATTTCCAACTGGATGTGTCAGGCACTCAGGATGCCAGCTATCTAAGGTTAATCAGAACCTGAGGTGTGTTTAGAAACAGATACTGTATGGCAGTGCTTGAGAACTAGCAGAGAAATAAACTGTGCTATATGGTGTTTGGATAAGACAGTAGGTGCAGGTCCGGCGCCACCACTAGGCAAATTTAGGCATTTGCATCTGGAGGGCGGTAGTGAGCTGCAGGCCAGCAGCAGCAGGAAAGCTACCGCAGAGGAGAGCCGGAGGAAGGAGAAGCTGCAGCATCGATCTGCCAAGCAAGCACTCACAGACTGTGACAGTCACAGCTATACGGTGAGTGATTCCCCCCCACCCCCCCCCCTTCCCCCCCCCACCACCCGCTGGAGCCCACCCTTGTAAAAATTGCTGCCTCTGCCTGTCCCCATTCCTGGCTGGGCTTGGTTGTCAGCAGCCGGGCCAACGTCTGTCTTTGGCGGTGGACGGGCGTCGGCAGCCCCCGCCAGCTAGTCAGCACTCAGCCGCAATCCGTCCCCCCCCCCCCCCGTCTGGACAGCGCCAGCAGTCCCACCTCCCCTGTTGCGGCCGCACACACCCTTCCTGGAGTCCGGCAATGGAGTAGGTGATATTAGCATGGCACTTGCCCTCCAACAGAAATGATTATAACCTGACGTTTACATCTCTTAGACCCCTGTGGTTTGTTTTGTATCCATATTAACTTCCTGTTGTGGTTTTTCCCAAACCACTTTCATGTATTTTAAGTTAGAATCTATATTTTTTTCATAAATTTATAAAACAGCCAAAATCACATTAATGTAAATTTTTTTTGTTCCAACGATTTTGTACCTCAATTTCCAGTAATTGCCAGTCAATTTGAACCACCTTACTATTGTTCACCAACATAGGTCATAGGCTGGCTAGCTAAATTTAGCAACAGAGCAGCAGCACAAACACACAGTAGTTATTTCATGTTTAGAAATATTTAGCAATTTGGTAATGTAATAGCAATAGCCAATCAAACCAACTTGTAAGTACTCTCTCTCTTTCTATTTGTCTTTCTTTCTCTCTCTCTCTCTCTCTCATATATGGATCAGTACAAGAACACAGCGGTACTTCACCGATTTTTCATAAGTAGGGTTTAGGGACAGATGCACTAAGCTTCAAAAGTGATAAACTAGAGATTGATAAAGAACCAGCCAATCAGCTCCTGCATGACATTTTTCAAACACAGTCTGTGACATGGCAGGTAGTAGCTAATTGGCTGGCTGTTTATTCCTCTCCATTTTAGCACTTTTGAAGCTTAGTGCAACTGGCCCTTAGTGAGAAATATACACATTTTGGAGCGAGATAACCCCTTTGTCAAGGGTTTTTTGTACACCTTGGGTTATCTGGCCCGAAACATTGGTATTTCTCACTAAAACCTACATTAAAAAAAAAAATCTGTGGAGTGCCGCTGTGTGTTCTTGTGCTGATCTCTACCTACCAGCCCATAGGGCACCCATGATGGCTGACCAAATGAAAACAGTACCAGGCTGATTTAAGAAGTGTGTGTGTGTGTGTGTGTGTATATATATATATATATATATATATATATATATATATATATATATATATATATACTCCACACTTGAATATACTATAGTTGTGCCAACAAGACAAACTGCTTGCACTGCATGCTCCACAATTTTAGCTGATTCAGTGCTTAATAAAGGTTACTCAATACATTTATTGAGATAGATAACCTGATATGTTGTGAAACACAGCATGACCACAGTATGATCATATTAGTATGCGTGTAAAAGATTAATAGTGGTTCAATATTTGTTATGTTGGTTTGAGGGTTTCAGTGAACAAAATAAAAATGTAGGGGTGGGTGATAAATTAAATTGGACAGAATGGGACATATAGATGGTACAGCTGTGGATTAAGTTTATACAATATAAAAAAGAGATGAAAATAGACTGTAAACTGCTGACTCATCTGAGAGAATTATTGTGCAAAAAACAACAGGCATGCTTAATAATAAAAAGTGACATTACAAATATGTATCCATATAATTCTGTAACAAAACACAACTATACTGTACATTCCCCACAGCTTAACATCACTGCTATAGACGTTGTTATGCATATGTTTGTGACTGAAATTATCAATACTTAATAATAAGGTAACACAAATACTGATCTGTGTCAGCATTGATAAGATCTTATCATTTTGGGGAGAAATTCTAATTCAAATATTCGAGAACCTTTGTGCACATACGTATACGTATTTTCAAGACAGAAAAAATGCAGCTCAAACTTTAATTAGGCTTATAATTGGGAACAGGCCTGATACCACACAAGGGCAGAATGACCCTAAGAAGAATTTTCCAATTAAATGAAATAATAAGATGTTAACTTCTTATCTAGTGGGAGATACAATTGCTCATAGGAAAAACTCCCTTTACCTGACCGATAGAGAAACAAAACTTAATGAATAGACTTTAATAAGTGTTCTGAAAGTATGTCCTTGTACATGATGGAAAGCAGACAAGAAATTATCTAATCAAGCGCACACATAGAATTCTAAATGTTGAAGTTTGCATCCTTAGCTTTATTCAAGAGGAAAGGGGAAGGACTTTGGGAAATGTGTGTTATGGATCTATAAGTACAACATAGAAACCACACACCTTACATACTTTTAAATTAAGGAAAATAGGGGCAGATGTATTAAGCCTTAACAAGAGATAAATGCAAGGGCAATAAAGAGAGATAAAAGTCCAGCCAATCACATCCAAACTGTCATGTTACAGGCTGTGTTTTAAAAAAGTCAGTAAGGAGCTGATTGGCTGGATGTTTATCTCTCTTTATCACCCATGCATTTATCTCTTGTTAAGACTTGATACATATGTCTCATAATATCATATGTAAAGTTAATGCCTATTGGCTAAGACATTGAAGCTCCTATCATGCTTCCACCAGCATCTCTGAGCAAACGTACATATTAAAAAATTTCCCTGCAGAAAATGTGTAAGTGAAACTTTTAAACTGTTTGCTAGTGAAGGAATAAATAGCAGTAAATAAACATTGAATAAAACCACATAAAACATCTAGCAACACAACCGTGCCAATTGTAGATGCCAAATCAACTAAAAAAGTGCCAAAGTCTACAATAACTCCAAAGAGACATAAATAATATTTCTAATAGCTGAGACCATTTCTAAAAGCTACAGAGGCAAATGTTGTGGTCAGGCACGGTATTTTTGGCCTTCCTGCTGCGAAACACTGCAGTGATGGCATTTAAGCAGCAATCTAGATGTTGTATAGATATAACATGTCACTGTAAGCTTAAGCTCTGCTCCCTTATCCAGGAGCTGAAGACTCCAGGCATACAGCAATTAGGCTAGTAGCCTTACCCAGCTGGTGCTAAATGAACATAAGGATCAGTGGCTCTGATGTGAGGGAAGGGGGACTACTGTGCCGCTCCCCAGCAGGTGGCACCCGTATTGGGAAATCTGCCACTGAAAATCTGACATACAGTATCAATTATTTCATTTTAGTTTACCAAGTACAGTATGTACTGTAAACACCATTTTTACCTGAAAGTTATAGGTAGAGCTCTGTAATTTGTAAATACAGAAACAGGAAAGCTTTAATGTCCTCAGTTTATATTTGACACTTGTATAACTTTCAGACAGAAAGTGGGAGAAAAGACAGACTTTGCTTGGCATCTGAGGCACATTTTGTTTGCCAGTCCCAGCCTGTACAGCTTCATTCATCCAGCAGTGCGCTATATGTTCCGGTTTCGGCGACTCACAAGCGCGTGCGAATGGCGCACCGGGAGCAGCTCCAATGAGAGCAGCTTTATTTGTAACACCCTTTCACACAGAAAAACAAACTGCCAGGTCAAGCATTTGGACCTGGTAATTTGCAGGTCAATCCAGGTTCTTCTTTTGTGTGATAGCATACAGTATCTACCAACTGTCCCGACCATCCCATTTTTGGGGGATGTTACTGCGTCCCAGCATGAAGTGGCCTGTGGCCGTGGCGTCACCTGTGACATAGGGCATGCATGGCTATGCTACGAGCGTCCAAATTAACAAAATTAAAATGTTGGGAGGCATGTGGTAAGGTCATCCCGGGTCGCAAGTCCCAGGATTTTAGACTCAGTTTAACAGAGACAAGGTTCTCACCTCAGCTCCCAGACTTTGTTGAACTCGACCCAACATAGGGATACATTTACTAAGATGAGAGTTCTATTAAAGTTGGGATGTTATGCATTGCAACCAATCAGATTCTATCTTTTATCTTCTCGAACGTGCTAAATAATTAAGGAGTAGAATCTGATTGGTTTCAATGGACAACATCCCATTTTCAATAGAACTCCCATCTTAGTCAAATTACCCCTTAGTGTTCAGTTTTCTAACTGATGTGCCTATGGGCCAGATGTACTAAGCTTTAAAAAGTGATAAAGTACCAACCAGCCAACCACCACCTAACTGACATGTTACAGGCTATGTTTTAAAAATAACAGTTAGGAGCTGGTTGGGTGGTTCTTTATCACTGTCCACTTTAAAACGTTTTAAGGTTTAGTACATCTGGCCCAATGTGAGTGTAATGGTCACTGACAGTGGGAGTAATGGGAGTATAGGTAACGGTGACACCCATACACTAAGTCCCTGTTGCTTGCAGTAATTATATGCTAGAGGTGAATAATGCTGTGGCTTGGCATATGGTACTGACAGACCCATGAAAGCTAGCTACAAGGCAACAGTAAAGCTAGCCCAGTCAGTATTGTGGGCAGATCAAAACTGTGAGATTTTCAGCAGGCAATAAACAGACTTGCGTTCCTATCACATCTTATATTTATTTGATGCAGCTATTCTGAAATACACATTTTGTTGTGTATTATCCAAAATGTTCCTGTAAATTTACTGTAGTATAAATAATTTATACCTGCAAAGCATACAAAGGAGGACAAAGCAAGACTTTCCACCCAGTTGTTTAGTACTGCTTTGAAATACAGAAAATAAATGACCTATTTGGTAAAGAAAATGAAAAGATTTAAATGGAAAGCAATATAATAAATCTATTTATCACTATGTTTTCCCGCTATGTGCAAAATTCCATAGCACAGCTGAATTCCTGGGGGCTAAACGTAAAGAGCACTCGCATTGGTTCTTAAATCAAATCTATGAAGCATGGACTGGTGGGAGTTGGTAGTATAATAAAACTAATCCATCAGAGAAGGGATGGTGTATAATACACAGAGATGCCAGGTTTTGTTCATGTTCTAGGTGCCCACAGCTCTGTGTTACCCATACTTGGAACCGTGGCAAAAGGACAAGATTCGTCTTTTGCATCCCATACTGTTTACTGCATAATTAGCAGGCCAATTAGCAGCTAACAAGTCACTTAGACACCCAGTTAGCACAGCTATAATTTAGGCTTTCTAATATGTTTATAATTGTTTCAAGCATTCTCTGCAAAATGCGAAGCTGATGAAAGTGAGGCAAATGTATGCAAATGGAAGCCTAATAAGTTTTAGCTATGGGCAGTCTGGTTGTCAGACCTCTCTCTGCTATCAGACCACCCTTTGTGTAAGCAGATGCCAGAGTCTATTCTCAACAGCTTCATAATGTCATTGTTTGCACATCTCATATACAGTTCACTGGCGAGAAATTAAAAAGCTGGAATGCATTACTTGGTCAGTGATACTAGCACTATTCATCTCCCCTGGCTGCTACATGTACTGGAACAGTTTTCACAATTTCTAAGCTAGAGGCAAAAATGCCGGCCTCAGGCTTGGATTCCTCTAGTGGCTTTCTCCTACAATGCATAAGGTAATGGAAAGACCAGCAGCGGAAGCTAAAAATCATCAATTGTCTCTCTTACAGGATTGGCAGTTGATAAATGCTTCACTTTCTGAAAGTGCTTTAGTCTTTACTACAGGCTGGATCTGGTGTATGGACCTCTTGCCGAATCTCCTGTTGGCGCTAACAAAAAATGTGTGATTAAGTCAATAATATACTTTGTATTTTATATGTGACATGATTTGACTCATTACACCAAAATAGAAGTGTTGGCTCGTTGCTGCTGGAACCCTGAGTAAGCCATCTCTGTGAAAGACATTAGCTTTAGAGAACACTTTGGAGCTGTGTGTTGTCAGCACAGTAGCGCAGTTTGCAAACAGTTAAAGCATCTCACAAGAGTGCAACAGTGCTATATTTATATATATATATATATATATATATATATATATATATATATCGTATACAGATAGTGAAACCAAGCGCCACATATACTTGCTTGATCACCTAGCTGGAGAACCCTGTGATTAACACAGTGGCAATTAGCACCAGAATCTATGCAATAAGTCCCAGCAGCAACCTTTCTTCAGTGGGGAAACCTCTGGGATCCACAGAGGGAAAAGATCTAGGCAGAAATGAGAAGAAAGGTGCGCTCCATAGTGCATTAAAAGGGGTTTTATTTGGATAAAACACAATATCCCAGGTACATATCAAAGTAGCCTCGTACCCAATAGATAAACGCTGTGGACTGGGTACCACAAGGTATGACAAATAAGCCAAAGGCAAAGCTGCTCACGTCACAGGAACAATGTCTGCCCGAACACCCTCAAGTGGTCCGCCAGGCTGGTTTGCCGTGTAGGTCAGCGGGGAGGCCGGGGATCAGGCTTCCATCGTCCCCGGCCTCCCCGCTGACCTGCACGGCAAACCAGCCTGGCGGACCACTCGAGGGTGTTCGGGCAGACATTGTTCCTGTGACGTGAGCAGCTTTGCCTTTGGCTTATTTGTCATACCTTGTGGTACCCAGTCCACAGCAATTATCTATTGGGTACGAGGCTACTTTGATATGTACCTGGGATATTGTGTTTTATCCAAATAAAACCCCTTTTAATGCACTATGGAGCACACCTTTCTTCTCATTTCTGCCTATATATATATATATATATATATATATATATATATATATATATATATAGTGTGGGGGATGAATGGCGTCACTCCAAGGGTCTTTGTTGAAAGAATTTAATGGCAATAAACAATTTAAAACAGACAATCACATTGCACTGTGAAGGTCAACGTTTCAATGTCCTGACGACATTTTTGTCAAGACTAGGTGCAATGGAAAAAACATTAACCTAGGTTAGGTTAATTGTTTATTGCCATTAAATTCTTTCAACAAAGACCCTTGGAGTGACGCCATTCATCCCCCACACTACCTTATCGCTGTGGAAGGCACCCAGGGCATTTGCGTTTGTTGTTTGGAGTGCCAGCTCGTCCCCACAACATATATATATATATATATATATATATATATATATATATATATATATAAAACAAATAAACAAAACAAAAGGAAAAGGAGCACTTCATGGTGCAGGTAAGACTTTTAATTGGAGAACATAAAATAGCCTCAAAGCAAGATAAAAGCAATAGCTCATACCAAGTGATTCCACAGTGTGGGTTGCCTACCACATGATTTTATATAAAATACCGGGGCAAACTGCTCCACTGTGCGGTCCTTTACGTCGCCGCCACCGCTGTGTCTGGGAACAGTCGCCGGGGATCACCGCAGATGGAGAGAGAGACGCCGAGATAGGAGGTGCGAGTGTCAAAAGCCATGACCTAAGGCATTTTGTCAGAGACTTCATCAGAGAGCGTGGCCTTGTGACTACCCGACACAACTATCAAGAATACTTCTACCAATGGGGAACTCCAGGGGGTGGATAAAGTCATAGCTTTCTGGGAGAAACAAAACAAAATGGTCTCTAAGGGTCCACTATGTCTTGTAGATTATGTATTTTTTCAGCCAGCAATATAATTATCGGACCATTTGAGTGAAAGGCGACGTCTTTTTGGCGGAAGCACAACAGTGTTTTCTGGGAGTGCTGCCAGGTCATTGGTTGGAAGGGCCATTGATGTCAGCAGCGTCCTCCTTCTCCCCATGGCCATAGCAACACCAAGTAAGTCTAGACTTTATCGGTACTGTGAATAGGGGGAAAACCATTTGATGGTGAGTGATTGCAAATGGTTTACCCCCTGTGTGCACAACTGCAAACGTACATGCAGCCGTGCACAGGGGTGGGGGGAACTCTGCTGGGTGGTGTTTACCTGATCGCTTGGCCCCAACAATTTGTAGCCCAGTGATCAGGTCTGAATCTGGCCATGTGCACTGGCATACTTAGATCTATCATAAATCACATGGGTTTGCTTGAACATCTCTTGACCATTTGGACTGTAACCATATGTGGATTATCGAGGCACATCTGTGCAAACCGAGGGCATTTTGTGATGTACAGACTAGTACATCCAGTGCTCTGTATAAATGTAGTCCACAGACAAATTGTAGACCTGGGAAATGAAGTGCAAATATACAGTTTAGAATCAGAAGTGAACCATTTGATGATAGAGTATGTAGTCAAAATGAAAACATTCAAAATGGATCTTTTATGTGGTCGCAGTATTTCAGGTAATGACATCATTGGTCTCGGAACCAAGCGGGAGAAGTTAATCTTCCAATATGTTACTCATGCACAGTAACAAACTGGCACCATGTATGCATAGTAATACAGTGACCGCCATATTGGAGATGCTCTGAGTAGCACTTTCCCCTACTAACAGACAGATCATGTTAGAGTTAAAATTCATTTTAGTTAGCAGTTAGGATCAGGGTTATGGTTAGCGTTAGACTGCAGTTAAGGATTGGGCTTAAATGCACACAAAACGGGATGTAAACTAGCTGACGGCCACAATTCCAAGTTTTATGCCTGTTTCAATATTTAATATGTCAACACCACATCTATGTCAATATTCTGATTATCAAAAATTTTGGTTGCCGACACTGTACCACTTTCATGTTGCATAACTCTGAGGGCAGATGAAAAAAAATCACACTTAGTAAGTTTCAAACTGAAGACAACAGGAAACTTATCAGTGTTGTCTATCTCTAAATACTTATGCTCAACTGTCATCATGGATGGAAAAAAAAATGTAATTGATGGAAAATGGTAAAGCACATATGAGCAGAAATTCCCAGAAATAAAGAATGCCTTTTTGAACTAATAGTGCATATAGCTAACACTGTCGGTATATGGCATTAAACACTGTAACATATGGCTATATTTTCACAAATATTTAGCCTGAGGGGTATCTGCTGAAAACTTCTTATTATGCTCTATTTGGACATGCAAGGGCCAAAATGGGGTCCAATCAGGCCACACCCCCTTTCAGTAAGACCATGCCTCATTTTTTGGCAGCCGTGTCTGGTGCTATCTCTGTATTGCAACATCACATTTACTAAGTTGCTGCTCTGGGTGTACACAGGCAAGGTACTGATAGGGCAACTTATTTTACATTTTCTCCATGGTTGCTTATATCTACCATGGGATGGGTGGTGCAGCTGGTCTGTCCAATCAGTGATTGTCAGGCAGTGGTTAATGGAATCCAGAAGCAGAGGTACTGGGAGGTCTTTCTGATATTGACAGCTGCTAGAAGATTATCTTTCAGCGACTGCCCAGTGAGTCTTTCTGACTAGTCACGTCCAATGCAACTGTGTCAGGAAAAGTCCAGCTTGGTGTAATTATATTTGATGCAACACACCAGCCAAGTGGTTAAGTTTGGTTGACTGACTGCAAACCTTAAATGGTGCCTTATGTTTTCTCAAGCATATGTATGCAAAAATGTAATTTAGCACTATCTCTTTGATAGCATACGGTCTAGATGGGCCTTACTGGAGGGTAGGCTTTTATGCTGACAAATGGCTCAGAGATCAGTTTTTTAGTGGTAACCACAGCTTTGCATCTTTAGAGATACTACCATCCATTCTAAAGATGATTAGAAAGAGTCAGGGAGCATGAGCAGGCAATTTATGCTGTGAGATCTAACAGCCAATTATAGTCATTAATAACACACTGTAAACTAATTAAATTCAATGTAATGTCTTTTCTGGGAGTTACAAAACAAATTCTGTAATGTATCGAGAATATGCCTCTAATTACCCTTAATCAAAACACGCTAATGTGGTTTTCAGGAAAACAGAGCATGCCTTTGCAAATGCTTTAAGAACTTTGCATCTATTTTCTCTCAGTCACCATTTAAGGAAAACTATATCTACAGTATACAATCCAGGCTGTACTTTCATTGTACATATATTATAATTACCATTAGTCCTCATCCATTGTGTCCAATGGCACTACTGTGCACATCATCTGCATGTTTGAGGTGAATGATACTGCATAGGTGTAGTGCTCTCTAGTTTCTGATATAGATTGTAAATTGAGTTAAGAACTGTGACTGAAGTCAGGACACATGTTTCATAGGGGCAAAACTAACTTATTTACAGTAAATTAAGATGTCTGTTGCTCAATTATAGGTTTCCTTTGAGGCCACACACCTTATTTTATAGAACACGCATCATTGTTAGGTGTGCAAGGGTATACAGAATATATGCATCGTGTGTTAGCAGTCACAGAGACACCTTTTGACTGAAATATGCCTAATTATGCCCCTGGACCTTCTCATTGTAATGTGGTATAAAATGAAATGGAAGACATAATAATGTTACATAATATGAACTGAAGCATTGTGTGTGTGGTACAACATGAAGTGAGGTCACTATACTGTACTGTGGTAAATATTAATTGGATTCACCGTAGTGTGGCACCGTATGAACTGAGGACACTGTATGTAATCATGTGAACATTTGTCTTATAATTTGTACTGGCAACCTACAATGTGCCACTACTATATGCACCTTGTTAATATTACAATGGCTATTGTTCTCTGCACCCACCAGAATGTCCCCACTGGCGAGCGCTGGCTGAGAGGAACTCCATCATACTGAGACGAGCGAGCGTCTCACATGCACGTGTGTCACAGTCATTCGGTGGCGGAAACCCTGCCCGTCTCCGCATCAGGGAGACGGGCAGGGTTAGGAGGGGGTGCGGGGAGGTGGTGGACAGTGGAGAACGGCGACGGTGAGGCGGAGGACGGCAGCGAGGAGCTCCGTCTCACCAGCCCTCACAAAGCTGAGACTGGCTCCAGCTGTACTAATTTCTAATATAATACAGGAGCATAAAGAATCCCATTATACTGTAGCTATAATGCTCTAGTTACTGTAGGTGTATCATTGGATTGTTGTATTTATGTACTTTGGGGGTTATTCATGTCCATTCGGTCTTCTGTGCATTCGCGTTTCTGTTTGCCGGGTGCATGCACCAGTGGCAGCATGCAGGGGGGAGGAGAAGGGTGGGGGGCGTCGGGCTGCCCCATTACAATTTGGCAATGCCCAGCATTCCATGGGTGTTCCCATGAGAACGCTGGGTGTTTTCATGGTAATGACGCGGTGACGCGGGTGTGGGGGGGCCGGAAGCTGACAACCCCGGATGTCAGCTTCCTGCCCATATCCATACCAGTGTGCACGCATATATAAGTGACTTAAGTCACTTTCATATGCTTGCATGCACAGTGCCGGTGCCAGGCACCGGCCCCGGCGTTCACCCGTTCAACTGGGGGGTCTGCGATGTGGCCACCATGTTGCTGGGAGGGGGGGTGCACGCGCGATGTGGCCGCCTGGCTTCCGTGCTGATCCGGGGGTGGGGGGATAGTGTGATGCTGCCAGCACACTGCTCGGGGGGATCCAAGATGTGGACGCTGTGCCTCTCAGGGGGGGGGGGGGAGAGTGCGATGCTGCTGGGCACCCAATCACTCACCTAATAGCTGTGAGTAAGTGCTTGCTCCGGCTCCCTCTGCTGCTGCTGCTGCGGTAGCTTTCCTGCTGCTGCAGGCCTGCTCAGTACCGCCCTCCAGTGGTCCTGAGAAAATGCCTAAACCTGCCTAGTGGTGGCGCCAGCCCTGTGCACACACCACATCTTTGATGTGGATGGTTACCCGAGGCAAATTAATGGATGTTTATGCAAAACATGCATTTGCAGCCTGTGCGGACGAACCCGCACTGCGAGGGGGTGAGTGTTCATTTGCCGGGAGGGGTTTGGTGGGCTTGCAAGGCTGCGAATTTGCAGCCTTGCGAATCAACCAGAGCAACCCCCATTGACTGTAAATATCAGTTATTATATATTGTTGTTTGTTTATTAAGAAAACAATCATTTAGAAATGTAAGTATACTGACTTGCAGACTTACAGTAGCAGGTACTTGGTATGCAAGATGCTACTAAATCCAGATACTAAATATTCCAGTGCAGTCAATACAAAATGTCACGTTATATTTCCTGGAGGATAATAAGCCCCCATCCCTCTGCAGCCCAGCCCAGGCACTCATTAGCATCACTTTTACTAGATAAAGAGACTTTCTAGAGACGGCGATGTAGATAAGCAGTACAGCGGATGTCTAAATTGTTCATTATCTTGTTGTCTAATCCTTGCCCACAACAGGGATTATGGAGCTGCACCCATCAGAGAAACTCATGCATGAATCTTTCACATAGCATATTGCTGGTGATTATGTTATCCCTAGAAGTGAAAGACTGAATTGCTGGTGAAAATAAAACATGATATTGTAGCGGGGAGTCATCAAAGGAGATACAATATAATTAAGCTGTCTTTTGCATGAAAGATGGGATTGCACTTCTAAATAATAAATGATAATTATACTCTGGAGCGTTTTGCTTTACAAATCATACAGCTTTTTTGTATCCTTTCTCTTATCATAGGCATTAGTAACAAGTCATGTAAACTAACATTTTCAGTGCAGGGTTCTGATTAGCTGGATGATGAAGCTTCCATGAGATCACCTGAATGGGCTGATACTGTCTACAATAGCAAAATGACGTTACAGCAGCTGCAAACAAATCTTCCATACAATAATCTTATTATTTAGGTTTGGGGAACCATAAAGGAATTACTTTGTCATTCTTATTTGTTGTTGTATTTTATTAGTTTATTACTAATTGCCTCATCATTCTAGTTGTTGTTGACCTGACCCCACTATTCCACAGTGATAAACAACAAAGAAACCTGAGCATTCATAAAATATCTGGTTAGGAAACAAAGGATCGACAGTGTCTCTAGGTAGCCAATAGGTCAGCAACAAATGGTCGACATGCACAAGCTTGACATTGACAAAATGTTGACATGGTCAAAAGGTTGACACAAGTTAAAGGTCAACATGAGTTTTCCTATTTTTTGGTGTCAATGGAGATACCTAAATCCCTAAACATGTACCCTCGCTCGCCATGCTTTAGGGCCACTTCCCTGTCCCCAATCAGAGTCCACATGGATGGTACAGTTTTAAAAAGTTTTTAAAAATTGCGATAAACCAATGTGTGTGTCAACCTTTTGTCTATGTCAGCCTTGTGCATGTTGACCTTTAGTCAATGTTGACCTTGAGCACTTCAACCTTTTAGTGTCAACCTTTTGACTGTCGACCTTGACATCGTCAACCTATCATCCGATTACCAAAACACTTAATCAACATGAGGCTATAGAAAAGAAGACAAAACAAAATAAACTTTTAGCTCTTTCAGAAAATATTGAGCATTTTGAATACAAGAGAGAGAAAGAGCTGGTAGAGATAATGGGTTCTATGTACAGAAGAGTATAAAGTGATGTATGCTTAGCTGAGTACAGAGTAGGCATTGCTCCTAGCATAGACGCAGTTAAAGCTAACAAACTACATATCTTTAATCCCTCTCTGATGAATAAATTTCTTCTTGAAAGGGAAAATCAGCAGGATTTTGAAGGGGATCTGCTGCTTTCTGTAATGATACAGGCCCACTTCCTGCTGAGATATACGGAAGTTGTACAATCTTCCAAAGGAACCCATAAAACTATCTTCTTCACTTTCATTATGGTTCCTTCCAGACATAAATGAATGAAATGCAGCTCAGACTTTACCCTGGAGTGTGGCATTAGATAAAACTCCATGTGGTTTCAGGATGGCAGGATTGCATTAAGAAAACATATTGTATGTTGCTAGGCGCAGGTAGCATAATGCAGTGAACTATTTAAAACACAAACAAATGCATTCATTATGGCTCGTACTTGAGGAGTTAGATAACATATCTCATTGTTTAAGGATCAGCAATTCCAAAAAAAAATTGTTTAGCAAATGAATATATCTGAAATTGTGGCGGATTTAAATCCTTGGAGCTGTACAGTAGGTACATAGCCTTAAATGTCCTAAACTACCTAAAGGGAATGTTTTTGGTCACCATGACATTTTGTGAGTGCCATATTAATGTATGTGAACAAGAGACATCCTCCAGGAAGAATTACAAATATTGAAACTTCATCTTCGAACTCCCACTGTTTAAAGTATCAACAGCCTACAGCAGGCATGGCCAAACTGTGCCCCTCCAGCTTTTGTGAAACTACACATCCCAGCATGCCTTGCCATAGTTTTAGCATTCCCATATAGAAAAACTGTGGCTAGGCATGATGGGACTTTTAGCTTCACAGTTGGAGGGCCACAGTTTGGCCATGCCTGGCCTACAGTATAGCAGATACATTTTACTGCATGTGGGGTTGTGAGGCATTGGTAACTTAACATTTAAGATTACAACTGAATGAGCTATGTGGAATATATATCCTGCTTCATTAAAGTCTTGTTGTTCTGAACAAGTTAGCTTTGGTAGATTGGTAATGGGGAAACACACTATTCTGTCGCAATAGATTTTATCATCAACCCGTAACTTGGCACTCTTGCTGCCCTGGGTTTCCTACCTATTACACATGGATTGTTAATACCCCTTGCACACCAGCCTAAATTCCCAGGTTGGGCCAGGAAACAACCCACTACTAGCGCTGGTATGAATTGTTCCTGGGCCAAAATCCTGGCACAATTTGCCAGGATTTCAACCCTGCTATGAAGCAGGGTTGTTCGCGGGTTCAACCGGCCGGTGTGAAAGGGGTAGGTGTACTCACCCGGGTTGCCGGTCCTCGGTGCGTGCGTTCAGGCTGGGGATCCACACAGGCGGTGGACACAGATGACAGGACAGGCGGTGGATGAAGATGATGCAGCTCTCTGGCCAGTGGCGGAACTACCGTGGGTGCAAGGGGTGCAGCTGCTATGGGACCCGGTGGCTAGGGGGGCCCCATGGACAGCAAGTAATCCCCTGCACCCGGTCCCTCTGTAGTTTTACTATTTTATTGGGGAGACGCCATGGTTGCTGGCTGCCTGCTTTACCACACCCCAGGGCAGGTGGGGGTGGCACCGTGCAGAAAGAGCCGGGCGGCGCGGCACTGTGTGGAAGGAGTAGAGTTAAGGGTGAAAGGTGGCGCTGTCCAGGGGGGGATGGGTGGGGGGTGGTAATGCCGTGCGCCATGCAGAAGCAGAAGCAGAAGGAGTCGGCGGGGGGTGGGCAATGGCGCCGGGCAGGGGGGGGGGCGGCGCTATGCAGAAGGAGCAGCACAGTGCGGAAGAAGTCGTGCGGTAGAAGCAGGGCGGGGAAAGACTTGAAGCATGCATGGAGCCTGCTAGTGCCCGCCCCTCGTCCTGCTTGAAAGACGGCCCATCCACCCACGGTGCCAGCCAACTGAGCCAAGACAGAAAGCAAGGGAGAAGACGGCCCTGCAGGCTGCTGCTGGTAAGATGTACTACGTTACATAATAGATTTAAAATGTTTTAACTCAATTTTTTTTTAAATGTGGTTATCTGTCCTATACAAATGTTATGTTTTCTGAGGTGCTGCATGCTGCGCCGGGCTGTGACTATTCACAGGCGGTGATTGGTGTTCATTCCTTTAGAAATAATTGGAGCGATCACCAGTTACAAATAGTCACAGGCCGGCGTAGTATGCCCCATTGCAGTAATCATTAACATGGCTACAGTGTCCTGCAGAGCACACAGCAGCTTTGGGGAGCCAGCACCGGCGGGGTCTGCGGGAAGCGTCACTGCTAGAATGATGTTGCGCCAGCTGCAGACACATGGGGCTCACTGTGCTGTGAGAGTCCGCCCCCCCTCCATTTGTTTTTAAGTTTCAGCACTGGTGTTCTGACAGCATATTGTGTAAGGGGCATTGCGGTGTGTCGCATATTGTGTAAGGGGCATTACGGTGTGTTGTATAATGTGTAAGGGGCATTGCGGTGTGTTGCATATTGTGTAAGGGGCATTGCGGTGTGTCGCATATTGTGTAAGGGGCATTGCGGTGAGTCGCATATTGTGTAAGGGGCATTGCGGTGTGTCGCATATTGTGTAAGGGGCATTAAGGTGTGTTGTATAATGTGTAAGAGGCATTGCGGTGTCGCATATTGTGTAAGGGGCATTGCGGTGTGTCGCATATTGTGTAAGGGGCATTGCGGTGTGTCGCATATTGTGTAAGGCGCATTACGGTGTGTTGTATAATGTGTAAGGGGCATTGCGGTGTCGCATTATGTGAAAGGGGTATTGCGGTGTGTCGCATATTGTGTAAGGGGCATTGCGGTGTGTTGCATATTGTGTAAGGGACATTGCGGTGTGTCGCATATTGTGTAAGGGGCATTGCGGTGTGTCGCATATTGTGTAAGGGGCATTGCAGTGTGTCGCATATTGTGTAAGGGGCATTGCGGTGTGTCGCATATTGTGTAAGGGGCATTGCGGTGTGTCGCATATTGTGTAAGGGGCATTGTGGTGTGTCGCATAATGTGTAATGGGCACCGCCTCTGCCACCATCCCATCTCCTGCCTGCCTTCTTCCCACACCAGAAATGCAGAGACTTTTCTAGTGTGAAAGGGGCTACATGCCTGGGATTGCCCTGGAGGGACGCTGCAGTTTCTGGTGTGAAAAGGGTATTAGAGATGTCACATAAGAAGGAGAAGTATAGCCCCTGCCACAAGTTGTGAAAGACATTCCAACAGGACCCGATTGACCAAAAAGCTGATTAGGCTATAGCCTTGAGTGCTGGGTTCTGGGGGCAGGGCCAGCACAATAGATTGTGCTGGGGTGGGAGGGGTTCCTGGTGCCACTGGAGTTGGAGCTAAGTAAGATATTGTGAGAGCTCCCCCTGGAATTGTGGGACCAATGGTGCCTGCTGGGATTGCTGGTGTTACCGGGGAAGGGCGTTTTTGAAAAGTAGATCTTGTGAAATCTGTGGCTGGCTACGCTGATGAGGCTGTGATTAAGTGGCAAAATGAATGGAGCTGAGGCCCGAGCCTGTTACAGATTTTTAGCAGAATATAAGCAATAAAATTGGTGGGGGAAAAGGGGGTGTGGGTTTTCTACTTCTGTGTTAGCCTAGGGCGATTAGAACCCTAAATCAGCGCCAGCACAACATGTACTCTCTCTAACCTCTTATAAGAATTTATAAGCACTTTTCTTGGGACATCCTCCAATTTGTCTGTGGTCAGATCTCCTTAGATAGCCCCTCCCAATGTTAGTTGGCCTTCCTATATGTTGGTACTTAACTTGTATGGTTTTCCAGCCCATCATTTTCGCTTGTACTTGGGGGACTATTTATATTTTGTTAAACATGACAATGCCCACACCATCATGGATTTGTTTGTCCCTGTATTTCTTAGTATTGTGCAGTTTTATAATGCGCCTTTTGAAAATAAAAAAATATTGAGACTTATGCATTGAACATAAGATTGTTTGGCAAAGAAATATGGCATAATATTTGGGTGTTGTTGTATACAGTACAACAATACAAGTGTTTTTTTAATGATTGGATTAGTATGAGTTGTAATATTGCGCACTCCAATTTGGCTAGTATTTAATACAGAAACTACTGATGTGGCTTATAGACCAAAAAATTGCATAAGTCCAGCAACACTGGGAGTAGGGGTATCTGGTCAACTAATAGATATTTAGAAGGACAACATTCAAAATATTGACAGGTTTTGTATGTCAAAACAAGAGTTAGATCAACAACCAAAATGTTGATATACACCTTGGTTGAACACAAATTTAATAAAAAAATGACACTGGGCGGGAATCTCTAAAGCAGAAATGCACTAAAAACCCCATTATTGTCGTTTTTATCGCATTTCTGTATGCCATAACCCCCCTCCACAGTGTCAGCGCTGCGGAGGGATTCGCCAGCAACAGCTGGTGATTCCTTGCAGAAGCCTATGGGCTTCTTACCACAGCACTGTGTGAGGGATCCGACAAGGATCCCTCCCAGCATGCCCCGTGGCTGGCACCGTGCTCTTATCGTAAGAGCTGTCCCTTGCGTTAATGATCGCATATGTTAGAGCATATGTGATCATTAACAATGCGAAGCCCGGCGGCGGGGTGCGATATTAGAGCATCCCGCCCATTGGGAGCATTTTTTTTATTTTTGTCAGCAATGCTCCCCAATTTTTGAAAGGCAATTTTGTCTCCTTCAGAAGGTGCAGATTTCTAGGAAAATGGGCCTACACACATATAGATTTGCTGAGCATTCTGAGCGATGTCAGATCTCTCAGAACGCTCAGCAAGATCGCTCAGCACAGAGCGATGTGTCAGTGCTGTGTCGTTAGTGATCTGTCAGGGCCAGTGTTCTCCGGTGAGCATGCTGAATATTAATTGCCAGGCAATAGCGATGCGCAGTGCCGTGTATTGCTATCACTATGGACACAAAGCGATTTAGGGGCATTTCTAAGTGATCTAGTGAGATTGCTTATAAAATGCCCCTAAATCGGTACATGTGTAGGCCCCATAAGTCTTTCTCTTCTGTAACAGAACACACCAAAATCAGCCAACAAGCTTTTACATTTTTGTAAAACCAGTAAAATGTATTTACAATGTTTAAAAATTTACAAATCTGTTCTTAGATCAATTGTTTTACAACTTTTTGCTGAAAACCACTGCAAATTTCGAAATACCCAACATTTCATAAATTCACTGGACTTCAGTAGGTGTGTGTTAAGCCTGCTGCTGTATTAGGATCCATACATCTCAAACTTATTTTTTAGAAGCCACAGAGGTTTTATACCTCACTTTTTAAGCCTGCTTTTAGTATTGTGATATCTCCAGATTTTCATCAGTGCAGGTACTGTATGTCACAAATCCACTTGCATCCACAAGATAGGTCCAATATAAAGGCACCTACCAACTATCTCTATATAATGCAGTGATTTTGCAGCATGTACTGTATTCTGGGTGAGATTTAATAGGATGAGAGATTCAGAAAGTGAGAGATTTGATAAAACATCCACAGTTCTTTTAAAGCGGCAATCCTTTACACATTTAAAATCAAACTGGTTTTGCAGTGTAAATGATTGTCACTTTAAAACAATTGGAGATTTCTTTCCATATCTCTAACTTTCTGAATCTCTCATCCTATTAAAATTCCCCCTTTGTGTCTTGTTCTGGATTTCCTCCTAATAGTGAATACACATGGTTAAAACACTGACACATTCAGACTGTCAACATTTAACATTTAAACACAGTCGACACATGTCGACACATGTTTTTTTAAATTCATTTTTAGGGTTACAGTTAAGGGTTAAGGTTGGAGTTAGGCCAAAATAAGCAAAAGAACATATGTCAACATTCTGGAGTCGGCATGTTAAATGGCAACATTATGAACATGTTAACCATATATAGACATATATAATGCCTGTGTTGACACCCTAATTGCCGACATTTTAGAACTTGTCATTGCGTTGTCGACATCCGGAATTGTCAGCTAGTCATCCCACAGCTGTGAAATTAAAATCAAACAGGTTGTTGCCGACCATGTGCAGAGATGTTTTTCAAATTACAAATTCAGGGCCCAATTTTAGGGGGGTATTCAATGTTATTGGAACGGCTGTCGAGCAAGCTCAACAGCCGTGCCCCTGTCCCATTCTCGCTTGGCTCAACTGGAGCTCGGCGGTCAGGATTCAATGTCCCGGCCGCCGAGCGGCGAGAAGGGGGCGTGGCCGCGAGTTGAGGACGGAAATAGACGAGCTCCGGCCGGGAGCTTGCCTATTTCCGGCTTTTCTCGGCAGAACGAGCCTGACAGTTTGTGATGTCGGGCTCGTTCTGCACAGAACCTCTGTTCAATGCTGTCGGGGAAGACAGCATTGAATAGGGCCCCGCAGCCATCTCCCCCATCGGGAGATGGCTGCGGGAGGTAGAAATAGATTTAATACCCCCCTTAGACTTGAAAGTGTCATTTTGCAGAATATTTGTGAGAATTACTGTTATTTTTTGTGGGTATTTTCAGCTTAGGTGATTGTAAAAAAGTAGAAATTTAATATGATATATTAAAATGAGGGAAAATCCTATTATTTAATACAGCATTTGCATAGTTAATATGAGTAATTATGGAAACTACATTTTTTTAAATAGAACATGGCTATTGTATGAAATATTGCATTTTGTGGTATATATTTTGATAACTATTGAGCACATTTTCCACCAAAGCAGCCCCCCTGAAAAGCTTTTCAGTATGCCAGTTTATCTGTTTAAAAGACCTTACCTGTCAGTAAAGGAGTAAAAAGGAGACAGGGACTGTACAGGAAAGCTCCTAGGATGGAAACTTTGACCTTGGTTCACTAGAAATACTATGCTGTGGTTTGATAGTTCCTCAGTCAGAGGAGACAACTGTAATTTCCAAACCCAGGCCTCCAAAGTATTATCTCCCAAGTTTGAAGTTGTCTCATTTGTGACCAATCAGATCAGAAAACATTAACCTTGGGCCTCGTTGAAATTCTCCTTGAAGTGCAGGATGGACGTGCGATGAGGTGATGGGAGTTTGATAGCAGAGGTTTAACTGAACGAAGGTAGCATTTACATCAGGATGTCAATCACACTCAGGATTTAGGGAATATACAGTATGATATAAATACAGAAACCAAGCAGAATAGTTTAGAAGTAAACTGTCTACACAAGTGAATGGATTATTTCATAAAAAAGGAATTACCTTTTTAGCATTGACATTAATATATATATATATATATATATATATATATATATATATATATATATATATATATATATATATATATATATATATATACACAGTATATACACAACAACATATATTTATAAATTGTATTAACAGACCAGTTTACATCCTTGGTTATTATGGTATCAATAAAAAATTAGAGACATTTGTTGCGTATTTTTCTGTGTTTGAATATCTCTATCGGACATTCGTTCAAGTCAACTGTTATCTATTTTTCATTAAAGGATGGCAGATTCATGGAATTTATTTGCATACTGTACATGTGGACCTAGGAGGACGCAGTTCGGATTTTTTAAATTAAGCTAACACATGTAAGAAGATTTAAACTCCAATATTTTATTCAGTATTGGCTGTTTCAAGTATATATTTTCCTTGGCTTCACTGTATACATTTGCAAAATACAAACACAAGATATGTCCGTGCTACAGCTATACGCAGCTTAACAGAATTAATGAGCACTGTTTATTTGCTGTGGGGGGGATAAAATGATGAGCTATTGATTGCCTGTATAGTAAATGTAAATGTAATTGATGTTTGATAAAGTGACTGTGAGATGCAATGAGGGATTACTTTGCCTGAGTGACAGTGAGGCAAATTAGACAGAAAGTGTTTGTAAATTAGACTGCGGCATGCATATCATTAATATACAGCTATACCAGGGGTGACTTCATATGTCATTGGATGAGAACATTCAGACTGAAACAGTATCTTTTTGTTTTCAAGGTACTGGACATTAAACCAACAGGTTCAATTTGTAAATAACAATTATTTTGTCAATAAAATAATAAACTGCTTGCTATGCTCAATATACAGTACGGTCCATTTTATCCAATGGAGTTAAAATTAACATTTGTAATAATTATAATAGTAATTATACAGCTTATTAATGATTATTAGTTGGAAACATTACTGGAACATTATTTTGAAGGTGGTTTGTGGTTTCCTGCACAAATAAAAGGATTTCCAGTCATCAGAAATCTGATTATAAGACACAACAGTTGCTGATGGTATTTGGATTGTTTATGTCATAATTTGCTCTTATTCTAATGTTGCTACTAATTATGGAGTTGCTATAGTAGAAAGAATAAACTCAAACTCAAAGTTGTATCATTTTGTACTTTGAGTAGCCATAGCACAAAGACCTATAGCCATGCTGAGGAAGAGGCGGAAGTCAAAGCTAAATTATATTTTGATAAAAAAATTAATCAAATGTTGAAAAATGTGGATAGTGATGAATATTATGATTAATCTAGTTTGCAATGATAATGTGTCCCCATATTTTGTATTAATTCAGTGATTCTGTTTATTCCTCAATAAAGGAATGATGATGATGATTGTGATGATGATTGTGAGGATGATGATGATGTTGATGCAAGGCTTGGTACCAGTCATGATGTTAAGCTCAATGAACTTGCAATAAAATTCTTCTTCTTACAGTACGTCTGGTGGTGATGATAAGCCTGAGTGAGCGGAGGCAGGTTATAGTGATGACATTTATGATGACATCTTGTTAGCAATAGAGAGGATGTGATCGGCATATGAATGAATTCTCTAGAAACAATCCATGTCTTATTAAAAAAAGAAACCAAGATTGTGTTTTAAAAATACAAGTTCTACCAAATCAATATGTAAAATCGGTTTAATGGCACATTCTGCAACGTAAGACACATAATGTGTGTGGTGGACAGGTTGGGTTATCAATGGAACTAATTGCCTAGCTTATTTTTCTGTATTAGCGTCAGTAGAAATTGACAATGGAAATGCCAATGTATCAGTAATGTTTAATGCTTTAATACACTAGAAAAGGTGTTCGGGTATATTTGTACTCTGCTTTTTACATAAACTAGTAGCTCAAAGAAACCTTTATTCCTTTAGATTTTTTTTTTTTACAGATTTCAATATCACATTATATAATACATTTATATTTATTCAGAAATTCCTAGCACTGAACAAGTCAGACTGTAAACATGGAGTTCTGAGAAGGGACTTATTTAAATAAACATTTTCAGATTCTACGGAACTGTTGAAAACATTGAAGTGATATATATAAAATATAATAATAATAATAATAATAATAACAACACAAAAGGGTGGCTATGTGCTGTATGTAGACATTGGGGATGTCAATTTACTAAAGGTGCCTATAGCAATTTTCTAGGATCCAATATAGAAACCCCTTGGAATGCAGCCTACTGGCAGCCTCAAACAAAGACAAGGGTCTATATTTAGTAAGCGGCAACTTTTATAAGCTGCTATTTCTTGCTGAAGCTAAAAACCAGTAGTCACATTCACAGTACAGTGCAGCATAATTGATACTGAATATTAGTGCCATTTTAAATTTTAAGCCACGACCTGCCAAGATACAGCAACTTGCAAAACCCACCACTTTGTAAATATAACCCAAGGTCTAAATTAAATACTTATGGCTACACTGTTCTGATGTGGTATTCTCTTTAACGTTGGTTACTTGTTTATGCCTAATGACATGTGTTAGATTACAACTGAATTTTTTGATTACCAGTTATTTATAAAGAGCCATCAAATCATTCAGCACTGTTCAGAGAATATGATGTTCAGAGAAAACATCAGTAACTTAGTGTTCATTCTGGCAACCGCTATCTTTAAAAACCCATGCAGTTCCAGTTTCCTGCCTGGGCTGTCGCTGTCTGCTCTGGTGTTTCTAGCACAGGTCTGGTTTGCATATCAGTGCTGATATACAGACCATACTGTGCTAGAAGCACTACAGCAGACACTGACACCCCAGGCAGAGAAGAGGAACTGCATGGGTTTTCAAAGATAGCGGTTGCTAGAATGAACACTAGTAACTGACCACATGTGTCCATTTTTTTCAGCAATCTGAATCTGTACTACTCAAGTTTTGTACTATTGGAAAAAAACAGAGCCCCAGTGACAATCTTTCCCATGTCTTCAGTGCTCAGACAGCAATGCTAACCACTTTGTCTCTGTGTTGCTGATATTTAACATTTAATTTTTTTATATTCTTGGATTCATAAACTTTCAAATATTTGTATTATTTTATAACAAAATGCAAGTGCAGAGATAAGAACAACTTTCACCTATTAACTATTTCAGTCTACAATATATACTAACTGAATGGGTTTAATTGGATACATTTAATCATTTCACATTATGTGTCCTATGAGAAAATAAATTATTCACACTCAACATAAAGAAAACCTAAAAACATTAGTGGAAAACTCTTTAGGGACTCAGTATGTAAATGTTCTGCAGCAAGCAGATGGCTGATAATGGCTAGCTGCCATCGGGGTACTGGAGCGTGCAACAATAGCAAGATTGCAATATGATTTTAACTGTGTCTCTTTACTCTGTGATTTAAAGAGAACAAATAAAAGTTAGAGTGCTTTTCAAAGTTCTTTCTTTCTTGCTTGAATCTTAGGGAAAAAACTGTTTATGTTGCAAAAGACAGAATCATTGAATTGTGTTTGAATTATTTTAAGATTGGACAAAGTACTTGAAGAGCTGTTAGATAAAATAGAGTATTTTCGCAAGGGCCATTAGAGTTTTCAAACAGCAAAGGGCAACATGGTATCAACAGGAAACAGAAAGATTAAATGGAGTTGTAATGAGCAAATGATGTATTAGTCATCTGCTAGGGACAGTTGCATCTACCGTAGGAGCAAATGGTATAAGAGTTTTCTTCCATGGCGCTTCTACTGTTTTGTATATGAAACGTTGTAAATGTTTTATTTATACCATATGTATGATATTTTAATATGTTTTTTTTTTTATTATTATTAGATTATGCACATGTTCAGTGGTCATTTCATACTAAAATATTCAATATACTTCTTTTTGGCATGGCACTTCTTTTTTTGGAATGATCAAATTCAGAGAATAGATAGTGCAGCAGTGAAAAAATAACTAACATTTCCAAAAGGTCCATTAGCCAGATTTAATATTTGGGAACAATAGGCCCATGACCCGGCCAGAAAAATGTCTTTCATTAGAAATCACATTTGAAAAAAAACATAAGAAAAAAACGAGAGAAAAATATATCTTAGACATTATATAGGTCTTTGGAAAAGATATGTGCACACATGGGGACGGATCTAATTACCCTTGTGTTTCACAGCCATGCGGGATGCCGGCCAAAGATGCTTAAATGAGCAAACACTTACAAGGCAAAACCAATGTCTTTTAACTGATTGCCCCTTTAAAAAAAGTCAGAGTTCGCCCGGCATCCCGCATGGCCCCAAACTCAGGTGTCATTACATATGGCCCAAGTTCTTTGTTCTTAGGAACTATATAATTTAGCAGTAGAGCAAAGAGCAACTAGATGAACCCTTTATAACTAATTGTAAATTCAAATGGACATTATTAAAAACATATATTTTATAGACTTAATTTTGATGACACTTGCCATCTAAATCCCAATGTCCATCTAAATGTATGAAAATACTTTGCAAAATTTCCAGCAGTATCAACATATTGAATTACAATGAAATATAATGCTTTATCGACTAAAACTGTAAAATAACCAAACCATATTTTTGAGAGCTTCTCAGGGCCTCATTTGTCTGCTTAACCAGTGTAATCACTAAGATACATCAGAAACATGCAATGGTTCTAAAAGGGTTCAAGTAACATTCTTTTACTGTGTTTCAGAACTGCCCATAATGCTGAGACAGTCATTATTTGAGAATTGAATTTTCCAATTTTGTTTTTCAATGGGCAATTATTTTTTAAATTGCAAAAATCAAAGCCTGCTCATTTACATTGACTTTTTATGTATTCTAAAGGGTAAGAAAAAAACAACTGATGTGTGACAAAGGTTACGCTAAGTGGCGTAAACTTTGTAACAGGTGTAATGAGCAACATAATTTATCTCAGGAATTAATTAGGCTCATTATTACAGCTATTATCTGCATCTTGATAATGGGGTAATTCAATTAGCCACCATAACCCAGTTAAGTGGGTTAACACAGGTGAATGCAAATAAATGCTATTCAGTTTATCCATGCAAGTTAACTCTCCATAGCAAATAATGCAGATTTTTGTTTGCAACCCCTGAGCAGGTGAAAAGTGAAAAGGATACTTTTTGAAATGCGAAATAGTAGGTTAAAAGATGTTGGGCAGGTATATGGGGATATTGCATGTTGATGGAACTTGCAGTTATTTTAAAATGGCTAAATTGCACAAACATTGGGCATTTTTTTTAAAGCCTCCCAAATTTATATGGAGCATTTCATTTTTGGAATTTTTTTCATTGTTATTGCAAACAATTAAAAAACAGCCATTGAAGTCCCAAATACTTTCCTTTTGGCTACTAATAGACCTCCATGCTTTTTTACAATAATAGTTGTCACTGTGCTTGGGTACAGTTTGCTTTCCTGATTTTACTGCAGACTCGACTTGGGTATTGGTTTAAAAATCTACTAAATAGAAGATGGCTGTATATTTCAGTCCTGTTTAGGCTTATTCATACATTTTCAAAAATATATGTAACAAAGATCTCTGATTTGTCTAATTGTAATATTGTAATTGTGATTATTGCTAATAAATTGATATTGACTGTACCTATTTCTAGCACTAGTCTATTTTCTGCTTTTGTTTCAATGTGGTTAGAAACAACCACATTGAATAGATGTGTGCTGATATTTCCTACTGTGGGAAATATAGATACACATTTACAATAGCTCTTATTGGGACACTTTCCCCCAGATTGTACCAATAGATTCAATATTTTTACATTTCCCTTTCCTAGCCAGGGACGTGCAGTCAGGGGAGTGCCTCCCCTGTCATAATGATGTGAATAATAAAAAGAAGATATTTATATATCTTCTTTTATTATTTTCATCATTTCTACCTCTCCCCCTGCCTCCTACCATCTTACACTGCTGCATGTGATGGTGGGAGGCAGCGGGAGAGGTGCCTCCCGCTGTTAACATTAAAACACCGGGCAGCGGGGGGCGGGTAGGGGAGGGCAGGGGGCAGGGTGCAGCAATGGGCTGTAAAAGCCCATTGAAAATGAATGGGGAAGCGGCACTCATACTGGTGCCGCAATGACAGGGGCACCAGTATGAATGCACGCCCCCAGATGTGATTGGGTCAGCGGATCCAGTGATGGATCCGCTGTCCAATCACCAGAGGCGTAGCTACGGTGGAGCCGGCAGAGCTTGTGCTCCGGGCGGCCGCACCTCGCATTGGCGCACACAGCTGATTTTAATTAATGTTGGGGATGCCTGCAGCCCCCTGACAGCCCCATTCTGTCCCTTAAACCCAGTGCAGCCACTCAGTGTTATACTAGACACTGAGCTAGCGCTGGCTTTCATCGCAGCTGCATCTTACCTTACCCACAGTGGAAGTCATAAAAGCTCAGCCCGGCTACTGCTTGACTGTACGGCTGTCACTCAGCGCTTCCGCGTCAGGTGGCTTCGTTTAGCAAACCACCTGATGCGGAGCAGTGACAGTCAGTAGCCGGGCTGAGCTTAGTTGACTTCCCCTGTTGGTGAGCTGAGATGAAAGCCAGCGCTATCTCAGTGTCTATAACACTGACTGGCTGCCCTCAGACATGAATTAAGGGGGAGCCCAGGGGGTACTCACCCCAAGCCCCCCTGCCTCTTAGCTGCTGCCCCCCCCCCCCAGACCGAGACAGGCTGGGGACTCCTGCACGGCACATACTCACTGTGAGAGAACAGCTGACTGCTGCTCCTCTCTGCAGAGTTCATTTCCGGGTGACACAGCAGGGAGAGAGAGCTACTGAGCAGCTTCTACACAGACTGATCTCATCCTGTCCTCATCTGCTGGTGGTATGTGATTTGTTTATGTTGTTTGTGTATACTTATTTGTAAGCTATGTGTGTATATATGCTGTGTGTATCATATATGTGTGCTGTGTGTGTATGTATGTATGTATGTATGTATGTATATTGTGTGTATGTATGATGTGTGTTATGTATGCATCATGCTGTGTGTCTTGTGTGTATGTCTGGTGTGTTGTGTATGTGTGTATATGTCTTATGCATGTGTGTATGTATGTATGTATGTATTTATTTGTTTTGTGTGTGTATGTGTGTATATATGTATCTATGTATGCTGTGTGTTGGGTATGTATAAATAAATTATGTTGTGCACCTGATAATATTAAAAAAGTGATTTATGCAAAAAACAATGACCCTTTAATGTTTAGAAACTAATATGATCTTGGATCTAGGCTGTGGGGAGAGGAGGTTTAGGAACTTAAAAGTGGGGGGCTAGGGATTAGACAGTGGGGCATTAGGGTTAAGTACTAGCAGTTAGGGAGGGATAGCTTGCAGGGGGAGGGTTAGGGTTAGGCTGCTTAGGGGGAAGTTGAGTATACTTACCTGACCCCTGTCTGTATTCCCTCCTTTGGGAAGGATTAATAGCCACGTCTTCCCACCACAGATCATCGCTCTGTATTATATATATATATATATATATATATATATATATATATATATATATATATATATATATATATATAACATATATATAATACAGAGCAATGATCTGTGGTGGGAAGACGTGGCTCATAATCCTTCCCAAAGGAGGGAATACAGACAGGGTTCAGGTAAGTATACTCAACTTCCCCCTAAGTATGTATGTATATATATATATATATATATATATATATATACACACACTGGCACCACGCATGAAAATATGAAGGGGGGGCGCCGTGACAGGAGCTTGTGACAGGAGGAGTCCGGCGCCACTGTCACCGCCGAGGAGAGGTGAGTCCGCCGGGGGAGGGGGGCGCATGTACACCCTGCTGCCTGTGCTCGGCCGCTGCATATACCATATAGCATGGTATGCGGGCAGGCGAGGGGGGGGGGTCCCGTGCGGGGAGATCAGTGCCTCCCCAGGCAATGACCTCACCGCACGTCACTGTTCCTAGCTGATGAGTAAGTATAAGAAACAGGAAAGACTTTCTTGCTGAAGAGAATCACAGAATGATCTACAGATTAAAATATGTCTTTTTGTAACACTTCTTTTCTCTGGAGTATGTAATTATGTATAGTTGTCATGAACTTTGTGTTCTGTATTCTTCTTCTCAGTTAATCCCACCATAAATGATCAGTTAACATTTAAGAACTGTGCATGAAGAATGCAGAACAGAGAATGAAGTGTCACACAAAAGATGACAAGTGTAGAACAGAAGCAATAATTCTTATGGCCTGGTGATAGGGTTACAAAGGCCATATATCAAAAAGGTTTTAAGCTTTTAAAATACCACTAATGAGTCCTCACAAAATATCTTAAACAAGAAAAAAGGAACATAAATCATTAGGAAGAGGCAGATAATTAATCATAAATCAGTCCTCCCATATCTTTCTACTGTACTCTAACAATCTCAGGGGTCTAGATAAATAAAGGGACACATTTACTAAAGGCTCTAAAAATGTAAAAAGGTGATGTTGCCCATAGCAACCAATTATATCCTGTCTATCGTTTTCTAGGATGCAATAGAGAAATGATAGATACAGTAGAATGTGATTGGTTGCTATGTGCAACATCGGCTCTTTTCATTTTTAGAAACTTTAGTAAATTGACACCAAGTAGAGAGAGATAAAGTACCAACTAACTAGACCCTAACTGTCAAATGTTTCAAACCCAGCCTGTAACTTGACAGTTAGGATCTGACTGGCTGCTGCATTATCACATTGCAGGTTATCACCACCTTATCACTTCACCATGCTTAATACATCTGCCCCACAGTGTGTACATTGCCATTGCCATTAGGAGCTGATTGGCTGGTACTTTATCCTTCACATTATGGCACATATACAGTATAAAAGGATCTAATTTTTCCAGGGGTGCTGGATGCTGACTAAACTTTATTAAAGTGACAATCCTTGTACAGTAAATCATTGCCAAATGGCAGCGTTGTCCCAGCTAAGTAAGAGAAAACCTGCTACTATGGCCTTTCAGGAATTATGGGACATCTTGCGTCACAATCACAACTTAAACACACATAAGTTCCTTTTATCTTCCCTTCATGTTCTACCTCTTTTTAGGATGGTCATGCTAGACACCCTTTAAATATTTGGGTGTCTAATTAATATTCGATGCCTAGCAGACATTTCAGCAAAATGGTCTCCAAACATTCCAGGAGGCAACTGAGAAGTACCCTGTACTAGCTGCATATCCGGTAGCTTCTTTTTGCCCCGCATTGCATTGGTCATATTGTCCACCATTTCTCTCCAGCTAACTGGTTGATCTCTATGGGCACCTTCCTTCAACAAATGCCCATAAGAGGGAAAGCAATCTCTGTGACCTACAAGCATCTTCAAACCCTTTGAGACTACTCTGTTTCTCAAGGAGCCATCAGGCCCTGGATTTTACAAATTCTGAACCTGCGGATCAAATATTTATTAAAAGCAAAAAATTGATCATGCCATCTTTTTTAATCTTACATGTATTCAGAGATATTTCTTCATATATTGCATAGGTCATGCCACATAGGAGAGTCACTGTTGGGCTTACTACAAGCCATTCTGTGGGTTGTTTTAAATGTGGCCAACCAAGCGCTCAACTACTAACGAGAGGACCTGCTTGATTATATGGCTTTAACCTCAAATTGGGCTGTGTTTGGCATTCTCTCCAGAGATCTCCATATCTCAAAAGGAGGGAGATGGCTCCTACTAGACGTCAGCCCCTCTACCCAAAAATCTATTTTACAAGTGTAGATCCATCCCAAGCCTCCCACATTATCACTAAATTGTTTGGCGAGCTAACTTTATTATGTTTCAAATGATCTAAATATGACCATCGTACATACTGTACTTGCTTGTCATCTGCTGGTGCCGTTTATTTGTTTATGTTTTAAAAATAACTTACTTCATATGCCAATGTTTCATTATTACTCAAATGGTCTGTTATATATTAATATGTTGGTGTAATTACCGATCTAATTAAGCTAATTGGAACATCCAATAGCCTAACTATTTACGGGAGGGTAAGGTCAGGGGGGTTATGCATGGCATTTTGACATTTTAAACTTAAAATACCATCTCTCTCCCTCAGTGTGATGCGAATGTAAAATTATGAGTTTTTAGTTCGATTGCAAAATTAATTTGCAAAGCAAATTTGTAGCGTTACTGGCGACTCACAACTTGCATTATGCAAATCGTACCTATTTAATTTGATAATAATAATACTTATGTAAATGACTTAACAAATTCTACTAAATAGGACTTCAAATGTAAGTTTAGAATATGTTACACTTATCTGACATGCATGATGATATGTTTGGTACTGTACATATGGAGCTGGGCTCATTTAGCCAGGCCTCAGTGCACCATTCCCTGAGGCCCGCCAGCGAATATGGTGCGTGTCTGAGATGCCCAAGTGTCCCATCATCGTGTTGGATGCGCAACTGTGTGAGATGCTTACGTGTCCATGTGTGCTGATGCAAAAACTACCGGAAATGTATCTCTTGCACAGCCGATAAGAATGGCTGCATCTGTATATTTTTCCTTTTCTTTCTCACTTAATATATGTGAAAGATGTATCATAAAACTTAAAGAAATAATTAGTTGTTAAAAACATTCATACAGTATAGGGGTTATTTTACACTTTGGACACTTTCTGTTGGTAAGATTTAAATTTTAAAAATTATATGTCCTATAATGTTACCAATCTCTTCATGGGGGTTTTCTGAAATTTCATAGACATTAAACCAACTGGTTACAGGCAAAACTAGGTGGCTGTGCGCTTGGGAGACTTCTTGGCATATACCGTAATAATTGTCCTATTAAAACTGCAGTGAAATGTGGGTACTCCAACAACATAAAAATGAGATACAAAAAGAACACTGGACACTGCGCTATAAAGGAAAATTACTTCATTTGGATGTACCTGGTTTTGGGCGGACCCAGATATGGTACAGTATTATTGGAGTGCTAACCAAACAAAAATTGGGAGCTGGGAGAACTACACCTTCTACATTCACCAGATGGCCACTTGTATATTATTTCAAATAAACTGCAAATATTGCCTCCAAGGATTTGTAATTATATCCCTCAGCTTTTTGCATGAATAAACCCTACTTTATGCTCAATTGCCCTACTGACCAATGAATTTGGCTTGACAAAATCTCTCAGTCTTGGCCATAGGGAATATTCTTATTAGCATTAGTGCAAGGATACAAGACAAGCTCAACGTAGTAAAATAATAATACAGATGGAGCGCCTGTCAGCCTGCCTGCAGGATCGCCAGATGTCCTGAGCTGGCACAGGCTGGGGGACAGGAGCTCCATCTGACGGGGATGTGCGAGCGCCTCAGGGAGATGGGCAGGGTGTGTGGGGGCTGCGAGGGGCTACGGAGGAGCAGCGGGGATCCAGCGACGGGCTCCGATGGAACGGGGCATGTAAATATGAAAGAAATTGTTATTGGTAGGCTCTGTGTATGAAAGAACTTACATTCTTTCTTACAACTGTTTGATAGCACATACAGTATGAGGCAAGAAGAGTGCTTATGGCTCAGAACTAAGGTTAGGACAATTGTCAGTGTGCATTATTGTGGGTATTATTGTTACACTTCTGTCCCGGACCCGCCGGGACAGACAGTGTAGACGAGTGCCGGGGGAGACGTTGGCGGCGTCGTGCAGCAACGCCCCTGGCTTCCGTCCCCACGGCATCGTCAGCAGGCATCGGGGCGTTGCCAGGCAACGTCCCCGAGCGTCTCCGTCAGCGTGCCGGCGCGCTGAGGTCATGCGCCCGGCAGTGCGGCGCACGTCAGCGGGGATTTTGAATAAAGAGCCGGCGTCTGCCCAGGACAGACGCCGGTTATAGCTTTTGCACCTCAGGGTCTCAAGTGTTCCTGGTTCCCGCTTACTCACTGCTCCTGGTTCCTGTGCCCAGTCGTCCTGTGTCCTGTCGTTCATTCCCAGCCGTGTCCTCCGTTCTGTCTCCTGTCCTCCTGGTGTCCGTGCGTTGTCCAGCTGTCTTTACCCTGGTCCCCGCTGCCGTTGTCTCCTCGGAGCACAGATAAGTGGGGTTTATCCCCAGACTGCCCTTACTTGTATCTTGATTCTTATGCAACACCTCTGTGTATTGTTACACCCGTTTGGTATAGGTTTGTGTTACATCTCTACGTATTGTTACGTTTACCCAGTTTGCTACAGAGCAAGGGTGACCTCGCCTTCTTGGGGTAGTTAGTCATCCCCTTGTTCATCCTTGACATTGGTGGCAGCGTTGTCAACTCTCAAGACCTGGTGGCATCGGGGGCGGAGCCTGACTAACGGGCTCTGTCGAACGCGGCTATTATAGGCGAAGCCTAGCACTAGCACGCAGCCATCAATCCCATTCGATGACAACGGAGTTAGGGTTGGCGAGGACTCCCGCAGATCATAACATTATAACCGGCCAGACCATACTCTGAGACTGTTGTAGCCCCTACAGCTCAGAGGTTCGGTAGTCGTGGGGAAACCCAATCATGGATCCGTCACAGCAGGCTGCTGCCCACTCTCTTGCAGGACAGATGCACACACTGACACAGAAATTGCAAGAACTCACCCTACGGGTAAACTCACACGAGCAACGGTCTCAGTCTAGCTCCTCCTCCGGTGGGAGTCTGGAGCCCAGGTTAAATCTCCCTGACCATTTTTCTGGTGACCGGTCTTTGTTTTTTAATTTTAAACAGTCATGCAGGCTTTATTTCAAACTGCGCCCAGGATCTTCTGGTTCTGAGGCTCAACGGGTTGGAATGGTTATATCACTCCTGCAGGGAGATCCTCAGTCTTGGGCCTTCGGCCTTCCAGATGGTGCTGAGGCTCTCTCTTCAGTGGATGCATTCTTCTCAGCAATGGGGTTATTATATGATGACCCGGACCGGGCGGCCTCGGCCGAGTCAAATCTTAGGGCCCTGCGTCAGGGGCAGGACACAGCTGAGGCATACTGTACTAAGTTCAGACGTTGGGCTTTTGATTCTGGCTGGAACGACCCAGCGCTTCGTAGTCAGTTTCGGATTGGGTTATCCGAATCCCTTAAGGATGCATTAGTACAGTACCCCACTCCCAAAGACATTGATGGGATCATGCAGTTAGCCATTAAGGTGGATAGGAGATTTCGGGAGCGGCAGAGAGAGAGACGGTCTGGAGTGTTGCCTTCCTCATCTGTAGACGAGTCTACCGAGGTACCCGGAGACGAGCCTATGCAGTTGGGGGCCACTCGACTATCTTCATCCAAAAAAAACCGCCGACGTCTCAAGGGCCTCTGTTTGTATTGTGGGGGTCCCGGTCATCTTGCTGTTGCTTGTCCGCTGAAGGCGGGAAAAGACAGGGCCTAAGTGATACTTGGGGGGTTCACTTGGGCCTGTCGAGCTTTTCTCCCTCAGATTCTGTATTAATTCAGGTATCAGTCTCTGTTACCGACCGTTATTGGAACGGATCTGCCTTTGTGGATTGTGGGGCGGCCGGTAACTTTATAGATGAAGGCCTGGTGCAACAATTGGGCCTTATGCCCATACCCTTGGAAAATCCCGTTTCTGTTTGTGGGTTGGATGGCCGTCCACTGTCTAAAGGCGGTATATCTTTTAGGACTCCCTCCCTTCGGCTGTCGGTGGGGGCCCTTCACTCCGAAGATATCACCTTTCTTATTTTTCACTGTCCTCTCACTCCTATAGTCCTGGGGCTGCCCTGGTTGAAAAAACACAACCCTGAATTTAATTGGGAAACTGGTGAGATCACTCGGTGGGGAGGGTCCTGTTCGGATGTTTGTCTCACTCTCCCTCTCCGTGTGATGCACCCCGATTTTCAAGCTCTCCCTTCTCAGTACCGTGATTTTTCAGATGTTTTTTCTAAAAAGGAAGCCAACACCTTGCCTCCTCATCGCCCCTTTGATTGTGCCATTGATTTAGTGTCTAATGCCAGACTTCCTAAGGGTCGTTTATATGCGTTATCCGCACCTGAGTCCCAAGCCGTGGACCTCTACATTAAAGAAAGCCTTGAAAAGGGGTTCATTCGGCCCTCTAAATCACCGGTGGGGGCGGGGTTTTTCTTTGTTGAGAAGAAAGATGGGTCTTTACGGCCCTGTATTGATTACAGAGCCCTTAACAAAATTACGGTAAAAAATTCCTACCCATTACCCCTCATCTCCGTATTATTTGACCAGATTCGGGAGGCAGTGATTTTTTCCAAAATAGACCTCAGGGGGGCCTACAACTTAATCAGAATTAAAAGTGGTGATGAATGGAAGACCGCGTTTAATACCCACTCGGGGCATTTTGAGTATCTTGTGATGCCTTTTGGTCTAGCTAACGCCCCGGCAGTCTTCCAAGACTTTATCAATGAAGTCCTTCGACCGTTTTTAGGGGGTTTTGCCGTAGTTTACTTGGACGACATTCTCATTTTTTCCAAATCTCTTCCCGAACATCGGCAACACGTCCGCCTGGTGTTGCAGAAGCTACGGGAAAATCATCTATATGCCAAATTGGAAAAATGTGAATTCGAAGTGTCACAAGTGACTTTTTTAGGGTACATTATTTCCCCTCAAGGTTTCTCCATGGATCCATCGAAGGTTCAGGCCATTCAATCCTGGGCTCGCCCAACCACGCTCAAGGCCATTCAGCGATTTCTTGGTTTTTCTAACTACTATCGCAAATTTATCCGCTCCTTTTCGGACATCGTGGCACCCATAGTGGACTTGACTCGGAAAGGGGCTGACCCAGGACAATGGTCTCAACGGGCGATGGATTCTTTCATAAAATTAAAAAAAGCGTTTTGCTCAGCTCCAATTCTACACCACCCAGATCCCAGGCTTCCCTTTTTAATCGAAGTCGACGCCTCTGATGTGGGTGCTGGAGCAGTCCTGTCTCAGAAGGGGCCACTGGATCTAAAGATTCATCCATGTGCTTACTTCTCCCGCAAATTCTCTTCAGCCGAGAGAAATTATGATGTAGGCAATCGTGAGTTATTGGCCATCAAATGGGCGTTTGAGGAGTGGCGTCACTGGCTTGAGGGAGCTCAGCATACCATCACCGTGATCACCGATCACAAGAATCTCTCTTATATTGAGTCCGCCAAACGCCTCAACCCACGACAGGCTCGGTGGGCACTATTCTTCACCAGATTCCGGTTTATTATCACCTTTAGGCCGGGATCTAAGAACGTGAAGGCAGATGCCCTCTCCCGCAGTTTTCAGACTGTCCAGGGGTCTGAGGTGAAAGCATCTCCCATTGTCCCTTGCTCAGTAATCATGGCGGGCCTGACCCAAGATTTAGCCACCTTAGTCATTGCTGCCCAAGCGTCGGCTCCTCAACAGACCCCACAGGACCGTTTATTTATTCCCCAGAAATTACGGCAGGCGGTTCTCAGGGACTTTCACTCGGCAAAAAGCTCCGGGCATCCAGGTATTGCCAAAACTTTTGAACAGTTAGCCAGGACTGTTTGGTGGCCCTCTATGAGGCAAGATGTCGACAAATTTGTGGCCTCATGTCTGGTCTGTGCGCGACACAAATCGTCTCGACAGTCTCCTATTGGGCCGCTGTTCCCCTTGTCCATTCCCAAGAAACCATGGTCCCATATTTCTATGGACTTTATAGTTGACCTGCCTCCGTCTAGCAAGTTCACCACCATCTGGGTTACTGTGGATAGATTTTCCAAAATGGCTCACTTTACTCCATTACATGGGCTTCCTACTGCAAAAATCCTAGCAAATTTATTCATCACCAACATCTTTAGGCTTCACGGACTCCCGGTCGATATTGTCTCGGATAGAGGTTCCCAGTTCGTGGCCAGGTTTTGGAGACAGTTTTGTGCTGCCTTAGGGATTCAGGTCAGTCTCTCCTCTGGCTATCACCCGCAGTCGAATGGACAGACCGAGAGGGTCAACCAGGCTTTGGAACAATACCTCCGCTGTTTCGTTTCTAAGTGCCAGGACAATTGGGCTGAGCTTATTCCATTAGCAGAGTTTGCATACAATAACTCTTATCATTCAGCTATCAAGAGCTCTCCTTTTTTCTGCAACTCAGGTTTGCACCCCAAATGTAGTTCATTCATGCCCCCGGTTGATCCGTCAAGATCCTCTTCCACTGTCTCGTTTTTTAGGAAAGCCTGGAAGAATGTACACATAGCCCTTAGACAATCCTCAGCCCGGTCTAAGATTTTCTTTGATAGGCACAGAAGACCGTGTCTCTTTAAAGTGGGTTAGAGAGTATGGTTATCCACACGCCATATTAGACTTCGACAGCAATGTCCCAAGTTGGGTCCCAGGTTTATCGGTCCATTTCCGATTATCGGACAAATTAACCCTGTGGCATTCAGACTTCAGCTTCCCAGGTCTCTGCGCATCAATAATGTCTTTCATTGTTCCCTGCTCAAACCTGTCATCGGAACCCTTCCATCCAGCTCTACACGTACTCAAAGACCTGTCTTGGTTCGAGGGCATAAGGAATATGTGGTGGAACATATCTTGGATTCCAAGGTAGTCAGGGGTCAGCTCAAGTTTCTTGTCCACTGGAAGGGGTTTGGAGATGAAGAAAGATCTTGGGTCCCAGAAAAGTTTTTGCATGCGCCCCGGCTAAGAGCGGAGTTTTTTAGAAAATTTCCCTGGAAACCGGGTTCTAAGGGTTCGGTGACCCCTCCTCAAGGGGGGGGTACTGTTACACTTCTGTCCCGGACCCGCCGGGACAGACAGTGTAGACGAGTGCCGGGGGAGACGTTGGCGGCGTCGTGCAGCAACGCCCCTGGCTTCCGTCCCCACGGCATCGTCAGCAGGCATCGGGGCGTTGCCAGGCAACGTCCCCGAGCGTCTCCGTCAGCGTGCCGGCGCGCTGAGGTCATGCGCCCGGCAGTGCGGCGCACGTCAGCGTCAGCGGGGATTTTGAATAAAGAGCCGGCGTCTGCCCAGGACAGACGCCGGTTATAGCTTTTGCACCTCAGGGTCTCAAGTGTTCCTGGTTCCCGCTTACTCACTGCTCCTGGTTCCTGTGCCCAGTCGTCCTGTGTCCTGTCGTTCATTCCCAGCCGTGTCCTCCGTTCTGTCTCCTGTCCTCCTGGTGTCCGTGCGTTGTCCAGCTGTCTTTACCCTGGTCCCCGCTGCCGTTGTCTCCTCTGGGCACAGATACGTGGGGTTTATCCCCAGACTGCCCTTACTTGTATCTTGATTCTTATGCAACACCTCTGTGTATTGTTACACCCGTTTGGTATAGGTTTGTGTTACATCTCTACGTATTGTTACGTTTACCCAGTTTGCTACAGAGCAAGGGTGACCTCGCCTTCTTGGGGTAGTTAGTCATCCCCTTGTTCATCCTTGACATTGGTGGCAGCGTTGTCAACTCTCAAGACCTGGTGGCATCAGGGGCGGAGCCTGACTAACGGGCTCTGTCGAACGCGGCTATTATAGGCGAAGCCTAGCACTAGCACGCAGCCATCAATCCCATTCGATGACAACGGAGTTAGGGTTGGCGAGGACTCCCGCAGATCATAACATTTATACTGTAGAGGTAGTTTTGTACGTTATAATAAAGAGATGGGTCAATAGAAAGCATTTCAAAGTTTGAAGACTGTGATGATTGTAGAGGTTCCGCATATGGATAGTGGCGCATAAAAAGTCTTGAACATGGGAGTTGTTACTGTTATTATTATTATTATAATTACAAGAAGAAATTATTTCCTCTACAGTTTGCCATTATTATTTGCCAGTTAAATGTAGACCATTATTCCTAACAATAAACTTTGTTTGTGACTATATCCACAGTATTTTTCAGGCACGATATCCTAGTTAAGTTGAATGAGATACGATAACCTGGCCAAAGCCACATGGATTTGATTGAGAGTGACCTGCAATTCCCTCATCATCAGTAACCTCTAACCCTCTATTTCTTCACTATGAAGTAGTTATGTGCGAGGTTCCGCAGCAGGTGCTACACAGATTTGGTTGGGCAAAAAAGTCACCAGCAATTAAAATCCCCCTATGGATCCAGCCTTTACTTACAATAGACCACATTCTGTACTACATAGCAGGACCTCCCCTTCATATTCTGCTGGATGCCAGTTCTTTCAGGTGATGGATGGGGCTGGTGCAGGTCAAAGTTGTCATCTCTGGCAGAAATACTAACTGGATCTGCATGGAGGGGAGCCACGCTGCACAAGGGTTTCCTCTAGGGCAGAGGTCCTCAAACTACGGCCCGCCGGGCTATGGCAAAATCAGACCGGAAGTGACGTTCAACCTAAACTCGCGTTAGCAACGCACACTTCTGGCACTGGGCTGAGGCTGCGGAGACAGAGTGTGAGGCGATACCGAGGTGAGTTCCCAGGCCGGGGTGTGTGGTGTGGGGAAGGGAGAGAGATGCAGAAGACAGAGAACTGACAGCTCGCGGCCTTGTACAGTAACGGCAGCCACCACAACAGACAGGCGCGGGGGATGTACAGTGCATGCTGCGCATGTCATGGCGGCTGCAGGGGGAATAGATGGGCTGTGTCTGGTGCTCGGGTATAGTAACAGTTAGTACTACAAGTCCCAGCTTGACTCTATCATTGTCAATATGCTGTAATGACAATGTGATGGCTTCCTCTCTAGCGCTTGTTGCGGTTTTGTTTCTTCACTTTAAAATAAGATATGCAGCGTGCATAGGAATTTGTTCATAGTTTTTGTTTTATACTATAGTCCGGACCTCCAACAGTCTGAGGGACAGTGAACTGGCCCCCTATTTAAAAAGTTTGAGGACCCCTGCTCTAGGGCATTGAAGCTCATCTGTTGAAATCTTTGCAGTTTCTGCCATCTTTACTTACTTACAGTCATCAACCAACAACGAATACTATTAACTTATATTTGCATATGCATCTGTTACTATAGTGTGTCCCAATTAATTTATGAAAGTCTTTTAAAACTATGCTTTAACTGCTTGTGGGATGACGTAAAACAATGTATTAAGTATGACGCAAAACCCCAGCAAACATTAATTTGGTTCTCTTGCTGAATGTTGTATCTCTGTGTCTACTTTATAGTTTTACAATGAAACCTTTGACAAGTTGTCCCCTGTGAAATGCTGGAGATTTCTGCTGGCAGTTAGGTTTTTTCTTAGTTTTTTTTTTATTGTCTAGTTTGGATTATGAGATGGAGAGATCTTCATCATCCTAGCCCCATAATCATATATACTTTGGAAAGTTTTAAAATTACAGATCATTTTATCTGGATGCCAAGTAAAGTTTGAAATAACAAGTAATGTTAAATGACTACTGCAATGGTTATACAATGAAAAAAAACATACTTAAATTATTTTTGCAAATATGTATTCAGAAAAATGTCACAACTATGGAAAATAAAAAGTTAGAGGTTGTAGGTTTTACAGAATAGCGGTTTTACCTGCTGTAGCAATATTTGCAGATTTCAAATTTATTTATCCTACTATATTGTACAGTAGGTCTACAGAAGGTCAGACTTTTGACCCCGCTGCAACAAAGATTAAACTAAATAATATTTTTACACTGTATTTATTTTTTTAAACTTTTTTTCCATTATTGATAAAATAGAAAACAGCCAAAAACTGTCAACACAGAGCTAAGTATTTGTATACTAAAACAATTGTTTTAGTTAGGAGGTAAAAGACTATTCTTTTACAGGCACTTCTTAAGTGATAGGGTAGCAGCCTATGAGGAATCTAAGTGGAATTTACCTTCAATGGGGCATATTCCTGGTCAGGTGGTTTCCTCTTCCGCTTGCCTTTCAAAAGCTGCAGAGTGCTCTGCGGGTGATGAGTGTTCAGTACATCCCACCTCTTTTTTCATTGCTGTGCGCTGTTTAGGCTCATTAGCTTGTACCTAGCGCCTCCTGCCCCCTTTCCTCGTCAGATAGTGCTCCACTTCTGACCCCCTGGTGCTATGCCCCATACCAGAAGGTCCGCCAGTCCCCCTGATGCCTGCCCAATGTGGCTTGGCCCCTCGCGGCCGTGGAATATCGGCGCCCTCGGGTGCGGGTGGTCACGCCCACGGCAATGCATTTGATTGCCACCTCACCTTCTGTTGGCCCCCACTGCACAAGGCTCTGTGATCAAAGCCGCACTGCCAGACAGTAAGTGCGGCCTGCTTCCGGGGCATGGGCTCCTCTCTCCAACTGCGTGCTGCATGGGGTAGCTTAATGCTGGTCGTGGGGCAGACCAGGGAGTGTGATGAGGTAAATGGCTCGAGTCCCTGTAAAGTACCAGATCCAGATATGCACACAATATATGAGCATGGGGTACATGCCAGTATTATACAAATGGGCAGCAGTATACACTGCTGGAGATTCGCTGAGTTTTAATAAGAGATGTGCAGAAAAGGTAGCCAGATGAGGCACGGTCTCACCTACCATAGACTTTTTACTCTAGAGTTTTGACTATAAAAATTATTAGAATCATAAAAATAAGAAATTTTGGTACTTGTTTCCTAGCACGGCGCCCACGATTTTGATCGTAGTACATCTTATGCAATCACATCGCATGCAATATAGCGGCATGCGATGCATGCAATTCGATTTGTAATTGTACAAGCACCCTGATGGGTGCTTACAATGTTAAATGCACCCCCATTGTCAACGCCACCCCCACTATCAACGCCAACCCGAAGCGTGGCGAGCGCATACCCCCACTATCCTTGTCGCCGTGGAATTGATTTTAGAAGCGTGGCGAGCGCATCGAGCCCCGCGAGGGGACGCGGAATACGAGCCCGAAGCGTGGCAAGGGGCCATGGAATACATGTAAAGTAAACCGTGTCCGCTCGCCACGCTTCGGACATGGTAGCTCGCTGTGCCTGCCACACTATTTAAAATCAACTCCACGCCAACGTGGATAGTGGGGGTATGAAAAGGTCAGAGGACGCATACCGCCGCCCCTCGCGGGCTCGCTGCGCTCGCCATGCTTCGGGTTTGCATTGATAGTGGGGGTGGCGTTGACAATGGGGATACATTTAATATTGTAAGCACCTATCAGGGTGCTTGTACAATTAAAAATCGCATTGCATGCCATTTGCTGGCATGCAATGCTATGCGATATTTCATTGTACAAGCACTCTTGTTAATTTAACGGGAATATTGCAGTGCATCGCACACCACTAAGTATGGTATGCGATGGGCGCCGTGCTAGGAAACAAGTACCAAAAAAAATGTATGTTTTCTTTGTATTTTTTTACATACTTTATAAATGAAAAACGCCGGCATATATGCTAGTATGACAGGAAAGGCTGTGCCTCACCTGCCTCACCTCACCCCACCACACGCCACTGGGGCAGACAGCCTCCTGATGTCGGGTGCGGCCTCCTTTCCGGGTGCGCTGGTGCATACCTGCTGTAGCAATATTTGCAGATTTCAAATTTATTTATCCTACTATATTGTACAGTAGGTCTACAGAAGGTCAGACTTTTGACCCCGCTGCAACAAAGATTAAACTAAATAATATTTTTACACTGTATTTATTTTTTTAAACTTTTTTTCCATTATTGATAAAATAGAAAACAGCCAAAAACTGTCAACACAGAGCTAAGTATTTGTATACTAAAACAATTGTTTTAGTTAGGAGGTAAAAGACTATTCTTTTACAGGCACTTCTTAAGTGATAGGGTAGCAGCCTATGAGGAATCTAAGTGGAATTTACCTTCAATGGGGCATATTCCTGGTCAGGTGGTTTCCTCTTCCGCTTGCCTTTCAAAAGCTGCAGAGTGCTCTGCGGGTGATGAGTGTTCAGTACATCCCACCTCTTTTTTCATTGCTGTGCGCTGTTTAGGCTCATTAGCTTGTACCTAGCGCCTCCTGCCCCCTTTCCTCGTCAGATAGTGCTCCACTTCTGACCCCCTGGTGCTATGCCCCATACCAGAAGGTCCGCCAGTCCCCCTGATGCCTGCCCAATGTGGCTTGGCCCCTCGCGGCCGTGGAATATCGGCGCCCTCGGGTGCGGGTGGTCACGCCCACGGCAATGCATTTGATTGCCACCTCACCTTCTGTTGGCCCCCACTGCACAAGGCTCTGTGATCAAAGCCGCACTGCCAGACAGTAAGTGCGGCCTGCTTCCGGGGCATGGGCTCCTCTCTCCAACTGCGTGCTGCATGGGGTAGCTTAATGCTGGTCGTGGGGCAGACCAGGGAGTGTGATGAGGTAAATGGCTCGAGTCCCTGTAAAGTACCAGATCCAGATATGCACACAATATATGAGCATGGGGTACATGCCAGTATTATACAAATGGGCAGCAGTATACACTGCTGGAGATTCGCTGAGTTTTGATAAGAGATGTGCAGAAAAGGTAGCCAGATGAGGCACTGTCTCACCTACCATAGACTTTTTACTCTAGAGTTTTGACTATAAAAATTATTAGAATCATAAAAATAAGAAATTTTGGTACTTGTTTCCTTTTTTTTTTTACATTAATAAATTTTTATTGAAGATTTTCATAGAAATGGGGTACAGAAAAAAGAAGTAGGTAAACAAAACCATAGGGTAGGGGGGGGGGGGAGGGTCACACAGAATCTGGCAATGAACATAAAAATGTAAGTAATCATACCAGGCTTTATACGTAACAACTAAGCATGGACAACGCATTTTAAACAGTTCGGTTTATGTAACACATGGGATAGTGGTGGCTGTTGGAGAGGCAGTATCTTTCTCATTGAGACTAAATTGTAGGGGGCTAACTTGAGAGGGGTCAGGGAAATATTGAGCTCCTTCACCCTCAATAACGTATGTGCGCCAGTAAGCCCATTGGACTAGTGGTGAGGATGCCGAACAGGTGGAGGGTATAAATTCTGTTTCCATAATGAAATGGTGATGGATTTTATGGATCACTTTCAGGATAAGAGGGGGACTTGCCTGTTTCCAAAGCTGTGCTAGGGCTGCGCGTGCAGCTATTAATATATGGCCTAAAACATAACGTTTGGAGATAGGGATGGAAGTTGGGATGACATTCAGTAGAGCGAGCAAGGGGGATGGGGCGAGCTGGAGAGCTAGTACAGCATTAAGTAAGTCAAAAACATCTGACCAATATTTGGTCAGCACTGGACACGTCCAGAACACATGGTATATGTTTCCCACTTCCCCGCATAGGCGCCAACAAAATTTGGAGCATGAGGGCCAGAATGTGTGTAACCTGTCTGGAGTTAAGTAGAGTCTATGGAGCAATTTCATATGCATTTCGGTATGATTTAAGCATTTAGACATAGTGTATGATGAAAGAAATATTTTGCTCCATTGTGTAACAGTTAGATCCAGGCCTAATTCAGCTTCCCATTTCCTCTGAGCGTTAGATTTAGTGGGGGGTGTCAAGTCTTGTAGGAGCTTATACCAGAAGGAAATATCATGTTCAGAGGTAGGTTGTAGCAGCCTGGAGGTAGCAGACAAAAGTAATGGATTGGGGGGGTTGCCATCTCTAAGGTTGGACTGCCACCAGTGCGAAATCTGGAAATAGTGCAAAAGTTCACTGTTCGGGAGCGAAAACTTTTGCTGGAGACTTTGAAAAGACAATAGGGTGAGGCCTGTCAATAGGTCCGCCAGCGTTGCCACTCCACGGGCAGACCAATGTGTTAGATTTAAATTCGGGATGAGAGTTGACAAGGTCTGAAGGGAGATATTAGTTAACGTATGAGCAGAAGGGGTAAGTCTGGAGGTTAACCTGTCCCAGACCAGTAAGGCGGCCTTCATGGATGGGAGCATGAGTGTGGGGGTGGGTCGTATATGTTTGGGGAGAAAAAAAGCATCTTTAAAAGGATACCGAGCGCAAACAGAGGACTCAATAAGAGCCCAGCTGACAGCTGAGTCCATTCTAAAATAGTTTTTTAACTGAGATAGAATAGCTGCTTCATGGTATAAAGTCAAGTCAGGCAGGGTTAATCCGCCTTTGGCCTTAGGGAGGGTCATCCTAGAATGGGCTAGTTTAGGGGGTTTAGAGAGCCAGACATATTTAGTCATAACCTTAGTGCATTCTTGCAGGATCTTCTTTGGGATAGCATATGGGATTGTTCGGAATAGGTACATCAGCTTTGGTAACAAAGTCATCTTAAAAGCCGAGAGACGACCTAGCCAGGATATATCAAACGAGAGCCAGGATTTGGTTAAAGCTGTGATGGCCGCAAAAAGGGGGAGGTAGTTTACCTCAAACACTTTAGAAGGATCGGCAGGGATATTTATGCCTAGATATTTAATCGCCACTGAGCGCCAGTTATAGGGGTACAAAGAGCGGAGGGTCGGGAGGGAGTCGGAGAGATTAATTGGGAGGGCGTCTGTTTTCGTTGTGTTCAGTTTATAGTACGAAGCCTCGCTATATTGATTTAAAATCTCATGTAGGGAGGGAAGGGTCTCTGTGGGGTTTGTAACAAAGAGGAGGACATCGTCCGCAAACAAACATAGTTTATGGGTAGAAGCACCAATCCTCAGGCCCGGGATCTGATCATTGTTGCGTATTTTCATAGCTAGGGGCTCAATAGCCAGTACAAAAATCAGTGGAGAGAGGGGGCACCCCTGTCTTGTTCCGTTAGATATGAGGAAGGGGTCAGATAAGAAGCCATTGCTGTACACCCGGGCTGAGGGAGAGCTATATAGAGCACAAATTGATGACATAATATGATCTCTAAACCCAAATCTGGTGAGTACCTCACGCATGTACATCCAACTTAAGCGATCGAAGGCCTTCTCCGCATCCAAGGACAGCAGAAGGAGGCCCTCGTCGGGTGGGAGCGAATCTATCAGATTGAATACTCTGCGCGTATTGTCTGAGGCCTGCCTACCAGGCACAAACCCAGCCTGATCCGGGTGTATCAGCAAGGGCAGGAAAGTGTTGATACGCGTGGCTATCATCTTTGCGTAAATCTTGAGGTCACTATTTAGTAAAGCTATTGGTCTATAGTTTGGACAATGAGCTGGATCTTTACCCGGCTTAGGGAGCGTGACTATTTGAGCCTCCAGCATCTCTTTAGGGAGGGAACCTGATGATGAAACGGTGTTGTATAAATTGGTCAGAATGGGAGTGAGTTGTTCTAAATGGTGGGCATAGAAGTTATTGATAAAACCATCGGGGCCTGGAGCTTTACCCTTAGGTAAGGACTTAATAGCTAGTTCTATATCGTTGGCATTCCATGGGGCATTTAGAGTGGCTAATTGTTCTGCAGTTAGTGAGGGCAAGTTTACAGAGTCTAAGAAGGATTTAATCAAAGCAGGGGAAGGCTGAGGTGTATTGGGGTCTTGTGATAGGTTATAAAGATTTGAGTAGTAGGTAGCGAACTGGTTCGATATATCTTTAGGATTTAGTAGCTTAACATTGGTTGAAGAAAAGATATGTGATATCCTATTTTTGGCTTGCTGCATCCGTAGCTTGCGGGCTAGCATTTTACCCGATCTATTACCAAAAAGGTAAAATCTCTGTCGCAGCCTGTTTAGAGCAGCTTGTGTCTTAACCAGTAGCAACTTTTGAAGTTGGCTGCGAACTTCTGAAAGTTCTTTACGGAGAGAGGGGGATGGGGACTCTCTATTTTTTGCATCTAGTTCTTTGATTTTGGCTTCTAGGGCATTTTGATGAGCGAGGGACTGTTTTTTAAGAATAGCGCCAGCTTGAATGGCGGCTCCACGGGTGACGGCCTTTAGGGCGCACCAGTGGGTCGCGGGTGAGGTGTCTTGGGGGGAGTTGTTGGCTAAGTAATTAGTGAGGCTGTCAGATATAATTTTTTTAGATAAAGGATTGGACAAGAGATGGGGGGATAGTCGCCAGGGGCGGGGAGGTACGTTGCGATATTCGATCTGCCAATGCCATATAATGGGGGCGTGATCCGACCATGTGATGGGGAGAATGTCCATTTTTTTGGTATGTTGAAGCGTCCATTTGTCACCCAACACCAGGTCTATCCTAGAATAGGTGTTATGGACTGGGGAGTAATAAGTATATTCCCGGCCGGTCGGGTTGTGTGTTCTCCATATATCGTACAGGTCGAATTCAGATAACAGATTAGTAAAGGCAGATGAGGGACCCTTAAGGTTGTGCCTGTCTGAGGATTTAGGGCTACGGGATTTGTCAAGGGAAGGGTTAAGGACTAGGTTGAAATCGCCCATCACAATTAACGAGCCCTTGGTAGAGCCGCGTATCAATGTACACAGTTTACGAAGGAATGGTACTTGGTTTGAGTTTGGTGCATATACAGAGACCAGAGTAACCAGAGTATTGTCCAACATGCCAGTCAGCACTAAGTATCTACCAGCCTTATCAGCAACTTGTGTATGGAGGGTAAAAGAAACATGCTTACTGAATAGGATGGCTGTCCCATTACGCTTAAAGGGGCCGTTTGCGTAATAACCCAGAGGGTAATGTTTATCTTTAAACAGTGGTGGGTTCACAGAGGAGAAATGTGTTTCCTGTAGAGCAATAATGTCTGCTCGGTTTTTGGCAAAAAAGGACAGTGCTAATCTACGCTTATTTGGGGAGTTCAACCCCTTGACATTCAATGAAAGAAACTTAGGCATGGTAAAGGTGATATTAACCTACATATCAACTCGCACCTAAACAGAGTGTCGAATTCTGGTATGTTTCGGGGCCGGAGTGACTCTGTGGACCATAGGTAAACAATGAAGAAAGGAAGAAAAGGTAGGGAAAAAACAAAGGAAGGGGAAAACCAAAATGACCCAGTATATCGGGTCTGCATAACTACTGCAGGGAACAATGGAACTTGCAGTAGTGTACAAAAGGGTATTGGGGGGTTGGTGGCCTAGGGCCTCCTCCCATGCATGGGACTAGTCGTAATTGACATACATCTTTTTACGTAGAAGGATGTAACTGCTTACAAAAATTTAGCAAAGGGCAAAAAACAAACAGCGAGAGTTGTCGACCTAACAAAACACAATGGGACTAAACTCAGTCAACTCGCTCCGGCAGTGTAGAAGTGCACGTCAGGGGGGACAACAAGTATAAGACATGCAATAAAAACAGTACTTGTTAATAACGAAAGGAAGAACAGCAGAAAATAACAAGGTTGAAATATACTCAGCCGAGTGTCTAGAGATGGGGGGCTTCAGACTTCGATCCAGTGAAAGACAGGGCCCATATTTGGAAGTGTCCAGCAGTTTTTCATGTGGCTTCCCACTCCGTGTGGGGAGCCGACTTCCGTTTATTTTCAGGGGCTGCCTTAACTGAGATGTCCCAGTCCAGCAACAGTTTGACCCCAGCTTCCAGGGAAGAAATAGTGTAGGTGCTATCTTCATAGGTTACGATAAGTTTCACCGGGAATCCCCAGCGGTACGGTATATCTTGGGAGCGTAGAGCTGTCGTAACTGGCGCAAATGATCTCCTTTTGGCGATGGTCAGTGCAGAGAAGTCAGGGAAAATCTGAAGGCCTCCCAGTAAATCCGAATCTCCTGCAGTTCTTGCCGCTCTGAGGATTCTTTCTTTGGTCGTGAAGAAATGCACCCTCAGGAGGGTATCCCTGGGAAGCTCTGGCGGTACTGTACGAGGCTTTGGGAGACGATGGATGCGATCGATCAGCAGGTCTTTATCGGCTGTATTAGGTAAAAGCTTTCGAAAGAGAGCTAGGGTGTAGTCTTCCAGTTCGGAATTAGCCACAGAGTCTGGGATGCCCCTAATTTTAATATTGTTCCTTCTGGAACGGTCCTCCAGGTCCGCTAATTTAGTTTTAAAAGTGTCGAGTTCGGATTGTTGGAGATCGTGGGAGGTGATGAGGTCGTTGTGGGATGCCACTAGTTCCTCCATTTTTTTCTCCAAATGGTCTGTGCGGTCTCCAATCGCCACCAGCTCAGTTTGGACCTCTCGGATTGAGGACATTAGATCTCTGGTCAGATCCACTTTAAAGGCCTCTAGGACTTTACAAAGAGTTTTGACTGTAAGTGGAGCCTCCGAGTCGCTGTCGACTCCCATCTTGGAGAGAGGGCTTTGATCTTTTGTATTGCTGGGTGAAGCCGAGGCGCCAGAAGGTGAAGCAACAATAGCGGGTGATTTTTTTTGTTGGAACGTCACCCTGGGGGGGAGTGCTCCCTTAGGGCGTTTGGGAGGCATAGCTGTATCGGCTCCTGGAGGAAGAGGACGGGGTGAATCCGTGTACTCTCTTAGTATTGGAAGCAGTTACAGGGATATTTAGTTACACATAAGCTAGTGTGGTTACAATCAGCATGGGTGGAGGAACACTTGTGACATAATCACATTGTGGAGTATGGGTGTGGCAGGTAGCCTGGTATCAGAGGACTGCTGTGGTGTCGAAGTTTAGTTATAAGCAGGGGGGCGCAATGTATAGTCTCAGGCGTGAAGTGCCAGCTGGTCTGTTTACGGATATAGTGAGGGCAGGATAAGGGTCAGGGCAAATCAGGTTCTATTTACACCGATGGGAATGGGCCAGCCTAATCCCTGGTTTGTACCTGACGAGCTGTGATGTCTGTTGGGGCCCCTGTTGACCACCTTAGGCCGGCAGAAGGTGTCGATGTTAGGCCTGGGCAGGTGGGCATTGAGTTGGAGGCATCATACGGGCCCGTCCAGGTCCACTGTGACACCCCAGGTCCAGGCCCTAGGAGCGTGAGCCGGCCGCAATCCGCAAGCGCCTGGAAACAGGCACTCCGACTCCGCGACCGCACGCGACCAATGCAGGGGGGACCCGAGGGGTCTGGCAGAGCCACAGGGCAGGGCTTGAAGTAGATGGGGCAGCAGACAATGTTAAAATTCACTTTCAGCTGCACAGAGCACAGAGAAGCTCAGTTACAGTAGTAGAGTGCCACCTCCAAGATGGCCGCCGGGAGTTGAGGGGAGAGAAGCCTCAGGGCCCTCTGCGGAGCTCCAGTGAGGTTAGTGGCTCTCTTTGTTGGGCTGCAGGGGGGTCGCGGGTGTCACACAGAGCGGGGGAGTCCCCGCTGATCTCCGCGGGGTCAGCAGTTCCCCGCGCGCGCGCCGGGAGCGCGGACGCGGCTGGCCCCGCAAATTTAGTCCGCGGCTCCGGAGCTGAAGTAGGCCGCAGACGGAAGGGGGCCGGCTGGACGTTCCCCAGCAAAAAGCTTATCCGCACAGCACTTGGAGGCTCCGGGGACAGAAGGCAGGTGAGGCAGGCGGGTCTGGGAGGGCAGCAAATAAGAGAAGGAGCACTTTGTAGGGATTAACGAGCAGGAGCCTAGGCACCGCACGTCCTACTCCTGTCTGCACTAGGCCACGCCCCCCTGGTACTTGTTTCCTAGCACGGCGCCCACGATTTTGATCGTAGTACATCTTATGCAATCACATCGCATGCAATATAGCGGCATGCGATGCATGCAATTCGATTTGTAATTGTACAAGCACCCTGATGGGTGCTTACAATGTTAAATGCACCCCCATTGTCAACGCCACCCCCACTATCAACGCCAACCCGAAGCGTGGCGAGCGCATACCCCCACTATCCTTGTCGCCGTGGAATTGATTTTAGAAGCGTGGCGAGCGCATCAAGCCCCGCGAGGGGACGCGGAATACGAGCCCGAAGCGTGGCAAGGGGCCATGGAATACATGTAAAGTAAACCGTGTCCGCTCGCCACGCTTCGGACATGGTAGCTCGCTGTGCCCGCCACACTATTTAAAATCAACTCCACGCCAACGTGGATAGTGGGGGTATGAAAAGGTCAGAGGACGCATACCGCCGCCCCTCGCGGGCTCGCTGCGCTCGCCATGCTTCGGGTTTGCATTGATAGTGGGGGTGGCGTTGACAATGGGGATACATTTAATATTGTAAGCACCCATCAGGGTGCTTGTACAATTAAAAATCGCATTGCATGCCATTTGCTGGCATGCAATGCTATGCGATATTTCATTGTACAAGCACTCTTGTTAATTTAACGGGAATATTGCAGTGCATCGCACACCACTAAGTATGGTATGCGATGGGCGCCGTGCTAGGAAACAAGTACCAAAAAAAATGTATGTTTTCTTTGTATTTTTTTACATACTTTATAAATGAAAAACGCCGGCATATATGCTAGTATGACAGGAAAGGCTGTGCCTCACCTGCCTCACCTCACCCCACCACACGCCACTGGGGCAGACAGCCTCCTGATGTCGGGTGCGGCCTCCTTTCCGGGTGCGCAGGTGCATACTGCACCCGATTCCCCTTGCTCAGGGGGGGGGGGTCCTGTGGGGGTGGTGTCATTGTGCCAGACTGGGTTTGCTGGGATCAGTTCCTTTGCCTTTTCAACAATTTGTCCCTATAGGAGAAGTAGAGAAGCGAGGAGAGAACTGAGGTCCGTGCTGGCAGGTGTCATTCCTGAAAATTTCAGGTCACCCATTGCAGCTGACAAAGTTCTGGGACCATAGAGCACTAGTGAGCTGGCTGCCATTTATCATAGTTCTTCCAGTTCCTCTTCTAGTATTTCTTCTGGTTCCCCTCAATGACCACGTAAGTAGGCTAGGCTCATCACTCGGCAGGTAGAAAGGATAGGACACAGGTTGCTGCGGCTCCCCCTGATCCCCCACATTTTCAGAAATGGTGCATTGCGATAATACGGCGGTCACCAGGGGTCTTAAAAGTGGATAAGGGAAAAGATCCGGAAGGGCAAGTATGTAGACATGTTCAACTTTACGGACGTCATGTGACAGGGGGCCTTATTCTGATCGGTGCGGATATTCCCGCATGCGGACGGACCGCCGATGTTGATCGTCTGCGCATGTGCAGAGGTCACTCTGCGCATGTGCAGGCGATTTCGCCGCACGGATTCTTTATACGCTGCACAGGGGGCGTAGAGGGGCGTGAGGGGCTACTTAGCCTCATTACCCTATGCATACGCCCCGCGTTTCATGGGCGTTCCCATGCAAACGCGGGGCGTATGTATGGTAATGAGGCCGTGACGCGTGGGTACGGGGCGGGCATCTGACATCGCCGGATGTCAGCTGCCCGCCCCCAAACATGATTTCACACGGACAAGTGTCCGTGTGGTCTTGTGTTGCGGGACCTGGTGGAGCGTGCGGCCCTGCATTCGATGTTCGGCGACCATCGAATGCAGGGGCTGCTCCCAAGACGGAGGAGGCGTATCCCCGTCCAATTTCATGCGGATCGCCACATATCCGCGTACGGACGGCAGGTGGCGATCCGTATGGAAGGCGGGGATTCGCCTGCACGGTTGCGGCCACATATTCTGATCGGGCCGCACCGATCAGAATAAGGCCCAGGGTTTCGACAAAGCAAAGAAAACGGGTGTGATTGGGGAGAATGCCTTACGCAATTTCCATCAATGGCTTAAGAGTTTTTTTAGGGTTGCCACGTGTTATGCTGATTCGTGGCCGTTACAATATCCTAATGTAATTAAGTATTTGTTTTTGGTTCATGATATGTACCTGAAGTCTAAGGGTTACTCTTGGCAGGATTATGATGAGAAGTTCTGTAGGAAACAGGGAGGTAACCTTGGTTTGCCCATGGGTTTCAAGGATGTGGAAGTGTGGCTGGATATTACCCAGCAGACTAAACCACCCTTGGATCCTCCGGGCAAAAGGATGGCCCCTCCCGGTACCCCTAGTGCCCACATCGCAAGGGAGAGTGTTTTGCTTACAACGAAGGTAAGTGTAGCTGGGGTGTCAAGTGCCGCTTTCACTCCTCCTGCAAAGTGTGTGGACAGGTCACTTGGCAAAAGATTGCACCTTGGCTGCAGCCGGTAAGTCCTCTGACCCTGCCGAGGCCGGTGGAAATCACATGTAAGGCCCATTCCACGACTGTGCTTTCTGAGTTGGCCAGGTGGCTTTGGTTGTACCCTGACGGGGTGAATACCCATTTTTTGCTAGATGGGTTCTGCTTTGGATTTCAGGATTTGGGATTTTGCCATTGAGGAATCTGTGCATGTGGTCTCCTGCCGGAATTTGAAATTGGCTCGTGATTTCGGTGAGAATGTGGATTTTTGGTTAACCTAGCTTAAGTTAAGGTAGAGGTATGTCACACTAAGTTTTTGGCACCTTATACATTTTTTTAACTTAGTCAAAACTATTATGCACTGCAGTTGCAGAAAGATTTAGAATTGGGAGTCGTGTCTACAAGATGATTCATTCATACACATGTACACCTACCACAAGGTACAAGTGCATGGTGTCTTTGTGCAAATCTTTGGAGAAAGATAAAGTGTATGGAGATAAAGTACCAACCAACAAGCTCCTTCTATTTTTCAAACACAGCCTTAAACATGGCACTTAGTAGCTGATTGGCTAGAACTTTATCTAGTGCAGTGGTTGCAAACATGAGCTCGTGACCTATTGGTAGCTTGCTGTAGTGATCCAGGTAGCTTAACCGCTGCCTGCACATAGAGCTCATCTACCCACCCACCTGTACCACTCCTCCACTTGCCTGCCGAATGTAGCTCATTCACCTGCCCATCCATAAAGCTATCTGGCCGCCCTCCCATAGCGCTCTTCCACCTGGGAGGAGACAAATGCTAGAGGTCATTTTTTAGTTCTGGGAGCACTTACACTTAGTGCTAAAACCACAAGAAGAAGATGCAGCTTTCAGCTGCATCTTTTACCCTGGCAATGAGCATTGCACCCATGGCAATGAGCATTTCACCCCTGGTAACAAGCAGGTAATTGAAAATGAATTGGAAGCTTTACTGTGGGATTAGAAGCCTTACAGTGGGGTATAATGTGTCGGGGGCATTGTGGTGTCTGCCATATTGTGTCGGGGGCAATGTGGTGTCTCCCATATTGTGTCAGGAGCATTGCGGTGTGTGATATCTTGTGTCAGGGGCAATGGTGTGTAGTATAATGTGTAAAAAGTATTATGGTGTGTGGCATAATATGTAAGGGGCATTTTTTCGGTTATTGGACAGATTTTTTTAATTTTTACTTTAGTAGCTCTTCATGAGGTTTAATTTGTCTCGGGTAGCTCACACGCCATTAAGGTAGGAGACCACTGATCTAATGTATATCTTATTTATTTTATACAAGACCTATATGACTCCTATACAACAGAACTCTGTGTAGCCAAACTGTTGAATGCAAACGATCTCTCTTTTATGCTGGAAAGCTCACCTTCCTTTTTCTAATCTTTATCATTTTTGCTTCCTCAAATGGAGACAAACTTTTTTATCTCCTTTGTAGTCATGGGAAACTTTAATACTTGCCAGTTCTGAAAAATCAGCCATCTACTTTATTGTATTATTTAAGGAACATGTTTTTGTTTTTAAAATGGCTTTGACTAATGTTAGTATTTCTGCTACTGGACTAAGAACATGAAACCCCCACCGGAGATTATTCTTCTACAGATGAAAATTCCGGGCAAACGTGCCTTCTGCCTAACCTCATATCAGCATTGCTGATGCTTTTGTTGTGAATCTGAAATTGTATTTTCAATATGGCAATTCACATAAAAGGGTAAATGTACTATTTTATGTTCTATTCATATTCCGCAAAGCACAAAGCTAAGTACCATTTTGTAGAGAAAACCTTGTGTCTCTACTAGAGAGAAGCAAAACTTTCAAATCGGTTATATGAAAAATTAATCTCACTCTGTAGTTGACAGTGAAAATGTAAGTGTTTTGCTAGAGGCATTTAGCTCTAAGTGTTCCCAGTCCCTCCTCAAGTATGTTCATAACTTTGGATTGTGATGAGTGCAGTTTTACAAATACAGTGTGGAATGGAATTGCATGATGCATGAAACAAAAGCAAATCAATTATTGTTTTTCAGGAACTTTGCAATTCTGCCATGAGTCCTGCTCCACCACAAATCTGATTGAATCAAACTGTTTCCATCATCTTGCACATTACTACTCTACTGGAATATTTTTTCTTATTAATATATTACATATTTCTTGGCATAGCCAAATATTCCAAAGACAGTGTTTCGAGACAAGGCCACTGAGAGTGACCATTGGCCCGGGCACTCAGGAAAAATGTGCCTAAGCATGAACCTGCTCAAATCAGGGATAATGTCCTATGCCCCTTAAAAACAAGCACTGGTGCTGTAAAGTGCCCCTCTGCAGATTACCCAGGCCCTTGTAATGTCCCTACAACACCTCTGCTTACTGGAGCTTGAGAACCATGTAAAATTTCTTCGCTCTCCCTTTTTTATTCATTGACATTAATTTGGCAAAATAGAATATGCTGTTTTTAGAAGACGTCTTGTTTCTTAATGATATCTCCTATAGGTGCAGATGTATTAAGTCTGGAGAAGAGATAAAGTGGAAGGTGATAATGCACCAGTCAATCAGCTCCTAACTGTAATTATTCAAACCCACAGTTAAGAGTTGGTTGGCTGGGTGCATTATCACTTTTCTAGGCTTAATACATCTGCCCCACAGAATCTGTTATGCTTACAAGAGAACACAAACAATTTGTTTCATATGTAGAATGTGTGTTATTAGAGACAATGGGCCTTATTCTAGTTCACTCTTTCTGACAAAATCCTTCTTAGATAGACAAAACCATGTGCACTGCAGGGGGCAGCTGTAAAATGTGCAGAGAGAATTAGATTTAGGTGAGTTATTTTGTTTCTGTGCAGGGTAAATACGGGCTGCATTATTTTTACACTGCAATATAGATCTCACTTTGAAGTAAAAGCCCACCCAAATCTAATTCTCTCTGCACAAGTTGCATTTGCCCCCCTGCAGTGCACATGGTTTTGTCCAAGAAGGATTTTTTCAGGAAGAGTGAACTAGAATAAGGCCCAATATTCCATTACATTGGAAAAAGGATAATACTCTATATAAAATCAGAGGCACATTTTTGGCATGGGGTGCGTACAGCGACAGCTCTTACCTCTGCGGAGGAGGGGGGCTGCAGCAGTGCGAGCCCTGCAGCCCATAGGTAAAAACCGCCACTGGGTACGTATGAACAACAGTTAGAAGACCAGCAATATACAGTAATCCTTGTATTTATACATCATCCCTATCCCTACCACTAAACCTAACCCACCCCTCCTGCAGGCTAACCCTTGTGTAACCTCACCCTCCTGCAGCCTATCCATAACCATCCTCCCCTGCATCCTAACCCTAACCTCCCCATCCCCCACAGCTTAACTGCCCCACCTTGTTCCTAACCCTAGCCACAATACTTCTTATCAGTGGGAACTGTTGGGATTCTGTCCATCAGGATCCCATGGCCGGTCTCCTGACTGTCACAATACCAACTGACAGCATTTTGACCGCATCCCATTGAGGGATTACAGGATATAAAAAAATGGATATAGTAACAAGTAGTCCCTAATCAGATGCTTCATTTTTAAATATACTTTTTAAACTAAATTGTACTTGCAAAATAACCACATTTGCTATGTGTTAATTCAATGTGTATATTTTACTAAATATCAATTAATGAGTTACAGTCTCTGTGTCGATTTCATGTGTTGAAAGCATGAAGCATGAACACTATAAAGACAATTACATAATTGTGATTTAAGGCAGTGATAAAATACACATTGGCAAAGAAGGCTTTTAAAATATGTCATGCTAATGTTTTAAAGTCTATTGATGTAAATATAAAATAGCTATTGAAACATAAAAGAACTAAACATTTTGAACACAATACTCAAAAATAGTGCCTAAGGGTTCATTTGGATTTTGCTTTTCCACATCCAGGCAGAAGAAATGCACTGACAGAACACAAAATGCACAGGAATAGTAAGAAAATTAAATTAAAAATCATCCATATTAATTATCTGGGATGATCAATACAGTGTCTCAGTTTTAATCATAACTTCTTACTAGAATTTAATATATTTGATAGCTTTAATGATACTTCTGCACTCCATTAATTAAACTGACATTAACGCATGCAAACTGTGTATAAATATTTCAACAGTATGTTCTACCTTTCATTACCTCAGCACATCTGATGAATTCTTTCTCTGTTAAACAATTTATGTAGAGCATACAGTAAGTACATTTTTTTTTTAGCATTCAGGTATCATTTATTGTATAAATACAGAGAGAGGCAATTAAACAAACTTTAATTGAAAGGATTTAAGGACTTGTGTTGCATATCACAACAAATGATATCACAACCGTATTTCCCTTCTTTCTGGGTGTTCCTACCAGGAGATCCTGAAGTGTAAGATTAATAACAAGAGCATTACAAAAAGGCAATGAAGGGGCATAACAATAGCGCCGCAGACCCCGCAAAGGCGTGGAGGCGCTAAGTGTGGGTGCCGGGGGTCTGCGTGCGCTATTGTTAAGCCCCCCCCCCTTTCTGGGTGCAGCATCGCAGGGGATGTGGTACCTAGGGTTGCCACCTCTCCCGGATTTCCGGGATTCTCCCGTTTTTGGTGGCAACCCTCAAGGAGACTTTTCCAGTCTCCCAGATTCTGGGATTCTCCCAGAATCCGGGTGTCTGAAAAAGCATCCAGCCCTATTTGCCACCTCTCCCCCGTCTCTAGTGCCCAGCCGTCACAGCGCTTAACATTGCACCTGCCAGGCCTGCCTGCGCAGCCTGACAGATGCACTCCCGAGATGTTGATGTCATCATCTCGCAAATAACCCTGTAGCCCACCACCCGCCTTGTCTGCCTGTCTGCTGGTCATCATGTGCTGGCTGCACCAGGACACGTGCAGACTCAGTGCTGAACAGTGCATGTGTTCCAGACTCATAGCATGCCCTGCCTCCGCTCTCCACTTCTGGCTGCCTGGAGTGCGTCGACTGGACACCGCGCTGCTGCTGGCGTCTGCTGTAAGACAACCACTGGTGAGTTGAGCCTCCTTGTCAGCTGCGATCCCCCCACCCCCAGCCTGCCAGCGCTGCCCACCCCCAGCCTGCCAGCACTGCCCAATCCCGGCCTGCCAGCACAGCCACCCCCCCCCCCGGCCTGTCAGCTGTGGCTGCCCCCCACCCCCAGCCAGACAAGCGCTGCCTATCCACGGCCAGCCAAGCACAGCCCCCCTGTCAGCCAAGCACTGCCCCTCCCCCCGGCCTGCCAGCTCCCCTACCCCCCGACCTGCCAGCTCTCCCACCTTTTGAACAGACCATGCCCACTTTTGGAATAGGCCACGCCCCATGCATTAGGATTATAGGGGGAATCTCCAGGAATTGATGAAGACTGAGGTGGCAACCCTAGTAGTACCCCGTGCCTGTGCAGTGTGAAGCCGCTAGCTCCGCATTGGCGCCCCCCCTCCCAGCCACAGGGGGGCGCCAAAATGTTCCCGGCAAGGGGGCACATCATTTGTCGTTATGCTATTGGGGGTAGCATGCAATGATAACACAAACCGTGTCACCAGGATTTACTCAGTGGCGCCTATTGAGGTGCACTAGACAAGAGGTTGGGGATTTTGGGAGAGAAATGCCCTTTCATTTTACCAACTTTCAGACACCACCTGTTAAGTTTCATATGACATCAAAAATTTGTGGGACTACCAATTCAAACTAAAAAACTAGATAGAATGGTACTATATATGGGTATGTGGTCATTCAGTCGATGGGATCTAGGTCGACAGTCAAAAGGTCAACCACTATTGGTCAAGAGTCAGAGGGTCCACACATGAAAATTATTAATATGCATAAGATCACTCTGGTCAAAAAGTCACTACAAGCAAAAGGTTGAAATGGAAAATTGTCGACATTCATTTTTCATGGTTTATTTTTTTAAACAGACTTGTTCATACTTTACCATCCCAGTGGATTGAGACTTGCAGCATTGTTTTTATAAACTGAACTGCCTTATTCTGATACAGAATTTTAAATGTGTGTGTGTTTGTACGTGTGTATGTGTGCGTTTGGCTAGTATACCGGTATTAGGACACTCCCCCCTTCAACAACACTTTGGGCTATTTCTCAGTACTCCTTCTTTAGACAGCTTCAGGGGATAAAACAAGCTATCAAATAGGAACTCTTCATGTAAAACTGGGTTTGCTGAATATTAAGCTAGTGCCTATAATGCTAAATTATTTCAATAGTAATCTCTTCTGTAAAGTGCTCGTAGTGTACAGAGCATACATCTATAATCCCAATCTCTTCAGGGTGGTACAGTCCAGTATGTACACTGCCTAGCTGAGACAATGAATATAGATAGGTACAGCTTTACAGGTTGTTTTTTTACTATTCACTTTATAGCTTTTTGAAGATTGATACATCTGGTGCTGACAATAATGAATGGAAATCATTTTAGAAACCTTCCTGTGTTATTTTTTTATTTTTGTTTACTAAGAAAAACAAAATTTCAGTAAAAAATTAATTGTTGAAAATGTTATTGATCAATTTCATGGGTATATGTAAAGATTTTATTTCCAGGGTAGGACTAGGCCATGGGGGTACACTCACTGCCTGTGAGCCCACCTTCTCCTTCAAAGATCAGGTTCCAGACTGTGCACTTGAATGATAGATTATACATGTTATTCTGCTGCACATGACTATGACATATGCTCCACATTGCATTGCTGTTGTTAATCTGGTACATTATCATACATTTACCAAGGGTCCAAACCATACAGTCTCTAGTAATTAGCCAAACTTGTGGCCACACCCCCTCTAGGGTCTAATAATACCTTTAACCTCTTCACTGGTAATCCCGAGAATTTTCCGGGCTAAGCATTAATGCCCAGACTGGAAAATTCTCGGCTTGCCAGTGATTAGCGCTGGGCAGCACTGCTGATTTAATTTCTGAACTCAGCTGGCTTCAGCGCTGCCCGGCTTCCTTCCCTTCTGCCGCACCTCCTCCTCTCTCTCCACCCCCCGCCCCTGGCTGTTGTATTACAGCCTGCAGCACCGGCTTATGACAAGCCTGGCTGCCGCATTAAGGTTCACAGTTCAGAGGCGCTGCCCGGACCTGGGGACACAGTGGTGTTTTTTTTTAGGGAGCACTCGCCAGAAAAAACTCACCCAGTGGGGAGCGCTGAAAGGGTTAAACATGTCCCCCTATTAAGGCACTGTCCCTGTGGGTGCTTCATTCCCCAGTCTGAAACTGGTTATTACTATATACTGCACACTTGTTCAGTAAATGACAAGTGCATGAACCTTTTTATGTGAACACAGCTTTAAGTTGTCAATTTGTTTTTGTGTCTAAACTGTTCAGTTTAGATGATAAATATATTATGTTGTTGCAGTCAGAAGGAATTTTATTTCCCCCATGTTCATTTATCACTTAGGAAAGAGAAATAACGCAGCAATATCGGAAATACTCTGGATAACATACATGATTCAGAACCTGAGCACAATCATCAGCAATTCTACTTTGGAGTACAATTTTTTTCTCTTGATATTAGAGCTGTTTTCTGATTGTTTAAAAAAAATTGCAAAAATGTTTTAATTTTATATATATATATATATATATTGGTAAACTACTAAAAATAAAAGAACAGAGACTTTAAATTATGTTTTCATCATGTAATAATACCATTTATTTGCAAATGTAAAAAATAACAAAATGTTTTCATACACTGGAAAACTAGGACTTTTTTTCCTTTGTTTCAACCTCATTGTATGAAAATGGATACCCAAACCTACATTCACATTTGACACTTATAATGAAGGATTATGACCATAACTGGGAACTTTCTAAATGTCTACAATTTGCTATGCTCTGCCACGGGGAGCCTTCAAGAGAAATATATTATTATTATTATTATTTATATTATTATTACAAATGAAAATGCAAAACACAAATTTATTTGTGATCTTAAAATTAAAAAAAAACAAAAAAACATTTTTTTTCCTTTTCGGCTGCTAAAAATTTAGAGATGTGCATGGGACCCTAATTATTATTATAATTTTTGGGGGGGTTGTGAAAAAACTACCCTCACATGTTTTGATTAGGATTTGGACATATGTTGGTTAATGTATTATTAAAATCAATAACAGTCATTTACAGTGAATTTTGACCACACTATTCTGTGTGAAAAGGCACATAAAATCATAAGGGGGGCCTTTCAAGCAATCCAGAATCTCAAGATTCGTGGGACGCACTAATCAGGGATCATTTCCACTCCAAGACGGTATCAGTTTAACGCAAGTCCTCAAAATTTGAGTGAGTTCAAATGTTTCAAAAAATGAACCGCACATCTCTACTAAAATGTAGAAACCACTGCCAATAACTGTGAAATGACACATGCTGTGACACTAACAGCATAGAGTAAAAGAGGAAAAATTTAGTGAGTAACCCTTACATTTTGAATAATTGAATAACCCTATAACTGAATAATTGAATAACCAATGTAATAATAATTACATTGAATAACCATTGCATTTTGGCGATAAACCATGAGCCACTATTTTGTAACTAAGATCACTGAGTTCCTGGTAAGACCCTAGGAGTTCCCAAGTATGGTTATAACAGGCACATGATGATACAAATGTTTGCAAAAGGCGATTCTACACATGGTGATAAACATTTCTGCCAGAGAGCTAGAAATCTGAATAAAACTGAGGTAGACTCAATAAACAAGTGCTTAATCAAATGTCTCAACTGGATTCAAATTACTTTAAATCTCACATCACAACATGAAAGCTGTTTTGATATTTTCTTCATTAGCAGTGAGTAATTAATATTGCTTAGAGGGAATGACTACAACACTTCATAAAAGTCCCATATGTACATTGTTGCTTATATAAATGTGTATAGGCCTGATTCATGTTTGTAAATACACCAAAAAACAAGCAAATGTGCAAAACAGTTTAGATGGGGCAGATATAACACGTGCAGAGAGAGAATTATTTGGAGTGTGTTCAAACTGAAATCCAAAGTGAGTGCAAAAAAAAAGAATCTGTCTAACATCTGTGGGCTGCATGCAAAATAACTCAGTATTTACCATGAACAGAAAAAATATATAAATTTATGTGCTCCCCTTGCATTGCAATATGGTTTGTCCCAGAGACAAAATTATTTGCTTTATTGTTTTACTTACAAACATGGTTCATACTCTCTGTACATTGTCGCTAATTCTAAAGTCACTTTATCAATGTTGTCACTTGTTACTTTTGCATAAAAACCTAATAATTAGCCACCTAGAGTTTAAATATATTGCATTTGTAAACTAATTCTAATCTCAATTATTGTCGAGAGTTATACAATTGTTTTAAACATGCAAACCTATTACAATTGCCTGTATTATAATGTTTAACATGGATTCCTCATGTTATGAACACAATTGACCAGTTATGATCCGGTATGGGAGAGATTTTCTACCGCTTTGTCACATAACAATTATCCGCTTGGCATGCTGTCTTCCTGGCTGAATGCGCACACACAATGAGAGCAGCTTCATCTGTGATACATGCTTAGAACGTCACACTACAGGGCTGAACGTCTTTCAATTCAAAAGTACGTGTGTATTTTTCTTAATGCTACAACACTTAGTATTCAGTTAAAATAAGGAAAGGCCATGATACCGGAAAGCAAGTATAAAAGGTATAACTAACTATTAGAGAAGAGGTAGCATAACAGCGGGTGCTTCTCCTAACAACATTTTCCATTCAGCCCTGCAGAATGCATTTAAATTGTGCAACATAATAAGACAGTTATTGTCACTTTACATGTAATAATGTTGCTATGGTGACCACAGATTTTGCCACAAACCATTGTAGATGATGATATTCTCCAGACAAAATGCCTATTTGTATATCCTAACATAGTTTAATTGAATTGTGTTAATATATATATAATAATAATGACAAAGGGTTATTGAACTTCAGAGCTATACAGATTACGTGTATCCTGTGGTATCGAATCCATTTTACTAGTTGACTTACAGTAACTGCATAGTCCAAAAATAACCTACTGTATCACAGTTTAACATTGATTTGTATTTTGTCTTTTGCAATGAAATCACAAATATCAATCAAGCAAATCTATAGAGACTATAAACTGATTTTTACCTGCACAGCTACCTTCCTTTTCTTCAAAGCCAGCACTACAAGTACATTTTCCAATAGGGACCAGCCACTCCCCCTCTGCACTGCAATGCATCCTGGGTGGATTATCCAAGTCTATTTCAGAGTTATTCACGCAAGTCCCCCTAACTTCCACTAGAGTTGAAAAGGCTGCCTCTGCCACTGTGTCTGGGAACACTGCCAGGTTCTGCACTGTGGAGAGGCACTTTTTATAATAGACACGTACAGAGACTAGGGCAACACAAGCTCCCACATCCTGAAATCCCAAGTGAAAGCCTCTCTTGTTAAGATGTCCAATCTCTCTAACTTCTGTGTTCAGCTTCATCTTACGTTCTCCTAGATCCCCTTGAGTGAAGCTTTCATCTGCTGCAATGGTATCAATTTTGACATACTTGCTTTCCTTGATGTTTTTTCCAAGATCGTAATCAGATTCAATGTAGTAAAGATTAAATGTCTCCTTGCATGTCCCAGCAACTCCAGGAATGCTGTTACAGTCCCTCAAAGTGAACTTGAGTTCAATAAAGATCCTTTGCCCATTCCGTCTCAGGATCCAGCCTGTCTGCAGCCAGTTGTTCTGATTTGGCTCCATCACATTGCACACTTGATATGTACGAATTGGCTTGTAATTCTCATCAACACCGCTGATTTCCTCCCACTGCAATACAAGAATTAGGCAATGTATGAATGTTATTGGTTTTACCTTTATTCATCATTTGAATAATTTGTATACATTTCGAAGAACAAACTTGTTTACAATATAGCTAACACAACCAGGGTGAGTATCGTTGTCACGTGGCGCAATTCAAGAGCAGCCGAGTGGTATTAGTTTTTATGGGTCCCCTCACAAACCGTTCACCCGCACCACAAAACAAAATGTCAAAACATAACCTCTCAGGCGCTCCAACTCTAGGATATCACAGGACTCTCTCCCGCAAGTAAATCACATGGAAGGGAAGAAATAAAAGTGCAATAGTGAAGCAATTTTTATCAAACTTCCAATTCCCTTTTAATAGACAATTTCGAATCTGTGATCGAATCGCTATGAAAACATTTCAGGACACACCATCAGAGTGACCCGAAAGGGATCGTGAGTTTTTGTGGCCTCAGACAGATCAAAGAGAATTGGAGACATAAAGGGCTGGCAAAACAGCTAGCAAAGGCTGAAATGCAGCTTATCTATAAAGCAGGAACATTGCCTCTGGGTAACACACCTTGAAAAAGTTCTAGTTACTGGACGAAACGCGTTGGTGAAAGTTTGGCAAACCTGTTTATTTTGCTGGTGACGGACGGAGCACAGAGGACCCGGGGGCATATGCCAGGAAGAAATCCAGTGTCAACACCACTGTCTAATTGTGTTGCATGCGCCTAAAGCAACTGATTGATCACCAGTTCCCAACAGACCTGGTAATTATCTGCCCATGTCCTGCCTGGATTGAATCCGTGACTGCACACAGCACTTTGGATGTTTTTATATGTTTTTTATAGATTTGTTTTTAACTTGTTGTATCACAGATTCGAAATTGTCTATTAAAAGGGAAGGGGAAGTTTGAAAAAACTTGCTTCACTATTGCACTTTTATTTCTTCCCTTCCATGTGATTTACTTGCGGGAGAGAGTCCTGTGATATCCTAGAGTTGGAGCGCCTGAGAGGTTATGTTTTGACATTTTGTTTTGTTGTTTACAATATACTTTAGATGTTAACTTTCTATTTAATTTATTACTCAGTAATAAAATGTGCAGTACCTAGGGCAAGAGTTCAAAGAGAGATCTTTGAAAGAGATCAAAGTTTGGAGATAAAGTATCAAACATTCAGCTGCTACTGTACCTGTAATTTTAAACTGTCTCTAACATGGCAGCAAAGCTGGGTAGACACTGGGCAATATATTGGCTGTTCGAGCAAATGGCTGCTATATCTTTAGAGGGTCAGTGAGTGTATACAATTGACATGTCTGTGAACAATGTAATTCACACACAAATGGCTTAAGTTCTGAAGCACAGTTGATGCTCAATATATCTGCAGCTATATTGGTGCATCTGAGTGTGCTTACAGACAGTCTTCCAACCTCCCATACACAGGGCAGCCGAGAGGGGGGGGAGCGGGTACTAATTACCCAAGCCCGGGCTTGTGCTGTGCTGACAGCAGGCTCAGCATGAGCGTCTCACTGACAGCATGAGAGCTCATGCTGAGCCTACTGTCAGCACAGCACATGCTGTAGGTGTGTGCTGCTGCTGCTGCTGCTGAGTTTAGTTTTTAGTGTTTTCTTGCACCTCCCTGTAAACATTTTGGGGATGTGGCCTAAGCGTGGGAGGTGGTCACACCTCCCAAACTTAGGCCACGCCCCCAAGTTTTACCGGGGCCCGGCATTCCTCTCGGCTGCCCTGCCCATACATTTGTTGCAGGGACTGCACATCCAACTGTGATATTAGCAGCTGATCTGTAAGTGCATATACCTGATTTGACTGCTCTGTTGGTGTGATGGAGGGTCAGCTGGAAGCCGCTGAAGAGTAAACCATGCATAAGACACTGAGTGGTTGGTCATTTATCTCATGCCACTTTACGTCTCTTTATGCTTTGATAAATCTAACCCAGAATAGTTTAAACTGCAGATTAATGTGAAAAGAATACATTTTTAAGCAATATTCAAAGATGACTATTTTTGTTAACAGAATTAATTCAAGTATTCCTTTCTGCGATCACTAGTAAAAAAAAAAAAAAATCTATAGGAAATACCCTCCTAAACAGCAGCACAGTGGTACGATGATTAGCTTAGCTACCTTACAGCGTGAAGGTCATGAGTTCGATTCCTCAATTCCAGCCAGAGAACTGCCTTGCTGAAGCTTTTATGTTCTCACTGTGGGTTTCCTCCCATTATTCAAAAGCATTATTCTGATAAATATTAACCCTAGTGTTTGTATGTGCGAGAGTGCCTGCAATAGGGACTATAGATTGTAAACTCCACCGGTGCAAGGCCAGATGTTAATGAATAAACATTATATATAGTAAGAGCATACTTGGCTACTTTACCAGTTTATTGCAGGAGACATACAATTTTAAAGGGAGTCCCCAAAACCACCTCAGTGTGATTCAGACTCAGTTGTACTTTTGCTAAATTATGCAAATGTACAACTGGCAGTGATAGTCTGCAGTGGGGGGTGGCACAGTACAGGTCAAGGTCACCCCACAAAAATTCACTGGCACATCACTAAAGTGCAATCACCTCGCTCCACAGTGAAGCACTCGCACATGACCTGCAGCCCCCTGGCCATGCAGCCTAGCTGTGAAGGCAGATGCAGGACAGCCATTTTCCGGGTTACAGCGGCTGATGACATGCAGCCACCATGACCCTCCCTTAGAGCAGCCTAGACATGCCTGCTTTTTGCTTTTTCATTGCCACCCTTGTCTGAACTTAAACTGTGATCATGTTTTGATTGCAGTTCAATTATTTATGCCCAGTTACTGCCGCTTGCACTCATACACAGATATCCAAAAATCACTGCGAATTTCGGACATCTGTGCACGGGTCTGAATTAGGCCCTTTGTCTACATCCTAGTAAAGTGGGTAAAATGCAGAGGTAAATAAGGGGCCTCTGGAGTTTAATGACATGATTATATGCTAATCGCTACCATTGTAGCCCCGCCTATATACACATTTTTGCCAACCGCGGCATGTTCCCTGCTAGGGGGTGTGGCCTAATTTCCCAGAGTGGAAGATAAAAAAGTAGGTTAGTAGTGTACGAGTAACAAAGTGATGAAGTAGTGAATATGGCAACACTACAGTAATATATAGATTGCACTGCTCAGGTCCTAAAACAACATTCTGATACTGCATATTCCGTATTTTAGACTGTACAAACACTGCTGATTACACTGTCGATCATTGTTCTTCTGATACTAGAACACAGTCTCAAAGTGGGCAGCATTTCTTGATCAGCATTTAATAATATATTTCAGAATGTGTCTGCCATTTGTAGTTAACGCTATATTCTTTAGAGGGAACTTATTTAGGTTCTCAATAATTTACTGAGGTAGAGAGCAAATCTAAAAATAACAACCTGGCATTATAGACTATTTTGCCGGCTTACCACCTTGCCTATGATAAAATACGTGTTTCATTCACACTGATCCTGTCCTAATTCAGTTTCCTATAAAATGTTCTCTCAGGAGAAAGCCTCCTTCTGAACTTTACGTATACCCTGGAGGCATTTCAAAGTATTTTCATAACCTTCTGTCTACCTAGACTATAAAAATAAGCTTATTCTGAGAGTAAGATTCAAGGGCAACTCAGGTTCATCCAGGTTAATGGTGAAAAGTACACCAGAAGCACATGCATTGTTGGAGATCAATGTAACTAGGAGATTTAATACTACAAGTTGTTAGTTGAGTTCTAAAAGGTAAAAATTTTTATCCTCTCATATCATTTTTCCTATTGCATAAACTGAATGTTAAAGTAACATTTTGACATGCACTTCCCTCAGATTTTTAACATTTTTTATAAAAGAAAAAAAGACAAAGGGGGTGTTTTCACACCCTTATCACATCATTTTACTATCATGTGAATACATAAAGTGAATTTGGAGTAGTTCTCATGAATCTGTGATCATTGCTCCGGTGACGGCTGCCCGTCATCGGGACTCGCTGCTGTTTCTGTAACCCCCATTGCAGTAATGTGATGCTTCAATGCATGGCAACTTCAAGTATGATCAAGATTAATGGGGGTTGCATCATGTGTGCTAGAAGGAGGGGTCATAGTAACAGGGTGTGGGTGGTGGTGGTGGTAGCAGCGTCAATGTTGGGCAACTACGCATAGTCAGTGTATTCTTCATAAAAATACCCCAATTTGGCTGCAAAGTGGCATCACATAGACCAGTGATGGCTAACCTTGACGCTCCAGATGTTGTTGAACTACACATCCCAGCATCCCCGGCTACAGTTTTGCTACTTAGCTATGCTAAAACTGTTGCAGGGCATGCTGGGATGTGTAGTTCACCAGCAGCTGAAGTGTCAAGGTTATCCATCACATAGACAAAGCTTTTTCGTAAGCTTTGCCTGTGCATGAGATACTTGATACATCTGTGCGATATAATCAATTATTGCTTTGCAGAGTCGCAGATTGTTATCACAGCACATTTGCATCCTCTGAAGTGGATGGTGATTAATTAACCCCTAAAAGATACACTTTAATTGTATTAATAGCACTTGAGACATAGGGGTATATTTACTAAAATGGGAGTTCTATTGAAGATGGGATGTTTCCCATAGCAACCAATTAGATTCTACTTATTTATTTAGTACCTTCTAAAAGAAAATAGATCCCAACTCCAGTAGAACTCTCATCTTAGTAAATTTACCTGATAGACCATAAAATGGAGAAGGCAAGAGATTTAATACATGAATATAACCTAAATGTTGACCTATATTGTATGTAAAGTTGAATGTGTATTTCTGTACTTAGATGAATTCCGGTAGGAATATTGCACTCAAGGCTTAACCCCAGACTCAGTAAGTGTACATTAAAACCAAAAAGCAAACACAAGACAAGTCATGTGTATGGCAAATACAAATTCTGTAAAAATGAATAAATAAATAAAAAAATACAATAAAAGGAATGCGCTGTGTCATCAATGCACTTTATATACATTGCAAAAATGGTTTACATAATGTGAATACATTTCTAGAAACATCAAACATGCTACAGTTAAAACTTCTCCCAAGAGGTACACAGCAATGCCCAGTGGCAGAGCTACCTGTGCTGTCACTACCTCAGCTGCCTCTGAACTGCTTTGCAACAAAAAAAAAAAATCTTAAACATAAGAATTGCATGAAGTATTGGATATGTTTAATACCCTGCTGATAAGGAGCAATGTCTGTAGTGATTGTGTCAGTTTCTGTAAAATAAATTAGCAAGGTTCCAAATTGTATGTTGCCATTAAAATGTAACTATTAATATATTGAAATATGCATCGTTAATAATATATGAAAATAAAGCATGAATCCTTTAAGTTTAAAACACAATTACCCAACTGGCTGAATGCATGTTCCAGAACAGAGGTGGAACTACCATTGGTGCAACAGGTACAGCGCACTAAGGGGCCCACTTCTATCCCTGTCACCTCTTCCTGCCAACAACTGTTTTTCACTCCCCCAACCTCTCCCTGTCACCCTCTGCCTCTCCCTGTTTTTCCCTGTCACAATATGCCCCCCCCCCCCAACCTCTCCGTCACCCAGTGCCAAGTAACATATTACGGATTTGGGTTGGGGAGGAGGAGGGGGGCCCAAATAATATTTTTGCACCTTGGCTCACCACCCACAACTTCCACCACTGTTCCAGAACCTTCATTTATGGAGGATACATTGTCCCGATTCTCTTTTCTAAATACAACTAGAGTATTTATGAACATCCCCCTGTACTGTGATTTGTCAAAATGCATACTTACACCATTTGATGGGTGTGAGGTCCAACCCAACTCTGCTTGTGACTCTTTGGAATCCAGCAGAATAACTGAAATGAAACAGATTGGGAGAGATGATGTCATGCAGTAATATACCCATCTTTAATTCAGTTTTACTGTACATAAAGAAAGTATTTGTTCATACCTTTCTAATTAGGAGCTAAAGATATGTCTTTACATAACAAAAGAAGCGGTGCAAATTTATCAAGAGAGAGAAAGTATCAACCAATCATCTTCTGACATTTTTCAAATACAGCCTGTAAAATGGTAGTTATCAGCTGGTTGGTTGGTACTTTATCACTCTCTTTTCAGGGATTCAGAGATAACCAGTGAATACCTGTTATACAATAGCACTGCCAATATATGAAAGTATTTCAGACGCTTTAATTCTCTGGTGTGGTTACCATTGGCTACTGTATATGGATAAAAGAGCCTCTGAATGCCACACTTAATTACTTAGATCAACACTGTGTTCATAAACCCCCATGCGACATCAGCCTAATACTTCTTAGCAGAGAAAGTTATTGATGCCTTTAGAAGTAATGAAATGTCAACAGTTACATTAATTCACTTGCCAACAGCTTTCTGAGTGGGAGAGATGTCGTTGCCGCCCCCCCCCCCCCTCTTTTTTGTTTAAAGAAATTGCCAATGCTTTTTCTGTGACATTAGATATGATCGCCTGTTTGTAAGGTATTAAGAGGTCAAGACACACCAGTGGAAATTATCTTGAACATCTGAAAGGAAACAGACATCCAGGTATTGTTTGTTCAAAACTAGTGAAGAACAAAAACCAAAAGATATGCTGTAATAGGGAGGCAAGGTATTTGATGTTAACATTTTACAAATACATGTATACATTTCTAAAAAATATAATAATATACACCTTTAAAGTATACGACAGCTACAAAGAGTACAAATAATGTAATGACATTTACGTCACTTAAAAAAATGTTTTATATATATATATACAATGCAAGAGGGTCCGGCACTCCCCACTGGCTCCTGCTCCGCTAATGCACCTTGACCTGGGTGCCCGCTGTTCACTGGAATTCCAGTGCATGTATGCAGTTCAATAAAGTAGCGTCACTCCAGGTACTGAAAAATATCCTTTTACTGCATAATGTCTACAGTGTTTCGGGCCGGGGCCCGTCTTGAAGACAGGCCCCGGCCCGAAACACTGTAGACATTATGCAGTAAAAGGATATTTTTCAGTACCTGGAGTGACGCTACTTTATTGAACTGTATATATATATATATATATATATATATATATATATATATATATATATATATATATATATATATATATCTATATATATATATATATATATATATAATTTCCAAACACATGGATGGCACTCGCATAAATCAACAATGAAGCAACAAGAAGAGTCCACACACGGAGGTGTAATTGACGTTTCGGGTCCTTGACCCTTTATCAAGACTGATAAAGGGTCAAGGACCCGAAACGTCGATTACACCTCCGTGTGTGGACTCTTCTTGTTGCTTCTTTGTGCAGTCCATGTGTTTGGAAATTATATATCCTGCAGAGGAGGACGTGGCACCGCAGCAGTTGATCTCAACATATTCTGGAGTGTCGGGCATCTACCTACAAATATATACATATATATATATATATATATATATATATATAAAGAGAGATATCTATATATATATATATATATATATATATATATATATATATGTATGTATACTATATACTACATAAATATAGTGAGGGTGTGGCACTCTGGATAAATTGTTCAATTGCTGGGGGTGCCCTCCTAAATATCATACAGCAACAGACCTTACTTCCAGAAAGTAAGGTCTGCACCTGGCATTTTGTAAATAATGGCCAGAGAAAAGGGAAGAAAAGGGCTGAGACCCTTGAAACATCACATTTAATGCTTATGACTCTTCCTTTAGAGTATTTTACTGCGCTGGGTGCCCGCACAATGGATAAACTACACAGGAGAGGGCTGGTGCAGCACTCCAGGTGGCTATAAACAATGCTCACGCTGACATACAGGCTTCAAAGTAATTGAATATGTCTCATATCCCACTGTTCATCAGTGTGGGCTTGAGTACCACATGATTTTAAAATACAATGGATCACCGGTATTCTGCAAGCGTGCATCCACAGGTTACTGCCGCAGCATCTTTGTTCCACCGAACCCTCCGTACACCAGCGGTTAATTCTCCTCTCCTGCGCGTTCGTTTATTGGCAGAAGTCTTTTTATTAAAAAACAACCTTGCACCATGAATTGCTTCCTTCTATTTCTATTTGCAGATGCACTTTAATCCCGTTTGGATCCCTCCCGGGATTCCTCTTTAAGTTGGAAGTTGCGGTCTTATATTTGGTTGAGATCTGGTTCCAAGAGCAGGAGGACTCTTTTGGAGTATATTTATTTAAAAGGACTGTAAGCACAATATAATGTGCCATGAGCAAGAAACTATAATGGCAAGTTACAGAGAGACAGATGCTTAGGGAGTTTGTTTTGCATTTATGGGTACCTGGTGGCAGTCTCATGACTACACTGACAGGAACAGGAAAGCTACATAGAGGCAGTGAGGCCAGACACAGGGACCGACTGAGGCTGCTGCTGCCGCTCTTTCCTTAATGTGCTGTCGCTGGCGGACCACTCTGCAACTCTTATGAGAGGTTTAGCAGAGAGAGAGATGTACAGGGACTATGCCTGCCACTCTTCCGGTGCTGCTTGGTGCAAGTTAAGCCACATGATCATAATGCACACCTATAATTGGGGGTGCCGCTGATGTGCCTGCACAACGCAACCTGCAGACCCACTGTACGATAGGTCCACTCGGCCAGGGGCCTCGTGGGCCACAGCTGCAGGTTGTGAGTGAGGGGGTTTGAGGTTGAATGGCCTGGTCCATGAATGACCATTAAGCCCATGTGAAAATATGTCCCTTTCTTTGTTGCTCTCTTTGGGAATACATCAATCAATGGTTTCATTACCATTAACAAATGATTTGTCATATCTACCAACTCTCCTGATACAGTAGGACAGTCCTGCTAATTGGACACTATCCCACTGGTCTGGCTTTGGGGCAGTGTTCCGCGGGCAAGGGGGGAAGAGGCAGTGATCACCCCTGCTCTGCTCAGAGCAGCCGGTGACCACTAAATAGATGCTGTGCCGATGTAATTGGGAGGGTAGCTGGGGGCTGCTCAGCTGCTTGGTTAGCACCGGACAAGCCCCCAAAATGACATAAACATCACATTGGGTTCACACCACTACGTCCGTCTCCCCGCTCAATGCCACGCCCATCTAATCAGTGGCTCTGCCCCCATTTCAGGCCAGCCTCACCTTTGGCAAAGCAGGTCCCAAATCTAATACGACTAAACTTGTAAAGTATGGTTTTGTACCTGTTGTCAGATATTGTGTTTCTAGTTTCTATATGAAACCTACCCCAAGTCAGTTACCTGTCTGCGTAGTAATTCATTTTCCAAGTAGTTCTATTATGCTGAGTGCAGTGCTGTGTATAGAATGTGCGCTATCTAACAAAGAAATTATCAGCCATAAAATATTCTAAACACTGCCTCCAAGATTGCAGGCTATTTTGCACCTCACTGCTTGCAAATGACACCTCACCAAGCATATCTTTTTTTACTGTTCTGAATTCATATTCTTCCTATTGCAAAGATAATACAGGAAAAAAAGAAAATACAACATCTCCTTTTATTGCACTAATGAGATATGGATTGTTTGCTTAGCTCCCGTCTTGCTATGCCTCATCTTGACAGAAGAACCATGTAAGTTCTAAGTAAGCAATAAAGCAGGAGGGATGCTCCCTGTGTGCACAGGATGGTTTCAGTCAATGCATCTGTAGAAGAAAAAGCCTTTCAAAAGGACACAATTTCATTCATTATTAAGATAGGCTCTGTGTCTGATGCAAAAAGACTAATAAGCAGCATGTACTGTATTACATTAAATCCATAATAGTCTAGGTCAGTGCCCATTCCTTTCTCCAGTTTGTGGCTTAGAGGTTAATAGGTCCATTTATTGTAATGTGTGATATATATATATATATATATATATATATATATATATATATATATATATATAAAAACAGGGCTTAAAGTGGTCAAGCAGATGTGGGGGAACTCATTTATCTATACCACCTAATTAAACATCCTGTTTAAAGAAAGGATTGCGCAACATAAAAGTTCTATTAGGCTAGAGATTGAAAAAGGAATGGCAGATCAGCCTGTGGCTAAACATTTTTTACAAATATCCCATAATCTGTCAGCACTTAAATAACGCATCATAGATCAGGTCCCTGAACATGTTAGAGGGGGAGATCGAGGATGCAAATTGCTCCAACTGGAGTCCAAATGGATCTACCAGTTGGAGACACTAGCCCCAAAAGGGTTAAACGAGCAATTAGGTCTGCAGTGCTTCCTATAAATGTATAACCTCTAGTACGGACTTCTGATTAATAGTATAGATATTACGTGAATGCAAGGATATGTTGAGGCTATGTGTAAAATACATTATTAGTGCTTTGAGCACACTCGATGATTTATAATTAGCAATGCGATTCGAAGTATTTGATATGTCAGATTTTATTACATTGTGACTCAAACGCCTTCTTTGCTTTTATGTCCTTTTTAGGCTTCCGTACTTGTAGTTTTTCACTGAATTGTATGCTTATTGGTGGTGGTTTTGTCACTGATTTGTGACGTCATCCTTCCTGCGACTGGCGGGATCATGATGTTTGAGCACGGGGGTAGACTCATTGTATAAAGGTAAGATGTTCATTTGTAACTGTTATCCTGATGAAAAAGCTAAATATAGCTTTGAAACGTTGATAAGATCAACAGTCTCATTGTGTCATTCTTTGGAAGTCGCCGCCGAGTGCCGCCAGCACCTACCTGTATTCATTTCCCTTAAGGAAAGCAACGGGCGCAATTGGACTATATTTGCATGGGAGTGCCAGTACTCTCTCTCTCTCTCTCTCTCTCTCTCTCTCTCTCTCTCTCTATATATATATATATATATATATATATATATCCAAGAATTCGGATCACACTCTCCTCCAAGGGGTTCAAGCAACTGCTGGGGTGCCAAACTCAGTCATCCGGACCAGTCCAGAAACAATAACATTGTCCTTCTGGGTTCCAGAGCAAAGTAGTTTGAGAACCTCTGTGTAAACATATAGCATTGCAAGTTAATAAATTGAAGTGAAGTTATTGTAAGCTTGTTTAATAGTAAAACATCCCCAATTCTAATATTTAATTTGTGTCCAAAAAACTTTCTTTGGGTAGTTTAGATTACGCATTGTAAACATACATCAAAATAATACGATTAATATAAATTATACTCTTAAATTATTTATTTCTATTATTTTTACTACTACTACTACTACTACTACTACTACTACTATTATTTTTATTATAATTATTGTTGTTGTTTTAGCTTATCATTATCATAGTGCATAGATGTTTCATGCCTTTTGGGTGAGATTTTCCAATGTTAATTAACCTCTCAATGAGTGATCACCCCTACATATCAGCCCCTGATTGTTTCACAATGACATCCCATTTTAATGCAGCCAGATCTCATTAAAGCTATTAAATGACTAGTAAGTAAAGCAGCTGTCTCAAAAAGATTTTAACTGTGCCAATAATAGCATGTATCAGACAATTTTAAAGCAATGCTAAATATTATAAATACATATATACTGTAGATATGTTAAAAAAATAGTTGACTTTAATATTATCATGATGGTAATATTTCAGATTTTTCATGTTCTTAATTTTACTGATATAGAGAGTTTTATACAGATTTAAGGCTGCAGCATACAGGCAGTCTTCACTCAAATAAGGAGGCCCCCAATGCCCTATGTAAAGATTTAAATGGCCAGGCATGCCAAAAAGGTATGTGCTTTTTGGTGCAGGGTTTGAATTGCAAATACCAAAGTAGGTTACAGGAGTACTTCTGTGTCCAAGTATAGGCTCATACCTTGCTCCAGCATACCTGACCTTGTGCTATTATCTACCTGTTCCTGACCTCGGCTATACCTAATCACCCATCTCTGCCTGATCCCTTGGTACTGCATTTGATAATTCCTGGTTCAACTTCTGCTTTCATTTTAACTTGATTCTGCCTCTCCCTGGTACTTCACTGTCAATTCTGATCTGGATTTTGACTATGCCTTGTACACCCTACTATGTACTGGTAGCTACACTTCTGCGCTCAACAGCACCTGCAAAAGGGAACCTGGGCATAGGGCAATGACCTATATGTTGGGTTCATCTACTGTAAGTCCATAGTCAATACAACTGGCATGTTAGACTCTGCACCTCTGTTCTAGGTCATTACCAATCTCAAATATGGGCAATTACGCATTACTCATTGGTTATTTCTGACAACTATTTTGCATCACAGGTGGTCAGATTTAAATATTAAGCAAGTTTTAAAGTTGAGAGGGGTGTCATCTAGTTTGATTCTAGATTGCAATGTAAAGATAAAACTTCTATTGTTATACAGCTCATATTTCCCTGCTTGCAACAAAAGAAATTAAATAATTAGCATCCCTTACTTTGCAACATGGTTTGTCTAGAAGGAAAGGTATTTGCTCTATCTCTGCATAACCCTTTTTGGCCCACAGACATAAGTTAGGAGTGACCAACACTATCGTAAGGAACGTCAGCACCATGGAGAGCGCCACACATTTCAAGATACAGTATTTTCCCTCATTCTGTTCTCAGCAGGTTTGCAAAAGATTACCAGTTGCTTCATCCTATTAAGATGAACGAACGCACTGAGCTGGCAAAGATTAGCTTATAATGGCATAATATTTCTATACACCTACTAAAAATGCAAATTTCAATGGACATATATCTAAACCGTAAATGCACTTGCACATAGTTCTCATTATCAACATGTAAAATGTAATCCTAAATCCCATGCTGCAGAGCATAATGCATAATCAGGATTATTTATTAACATGTCCGTAATTCACATCTGAAAAACCACAAGATTAAACCTTGACTTCTCGATAATAAGGTGAAAAAGTTTTCATGGCTATTAAGGGGTATTGGAGTATTTCTATTTTTTAAATTGAAAAAAATAATTACAGTTTTCTGTAGATAGAATTTACACAATAAATACTAAATATATGTGTATAATATTTGTACTTCCATGCTCTCTGAAACTAGACAAATGTTATATAGTTTAAGGTAAAACATATATTTTATTTGTGCAATAACTATTTATACAATTCGCACACCATTGATTGAATTGCATTTAGGTTCCAACAAATAATTTTTGAAAAATTGTATATTATAGAAACTTATCTGAATAAAAAAAATGTTAAAAACTTTGACAGCTTAACGAAAATTGTTATCAAATGCTTCAATAATTTAATGACAAATCCCAATATCTGTAGCTAAATAATTAGCCTGTGCATAAACTCCTATAAAAAATATGTTTATAAACCGTTGAAACTTGATAAGATTTGATGTCATTACCACAGTGTCCATTACGAATATTGTGAACTATAAAGAACATTGCACTCTACATTGTAAATTATTATGGACATTATAATTCAACACAGAGATCCATGACCCTCATAAAAGCACTGCAGTCTAGTCCCTCTGTAAAGTCACAAAGCTCTTTGGTAAATTAAGATATCCTTATAATTTGCAGTAAGGGTAAATGATGTACAGTGATGGAAGTAAAGACAAGGGGATGCCAGAATGAAAGTCTAAAAATATGTTTGAAATAGTGAATAAATACAACTGTGGCAGTTCTCAGAATAATCCTAAACTACAGCTGCTTGAAATTCTGTACTCATACATAAAAACAAAAACAAACAAATTAAATGTATGCATTTAAATCCATATATAGAAAGGCAAATACTGCGCTGATCCGTATTAAAATGTCCTAATATCCACTGGATGTATGGTGCAGCTTCTCTCCCACAAGCCAATGGCTTAACAAGCATGCAACTAAGAAAATGGAGACAATGAATAAAAGTATATTTACAATTTTATATAATAAAAAGGTTCACATACATCAGAAGTAAGATATAAACAGCTTGCCAGCTATAAGTATCAGGAGTCGGGTATTTGTGGGTGTGGCTTGCAGTGACGCAATTCCTGGCTGTGGGTCGAGGTTGATTCAGCAGCGTGCTGGTGGCTGTGCGACTCCGGTTTGATGCTACATGCGACTACCCGACTCTTGATACTCATTGCTGGCAAGCTGTTTATATCTTGCTTCTGATGTATGTGAACCTTTTTATTATAAAAAATTATACACATACTTTTATTCATTGTGCGCTGTCTCCATTTTCTTCCTCTATATATATATCCTGATTATTTGAAAATCTTATATTGAGGACTAGCGCAGCCTGCCTGTTTAATAACTCCTTATAAGAAAGTGAAAGCTAAATGATCTGTTTCAAACTTGCTGGATATGGAGAGGGGGAGCTGTGAAGACAGAGATTGGAGGTAGTAGCAGATAGGGACTAAGTTCGTGGACTTCTAATTAGTACAGTATGTAAATAATTTTATATCACATTTTCCCATATTAGCTTTAGTTGTCTTGCAGTACATATTATGGGCCAGATGCACTAATCTTCAAAAGTGATAAAATGGAGAGTGATAAACAGCCAGCCAATCAGCTCCTACCTGCCATGTCACAGACTGTGTTTGAAAAATGTCAGGCAGGAGCTGATTGGCTGGATGTTTATCACTCTCCATTGTATCACTTTTGAAGCTTAGAGAATCTGGCCCAATGTATTTGGTGCTGTTGGCAGCACTACAGCAAGGCAAAATTGTGCCTTGTGCAGTGAGGAACAGAATAAGCAAACAGAAAGCCTAAGTATGAAAGGTGGATCCCTGCATGCAAAGTGCATGCGCCAATAGCTGTGCAATGGTACTCTTCCTGGGACTGATGCCCTGGGTGGTGGCACTGCACATGCACTCCTAGTAAAGAACCAAGCTGTTGATGGGTCCTACTCCTCCAATTACCAAATATTTATTTGTTCTATGTTGTGAGGTGGCATCTCTGCTTATATCCATTCTGCTTCTCAAATCATATTTTTTTTCTCTATTACATGCAGCCTCTACCCTCAGTAACACATAGTAATCACACAAGTGGACAGGTCAATGCCACCCACAACGTCTAATTACAATAACTACAGTTTCGTTCATGCAAACTACTGTATAGTACTTCACTGCAAGAAAAAATGTGTCCTAGCTCTAACATTAAAATGTATTAAAATATTAGTGATATTTTTCTAAAGATTTCAACTGTTGCATAGGCTTCTAGTTATAAATAACTTTGATTGATGTTTTACGTTATTAAAGCCTGAATTCTGCTGCTGTGCAGGTTGAGGTGTGAAATTTCATTTGAAAGCAGATGGTATGAAATACAACAAATGAAACACTAACAATGTATATATATATATATATATATATATATATATATATATATATATATATATATATATATATATATATATATATATATATATATATAACAAAAACAACCCATAACTATGGTTTTCTCTTAGTATATCAATATTTTAAAGTTATATCTAAAGTTTAACTTGGAAATATATCCATATATTTGTATGCCACTGTGACAGTGTTCCCCAAGTCCTCAAGGCAACCTAACTGCCCAGACATCCTAACACAGATGGTTAAATCAAATTGACAAGAACTAATTAATTCACATTAGCCATTCTTTTCCATTCTCATGGAGTGTCTCGCTAAAATCATGTGGTACTCCCGGCCATCTGGAAAAGTAGGCAAGTCTTCTGAAGCTGAGTTATACATGGAAGCCTCCCCCACCAGTTACCGGCAGCATCTCCCACTCACACCCACAGCTGCAGCATTTTGGCGATGGTTGGTGACATTATACCTCCCTCTTTACAATTTCAGTAATGAGGGCGATGTATACTGTAGTGGGGTACGGAACTGCAATGACATGATCGAATCTCTACTCCTCCCGATTGCCCCCCTATGCATAGTGTAAATTGTATTATTGCAGTAAAACATGCATATAAAGTTCCATATAAACAAAAAGTGTATCTGGTGTCACTAAATAAACAAGGAATTAATTTTCTTTCTATAGTGGTGGTCCTCAAGTATAATCACCATAACTGGAAGACACTAGTAGCCTTTTTATAATCACCATATGCTCAAATACATTGTCACATGATTTTTCATCCTCAATGTAATCATCAACATCATGGTTAACACTGCTGTCTCAAAGCGCTGGTGTTATTGGGTTTAGTACATTATACAAGTTCATTAAAAGAGGTGTACAAAGGGTAAAGATCGGCGAATGACATCTTACAATCTAGATTGGAGATGAGACTGTATGCTCACGGTAACAAGCTGATCTTTGCATGCTTTGTACTTCCCTCCTTCCATCCCTCATCATTTTTCAAACCCTTGTTTTATTTCCAAATGTGAACAGCCTGTCAGTAGGTTTATCTGGTATGTAAGTTTGTGTGCAGTAATATTGACATCTGGTAATACCAAGAAGAAAAGGAATGGACTGAAAAATGATGTACAGATGGAGCTCCTCTCATTTATCTTCCTTAGGCCATGGCTCACCATGGCTATCCTATTGTTCTCAGCAGCAATACAATACATAGAACAATACAGTAGGGGATTAGCAGGGTAATCCTATTACTCATTTATTCATATTAAAGGAATAGATGAGAGTGGCTCCATCTGTACTCTAGCTAGGTTAATGATACCTTTAAATGTTCCACAAATTACCAGTTATTCTTGGTAGTATAACTTTCTTTAAGTCTTTAAATTTCCCCATGGACTCACCAGGGTCTTGCCAACTGAGTGACAAGGGGATAGCTTCAAATAGTTTTGGGGATCACCCTGCAGCTAAAGCTTTGGGTTTAACTTTGGAGCTATATCATTATTAGCCAATTTCCCCAAGTAGTAAGCCAACAGCTAACATTCATTAAACCATATATTCCAGGTAAAGTGCCCAAAAGCCAGAGCTCCTGAGGTTGGGAAAAAATTGACTGAAGTGTACCCTCTGGGACTTACATGCAGGGTAGCAGCATTATGTGAGAAGCTCCAGGTAGAGCTTTAGCAATGTGGTGAACCCTGAAGCCAACTGAAGCTGCTCCAAGGTTTTACCACTTTACATTGCTTATACTGCACATATAAAGTAATAAAGCGTCAATACACATCAAAGGTACATCTACAGTATATGCAATGTATCTGAAGCAAGAACTGTATTTTTCTGTTGGAAATTTTAAAAGGTATGTGCTGTAAAAGGAGACAACTGTTACCTTGCACATGATGAGCCTTGGATGTTCTGAAAAACGTTTATTTTCTATTTATTTACGACTTTTATTGAAACATGGCAGCTAACAGATTTTGATGGAAGGACATTGTGTTAAATCTTAGTGACTGCCATAAATAGCCTTTAGTAATTCAATAAAAAACAGAGAAATGGCACTAACACTGGGCATGTTGTATTGTACTGCATTCCTGTATTGTGATAAAATAAATGCACAGATGTGTCCACATACATTAAATCATGGATTGAAACAAAGTCACTCAATACATTCTGCCACACAGAACTTATTGTAATTTTCAACAGGAAAGCTTAAGACAATGTAGTAGCACAGTCAGTCAATAGACAATTTATTGCAAAAACATGTTCTATTCATGTTCTATACAAAGAGACAGTTTAACAGAGGTGGGCCTCCTCCTCTCATTGTGCCAGAGACTAGTGTGTATACTGTATGCCAGTCTTTGGAAACATGGTGCCCACCATGTTCCAGTGCCAAATACTGAATGTGCATGCGTGTTCGTAATTTTTCCAATGATTTTTGTCACAGCTGCAGAACCGATGTAGGACTCCTGAATAGTAATTAATGAAACATGGGTGCTGTGTTACAGCCTGTGGCACCGGGTTCTGACACGCTGGGTTGCCAGGGGGGGTTAACATAGTGTTCAGCGGCACACTACTTCCGCATAGTGCTCAGCGGCGCTGCATGGCACCGGGAGACAGCGGAGTGTTTTTTTTTTTAGGGAGAGCTAACACAACTTTTGAGATAACAACAAACTTTGATAAGATCAGAAGTTGGCATAGGTGCATAGACATTCTTTTTTCCATTTGTGATGATTTCCAAGAGGAACGCAAATAATGTATTTAATATACAGATGGAGCCGGCTCCATCTTTCCAGCGGCTGCCTCCCACCAGGGGCGCGCGAATGAGACGCTCGCGCCCCGTGGCAATGGAGCTTGCCTCAGGTCTCCACCGCCTCCCCCGCCACCAGTCCCCCTCGCCGCTCCGACACCACCCCCCCCCCCCGAACTGGGCAGCGTCTTCCTGAAGTGGAGACGGCAATGGAACGCTGCCCAGTCGATACTGGGACGCGCGTGCATGTGAGACGCATGCGCATCCCAGTCCTTGTCGCCGGCGCTTTCCAGAGAAGGGGATCTGGCGGGTGCCGGCAAGGGATGAGCCAGGCTACATCTGTATGAACGATAACACACTAACCTGGATTTTTTTTTTCTGTTTTGAAATGTACTCTTTTTTTACCTGAAAATTAACATTAAGAACAGTGATCTATAAACCAGAACTCACATTACAAAACTAAAGGAAACAACATGTTGGTATAAAACAGCAATAGCAGCAACTAAAGCAGACAATGGATCCACACTTTTCTAGGAGGCCAATTTCATTGATTAACGAGGAATTGTGCAGAAGACTCACTTTTATAACATCAAAACAGAGACTTAAAAATGAATTCCTTCAAAAAGGTTATAAAGAATCTATCTAACAAGAACAGATTGATAGAATCGCAATATAATCTAAATGAACCTATTCATTTCTCAACATCAATCAGAAATGCCTATTACATTTATCACAAAATACAAGGGAAAGGATTTTTAACAATCATTGACATGTCCTCCTCAATTACTGAGGAAAAACTTGTATACAGAAATGCAAAAGATGTAAACAATAGCTAATGAAAAGCTATCTCTCAATACAAGAACTATTATTTTAGAAATTAGTATGAAGCCCATGTTTTAAAATAAAAAATCAGATGTCCTGTTAAAAAGAAGGAGCCATTTAATAACTGAGTGGCCATTTTGGCCTATAATATGTTGAGTAAGTTAAAAGAAAGATTAAAATAAGAGTTGCAAAACATTGTTACAATATAAAAAATACAATTAAAAACCCACAGTCAGTTCTTTTCCTAGATAGATATAATAAAGATCCAAAATTACTAAAATTCATTGGTATCCAAAAAGTGACACCCTGGATGGGGAATGGGGAGAGGGAGATGGCCGCCGGGCCCTATTCAGTGCTGTCTTCCCCGACAGCACTGAACAGGGGAGCTTGGCAGAACGAGCCCGACTTTACAAGCAGTCGTGCTCGTTTTGCCGAGAACGTCCGGGAAGTGACGAGCTGCCGACTGCAGCTCACCTCTTCCCGGACGCAACTCACAGACATGCCCCCTTCTCATCCCACTGCAGGCGAGACATTGAATCCCACCTGCGTGTTCTCGGTCGACCAGACCGAGAATGGGACAGGGTCACGGCAAGCTCAACAGCCGTGACCCCCAGATTGAATACCCCCCACAGACTCTGGAGCCCTACAGACCTATTATCGACATTGAGCTTAAAGATTTTTCTTTATATAAATCCTAATTTTATCCTTTTTATTACTTTTTTCACATAATATGCTATCCTAATATCTATTTTTTAAGTATAAAATACATTTTAAACTATAAGTTTAAAATAAACCACAGGAAAACATTGTTTGACACACTTCAGCTTCCATGCGTATCCTTTTTTTTAAAGCATTTATAGAAACGCACAAAGTATCCTTGACAAATCATCCTTATAGAGGTGAAACGCATTGGTTAGAGTGGGAGAATAGACAAAGACATCATCCGCATTCAGCTGTAAGCAACACGAGGTACAGCCGCATGTGACGTCAATTGGTCCGGTTGATATTGGCTGAAGCGGATTAATACAATTATACAACTGTATAAACTATTATCTCCCTAGCTGCTACAGAATGTCCAAAGGGCTGTAAACATTGATTTTTGCTTTGTATAATAATATTCTTATGATACTATGATTTTCTATGCTTTCTATATTTTATCAGTGCTCGGTTTTGCTATAATAGCTTGATTACCTGATAATTTTTACATACTGAGCAGCTTAATTGACCTGTGAAGTTTACTGTACATTATAAATTTTATAGTCTATGTATAATATGTGCTATTCACATGGGGAGGGTTAATTTAATTGCAGTTGCACCTGCACCCGTCATTGAAAAGTATAGGGGTGGGAGGAGGTCAAGGATCTTCATTTAGGACAGAGTTTTCCTTGCCTCTGGGACGGGTGACAACATGGGTGCTGCAAGCCGCCCACTGTTGGATGCTTTCATTTGATGCTGCTTCCTAGGATGCAGATCAGATCACTTATACAGCAGCTGAATTCACATACAGCACAATCACTAATGCTTTCAAGGAAGCAGCAGTGATAGCAGATTCATATGCACCTGACTGACCCTCCAAGATGAGCACCTCCTACCTTTGAATGCCATAAACTACAAGTATCTTCCAATGAAGCAGAGATCCCTAGGAAATCACAACTCTTTTCCAATAGTGCTCTGTGGTTCTGTCCCCTTTTTATGTAAAGTACAACATAAAAGCATAATCTGTATAGTATATGAGGCAGTTTAAATGTTGGTTACATTTTATTTCAATCATACAAGTTGTACATCAATACACAGCAGTAGCACCCTTGGGATACTTCTGTAATAATACAGTAGTATTATAAGTTATCTGTTATTATAACAGTCTTACAGTAAAAGAGTGCTGCAGATTGTAAAGTCAATGTGTTAAAACAATAACTAATTTATGAGAGTTATTTCACATCCTACTAATACAACAACTCAGTGCACGATAGGATCAATAAAAATAATTGTACAATGATGAGGCCTGCAATGAACAACCAACGTCCAACAGCACTTCCATATGTCTTACATAACTTTAATGGTTCTGTTAGCTGGAGACTGGGTAAACTAAAGGTAAATTGAAGTTGTAATCATCCAGAACACTATTTGAGGAGGAGAAAGCTGTGCCACAAATGTGCTTGGAATCAAAACACACAATATGTTTCATGGCCAATTCTCATATCATAATAAACTTTCTCATCCGGCTCGCAATTTCTCTGCTTATACCATCACACATCTGGTCTGGAAATGGTAGCTGGGGATTGCATTATGCTTCTCTATCTGCTATTACACAAGGTTATCTCTGCATCGCTGGTCCTGCCTTGCCTTTAAATGATTTATACCCATACTATGTGATTGATACCAGCCATTTAAAAGCCCTCCCAAAGGAGAAGAATTGCTTTCATATTTCTGTATAGGAAAAGACAAAGCAGGAAAAACACAATCTGAAGGTATTTCCAACCTACACAACACTGTAATAAATAATATAAGGGTAATGTGGGTATGTTGTTGGTAAATAAAATGAGTATGAAATATAAGGTGTTTTGATCAATCTTCTTTGTGTTTTCATTATTATTACTTGCTAATAGTGTTTTATATAGTGTTTACAAATCTTGCAGCACTTTACAGAGAATATGTACACATTCACATTAGTTTCTGTCCCAGTTCCCTTACCATAGGGACACACATTCAGCTTAGTCTAGTTCACCAAAACGGTTCACCAATCAACCTACCTGTATGGTATTAAAGTGTGAGCTTCACCTGGGGTACTTTGAGAAATTCCAAGCAAACGTGGATTAAACATATAAATTTCACACAGACAAGGAGCTGGTTGGGATCAAAATCAATGACCCTCTTGTTATTAGGTAAAATGTTAGTCAATGTGCCACCCTGCTTTGTAAGGATATTTTCATATGTACTACTACTACTAGAAATTATTAGTTAACTTTTTTTTAAATACACTGTACTGTATATAGTATACTGTATGTTATGCAGTCCGCATCCCCGCGGTCAGGATGCTGGCATTCAGTATACCGATGGTGGCATCGCAACTGCCTTTAAAACGCATTGCCAGATCTTCAAAACGTAAGTATTCTTGGGATTTTCCCAATATATCCCATATATCTACAGTCGTTCTCATAAGTTTACATACCCTAGCAGAATTTGTGACTTTCTGGCCATTTGTCAGAGAATATGAATGATAACTCACAAACTTTTCTTTCACTCATGGTTATTGGTTGGGTGAAGCCATTTATTGTCAAACAACTGTGTTTATTGTTTTTAAATCATAATGACAACAGAAACTAATGACCCTGATCAAACGTTAACATACCCCAGTTCTTAATACCGTGTTTAGCCCCCTTTAACATCAATGACAGCAAATGGCCCTGATCAAACGTTAACATACCCCAGTTCTTAATACCGTGTTTAGCCCCCTTTAACATCAATGACAGCTTGAAGTCTTTTGTGGTAGTTGTGGATGAGGCTCTTTATTTTCTCAGATGGTAAATCTGCCCATTCTTCTTGGCAAAAAGCCTCCAGTTCCTGTAAATTCATGGGCTGTCTTGCATGAACTGCATGTTTAAGATCTCCCCAGAGTGGCTCAATGATATTGAGGTCAGGAGACTGAGAGGGAGATTCTCTTAGGTAAAAAAGCGGTAAAAATCCCGTTATTGGGGTTTTTATCACATTTTGGGATGCTCTAAGCATCCCCCGCCAGGTTACCACGGCGGGGGGCATCGCCAGAAAAATCTGGCGATGCCCCATAGAAGCCTATGGGCTTCTACCACATCCCACCACTACTCCGCAACGACCTACTGCACAGACCCCCGCCGCCCCGCATCACCCCCTTACCTGTGACCTCCTCCCTGCACCGATCCTCTTCAGGGTGCAGGGAGGAGGAGAGCCCGGCGCAGCAGCAGCAATGCTGGGTAAGGGAGGGAGGGGGGAGCCGCTGGGACCTGCTGAGACCCGGCGACTTTCACCGCAAAGGACAGCTCTTAATGCAAGAGCTGTCCTTTCCCATAATTATCGCATATGTTACTGCATATGCGATAATTATGTATGCAAAGAGAGGCGAAGGGGGGCGGAGCTGAGCGGCGAATATTAGAGAATCTCGCCCTGAGTTGGCCACTCCAGAACCTTCACTTTATTCTGCTGTAGCCAATGACAGGTCGACTTGGTCTTGTGTTTTGTCCAAGTATGTCCCATGCGCAGCTTCCGGGCTGATGGGTGCCAATTTTCCTCCAGTGTTTTTTTTTTTATAACATGCTGCATTCATCTTGCTATCAATTTTGACCAAGGTTCCAGTGCCTTTATAACTCACACATCCCCAAAACATCAGCGATCCACCTCCATGTTTCACAATAGGAAGGGTGTACCTTTCATCATAAGCCTTGTTGACTCCTCTCCAAATGTAACGTTTATGGTTGTGGCCAAAAAGTTACATTTTGGTCTCATCACACTAAATGACTTTGTTCGAGAAGTTTGAGGCTCGTCTCTGTGCTGTTTGGAGTATTGTAAGCAGGATGATTTGTGGCGACTCGACCATGCAGCCAATTTTTCTTCAAATGCCTCCTTATTGTACATCTTGAAACAACCACACCACTTTTTTCAGAGATTCCTGTATTTAAGCTGAAGTTATTTGTGGATTTTTCTTTGCATCCCGAACAATTTTCCTGGCAGCTGTGGCTGAAATTTTTGTTGGTCTACCTGACCGTGATTTGGTTTCCACAGAATCCCTAATTGTCCACTTCTTAATTAGAGTTTGAACACTGTTGATTGGCATTCTCAATTGCTTGGATATCTTTACATCCCTTTCCTATTTTATAAAGTTCAATTACCTTTTACCACAGATCCTTTGATAAATATTTTGCTTTCCCCAAGAATCCATACACGTCAGTGCAGCACGGGATGAAAGATGCAAGGGTCTTTCAGGAGACCAGAAACTCACTGAGCTTTTACACACACACACACACACACACACACACACACATTTTACAAGCAAACAGATCCCAGGTGAGGATGGTTACCATTAGTAGCCATTCAAACCCGTTTGTGTCAACTTGTGTGCATATTATCAGGCCAAAATCTCCAGGGTATGTAAACTTTTGATCAGGGTCATTTGGGTAATTTCTGTTGTCATTATGATTTAAAAAGAGTAAACACAGTTGTATGACAATAAATGTCTTCACCCAACTACTACCCATGAGTGAAAGAAAAGTTTGCGAATTATCATTCATATTCTATGACAAATGGACAGAAAATCACAAATTCTGCTAGGTTATGTAAACTTATGAGCACAACTGTGTGTATATATATATGGACCCTGTTTTGTTCTCATACTGGTCTTATAACACCCTATGACTGACACCTGAAGTACAGTAGGTACGGCCAGAGGCCAGCTTTTCCATTCATCCCATACGATATCTTTAACATGAGAGGCTAGTAATTGGGCCTATGACCTGTTTTTTGTAAGGTGATCTTCTTAAGATAGGTCACTAACGATTCATTCATTTATAGGTATACTCCTCCTCCCTTTTTCAAGCGCCTAGTTTTACTCACGGGCCCTTATCTATGGACTTCCAACATCGGGTATGTCCGTTTACCTTATACTATGTTATATGTCTTTTCTCCTCTTCGTCATTCTTCCTCCTGCTTCTTCATTCATTCATTTTAGTAGAATTTATTGCATTTTACTTATGAGACACATGCTCTGGTTTACAGATTTTTTCTGAGATTTTCAAAGAAATTTTAAAGATTGGTTTTAGACCTAACATACCGCACATTCCTGGTATGTACAATATCTTCTTACTTTCAAAAAAAAAAAAAAAAAAAAAGATTTTTTAATATTCTGCTTATCTATGTATATTGCATCATATGTACATTATTCTTATGGCATTCTGTACTACCCACAGTGTACCCCTGAGGAAGTCTCTTCGGAGACGAAACGCGTCGGGTTGTTTCCATGCAGTTCAAAAGAATCTGAATTTGCGAATGTCACACCTATGTATTGTAAATAAATGTCATTGAAATGTCATTCTGTCGATTTGCTTGAAACCTGAGCACATAATAAGGTGGTGGGAATTTCAATAGCGCCCTCTACATCTCTTTTTGTGTCTTTGTCTTCATCTCCCACTAACAGGGGGGATTTTGTAGAGGTAGCCGCTATCTATTATTGGAAGAGCATTCAGGGTCAAATCCCCACGTGCACCATATATATACATATATATAGCGATCAAATGTCCATGTAGGATCCTGGTGGGGACCCCGAAAGAACAGGCGGCACTCACAGCTTAAAGGAAAAATTCTGTATTTAGCAGAAGTATACAAGCATCTGTCGACGTGACGTTTCTAAGCCTGAACGGCTTTGTCTTCAGGACGTGTGCTATGTAGAAAGTGCATAAAGTGCTGTGTACAAAGCACGGACATTTGATCGCTATCCCTACTATGAGGAAGGCACCCCAGCATTAACCCTTTTGATGAGAGTGCCGGACAAACCTTGCGCTATACATATATATATATATATTTTTTTTTTTTTTTACCCAATAGTTGTATGGCGCCAATATACAGAATATAAATGTCCAAATACAATAGATCCGCATCCAATGAAGCACATAGGAGAAGTCTTCCAACTATTATTTATTAGTCTTCACAGGATTGTTAAGGTAAAATCGCATGTAGATAGTTCCAACGTGTTTCGTCTCAAAGAGACTTCATCAGGGAATACAATAATCTCTCTCTCGAGAAAAGGCCACCAGAAGCACTTTTGGAGATTTTATTTTATCCGGATGCATGACCTTTGTCCATCTTATAGGTATAACCATTAAAACCATAAGGGAGGAGGCCAACTGGAATAATGGACCTACCAATATTTTAGACATCTTGTTGCCAATTTTTTATAATATGATAGAAAATGGATATATTAAGTTGAATAGGACACATTACACCTTGAACTAAAGGAGATTATTGGAGACATCACTAATAAGAAGCTGATAACTTCAATATAAGCGCTATGATCACACGCCGAAAGATTATTGTATTCCCTGAAGTCTCTTAGAGACAAAACGCGTTGGAACTATCTACATGCGATTTTACCTTAACAATCCTGTGAAGACTAATAAATAATAGTTGGAAGATTTCTCCTATGTGCTTCATTGGATGCGGATCTATTGTATTTGGACATTTATATTCTGTATATTGGCGCCATACCACTATTGGGTAAAAATATTGTGGTCTGTTTGTTTCCTATCCCTCAGGGAACATAGTGGAGAGGCTGCCTAACACCAAAGAATTAATTTTTAAAAACACAGGCTCAATAGCGATTTGGAGTATTGGGGATACATATATATATATATATATATATATATATATATATATATATATATATATATATATATACACTGTATATATACACAGTATATGCAATTTTAGGCTGGCACCCCATGGACTCCTATCAAATAACGACACTGGCATTTTGCAAAATTTTGGCCCTTTATTAGCCCATTGTCAGGCAGATACAAATGTATATGGAGGAGTCCATGGCGTGCCAGCTTAAAATCACATCTGTGTCCTGTGGCTCTGTTTATGGAGGAGTGAGAGCGCTGGCTATTCGGTATATATATATAAAGGATATATCTATCTATATATATATATATATATATATATATATATATATATATATATATACATACTGTATATTTCTTGAGCTTAGTTCTGGCACTCTCCCCTCTAATTTCAGCGAACCCTGATGCCCTCAGTAACATGTAGATGAACAGCAAGTACAAATTAATCCATACTGCGGCACTCCGCAGAATTTTAAAATAGTGTATTGGTGCAAAAAAAGCAAATACCAACATTTCGAGGCTGGAACACCCATTTGTCCAGGTGCAAAAATGTACAATTGTTCATTTTTGCACCTTGACCAAAGGGCGTGCCGAAGTCTTGATTATTTGAGTGCCACAGTCTGGATTTATTTCTATTTGCTGGTTGAGCGCAGCGAGCGCCGCGAGGGGAAGCGGATACCTGTGAAGCCCGCTAATGGACGTGTTTACCTGTGAAGGTATCCGCGTCCCCTCGCGGGGCTCGGTGGCTCGCTGCGCTCGCCACACAATTCTATTTTCAACTCCACGCCGACGTGGATAGTGGGGGTATGAAAAGGTCGTAGGACGCGTACCGCCGCCCCTCGCGGGCTCGATGCGCTCGCCACGCTTCGGGTTCACGTTGATCGTGGGGTGGCGTTAACAATTGTGGGGGCCATTTCACACTTCAGGGTGGCTATTTGGCCTCTGTGGCCCATTTAACATTGTTTCCTATGGAAAATCGGGTCAATTGAGGCCTTGAACAGGAAAATCGGGTCAATTGAGACATTTAACATTGTTCCCTATGGGAAATCGCGGGCATCGCGTCGGTCGCATCGCACCCGATTTTTAGTGCATTCAATGCCCGCGATGCCCGCAATTTTTTTACCTGCGATGCCCACGATCAAAATCGTGGGCGCCATGCTAGGTAAAGAGTACCAAAGAGAGGGAGTAGGCAGCGCTCCCAATGATATACACAACCAAGTGAATCAATAAAAAAGGACTATTTAATACATAATTAAATGAGTGTAAAGAAAAACATAATTAATTTTTTTTTTAAACATGGCAATTTTAGCAATGTGTGCACATCATTTAAATGACCCAGAAAACTGGTAAATAACCTGCACTGGACCAAGGCAGCAGTCCCATTAGGTGGAGTCCAATCGTCAGTGAGAGTTCCAAGTGTAGTTAGAGGGATCGGTCCAGAGAGATGGTTATTCGAACCAATCTTAAACCTCACAATGGTGGAGTCAAATTGGCAATGAGAGTTCCAAGTGTCATTGGAGGGATCGGTCCAGAGCGATGGTAGTTTGGATCAATCTTAAACCTCACAATGATACGACCAATTGGCATACTGTATTGCTTACAGATTCTCTGGCAGCAGGCAGCGGGGGCTTCTTTACAACAAACATGCCCCAGAGCTCCACAACCAGAGCTGGCTGCCTCCCTCTTGAAGCAATGCAAGTGATATTAGCTACTTTACCACAATACATGTTCGCAGCCTGCTCACACCTAGCAGTGTGGGTGGGGGGCATGGGGAGTGGCAGCGGGGGGCAGAGCCCATGGGAACGCCAAGCATTTCATGGGCGTTCCCATGAAAATGCTGGGCGTTCCCATGCAAATCACCTGGTGATGCGGGTGGGGGGGTGGGCAGCTGACATCAGCGGATGTCAGCTGCACACTCGCTGCATGCGGATGCCAGCTGCACACTCGCTGCAGCAAGTCAGCTGTCAGCGGCACACTCTGCGCCCTGCTCACAGATCAGAGGCACCATAGAGCCTGGAGAAATCTTTCAATGGTCTCCAACCATCAAAAGATTTCTGCCCCGCACTTAAGGCTGCAAATGGATGATTATGCAAATCATCCATTTGCAGCCGTGCAGGGAATTGCGGCATGCAAGTGAGGGGAAGCGGCCATCCCTGCAAGCGGCGTTTAGTCCACACGTAATGCTGCAAAATTTGCAGCGTTGCGTGTGGACCAGAATAAGGTCCATGATTCATAGGCATCGGCTAGTCACAGGTGCGAATAGTCACAGCCTGACACAACTAGTCATCACACACGCATTGCGTCTACATTGTAGGCTAATATTAAGTTTCATTACAACATATACATAGTAGTGCCTAAACATTTCACGTTTTTACATACATTGCATTTACAAGTGTTAATAAATGTTAAGACTTTTAAAAATGAGGGAGATGTGAAAAGATCTTTTATATTATGCATCAGCTAAATGCAATGTTGTCACCTTTATTCCTTTGTCCTTTGGTTATAGCACATGAATGGTGATTTAGATTCAGCAAGCAATGATGAAAAAAACATAAAAGACATTATCTATCACTTTTATATTCATGATACATACGGGTGGCTAAAGGACAGTTCGCTACCATCAAATTTTATATTTCTATGTTTGATATGTGAAACATGCCCTGTCTTAATGCTAAAATTCAAATATGGATGTTTCATCCTGGGAAGGAGAGATAATTGATTTGACTCTATTATGTCCTAAAGATTGTTTGGTCTCCATGTGATAGATGTGAGGCAGAGAATCCCTGCATGCTTTCTAATTCTATCTGCACCTATTAGTTGAATGGTTATTCATAATGAACTGAGCTGGCAGTGTCTCTGAATGGCCATAAAATGCATCCATTTCTGATACGACAGAAGCAATGCCAGATGTACATTCATTTCTCAACTCTTCTGCTTGCCTGGCTCAACTGCCAAATGCTGAACACCTTGTTATATATACGGTAGAGATAAGAGGCAGATTTCTTTAGAGATTCATTAGTGATCTTTCAGACTGAAGAAGTATTTCATGTCTGCGTCTGGCAAAAATGTGTAGTCATAATCTCTATATTGCCAACATATATAAAAATTAGACAATTGACTCTGTCAATACTGTAAGTGTAATAACCATCATTCCCGCCAAGCCTGCCAAACCATCAAAATATGTTTTACTGACAATCTTAGGAAATCCATAGATGACCTTCAGTTTTTACTGACATGTTATTTATGAAACACAAAAATGTTACAGTTTAATATACATGCTTTAATCACATTTGTCCATGGACTTAAATATGCTATGCATATCATTTAGACGTGATAATATAGTACCGATAAAGAGGGGTATTTAATGACCCTGATGGCGAGCTATGATGGTCTACCTTGTCTGTTCCCTGAGGCGAGGTGGAAACGCTGACTGTCGACATTAAAACGGCGGGACTTGCCACAAAATGCAGCGGACTCGAACAGGGAAAAGAATGAAAACAAAATATTCACAAATCGGTGGCTTACCAACACAGATATAATCCAGATAATAGATAAATCATTTAATAAATAGGAAAATATCAATTATAGACCATCAGTTACTCGTCTAAGTACAGTTGTGCTCATAAGTTTACATACCCTAGAAGAATTTGTAATTTTCTGGCCATTTGTCAGAGAATATGAATGATAACTCACAAACTTTTCTTTCACTCATGGTTAGTGGTTGGGTGAAGACGTTTATTGTCAGACAACTGTGTTTAATATTTTTAAATCAAAATGACAACAGAAACTACCTAAATGACCCTGATCAAAAGTTTACATACCCTGGAGATTTTGGCCTCCTAACAGACATACAAGTTGACACAAACGGGTTTGAATGGCTACTAAAGGGTAACCATCCTCACCTGTGATCTGTTTGCTTGTAATCAGTGTGTGTGTGTATAAAAGGTCTGTGAGTTTCTGGTCTCCTGAAAGACCAGTGCTGCATTGACATGTCTGGATTCTGAGTCATGAGGAAAGCAAAAGAGTTGTCAAAGGATCTGTGGGAAAAGGTAATTGAACTGTATAAAACAGAAAAGGGATATAAAAAGATATCCAAGCAACTGAGAATGCCAATCAGCAGTGTTCAAACTCTAATTAGGAAGTGGAAAATGAGGGATTCTGTGGAAACCAAATCATGGTCCAGTAGACCAACAAAAATTTCAGCCACAACTGGCAGGAAAATTGTTCAGGATGCAAAGAAAAATTCTCAAATAACTTCAGCTGGAATACAGGACTCTCTGAAAAAAAGTGGTGTGGTTGTTTCAAGATGTGTACAATAAGGAGGCATTTGAAGAAAAATGGGCTGCATGGTCGAGTCGCCAGAAAAAAGCCACTACTAAGCAAATGCCACAAATCATCCTGCTTACAATACTCCAAACAGCACAGAGACAAGCCTCAAACTTCTGGAACAAAGTGATTTGGAGTGATGAGACCAAAATTGAACTTTTTGGGCACAACCATAAACGTTACATTTGGAGAGGAGTCAACAAGGCCTATGAAAGGTACACCATTCCTACTGTGAAACACAGAGGTGGATCGCTGATGTTTTGGGCATGTGTGAGCTGCAAAGGCACTGGAAACCTGGTCAAAATTGATGGTAATATGAATGCAGCATGTTATCAGTAAATACTGGAGGAAAATTTGCACTCATTAGCCAGAAGCTGCGCATGTAAGGTACTTGGACGTTCCAACATGACAATGATCCAAAACACAAGGCCAAGTTGACCTGCCATTGGATACAACAGAATAAAGTGAAGGTTCTGGAGTGGTCATCTCTTTCTCCTGACCTCAATATCATTGAGCTGCTCTGGGGAGATCTCAAACGTGCAGTTCCTGAAAGACAGCCCAAGAATTTACAGGAACTGAAGGCTTTTTGCCAAGAAGAATGGGCAGCTTTACCATCTGAAAAAATAATGAGCCTCATCCACAACTACCACAAAAGACTTCAAGCTGTCATTGATATTAAAGGGGGCAATACATGGTATTAAGAACCGGGGTATGTAAACTTTCACTCATGGTTAATTGGGTAGTTTCTGTTGTCATTATGATTTAAAAAGAGTAAACACAGTTTTTTTTTTTTACAATAAATGGCTTCACCCAACCACTAACCATGAGTGAAAGAAAAGTTTGTGAGTTATCATTCATATTCTCTGACAAATGGCCAGAAGATCACAAATTCTGCTAGGGTATGTAAACTTATGAGAACAACTGTAGATTACAAGTAATACCTTCAAACAATTTAAGAATGTGAGACTGCGATTGTTCATCCAATGTATTAAAAAAGGATTCCCATTTTTTTTTCCGGTCTATCAATATATAAACTTCAAACCAATTTTTTTTAACATCTGATAAAGTGGAGCTGAGTTTTGCGTCTAATGAATAAAAAAAAAGTTTTAAAAAATATTAATAATGACAACCAATAATCTAAGTTTAAATACTCTATCAGAGCCTAAATTCCCATTTTAAAAATTGCCACATGGATCATGAATGAAATGTGTAGAAAACAGAGATAATAAATTGCATCACTATATGCCAGGATTTTCTAATTTTACTACATTCTCATACACAGTTGATAAAGTACAGTAGCATGAGACATTGCTGAATGCCAAGTTTTAATTAAAAGTAGAAGTGTTTTGTGTCTGGAGACTGCAGCTACATAAGTACAAGAGGGGTGGTTTGAGGGCATATGGAGATATATGTGTATACGTATATGTATATGTATATATATATATATATATATATATATATATATATATATATACTCACATCCAATCCCCTGTTGGGGAATAACAGCACTCAGGAGACGTACAGCTTTAGATTAATGACTTGTATTAAGCATGGAGAATGTTTCGGGGGTATGAGCCCCTTCGTCAGCTCCATCCTACAGCCTGTAGGAAGAGGTATATGTGTGTGATTATAAGAGGTGGAGCTGCCATCAAAGTTTTTATGTGCAGATATAGCAGCCGCCATCTAGGTCATGACTAGTCACACCCGCAATCTGTTTGCATATAGTTGCACCTACAATTAATGGTGCGCACAAAGGTGCAACGAGTCACATCCAAGCTGCATTCAGTTGTTGCTAAGATTAGTATGCATGTGTGTGTGCATAGCAGCTACAATGGTGGCTTTTACATCTGTAAACTGAGGTGACTGAGGCAGGGCTAGAGTATGACAGAACTTGGGCCAGATGTACTAAGCTTCAAAAGTGATCAAATGGAGAGTGATGGAGTGATAAACAGCCAACCAATCAGCTCCTGCCTGACATTTTTCAAACACAGTCTGTGACATGGCAGGTAGGAGCTGATTGGCTGGCTGTTTATCACTCTCCATTTTATCACTTTTGAAGCTTAGTACATCTGGCCCCTTATCTGGTAGATTGACATATAATAACACCCACCCCCACAGCTGTCTCCAATATCAGCCACCAATTGTCAAATTTCCCACCGCATGAAAGTCAGCACCCCTACCAAAGCCCCATTATATGCTGCCCCTTTCTATCCCATATCATGTCTACTATCTGCCACTCTGCTTATATCACTATATCACTATCTGCCAGCCCCTTTTTGCCACCCCACACTCGCAGCCAGGACTTACATCAAAGCACTCCAAAAGTAGGCAATAATGATGGCCTTAATGGTGTGAATGCTAGCAAGTGAGTGCAGCCCGCAGCAGGAGTTCACATAAGCCCATTATTGCAACCATACCATATATGAGGATGAGGAGGAGGAGGAGGAGAAGATGAACCAGGAGCCACTCTGGGGTAGAAGGGAAAGCAAATGCTGGGTGCCCATTGGAGCTGCATGCCCTGACTGGGTGCGTGTGTTAATGTTCTTTCTCACAAAAGACACAACATTATTCGATACGGTGAAATATGCATTATCATTATTGATTATTGAAGAAAAATTTGATGCACTGTATTCTTACTTGCTTACTCTCCCAGAATGCCATATTTGGTAGAGTAGGCAAGTAAGACTGCCCACTTGTCTACTCTCCCATGGCTCCTATATTTGTACTGGGTTTTGCATTATTGTTATTTTAAATTCCATGGGCAGAGTTGCCAGCCCATAAATCATTGCTTCTGTTTAGTGTTGTTGGGATAGGTCTGGGAACACCCAAAGTCAAAATCTCACAGTAAATGATGTGAAAATTTGCAGTTAAATATGAAATGCTCAAAATATTTTGTTGCATAGTTTTGAAAATGTAGCTTTTCACAACATAGAAGTGTAATGCCTGCAACCTACTGTAATGCATTGTTGCAGACATTCAAATTCTATGTATAACTATTTGTGACTGTACTTTAAATGATATACTGTAACAAACAACATTAACAAACTAAAGGTGCCCATACACGGTTCGATGATCGCACCCGTTATGGGCATTGATCGCAACGCAAGGCATGCATTTTGCATGTGATTTGCTTGCGATGCGATCAGAAGGCAGTACAAAAAGTATGTGCAGCACATACTTTTGTACTGTGTGATGCGTTGCCCGCGGGAGCATGCATCGCATCACATCACAACACACGGTGCTATCGCACTGTGTATGGGCACCTTAAGAATTTGAAAACAGTTTAGAGGTTCTACCTTCTGTTAAACTGGGGAATTTCTGTACAGACAAGGGACATGGCATCACAAATTCATAGGATCATTATACAAGCATACACTGTACTTCCCAGTATGCCAAAAGGCACAGTACATTAGCATGAGGAAATGTCATTACCGTTCCATAGGCAATGAATATTAAGCCTACCCACCATGACCAATGAACTTCAGAAATGTATATATTTCTATAGGCATTGAATATTAAACCTACCCACCATGACCAATGGGCTTCATAAATTTATTTTTATTAGTTAGAATGCTCAACATCTGCCCAACTTTGCATGACCAATAGCTCAATAGCTATTATTGTATAATCATAATGCAGTCATATTGTTACATGCTCATATTCTGCATGTGTAGCATACAATATAGTAAAGAAGGACATACTGAGATCTATAACCAGTAAACAAAATAAGGGAAGTTGTACTGGCCAATTGATAAGTAATAGAAACTATAGCAAGTAATGGACAAAATAAGCCAGGATCAAAACAAACATGTTACCCTAGTAATTATCAATGACTAGCAACTGTTATTATACTGAAAGCATTGGTGAGCTCACTTATTTCCTAGGAAAGCATTTTGACAAAGTGATTGAAAGTCAACTAGAAACAAATCTGTCAACACTTGATATTCATGATCAAATCCAGTCTGGAATAGCTCTGTCATGTGTGCTTAAGGGCTATTTCACACGCTCCGGCTCAGGTCGGGCGCCAAAATGACAAATGCCCAAAATCTATGCCGGACAAGTAAATTACAATGGACATGTGTCCTTTCACACAGGCAGGTCACACCATCTTGCAGCCGGAGCTATCCACTGGAAAGGGCAGCTGCTGAGCCGTGGCCATCCTGCCCTATCATGCCAGTGTATACAGAGAGAGATAAGGCCTTCTTTGGTATGCAGTTTTAGCTATCCCCCACCCCAACCTGATGTCACTGTAATTCCCACACCCAAATTTACACTACACCAACTCAAGGAGCTGTTGCATATGAAAGGAACAATTGAACAGATGGCTGTGCCACTGTAACTTTCTGATGGTACCATACCCATGCCACAATCATTATATCATACATGCCAGTTTGCGAGTCCCTGAGCACCCAAACATTTGTGTTTAGAAGCATTACAAGGGGGCTAAATGGATATTAGCCTAGGGCACCTGGAAAGTTTAATCAGGCTCTGTTTTTCTCTTTTCATTTTACTGACCTACTGACTTTAAAAGCCTGACATACTGTATCTATTGTCCAAGACACATGAAAAAACGTCTGACTACTTACTGCTCCATTTGCTTACTTAGACCTATGTCTAAAGTGACCAGACGGTTGATTGTCCTGTCTTGCAGCAAATTATCCTGTCTTGTCATCACAGGTGAACCACCCCAAATCTTCCTGAGGGACTGGGGTGTGATAATTCTGAGGACCCTTGCCAGGACATATTTTATATGTGTGTTTTTGAACAAAGTTTTACCATCTTTTTTTATTTGTTTTTGCACTTCCAATAAATGTACTTGGATCTTGGAGTTGCTTGTGTTCCATTCCTGCTTATAGAGCCTGGTGAATGGTTATCAAGAGCAAAGAAACCTTTTGACGAACATAGGGCACTGGCTGCAGGTAAGATCTTAATTATATGAGAGGGATTGTGAGCTAATGAAAATCAAAGATGCCTTTATGTGAATATAGGACCTTTTGAAAAGGTCAGTTAAATGGGACCAAGTACCAAGCCTATGTGAACTTGGTTGGGACATATTATTGACCACCCTCCTTTCTTCTGTGTTTTCCCATACAAGATGAGAGGAGTTTCCAGTGTGTCCTTCTAAAAAAAAGAGACAGCACGCCTGGGTTTACCACCATCTTTTTTGTGCATATGAGTTCTGGGGAATGGTAATTCCAAGTGGTATTCGGGGCTGCAGACTCGGGGCGCTGTATTCCTTCTATTTTAATCGTTGTTATATGTCTAAAGTGCTATTAGCAGTACATAGAATCTGCCTTGCTTCATTTGAGGAACTGCAACTCTGTGGAAGACATACCGGCTTACCCAGCATTTCATTACTGTACTAAAAAATACATCCCAAATGCTTAGCTCTCTTTATTGCAAATTGTTAATGTTAATGTTATAGTGGTACAAACAATACTGGCATTACAAAATGGTACAAAGTGATCCCGCTGATTAAGAAATTCTGACTTTGCTAATTCACACTCTCATACATGCTGAATAAAATGCGTATTGCTGTCTTACACTTCTTCATACTGTTACATATTAAAACTTAACAGAGATTTTTTTTTTTTTACAGAAGACTCAATGTCACAATATAACACCATTTATTACTTTTGTCCACAGTCAGCAAAGTGATCCTGTTGTCCATGTACAGTGCTTGTCAATGGGCGTTCAGTTATGCTATAGCACCACATTATTCACCACTGAAAGTTTACCCTTGGAGCTGTATTCACAGTTTGTGCTAGGTGATCACAGCTGGCAACTTAAATGAGTACGTTAATTGTACACCTTATCACCCTTTCCAGCACTGTCTCTTCCGTGGTTTTGACTTGATTAACAGGTGACTGGTTTAGACAAACCAACAAATGAATAGTGAAAAAGAAGAAAAATGAAAAATATATTTAATGATTGCTGCACCTTAAATAGTTCAACCTTGTTTGTTCTTAAGTTTATAAGATAAATGCATCTCTGTTTAAATTGTATTAAGGTCAAGTAACAGTGTAATCAATAACATATTAGTTTTTTGTGTGTTTTTAGCAGGGGCTTGGGGAAGCCGGCATTGTGGGGATGCATGGTCTCTGCAGATTCCAATGGGTCTGGCCATCCATTTGGATAAGCTGAAAATGTCCCTCCAGAAATGGCTGCCACCTTGAAGGAGACAGATGCTAGAGGTCAAACTGGACAGATGGATATATGCAACAGGTGTATATTGCTACCCGAAGGTTAAAAATTCAGGGAAGAATTGTTTTAAATGTCAACATAATCTATATTTAGATAAGAGTTAAGTTATGATGCAATTGTTTTGCATCTTTGCAACTAGTGTAGATGTCTCGCATTAAGATGCATGCCTAAACAAGTGTACACAAATATGGCTATTGAATATAGAGTCCCTTGTAGAGCAGGTAGTGCACAACTATGCGTGCTCCTGGGTGGTGAGATGGAGGTAGAAAGGAAGGCAGTCTCATGGGTGTATTAGTGAATGTGACTATGTTCACAAAGAAAGATCCCCAGAGATCATGTTTCTAGGTAATTAAGAAGGAAAAACTTAAGCTGGCCATACATCAGAAAGATCGATCTTAAGATCAATTGCGATCATGATTGTGTACAATTTCCCTTGAAATCCCCAGCAGTCCTTGGTGGTTTTTGGACATACAATCTACTCACAATCCATCATACAATCCATCATACAATCCATCTGCTGCATGATTGTGTACACAAGATGTGCACACAATCTGTATACAATCCATCATACAATCAGTCATACAATCCATCTGTTGATAGATTGTATGATTGTGTACACAAGATGTGCACACAATCTGCATACAATCCATCTTACAATCAATTAAGATTGTATGATTGGGTACAATATCTTTCTAAAGTATGGCCACCTTAAGTAGGACATATGCTGTTACACGTGTCAATGGTGTGGGTGCGCCAATGGGGGAGTATTTTTTACCATCAAAGCAGTTGTTGTACTGTTTATGCACACTGAAAGAGGGTGTCTCAGTGCTTGTACTTGCCATTGCATGTTGTTGAAAACACACAGTGAAAACATAATATACTATATAAAAGCTGGCATCACACTTGCTCTATAGACCCCAACATGTTTAACCTTAAAAATATAAATTTATAACTATCTTTAATAGTGAAATTGGAATAACAATCTGAGATATTTGAACTTTGACCATTGTATTCATTGTCTAAATAATAAAAAAAATGTATATATATGTAACAAAAAAAAAATATAAAAAAAAAATATATATTACATTTAATTGTACCCAGCTGCTAAACATTAAATGGCGAACCTCAAATGTTACATTAGAATAGAATACTGTTGACGTGTGTCAAGGTTTTAACAGGTAGCAACTTCCTCCATGCCTTTCACTTAACAATAGTTTATAGATAAAGACAGTCGGTTTGCATTTGGCTAACAAGTATAATTTTATTATTTCTGCAAAAGGTTTAGTATTGTACTGTTTACAAATCCCTCTGAAATCACTGTTTGTGGTCTGCAATGATTTAGGGACTATTATGAGACAATAGAAAAATAATATAATATATATGTAATTGGTCGTGACACGATTTTCACTTTTCCTATTAGAGAAAAAAAACGGTATAGTATAGGCAAAATAAGTTTTCATCATTTCTACAGTATATCTACACTATAAAACATAGTCAAGGAGTAAATATCAACTAAAAAATTAAGAGATGATGTTGCCCGTAACAACTAATCAATTTTTATCAATCATTATTCTATTGAATCCTAGAAAATTATAGACGGAATATGATTAGTTGCTCAGGTCTGTTAATTTTTAGAAGCTGTGGTAAGTTTACCGCACATAGGGCTATTTACTAAGATCAAATGCGTATGAATGCCCCAAATCGTACCCATTCAATCCTATTTGTTATTTGAGGTGGGGATCCAGCACATTTACTAATTTTGTCCCCCATATTTTTGGAACCGGGATCAGTCCAAGAGCCTTGTGCTAGGATTTGAAATACAAGGGGACCCTGCTCCTTTTGTTTCCTGTATTTCTGAAACCAGGACCAGTGTAGGACTGATCTGTGCGTTGCTACAGGGTTGGCCGGTCGACCATATTTGGCTGCCGTTAATCTCGGCAGCCAAATACGAATGACTACACCATCGGGAAATATGAATCCTGAGAACTCGGCAACTATGTATATTTGACAGATCTTATATCGAAAATACTGGCAAATCACAGGCTGAAGCCGTTCGTAATGATTTGTACTGCATGAAAGTAGTATTTAACAATAAAGTATAATAAGGCTTTAAAGCAAGGTTGTAAAGAAAAATGATGAATGTATCTGACACTTTTCAACAGACAATGTGGTCAGTTTCTAAGCATTGGGAGCAATATAATGGTAAAAGTAATATCAATCAACTAACCGCATGACGAAAAAACATCATGTAAAACCATTTATCCTTGATAAACGATGTTAAAACAAAAAAACATTAAACAAGTTAAATTAAACAAAATTCAATTTCTTAATACACTTTTTATTACATAAAGTTGTGCGTATTTAGTTCTCACATCCACCTTTAGAAGGAAACTAGTTTTCCTTGGAAACTGGTTTCCTTCTTGTACTAGACTGAATATTTTTTATATATGAGAGCAATTGATCACTGTTTGCAAGAATTCCTCCTTATACAGAACGGCTTAAACCCTGCATCAATTCACTCTCTGCAGTCACTAGTTTAGTGCATTTATTGGGGTCATGGAATTACTAGTGATTTTTGTGCCTGATTCTCCATATGTCTTAATAAGGGTCACAGATGTAAATGTTAATTATATTTCAGCACATTATTCGAAGGCTAAGGTGATGACTGCAGAGCAGATAAGTTAATTAGAGTCTCTGTGAAACTCTCCACTTCTCCCCACTGGATTTATATATTTTTCTCATGCTTTAGACTCCTCAGCAATTAAATGTCTGGTTGTTAAAAATCAACGAGTGTCTTAAAAGTGTACTAACAAACATCACAAAAACTATACTGCTCTAGATTGTCACAATGCACTATGTATTTAAATACATACACATGCATTACGGCACAAAAGTGAACTCACTGAGGGGAAGATTTATTAAGCTCGGTGAAGTGATAAAGTATCTGGTTTCTATCACCGGATATAAACCAGCTCCTACCTGTCATTTTTCAAACAAAGCCTGTAACTTAACAGTTAGGAGCTGATTGGCCGGTGATAAAAACCAGGCACTTTATCACTTCACCGAGCTTAGTAAATCTGCCCCTCATTCACTAATCTTTCCATTAAAAAAATGCACACACACACACACACACACACACATATATATCTAACACATTTACTGATATTAAAATATGAGTAGTCACATCCAATGGTCTTACTTAGGTTTCATGGTCATTACCTGCTCTGTGCTATGGGGTCGGGCAGCTAAGAGGGCCATAAGCTGCTTGGTCTTGATGTAGCTGCCACACATACAAGATCCACAGTTAGCATGGAGCATACTAAAGTCCTTTTTTTGTGACAGCAACCATCACACAGCATGTGATGCCCATAATGCCTGGGACACAAGAAAATATATATATATAAAGATATGTGTAGACTGTATAGAGGGGGATGTATTTGGGTAGAAAAGTGTCTAAATTTGCAAAATCAGTCCAATTGATCTATAGCACAAATTTCTCAAAATTTTCAGCCCTGCTTCTCCACATCTTTTGTTTTGCTCTAGTCTTTAGGGGATTGACTACCCCCACATAGCAGCTGCTTAGTGGAGTCCAACCGGCCAAGCGCCACCACCATCACCCCCTCCGGATCTTAGACTGTGTCTTGTTGTACTCCGATAGAGGTAGTGAAGAGGAGGTTTTTTCAGAGAAGCAAACACTGAAAAAGTGATTGTTACAGTATGTAGGATGAAAAACAGAATAAAGATTTAAGGATTGCAGTGCTTGGGTGAGAACATAATGATCCACAGTATCATATACATACATGGTCACATAGTAGATTGAAAAAAGACATAAGTTTATAAAGTTCAACCTATAAGATCTCCTGTGGTATAAATGACCCTGAAAAAGTTACTGCCTATGAAACATACACCAGCATCCCCGTCTACCCACATGGTTATCCTATTTATTGCTGAGTATACTATAGTACCTTATGAATTATATTTATTTCCCTGTATACTTTTCTCGTCTAGAAATGTATCTAACCCTTTTTTAAACGTATCCTTCGAGTCAGCCATCAATATCCTTTGAGTCAGCGGAAAGGGGGAAAATGCAGTTTAACGTTGATAAATCTAAAGTAATTCATTATGGGAACAAAAATGAACAAGCTACTTATAGGCTAAATGGAGTTATTATAGGGAATTCTGCTATAGAGAAGGACTTGATGGTCATCATAGATGAAAAAATTGCCACTAAAGGAATCCTATAGATATGATTTACTCATGTCAGTAGTTACAAGTCGAATAGGTTGAACGCGATGGACTAACACCTTTTTTCAACCTTAATGTATCAACCTGATACAGTAATATTAACTTTATTTACTGCACGATTGTTGTAGCTGCAAAAAAAGGAAATATCTCTCATTTCATTATTTGTAGAGTACATTTAAAGTAAAAAGTCTCTGTTTGCCTAGCTAATTAAAACACTTGTTTTTTTATTGTGTGTACTTTGAGAACAGTTGCCTGCCCTTTCTTAACTAAAAGTAGTCCAACATGCATTCAGGAGCAATTGCCTGGTGCACAGGATATAAAGAGAAGTCCTATCATAATCTGTTCGAACAGATTGGCATTTCAAGCACAGTACATTGCCCTGGATGGCACTGCCACCTGCTCTAATTGTTATTTTCATATCATGCCAACTTGGGATAGCACACTCATTAAATAAGAGAACTGGGCATCTATAAAAGCAAATATCTGCAACCCAATGGCTCTAGAAACAAAAAGCTTTAAACAAGTAAGGCCATGGTATATACTCAGAACATCAGAATGAATAAATGTTTTCTTTATGGGGTAACTGGTGTTCAGGTATTAGGGCACCTAATGCGCTAATTAATTTTATATGCTATGGCACAGTGTAAAATGTAATGTTTAGACTATTAGCATATCGCTATATTCAGATATCTAAATCCAGTCTGCATAAACCAGGAATTTTGCCATATTTCGGGGCACAAGTGGGTTCATTACCAGTGCCAAATTACCATTACCTTTGATGTTGAAGGGTCAAATACTTAAATGTGTTTCAATTGTTTGCAACTTTTAGAAAGCCAAGAGATAAGAACATTATTCAGACGGAATGGGATCATTCTTCAGACTGCATTTAGGTCTACAGTCATTAGGTCTACCCCACTAGGTCGACTGGCAGGAAGGTCGACCTGACTTAAGGTCGACATGGGCCAAGGTCGACATGACTTAAGGTCGAATTTGCGTAAAGGTCGACATGAGGAAGGTCGACTGGTCATAAGGTCGACATGGGTTTTTCACTGTTTTTTGATCCGAATGTCGACACAGTCGACATGGACACAGTTGGCAATGAGAATCGGACCCTCGCTTCACTCGCGATGCTTCGGGCACGGTGCCTCACTGCGCTCGGCACACTATTTTATTCTCCCACCACGCCCTAGTGGATGGTAGGGCATGAAATACCGCCTGTCGGCACATGTCGGCTCAAAAAACAGTGAAAAACCCATGTCGACCTTATGACCAGTCGACCTTCCTCATGTCGACCTTTATGCAAATTTGACCTTAAGTCATGTCGACCTTGGCCCATGTCGACCTTAAGTCAGGTCGACCTTCCTGCCAGTCGACCTAGTGGGGTAGACCTAATGACTGTAGTCCTAAGTTCATTCTAATAGATGACCGCATCCCATTCAGACATTATATTGCGCAACAACGCGGTAAGCGAAGTCACGCCTATAAGGCAACCGCATCCATTCAGACAGCCTAACACACAAAAGGGAGTGGCGTGGTAATGCACGTACGCTACCGTGTGCGGATGGAACTCACAAAGTTTGCACGGTCTTCCTGCGTGTGGACGGCCAGACAGCCGACCAAACTCCTTGTTTAACAAGGCCCAGCAGGATTCCACACGGAACTCATGCTCAAACCCATTAACCAATTACCCAAAGTGTATGTTGGTTATTGCATAAGATTAACTAATTGGCTTCCTCAATTGCCAAACAAAATACTGATATGTAAATCCATGAGAAGACATACAGTATGTGTGTAATGTGATGAGAGCATCACGGTTGTATTTGCATTGAAGTATGTGAGTTGACACATGTCATCTTTTTGTAATTGTGTGTAGTATTGGGCTAACATGCCTAAAGAACTTGTGTTTTAAGGTTTCAGTAAGCGATTATGCTCATAATAGCATTCATGAATAGTGGTTCATTTCTATGTTAAAGCAGTGAAATATACAAGCGATAGGAAGGCACGCAGAGTAGTGTAAAAGGTTAAACTTCCAAAGTATGCTTCCTGTGTTGTTGCCATGTAGGTAGTTAATTGATAAATGAGAGAAACATCTATGCTGCCAGGGTGTGTATAGCGTGCAGCTGAATGTTTTTAGCCATTGTGCATTATGATTGCCAGGGCGAATGCGGGCCCAATCATGCGGCTGGTGATCGGCTGGTGATTGGCTGGTCAACAAAGTTTGAGACTTGCTTTTTTCTTAAGAGTGTTTCTCATGTGAGCAGCTCCGACCGCTCGGAGACTCATGCGAGGCGTATGCCCACCACTTATTGCCACCACCCACATGCACACCCTGGTTAATGCCCAGTTTTGATGCCACGCCCAGTGATATGCTCACATTACGCCCACTTTGTCCGACCATGCATGGCAGAGTTAATTTGTTCACTGTACAAGGATGTGGATGACCGCACATGCACATAGCATACAGTACGCATGCGCAGTGGGCTAAAAAATGCGCTCCATCCGAACTCTTATCCATCCGACTCAATCAGAATAAGGGCCTTTATGATGTACTGCTAATTTTCATGTTTAAATGATCATTTTTAATGTTTAAATATAGAAGCCCCAACTACATAAGCTGCAGTAAAAGAGTATTGTGTGTGTTGTACTTCAAGAAGTAGTAAGGGATTTTGAACAGATTCTACTGTATGAAGGGAATTCAATTGGTTTATCACCACTCATTCTGCTGTCTATAGTGATGGGAAATTGCAGAGCAATATTGAATTGCTTGTTTTAATCGTACTGATCGCTCTAAGTATACATAGTGATATACTTAATCACACATAGTAATTAAACCTGACCAAACTAACAGGCCTGGCAGGAAAAGTTCAGATTGAGCGCTTACATGGGTCCCTTTTTGCTCACTTCAATTCACCATCCCAGGATGGGAGCTGAAATGCAGGCACCAGTAGCTGATCGCTCTCCACTGGAGCTCCAAATTAATAACTCTGTTAAGGGCCCCATACATCAGCAATTAATTGTGACAATTTTCAGATATGGAGATGATTGCCACAATTAATTTTAGATGTGTGGGCTCCCCCTTTAGGCAATCCCAATCAAAATCGCCAATCGATTGCTTAATCAGGTTTTTAAACATGCTTAATAATCTGGTATTATCTGCAGATCTTTTTTTATATGTGTGGGCATTCCCAATTCATCTTCTTCATCTATTAACATTATGAACAGCTGAAATGACAATCGATTGGGCAATTTCCAGATATGAAGATGCAATCTTTAGATGGAAAAATCTGCCGATCACTGATATAAATCTGTAATGTGTGGGCAAAGTCAGATAGATTGTAAAATCCATTTATCTGGCCAAAAAAGCCCTGTAGCTGGAAATCCATAAATTGTGATTGCTGATGTATGGGGCCCATTTTTAGTTCTCCTTTGCTGGCTGCTAGCATGCTGTCATTTGAATTCCTCACTATGAGCCTTTGAATAGAGTTCTGATATCAGATACATATATTGCCTTGTAAATAACAGGACTGATCATTGATAGATTGTTCTTAAAAAAATATAAAATATATTTTTTTATTACACAGCTGCCATGCTATATGGCACACCTGATGGTGGTATACCCTACAACTGTGATGTCTCCACTTTACAGTCATATGATAACCTCTAAGAGGAATACAAGATAACTAAAATGCTTGATGCATGTATTATGCCTCGTCAGGGTAGATTGTAATACACCTGCACAGGGTAGAATTAGCTAAATAAAATAAATAAAGCATTACATTTACATGGTCAGGGTACAATGATCTATAAAGAAACTTTAAAGCCGCAATCGTACTGTACATAGATTTTCCTTTTTCTTTAACAAATGTCTGCTATACATGTACACTATAACAGCAGACGGTACTCTATAACAGCACACATGTTACTCTATAACAGCACACAAGTTACTCTATAACAGCAGACATGTTACTCTATAACAGCGGACATGTTACTCTATAATAGCACACATGTTACTCTATAACAGCAGACATATACTCTATAACAGCAGACATGTTACTCTATAACAGCGGACATGTTACTCTATAATAGCACACATGTTACTCTATAACAGCAGACATGTTACTCTATAACAGCAGACATGTTACTCTATAACAGCACACATGTTACTCTATAACAGCACACATGTTACTCTATAACAGCACACATGTTACTCTATAACAGCAAACATGTTACTCTATAACAGCAGACATGTATTCTATAACAGCAGACATGTTACTCTATAACAGCAGACATGTTACTCTATAACAGCAAACATGTTACTCTATAACAGCAGACATGTACTCTATAACAGCAGACATGTTACTCTATAACAGCAGACATGTACTCTTTAACAGCGGACATGTTACTCTATAACAGCAGACATGTACTCTATAACAGCAGACATGTTACTCTATAACATCAGACATGTACTCTATAAAAGCAGACATGTTACTCTTTAAAAGCAGACATGTTACTCTATAACAGCAGACATGTTACTCTATAACAGCAGACATGTACTCTTTAACAGCAGACATGTTACTCTATAACATCAGACATGTACTCTATAAAAGCAGACATGTTACTCTTTAAAAGCAGACATGTTACTCTATAACAGCAGACATGTTACTCTATAACAGCAGACACGTTACTCTATAACATCAGACATGTTACTCTATTACAGCAGACATGTTACTCTATAACAGCAGACATGTTACTCTATAACAGCAGACATGTACTCTATAAAAGCAGACATGTTACTCTATAACATCAGACATGTTACTCTATAACAGCAGACATGTTACTCTATAACAGCAGACATGTTACTCTATTACAGCAGACATGTTACTCTATAACAGCAGACATGTTACTCTATAACAGCAGACATGTACTCTATAAAAGCAGACATGTTACTCTATAACATCAGACATGTTACTCTATAACAGCAGACATGTTACTCTATAACAGCAGACATGTTACTCTATTACAGCAGACATGTACTCTATAAAAGCAGACATGTTACTCTATAACATCAGACATGTTACTCTATAACAGCAGACATGTTACTCTATAACAGCAGACATAGATTAACATGTCTGCATTTATAGAGTATATGTCTGCTGTTATAGAGTAACATGTCTGCTGTTATAGAGTAACATGTCTGCTGTTATAGAGTAACATGTCTGATGTTATAGAGTAACATGTCTGCTTTTATACAGTACATGTCTGCTGTTATAGAGTAACATGTCTGCTGTTATAGAGTAACATGTCTGCTGTAATAGAGTAACATGTCTGATGTTATAGAGTAACGTGTCTGCTGTTATAGAGTAACATGTCTGCTGTTATAGAGTAACATGTCTGCTTTTAAAGAGTAACATGTCTGCTTTTATAGAGTACATGTCTGATGTTATAGAGTAACATGTCTGCTGTTAAAGAGTACATGTCTGCTGTTATAGAGTAACATGTCTGCTGTTATAGAGTAACATGTCTGCTTTTAAAGAGTAACATGTCTGCTTTTATAGAGTACATGTCTGATGTTATAGATTAACATGTCTGCTTTTATAGAGTATATAACAGCAGACATGTTACTCTATAAAAGCAGACATGTTGCTCTATAACAGCAGACATGTAACTCTATAAAAGCAGACATGTTACTCTATAACAGCAGACTTGTTACTCTATAACAGCAGACATGTACTCTTTAACAGCAGACATGTTACAATGTATTTTACAATCTGTAAAAAACAGGAAATCATTTGAGAGTCACATAGATATTTGGGCATAGGAAAGTCCATTGATAATTTATGTCAACCAACACATAGTTTGCTTTTAATAAGTGTAGGATAACTCAAATGTATCTACCAGTAAATATAGTACAAAGAACACTCTAGTTTTATGCTTGCTTTAGTTTACTTGGAAAAATTAGTCTTATTCCGTATAACATGTAATATGTATGACTTTGAGGAATGATAGTTGTGTTTCTCCTTGGCTGTGTTGTTGTGGCTGCATTGATCATCCTTTCAAGTGGAGTACACAGTCTAGGGAAGTTTGTTTTACATTCCTTCTACTCTCAAAATAAAGCAGTATTGCTATTACAGTCAAAGCATGTGTTAACCATAGCCACTATTGAGACTGTTTAAAGCCATTGCAGCATATATGAAAAAGAAGGCAGAACTACTATTGTGTATATATATATATATATATATATATATATATATATATACACTAGTAAGCCCGCTTGAAGCAAAAGCTAGTCTGCTACCTTCTGTGTTTGTGCATGCATGAGAAAGAGATGTAGTTTTACTCTCTGCTAGCAGATGGCGGTGTTTCGGAGACTCACAGACACTATACATATATATAGATGATATACATAATAGGGGTTTTTGGACCGGAATACTGTTGTTGATGAGAGTAAATGTTGCCTTCCAAACTACCCAGCCAGACATCTGTGAAATACAAGCAAGTGGCTGCTCACCACTCTCCTACCTCGATCCTCTTTGCATAGAGTCCTCCAATAAACAAACAGCTGCAATCCAAGGGTGTTTTCCTGTAAATTCTTGTCAAGCTAAAAGCATACCGATGTTTCAGGGCTTGCATGACCCACTCACCTTGACATAAATGGGCATCAGTGCCCCGAAATACAGCATGTTTTTTGTTTTTTTCAGAAGAAGCAAACAGATGTTTTGCGAAACGCGTAAAATGGATCTATGTCATTTGATATATGTCATTTGGTCTAATAAATATATTACAATGTGGACACAATAAGAGACTTATGATGGCCTGTCATTTATCTTCATTTATCTTAATAGCCTGATAGAACTTTGTATAGTTGTTACATTTGCATCCTTAAGAAATAATTCAATGTAATACTGTCCAACTGTGAGAGGCTTCTGGACACTTCTCTAATTCTCAAAGTGGCCTCGAATCACACCTTCCTAATTTCAATCAAATTTTTCAATATATTAGTTCTTAGTAAAGAAATTGTTTCCAATGCACGCTCACTTTTATTTTGTAATGCAAAAAAAAAAAAAAATATCAATAATAAAGACTTTAAATGTCCCTGTCAATGTACCGCTCAATAATGATTAAACTAGACATTTGTATCTTAGAGCATGTAAAGCCTTGCAGGCCTCTTTTTTTGGCTTGTGCATATTTTATTTTATAACGAAAGCCCGGAAGGAGTATTTCAGTTCTTTAAACAAGTCAGGACAGTTTAAGGTTGTAAATGTAGTCACAAAGAAGATCTGCAATTTATCTTTCTATCTAACAATAAAATAGGAGCTGGGTGAAATATTACTGTAGAGGTTTGTAAATAGCCCATGTCTCATTTTTCTCTCAGAAGTTGTTCGCTGAACCTCTTACAATGACTGTCACGGTGGAGATGGGAACAGACAGCAGAATGTAATGTGCTGCGGAGTTTATAAAGAAATAAAGCAAGAGAGAGAGAATGTAATAGCTTGATTTACATTCTAGGCAAACAAAGACAGCCAGTTCTCCAGGGTATTGTACAAGACCATAAATATATATCAAAATACAGCATGACCCTTTGAGCAAGGTCCACCCATTACCTCATGTAAGTGTACACTGTATGATCTCACCCACTGCTGTCCAGAGCTGTCTATCTGTTACTATCTAATAATCTCCGTTCTATTGTATCTGTGATGCTGTAAATTTCTGCACATATATTTAGTGTAATGAAAAAATAAATGAAACAGCATTTTTAAACAATAAAATAACTCTCATGGTAGCAATGGAAGGTATATTATTAGCTAATAATGTTACTGCTTTTTTCTATCTATCTATCTATCTATCTATCTATCTATCTATATATATATATATATATATATATATATATATATATATATATATATATGGCTAACTACTTCTCAACTCTATTCGGTGAAGTACCACCAGTGATCAGTTGAGGCCACCATACTGACAAAATTACTGCATTGTGTGTTAATCTTGTCATATTAGAAAGTGAAAGCAATTTTTGCAGGGAAAATGATCTGTTTCAAATTTTCTTAATTTGTGGGGAGAGGGAGCTGTGAAGACAGAAGCTGTTATTTTGTTAGGCTTTTAACTAGTAATATATAAATTGCTAATTAATCTTACACTTATTTGTTTGGAAAATAATGTAGCTAAAATAAATATATAATAGCGCTAAAGCATACATAGGGTGGTATTCAATGTCAGGGGCAATGTCAGGGGCTCGCTTTGCTCGACTTGAGCTTGGCGGTCGGGATTCAATGTCCCGGCCGCCGAGCGGCGAGAAAGTGGCGTGGCCTTGAGTTGTTTTCAGAAGACATTATATTATTGTGTATCAGGCTTGGACAATTTTTTTTTTTTTTAAGTTAGACTCTGCTAATTATGTAACTAGCTTTGGGGTATATGTACTAAAACTTGAAGAGAGATAAAGGAGTCTATTTTCTAAGCCTTGGTGAGAGAAAAAGTGGACAGAGATGAAGGGTCCAATTCAGACCAGAATTCACAGCCCTGCTGATTATTGGACAAATGTGCATGTGCACAGTACACTGTGCACATGCATAAGACAACGGTGTGGAGGCAGACACTGATGGTTAGCCATCGCTGGCTGTTCATTGGGTGAATGACACCCAATAAGTACCTCAGGAAACACAGACAATCCCCGGCCTTTAAGACAGATGTCTACTGATGTCATAAGTGGCCTCCTCCCCACAGCCATTGCAGTGCCAAGTAAGTCCTGGCTTTCAGAAGGGGAAGGGGGGGGGGCAGCTCAATACAAGAATAGGAATGGAGCAAGTTCCCTGCTTTGGAGTCTGTCAACTTCCTAAAGGTGCCCATACACGTTACAATTATTCTATACAATATTGCATCTCATTGCGATGAGATGAGATCTAGTACAAAAAGTATGTGCTGCACATACTTTTTGTACTAGATCTCATCTCATCGTAAAACTGAGATGCGATGAGTTGCGATATTGTATACAATAATTGTAACGTGTATGGGCACCTTGAGTTCTGTCGACTTCCTGAGCTGTGTGAACGCATTCAATGGTGAGGTGATTGAAAATGGTTTTCCACTCATGTGCATGGCTGTGAATAAATTTGCAGCAGTGCACATTAGTGAGAATTTGTGTGTGCGGGGCAGCGTTTACCTGATCGCTGGGTTGCAAATCTTCGGAGCCCAAAACATTTGTTTGAATTGGACCCAATGTACCAACCAAATATCTCCTGTCATTTTTCAAATCAGTCTGTAACATGACAGTTATGAGCTCATTGGCTGGTTCGATATTGCCGCCCACGCTTTCTCTCGCCAAGGCTTAGTAAATACACCCAAAGAACCAGTCAAGAAGATCCTGTAATTTTTCAAAATAGTCTGTAATATGAGGAGCTGATTGGATGGTACTTTAACTCTGTCCACTTTATCCCTCTGCAAGGCTTAGCACATAGACCCTATGTGCGAACCTTGAAAACTATTTTAAAGGTGTGATGAGATGAACAAGGAATGCAATGTTACTGAGATAAGATTGTACCTAATAGTGATCAGCATGCACTGTTTATAAATATTACATCATGTTCTCACTGTACCAGTAACATCCCATGCTAGGTGAACCCAGACATTTTACCAGCCTTTGTCACCACTAATTTTAACAGCTACTGGCAAATCTCAATACACCTGTTGTGTCTTTAAACTGAAGATTTTAAGAACCTGTAGCAGTTTTGACACCCTTATCTTCACTTTCTCATATCAACCTGTACCAACAGAGGTGTAACTCTGGAAGGCAATGGAGTCATCTGCCACCAGGCTCTTGCTCTCTAGGGGGCACCTCTCCTGCCCCACAAGTTGAATTAGTTAATTGAAAGCAGTGATATCGCTTCTGTGGCTGACTCTCCACCTCCTAGCATCATTTTTGCAAGTGTCACACCCTGTATTAGAACCCATGACTTGCCTTACTGGAGACAGACACCTTACTGATTAAGCTATTGGCACAAATATTTATCTTGCCTCCGGGCACCTGGGACGAACTTACACCACTGTATACCAACATATGCACATTCCGCTATCCCCCAGTCTGAATTTATGTACCAGAATATCTCTTCCTAAATTGTTATGCATAAACTTTCTACGATCTGGCAACCTATTGATCACTGTGTTATACAAGCTGACGTATACAAGTGAAAAGGTGAATATGAAGCTGACAGGGGACAACAGATCAATAATACGGTATGAATCTTGATATATAAATCATACACCGCTGACTACACTTCAGAATTATTCCATTGATGCCTGATATTATATCACAGAGCATAGCACAAGAGTGACATTCTATGCAAAAGTTTAACAATATTGCTGAGATCTGAATAAACAAAGACAAGGAAACCTGCTAATTGCAAACAAAAGAGCTTTATGATAGAGCAAAATATGGCATATAGTGTAGGAAACCAAAGGAAAGGCTAGCAGAATTGGGAGGATTAATGCTATAGAGGCATCCACTTTATCTCCAATTAACTACTGTGTTACTGGAAACATTTCTGAGACAAATACAATATCTTCTAAAAAAATCTCAGTAACATATGGATGCACTGCTGTTATGATGGGATGCACTTGATTAACAAAATGATTCAACTATAAATGTGATACTGTACTTTTATTAGTGCCTTGATAACACACCAAGGCCCTTATTCTGATCTCGGCGGTACGGCCCGCGTGCGGCCGTACCGCCGATGTTTTCACTCTGCACATGCGCAGAGGTCACTCTGCGCATGTGCAGGGGAAATCGCCGCACAAAAAATGTATACGCCGCAAAGGGGGCGTATAGGGGCGTGAGGGGCTTAATAGCCTCATTACCCTATGCATACGCCCAGCGTTTCATGGGCGTTCCCATGCAAACGCGGGGCGTATGCATGGTAATGAGGCTATGACGCCAGTGATGGGGGCGGAAAGCTGACATCGCCGGATGTCAGCTCTCCGCCCCCATACAAGCTTTCACACGGACGATTGTCCGTGTGGTCTAAGCTTACGGGAGCTGGTGGAGCGTGCGGCCCTGCCTTCGATGGTCGCCGACCATCGAATGCAGGGGGCAGCTCCCACCATGGTGGAGGCGTACGCCCCACCATTTTCATGCGGATCGCCAGCCGTCCGCGTACGGACGGCCGTGGCGATCCGTATTGTAGGCGGGGATTGGTTTGTGCGGCCGGAGCAACGTATGCGGCTCCGGCCGCACAGATCAGAATAAGGGCCCAGGTGCCATAACTCGACATAGGTGTGCGCACATTGAGTGTTAGGGGTGCACAGGCACCCCCTAATGCTTTGCACACCCTTATGAACACCTCCCTGCTGCTAGTAATACCAGCAATACCTTTTACCAAAGACTTTTTCTTTTTAGAACTGTATTTCGTTAAAACAATGAATCAATGTGTATCTTGCATTGTTACTTGTACTAGACCATTATCATACTACATACCTGCTCATCCATATATGTTTGTGACTTTATTTGCATGTACGGTTACACAGAGTAATTAGAAGATTAACACGGAAATAGGTAGGAGATTATGGTGTGTAAGACACACCCAATGGGCGGTGTTAGATACACCAATAGGTGGTTCTAGATCACACCCCTTTGATGGTGCACCCCCTAATAAAATGTGCTGCGCACACCTATGTAACTCGACAAGCACTTGTCTGTATTGTTGATGCCCTGGTTCATATTCTGATGTAGCTCCTGCAATATTCTTGTGTCTCCACCAACTTGTAATTAACAAACTCAACAGGGTTTTACCACATTAGATGCTATTTATTCCAATCTTTCAGTGTCCGGTATTAAATTTCCTTATCCTGCCGAAACCAATCATGGTTGTGAGGAGTTTCAAGTGTTTGTGGTAACTTAACTAGCTTCCATAAATATATTATCAATGACAAGGTAGAAGTTGTGCTTTACAGTATTTCTCTTTTCTACTATTATCTACTGTAATTACCATCGTTGTCTACAGTCAGGGCCACACTGAGCTAAATGAGGCCAGGGTGGTGGGGGGAGTGACCAAATCTCAAAGGCATGGCCACACCCCCCAAAAAAAATACTGTGCACTTCAAGGCACAGCACTCTGCAAAGCCAAATGACATGGATCTCCGCTGGGCCTCAACAACAAGCCTGGCCCCAAGTAATCATTACTCTCTCCTATTGCAGAGCTCCTGACTGTTGCTCTGCACAAAGTATATGTCACCATCAACAGAGCATTTCATTAACTATCTATGAACAACAAGATTAACATGATATATCTGTACTACCCTGTAATAATCAAAACCACCTAAATACTTTGCTTTGCTCATGTTCCATCTGACTTTTACAACACCATATTCTGTCAGTACTTCATTTTGTAATTTAAACATACGGGGCTGATGCAAATTTGGAAGTAAATCTGTGTTCATTGCTCATGCACAGAAATAATGTGTGCATTTGATCCATGAGTAGAGATCTACGCTTCTGGATATGTTGGGGTTTATTTACTAAGATGGACGATCTTTTGAAGATGGAATGTTGCGATGGGAAACCAATTACAATATATATATTATCTTTTAGAAGGTGCTAAATAAATAAATATATTCTGATTGGCTGCTATGGGCAAAATGTCATCTTCCATAGAACTCCCAAGACAGTACATAAACCCTGCTATATCTGGTTTACAACTAAGTCATCATCTTCAACAGTGCAGACTAGCAACTTCTCTTCCCAAGCTGCAGAAGATATGCCTCTAACTAGGTGTATTTTCATTTACAGCCAACAAATAATGTATCTTTAAGGAATAACCATAAAAGAAAATTGACATTGACACATTAAACCAAAGCGGAGGAACGAGTATCTGACAGATTGTAAATGGTAAATAAAGTGCTGGCAACACTAGAAACGTACACCTGACATTCAGTACTTATAGTATGTGTCTCTCCCAGAGGTTGCTATAATGAACAGACGGGGTATTTGAAACCCTGTCACCATCTCCCAGACATAATCTGCTTCATACTGCAACAACATTTTTCATTATCAACCCTACATCCCTATTTTGCAGTATAATCTGAAATGTCTACAGCATAACACATAAACAAAGCAACACAAATGACTTTTACATACAGTAATAATATGTACCCCACATTGCAGTGTCATCACGGCTATCATGGGCAGCCAAGGAAGAATATAACACTTCATTGGTATAATAATTCTACGTGGATAATATGGCTTAACGTAAGGCACAGAACACAGAGTACAGTACATTCACAAAGCCACTGAAATATATATCTAAGATAGATATAGATAGTATACTGTGTATATATCTAATATTTTATAACATAGATACAATATAGAGATATATCAGAAGTGAAAAATGTTTATGGTCAACTGTAAGCATTAGATATATTCACACAAGAGGGAGCTGTTTATTCAAATCATGAAAATCACAGCTAAGCACTGGGTCAGATGCATTGGCAAGAGCATCAGAGGTATAACAATGGGAAATTGCCTTTTACAGTCACAATGTGCAATATGAACAAGTGATTGTTCTATAGCTAGAACACAGTATATGTATGCAACATCTCTCAGCACATGTAGACCAATATAAAAGAATGAATGTGATTTCAGGTAGCTGAGCAAGAGTGACATCATTGTCTTATGAAGAGAAACATGATTAGTTGACTCTCGTCAGTAATCTTAGTTTTATATACCATTATTTTACAGAAGATGCAATTTTTTTCTTTGTGTGCAATATATGAGCATAATTGAGTGCCAATAAAGTAAACTTGGCATTGTAACAGCTGCAGCATAATAAGCAATGTGGGAAGTGTAAAGGTGCATACACACAGAAAGATTTGAAGCAAGATGTAGGCGTTCCCGATCGATCGGAAGTACCAATCGTTCCAATCGTTCCATGTATCGTTCACGATGCTTGTACTTGCCGATCCTTAAGATTGGTCTATGATCTTTCATGCATGCAGGGAGATCACAGATCAATCTTTTGTGAAGTGTTTCAAATCGTTTTGTGTGTACGCACGATTACCGATCGGTAATGATATGGGATCATTTCCAACATCGTTCTGTGTGTATGCACCTTAACAAAGTAAGTAGAGTTCAAATCTACAGTATATACTGTAGTAAAGGTGTACAGCATAAAGAGCAAGGTACAAAATATTGAATATTAAACTAGTAGTTGAACTTTTTTATTGTTTGTAATGAAGAAGAGTTACATTACAGCAATATAGAAAATAAGTAATGATATTATTACTTGTGTAAGGTTTAGGTGTATGTATTATTACAAAATTTCCTTATTATGACTATAATAAATTCTTTACTAGGCATCATGAATGTATTTTCCCATACTGGGGTCTGTTTTAAGCAATACACATGAGTACATTTTTCCAGATTGTGCCATTTACTGTAGCGTAAGATAACTTATTATAAAGCAAAATTCTTTATATAACCATGTGTGGTTATAGATATATATGATAAATAAATGTTTTTTTTCTTAATACAGTACATTTTATCTTCTGTATAACCTGTTTAAAAATATCATTAATATTAAGTTAGCTATTCCAAACCAATATCTCTGTATTTTCCAAAACCCGTCCTTTCCTTATTAATATGTATAAATTGCACATCTTACTTTCTGACTGCAAGGCTCAACACTGCTTGTTACATCCACTACCTCCAATCTCTGATTCCATCTATACAAGTCTTTTATACCAAGCTCAGAAATACCTCTGCTTTGAACCGCAGATATCTACAACACTTATAGCTAAATTGTTCTCTCTCTTCTTTCTGTAACTTAGGCTTCTCTTCTCAGTATTCCTCATATACTGTTATGTCTGGACAGAAATTCACTTTTTAAAAGAATAGTGTCTAATTGCTTACTGTACCTACATAGCACTGCATATCTATATGTATCCCTGTGTGTCATTGAACTTCATTACAAGCACTCAGGACAAAATGTACATAAACTATCTATATTATATATTATAATTTATAATCAATTATATATCATTTAAATGTGTGAACACAAACTCAATTGTGATGATACTTCAGCTAAAGATTACAATTTGAAAACATGACTCGGTGCTTTAGAAGTTGTGTGAACATATTGAATTAGTCCCTTTGAACACACCAACAATGTGCTTGTGTCAATTTGTTTCTTTCCTTGTGTATGTACAGGATAGATAGATAGATAGATAGATAGATAGATAGATAGATAGATAGATAGATAGATAGATAGATAGATAGATCTACAAATGTACAATAAAGCTTCTCCAAACCATTATATTACACAATGCCATTCACATGAATTCCACACCGGCTGGTTCATCTAATGTCACAGTATAGTTCAACAAATCAACAAAACTCACAGCTTCAGTAACATTAATTTCATATCAATGTCACCCCTCAGCATCTATCTATCTATCTATCTATCTATCTATCTATCTATCTATCTATATGCGCACGCACACTAGATTTATAGTGAGCATACAGCTCCCAAAAAAGTTTAATGAACAACTGCTGAAATTTTACTACAAATCAGCACATTCCATTGTGTGTTTTACTGAGCAGGATTTTGAGGATGTTCTCTCCTGCAACTGTTTGCCACAGGGATGCTGCATGTGCTGCCTTTTGTCACCAGGAAGTAATTATACCATCTTGTGCCAATAGTCAAGGGCTAGATACAGTAAATAGCTGTCATTGTTGAGATATACAGTTCCCCTGCTGTCTTGCTCTGTTTAGATACTAAGTAAGAGTCCAGTCAATTAAAAATCATTCATGCACCATTGAGCAATGTTTTTCCATACTGCTGTGAAACTCAGCTCTAGGTTCCTTAATATCTTGCATAAAAAAATACCTATTGTTTCACAACTCCTCCATTACCATCCTCTTTACATTAAGATATGTACAGATAGTCTCTACCTGAATCAGTACGCCTCACTACAGGTACAATTAACCTTTGCAGCACCACAGCCATCAACATAGACTGCCCAACACTAAAAGGAAAGGTCAACTGCAAGCATCGCTGGACAGGCATAAACATGCCTACCCTCTTTAGGATAGCAATAAAAAAGTAATTGATTAAAAACATTAAGAAGTATGAATTGCTTTATATACTGTGTTTAAGGACATTAATGCAGTATGCATAATATTAGTGTTCAGTACAAATGCAAACTGTGAAAACATTCTAAGGATAATATTAGTAATCAGACGGCACATGTAATGTGACTCATTGGCTGTATGAATGGCACCATGTAATTAAGTGAAACTAGTGACATTAATATCATTCGAATAACACTGCAGAGTAAATGGCATTCATGTTACATTGCATGAAACCCAGTGCTTTCACAAATAAAATGATATTAACAGAAGCAATCAATGAACATTGTCAATTACACCATGAATACTATGTTGATTTTATTATACTGTATGTTAATTCAAAATGGCAAAAAGAATAATAAGGGTTAGTATGAATGACAGAATATACATATGCAGTATATAATGCTCGTGTCTGCTATCAAATAGATAATCAATAGTTAGTTAGTGAATGCCTGAAACTTATTATTGTATGGTTTATATACATATATATGCCAAGGTATTATTGCATACACCTTAGGCTAATAAATTTAGTAGTTATCTTAGTAGACTGTATAGCAATATCTATCATCTATCTTGGTATGTATCTTGTCCATGTATAAAGAAGTAAAGTCACATACAGTAGACACATCTAGCACTCCATGCGCTCTGACTACAATGTGTGTGTTATCCAGGGTACAGGTATAGTGCTGTACAGTATCACGCGTATTCCACATTCTCATTCATTCCCCTGGCAGCTGAGCTTGGCATTACGTACCTTGCTCTGCAGAGAGGTGCCGGGGCAGAGTGAGACAGAGCAGGCAGGTGAGGGTGCTCCACAGCCCCATGCTGTGTGTGCTGTACTGATGCCCAGAGATGCCGCTGCTGCTGCTGGTGCTGATGCTGCTGATGCTGCTGCTTGTAGCTCCCAGTTCGGACTCAGGCTGCTCCATAATAGGAATATGGGGGCGGGGCGGAGCGGAGCGCAGGGCACAGGCCAATGAGAGCGGGGCAGGGGAGGGCGCCCACACGTGTTGGGGATGTATGAGGACTGGAGGCTGGTGTCGGGTGAGCGGAGATTTGTGCACATTACAGAGAACTAGGTGCTGGGCGCTGTGTGAGATGAGCGGATTCTCAGAGGATTGTACTGTATCACTGCTGCTGCATTGTGTGACGCTGCTGCCTGTGACAGTATTGTGAGGGGGGATCTCTGCCTGTCTGGAGTGATGTGCTGCATGATTTCTGTCTATAAAGATTGATCCACAGATGATGGGATAGGGTGTGCGCAGTAGTGTGAGCTATATAAAACTGTGCAGAGAAGATAAATGGGGGTTTGCCTCACAATACCTCAGTGGAGTTTACTGTGGCAGAGAATAAAAAGAGTTGTATACATGCTACTGTATATTGCAGAGGTACAGTACGTGCTAAACACACACCAGGGTGGTGCAGACTTGCTACAGGGTGGTTTTGGTGTTATTATCACAAGGTTCCCTTCTGTATTGTCTGTAGAACAGAACAGATGCCATTTCCCATTACAAGTATGTATCTGCTTAAAATAATGTAAGTTTGAAGGGGTTTCAGCTTTTTTAAAATGTGAAAAGGGCGTGAAAACCCAATTCTTTATATTATTATAGAAAAAAGTATGGATAATGAAAGAAAACAACTGACACAATGGGACAGATGTATTAAGCCTGGAGAAGAGATAACGTGGAGATAAAGTACCAGCCAATGAACTGTGTTAGAAAATGACAGCTGGGAGTTGATTGGCTGGTGCTTTATCTCCTTTCACTTTTTCTCCACTCTATCTCCAGTTTATCTCTTCTCCAGGCCTAATACATCTGCCCCAGTATATCAAGCTTCATTTTACTTCATAAGAGCACACTTGAAACTGCCAAAAGAATAGCATTAATGTTATAAGGAGGACTGCCCTTTGGAATGGGATTATTCAATAGTGGTATTGCTGCCACAATTGCAACATGCCTTGTAAAGACATGTAGCCATCATATGTAAACAGAGGCAAACCTAAATTTTTGGGAAGATTAAACTGTTAAGAGAACCCAGTGGTGTAGTTATAGTGCAGGGGATGTAGTTGCTTCATTGCCTAGTGGCTTGGAGGGTAAGCCTTACCGCAACCTTTTCAATTTTTATTTTATATTCAGGGCCTGACAGTGTACTTACTGGCAGAAGGGAAGCAGAGCTGCCCTCAGTATTTTCCCAGAGCCACTTGTTGAAACATAGCTGCAGTAACTGCGCAACCAATGAAAGCAGATGGACCATGCTTGACCGTGTTACACAGTCCCACTGATGGCAAGATCCCATCTCCCCTACCATCTGTCCGTCTGTTGCTCAGCCCGTCCATCTATGCCCCATATGTCTGCCTGTGCCCCATCCATCCGTTTATCCATCTATGCCTCTACATTGTGCCCTGTCTGTCTATGCCCACCCATATGGTACATTGGGGCAGATGTATTAAGCCTGGTGAAGATATAAACTGGAGATAAAGTGGAAGGAGATAATGCACCAGCCAATCAGATCCCAACTGTCATATTTCAAACACAGCTGATTGGCTGGTGCGTTAACTCTTCCAAGTTATCTCCACTTTATCTCCAGTTTATCTCTTCTCCAGGCTTAATACATCTGCCCCATTGTCTGCATGTTTATGTTTGTCTATACCCCATCCTGACTAAAGTTCCAGATTTAACTGTCAGGAGAGTCAGAGGAAGGGAGAGATAACAAGAGAGTAAGGATGGTATATAAATAACAGGGAAAGATAAAGGGGGAGAGAGAGTAGAGAAAAGGAGGAAGAAAGAAAGAAAGGGATGTAAGGAGAAAGAGAGGGAGAGAGAAAGAGAAGGGGAGGGAAAGAAAGGGAGAGAGAGAGAGGGAGAAACAAAGAAAGGGAGGGAGAGAGAGAAATAAATGAAGGAAGATAGAGAGAAATGGAGGAAGGGAGATAGAGAGATAGGAGCGCAGTGTGAGAGAGGAGTGCAGAGACAGTGGAAGAGAGAGAGACAGAAAGGAAGAGAGAGAGAGAGAGAAGGAGGGGGAGGAGAATGAGAGAGAAAGGCTGAGAGAATGAGAGGTGAAGAGGTAAAGAAAGGAAGGGAGATAGAGATAAAAGTGAGGGAGTGAGAAAAAAAGGGAGGGAAGGAGAGAGAGAGAGAAAGGGGTATAATGTGGGCTACAGAGAAAAAAGGAAAGAGAGAGAAAGAAAGAAAACAATGGGGAGAGAGAGATAAAGGGAGGGAGGGAGAGAAAAAGGGGATGGGAAAGAGAAATGGATGGAGGGAGAGAGAGAGAAAGGGAAGGATAGAAAGAGAGCAAAAAAGATAAGGAGCGCAGAGAAAGAGAGAAGCACAGAAAGAGAGGCAGAGAGAGAGAGGGAGTGCAGATAGAGGCAGATCGAAGAGAGATCGATTGCAGAGAGAGTAGAAGAGAGAGAGAGAGAGAGAAAAGGAGGGGAAGGGAGAGAGAGGCGAAGAGGGAAAGGGAGGGATAGAGAGAAAGAAATGGAGGAAAAAAGAGAGAGAAATGGAGGGAAAGAAAGAGAGAAAGGTAGGGGAAGAAAAAGAAAGGAAGGAAGAGCAAGAGAAAGTGAGTGAGGGAGAGAGAGAGAAGTAGGGAGAGAGAAAGGGAGTGTGAAAGGGAGGTAGAGCGAGATAAAGGGAGGGAGAGAGAGAGAAAGGGGGTGGGAGAGAAATGGAAGGAGGGAGATGGAGAAATGGAAGGATAGAAAGTTAGAGAGAAAAAGAAGGGAGAGAGAAATGGAGAAGGGGAGGGATAGAAAAGGAATGCAAAGAGAGGGAGAACGGAGAGAGAGAGAAGGAGCATAAAGAGAGAGAGAGGAACATAGGGCCTTATTCTAGTTCATTCATTCTGACAAAATCCTTCTTAGATGGACAAAACCATGTGCACTGCAGGGGGGCAGAAGTAAAATGTGCAGAGAGAATTCGATTTGGGTGAGTTATTTTGTTTCTGTGCAGGGCAAATACTGACTGTTTTATTTTTACACTGCAATATACTGTAGATCTCACTTTGAAGTAAAACCCGACCCAAATCTAATTCTCTCTGCACAAGTAACATCTGCCCCACCTGCAGTGTACATGGATTTGTCCATCTAAGATTGTTTTTGTCAGAAAGAGTGAACTAGAATAAGGCCCCATAATGAGGGAAAGAAAGAAAGAGAGAGAGAGAGAGAGAAGGAGAGCAGATAGAGAAGGTGAGAACATGGAGAAAGGAGCGTATAGAGAGAGAGGGAACACAGAGAAGTGCAGCGATAGGAGCACCGAAAGAAAGAAGTGCAGAGAAAGGAAGCACAAAGAGAGGGAGAAAGGGAGGGAGAGAAAGGGAGGGAAAGAGAAAGAAATGGAGTGAGAGAAAGGGAGTGAGAGAAAAGGAGAGCAGAGGGAAAGAGAGGAAACACATAGACAGGGAGCACAGAGAGAGAGTGTAGAGAGGGTGCTTAGAGCGGGAGGGAGTGAAGAGAGAGAGGAGCACAGAGACAAAGAAACACTGACACAGAGGGGGGTACTCAATCACCGGTGACCATCTCCTGAGGGGGATATGGCCGCCGGGCCCTATTTAATGCTGTCTTCCCCGACAGCATTGAACAGGGGAGCTCGGCAGAATGAGCCCGACAAGCAGTCGGGCTTATTCTTCCGAGAACGGCTGGGAAGTGTTGGGCTGCCGGCTGCAGCTCGCCTCTTCCCGGCTGCAACTCGCGACCATGCCCCCTTCTCGTCCCACTGCAGGCGGGACATTGAATCCTGCCTGCGTGTTCCCGGTTGAGCAGAACGGGACAGGGTCACGGCTGTTGAGCAAGCCCGACAGCCATTACCCCCAGATTGAATACACCCCAGATAGAGAGGGAGCATAGAGAGAGAAGCACATAGAGAATGCAAGAGATCACAAAGAGATAGGGAGTGCAGACAGAGATAGGAACACATAAAGAGAGGTAGCACAGAGATAAATGGGGAGTACAAAGAGAGAGAGAGAGAGAAATCAAAGAGAGAGGGAAGGCAGAGAAAGATGATCAAATGATTTTGCAAGAGCACGCAGAGCTAAGACGCCTTTCTGGTGTCTTAGATCTGCGAACACCCCATGAGGGAAGGGAGAGGGCAGCTGACATCCACTGACATCAGTTGCCCGCCCCCTGCACCCACATCACGGGCAATTTTCCATGGGCGCAATGATGGCCTGCTGCCCCCCGCCTGCAATGCTAGATGCAGACAAGCTAGTGAATAAGCAATGTCTATGTGCATGCACAGTTGCAAACCATAGTATAGTATGGATTAGAGAAAGGGATAGAGAGAGAAAAGGAGTGAGAGAAAAGGAGAGCAGGGAAAGAGGGAGCACAGAGAGAAAAAGAGAGCTCAGAAAGGAGCGCAAAGAGGTAGGAGTGCAGAGAAAGGGAGCACAGAGAGAGATAGAGAGAGAGAAAGGAGCGTAAAGAGAGAGAGAGAGAGAGAGAAAGAGCCCAGAGATAGAGAGAGAGAGAGAGAGAGAGAGAGAGAGAGAGAGAGAGGGGTAGGAGCGCAGAGAGAGAGAGAGAGAGAGAGAGAGGGGGATCATTTATTAAGCTCGGTGAAGTGATAAACTGGTCCGGGACTGATGTGAATGTTCAAATATTCTCTGTAAATCGCTGTAAAGCGCGCTATATAAGAAACTGTTAATAAATAAATAAATAAATAAATGGCTGTGCTGTGCAGCTCATCAAATATATGTCGTCCATGTCCATATCCCTGTCTGTACAAGTTGAACAAACTGCACTCATTAGTCTCTTAGTGTGCGGGTGACATTTAATAGAATGCGATTTTTTCGCACTTTCAAAATCGCCCATTATCACATTATTGCCGCAAATTTGCATATTTAATGAGGCGCGTATTCCGGGAAGAAAAGTGCAATTAAGTGCGATAATGGACGATTTTTAGGCATGAAAATGTTGGAATTTTAGGCATGAAAATGTGCGCATTTGAGGTAATGTGGAATTTTGTGTTTAAAAATTATATATTTTTTAAACGGTTTGAGGTTCCCCCTTCTGAGCAAAACCAGCCCTGCGCTCATTGAGCCAGACCTGGTTCCAAAAATACGGGGGACAAAAAGCATAGGGTTCCTCCGTATTTCTGAAACCAGCCCCGGACTCTTGGACCGGTCCTGATTCCAAAAATACAGGGGACAAAAAATCTGGGGTCCCCCGTATTTTGAAACCAGCACCAGGCTCCAACAGCCCGCGGTGTCATGCTACAGCCGGGGGACACTTTTTATATAAAGTCCCCCAGCCGAAACATGAGCACCGTGGCTGGTCAGCCTTGGACAGGGTACCTGGAGGAGTGGGGACCCCCCAATAAAGAGCACCCCCCCAGGCTTCACCCGCCCTGGACGGGTGAAGCCTGGGGGGGGGACCCCTTTATTGGGGGGGTCCCCACTCCTCCAGGTACCCCATCCAAGGCTGACCAGCCATGGTGCTCATGTTTCGGCCAGGGACCTTATATAAAAAGTGTCCCCCGGCTGTGGCATGACACCTCGGGCTGTTGGAGCCTGGTGCTGGTTTCAAAATACGGGGGACCCCAGATTTTTTGTCCCCTGTATTTTTGGAACCAGGACCGGTCCAAGAGTCCGGGGCTGGTTTCAGAAATACCGGGGACCCCTATGCTTTTTGTCCCCCGTATTTTTGAGGCCAGAGTTGAGTTCTCTCTAGACCGAGGTCCAGTGACACTACCTCCAATAGTGGGAGAAATTTACTAAGTTGGGAGTGTTATTTCATATGGGAAGTTGCTATAGGAAACCAGACACATCCCGTCTATTCTATCTTAAGTAGAATAATCTGTTTGGTTGTCAATAGCAACATCTCATGTGAAATAGAACTTCCATCTTAGTAAATTTCACCCAGTGTGTTTTGACGATGTGAAACAGCCTAGATTACATGCTTTTGAGTCCATCAGCAGTAGAGATGTGTTCTGAAATAAAAACACGTCCACACTTCAGTTCAGAATCGCTTTGGGGTTCTGAGTGAAATTAGTGTGGGCTTGGGTCTGTGGTCAGTCTGGAACTAGAATTGTATATTGGCAGAGTAGATCTACATAACTACAGCACCTCAGAAGACAATAAACCTGAGCAAAGACATGAAAATAAAAGCATATTATAGTAAAGCAGGTACATTATAATAAGCAAGATGCATTACATAAAACAGCCATGCACAAGCACTTTAAATAGGACTGTTCTAGTTTCTTTTATATAAGAATGTTCCAATTAATTTCATCGGTACTTGTTTCCTAGAAGGGCGCCCATCGCGGGCATCGCATGTACATCTCATGCCATTATAATGGCATGCGATACGACCGATACGATGGCCGCGATTTTACATAGAAATGCATGGTAAAATGTAAATCACGTCGGTCGCATCGCATGCAGCCAAAAAATCGAATGCGATGCGACCGACGCGATTACCGATTTTACATAGGGAACAATGTTAAATGGCCCAATTGACCCGATTTTACATAGGGAACAATGTTAAATGGCCCACAGACCCTAAATAGCCACCCTGTAGTGTGAAATGGCCCCTCCAATTGTTAACGCCACCCCACGATCAACGTCAACCCGAAGCGTGGCCAGCACAGTGAGCCCGCGAGGGGTGGCGGTATGCGTCCTCCGACCTTTTCATACCCCCACTATCCACGTTGGCGTGGAGTTGATAATAGAAAGTGTGGCTTCGGGAGCGTGTTCCGCGTCCCCTCACGGGGCTCACTACGCTCGCCACGCTTCGGGCTCGGTGGCTCGCTGCGCTCGCAACACTTTCTATTCTCAACTCCACGCCGACGTGGATAGTGGGGATATGAAAAGGTCGGAGGACGCGCACCGCCGCCCCTCGCGGGCTCGCTGAGCTCGGAACGCTTCGGCTTGACGTTGATCGTGGGGTGGCGTTAACAATTGGGGGGGGGGGCATTTCACACTTCAGGGTGGGTATTTGGGGTCTGTGGGCCATTTAACATTGTTCCCTATGTGAAATCGGGTCAATTGGGCCATTTAACATTGTTCCCTATGTAAAATCGCGGTAATCGCGTCAGTCGCATCGCATGCGATTTTTTGGCCGCATGCGATGCGACCGACGCAATTTTTTTCCTTGTGATGCCTAAGATCAAAATCGTGGGCGCCCTTCTAGGAAACAAGTACCATTTTATCATTCAGACCCGATAGCGCATTCATGTTATGTAAAAATCAATCTTGACTTCTTCAACAGCAGTATACTCTACACCAGTGGTTCTCAAACTGTGCTTCTAGGCTCCCTGGGGTGCCATGGAGCACTTGCAGGGGTGCCTCAGGTTGGTGGTCCAGAATCAATTCAAGTTATTTATGGCCAATGGAATAGGCAAAATCAGTGCTTGTGGTTTCCAATTATGAATATGGGTAAACAGAAGTGAATCATGTTTCTCACCACATAAGTGGACCTAAGGAAAATATTTAAAACACTTTTTTTATATTTTTCCGGAAATCAGTAACCAACTTTTGACCTAGGGGTGGCGTGAAAAATATTCTGATACTTTAGGGTGCCATGATTCAAAAAGTTTGGGAACCACTGCTCTACACCCATGCAAAGACTCAGGAACGTGATCATTTATATAATATTTTAAACTGGCTAAAATATGGCCTGCCTCTCTAAATGACTTGTCACCAGTTGATCAGTGTTATGAGCCATCCTTATCGCCATGCGCTCTTTAACTTTGCTGGTAGTCTGAAATACTGAAGCCCATATGGGCAAACAATCAGACATGGTATTGCATGTCAGAACATATCTAATGTCATAACTGTTGCTGCCATAAAAAAAATGTGGGGCCAGGGACTGACAAAATAGGCAGGGCCTCCATTCCCTTTCTTGAATGCCTAGTGAGACCTGTGTCTGCAGCACTGGAAGCACTACAGTCAACATCTACATTGCTTCAAGGGCAGTTTGACCTTTGTTAATGACAAATGATACTTTAATAGACTCCAATATTGGGCCCCCTTTCTGTCTGGGCCTGGAACTGGAATCCCCACAGTCCTCTCCTGATGGCTACCCTGACTGTTTACATGTGCAGGTTATTAATGCATGTAGTTTATTAATCGCCGCCGGATTCAGACTAGTGGGGCCGCACATTTAAATGGTCTACACACACAGCGATTTACATGTGTTTTCAGGCATTTTCTGAAGGATTTAGTAAAATCCCTCAGAAAATGCCTGAATGTCGCCCCGTATGTAGGGCTCATAAGCATTTCTTGGATAAACACTGCACTAATCAATGAAAACAGGTGGGGTTGACTGGAAGAATCAACACTCTGCCTGATAGATAATTAATAAAATATATACATTTATTCACAACCGGTTGTATCTCTAACACATAATATAAATATAGTTGGTCGGCACTCAGAGACTTTTAATCCAAATCAATCAAAGACTTAAAACCCCATGTCGATCTTTTGACTGACGACCTTCGGTCATGTCAACCTTCATGCATGTCGACGACCTAGTGGCGTCATCCTTTTTCATGCCACTAACTCCTTTTGCTGCTATGCTGGGAACTTTTTCAAAGAATAGAATTCTCATTCCCAGGACCCAGTTTTATCCTTTGCTTAGGATTATAATTGGTGTATCCTTTATCAATACAGATATCAATATAACCAGATGGATGATAAGTGAAGTTCGCAGTTTATGTACTGTGTCCGTAAACTACTAACCTTTTATTCCTAGCTCGTGCGAACAAAGCGTAGCGAACCTTGTCAGTGTATAAAACACGCTATACCGATACCTATGAAGCGGTATCCTTTCGCTGTACTTAGTACCCAAATGTGAGTACAATTTCAAGGATAATTTCCTTAAAACCCTTTGTAGCTAAATGCAAATAAAAGCCAAAAATCAAGTATAAATTTCAGAGTAAGGGGATAAAGTCTCCAAATCATGTATTTCAGTCCCTAACGGACAACAGGGGGTTACAGAAAGGGGGAGAAACAATATAACACAGTATACAGTTGTTGCACAATACAGAGTATGTTCTAAACTATTTTACACTACAGAATACACATACAGGAATGCAACAGTTTATGGTCTCATCTAAAGCGCTGCACCGTCCGGTCTTAGCTCACTATATTCTATCAGAATATAGCCCAGGAAAAAGGAGAGGGAGGAGTGAGACCGATCCCATGCTGGATCTGCTCTCTTATAGTGTCCAAATTAAGGGGGCAGTGAGGGTCTCCATTGGTAAGGAGATCGGTGTCGCTTCTTGTGGATTGGTGCAGGGGAATACACTTCAGTGTTCTTTGTCTTCAGGCATCGTCATAGGGGTCGTAAATCAACACTGAAACCAGCTGCATCCTGATTTCCTAGATTTCTCTGAGCACATGGCAAAATGACCATTGATTATGGAATTGATCCATAACAGTTGGCCGTTAGGACTTGTGAACTTTTAACAAGGACCGGAGTGCTGTGCATGAGAGACGGAACCTATAGATGCAAAATATGTCCAGGAAAGATTGTGTATTACCAGTTAAACTATGTGCTGTGAATTAAAACCACATTAACTATATTTTATTACGTGTGAGTGTGGGATATGAATTTATGTGTATTAGTATGGCAGCGCACTGGGTTCGCCATATTACAAGACTTGGTTATTATACTTTATTTGCGTAACTCTGTGAACCAAAATACCAGGGGTATCAGCTGGTGCGAGACATCAGCAGTGCATGGCCACCTTTACACTGTAAAGATAATACTGGAGAGAAGGCTTAGATAATAAATAAAAGAGCCCCTAATAGGTTTTATTTGATGATAAATATAGAGTCTAAACAACTACTATTTAAATGAACAAGTCTAACATACGCTGTATATATTCCTGAAGGCAAGACATGTTAACATGCTACCTCTCTCTATGAATAAAATACTGGTATTATTGGCATAATTGAATTAGCCATAATGTTAGTAGGCATTACTAACATTATGGCTAATTCAATTATGCCAATAATACCAGTATTTTATTCATCATTCAAAATCGGTGTTTAATATTCAAGGGAATTGTTATATATAGTATGGTGAACTTCACATTGCTAATTAGCATTTTTTGCCAGATAATAAATAATTATAGAAAGAAATAACATACGTGGCCTTCTGATTCCAAATATCCAGTCATGAGCAATTACATTTAAGCTTGAGAAATAAATAATAATGTTTTGTGCTACATTATATTGTATTTTATATGTGATACGTATTTGGATAAAGAATATCAATAAAATAAACTACACAGTATGATTGTTTTGAATCTGTAGTAATTCTCGACTAACAATAAGGCTCTCTTGTTATTATATTTCCCAGAAATAATGGAATAAATTTATACACATGCACACACACAAGTAAATAAATAAGATGAAAGATTACTGGGTGTCAGTAGGTACACATTGAGATTTATATATCATTTTAAAGTCACTCTTACCTTCTTTTTGGCACACTGCATTCCTCCTTTTTAAATAATTTACTGTATTAAGCAATAATCTATGTTTCAGTGCCTATCAAATAAATGTTACATATTAATGAATGTGCACAACACATAACTTACTGACTATTTTGTCTATATGAATAATTTACTGGAAACAAGAAGCTCTTACCTCATAGAGCCATTGACAATGAGCAAAAAACATTTTTTTTATTTCCTGTTTTAAAGCAGGGCAGCCGTGAGGGGGCGGGTGCTAATTACCCGGGCCCAAGGCTTGCTGGAGGGGCCCCGCAGTTTCCCTGGTCCGACCCCCCCCCCCCCACTTCCCCCTCTGTCCCTCCCGGGCAGCAGCACACACCTTTACAGAATGTGGTGGGCTGACAGCAGTCTCACTGACAGCGTGAGAGCTCATGCTGAGCCTGCTGTCAGCACAGCACATGCTGTAGCTGTGTGCTGCTGCTGCTACTGCTTCTACTGCTGAGGGGGGAACAATAACACGCCACTCGACTTTAAAGTTTTTTCAACCCCCCTCCAAACATTTTGGGGGCGTGGCCACACCTTCATCAATTACCTCCAAAATTTTACAGTGGCCCGGCATACCTCTCGGCTGCCCTGTTTTAACGGTCTATGCTACTGCTGTTAAGAAAAAAATAAAAAGATGGTGGCTGTGCACTATCGGTCCATGATATAATATATACTGATCAAATATAGAAAAGTATTTTATTCAAGCTGCAGTTAGATGTGGGTACTTAGGCCACATAAAGAAGTATGAGGAGAAACAAAAAAACTGCGCTAAAATAGAAATTACATTTGAATCTAAGGACAGTATTCAATGTGAAAAATTCGCCGTGCATGGCGAGAGATTTTTTCTCTCGCCGTGTTCCTGAGGGCTCGCTGCCACTCCTGCTCGCTCTATTCAATGTGGTTAAGACTCGCCGCCACTCGCGGCGAGTCTTAACCCCTGCAGCGGACGAGCGTCCGCGGCAGGGAGCTGGCAGGGAGCCGTGGGACGGTCGCAGCCAGGGAGATTAAAGTCTCCCTGGATGCCCCAGAACATATGTGGAGGGGAGGGGGCTCCCCAGGACCCAGGCAGCACAAGCTGCCCCCCCTATAGCCAGCGGGGGACCCAGTATTCACTGCACCCGATCGTGTATATGTAATGATCGGATGCAGTGAATATATGAATATCTAATGAGCTATAAGCACATGAATAAAAATAACATGCCCCTTCACAGAAAAAAAATCCAGATTTTTTTACACCAAAATTAAAAAAAAAAAACCTTTTAGTTTAAAAGTTCACATTCCAGCTCTCCATGAAAAGATGGAGAATTGCTACACGGCGAGAGACGGCGAAAATCACTTAGAAAGACGGCGAATATTTCACATTGAATAGGGTTGCTCGCTTTTGGAGAGCAAAATGCTCCGTCCAAGGCAAAAAAACACACATTTGCCATAAAACAGGGCGAATTTTTCTCATTGAATACTGCCCTAAATCATATAAAATGAGAAATAAATTCACAAAGGGTAAAAAACAACTTCAGTCAGCAGCAACAATTCCAGCATTCCAATGGTAAATAGGCTAATTCAAAGCATTTTAGACTGTAAGAAATAAAGTCCTTATAGCAGAATTTTTATTAGTTGATAAATGCATTAAACAAGTCCCAACAGGTTAGTTTATGGAGGATGTATGTATGATTGTCCATTACTAAAGTGTTAACAGTCATTGGAATGTCAAACAAAATTATTGTTTAGTAAATCAACGCAGAATATTTACCACTCCTGTCATCCAAGGTTGTGGTTGCTGGCCTCAGCCAGATAAAGTTATATGTGCACAGGTGGCCACCCAGCTGATGATCCAGTACTACTACGGCTCCTGGCTTGGTTAGCACTTCAATAGCCTTTATGTAATCAGCCCACTTACTGGTTGTTTCCGGATGCAAGGGGGTGTTTGGTACAAAAAGACACTCTTGTTTAATTTTATGTGTGTTATCACAATAAGGGGGTTCTCTGAAGGTCAGAATATAAACATAATATAGGCATGGTGCATATTATTTTAATCAGCAGAAGCTGCTTGTGTTTCTATTCACTCCATTTTTGCAAATACGATGCATTTTAATGAAAAAGTTAAATACAACGCTGCTAACGAGTCACACAGAGCTGGTGCGTTTTATATGGTGATTGCATGCGTTTCCAAGCCAGGGGGGGTGTGGGGGCGGGTAATGTAATTGTGCTGTTCGGTCTACATACAGCCCTGGATGGATTGAGATATCGCTGAGTTGGTGTTGTTTAAGCACAGAGCTCGAGGAGCCCACTTTTAAACTTTTATATTGTTTGTGGCATATACTGCATGTGATAATGGCGGCCAGTCAGGCGCTAGATGTAGCATTTGAATTTATGCAATTAGATATTCGAGTGCTTCAGTGATGTCGAAGCGGGGGCTATATTGTCCAAACAATGGTTGGAGGATGATGTACCAACTTTAACTCCTGATGTCCTGTACAAGCAATTACTGAAACTCAGTAAGAACGCTGTCTGATTATTATCGTTTACACCAAATACCACGAGGCTTTCGCATAAAAAATATGCCCACTATTGGACGCTATAATGTGAGTTTCTGTAAACGATGGTGTGCCATCCTCCGTCCATGGCAAAGAAATAGTATTTAACCTGTCGTCTACACCCTTGACTGTGGCTGAGGAGGAGGTATTGTCCATAAGCTTGGCGTTTGTCCCTACCTCCAAATTTGATCCATTCCAGTGGAAAGTGGACACATTTAAGTTTTACAGGAATTTACGCCTGAAAGATCATTTTGGGAGAACTGCCAAATCCACAGTCAAAGATTCCAATGTTTTTGAGCTCCCCCCAAAATTGAAAAGATACTTCCAACATCCAAATTCAATCCAGTCTCTATGAACCCCTCCATAAAGACATTCACAAGACTAATGGACCGTATGGGTCAGGAGCCTACACAGGTTAAAACTCGTGACAATATTTCTAAGGAACAACGGACTGCACTCAAGAATTTGTCTTTGAGAAGGGACATTATAGTGAGGGGGGCAGACAAAGGGAGTGCAGTCATTGTTCAAGATACGACTTCTTATAGGCAGTGCCTTAGACAGTTGAATGACACAGCTACGTATACATTATTAAGTAAAAATCCTACTAAGGAATACAAACAAGTATTAAAAGATGTATTACAGGGGGCTATGGATAGTGGGGATCTACATGCTGATTTGGATAAGGCTTTACTTATTGATAATCCCATTACCCACCTGTTCTATAATATTCAAAAAGTCCATAAGGATGTGAACAATCCCCCCCCCCCGGTAGAACAATTATATCGGCCTTGAACTTTGAACATCTGCACAGCGGACGTAGCCAGTCTCTACACCTGCATCCCTCATGATGCAGGTGTGGAGGCGGTCCTTTTTGAGTAACAATACGTATTATAAAGGACCACCCATCCCTTTGTTTTTTAAATGATTGAGTCTCATTTTAACCAAAAATAATTTCTTATTTGAGGGTAAATTTCATTTGCAAATCGCCGGATGTGCAATGGGGTCCTCAGTGGCCCCTGCATTTGCTAATGTGTTTATGCACCAGGTGGAGCAACAGTTATTTTATATACATGGCCGATTGAGATCTGAGGTCATTATATATAAGCGATTCATTGATGATTTACTAATTGTTTGGGTTGGTAAAAGGGTATGTATGAATGACCTCTTGGAGAAGCATAATATTTCTTCTAGTGTGGTGAAATTTACCTATAAGATAGATAATACATCAGTCCAATTTTTGGATGTAGAAATATAGGTATCTAAGGGGAATTTCAAAACTTCTTTGTTCACCAAAAAGATGGATAGGAACACCATTCTACGGAATGAGAGCTTCCATCCAGCCCCTCTGGGTTTGCCCTATTCCCAGCTCCTTCGGGTGAAGAGGATTACCTCTGATCCTGAAGAGGTGGAGCCAGCCCTGGACACCATGATGAATACATTTACACAGAGAGGGTATCCCGTTACAGAATTAGAACCCGTGAAAAATAAGGTTATGGTAAAGTCACGTCAACAATTATTGGAATACAAGGAACATCCAGCACAGGGTGGGACATTGGTTCCGTGGGTGAACCGGTATTCCACTCAAACTAAGAAAAATACTCAGCAAATTAAGAAATTATGGCCGATCATTGCCACGGATGATGATTTACCACTCCTGAAAGGCACTAAAGTGCTTCCTAGTTATACCCGTGGGAGAAATATTAGAGATTCCAGGGTGGGGTAATCCATCAAAGGAACACTTTTTAACTAGAAAGAACGGATGTTACCATTGTTTGGGGTGTACCACTTGTAGGGCCATGAATATTGGTACCACCTTTGGTCACCCACATTCAGGTAAAAGGATTCCAATAAAACTTCAACTCACGTGCAGTTCTTACAATGTCATCTGTCTCCTTACTTGCCCTTGTGGCCTGACCTATGTGGGGAAAACCCAGCAGACCTTCAAGGAAGGTATGGCCCTACATAGGTCAGGCATACATGCTGCCCTTTCTTTCCCAAGGTACATCAGACCAATCAGTCCCAAGGCATTGTGTTAAAATGGGCCACAGTGTGGCAAGTATTAGATCTATTATTATAGACCATGTACCTTATAATTTAAGAGGAGGAGATAGGAACAGGGTTCAGCTACAAAAAGAAAGCAGATGGATATTCATGTTGGGCACGATTGCTCCTAAGGGACTCAATGAGAACCTGGGTCTCCAGTGCTTTCTATAGATATGGGCTCTCTATGGATATGTGGTTTTCATCATATTTTACATTGTATATTCTATATGATTAAATTGTGCATAATGTTATAGGTTTGGCGACTAGGATATTATGACACTATGATTCCATAATATGATGGGGTATCTATCTATGCATATTTTCAATAAGCATCTAGCTACAGTATTTTTACTTGACTCATGTTAGTTATATTATGACATAATGGCTGTATTTATATTCAAAGTTAAAATGTGTGAGCAGAACAAGCTCTATATGTATTCCATGCAGTGAATCGATGCCTTAAACATTTTTTTTAATATTTGTCATTTTTTGTAGGTTGCTATGACACCAGGCAGTGTCATCACCTAGTGATGATTAGTGGCTGGAATCAGCTGACCGGACTACTCGGAAGTGAGAGCGCGGTTGGAGTGTACCAGGAACTCTAACAGGATAACGCGGTGATGGTGAGTGCAGGTGTGTCCACGCCAGGGGGGTGTGGGGGCAGGTAATGTAATTGTGTATTTATATGTGATTTTGTGTGTTATGTGCTGTCTGTCCTTGAAAACGGGGGTGGTCATAGCTGTTTTTTAAATGATGCCGTGTTCTCACTGCGAGTGAGAAAGACACGGCTTTTACACGGCTTTTACCCGCTGGACCCCCGTTCTCACGGCAAGGCAAATTCCCGGGTGAAGAAGTTCTACCCGGGAATTTGCCTTTAAACATGGGTTTTTCGGCAGTGTGAATGGGTCAACCTGTGTCTGCATATCCGGATCTCAGACACGGGTAAAAAGAAGGGTTTTACCCATGTATGAAATCCGGATATACAACCCGTTCACACTGCCAAAAATCCTGTGTTAAAAGGAAAATTCCTGGGTCTACATGCTAGACCTGGGAATTTGGCTGCAGTGAGAACGGGGTAATAGTCTGTCCATGTTAGGAATTCTCATTGGCTCTAGTACCTGGTAATGGACAGGCTTAGTCTTCCTCCCCGTTATAGGGTCCTTTAACTTGTATAAAAGCTGAACTGTCCATGCTCCAGCCCTGACTGTTGTCGCTCTCTACCTCCTGGCTTAAAGTCTTTGTTGTACCTTACAGCAATACAAGTTATAGTGCAGGACCGCATTGTTATCATTTGGATCATACCAGCATTTTCAGGTCTCTCATTGCTGCAATATGTAATTGTACATTTGTTTGACATCCGTCACCATCCATCAGTATCATAGATCCTGAACCTTTCTAGGCATATTCTAGCAATATAATTTACTGTTATACATTGCAGGAGCGTTTTATAATCCCATACTACTATCAACCCAAAATCCTTACTAAGCATCCCGCTGTCCATAAGTATAAGTCAGTCTCCACTAACTTATAATTGCAAAGGCAGGGGAAATCATTCGATGGCTGCCGACCATCTAATGATTTCTCCTGTTGCGGGCACATGCTTGGGGGTGGAAATGGTGGCGTGGGCGTGTTACCAGGACTTTGTAAGCTGCGAGCTTTGCAGCGTACTGAGTCAGCCAGAATTACCCCATGGTTTTTACACTACACTGGTTGACGTAAACACATATATAAAACTTCAATATAAAATACAAAACTAATTTGCATATCTGTCTTGTTCTACAGAACTTGCTACATGCATGCATCACTATATTGTTTCAATGCTTCTACAACTACAGTACTTAGGGCCTTATTCAGATCTGAGCTCAGTACAAATTTGTTTGGAAAATGGACAAAACCATGTGCACTGCAGGCGGGGCAGATGTAACATGTGCAGAGAGAGTTAAATTTGGGTGGGGTGTGTTGAAACTGAAATCTAAGTAGCAGTGTAAAAATAATGCAGCCAGTATTTACCCTGCACATAAACAAAATAACTCACACAAATCTAACTCTCTCTATACATGTTACATCTGCCCCACCTGCAGTGCACATGGTTTTGCCCATATTCCAAACAAATTTGTACTGAGCTCAGATCTGAATAAGGCCCTTAAGGTGGGCATACATCGAGACGATTTGGTCCGATTTCGTTAAATTGGACCAAATAGTTTCTTCATGACATGGCGTCGGGTCCGATGCGGGCTCCCGTGCGTATCGGACCCGGCCCCTGGGGTCAGACCGGCGGGACATATGATCCGTCGCAATCGGTGGGGTGGGTGCAATGCTGGGGCGGCGCAGTGCTGGGGCGGCGGTGACCAGAATGATCATCAGTGTCCACTGTGTCCAGCGCCGTAGCGGGCGGGCAGCAGCCGCGGCAATTACAACTTTAAAATAGCATGTCAAATGACTGCCCGGCTAATGATTGGCTGAGATAGAGCACTCTCAGCCAATCAGTGGCCTCCCTCCCAATCAAAAGCCGGAGAGTCATTTGACACATTATTTTGAAGATGTAATAGCTGCCGCTGCCCTCCCGCTGCGGCGCTGGACACAGTGAGTCTGATTAACGCTGCTGCCCCACATCTTCCTCCCCAGCCGGCCACTCATTTGAGAGCCGCCGCTGCCCGCCCCCACTGCTCCTCACCGCCCTGCAGCTCCCTGTTATTTTTTTTTTACATGTGATAAATCACATGCGATTTATCACATGTAAAAAATGGCACCTCAAGTCCTAATCGTATGTGAGCTTCCCGGGGAGCTGCCGGGCGGCTCGGAGAAGAATTGGGTCCGACTTGTCCTTAGGACAAGTCGGCTCTATGTATGGGGGCCTTTAGGCTTAGTGTACTGCCTTGGGTTGAGCAATGGCCTCTTCCACCTTCTCCTCTCCTGCAGTACCCACACTTATTTTTCTTTATATTGGCAATTGGTTTAAAGACAAAACCTTTAAAGTAATTGCACATTTAAATAGAGTCACTACATATCTCTCCTGAATCATGTCGGCTCCTGGAAATTATGGGCAACTACATTCTAGACCTTTTAGTTCTTGAAAAACAAAATTCTTTTTACAAGTAAATTATGTTTTGGTACACTTTGTTTTCAACACATTTATTTGTTTGATATTATATTATTAAAAATGATAGAAAACAGTGCTGCCATTTTGTTAAGTTGTCAATAAAGTTTGAAAATTCAACAAAATACGTAACTAGAAAGTAACTGTTGATGAGGTCTATACAATGTAACAAGTAGCTACTCGATAATAAAAACATCTCCTTTAACTTCGACATGCATGGACAATGTCCTGAATTATCTGTTGCTAACACATTTACATTATTATTCAAATGGCTTTGCTCGCCGCATGTACAGCACAGCACTACTCGCTTTGAGAGAGATCATTATGGCAGCTTCCAGTCAACAAAGACTGAGATTGTAGAAGTGATGTCATTCAGTACAAACCACCCATTTATCACTTTCACATGTGTGAATAGATGCCTCTTTCAATGAGTTTTAAAATAAATGCTTTTAAAATTTTAACTGTAGTTTTACTTAAGAAGTGTGTGTGTGCTTTTTTACTAAATACTGTAATGAATTCCTTGAGTGCGCATTTATTATTGCTATGAAACCCCCCACAAATAGTCTTATGCAAAAAAAAATAATCTAAATTCTATTCATTAGATACAATTATTTAAGTATAATTTATTTATTATTAGTTTCTTATACAGTGCAGTAAATTCAGTTGCACTTTACAATGTTATTTTCTCCGACTGAATTGACCAGGAGATATATCGTTGGTGACAAAACCAATCATAGTCATAGTAGCACTAAAATTAAAACAGTTAAATAGCTTCTAAGCTGTGTACACACGGGGGCAATATATTGCTTAGCAACATATTGCTCAGTGTCTCCTTTTCATCAGCGACCAGAGATGGTCGCTGATGAAAGGGAACCTCTGCCGGGGGAGCCTCATAGGGAATCAGCTGGTCACAGGAGCAAGCTCCTGCGATCAGCGATCATAACGGGGCTAAAAGCGGGAGCGTGCACCTGGCAATTTATCACCGGTGCACTCTCCAATCGCTGGCAATATGGTCGCTTAGAGACCATATTGCCAGCGATTATAGCCAGTGTGTACGCACCTTTAGAGTCAACACACATGCAGCAGATACAGTAAATGTTCAGGTGTCACAGTTGTCTGCTCTACAGAACTGATACGGCTAGCAAAACATCTAGAGCACAAGCAGGCTTGTCTAATCATTGTTTCTTTTTTCCATTTTTTTCTGGTGGAATTAACTGCACTGCATTGAAAGTTATATCAAAGCTATGTTGCCTAAAATAGCTATATATCTATCTATTTATCTATCTATCTATCTATCTATCTATCTTTCTTTCTTTTAAGAGATAAGTGTTAAAGTGCCCACACACAGTAAGATTTTTAAAACGATATAGCCGTTTCCGACCAATCGGAATGACCAGTCATTAAAAAACTTACAGTGTGTGTGGTCTTGATAACGATTGGATGCCGGCGTGTTGTTCATCAAGCCTACTGATCCCTACAGCAGGCAAAAAGATGAACAACACATCATGCAGGATCATGGCCACATTGTTCCATGTGTGGGCATGATGAGCAATGTGGCCATGTCCCGGCACTGCATATCCCCCCCCCCCCCCGTGCACCACTCTGCACACCCGCCTCTCGCCACACGCCCCCTTCAGTCCTGCCTCTCCGCCAGTGCCATGGGTCTGGAGGTGCAGCGGTGGGTGGAGCGGCAGACCCCAAACACCCCTGATCATGACCACACTGAGCAATTGAGTAAACTCTATGATCGATTTCTCAATCGTTCAGTTGAGTTATCTCTGCACATGTTACATTAGCCCACCTGCAGTGCAGCATGGTTTTGCCCATTTAATGAAAGTTTTTGCTTTTCGAGATCCATGCTGAGTCAGGCTCATAATACTGTACAGAAACAATGATGCACAGAAAAGTTCTTTATAAAATACAGAGATGCAGTATTTAAGGAACAACTACGGAAATACTTGAGTAAACAGTAAAGTATTGAGTCTGTTTTTGAAGGATTCTAGGGGGGGTACTTCGAGAACTGTGCGGGTAAGCAAGTTCCAATGAGTTGGAGCTGCATAGCCAGATGAATTAAAGGCGATTGTAAATACTAATAAAAGTGCGGGAGGGTTGGGCGTGACATGGAATGGAGGGGGCATGATTTATCACAAAACCCACTTTTGTCATTTTGGGAGCATGCCCAACACTCCCTGAGCAGCTGGGCAACCCCGGTCTCCCCTCCCTGCAATAATAGATGCCGCACAGCAGTGGTGATCACAGGCTAACCAACTGTATGTGTGTGTGTGCTCCCACGACCCACGAGTTGGACGGTGTCCAATTAGCGAGACTGCCCTGCTATTATCAGGACAGTTGGAGGTATCATAATATCCAAAAATCTAGCAACCACATATAAATAACATATCTACTCGTGCATGTTATGATATGTTGTTTATACGATCTGGTGTCCCTGTGTGCTTGTGTATGTGGGAAAAATGAGTAGGACCTTTAAGGAACGGATGGCAATGTATTGTTCAGCCATCAAACATGCATTGGAAGGGAGAAAGAGTGTGTGTGGTGCGCAATTAGCAGCAGCCGGCACTAGGGATAGCCAATCCCTAAAAATATAGGAATATAAATAGATTTTTTTTGTGCTGGCTGAGAAACACACACAAGACGGTATATCAATTGATCATTTTTACTAAATAAAATATCACAATAAATAAGATAACATATAATCTACAACACAATTAGAAATAAAATTAAAAATTAAAAGAGATGACTAAATATAAAGGGCTCAGTCTCTCAATCAATTTAAGTGGTAAAAAGACAAGATAAAAAGTCATGTGTCAGTTGAACAGCAGTATGAAAAATAGAAAAATATCCTCACTCTCAGTGTCACTGTTTCACTGTAGCTTTTTGAGGCGTCCCCTGACCATAAAAGCCGGGTTTAGCCTTCCCTACAGCGATAGTCTACAAGCACAGCTTATTGCTCTCAACTCACCCTTTCTGTGAAACTACTGCAGGGTACTAGTTAGTAAGCAGAGTGTTGTAGCCAGGAGAGAGCTGTATATACTTTCCTATGCTGTGAGTAGAGATTAAGGATAGCCGCTCCCCCATTCTGGAATAGCAATGATGTAGACAGGGGCAGGACTCACCACCTCCTTACTATTTGTCAAGGTGCTCTACCGGACAGACTCAGCCTCTGGTCCGCCTCTCACCCACCCCTTCAACTGCTGCATCACCACCGGGAACCACCTCCTGGACGGCCTGTCACATGCTCCTGTTCTCCTCCGATCAGCCGCGTCCCCTTTCTCAGGTAAGCGGACACTTTAATCATCACCCAGCTTCTCTATGTCACTTGGTGAAAGCCAGGTCATATCCCCGCAACACCGCCGCCACAGTTAATACTCCTCACAGCAGCGGGCAGCTTGTCTCTCACCATTCTCCTCAGGAAACTCTCGAAACTTCTTTGACTCCCCTTTTTATAACCTCATATCCAGCGGGCAACTGAACTATATCCCACGCGCACCCCAACTTAATTTAACATCTCTGGGGTACAGTCAGTTCACTCAGAAATCTCTCCCCTAACTGTAAAGAGATTGGCACATTCCATTAACTCTTTCCATTGTATAGGCGGATCCACTATGGAGAATGAAGGGGGTGTTTCCCTTCTACTACCTCTATCTCACTTATAGGTAGCCATAAAGTCCTTTCTGCAAAAAGTTCTGATTATAGTATTCTTTCTGTGAGAGGGACATACCCAGGATATTCTGGGTTACTATATATATATATAGTGTATGAACGGGTTGCCGGCACTCAGCTCCAAAAACCTTGTCAAAGGGCCCTGTGCCCTCGGTAGAGACCCTAACAGGGTCAGATACAGACAGTGGATGGCCGCGGCACTGGGGACTTCAATGAATAAAACAGAAAGCCAAGTTTGTTCTGTGACGTTTCAGCCTTTAATACAGGCTTTTCTCAAACAGCTCTACCACCTCTATCTCACTTATAGGTAGCCATAAAGTCCCTTCTGCAAAAAGTTCTGATTACAGTATTCTCTCTGTGAGAGGGACATACACAGGATATTCTGTTATAGTCCCCAAGAGACATATAAATATAGTAGTCCACATACATATATACATACTTATCTATATGACTCCCAAACAGGGCTTACATATATATATACCAGATGCAAATAATAGCACTCGAGTGCTATTATTTGGATCTGGTGTATTGCTTTACTCTGGGGCTTGCTGATTATCATGTTTGGAGTGCCGGCAGATTTGGATCTCTCTCTCTCTCTCTCTCTCTCTCTCTCTCTCTCTCTCTCTATATATATATATATATATATATATATATATATAATATATTTATATATATATATATATATATATATATATATATATATACATATATATATATATTTGTACCAACACACTTGCCAGACCAGCAAATGGGGTGCAAACAGCACCCACTTCCCAGGTTGAGGTGCAGTGGCCTGTGACCACACACTCTAGTAAATACAAACACAGGGGGCCCAGCACTCACTACAACAAACTAACTCACCTTAGCATTAAAATAATCAATTGAATAAATAATGGGGTTTTATTTCATGAATTGATCAATGCATTTAAACTTGCAGCCCATCGCCAAGGGACCCCATTTCACTGCACGTCGTACACTAACAACTGGTTTTCTTAGGAACTTGGCCACTGCTTACACATCATAGCTAAAATGAACATGTGTTTCTTTTAGCTATTATGCCCTTTTAATACTAATTCAGTAATATATATCTATATATATATATATATATATATATATATATATATATATATATATAGCATAGGCGTGTGCACGGGGGTGCCGGGGGTGCTCAGGCACCTCCTATAGCCCGGCGCCCCCCGCACAATTGCTGCTCCTCCTTTAGAACGGCACCAGCAGCAGTGACGATGCGGCTGGCTGCTGAGCAGAGCAGTACAGCCGCGTATTGTAGTCCCAACTGCTGCCCGTCCACCCACCTGTATACAGCATCCTGCAGCCTCCTTCATGTCCGCACACATCCCCCGTTGTTTGGTGTCCCGCTGCTGTCGATGTGCAGGAGCTCAACAGCAGCAGGACACCAATCAATGGGGGACGTGCACGGACACGTGCATTCTTTGCTTCCTGCTGACAGAATCGCCCACCATACTGTCCCTCTCCTGGAGGTGTGCGGGACGCTGCTGGAGCTGCTGGAGGGTGAGTGTGCCCGGGATGGCCACCAGGGAGCTGGCGTGTTTGCTGAAGCTGCAGGGGGGAGCGGGGGGCGTTGGGACTCACCCAGATAAAGCTGGTCCTAGGCATAGGCAAATGCTTGTTCAGGGTTTGATTGTGCAACCAGAAAATATCTTTCTCAGATAATCCCTTTCAGGTCCCGCTCAAATGATCCCCATCTGACATAGTTCCGCAGCTGTGATTATGTCTGAGACTTCGTCTCTTGGCGCACTGCGTCTCCCCAGGGCAACGGGCACGTAATTCCCCCCCCCTGGGCAATGAGCATGCAATCCCCTTCCAGGCAATGAGCATGTAATCCCCTGCTGGGCAATGAACATGTAATCCCCCCAGGGACATGAGCATGTAATCCTCCCTGGGCAATGAGCACATAATCACCCTGGGCAACGAGCATGTAACCCCCTTGGGCAACAAGCATGAAATCCCCCATGGCAATGAGCATGAATCCCCTGGTATCAAGCATGTAACTCCTAGCAATGAGCATGTAGGTAAGCAGTACTTATGCGGCATAATATGTAATAGGCGTTATGGTGTATGGCATAATGTGTAAAGGGCATCACATGTGTCAGTGTGTAGTGGGCATCACAGTGTGTGGCATAATGTTTAAGGGGCATCACAGTGTGTGGCATATTGTGTAATGGGCATCACGGTGTCAGGAGTAATGGGCATCACAGTGTGAGGCGCAATGTGTAATGGCATCACGGTGTGAGGTGCAACGTGTAATGGGCATTACGGTGTATGGCATAACGTGTAAGGGAATTACGGCATGTGGTATACTATGTTATGGGTGTGTGACGTGTAATAAGGTGTCAATTTTTGAGCGCTCCTTAGGTGCACACTGTATCTATTGTACATGTTTTACAAAAATGTGTTAAGTCCTGGCATAATGTGTAATGGGCATTATGGTGTGTGGCATTATGTGGAATGGGCATTTTGGTGTGTGGCATTATGTGGAATGGGCATTCTGGTGTGTGGCATTATGTGGAATGGGCATTATGGTGTGTGGCATTGTGTAATAGGCATTATAGTTTCTAGTATGTGTGTGGGGGGGGTGATTAATTCTGAAGTGTATATACATAAATAAATCACCTTCTATTTAGTTTGCATTGATGCCCAGTAGGCGGTGATGGAAATGCCCAGTAGGCGTGATGGACACGCCCCTCTAATGGTGCACCCCCTAATAAAATGGGCTGCGCACGCCTATGATAGATAGATAGATAGATATATCTATACAGTATATATTTTGTGGATCTTTTTATATATATATATATATATATATATATATATATATTCCATATGGCTAGCACTCTCATCTGGATAATGGTGGTAGTTGCTGGGGTGACTATCGGTGACCATAGGTTATATCACACACCATATGGTAAATGCATAGTTCAAAAGATGATGTCACTCACCAGTCTTGTAAACAGTCAAGTTTGTTTTTAATCAGGCAACATGGCAGAGGGTACAAGGTAACACCATCAACGTTTCGGTCCTCCTCTGGGACCTTTGCCAAGATTTTGACAAAGGTCCTCTGGGACCTTTGTCAAGATTTTGACAAAGGTCCCAGAGGAGGACCGAAACGTCGATGGTGTTACCTTGTACCCTCTGCCATGTTGCCTGATTAAAAACAAACTTGACTGTTTACAAGACTGGTGAGTGACATCATCTTTTGAACTATATATATATATATATATATATATATATATATATATATATATTTTTTTTTTTTTGTAGCAGATCATGTGTTCGGCACTCTGGATACGCAGGCAAATGCCAAGGTGCCTTATTGTAGATAGAGCACTACCAATGGACTTTAAAGTCAGTGCCACTGGACTGGACATATGCAGCAATATCACTGGACTGGACTTATGTAGCAGTATCACTGGGCTGGATTATACACACAGTATCACTGGACTGGATTATACACACAGTATCACTGGACTGGACTATACAGAACTTTCACTGGACTAGACTATACACACAGTATCACTGGACTGGATTATGCACACAGTATCACTGGACTCGACTATACAGAACTTTCACTGGACTAGACTATACACACAGTATTACTGGACTGGATTATACAATTACACACAGTATCACTGGACTGGACTATACAGAGCTTTCACTGGACTGGACTATACAGCACTTTCATTGGACTGGAATAGTACAGTATACAGCACTATCACTGGACTGGACAAGACAGCACTACTGGAGTCACTGGACAAGACAGCACTATCACTGGACCGAACTGCAGGCAGGTGAGCAGGGAGTCGGCCAGTATATGCTGCCTCTTCACTCTCTTAGACTGGAGTGAAGATGGTGTCTGGCCGCTCGCCCCTTTAAAGGGTCCAGATCTTGCGAGATAGGACGACGAGATCTCACAAGGTCCGGAGACCCACGCTCCGAGTCTGCGTGGGAATTCCCGAATGGGCTCAGAGCGTGAGTTCGGACTAGGGTGTTTCCGGATTCCCACAATCCAAGCTCGCACATCCCATATATATATATATATTAGGGCGGAGTGAAAAAACTGAAATTGAGAAATTCAAAATCGGCTAGTGTGGGAAAGTTGTGACTTGACCTGAATAAGAAACGTGCAAAAGCATTTTGATCTGAGTCAACATCTTCTGTTCTGGCAAGAGGCCTAAAGTTTCACTTTTTAGGTGAAAATATCGAAACCTATGAAGATGCTCCAATCTAGTTATAATTATGTCAGGATGTCTTAGAGTGGTTCATTAATATACTTTAGCATAGTAAAAGAGAGTACGAGATTGTCCTAGTGCAAAGTGACTGACTGGCGGGAGAAAAAATCCCTTATAATTGACCCATTTTCATGGTCACAATTGTGAATATTGTGTGTTTTCTCCTGAATGTGTTTATAATAGAAGAAGCACAAATACTCTAAATGGAATTTCAGTGACACTGTGTGAAATATAACACTGCATAATAGCCCTTAAATGGGCCTGATCACAGTACAAATTTGTTCTCAAAATGGGCAAAACAAATGCTGCATTGCAGGTGGGGCAGATGTAACGTGGGGTGTGTTGAAACTGAAATCTAAATTGCAGTGTAAAAATAATGCAGCAGGTATTTACCCTGCACAGAAACAAAATAACTCACCCAAATAGAGCTGGCCATACATCTACAGATCGATTGTCAGATCTGGCTGGTTGGAACAAATATCTGGTAATATCTGAATGACAGTTTTTGGCAGTTTTCCAGCATTTCAAAGCAAAGTATCAGCATTTCAAAGCATCCATTACCAGTATTTTGTTCCAAAAAGACAGATCGGACAATAAATCTGTAGATGTATGGCCACATTAACTCCCTCTGCACATGTTACATCTGCCCCACCTGCAGCTGCATTACAACATATAATTATGCCAAAGATAAGCCAATATATTAACAGTTAAATACATTAAAGTGCATTATGCTGTAATAAGTATTGCTGATCAATCCTGCCTAGCAGGGCCGTCTTTTTGTATGGGCTTAATGGGCACTTGCCCAGGAGCCCCAGGCGTATAAGGGCTCTATGTTGATAGCTGAGGTTCCCCTTTTTCCAGGGATACCAGAATTTTGAAAATCGGCCCTGGGGAACTGCAGATATCCAACTTCAAAGCAGCAGTCCACATCCGACCTGTTAATTACAATTTCCAGTCATATTTCTCAGGTTCTCTCTGACACTAGCGGCTTGTCTCTATCATGCCCAGAACCAGAAATATCAGCCTTCAAGCAGCCGGTCCCTGCTCCAGCTCCAAACGTCTGGTGTAGTTTTATATTTTTGTCAATGGATTGCTCTGGCTCCTGATCTCTGATACCCAAGTTCCCAGCACCTCCTGAAAGTTGGGACTCTAGGTTTTTATACTAGGCTAAGAAATCTATTTCCAGATAATGGTGATATCTGCAGTCAAACAAGCTGCCCTTCCACCGGAAAATGACGAATATTAAGCCCACTCAATTATCCAACCGTCCCCTGTGTATAAAACACCCCCTACCTCACTGGAAGTCATTTACAAGGGACCCTTCCTTCAGCTCAGTGCCCCCTTCCACACGTTAGTGTTCACCCTCCCACCACCTGTGCAGTAAAGGAGTAATTAGCAGAAGTTACTGCTCCAGGTCCTACATGTTGAATAGAAGATAGAGCACCCCCTGCCACCCGTGGGACATCAAAGCTGCTGCTGATACCACCCCCCACCCCTAGGAGGGGAGAATGGGTAAGGGCCCCAGTGCATTGCTTTGCCCAGGTGCCCACACTGCTGTTAAGATGGCCCTGCTGCCTAGAAATGAACACAGTGATTGGCATATATGTACTGCTGTACACCACTCATAGAATGATTAACCTGTTATTATTTTAATCAATGTATTTGTTTATTTATTTATTTACAGTGTCTTATATAGCTCAGCAGATTCCGTTGCACTTTACAATAGTAGACAGTGATAAAACAAACTGGGTAATGACAGACAGACTTGGGGGTTAGAGGGCCCTGCTGCAAGCTTACAATTTATTACATCATAATACACTTCAACGTATTTAACAGTTAATATATTGGCTTATCTTTGGCATAATTATATGCTGTAATGCAGTCCAATCATGTTCCCAGTATAGGGGATGCAACACTGTTTTTCTGTCAATAAACAAAAGTGATATGTAAAATGATACATTAAGACAGTTTACACTGTTACTTGTAAAACTTATTGTAACAGTTACTGTTTTTCAATAACAGACTGCAACAGTTATTTCTTATTTATATACACAGGATTGTCTATCTTTGTATATGCACTGCAAAGAGAGCAGCATAAATCCAATTTCATGTATTTCAGTGGCACTGTGTGAAATATAACACTGCATAGTGGCCCTTAATCAGACCTGATTGCAGTACAAATTTGTTCTCAAAATGGGCAACAAAATGCTGGACTGCAGGTGGGGCAGATGTAACATGTGCAGAGAGATTTAAGGTGGCCATACATCTACAGATTTATTGTCCGATCTGTCTGGTTGGAACAAAATCCTGGTAAAAGATGAGAGCAAATGACAGTTGACCATTTGCTTTGAAATGCTGAAAAACTGTCATTCAGATATTACTAGCTGTTTGTTCCAACCGGCCCAATCTGACAATCGATCTGTAGATGTATGGCCACCTTTAGATTTGTGTGAGTTATTTTGTTTCTGTGCAAGGTAAATACCGGCTGCATTATTTTTACACTGTAATTTAGATTTCAGTTTCAACACACCCCACCCAAATTTAACTCTCAGCACGTTACATCTGCCCCACCTGCAATGCAGCATTTGTTTTGCCCATTTTGAGAACACATTTGTACTGGGATCAGCTCTGATTAAGGGCTATTATGCAGTGTTATATTTCACACAGTGTCACCGAAATTCCATTTAGAGTATTTGTGCTTCTTCTATTATAAACACGTTCAGGAGAAAACACACAATATTCACAATTGTGACCATGAAAATGGGTCAATTATTAGGGATTTTTTCTCCCACCAAAGTCATTCACTTTGCACTAGGACAAGCTCGTACTCTCTTTTACTAGGCTAAAGTATATTAATGAACCACTCTAAGACATCCTGACATAATTATAACTAGATCGGAGCATCTTCATCGTTTTCGTCATTTTCACCAAAAAAGTGAAACTTCAGGCCTCTTGCCAGAACAGAAGATGTTGACTCAGATCAAAAAGCTTTTGCACGTTTCTTATTCAAGTCAAGTCACAACTTTTCCACACTAGCCGATTTTGAATTTCTCAATTTCAGTTTTTTCACTCCGCCCATATATATATATATATATATATATATATATATATATATATATATATATATATATATGCCTAGCTTTTCAATATGCAATCTATTTCTTTCTACAATATAAATACTTGTTTTTTTTTTATGTACATTTTTTTTCATGTGTTTGTGCTGTACTCTTACTACAAGCATCTTATGCTGGGTACACACCAGGACGACTAGGGCCCGATCAGCACAATCTAGATCCGATTCCGATCAATTGGATGCAGATTGTGTGCTGATTGGGCCCTTTTCTGAGCTGGTGTGGAGCGATTCCGATCCGATGCGCGGTCCCGCGGGTCGGTCGGTCGTTATTGAGATCCTACCTGCTGCAGGTAGGATCTCAATGACGACCATACAACCGGGTGCGGGTCGCCATCGGATCGGACCCGCTCACGGTGCACATCGTGAGCGGGTCGTGCCCTCCCGCGTCATCGTGAGCGGGTCGGACGAGACACTGACGACCCGCTCACGATGTGCATCGTGAGCAGGTCGTCCTGGTGTGTACCCTACATTAGATGTTGTGGCTGCTATCCATTTTTCCAACTGTGTTGTCTAGCTAGAGGCATTTCTGTCACAGTGCAATAGCTAACTGCTCCCTCTAAGGTTATTATGTAATATCTTGCTGTGGGGTCATTTGCATTATTTTATCTCCACGCAGCAACATTTCTGCATTTGTAAGCCATACTTAATCATTTTAATATCATAAAGCTTAAACAAAATGATACACAAATTGAATGACTGTACCGTACTTGCCTACGTTGGTAAAAACATTTCAGGGTGACTGTAAAGTAGCACCTTGGCATACGATATTCAGCTGAAGCGGGCATTTACTGCCCTGTCAAGAGCCATGTCCTAAAATGTACTTACATGCAACTCTAAATGAGCCTCAAAGCAGTTCCATCATACCTCCCAACTGTCCTGATTTTAGCAGTCATTTTTTTGTGACTGTTCCATTGTCTGACCAGCAGGGGGAGGGGGGTCTCCCTGTCACTTGTTGCTCTTCTTAGCTTTAGAAAATGGGTATGGATCATAAACATTATCGCCTCACAGTGTGATTGACTGGAAGCTGGCATTTAGGCGTGGAAACCTCCAGTTTTCCAGAGTTGTTGGAAGAACACAGGTGGGCCCAGGTGTTTTTGATGAGGGTTTGTGACAGCCTGTCTCAGTCGCAGATTATCTTTTTTTTTATGGAATATTATTTTATAAAATTTTTCACATATATATATATATATATATATATATATATATATATATATATATATATATATATATATATATATATATAAAAACAAACACAAAATAACAGAAAAAAAGAAAGGGGTATGGGGGGTACAGAAAAAAAGGGGTACATTCCACTGGATTACAATTACACATCCATTACTTATCCTTTATGTTTTTAACCTTATTTTCATTCCTGTATATTAAGGAGGTACATTTATCTATCTTCCATAGAGCCCTACTTACTTCCGATTATAATTCGTATCCCCAACTACTCAAATATATATCTCATACTTCAATTCAATTTGGCCACCATTTCCCCATTGATTCTAGTTTTATATCTAAGTGTCACCATCGTCTTCTAGTATGTATTTGCCCCACCTGCTCCATTTCCTCTGTATTGATATAGGGGGTATATTACCTAGTGTGACTTCTGTTTCCATTATGTACTGAAATTGGACTTTAGAGATCACCTTCTGGATGGGGGGTAAGGTGACTTGCTTCCAGCATTGAGCCAGAGCTGCTCGTGCTGCGATACATATATGTCCCAGCACATACCGATAGCTCACTCTCACCTCTGTTGGGTATATATGTAGGAGGGCCAATTGTGGTGAGGGGGCTATCTGCATCCCCACTACCCTGCTAATAAGCCCAAAGACCTCTCTCCAGTATTGTTGTATTTTTGGACAGAGCCAGAACACATGGTAAATATTTCCAGCCTCTCCGCATTCCCTCCAACAGAACTGTGAACACGTGGGCCAGTACATATGTAATTTTTCTGGAGTTAAGTATAGTCTATTTAACAACCTGACCTGCATTTCTGAAATGTTCAGACATTTTGACATGCTAAAAGAGGTAGTGTATATTGTTTCCCATTGTTTATCGGATAGGTGTATATTCATGTCCCTTTCCCACTTTTGTTGGGCTGAAAATTTAGAGATCTGGGGTACATCTATCAGGAAGTTGTACCAATAGGAAATACACCCCCTCGTTCCTTGCTTGTTCAATTGGGTCAGAAGTGCGGCTGGCGTGTATTCCCATGGTTCTAATGTGCTCTTGGCTTTCCGAGACTAACTCTGTATTTGCATGTATTGCAAGAACTCTGTCCCAGGCAGGGAGAATCGCGTTTGCAAGTCAGAAATCGATATTAATTTTCCTCCCTCAAAAATATCTCCTAACTTTACTAGGCCCACTGCGGTCCATTTCACCACATTCAAGTTTGGGATCAAACTTTGTAATGTTTTTAATAAAATATTTAATGTTGGTAAGGTTAATCAAGGAATCTTTATTTTAATTTTGTCCCAGACTTTTAGTGTGTCTCTAATAGTAGGTTGAAGTTGCAACATACTTGGTCTCAATGATTGTGGGACCCATATGAGATCTTTTAAGGAGAGCCCTGCACATGTGTCTTGTTCCATTCTTGCCCAGCTTGATATGGGGGGGTCTTTGAACCATTCTTGCATTTGAGTTATTATACATGCTTCCCTATATCTGTCTAAGTCTGGAAGGGTTATCCCTCCTCTATGTTTTGGGAGAGTAATCCGTGACTTTGCTAATCTAGGTGGGTGATTCTTCCAAATGTACTTCATCATCACTCCCTGGCATTTTACCATGTACTGACGTGGGACGGCATATGGAATTGTCTGAAAAAGATACATTAATTTAGGCAGTATCATCATTTTGAATGCAGACAGTCTGCCCAACCAAGATACCTCATATGCTAGCCATCAATTGGTGAGGGAAGAGACATTTTTTATCATTTTGGGCCAATTTTGTTCAAATACTAATTTAGAGTTAGTGGGGATATTAATACCTAGATATGCGATAGCATTAGTCTTCCAATGATAGTGATATGTAGCCTTCAGGGCAGATATATCCTTCTTTGATATATAGGTAATGCTTCAGTTTTAGTTGTATTTAGCTTGTAATATGATACCTCTCCATATATTCGTCTAAAATATTATGTAGCCTTACCAGAGAGTGATGTGGGTCTGTCACAAATAGTAATATGTCATCCGCGAAGAGACATAGTTTGTTATCGCTCTGTCCTATCCGTAGCCCTGGAAAGGCTTGGTCAGCTCTAATTTTATTAGCTAAGGGTTCGATAGCTAAAACAAATATTAATGGGGAAAGGGGACACCCTTGGCGAGTTCCATTGGTGATGGTAAATATTTCAGACACGAACCCATTGCTAAAAACCCTTGCTGAGGGGGCACAATATAAGGCCATAATAGTGTCACGATCCGAGCTGTCAGACAGACTTTCTTACCGGCTAAGTGCCTCCGCAGGTTCAGCTTGCGGTCCAGACGTCATCTCTGCCGGCCTCCTGTCTCCCAGTGACAGTCCCCAGTGCACGGCAATCCACCTGTCCGCCGCCATTGCTCCCAGTATCCAGCATGGTGTGCACAAACACACTTTCCCGCCATAGCAGACATGGGGGCTGCCATGTTCTTTCCAGTCACATGTCTGTGCTGTCCAATCCTGTTGGTTCTGATCTCCCTGTCATACTTCCTCGGCCAATCCTGGCCACCCAGTGGGGATAAGTATGCTGGGGGCTCTCAGAACCATTGCTAGTGCTTCAGTTGTCTCCAGTGTATGGTCAGCTGTCCTTGTCTCCGTGCAAGTGTATTTCTCTGCTGGTGTTGTTTTCCATGCTGCAGTGTGTTCCAGGTTGTTCCATCTCCTGTGAAGTCCAGGTTATTCCACCGCCTGTGATCCTGCCTCTCAGCCCAGCGACCAAGCCTAGCTCCGGGACTCTGGTCCTTCCGATGCTCCAGCATCATCCACCATCGATGTTTCATCGCTAGTCCGATATTCCGGATCTCCTGCTTCCGTCCGTCATTCCGGACCCACAGTCATCTCCCGTCCGTCATTCCGGACCCACAGTCTCCTTCCATATCCGATACCCGAATCCGATGTTCCCACATCATCATCGATAGTCCGATATTCCGGATCTCCAAGCCAAGCTTCCGTCCGTCATTCCGGATCCACAGTCAAGCTCAAGTCTTCCGTCCGTCATTCCGGACCCACAGTCTTCACATCCGATGTTCCACCATCGATCCCACATCACATCACATCTGTAAAGTATTGCAATCTGCATGAACTCTGTTATTTCTCCTGCATACTTTACTGTCTGTTTATATTACAACCATCTGCAAATAAACTCCGGTTGTATTTTACCTCTGACTGCTTATTGGCTCTGGGTGCACTGTCGCGCCCTCCATGCGCAAGGGTCCTCTCCAACCTCACCGGTCCAGGTCCCCACCAGAGGTCTCAGTCTCGTCGACTGAGCCCCCCTGGTGTGACAAATAGATGTCATGATACGATCTGCTTAACCGAATTTTTCCAGTACTGCCTGCATATATGCCCAATTTAATCTATCGAACGCTTTCTCTGCGTCGCAGATTATCTTAAGCCTCAGACCTACTTACATTTGCATAGATGACAAAAAACAGTTAGATGGTTTGGAAATTGCCATGGGAACTGAGTTGATGATCATTAGCCAACCTATACGCAATTCTCTCACAATTTAGCAAGTGCCATTTTCTTTTTCTGTCTTGGTGGCGGACTTCTCCCCGCAGACCACTGCAAATTCTCACATTAGCGGTCAAGTCTAAATCAGGTCCTATACCTGATAGCTCTCTAGTTAAGGGTTCGATTATGGTATAATACTATTACTGAGATTGAATGTATTGTATAGAGTTGTAAGGGTAAGTGTTGCTTGCTAGACCAATGTATTGGAGGCTGGGGAGGGTTCCCTGTCTGTTTTCTGCACTGGGCCCCACAATTTCTGATTGCAGCCCCGAGCACTCATGCCCTGTAATGTCACACATATTCATTTTTAATGTAGCATACACACCTTGTTAGGCTGTACACATGTCTGGTAATACAGCACACATACTCTTTAAAGCAGCACACATCCCCTTTAATATAGCACCCATATTTGGGCAAATACACCTGCAAATAAATATATCTCTGCACAGCACAACTGCTGATGTGTAAACATCAGTATACTGCTGTTTTCTTGCATTACACTTTCTTCTTATTCTTCTATCTCGAATTTCCTACATTGTTAATGGAGAGTGATTGTACTGTATTCACACTGTGTTCTGCCACCTCAGTCCAAGTTTTGGGAGATTAATAGACTCTCCAGGGAGTTAGAGATCACCGACTGAGACTTCTTTATAAATCAGCTAGAGTAAATGGCATCACTAGGGGGTGCAGGCCACATATGGGTGTCACCCGGAGCCTGGTGCCCTACTGTAGCATTAAGTGCAAAACCTAGCTCCTGTTCCTGTATAGGAGACAGCTCTGCAGCTGAGTCACACTCCAGGGGCAGCCCACACCTCCTAGAACCCCTACATAGATGTAAATGGGGGTTTGGGCCATGAAGACATGCCTCCTCCAACCCATGAGACCACACCCCCTTTGCCACACAGACTATAGTTACTGACACATATGGGGCCTAATGCACTAAGCTTCAAAAGGAATAATATGGAGAGCGATAAACAGTCAGCCAATCAGCTCTTACCTGCTATGTTATGGGCTGTGTTTGAAAAATGTCAGGTAGGAGCTGATTGGTTGGTTGTTTATCACTCTATATTTTATCAATTTTGAAGGTTAGAGCATCTGGCCCACAGTGTACAAAGAGGTAGGGAGACAACAAGCTAAAGTTGCTATGAATACCAAAAACCCAACTATACTAGGGACTTCTATAAAATGGCATTTACTACATATGGTAGCTCCAAGGGTGTGCTGACACATGGGCAAGAGCCCAAAACCTATTGGCATACACTGCGGTGGTATCTGATAGAAGTGTGCAAATGGAGGATAGTCCACACTGCAGATCCTTACTGTACCCTGGTGGAAATAGGAATAGGTAAACACATGTTTAATAACAGGTGCAGGTTTTAAGGATTCTCATGTTTATTATTTATTAACAGTTTCCTATATAGCGCACACATATTCCGCAGCGCTTTACAGAGAATAGTTGAACATTCCCATCAGTCCCTGCCCCAGTGGAGCTTACAATCTATATTCACACAGACATTTTAGGGTTAATTTGTTGGGTGCCAATTAGCCTACCAGTATATTTTTGGATTGTGGGAGAGTACCCAGAAACCCACGCAAGTACGGGGAGAATATACAAACTCCGCACAGTTAGAGCCATGACCCATGACCTTAGCACTGTGAGGCAGTAATGCTAACCATTACACCATCCGTACTGCCCATGCTCATGTTGCAGCCAGGAGCATTTTGTAGGATTGCTGAGTGTTTTGGTGAACCTGATTTAGTATACAATTTAATAGTGATGGAAGCGGCAGTGGCGTAACTATAGCCCCGCAGCCCCCGCTGGGAGGCGCTGAGGGACTGTGGGCGCCGATCTGCGGGGCTATAGTTACAACTTACTACCTAGCCCTCCCACCCACCCAAGTAAACTTACACACACCACTTACCCCTCCACATGCCGCAGCCGCATTCAGGGTCCCGGCCGCAGCACAGATCTTGTCCTGGCTCCATCTCCTCCTGCAGTTCTAATGAAAAATAACTATCAGAAAATGGCTGCCCCCATACAGCAGACAATTTTTGGGGATGCTAGATAGCAGGCCTATCTGCTGTTAGGGGCAGCCATTTTGTGATGGTCATTATAGAACTGCAGGAGGAGACGGAGCCAGGAGAAGATCTGAATGCGGTGGCGGCATGCGGAGGGGTAAGGGGGGTGTTTAACTTCACTTGGGAAGGTGGGTGGGAGGGCTAGGGGGAGGGGGGGTGGCACTGCAGATATCGGCGGTGGGGGCACGCAAAAAAATCTAGTTACGCCACTGGGATGCGGGAATGATTAATAAATATGGCTGTTGAGATGAAGAGAATTAATAGGGTCACCATGCCTTACTCAACACCTTGAGGTATTTATCCATAAAGAAGGAGGAAGCTGCACAGGTACAGGTTAGAGGTTGTGTCAGTCTCTTTACTCTCTACTAAGCATACTTGCCTACCCTCCCGGAATAGCCAGGATTGCTCCTGAAAAATTGGGTCCCCCAGGAGGTTGGGCAAGTCTTCCACTTTCTCTCCAGAACCCCCGCCCCCCCTGTCTCAACTGACACAAATACCAGAATTTGCGAGACCGTGGAGAGGGAGTGGGTCTAAAATTATGTGATTCGCTTTATTTTGCATCATTTAAGCCATAACCCTTACGATGGACCCATGAATCACAGCTTTTGTGTGTTACGGGGGTGGGACTTGTTGATTTCAGCCTCAACCCCCATCCCCCCCCCACCCCAATTTGTTACCTCATCGGGCTTCTCCCGGAGGGGCAAAAATAAAAGTAGGCAATATGCTACTAAGACGCGCCTGAGCATATGCATGCCATAGATATAAATGAACAGCTTACACAATTGCGGCTTGGACTACTAAGGGCATAATTCAGACCTGATCCCAAACCTGCTCTTTTAACAAATGGAAAAAAACATGCTGCACTGCAGGTGGGGCAGATGTAATCCATGCTGAGAGTTAGATTTGGGTAGGGTGTGTTTTACCTGAAATCTAAATTACAGTGTAAGAATATAGCAGCCAGTATTTACCCTGCACAAACAAAATATCTCACCAAAATCCATACAACTGTCTCAAATTTCACAGGACGGTTCTGTTTTTTTGGGACTTTTCCGTGTCCCACCCATGGCCGGCAGTGTCCCGCTGTGTGGTTCCCCCCTGTCACCTGCTGCGCTATACATGGACAGAGGGTTGGGGCATTGCCAGCGGCTTTGAAAGTACTGAAATCCAGAAACAGTACACAGCGCTAAAATTAAATCTAAATACAAAAAATATTGTGAATGCAAAGTGAACAAATTGGGATTAAAACATATAATGTTTATGTGAGTAGAGGTACGCCCCTGGAGTAGATTTCGTGATAGACATAGAATCTGGGAGAAACCAACTCTTCAAACATATTTTGAACTTTATTATATTTTATTGTATTTCATTTGTTCACACAACGTATATTTTCTTCATTTTTTATGACTTTTTTGAGAGACGTATGAAAAACACGGACTTCACACCTTAAAGAACTCTTTCAAGGGACCGATACACTTACCTCTCTCCCATTGGCCCTTATTCTGATCGGTGCATACTTTCCCGAATTCTTACGGTGCGGTCCGCACGCCGCGCTGTGCGGTGGCGTACGGCCAACGTCCGTAGAAACGCCCACGTGTCCTCCGCATTCGGACGGACTCACTCTTTAAGAACAGGGCGTGTGTACAGACAACATACAAACCGTGCGTGTGCTGTGGAAACGTACGGATTCTGCACGGTCTTCCCGCACAAGCACGGTCTTACCGCGTCAGAACGTACGGGAAGCTGTCCGTACGCACCGATGCGGAGTATTTACGCTCAATCCCAAACTTTTTTACTGAGTACACACAGCGATCACATGACCCACTTAGGCAATTAGGCAACCTCATTAAAAAGGGATTGTTATCTATTTAAATCAATTAAATGCTCATCTATACTGACCCACATTCCTACTACATTCATTACACACATTAACCCTTACAGCATGTGACCCTAACCTACATCTATATACACTATTTACATTTGGCTTATTTAAAAGATTTTAAACAAGTTACACATATACTTTTGCATGTTAGAAAAAAACACTGACAACTTTGAACTTTAAATAACTATTTATTAACCCCTTCCCGACATTTGACGTACATTTACGTCATGGTCGGGAAGCACTTCCCGACACATGGCGTAAATGTACGTCATGGATTTAAACTGTCACCGCGTCTATAGACGCGGTGACAGTTTCAACATGTCTGCTGTCCCTGACAGCAGACATGTCCGTGCATGCCCAGGGGGGGCTGCGATGCCGCCCCCCGTCGGCGATCGCTGTGATTGGCTGTTCAGTGTGAACAGCCATTCACAGCGTTTTCCTGTGTCACCGGCGAATAACGTTCGCCGGTGACACGGGATCAGAGGTGATTGGTGCTGTAAAGTACAGCACCAATCACCGCGGGGTGTAAGGGTGACATTGGTGTCACCCCACCTCACCCCGCCCGCCCCCAAAGGCCGTGATTGGTCCGTCGGACCGACGGACCAATCACAGCCAAGGAGGGGGATTTAAACTAACGGTGACTGCACTGCAGACGCCATTCCGGTCTGGAATAGCGTGCAGTGCGGTCACCGTACCCCCCTGCCGCCATACTGACCAGAACCTTGCTCCATACTTACCTGATCGCTGCTTCATCACTGCTTCCTGGATCCTGTTGCTACTTGTGCCTTCCTGTGCTGTGAAATTGTGCTGCTGCAGTGTAATAGCTAGATAGAGAGATAGATAGAGAGATAGAGAGAGATAGAGAGATAGAGAGAGATAGAGAGAGATAGAGAGAGATAGAGAGAGATAGAGAGAGAGATAGTGTCAGAGAGTGCTATATTTTGTGCTGCTGCAGTGTGATATAGTTATAGATAGAGAGAGAGAGATAGAGAGAGAGAGATAGATAGAGAGGCCTAGTGACAGAGTGCTATATTTTGTGCTGCTGCAGTGTGATAGTTATAGAGAGATAGAGAGAGATAGAGAGAGAGAGATAGAGAGAGATAGTGACAGATTGTGCTATATATTTTTTATATAACTGACTGCTGCCCCCTCCTTTTGTGCTGATCAGTATAAATTAACTGATCAGCAACTTTTTGGGGGCGCAGGTTTTTTTTTATATATAGATATACCTGTCAGTGCTGCTGCTGCAGTGTCATAGAGTGATAGATAGTGAGAGATAGAGAGATAGAGAGAGATAGTGACAGAGAGTGATAGAGAGTGCTAAATTTTGTGTCTGCTGCCCCCGCCTTTTGTGCTGATCACTATATCTGAGGTGATCAGCAACTTTTTTGGGGGTACAGAGGTTTTTTTTTTTTTATATATACCTGTCAGTTGCACCAAAGGTTGTGCACCTGCTGCACCTCACTGGTAATCAGTGTCGCATCACTGATCACCTTTTTTTTTTGTGTGTGTGCTGTGGGGTCTTTTTTTAATTTTTTTTTTACACACACTGTGATTTTGTGGGTGTCCTGTGGCCGCTGTGCGCTGATCAGTGACGTACATCACTGATCATCTTTTTCGGCACAGGGTTGATCTATTTTTTTTTTTTTTTATCAAATTCCTGTTGCCTTTGAGTGCTGTTCAGTGACAGATGTTACTGACCAACATCTGTGCTCAATTTTTGGCGCAGGACCTTTTTTTTTTTTTTTTAACCCCTTAAATTTTTTATTTTTAACCCCTTCATTTTTTTTTTTTTATTGGTATAAAGTATTTTTTTTTTTTCTGCACTACATACACACTACACACTACATACCCCCCGGATTGAAATAAAGTTTGTACCCCCCCCTACACTATACACGTGTTGAAACATTTCACTACCAGTAACACAAAAATAAAAATGGCATCCCAAATGTCCTCCCAAATGTCCTCCCAGTCATCCAGGAGAATGTATTCAGTGGAGGAGGCATATGCCATGCTTGCTTCTGACTCTGACACAGCCAGTGATGCAAGCGGGGAATTTGAAGGATTTGCCTTAAGCTCCTCTTCCTCCTCTGGTGATGAGGGACCCCCTCAAAGATGCCCCGTAGAGCAGCTGAGACCCCCCCCCCAATAATTGATCTCGTATGGACCCCACCACCAGACAATTTTGAGCCCCAGGTTCCTGAGTTTTTGGCCATGCCAGGAATTCAATTTGATTCCACAGGTCTCAGAGAAATTGACTTTTTCAAATTATTTTTCTCTGATGATTTTATAAATTTAATGGTGGACCAAACTAATTTATATGCCCAGCAGTTTATTGCTCAAAACCCCACGTCATCATTTGCTAGGTGGACCCCTGTAGATGCAGTAGAGATGATGACGTTTTGGGGTCTGGTGTTTCATATGGGCATAGTAAAAAAGCCAGAAATTAGGCAATATTGGAGTACAGATGTTCTGTACAGTACTCCATTTTACCGTATGGCCATGACCCGGACTCGATTTGAGACAATTCTTAAATTTATACATTACACCGATAATGCACAGTGCCCACCCAGAGATGATCCCACCTTTGACCGGCTATTCAAAGTCAGGCCGGTCATTGATCATTTCAGTGCCAAATTTGAAGAGGTGTACATCCCTGAAAAATTTATTTGTATCGACGAGTCCCTTATACATTTTAAAGGAAGGGTTAAATTCCGCCAGTACCTTCCCAGTAAGAGGGCAAGGTATGGCATAAAAATGTATAAACTGTGTGATAGCACCTCAGGGTACACCCACAGGTTTAGGGTTTATGAAGGGAAGGATTCAAGAATTGAACCGCCAGAATGCCCCCCCTCCCTCGTAGGTGTTAGTGGGAAAATTGTCTGGGATTTAGTGCACCCCTTCCTGGATAAAGGTTATCACCTCTATGTGGATAACTTTTACACCAGCATCCCCCTGTTTAAGGCCCTTGGTTCAAGAGGTACAGCAGCTTGCGGTACTGTGCGCAAGAACCAAAGAGGCCTCCCAAAAACGCACATTGCCCAAGTAATGAGAAGGGGTGAAAGCAGGGGAATATGCAACGAAAATATGTTGTTGGTCAAATATAAGGACAAGAGGGATGTCCTTATACTGACAACAATTCACGGAGACAGTACCACCTCCATCCCTGTACGAGGTACCAGTACCCACACCTCCAAACCTAATTGTATCCTGGATTACAATAGGTACATGGGCGGAGTGGATCTTTCAGATCAGGTACTGAAGCCGTACAGTGCCCTGCGGAAAACAAAAATCTGGTACAAGAAGGTGGCCGTGTATATCATCCAGATGGCACTGTATAACGCTTACGTGCTATTCCGTTCTACCGGCCAGAGGGGGACATTTATGCACTTTCAAGAGGAAGTCATAAAGGGCCTAATATTTGGGAACCAGCAGGCAGAGGGCCCCAGTACTTCTAGTACTGGTCCCCGTATTGTACCAGGGCAGCATTTTCCTGATGAAATCCCCTCCACTGGAAAAAAGGGCAGGACACAAAAAAGGTGCAAAGTTTGCTATAAAAAGGGAATAAGAAAGCAAACTATTTTCCAGTGTGACACTTGCCCCGACAAACCCGGCCTATGTATAAAGGAGTGTTTTAAAATATACCACACATCTATGGAATATTAGGTTCATAATTTCACCGTGCTTCGGGGGTCTTGCTAATGCCACATAGCACCCACCATTCATTCCACCAGAATCTGAGCCGCAAAATCCAAAAATCACTCCTTCCCTTCTGAGTCCTGCCATGCACCCAACTGGTATTTTTTGGTCACATGTGAGGCATTGCCGTACTTGGGAGAAATTGGGGCACAGATTTTGGGGTGCTTTTTCTCCTTCATTCCTTGTGAAAATGAAAAATTTTGAGCCAGAACTGCATTTTTGTGTAAAAAAATGTAATTTTTCATGTTCACTGCCCACTTGTATCAAAATTGGTGAAACCCCTGGGGGTTTGAAATGTACACTATACCCCTAGATGAATTCCCTGAGGGGTGTACTTTGCAAAATGGGGTGACTTGTGGGGGGGTTCCACTGTATTGGTGCAACATAGCACCCACCATTCATTCCACCAAAATCTGTGCTGCAAAATCCAAAAATCACTCCTTCCCTTCTGAGTCCTGCCATGCACCCAACTGGTACTTTTTGGTCACATGTGAGGCATTGCCGTACTTGGGAGAAATTGGGGCACATATTTTGGGGTGCTTTGTCTCCTTCATACCTTGTGAAAATTAAAAATTTTGAGCCAGAACTGCATTTTTGTGTAAAAAAATGTAATTTTTCATGTTCACTGCCCACTTGTATCAAAATTGGTGAAACCCCTGGGGGTTTGAAATGTACACTATACCCCTAGATGAATTCCCTGAGGGGTGTAGTTTGCAAAATGGGGTCACTTGTGGGGGGGTTCCACTGTATTGGTGCTTTGGGGGTCTTGCTAATGCGACATAGCACCCACCATCATTCCACCAGAATTTGTGCTGCAAAATCCAAATATCACTCCTTCCCTTCTGAGTCCTGCCACTTTTTGGTCACACATGAGGCATTGCCGTACTCGGGAGAAATTGGGGCACAGATTTTGGGGTGCTTTGTCTCCTTCATACCTTCTGAAAATGAAAAATTTTGAGCCAGAACTGCATTTTTGTGTAAAAAAATGTAATTTTTCATTTTCACTGCCCACTTGTATCAAAATTGGTGAAACCCCTGGGGGTTTGAAATGTACACTATACCCCTAGATGAATTCCCTGAGGGGTGTACTTTGCAAAATGGGGTGACTTGTGGGGGGGTTCCACTGTATTGGTGCAACATAGCACCCACCATTCATTCCACCAAAATCTGTGCTGCAAAATCCAAAAATCACTCCTTCCCTTCTGAGTCCTGCCATGCACCCAACTGGTACTTTTTGGTCACATGTGAGGCATTGCCGTACTCGGCAGAAATTGGGGCACAGATTTTGGGGTGCTTTTTCTCCTTCATTCCTTGTGAAAATGAAAAATTTTGAGCCAGAACTGCATTTTTGTGTAAAAAAATGTAATTTTTCATGTTCACTGCCCACTTGTATCAAAATTGGTGAAACCCCTGGGGGTTTGAAATGTACACTATACCCCTAGATGAATTCCCTGAGGGGTGTAGTTTGCAAAATGGGGTCACTTGTGGGGGGGTTCCACTGTCTTGGTGCTTGGGGGGTCTTGCTAATGCGACATAGCACCCACCAAAATTCCACCAGAATCTGAGCTGTAAAATCCAAAAATCACTCCTTCCCTTCTGAGTCCTGCCATGCACCCAACTGGTATTTTTTGGTCACATGTGAGGCATTGCCGTACTCGGGCGAAATTGGGGCACAGATTTTCGGGTGCTTTTTCTCCTTCATTCCTTGTGAAAATGAAAAATTTTGAGCCAGAACTGCATTTTTGTGTAAAAAAATGTAATTTTTCATGTTCACTGCCCACTTGTATCAAAATTGGTGAAACCCCTGGGGGTTTGAAATGTACACTATACCCCTAGATGAATTCCCTGAGGGGTGTAGTTTGCAAAATGGGGTCACTTGTGGGGGGGTTCCACTGTCTTGGTGCTTGGGGGGTCTTGCTAATGCGACATAGCACCCACCAAAATACCACCAGAATCTGAGCTGCAAAATCCAAAAATCACTCCTTCCCTTCTGAGTCCTGCCATGCACCCAACTGGTACTTTTTGGTCACATGTGAGGCATTGCCGTACTCGGTAGAAATTGGGGCACAGATTTTGGGGGGCTTTGTCTCCTTCATTCCTTGTGAAAATGAAAAATTTTGAGCCAGAACTGCATTTTTGTGTAAAAAATTTAATTTTTCATTTTCACTGCCCAGTTGGACCACAATTGGTGAAACCCCTGGGGGTTTGAAATGTACACTATACCCCTAGATGAATTCCCTGAGGGGTGTAGTTTGCAAAATGGGGTCACTTGTGGGGGGGTTCCTAAATTTTAGCATCTTATGGTGCCTAGAAACCTACATGGTGCCTAAAAAATAATCTCATAAAAAGGAGGCTCCAAAATCAAGTAGTTGCTCCTTCTATTATGAAGCCTGTGGTTTGGTCAACGTGCACACTAGGGCCACATATAGGATATTTATGAAAACAAAAGAATTGGGGGAATCAATTTTTAGTCACATTTCTCTAGTAAAATGTACTGTGTTCCTTAGAAAAATGTATTAAAATTGCAAATCTGCAAAAAAAATGAAATTTTGAAATTTCACCTACACTTTGTTTTAATTCCTGTGAAACACCTAAAGGGTTAACAAACTTCCAAAATGCTGTTTTGAATACTGTGAGGGGTGAAGTTTTTGAAATGGCATCATTTATGGGGGTGTCTCACATACAAGTCCCTCAAAGTCACATCAGAACTGAACTGGTCCCTAAAAAAATCAGTGTTTGAAATTTTCTTGAAAATTTGAGAATTTGCTATTCATATTGTAAGCCTCCTAGTGTCCAAAAAAATTAAAAGGAAGTTGAAATAATGATGGAAACATAAAGTAGACATATGGTCTATGTTAGTTATTAACTATTTTGAGTGGTAAGATTATTTGTCTCACAAGCAGAAAATTTAACATTTTGCAAATCGCTAAATTTTCCATTTTTTCACGACATTTTGGTATTTTTCACAAAAAAACACAGACTGTATCGACCCAAATTTACCACTAATTTGAAGTACAATGTGTCACGAAAAAACAATCTCAAAATCACTGGGATAAGTAAAAGCAAAAAAAAGTTATCCCCACTTAAGTGAGACATGTCAGATTTGAAAAAAATGGCTCTGTCAGGAACGCAAAAACTAGCTCTGTCAGGAAGGGGTTAATAGAACGACGAAATGTCGGAAAAAATATATTTAAAAAAAATTAATTTGGCCCATCTATGAGCCGGTCCATTTCGGCCACAATCTGCCGCATGTGGGCTCTAATTCTTCGGAGAGCCCCACGGAGACCCTCCTCTGCTTGGGCAGGCTCATCTGTGGACGAAATACAAATGGAAAAATTAATAATGATATTCATGCATACATTTAACATATTCATACCTACATTTTAAACATGCACCGTGACAGGTGTGTGTGTATATGTATATATATCTATATATATATCTATATCTATATATATATATATATATATATATATATATATATATATATATATATATATATATATATATATATATACACACATATATAACTATATATATGACACATACACCTATACATACATGCATACATACTACATGGAAAGCCAGATTTTTGCCCTATACCCTTTACTCTGTAGAACACCTCACAGTCAAAGTTCAGTGTCTGTTATATGATGGAGCCTGGCTGGGGAGTTACACAACTCTCAGGAATGCACAGTACATTGGTGCAATCAAGCATGGCTTGCCTGCTGATGGTCTGCTCCAGAAATCATTGTCATAATGGCAGTTAGGGGAAGCTGCAGCACTAACCCACTCCCATGCTCAAAAGCATTACTAAGACCAAATCAACACACAATTATGGTGCAAAACATACATGCAGACCGCAGGGGGTGGTTAGCTAGAGGAGGGCCCAGGGGCACTGACCACTTGTTACTCCAGTCTAAGCCACGCCTGTCCATACTCCATTTATGCCATACTGAATCTAGTTTACAAAGATCAATCACCAGTAAACTCTACTCACCTATATGAGGCTACAGATTGTATGCTTGCAGCAGAGACATGTAACCCTTACATGAGCAAGTCATCACTTTCTTCCAGGATACAGATTAACTACACAGGTTCAGTGGCACTTAAAATCGACATGAAAGCCATCCGCACAACCTGTGTCATTAATATGTGTCCAGGATGAAAGGGATGGTTTGCCCACCCTATCTAACCCCTAAGTGTGTCTGTTGCTACCCAGTTTGTTTTATCACTTTTTAGTATTGAAAAAAACAATTGAATCACCAGTGCTACAAAGCAAATAGAAGATGACAAAAGGAATAATGAATCTTTATCGATACATACCAATTTCTGGTGCCTGCACCACCTCACAGGCCTCCTCTTCTCCTGTGGACTCCACATGTGGCACCTCCTCCTCTTCTGCCACCTCGTCCTCCACTGCCACCACCTCCGCTGCCCAGACCTCCTCCTCCACTTCCTCCCTTTCCTCTTCCGCCACTACCTCCCTTTCCTCTTCCTCCGCCACCCCTTCTTCATTGCCAATCTCCTCCGCCATGACTGCCTCCGCATCCTCCTGGGCCTGGGAGGCCTCTGTGTCTTCTCGGGCCTGTCTTGCTCGTTCCCGTGCTGTGTTTGGAAAAAGACAAAAAAGTGCCAATTAGTGGTAATTTGTATTAAGCCTTATCAACCTATAAATGCAAAGGTTATAAGTACTGATAATTGTACAGCCAAACAGCTCCTTAGTGGCCTTTACAAAACACAGCCTGTAACATGGCAGGTATGCTGTGACATTTGGGCCATTGTAAGCATCACAAACATTAATCCTACACAATGACATATTTTATCACCATTACAGGGTGTCAAACAGGAAGTAGCACACATATAGTGTATGCCATGTTTCACTCATGATCAGGCTGGTGACCTTATTGCCTTAAATATGGTCATGTAAGCAATCATGTACAAATGGCCATTTAATGTATAAACACTCACATCTCGCTATGCTGGCCCTGATTTGCTGGAGCAAATCCGGCTGGCGTCATCTCAAGTCGGACCACCGCCGCTCCAGCTGTGCGATGGTCCGCCGCACCTGTGTACGTGCGAATATGCGGCGGCGGGCCACCGCATAAGCATTCCGCTTCTGGCGGTTGGTAACAAATGGGCCCGCCCCAGCCTGGTCTCCATAACGGAGACCAGTGTCCTCAGCTCCGCTGGGGAGAAAGGTGCTGCTCTGCCATAGGCTGCCATCTTAGCAATGGCACAAATCAAACAATCATGTGCTGTCATTGGTTGATCAGAGTGATATTTGGTATTAACTTTTATTGTTAATTTTTACACTAACAGCGTGTATGCGCCCGAACAGACGGCTAACCCATTGCATCGCACACCCATCCTAAACAGACAGTGTAAAATAAGATGGTAACACATTATATATAATCTATAACATTCACCAAACATGGGTATAAGCAACAGGTGAAATAGTCTGCATCACTAGACACTTACACCTAACTCAACAAGGTACTAAACAGCTATTTTAGAATGAAAGCTATGCAGCAGAAACATAGCAAATAGTGGCAGACCTTTTCCCAAAATTAGGCCATGCTGCCATGTGTACACTTACCTTCTACTGGCCCATACTACAGAGGTTTAATAAAAAGTAGCTAGCATCCAGCATGAATTTGGAGTGCTTTCACATGTGATTTGGATGCTAGCACTGATTACTTGTGCCTAAGTGGTGGACTGGATTTACATATGGAATGGGTAGTGTCAGTTGTACTACATACCAAACAAGTGCACAGTACAGATGTACATTCGATTATACATTTCATGTGTGACCTCAGTTTTAGTTGGTCATTGGTGTTCAAATCTGCATTTAGCTACTAAATCAGACTTACTCAGTTTGCCAGGTTTTTGAGAAATATTTATCCACACCAAGGGGCAAGCCGTATGCGAGTCCAACACCACCTATGTCCCCCTCAACCCAGAGCAGCCAGATGGGCCATCAACATCAGGCCAATCAGCAGCTGGCCCATCCTCAGCATCAGCAGAATCATTGGGAACACAACAGGTGGCTTCCCAACAGAGTAGCCAGGCCAGCACTTCAAGTACAGCAACCGGTGGCCATGGCCGTGGCCGTGGCAGTGCCAGTGGCAGTGGAGGTGCCAGTGGTCGTGCCCGTGGCCGCAATCGGGCAACAGAGGAACCAACCACCAGAAACATGGCATATGAATCGCAGGAGCTTGACATCCTGGTGACCCGGGCACGGGATTTGATAGAGTGCCCACCGGTAAAGTTGACACACAAGGAGATGGAAGATCTGGGAGGAGATAACGGCGGAGATTAATGTGGTGTCTCCACAAGTTCGTGAGGCGGAGCACGTTAAGAAGAGGCAAGTACATGTGTGTTACATTTGAGCAGTACAAGTCCAGTAATGTTTACATTCAATATTAGATGGAGTTGGTCAATGGGTGGTCACGTTGCTTGGAGGCACAGACATGTTTGCCATGTCATTGAATTGATAGTTATTGTAGGGTGACTGTGATTGTATCTTCTAAGGGTTGTGTTTCAAAATGAATATAATCTAAGTTTGGTGTCAGGAGGCACATGTTGTATTATGTTTCATATTGCAATGGGTGCTACAGCAAACATGCGGAGTGACATGTATTAATATGTACACTTTGATTGCAGGTGGCACGACTTCAAAGGGAACCTCAAAAAGAAATTGACCCAGCGGTGGGAACACAGCCACACCTCTGGGGCTGGCCCCATGCCATCAAAGCTGCAGCTCACCCCCCTGGAAGAGATGGCAGAGTGCTGCATTGCAGTGGAGGAGGTCCGGGGGGTGAGCACCATAGACAGCGAGTCCCCAGCGGAAGTGATGGCTTCTACGCTTGAAGGTAATTATTGGCCAGGCCATAAGTAGATGTTTTGAATTTTGCATGGAATGTGTGGTAATTGGTATTTTCTCCTTCAACAGCATCCCCACCGCTTGGTCAACAATCTCTTGAGGAGGTTGTGGAGTCTGTGCCACCTGGCCCCAGTAGCAGGCCCGTGCAGCAGCAGCCGGCAATGTCCGCGGCTGAATTGGCCACGTGGGGGCATGTGCTTGAAAGTATTGTGCAGCAGGGAGACTCGGCATCAGAGCGGGTGCGTAGGGCCGAGGAGGTGCTGCAGGGTTTGACCACCAGCCAGCAGAGTATTGCTGCGAGCCTGCAGGCTATGAGTGCCAGCCAGCAAACTATTGCTGCTAGCCTGCAGGTGCTGGCTGATCAAGCCCTGCGGCAAAATGAACTCCTCCTCCGCCATAATGAACTTATGGTGGAGCTAGTTACCACCAATAGGGTCCTAATGTCACCCGTTTCTGGTGCATTACCACCATCATCACTCCCTGCTGCCAGAGGGGGAAGAAGATCCACCCCCTCCCCAGCATGTGCTCCACGTGACCCACCATCTGACTGTGGCCGTGGGCGAGGCCGAAGAGCTGCTGCACGTGGCAAGGAGCCTGCCAGGGGCAAACGTGCCCGCAACTGAACTTGTGTCCCCATTAATCTCCACCGTTATGTCTTCCCAAATCTTCCATTGAGCTGTGTGTGTCAGCATCCTGTGTCAAATTCCGTGCCGAGGGTCACCACATTTGCCCGCGGTTCAAATGTCATGTTTGGTTCCCCTGTTGCCCTGTTTCGGCTAGCATTACTGTGTGCTGTACTTGAAGTGTTTGTGCTCTACTTTTGTTGTGAAGCCACCTGATGTGTTCCTAATAATTCTGCTGTGGCTATTTATTATATATTATTTAATTTTAGTCCTGTTATGGTACCATTTATGTTGTGATGGTTTCGAAATTATTTTCTAAGTTTCTTTAATAAATGTTATTTTGGCCCCCCAAATGTCTGTATTAATTGATACATGCAGAAGTGACATTTGTATTAGTATTATTAATATTAAGTTGTGTTCATTATTTGCAGTGTAAAAGTGTGTGACAAGTGCAGCATGTAATGTTCCCTTTAAGCTGCAATGGTTCCAATTGCAGCAGTGAGAAGCGTGTAATTAACAAGTAATGAGTAAAGAAGGTGATTGTATTGTGTTCAGCTGACATTGGTTGAGGTGCGTCCGTCCTGATTAGGCGTTCCGATTGCCTAGCGCATGACCGAGTGGTGTCCGCTAAGCAATACTAGCCTTTTGGACACCGCACATTTCTTCCCTTTCTGTTCGCGTGCATTCGGCGTGCTGTCCGAATGCACGCCTACCAACATATGTGTACTCCCCCGTGTCCGCCCATGTTTCTGCCCAGTTTAGCACACTTTGAAACTACGCCCCTGTGTCATTCCGCATGACGCCCATAACACGCTCATATTGCCCGAGTGATTGCGGTGCACATTTCTGTACGGTATTAGTGAGAACAAGTACGGAGACCATGCGTGGCACATGCGCGTGGCGTTCCCCACGCATGCGCAGACGGCTAAAAAACGCGATCCGAAAGAATTCGGGAAAGTACGCACCGATCAGAATAAGGGCCATTGAGACATATGAAAGGGAAGTACTCCTGACCTTATACTTGTGCACATTCATTTGTTCACTTTGCATTCACAATATTTTTTGTATTTAGATTTAATTTTAGCGCTGTGTACTGTTTCTGAATCTCAAAACTTTTCTCCCATTTGTTCAACTCCAAGGACCTTTTTGGTGTAGGTCCTATTGAGTTCCAGAAACCATTCATAGCTGCTTATAGCGCAAACCTTCAGTCACGCACAAAATTTGTTTTGCACTACTTTGAAAGTACTGGCCATGCCCCCACAATGGTGCAAAACAGGGGGCATTTATTGTGATTGCGGCATTGCTGCAAAGCCATGTCCCTTTTCACAAGCCACACCCCTGCAACTGAGGGACTTTAAAAAGTTGGAAGGTATGCAAATCTAACTCTCTCTGCACCTTACCTTTGCCACCATCAGGCTGCATATAAAAAACATAACATTATGCTTAAGGCAGAACATAATGACCATCAGTAGGAGTGAGTGGTATGTATACACATTACATAGTCCAAAGATTGTAGGATTTGAACATCTCAAGAAATGTAAATTTGCCTCACACATAACTCATGTGAGCAAAAACTTGCAGATGTTGCATTTAACAGAATCCAAATCGCCCACTAATACCCACTACAGGTTGAGTATCTCTTATCCAAATATACGTTATACAAATTAATCTGAAAACCATAGTCTCCAAAAGTATTTTATTATTATTTCAATATTATTTTATTATTATTATTATTATTATTTTTTTTGCTAAACACCTAATGGCTACATCTGTAACTGGCATTACTGTGGAAATAACATGTAACTGGCACTAGGACATGATTGCTTGGCATTCAAATTCAGTGCCTGAAATAGGACACAAACTTTGTTTCATGTTTACAAACCTTGTTTCATGCACAAATAAAATATTTGTGTGTGTATTTCATGTGTTTGATGTTTTATACAACATAAATGCAAGATACCTCATGATACCTCATTCGAATATCAAAATATTCCGAAATACGGAATAGACCGTTATCCAAAATTCTTCTGGTTCCAAGCATTTTGGATAAGGGATACTCAACCTGTATATACCCATTGCTGTATTCAGTCATACATAGCATAGTGGCAGCTCCTGTAACTAATTACTAAACATGTACTTTTTTTTGGAGAAATTAAAATGTCAAAAATAGTTTTCTGGCACGTAAACAACAATGGCAAGCTTGACAGAGTTTTAATTTAGAACACAAACTGTGGGTTGCTTTTCTCAGATGTCTGTTTTTGCTCTGCAGTTGATATTTCCGTTACATTGAGTGAAATTTCAGTTACTCTGAATGACTGAAGAAATGAGATTTTGTTTCTTTGAATTTTGGGCCTTATTCGAGTTCACTCTTTCAGACAAAATCCTTCTTAGATGGACAAAACCATGTGCACTGCAGGGGGGGCAGATGTAACTTGTGCAGATCTAATTAGATTTGGGTGGGGTTTTACTTCAAAGTGAGATCTATATTGCAGTGTTATAATAAAGCAGCCAGTATTTACCCTGCAAAGAATCACCAAAAAATCACCAAATCTATTTCTATCTGCACATGTTACATTTGCCCCCCTGCAGTGCACATGGTTTTGTCCATCTAAGAAGGATTTTGTCAGAAAGAGTGAACTCGAATAAGGCCCTTTGTCTCTGTAGTAAATTGACTGTAATGTTTTCATGTCATAGCTGACTCAGAAAAACATCTAGTAACATTAGGTCAATGTACTATCATCGCAAGAGAGAATAATAGCTAAATATACAAAAGTAAAATCAAATAACTTAATTATATATTAACTGCTATGTGCTTTATCCCAGCTGTATGTGCTCTTGAAGCCATACAGTACAACATTTAATTAAATATGTTGTATATATGGGAGAGGGGTGGGAAAAGGGGATCTGGGAGGGGATAGACCTGAGCACAAGTGACACTGGATGGTGTTGGTAATATCGTTGAATCTTCGTTCTCAAATGAGTTACCACAATGATTTAGCATAAATTAACCAATTAATTGGTAGATAGTGACGTGGCGGTGCTCCCCTGAGAGTAAGAGAAATGTATCGAAAGTTAAGAAGAAAAGTACTCTCTTTTTTGGGGGGCACTCCTTAAATGTCAAAAAAGGTTTTTAATAAAATTTAACTTTTAATGATTCCATTAAAATTGTTATTAGACATACAGACAGACAACATCAAACATTAAGGATTGGCAGTTGAATGGTATTAAATATTATAGAATAAATTTGTATTCAACTGTTAATTTAGACCACAGGTGTAATCTGATAGGAAACAAATAATGATCAGACAATCAGGGCTATTATTATCAATCAGCCAGATTTCGGATTCAAATTCAAATTTGAATCCGAAACCTGGCTGATTGATAATTGAATACAAATTTATTCTATAATATTTAATACCATTCAACTGCCGATCCTTAATGTTTGATGTTGTCTGTATGTCTAATAACAATTTTAATGGAATCATTAAAAGTTAAATTTTCTTAAAAAACTTTTTTGACATTTAAGGAGTGCCCCCAAAAAAAGAGAGTACTTTTCTTCTTAACTTTCGATTTAATTAAATATGTTATGCAAAAATAAGTTGGCTTCACTTGTTTAGAAATACCAAGGTTAATAATATTGGTGTGATATGCAGTACTTGCCTACTTTCTTGAAAATCGGGGGGGGGGGGGGGGGGGGGCATAGGTGCCGATTTATGTTTTTGCTGGTGGGTGCTCAAGGCAAAAATATAGAAGAGTGGCTACATGGGGAAGGGATGTGGCCACTAAATGATACCAATTTATATTACAGTGCACAGTTGTCTCCAAAATTCAAATTATGGCAACAGAGTACATACATAAATGCCTCCACAGTGCAGGTACATAAATGCCCCCACAGTGCAGGTACTCCGCGGACAGAATACACTCTTCCCGACATACTGTTTCCCAGGGGGCGGGTCCGGCAATGTGGATGCTGCAGCCGCAAATTAGCAAGTTAATATGGCGGCCCAGCAGCGGGACCCGTGGGTGCTCATTAATTCCCGTGGGTGGTCGGGCTCTTGAGCATCAACAGAAACGGCAGCTATGGGGGGGGGCTATCCTGGCCGCACAGAAGAGTGGACATGTCTCCCGAAGCTGGCCTATACCTGACACTCAGGCTCCCACTGGGTGGCCTGTGCGGCCAATGATGTGATTTGCAGTGAATCGTGTTTGTCATAACAATGTCCCCTGACATACAGTATCAAAATTCTCAGTAATGTGTAGCAGGGTGCATGGCCTTGATAATGTGTCCGCACATGCCATGCCCCCATACGGTCTCAAATTGCCATGCCTATCCCCCGTGCCAACCCAGAGAGGGCAGCCATAAAGTTAGCAACTATGTAAGTACTGCTAAAAGGGAAATGGAGATGAATAGTTTTGCGCTATAGCTGTTAGAATTCCAAAATAGCCTCATTAAAGTATGTTGATATCACAACTTCTATTTTGACTATACTGGAGCTTGTATCTTTCTATTTTAAGTGGGTTTTGCCCTTGTGCCCCAGATTTCTCTGATAATTTAAAGTCATGCTAATAGGACACATAGCTTAAATAGGAGGTATGTTAACCCAAATTTTGAATGTATTCGATAGCATGGGCACCTCTTATTGGTTAAAAGGAAAAGGAAATATAGATAGCATTATGGCAGTATTGCCGATAAAATATATAATTCAATAAATTATGTAAAAACACAATACACTGTCATAGCAAGGCAATTAAAATAGCATAATCTATTTTAGTATTTTTTGATTATATGTTTCATAAATATATATTGTAGTTCAAATCTAAATACATAATGAATTACTAGATACAAAGTCAATGTAAGGAATGTGTCAGTCCATCTGATAAAAGTCAGGTACTCCATGATTTGTAGCCATTCTTTTAAAGCCCTGCACTCATCCACAGGTAAAAAGTGTTGATGATGTCAACAAAAGTCCTCCAATAGACAGAGCATTGCTTAGCAGATTGAAATTCTGAACACAGCTTTGATTATCGACTAACAGGATCTCCAGATTTGTTAAATACTTTGAGTAACCATACTGTTTAATTCGTGCGGTCACACCGTCCATTGCTTTTTTATCTGCAGCTACAAGCAACATTATTAGCATTGGCACTGACACTGTTCAGTGGCCTATCTATAATGGGTGCACACACCCTGCACCGTTTAATCAAACTCACCTCTCAAATAAGCATGGACGCCATGTTTCCAAAGACTGGTGCTTCCCCAGCAAGTCTATTGCACAGCCGGATAGGAGGGGGTCTAATCAGAGCATGGCCTGATTAAGGGTTTCAGGTGCCCTAGGCTAATATACATGTACTGTAGCTCCCCTTGTAAGGCTGCTAACACACGTGTATGGGCACTCAGGGACTCGCCATTCATACTGCCCATGTGCATTTAATGTAGGTTATACAACTGAATTTGTAAGTAGAGTGTCACAAACCGTGGGTCTCAGCCCCGTCTGAGACCACGTCCATTACCTTCCCGGTGGTCAGCGTTGAGAGTAAGGCCTCTGGTCGCTGTCAGTGTCTGGCAAAATGTCCCATGTTTGGCTGGTGCTGACCCGTGTAATCGACATGCCGGCACGCTGGACTCCGCGCGTCATGGGCGCCGCCATGACACATGCGCTCAGCTGACCAGAGGGTCCAATCCCGCTGCTCAGCCAGGGTAACCTCTGACCCACACACCTGCATATCTCTCAGGTATGCTCACTCTTTCCCTGTACTGATTGGTGCTGCTGCAGCTAGCCAATCAGTACTCAGCGAGGGGGATATATTCCGGCCTCTAACTCTCAGTCATCGCCTTGAATATGTGTTCATCTGACCTCAGTACCTCCTGTGTTCAGCTGTTTTCAAAGGCTCCTGGTTATCCGGTCTCCCCGTGTACCTCTCGCAGTATCTACAGTTACTACCTGGTTTGTCATCTCCAGAAGACTCCTGCCATTCCACTCTGCAGTCGAGTAACTATTCCTGTTACCATTCTCACCTGGCATACCATCTCCAGAAGCCTCCTGCAGTTACCATCGTGCAGTTGAGTGATCCCATCGACCCTGCTGTCGACATCAGTGTTGACACTTTCCCACTGTGCCTTCCAGAGACTGTTTCACCTACCTGTGTCTCCAGTGACATTACTACTCTCAGCCTACGTCCAGAGGGCCAGGGCAGAGGGCCGCGACCTGCCTGTCAGACGCAGCGAAGTCCATATCCCCTTGCGGGGGTCCCTGGTGAATACCGCTGGCAGGTTAGACTCCGCGTCTCTGTTTGTGGTCTCCGCCAACACTCTGGTACGCAAGGCCTTGCTTCCGTGCATGTCATTCATCAGGCCTCCAGCCTTCCGATACACAGCGCCCTCCACTGGTCCACCACGGTCAGGGTGGGGAACACAACAGACCCCAGACCTGACAGTATATTCAAGGCCGATGGACTCGGCTCAAGACCCAAGTGTGGGACCAGCGGTTCTTCAAAATGTTGCTGCCAAAATGGAGACCCAAGAAGCTACTCAGCAGCAGGTGATTAAATTCCTACAGGATGTGTCCAGTCGGTTGGACACCCTGCAACAGTCCCTGTCGACTTCTGTGTCAACCTCTCCCGTAGGTTCAGCAACACCAGCTCTACCTTCTCGTCTCCACCTGCCAGCACCCACCAAATTTTATCAACCAGTGCCAAATTCAGTTCGAATTGATCCCTCATAACTTTCCTACGGCCAGAATTAAAATTGCATACATGGTGTCGTTATTGACTGGTTCTGCCCTGAAGTGGGTATCTCCCTTATGGGAAAGAGCAGATCCTCTGCTGGCAAACTATGACCAATTCATCCAGACCTTTCGCCGCATATTCGACTTGCCAGGTCGACCCGTGTCAGCAGCTACCGACATCCTCCAGATTAAGCAAGGGTCCCGCCCCATGGGGCAGTATGTAATCCACTTTCAAACTCTCGCGTCTGAATTACAGTGGAACAATGAAGCCCTGACAGCTGCCTTCTGGTTAGGAGTCTCTGACCGGATTAAAGATGAGTTGGCATCTCGCGATCTTCCTGACCAATTGGAAGATCTTATATCTCTCTGTGTCAAGATTGATCTACGTCTTCGTGAGAAAGGACTAGAAAAACACAAGAAGTTCATTCCCAAAGTTTCCCCCAAGATTCGTTCTGAGTCTCCTACACGTGAAGAACCAATGCAAGTGGGTAGATCACGACTGACTCCCGAAGAACGTACCCGTAGGCAGCGCAATCGTCTGTGCATATATTGTGCTGCTCCTAGCCATTTCATTAACAATTGTCCCGAGCGTTCGGGAAACGACCGAGCCTAACCTGTAAGGGAGGAGTCAGGTTGGGTCAAGTGGCGAAATCTCCTCCAGAATATGACTTTGTTTTGCCCGTATCTTTGGATACCCCTGCCGGTGCCCATTCCAGCACCGCCTTGACAGATTCCGGTTCCGCCGGGAATTTCATTTCTCAAGACCTGGTTACTAAACTGAAGATTCCAATGGAACCATTAGTTCCACATCTGGCTGTTACAGCAGTTGACGGCAGCAGAATCCCAGGCAGCGAGGTTCGTTTCTGTACCAGCCTCCTCACCCTTAGAGTCGGCATGCTGCATCAGGAGCAGATCAAATTTCTCGTCATTCCCAAATCTTCTTATGAAATCGTCCTCGGTCTTCCCTGGTTTCGTCTTCATAATCCCAACATCAATTGGAAGACGCTACAGATCGAGCAATGGAGTTCTCATTGCCAACAGCAATGTATCAAGTCAGTGGTACCCACTCGTTCAGCCAATGTAAAAATTCTTCCTGGGCTCCCTGAAGTCTACAGTGAATTCACTGGTGTGTTCTGCGAGCAGTCTGCTGATACTCTTCCTCCTCATCGTAATTGGGACTGTAAAATTAATCTCCTCCCAGGGAAATTCCCTCCTAAAGGTCGAACTTATCCATTGTCCGTTCCTGAGACCCAAGCCATGTCTACATACATACAGGAGAATCTTCAGAAAGGCTTCATCCGGTGCTCAAGTTCCCCAGCAGGCGCAGGTTTCTTTTTCGTAAAGAAAAAAGATGGAGGCCTTCGCCTGTGCATCGATTACCGAGGGTTAAACAATATCACAGTCAAGAACAGTTACCCACTTCCGTTAATTACCTAACTTTTTGACCGAGTGAGAGGTGCCCGAATCTTCACCAAATTGGATCTCCGTGGGGCATACAACTTGATAAGAATTCGTGAAGGTGACGAGTGGAAGACCGCATTTAACACCCGGGATGGTCATTACGAGTACCTAGTAATGCCTTTCGGCCTTTGTAATGCCCCAGCAGTATTCCAGCAATTTGTAAATGAGGTCTTCAGGGACATGCTCTACGTTTGTCTTGTGGTATACCTCGATGACATCCTCATTTTTTCAAAAGACTTATCCTCTCATCGAACTCAGGTCAAGGAAGTATTGTCTCGTCTTCGCCGAAACAAACTGTATGGCAAGATTTCCAAATGTACCTTCGAAGTTCCTTCCGTGTCCTTCCTGGGTTACATCATTTCTGGTTTTGACTTACGTATGGATCCAGAGAAGTTGGAGGCTATTAATGGGTGGTCACAACCCACTTCCCTCAAAGCAGTCCAACGCTTTATAGGGTTTTCCAACTATTACAGGAAATTCATTCGAGGCTTCTCCACGCTGATTGCACCCATCACCGCACTCACCAAGAAGGGGGCTAATCCAGCCAGCTGGCCTCCAGAAGCCGTCGCAGCCTTCCAGTTTTTAAAACAAGCCTTTGTCACTGCTCCTATCCTGTCCCAGCCTGATGTCGACAAACCCTTTTTTCTTAAAGGTAGATGCCTCTCACATAGGAGTCGGTGCTGTACTATCCCAAAAGAACAGTGATGAAAAACTCCACCCCTGTTGGTTCTTCTCTCGCAAGTTTCTTCCAGCAGAAAGAAATTACTCCATTGGAGACCAAGAATTACTGGCCATCAAATTGTCCCTCGAAGAATGGAGATATCTTTTAGAAGGTGCCAAGTTCCCCGTGACGATCTTCACAGATCATAAAAACCTGTTATACCTCCAGTCTGCCCAGTGTATGAATCCTCGACAGGCTCGTTGGTCCTTGTTTTTCTCTCGTTTCTCTTTCAAGTTATTATACCGCCCAGGCACTCAGAATGTGAAAGCTGATGCTTTATCTCGTTCCATGCAAGACGATTCTGACCTGCAGGAGAATCGGCCCATTCTTGACCCCATCGCCTTTGCTCCCACGCAAGTGTCGCCTGTGCCTCCTCCTGGTAAAATCTTCGTCCCCACTGAACTGCGTCAGAAGCTTCTCTCCTGGGCACACAAGTCGTTATTCTCTGGGCATCCTGGCGCCCAGGGGACATTAAAAATTCTTCAGAGATCCTATTGGTGGCCGCAGATTGGCAAGGAAGTGAAGGAGTTTGTGGGCTCATGTCCAGAGTGTGCACAGCACAAAGTGTCCCGACAAGCTCCAGCCGGCCAGCTCCATCCTCTGTCCATTCCATCTCGTCCCTGGACTCACATCTCAATGGACTTTATCTGCGACTTACCCAAATCTCAAGAGTATAACACCATATGGGTAATAGTTGACAGATTCTCCAAGATGGCCCGATTCATCCCATTACCCGGGCTACCGTCCGCTCCCACTCTGGCTCAGCTGTTTGTACAACATATCTTGCCTAATGAAATTGTGTCCGATCGTGGGGTACAATTTGTAGCACGGTTTTGGAGAGCCCTGTCTGATGCATTCCAAATTAAATTAAAGTTTTCCTCAGGCTATCATCCCCAGTCCAACGGTCAGACAGAAAGAGTGAACCAGGATCTGGAGACCTTCCTACGTCTTTATATATCATCCTCTCAAGATGACTGGTCGAGACTCCTCCCGTGGGCAGAATTTGCTCATAACTTCAGGTACCACACTACCACTGGTCATTCTCCTTTCTTTATAGTCTACGGACAAAATCCCCGGGCCCCCAATTTTGAAGCTTTGCCTGCGATAGATGTACCTGCAGCCGCAGCAGCCGTTAACCATTTCTCTCAAATCTGGCGAGAGGTTCATTCCAACATCAAGAAAGCTTCAACAAGGTACAAATTCTTTGCAGATCGCAAGAGAAGAGCTGTCCCTGAGTTGTGTCCAGGGGATAGAGTTTGGCTTTCTACACGAAATCTCAGACTAAGAGTCCCCTCTATGAAATTTGCTCCCAGATTTATCGGTCCTTACACTGTTCTACAAAGGATCAACCCTGTGGCATATAAATTGAAGTTACCCAAATCTTTACGCATTCCCAACTCATTCCACATCTCTTTGTTACGTCCTCTCATCCTGAATCGCTTCCATACTTCCTCACCATCATTACCCAAAGTTCGAACCAGCAGGGGAGTAGAATTCGAGATAAACAAAATTGTTGATTCTCGTCGGAGGTATGGGCGTCTCCAGTACCTCATTGATTGGAGAGGATATGGTCCTTAGGAGAGGAGTTGGGCAGATGCAGAAGATGTGCATGCCCCCCGTTTACTCAAAGTGTTCCATGAAGAGAACCCGTCCAAGCCTAAAGGGTGTTCGGTGCCCACCCTAAAAGGGGGGGGTACTGTCACAAACCGTGGGTCTCAGCCCCGTCTGAGACCACGTCCATTACCTTCCCGGTGGTCAGCGTTGAGAGTAAGGCCTCTGGTCGCTGTCAGTGTCTGGCGAGATGTCCCATGTTTGGCTGGTGCTGACCCGTGTAATCGACATGCCGGCACGCTGGACTCCGCGCGTCATGGGCGCCGCCATGACACATGCGCTCAGCTGACCAGAGGGTCCAATCCCGCTGCTCAGCCAGGGTAACCTCTGACCCACACACCTGCATACCTCTCAGGTATGCTCACTCTTTTCCTGTACTGATTGGTGCTGCTGCAGCTAGCCAATCAGTACTCAGCGAGGGGGATATATTCCGGCCTCTAACTCTCAGTCATCGCCTTGAATATGTGTTCATCTGACCTCAGTACCTCCTGTGTTCAGCTGTTTCCAAAGGCTCCTGGTTATCCGGTCTCCCCGTGTACCTCTCACAGTATCTACAGTTACTACCTGGTTTGTCATCTCCAGAAGACTCCTGCCATTCCACTCTGCAGTCGAGTAACTATTCCTGTTACCATTCTCACCTGGCATACCATCTCCAGAAGCCTCCTGCAGTTACCATCGTGCAGTTGAGTGATCCCATCGACCCTGCTGTCGACATCAGTGTTGACACTTTCCCACTGTGCCTTCCAGAGACTGTTTCAACTACCCGTGTCTCCAGTGACATTACTACTCTCAGCCTACGTCCAGAGGGCCAGGGCAGAGGGCCGCGACCTGCCTGTCAGACGCAGCGAAGTCCATATCCCCTTGCGGGGGTCCCTGGTGAATACCGCTGGCAGGTTAGACTCCGCGCCTCTGTTTGTGGTCTCCGCCAACACTCTGGTACGCAAGGCCTTGCTTCCGTGCATGTCATTCATCAGGCCTCCAGCCTTCCGATACACAGCGCCCTCCACTGGTCCACCACGGTCAGGGTCGGGAACACAACAGACCCCAGACCTGACATAGAGTAGGGAAAGGGGCTTGGGGGAGGGGAAGGATATAGAGTGTAACCGCACTGATATTTATAGGAAATATAAGTAGATGATGGTTATGGTCTGTGAAGACTGACTATTTTCCTAGTGGTAATGAACAATAGGTCCCAGAGCACTCAGATTATGTATGTCTTCTGGTGCCTCTGTATGGGACAGTCAGTGGTGCACCCCAGAGTAAAAATTGCAGTAGAACAACGCCAAGAGAGGAGGAGAATGCCACAAGAAGGTACAAGAACCAGCATACCTATTTTACAGTATACCTAATAAAAGCTAAATTTTATCTTAAACGAATTACATACAGTATTTTTGATCTGTGATAAAGGGTGCCCCCACCCAGAGTTTTTTTTTCTTTTTTCTCCTCCTCTCTTGGCATTGTTCTAAGGTTATATAACTGACAAGGTAGGATCTAATGCTTGTGGCATGTGAAGTATACTTTGGCTTTAGGCTGAACAACTGGCACTGTAGTACAATGTACATTAAGTAATTGTTCGATCAGTAAGTTACGTTGGCATAGCCATCTGGCAGTCACCTTAAGAACGTTATCACCCACAGTACATAGGGCAGGTGATAGCTAACAAGCATGGAATAAATTAGGTATTAATTTTATTCCTCAGCTGTCATCTGCAATATGCCCCCTGCCCCTCTCCCCCCATCCTGGCGTCCTAGGCTGCAGCCTAATCACCCTATTTGTTAATCAGGCACTGAATCGGAGCCTGCAAACATTCCCCATCCTCTCTTAAAGAGCCTCTGCCCATGCTGTATGCACAAGATCCATCAGTAATAGGCATGTTTACATCTCAAACCAGTATGAAACGCCCTTGAAAGTAGCTGCCCAATTGTAGCTCATGTGTCATCTGCAATTGCTTCTTTTGCAGTCGGAGCCATGTCCTACTCAGAATCATTGATTCTACATAAATGAATGCATTGCTCTCTTTTAAAAATAAATAAATACGAGCATACATCTTCATTCTTCACAGATCTAACGTCAGCCTTCTGTAATATTTTCAACCTGTTATTCTGCATCAGAAAAATGAGTGCTGCGAGGTTGCTCAAAAAGAAAACAATAAAAAAGAAAAGCTTTTATATATTATCAAGAAGGAGGTAACCACGGGGAGTAGAGATAAGACATTTCTTGACATGGATAGAAATAGCTTACTACCTACAGCCTTAATTCTCAGCGCTGAGTGCTATGGCAACTCTCTTTGCATTGTTATACAATTATATGCTTTCACATATTACACAAAAAAGCCAAACAGAACCTGCTTTTGAAACCTAAACAGCTAAAAAGGTTTACAAATCAAAAGTTCTAATTATGTACCACATGCCAGAATGATAATGCAATAAGGCACTCTATTATGGAACGCCATCTGATGCTAACAGCCAAAGGCAGCAATTAGCTAATCCTTCGAGTCGTTTGCTATGCAAATTAAATTATTGTAATTGTGCAAAGTTTTCCATTTATTACATTAGCATCAGGTTTTATCAGTCCATCTGTACTGTGACTTTGTTTGGGGCCCTTTCATATAACTGCTACAGGTTTGGTATGGCAATTACATGAATTGAATTAGTCCAAAAGATAAATAACCCTCCAAAAGGCACCTTATGAAAAATGATTTAAATATGTCTTAAAGATACAGTTTTTCATTTTGTTTGCACATAACATGCTTCAAGCCATAAATATGTTTTACAGTATTGCAGCAATTAAGCTTGCTTGGATTCAAGAAATAAATATTAATGTCTCATAGTTATGCCCTGCATCCATGGTACCTTTCCTATGTGTTAGGCTCACTAGTGGTCAAACTTAGTTTAACTGGCACTGCGGATACATTTTGGTTCATGAAACGCTATAAAGAAAAGCTCTAATAGGGAGTGAAAATTCTAATAGGGAGTCACAAAAACCTTAACTGTCCCTGAAAATTGGGACAGTTGGGAGGTTGCACACTTCTGGTCTAGCAAATCTATCAATTAATGGTTCCATTCCAGGGCTGTGGGCTCATATGGTTATATTGGGTGCCGCATGACTGCCCGACAGGGGGATCCCGGCGGTCAGTATCCCGACTGCCGATGCTCCCACAGGGGGGATCCTGACTGACAGGGGCTATTCTATTGCAAGGGGCTTCTTGGCACTTGTCCCCCTGTCGGAGCACCAGCAGTTGGGATTCCGACATTGGGATACTGACATGATACTTTTCATTTTTTGTGTCTATGTCAACATAGGTCGACATGGACACTGTCTAAGTGACTGTGTCCCCTTGCATGGCTCGCTGCGCGCACCATGCTTTGGGCTTGATGCCTCGCTGCGCTCAGCACACTATTATATTCTCCCTCCATGCCGTAGTGGATGGTAGGGTATGAAATACCGCCTGTCGGCTCATATTGGCACAAACTTTTGTTAAAAACTGCATATCATGTTGACCTTTTGACCCTGTCAACCTTTTGACCCTGTTGACCTTTTCATTGTCGACCTTTGGACCCTGTTGACATTTTAACTGTCGCCCAATAGTGGTCGACCTTATGACTGTCGACCTAGAGTCAATTTATCATGAGTCCGGATACCATAATTCTGAGTAAAGCTTCTATCCAAGTATGTGTGTAATCCCCTGGTTACCCATAGATCCACTGAAAGCAATACAGGTTAAGTATCCCTTATCCAAATATTCCTTATCAAACTTATTCCGAAAACCATACATTCCAAAATTGTTGTTTCTGTAACTGGCACTACTGAGGACATGGGTTAAAAAAAGAATTGCTGTTTTGCGCCAATTATTTTTTCTGGGGGGGAGCAGCTCTGATAAATGACAAAATAGATAAAATATAATCAAAGCGCTGGGATAGAAAACAACTGGGATAAAAACAACCAAAGGGGAGATTAAAGTGAGAGAGAATAGATAAAAAGAAGAAGTATGCAATACCAAAATAAAATAATAAAAATTAAACAACGGCTTTAGATGTTTAAGCTCTCTTTTGAAGATGTGTGGCAAAGTCTTTTAGTGAGTGTCTCCGAGACCAATATGCATGGGGAATGCTGACTAGCCCTAGCTACAATACCGTAACGGGATGCGGCTTCTTCTCCACATCTGGAGTCCCGTGCGGCGGCTTCTGGCTTCAGCGCTCGTGCTTCCGGTGACGGTTCTTTCTCACTTGCGGCTTTGCTTGCTCCAACGCGTTTCGTGCTTGAGGCACTTATTCATGGATACAGACAGAGGCAGGCGTAAATCAGGGCACTCGTGGTGGCTGCTACTTCAGGTGATTAGCAGGCTCCGGAGCCGTCAGTACTAACCCGCCCAGGGATTTCTGACGGCTCCGGAGCCTGCTAATCACCTGAAGTAGCAGCCGCCTGCCCCTGTCTGTATCCATGACTAAGTGCTTTAAGCACGAAACGCGTTGGGGCAAGCAAAGCCACAAGTGAGAAAGAACCGTCACTGGAAGCACGAGCGCTGAAGCCAGAAGCCGCCGCACGGGACTCCAGACGTGGAGAAGAAGCCGCATCCCGTTACGGTATTGTAGCTAGGGCTAGTCAGCATTCCCTGTGCATATTGGTCTCGGAGACACTCACTAAAAGACTTTGCCACATCTTCAAAAGAGAGCTTAAACATCTAAAGCCGTTGTTTATTTTTTATTATTTTATTTTGGTATTGCATACTTCTTCTTTTTATCTATTCTCTCTCACTTTAATCTTCCCTTTGGTTGTTTTTATCCCAGTTGTTTTCTATCCCAGCGCTTTGATTATATTTTAACTACTGGGGACATGATATGTAACTGGCACTAAATATATGCAAGAAGATGATTGCTTGGCATTCAAATTTAGTGTCTGAGATAGTACACAAACTTTGTTTCATGTTTTGAAACCTTGTTTTATGCACAAATAAAATATATTTGTGTGTATTTCATGTGGTTGATGTGTTTGTACAACATAAATGCAAGATACCTGAAGATACATCATTGAAATATAAAAATATACTGAAATACGGAATAATCCATTATCCAAAATACTTCTGGTCTCGAGCATTTTGGATAAGGGATACTCAACCTGTAATGATAATGGCCCTTATTCTGATCGGTGCGGCCGGAGCCGATTATGCGGCCAGGACCGTGCGTGCGAAACCCCGCCTTCCATACGGATCGCCAACTCCGTCCGTATGCGGTAAGAAGCTGTCCGAACGGACCGCACGTGTATTTTTCACGGAATACGCCTCCTCCATCTAAGGGAACCTCCCCCATCATTCGATGGTCGCAGACCAACGAATGCAGGACCGTGTGCTCCACCAGCACCCGCAACCTCAGACCACACGGACATTTTTCCGTGCAAAAGCAGGGATCTGGGCGGGCAGCTGACATCCGGCGATGTCATATGTCCGCCCCCTACACGTGCGTCACGGCCGCATTACCATACGTACGCCCAGCGTTTTCATGGGAACTCCCATGAAACGCGGGGCGTATGCATATGGTAATGAGCCCAAATAGCCCTTCACGCCCCTCTCCACCCCCTGTTCGGAGTGTTCACATATCATGCGGGATTTGGCCGTACGCCCCGCTCGCACATGCGCAGAGACGCCTCTGCACATGCGCAGACACAAAACATCGGCGGGCCGAACGCACGCGGATGTATCCGCACCGATCAGAATAAGGGCCAATGTCCATTAGGGTATTTGCCTACTAATTTCTACTATTTTTGGTTTGTAAGAATTCAATACCTAAGGTCTGTTATAACTTTCATCTTCACAATATGACTTTTATATCACTAGTCCTATGTTAATTATATGTTGGCCCTGTATTTTGTATGTATTTTGAGACTTGCCTGGATTACTGGATTGGATGAATTGTCTATCTAAAATATGTGCCACTGTCACATTATCAGGGTCGATCTATTATAGGCTGACTTGGGTGAATATGTATTGTACTGCTGCCCCATAACGTCACAATATATCCCTACATCGTCACTGAAAATGTGCGAAACCCCCGTATTTTAGTTTTATTTCTCATTCTACACATTGTTTTGGTTTTGGCAAAACCAGTCTCAAGTGTTTTGAATTGGATTCAGTTTTTGGTTTCGTTTTGGATTTCTTTAAAATCACAAAAAATATATACATTTATAATCGTTGATAAAATTGATAAAAACAGCTAAAATCATGTAACCCAGTTCAATTTCCAAAATGACCACAGTCCCGAGCCGGGACCATCTTCTAGCTCTCCCCCAGTGTGGCACCCCCTGACCTCCTTCCATTTCCAACTGGGTTCAGCTGAAAATGTACCCTGTAAAGTCTCATTACCTTCCAAGCACAGCCTCAGCCAGGGTGTGAGCTATGAGTGGATTCGGTCACTTCTTCATAAAATCACTCATGTTACAGTTATTTTCTGTGTAATCACCCCCCAAAATAGTCATTCCCTTTAACTGTACAGTAAGTATGCCCTGAAAGTATTACCAGAGTTCTGCAGATGTCAAAGGTATTTACTGTGCCAATCCCTGTTTTCCATCGCTATATTGATGGCATTATCCACTGTATACTATGGGCTACATATTGTACATATTGTGATTTTACACATCAATATTTTAATGTGCTGCTATGATGACTATCTAAAGGTGTTGATATAATATTCTGTCTGTATATTAAATGTCGGTGTTGTAATGACAGTATAATCCCACTGGGAGGTGTTACCTCCCTCCGAGACTGCCAGTAGGAGATGCGATAAGCAGAGATCTGGCTCCCTGTAGGAAGCCACTGTGCCTTATTGTGCACCCTAATCTGGCTTCTATGGGCTGCAGTCAGTGCAGTCCATAGAATCAGGAGGTATGCGCATGTGCAGTATCACAGTGGTGTCTGCGCATGCACTGTCCCAGCACCTGCTGGATCCATTGATCCTGGGCCTAGGCTGAGGGCTATCTTCTATTTGGACAGGGTGGTAGCAGCAGCCCCTGTGCCACATGTAAGTGGCAGTTGCCACTGCTAATGAGTCCATGGTGACTGTAGTGAATACAATGTGCTGTTCTGATCTTCCTACTGTACTCTTATGCACCAAGTTTTTATTCCTGTGCATTCCATCATTCCTAATCAGAATATGTTCTTCTATGACAACTAGGCATCCATCTTTATACCACAGTGTCCATCTTTATACCATAGTGTCTGCAAACATGATTAGGCCAATGATAAGTCTGCATGTTGATAACTAATCCCCATTTATACAAATGTGAGTTACTGCATATATTAACCCTTTGAGTGCCAAGTGAATTTGTCAAAATAGGTCTTAAAATGTTTATTCATCACAATGTCCTGTATTGTTTACCTTACTGTATATAGGAAATATAATCTTTTTTTTCACACAAAAACCTTTGTTATTTGAATTTATATAACAAATGTGAGCAATTTTGGCACTCAAAGGGTTAACATGACTTTTGCGTTATGTGGTTACTAATTTTGAATAATATGTATAATAATACTTTTTACATTGACCCATAGCAACAATTGCCAAATGCATATGAAATACTTGCTGGTTGAGCAAAGTGGAAGAGAAAATTATACATATCTTTAATGAATGAGGTTTAAAAGTGTATATTACAACTGTTATGTTTTCTAACAGTTATGGGCCTCTAAGCTTTAGCTCTACATTCTGAGTTAGAAAAATATGTAAGAATATGAATTAAATATGCAGTCAGACACATAAAGCTAGACACAAAACAGCATACTGTACCTATACCACATACAATTGCAAATTAATACTTTGGCTAAAAGTTGTACGGGTATGTGATATACAGTGTTTAAATCTTATTCACATTACTTTTCTTAACTTGGTGTTGGTGTTAACACAGTATGTGTGTACAAGTTTGAATATGTAGCAGTGTCTGTACACACCAATGGAGGCCTTACAACTAAAATCATCCCAGTTTTTTAACCAGTTGATAGAATTAAGATAAAAAATGAAATCCTGTACTCACTGTTACACACATTGTCAGATGGATTAAGTCGGAGTGGGGTGGGGTGTTATACATCTCACCAGCTGGTAAGTGTACAGTATGTATATTTCAGGTAGGGCCCATTTATGATGAGGGGGGGGGGGCTGTGTGTTGGGCTGCAGTATGGCCAGGGAGGGGATTCAATTACAAATTTCTCTGTACCTTATTCAAAAATGTGCATAGTCATTGTAGATGCGTGTGTATCAATCAACTCACGGACACCTGTACAGCTTGAATCAGGTGCGTCTTTATTCAGCTCCGGCTAACACTGACTGACTGTCCGGTTGCCTGACAGGAAGTGAGCCACACCTAGAGACTACAAGTGCCAAGATGCTCCGCATGCATCTACAGTCCTGACTCCTGCAATCAGGCCACGCCCCTTGAAGATACCTGGGCCAGCCAGGCTCTCTACTGCCCTGGATGTTGTAATGGTATTTTAAATAGCAAGTAATCACAGGTCTCACTGGAGCTAAGTGGAAGGCTATGGTCCTCCACTGTAGCCCTCTCAAAAGATGGCTCTGCACATGCTCAGTAGTAGCCTCATTATACATCTTGGTACAGGGTATAAAGCTTTTCTGGAGGAGTAGCATCATGGACTCACTTTTAACAGGTGTACTAATACTATTGATTTATTTTTATGCAAAACCTATACAAAAAGGTCCAAACATGACATGATTTTTTCATGTTTATTTGGTGTTAATTTGTAGATTTCATCCCATGGACTCCAAATTAGTGTACTGTGTCGCCTTGAATCTATGTTGATAGTAAATTGTGCAAAAGTTCCTCAATCCTTTCACGAGTCTATCATTGCCATCTTGACCTTTTGTCTATGTTGACCTTGCTCCGGAAACCTAGCAAAACATAGAACTAGAACTGTTCAGAGAAAAAACAACAGTTATTTATCCGGATTACCCACTAACAAAAAGTACTGTACACGAACAATTTGGGTAAAAAATGGCAGCTATAGGGCAGTTAATGCAGACCATTTGGCAGGCGTTTTAATATAATCAGATTTTTAACACTGAAATCAGATACAGTCAATTTTAGTCTATTCTGAGCAATATACAAAGATCTATTAGGATACACAGTAGTGTTAACTAAAGAAACACATGGTTGGAACTCAGAGCACAGGGTAGAATCCATGTTCATGCAATGCAGACCTTCTACAAAAAGCATAACTTAAGAACACATTGCCTAGTATATAATGATCAAAGGCATCTTCAAACAAAATACAGAGTGGGCATATTATTGGCATAACAATAGACAGGGGAAAACAAATAGAGGGAATTGCTTGTAGAACCCTACCCTAGTAGCTGCAGAATTGTGGGCATGCCCACTAGAGACTCCAAAATGTCCCCTGCCAACACTGATACTTAGGAGAGGTATCATTGGCTTGCCCCTCAAATTTTAACAAGTGCCCAGGAGTTATGTAAATTCTGTGCAATATAAATAACCGAATTTATAAAACATGATAGAGGCCATTGGTAACCATGGTCTTTCCAAGTCCAGGGAACAGTTCTTATCAAGCTGGTAACAAGTACCTAGCACAGGACATCAGTATTGTGCCATCTACAGTCTTCCCAATGTCCACAACCCTCTACTGTCTCAGATCCCTTTAAAATGAAGAAATCCAAAGGGGAATGTCAGGAAATATGCATTGAAAAGGACATTTTTAACTGACTAACTGCCAATTATTTACTGCTTACATAACCAAAGGAGGACCTGACTAAAGTGACATATTGCTACAGGCATATTGCCTGTAGCAATATGATAAAGGAACTGCACTCCCTCCTCATGATGTCAACTCAAGTACATGATAAACAATCCCATCCTATTGGTTTTGTGAACTTCTGTGAGTGCTTTGTCACCCAGTGTGAACACTTTTTCCTGTACCCTAGTTGCTCATAGGGGAAGTTGTACAAAGTAACACACTGAGATGTTCAGTTTGTCACCAATATCACTACCTCAAATGAGTCTGTCCTCCTGAATGAGGCCTTCAATGAGGCACAAAATTTTCATCTGTGGATTGATGTGCTAGGCTGGCAAGATCACTATTCAGTTTGATTGTATATCCTGTCATTATCAAAGGCAGTGCACCAAACAAAATGTTATCACTGTACACCTTGACAAAATTGTAGTATATATAAAGATATAGTAAGAATTAAATAAGAACCTTGCAGTAATATCCTCCAGCCTCACTACAGCTGATGATATCAAAGGAGGGGAAGCTGTGATCTACCTGCTCTGGTCTGGTGGGAAATAAGGTTGGAATAAAGGAAATTACACATGTGAGAGGTCTTGTTACCTTTCTTATTGAACCACCCTTGTAGATTTATAGTAACAAGAAAACATCAGCTATGGGAGGGAGTGGTGGAGCCATTTATGGTAACAAGTTTGTCTACATTAAAATAAAGGTCTGAATAAACCAAAAAAGCCAAGTAGCTCCCTGTTCAGTCAGCATAGGTGTCATGAGAATGTTAAGCTTTTTGATTAGCTTTATCCTGATGTTCGATCCAAACAGTCTAGGAGACCAGCCAATTACTGTAAGTCTATCTAGACGCCAATCTATTACTCAGATAGGCCAATTCCAGATTTCTACTCTTAGAGGGTTATTCTAATTTCTTTGGTCTACGGGGGTCGATGTTTTGTGACTGCGCATGCAAAGACGCATTTCTGCACATATGCAAAGTGTGAGGGGGCATGGCGAACTACATGTTCGCCATCCCGCTCACACCTAGCAGTGCAGGTGGAGTGTTGGTCGGTTGCGGGGGGCACAGCCCATGGGAACGCCCAGTGTTGGATCACCCGGTGGCGTGGGTGCAAGATGCAAGCAGCTGACGTCAGTGGATGTCAGCTGCCTGTCTGCTTCCCACACAGGGTGCTAACAGATGAGAGACACCATAGAGGTGTCTCTGATCTGCATGAGCTGGAGAAATCAGAAGCCACAATATTGGACAACCCACTTTCACTCTGCAAAGAGGTAACTGAAGATTCCTCCACCTATCCTGGACCAAGTCAAAACAGTCCAGGAATATTCACTGCCCAGCCACATGTGAAAGACATGCATTCTGAATGGGAAGATGCAGCTTTAATCCTCTCAGCACCAGTGGGATTAGAGGTTAGCCACCATGGACACTCAGCAAGCAACAGCCACAGCTCTAGTATAATTACGTGATCAGACAGAAACCAGCTCCGCCTCTCCACCACACTCTCCCGGGAACAACAGCCCCTTACCATCACCTTCATGTTCCCCACATGTGAGAGTAACCGGCCTTCTGCTCAGCTACCTTGAACCTGGGCTCAGAATATGTGGAAGGACACCAGTCAGATTGCCCAGGGTACCAGCATCCTACCTCAATGCCGATGTGGTCACACAAAGTTGTCAATTGTATTTACCAAATTTCCTTTTTTTTTTTTTCAGATTTCCACTTTTTTTTAAATTTCTTTTTATTGAAGAACTGCAGTGTACAGAAGAAAACAATTAGTGCAAAACTGTATCAAGAAATCCATACAGATTTCCACTTTTTAATAAACAAAATGAATATCTTTGAAAGCAGCATTTTGTATTTATACTACTATATACTACTGACCATTTGTTAGTCGGTAACTATATACCAACGACTAACAAGTGCAACCTCAAATCTGCAGAATGCAGTCCAGTACATAGTGTTATATTAACCCTAATTTAATTTTAGGTTACCATGCCTCACTATCCACTGCTAAAACCCAGACAGCTGGCCTTTAATCATAGTTATTTGTGCTATTTGTCAAATGAGGTAAAAAGCTACTTTAAAATGACAGTACTCTGATATGACATAAAATGCACATGGCAAATTGGATCTCACTTAGTAGCTATTGGAGCACCACGGTCTTCCATTTAATATTCATACAGTCTAGTGTGTTACTGATGTACTGAGAGGTATAAATGTGCCAAATCAATGCAGACCAGTGGGATATTTTCATTGAAATATACATTCCCTGAGGAGTCTTTCTGAGCAGATTTTCCTGAATGCCTAAGCTTGTATTGGTGCTCTTTAAATGCGTATTAAAAATTGATTTAAAGTTTATTGTTTTTAGACTTAGATGAGCATCGTGCTAATATAATTCAAAGGACAAAAGACATTTTCATTGGCATGGGATGTCACTCTTTATACCTAGGAAGATTTAATTTACTCAGCAGCGAAAACAGTTATGCTGAAATGGTGCTGGCTGCTTAATTAATCCATCTTTGTGTGTTTAAGTGCCATCTGCATTATTAGCTGAAATAACACAATGAAATCTTTCATTGTTCCACCGATGTGCATTGCAATTTATAATCACTGATATCCTCTCCTTGAAAGAGCCACATGAGCTGTATTTAGCAACAAGAAAACATGGCACAAAGAGTGAGTATGTTTATATGTTTTAGCATACCTCCCAACTTCTGTGCTGATGAAATAGGGACACTTGCGCGTCTTCGTCCGAAAAGGGGGCGAGGCGTATGCAAATGAGGGCGCGGATTATGCTAATTAGCCGCAACCGCATTTTCATACAAGAATAGACGCTGTGCGCATGCGCACAGCGTCTATTCTATTAGATTGGGGGGTCTCCCAACTGCCACCCCCCGCAGCTGGACAATGCCTGCCGCGGGTGGGACAGCGGGACAGGACCCGAAAATCGGGACTGTCCCGCTGTGATCGTGACAGTTGGGAGGTATGTTTTAGTGTGTGTTTATGTGTTTGTGTGCAAGGCTGTCATACTTACCTACCAGTGGGTGGAACAGTAAGTCAGAATATATGAGGATGGTCTGCGGTCAGGATGCCAGCGGTCAGAAGACCAATAATGGCATTCCCCCCCTACCAGATCCCTAACCCTTAGACTTCCCTCCGCCACCTCATATTCCTGTCCTTCATTTCAATTGAGAAGTGAGTAAATGCAATGGAAAATTTGGGGGTGTATTCTGGAATTTTTGGGAGATGTATGATATATTGTATGTATAAGTTTGGTACAGTGTTTGAAAATGAGCAGCGCCGTGCAGTCAGGGGAGGCAGTGCCTCCCCTGTCATTAATGATTACCATAATAAAATAATACAAAGATTCTATAATATTTTACTTTTTACCACTGTAATATAAATCTTTTGCAAAATTGTCAGATCTCACACTATCATACACACCATACAATTCGTAGATTGATAGCGATTTAGGCTTAGATATGCCTAATGTATTATTCGCAGGTACCGTGGCGACTTGCTGTAATATCCCCTCTTGCAGAGGCGGACAGTGTTCTGGAAAATCAGTGAGCCAGCTTGTCAGCGCTCTGGATATATCCTGAAAAAAAAATTCTTGTATTGTCTTTACTTGTTTTTGGGTTGAACAAGTTTTTGGATATTATTAAGCTGCTTCCCTGTTTCCCTTGTGCCTTGAAACCCTCTAGTCTCAATTGGGCAGAGGGGTGTGGCCACGGCAGCCCGAGAGTGAGGAGTTGGGAGTGAGGTCCGGCTCTCCAGCTATCCCAGCGGTCCCTTCTTCCCGCCCTCCCCACCACCCAGAGCAAATACCTGGGGAACGAAGTGGCCAGCGAGCCCCCTTCCTGAATCCCTCGGCGATAACAGTACGGGACCCGCGCTGGTAACTTCTTCATAATCCCCCAGAGGCAGCAGGTCGGGAGACGCTCTGACAGCCCAGCAGTCGGAAGTGCCGGAGGAAGGTCACGTGAGCGGGCGAAGAGGCGCAGGCGCAGTGGGGAGGAAGGGACGCCGGAGCCTCTCGCCGCATCAGGTCCTCAAGCCGGAGAAACGCTACAGGCAGAGCCGGCGATATCGAGAGCAGACAGACAGGCGGCAGAGACTCTACAGCAGGGGGCAACACATCAGGCTGATCTGCTGACTCTCAGAGCGGATAGGCACGCTGCAGAGGTCCTTGGTCCCTGATCCCTGATAACCGGGGGGAGAGAGGAGTGGATAACTGAAGGTGGTACAGCCAGGCGCCCAGAAGTCCCAGGGGAAAGCAGGTGATACTGGCCAGAAATTAAGACTAAAGGAGGTCGGTTGGTGCACACAAAGTATCCATAAAAAGATCCAGAGGTGTATCCTGCCCTAATCTGAAAATCAAGCAGGCTGGTAAGCCATCTTATTATTATAAACATTTGCTCCTGGTTATTGTGAGACTGTTTGGTGCTTAATAAGAAAAAAAAAGGGGGATCTCCTTATCCTTATCTACTACAGCAGCAGGAAAATATCTGCTGAAACAGGCAGGAAGGAGTGTAGCCTGTAACTTAATAACACTCTGCTGCAGCAAGTGAAGAGTTAAGTGGCTTAAACTAAATTAGGGAGATCAAATATCAAGGACTAACACTGTTTTTCCGGAGCAGCTTGAGACTTGAGGCACCAATTGAGAAATATTGTATCCCCTCTCCCCTACAGTCCAAGGGTCCCATAATGAGTAAAACAGGCCAAAACACAGCCGCAGCGCGGTTAGAGAAATACGCGCGCCTGCAAACAAATGCAGCCAATAGTTTACAGGTTGTTACCCCTCAGTCAACTCCTACTAAAACAACGAGTGTACCCCTAATTCCCGAAGTGACCTTACAGCAGGTCCTCGATGCAGTAAACAAATGCGAGGTTCATCTATCCGAACAAATAAATCAGGTCCAGTCGGACATAATGTTGATAAGGGCTGACGCTCAAAAAACTAGAGAGAGAGTGACTGAAATAGAAAGCCGTGTGTCCATAATTGAAGATGCTTCGGGGCCGCTGCAAAAGCAAGTTAAAATGCTGACTGGGCAGATAAGTGAGATGCGCTATGAAATGTCGGACATTGAAGGGAGGATGAGGCGGAACAATGTCCGGTTTGTAGGCCTGGAAGAGCGGGTGGAAGGAAGAGCCCCTGAAAAATTCTTAGAAGAGTGGCTGAAAGAGGAGTTTGGGGCGGGGGAATTCACGACCCAATTCGCTGTGGAAAGGGCACATCGAGTGCCAGGTCGTCCACCATCCACAGGAGGTCCGCCTAGAACTTTTATTGCAAAAATCCTCCATTTCAGAGACCGAGATACAATACTAAGGATGGCCCGTAATAAAGGGGACTTTGGTTATAAGGGCTCAAAGGTTTCTGTATTCCCCGACCTCCCTCTGGAAGTTCAACGAGAAAGAGCCAAATTCCGAGAAATCAAAAGCAGATTGAGAGATCTCGATGTGAAATATTCAATGATGTACCCCTCAAAACTGCGAGTGATCTCAGATGGAGAAACAAAATTCTTCCTAAACCCGGGAGAAGCAGCCAAGTGGCTAGATATTAATTATCCGGGAAGGAAGCAACTGGGAGTGGACTGAAATATATTGGCTAGAGGTTGATAAATATTGAATAAATAAACATAAAAAAGGGGGAGAGGGAAAGAGGGTGGAGATAAGCATTTAGAGAAGCAAGAAAGTGTATAAACATATCTGACGAATGAGGGGTGGGGGGGGGCAGGAATATATGAAATTATATATGTACAAAGGCTAGAGAGCCGGACGGGCTTTTGGTGGTTATTAATTAATCAACCCCTCGGCAAAGAAGGGAGAGCTGGTTAGTTTTTTATTTTTTATTTTATTTATTTGTTTAGTTTTTTTTTTTTTTTTTTTTTGTGTAAGTGGTTAAGTTGGAAAAAGGTATGCCTAATGGGGTAGGTGATACTGGGTGGGGGGAGGAGGGGGGTATGTGTTAAATGTAATGTATGTAACCGTCAGTCATTTATGTAGCATGCAACCAAAATTTAAAACATGTCGTCATGGAGGAAGAGAGTCCGAATTTAGTATTACCTTAAAACATACAGTTAGTAAAATCAAATAGTAATGGTTAGGATGATGACCTGGAATGTGAGAGGTTTGAACGAAAAAGTCAAACACTCACTTGTACTTAAACAATGTAAATCACTAAATGTGGATGTCAGCTGTCTTCAGGAGACCCATTTATGTGGGGATAAACTGTTAACATTAAGGCGCCCCTGGATAGGAACATCTTTCCATGCCCCCATTTACCTCCTCTTCAAGGGGGGTATCAATTTTAGTTTAAAAAAGTATCTCATTTGAGTGTATTACCTCCAAAATCGATCAGGGGGGCAGATTTATATTTCTGGATTGATATATCAATGCTGTTAGATTTTGTATTATGTCAGTGTATGTACCTCCCCCCTTTACGTATGAGATATTGAAGATGGCGGTGGATTTCTCTGCGTCGTATCCAGAAAACAATATAATCTGTTTGGGGGATTTCAACGCAGTTATGAAACCCGCAGTAGATAGTTGGAGTCACAAAGGGGTGTTGGATAATGCAAGGAGAGGTATAGCTGATTTCATTAAGGAAGTAGGATGGTCTGATGCTTGGAGGGATAGATACCCTACTGTAAGACAATATTCTTGTTATTCCCCAGCTAAAAAATCCTTTTCTAGGATAGACCTGATACTCACATCGGTAAATATGGGGAATAGTATTTCCTTAATAGAGTATAAAGCTCGTGGAATATCTGATCATTCCCCAGTTATTATGCAACTAGAATTAGAAAAGGAAGTGGGATATAGGTATTGGAGACTCCAATCAGAGTGGTTATAACAGATAGATAAGCCGGAGGAGGTAGTGGAAGAATTGGAGAGCTTTTTTGAAAATAACATAGGTACAACAAAATTTACTAATGTATGGGATTCATTTAAAGCATTTCTTAGAGGTTGTATGATTAAGAAATCAATTATGATCAAAAAGGTAGCGCAAGAAAAAGCATTAGAACTGGAGGCTAAAATGAAAGATTGTGAACAGGTATATATTACAAGTAAAATGGAAAATGATAGATTGGAATGGGTGAGTGCACAGGAAAAATGGGTGGAACACCTGCAAAATATGGTCAAACTCAGACTACTTAAAAACTCCCATCAAAGGTACGTAAATATGGACAAAGCAGGGAAATACATGGCTCTATTGTCCAAAGTAGATAGACCAACTAACATAATTAGTAAGATAAACACAGATACCGAAGAAACCCATACTAATACTGCAAAAATCACTGAGGTATTCGTAAAGCATTTTAAGGAGGTATATCAATCTAGATTAGAAGATAGTGGAGAGGGGGATATACAAAGTTATGTGGGCAGGATTGGGTTATCTAAATTGACTTCTGAAGCGGCTAATATATTGGAAACCCCTTTTAACGTAGAAGAGATAGAGGTAGTGTGAAATCAACCAGGATTTCCCAGGTAAGTAGATAGTTTACTCCTTCTTCTTCAAAGATTAAACTTGAGCTTCCAAAGACTTTTTATTATGCATTAAACAATGAACCAAATCGTAAGAATTACACTGTCACTTTTTCTCTCACAGGAGCAGATACATGCAATACATCTCAATTTAAGTACAAGTTTTATTTTACCGGAACATGTCTGTAATCCACCGGTTATCTCCGTTCACCAGGTCCTCACAATAAACAGAACATATTTTCCTACCTTTGATGCTAAAAACAACAATTGTGAATCAAACAATGCATATGTACTATTAACTGTAGGGAATTAAGTTATACAATCACCGGCAAAAATAGTATAGTATGTGTGACTTATTGCGCAATAAGATATATGTCTATTTAACTTACAATACTAACTGTGCCTGAACTTTTAAGTTACAGGCAACCTCCTGCATACAATGCTCTAACACAGAAACACAGGTGTTAATTAAAAGTCTTAGTTATACCACTGCATATAACAGATGTAACCCTGTTATTATTACTTAACAGCTATTCTACTAGTTTTCTAGCTTTCTTCCTACCAGAACTCAGTTCGATGTAAAGTTAATTCTTGTTACTTGGTTGGTTAGCTAACCTTCACTGTGCACAGCCTGATTCCTCTTCAGCGTGGAGTTGCTAGGCAACCACCGAAATATGCCTAAAAACGAGATTCTGCCTAGGATTTGCCTGCACTGACTTTTGTAGCTGTCACACAATATATAACACTATGCTCCTCTTGTTGGGGCGTCCCCTGGCTTCTTGTTAGCCGGGTTTAGCCCTTGAGTCGTTTTTTTTATATACTTTCTCTCTTGTGTGCTATGCAGCGCTCCCTGAAGCTCTCATGGATCGGATGTAGTTCCCTTGCGTCAACTAATGGATGTCGTTATGTCCCTTTAGGCGTCCCCTGGCTTCTTGTTAGCCGGGTTTAGCCCTAGGTATATATATATATGTCTAAGTAAGCGACACACGGGGTTAGTATTTAGACTGTCCAAACTTCACAAACCGCACAGTCTTGTTATGACTGACTAAGTATGTCCCTGTATCACTTATGCGGTATGGATAGACAGGGAGAACACACGATTGACACTATGTCACTCTGCCATTCTTGACCATAGCTACTTCCAAGGTGTCAATTATCCCCCTTCCTTTGGTAAATCAGGATACACAGACTCTGTAATGGATGGGACTATAGAGTTGACATATGCGGTGAATAAGGGTTTAGGAAGTCTCTTCCAATTACACTTGGACTGCGTCTAGAAACGGTGCAACTAACATTGCTCACTCATTAATGTCACTAGTAAACCTGACAGCAGGGTGCTTGTCCAAGAATAAGCTGCTGTACTGTTTCTCTCCTTCTATAGCAAAACTGCACTGATGCTCACTGTATTTGATTTGCTGGCAGTGTAAGTCACTAGTTAGCAGTGGACAGTCGCTGGAAAAGTAACTGTGTGAAACTAGCAAGCTGTCCCTCAGACTGGACTAAGTTACTCTGTGCAGACTGTGTTTGGCTGCACTGGGAATGGACTAGACTGCCTGAGGGGCCGTAATATAGGCTGTCTCTGCCTCTGCTCTGGGCTGTGTGATGTTCCAGCAGTATAGCACTAGGTATATCACACATAGGAAACTGTGCTGGCTCCCTGAATATCAATTCCTGCAGCTTGATACTATTAGATAGTTAGCCATTCCCCTCCTTTGCTATATATATGGGTGTCAGGGCGGGACTCACCACACCTCTCTTATGACTGCGGATTAGTATTCTCCTTTGCCTCTGGCCAGGACTGCCCTCCGGATGCTGCGTTACTGCTGATTCTCCACCTCAGAGACCGCCTGTCAGCACCGCTATCCGCCCTGCCTGCTGTGTAGCTCTGCCTTTTACAAATCTCCTCAGGGATTCTCCATCTTCCCCTCACAGACTGCACAGCACAACTGTTCCTCACTCTCAACTGTCTCCCCTGACCCTGGTCATGTGACCAACTCCTGACCTCTTCAACAGTTGCAGAGACTGCTGGGAATTGTTCATTTCTCAGACAATGTCCCCTGTGGGGATAGCATATGTTTATAGCACAATATATCTTATATTAATAATAACTAGTATGGCATTGTATGCCTATAAATCACTACATATATATGAATTTATCACATTTTTCCCCGGTAAAACATTGCATGTCCTCAGGCAATGGACTTTATACATTTTTACATCAGTATACTACATATCTACATATCAAACATTGTAAATCATTACATGCTTTTTAAGTCAAGAAAGTTTACATTTTTATCATAAATCATTCTTTACTTTAAGCATATATGTTCAATCTCTGAATCGGAGGGGTTTTACCCCTCTGGTACTTCTAATGAGTCTGCTGGACATCTCCTCTACACCATCTTTGTGGAGGAATGGGCCACGTTCCTCGGCCTCTCTTCTTTTCTGACTTTTTGGCCATGACTTTACTTCCCTTTTTGCAAATCCTCTCAGTTGAGCCAATAGTATCTCTTTTTGTTGATTTTCATCTAATCTATATACTTGGAACATGGTTTCAATTTGTTCCCTAAAGTCGCGGAACGCATTGGTTTCAGTCATTCCACTATCTCCGGTATAAGTGGGAAGCCATGGCGCCCCCAAGTAATAGGGCATAGTTATCACTGCCGGTTTACGTGCCGTTGAACTTATTCTAGCCACTGCATCTCCTTGGTCCTCGTTGCCAAGCATATCTTCTTGTCTTTCCTGACTATCGTCTTGAGACATTTTGAGTGACGCTGGGTTGGGTTTTCTACGCTTTTGATGAAAGTATCCTGTTCGTCAGACGCCAATTGTGAAATCAACCAGGATTTCCCAGGTAAGTAGATAGTTTACTCCTTCTTCTTCAAAGATTAAACTTGAGCTTCCAAAGACTTTTTAATATGCATTAAACAATGAACCAAATCGTAAGAATTACACTGTCACTTTTTCTCTCACAGGAGCAGATACATGCAATACATCTCAATTTAAGTACAAGTTTTATTTTACCGGAACATGTCTGTAATCCACCGGTTATCTCCGTTCACCAGGTCCTCACAATAAACAGAACATATTTTCCTACCTTTGATGCTAAAAACAATTGTGAATCAAACAATGCATATGTACTATTAACTGTAGGGAATTAAGTTATAAAATCACCGGCAAAAATAGTATAGTATGTGTGACTTATTGCGCAATAAGATATATGTCTATTTAACTTACAATACTAACTGTGCCTGAACTGTTAAGTTACAGGCAACCTCCTGCATACAATGCTCTAACACAGAAACACAGGTGTTAATTAAAAGTCTTAGTTATACCACTGCATATAACAGATGTAACCCTGTTATTATTACTTAACAGCTATTCTACTAGTTTTCTAGCTTTCTTCCTACCAGAACTCAGTTCGATGTAAAGTTAATTCTTGTTACTTGGTTGGTTAGCTAACCTTCACTGTGCACAGCCTGATTCCTCTTCAGCGTGGAGTTGCTAGGCAACCACCGAAATATGCCTAAAAACGAGATTCTGCCTAGGATTTGCCTGCACTGACTTTTGTAGCTGTCACACAATATATAACACTATGCTCCTCTTGTTGGGGCGTCCCCTGGCTTCTTGTTAGCCGGGTTTAGCCCTTGAGTCTTTTTTTTATATACTTTCTCTCTTGTGTGCTATGCAGCGCTCCCTGAAGCTCTCATGGATCGGATGTAGTTCCCTTGCGTCAACTAATGGATGTCGTTATGTCCCTTTAGGCGTCCCCTGGCTTCTTGTTAGCCGGGTTTAGCCCTAGGTATATATATATGTCTAAGTAAGCGACACACGGGGTCAGTATTTAGACTGTCCAAACTTCACAAACCGCACAGTCTTGTTATGACTGACTATGTATGTCCCTGTATCACTTATGCGGTATGGATAGACAGGGAGAACACACGATTGACACTATGTCACTCTGCCATTCTTGACCATAGCTACTTCCAAGGTGTCAATTATCCCCCTTCCTTTGGTAAATCAGGATACACAGACTCTGTAATGGATGGGACTATAGAGTTGACATATGCGGTGAATAAGGGTTTAGGAAGTTTCTTACAATTACACTTGGACTGCGACTAGAAACGGTGCAACTAACATTGCTCACTCATTAATGTCACTAGTAAACCTGACAGCAGGGTGCTTGTCCAAGAATAAGCTGCTGTACTGTTTCTCTCCTTCTATAGCAAAACTGCACTGATGCTCACTGTATTTGATTTGCTGGCAGTGTAAGTCACTAGTTAGCAGTGGACAGTCGCTGGAAAAGTAACTGTGTGAAACTAGCAAGCTGTCCCTCAGACTGGACTAAGTTACTCTGTGCAGACTGTGTTTGGCTGCACTGGGAATGGACTAGACTGCCTGAGGGGCCGTAATATAGGCTGTCTCTGCCTCTGCTCTGGGCTGTGTGATGTTCCAGCAGTATAGCACTAGGTATATCACACATAGGAAACTGTGCTGGCTCCCTGAATATCAATTCCTGCAGCTTGATACTATTAGATAGTTAGCCATTCCCCTCCTTTGCTATATATATGGGTGTCAGGGCGGGACTCACCACACCTCTATTATGACTGCGGATTAGTATTCTCCTTTGCCTCTGGCCAGGACTGCCCTCCGGATGCTGCGTCACTGCTGATTCTCCACCTCAGAGACCGCCTGTCAGCACCGCTATCCGCCCTGCCTGCTGTGTAGCTCTGCCTTTTACAAATCTCCTCAGGGATTCTCCATCTTCCCCTCACAGACTGCACAGCACAACTGTTCCTCACTCTCAACTGTCTCCCCTGACCCTGGTCATGTGACCAACTCCTGACCTCTTCAACAGTTGCAGAGACTGCTGGGAATTGTTCATTTCTCAGACAATGTCCCCTGTGGGGATAGCATATGTTTATAGCACAATATATCTTATATTAATAATAACTAGTATGGCATTGTATGCCTATAAATCACTACATATATATGAATTTATCACAGTAGCAGTAGCTGCACTGTCAAACGGAATGGTGCCAGGTATTGATGTGTTGCCGGGGGAGATGTATAAGAAATTTTGCCCTACCTTAATACCCAGATTATTATATTTGTTTCAAGAAATGAAAAAGAAAGGGGGAATAGCAGAGTCAATGACAGAGGCTGTGATTACAGTTATCCCTAAGAGCGGCAAGGATCCGTTGAGTGTGGACTCATATCGGCCAATATCCTTGATTACAGCCGATGCTAAGATCTTTGCCAAAGTGCTGGCCAATAGGCTCAGTCGGGTAGTCAAGGATATTGTGCACCCAGATCAAACAGGGTTTATGAGTGGGAAATCTACCTCGGAAAATCTTCTTTTTCAATTGATATGTCCCTCTGAGATTGCGTATAGTAAGAAAATAGGGATAGTAATAGCACTAACAAACACAACTATTAGAAACAGCACGAACGAACACAGATGAAAGTTAATGTAAGCTTTGATATTATTATATATATGATAGGAAGATAAAGAATAATATAGTGTATTACTCACTATAATTAAAATTAAGACTAAAAGACACTCATTATTAAAATAGGCCAAAATAACAATATGGATGGTTCGCGAATATATAGAGTGATAATAAAACAATAGAGGACAGGGGAGAATGTGAGAATTAATAAGAAAGGGAAGGGGAAGGAAAGGAAAGAAAAAAAAAAGGGACATCTTAAGTAGGAGAAACTATTATGTAAGAAATGTATATTAACTTGATATGTTGTATTGGTTGCAAGCAGTGTAATGTTTGTTGTTGTAATGTTTGGATACTATTGGATGTTAAATGTCTATGTCTTGTTTATTGTTCTTAAAAAAAAGTTTGAAATAAAAAGGAATAAAAAAAAAAGAAACCCTCTAGTGTTTTTCCTTTCATTTTCTTTCACTCATGGTTATGCTGCCTTCCCACTGCAGACCAGTTTAAAGTACTGGTAATCTTAAATGGTATTTAAAACGGTATTAGCATTCCCACTGCAGCAGATTACCGTTTTAAATACCATTTAAGTACCATTCCCATTGCAGTGAACCGTGTAAAATGTAGAGTGCCTAACCCCCCCCCAGTGTAAAGAGTGCCTAATACTCCCCCCCAGTGTAAAGAGTGCCTAATCCCTCCCCCCCCCAAGTGTAAAGAGTGCCTAACACCCCCCTGTACCTGCCCTGTGCCCCCACCTCCCCTCCCCTTGTACTTACCTGCACGGGGATGCAGGGCAGTGGGGAGGCAGTGGGGGTCCATGCAGGGTCCATGCAGTCCCAGTGCCTGATGAGAACTAGTAGTTCTCACTTTGCGCATATGTAATGAGTGCACGTGCATACTAATGAGCCGCTCATTACATATGCGCATATGTAATGAGCAGCTCTTTATTATGCATGTGCACTCATTACACATGCACAAAGTGAGAACTACTAGGTCTCATCAGGCACTGGGACTGCCTGGAGGCTAAATAACGTTTAAGAGGCATTCCCACTGCCTCTTAAACGTTATTTTAACGTGTAGGACTCTGCTTTAAAAACGGGTTGAAATACCATTTAACTTTAAACTGTATTTTAACTCTGGCACTTTCCCACTGCAGCCTTAAAACGGTAAATTGCGCTGAAAATCGGCAATTTACCATTTTTTAGCTACATTGGGAAAGGGGCATTAGTGGTTGGGTGAAGCCATTTATTGTCAAACAACTGTGTTTACTCTTTTTAAATCATAATATCAACAGACACCACCGAAATGACCCTGATCAAAAAATGTACATACCCCAGTTCTTAATACAGGGTATTGCCCCCTTAAACATCAATGACAGCTTAAAGTCTTTGGTGGTAGTTGTGGATGAGGATCTTTATTTTCTCAGATGGTAAAGCTGCTCGTTCTGCTTTATTCTGCTGTAGCTAATAACAGGTCAACTTGGCCTTGTGTTTTGGATCATTGTCATGTTGGAATGTCCAAGTACGTCCCATGCACAGCTTCCGGGCTGATGAGTGCAAATGTTCCTCAAGTATTATCTGACAACATGCTGAATTCATCTTTCCATCAATTTTGACCAAGTTTCCAGTGCCTTTGTAGTTTACACATCCCCAAAACATCAGGGATCCTCCTCCGTGTTTCACAGTAGGAATGGTGTACCTTTCATCATAGGCCTTGTTGACTCCTCTCCAAATGTAACATTTATGGTTGTGGCTAAAAAGTTAAATTTTGGTCTCATCACTCCAAATGACTTTGTTCTAGAAGTTTTGAGGCTTGTCTGTGCTGGTTGGAGTATTGTAAGTGGGATGCTTTGTGGCATTTGTATAGTAATTGCTTTCTTCTGGTGACTTGACCATGCAGCCCATTTTTCTTAAAATGCCTCCTTATTGTGCATCTTGAAACAACCACACCACTTTTATTTCAGCTGAAGTTCTTTGAGGATTTTTCTTTGCATCCCGAACAACTTTCGTGGCAGTTGTGGCTGAAATTTTTGTTGGTCTACCTGAACGTGATTTGGTTTCCACAGAATCCCTCATTTTCCACTTCTTAATTAGAGCTTGAACACTGCTGATTGGCCTTCTCAATTGCTTGGATATATTTATATATACTTTTCCTGTTTTAGAATAGAATAGAATAGAATCAACTTTATTGGCCATGTATGCTTGCGCACAGTAGGAATTTTTTGGGATTAAGGTGCAGCATCAACCAGGGATGAAAAGGGGGGGGACATTACATATATTACATAAAGACATTACATTCATTCCATTTCTAGCTACGACTATGGTGTTTAGGTCGCCAAGTAGGGACACGTTGTTTGGCTGTTGATATTGGGATTGCATTCGCTTTGATCGGATTGTTCAATTACCTTTTCCCGCAGATCCTTTGGCAATTCTTTTGCTTTCCCCATGACTCAGAATTCAGACACGTCAGTGCAGCACTGGATGAAAGATGCAAGAGTCTTTCGGGAGACCAGAAACTCACTGACCTTTTATACACACACACACATTGATTACAAGCAAACAGATCAGAGGTGAGGATTTTACCTTTAGTAGCCATTCAAACCCGTTTGTGTCAACTTGTGTGCATGTTATCAGGCCAAAATCTCCAGGGTATGTAAACTTTTGATCAGGGTCAATTGGGTAGTTTCTGTTGTCATTATGATTTAAAAAGAAAAAAAAACACTGTTGTTTGACAATAAATGGCTTCACCCAACCACTAACCATGAGTGAAAGAAAAGTTTGTGAGTTATCATTCATATTCTCTGACAATGACCAGAAAATCACAAATTCTGCTAGGGTATATAAACTTATGAGCACAACTGTATGTATTAATATGTTGTTAATTATTATATAATTGAAATGCAAAAATATTTACAAATATAGTCCACAATCATTTAATGACAAATAACTGGTCAAAATTTGTTGTATGATAAATGTATCTGATAGGAAGCTTCTTCTAATATGTTTTGTACTGATTTTAAATCTGTTTGCCAAATTTATTTGGAGGGCTGGATACTTGATTAACCCCCTTTAAAAAAAATATTTTATTACGATTCACAAAATAATACATATGCAGTTAACTAACCTAAAGTTAACTTTTAGAGTTTTTTCTGCTGTACTAAGTTTAAGGAAGATGCTTTTTAAAGGGCCAGATGTGTCAAGCTTCAAAAAGTGTTAAAGTGGAGACAAATGAAACAGATAAACAACCAGCCAATCAGCTCCTACAGTACCTGTCATTTTTTCAAAACCAGCCTATATCATGGGAGTTGGGGACTGATAGGCTGGCTGTTTACCATTCTCCATTTTATCACTTTTTGAAGATTGACACATCTGGCCCTTAGAGTCCAGCAGTAATATACAAGCATACAGTATATGGATTCCATTGATGACATATCCTCATAGAATTTCAATTTAAAAAAAAAAAAGGCCAAATGTGAATTCAAAGATGTATTGAATCCCAGGCCTTTAGAGAACAGCAACACTCTTCATGGGGGTGGGGATGGTGGTGGCACTTGACTGGGTTGGCTTCACTGAGCTGCTGCTGTATAGGGATAGCCAATCCTTAGAAAACTGGGGTAAAGCAAGAAAAGGTGTACAAATGACAGCGCTAAAATGTATGAAAGATATTCTAAAAACCAATTGAACTGGTTTTACAAATAAAAAAACTATTAAACATGTTGTGATTAAGAAATTGAATAAAACATTGTAAATAAATTACTTCTGAAATTAGATAAAAGATAAATGCTGGGGTGCTAGTGCACTAGACTTTAACCCACACAGTTCCTGGTATATCAAAAATTAACCAGTTAGGATATGTCCGTTCTTTTGAGGCACTTTGAATAATTCCCAAAATGTAAATATGGGGGTGTTGTTAACGTCCACCATGTGGGGCACAGTCCTGTGCTGTTGTTTGCCTCCTGGGCAGGTGTATTAGCTGGTCCAAATGGCGGTCCAGTCCACCATGGAGGATAGCTGGCGTTAAGGGCTTGATGGAAAAAAGCTCCTGTTTGTAATGTTCCCCGTGTAGCTGCTCAGACTCATTCAAGCCTTTTTCAAAATCTTCCTATATGAGCTCTCATATTTGTAGTCCAACAAATATAGCCTCTTTAACAGGGCCGGACTGGCCATCTGGCACTTCTGGCAAATGCCAAAAGGGCCGATGGCCTTGTGGGCCGATTTTAGCTGCACTGCAGTAGCCATAGCACTGCTGAAGCCTCCTGGGCTTCACTGTGCGCTGTGCTGCATGGAGTCCCCCCTGCGCGCATCATTAGCATATTGACGGCATCATAGGCGTGCGCACGGGGGTCCACAGGCACCTACTGATGACGCGCCGCCGCCCCCTGCCCTACGCTGGCCGGATGCTGCCCGGATACTGCCTGGCGCCTCCTTCCGCCCCTCTGCGCGGCAGCTAATACATTGTTCCTCCTCTGCCCAGCCGCACGAGGAGCTCCTTCCCCCCGCCGTCCATCACCTCCATGCAGTGGCAGGCTGGGCAGAGTGCCAAGTGCCCGCAGGTCATTGCTGTTATGCAGCACCGGGGCCGCAGCTGTACTGTGGGAAGGATCCTCTGCCTGCTTCCCGGCTGTCAATGTCAGTCACTCTACCGCAGTAGGGCTGCTGCTGGACACAGTGGACTGCTCTGTGAGGGAGCAGACCATAACAGACCATGGAGGGAGGAAGAGCTGTCAGTTTGTTGGGATCACTGTCTGTGTCTGGCTGGCCTGTTGGTGCAGAGACAGCAGCCTTTGCACAGTACACACTCAGTACTGCTCCCGCTGCCCTGGAAACAGAGGAAGGTGACAAGGACAAGAGTGCCTGATGCTGTGCTCTCAGAGTAAGCATTCTATTTCTCCATTTAAAGTTTCAGGTCCTAGTTTAAGTATACTTTATATGGGGTCCTTTTATTAGGATTTGAGGCATTACAGTGTGTGGTATAATGTGTAATGGGCATTAGGGCATGTGGTATACTATGGCTGTGTGACATGTAAAAGGCATTGCGGTGTAAAGTTTTGGCGCGTACTGTCATTGTCCCTATTTTACAAAAATTTGTCAAGCTGTGGCATAATGTGTAATGGGCATTAAGGTGTGTGTCATAATATGTAATGGGCAATATAGTGTGCAGCAATGTGTAATGGCATAATAGTGTGTTCCATAATGTGTAATGGGCATAACGGTTTGTTCCATAATGTGTAATGCCTCCTTTTTGTGATGCCACGCCTCCTCTCCATGAGGCCACACCCCCTTTTCACTGCGCGGCTTCGCCGCGCAAGGGTTCCGCCTGCTGATGGTGGGCCTGTGTGCTCAAAATGCCAGGGCCGATTTTTGGTCCCAGTCCGGCCCTGCTCTTTAATATGTGCTTCACTTATTCTAGGTAACTTTTTCTTTAGGAAATGGAAGCATTGGCCATTATGATCCATTTGTTAAACCAAGTTTGATGTGCAATACTGGAAGGTCTACTTTCTCCGTATTCACAAATAGCTGGCAAATTACATTTGTATTCCTAGTATGAGATCTTTACTCTTTGGCCACTGCTTTTTAATAGTGATTTTTCATGTCCCTATTGTCCTACTTATCATATACCTGTAGGCAACACATTTATACCCAGCAAATGTATGTACTTTTTGTCTGCTTAGACATAAATAAAGGATTCATATGGAATGGCTAATGCATTTAACATGATTGTTTGCTCATTATGAAAGTCTTGAGACAAAAATAAATCATTTAACATTTTACAAAACCCTATGCACCAGGTTGTTTTCAGCAAAATAGATATAGTAGTTTTAAAGAACTGTAAGCTTGCCAAAAATCGAGCCCTGAGAATAAATTCTGACCTTATTTTTGGAATTAGCACTAGTAAATACATAAAATTCAGTCAAAATTGGCCATTTAAAAACTTCATTGTATATCAGTGTCATTAAGTGTCAGTGTCATGCTTCAAAATATGCAGTCACCTATTAATAGTAGGAAGATAATAATAATGTTATTTACATAGTGTTCTTTCTCTGATAGGACCTTAAGTTGCTTAACAAATAGAATGAGCTTAATAGTACAGGAACAATGAAGTACAAAAAAGCTTTTCATAAACTACGAAGAGCATGGGGATACTTAAGGGAATTACAGAAATACTTGAGTAAACAGAAAGGTCTTGTGTCTGTCTTTAAAGGATTCTAGAGTGCGGGCCTCTCGAACTGTGCAGGGAAGGGGGTTCCATAGAGTCAAACCTGGCACAAAACGGAGACTGTCAGCACTCCCCACATTGCGTTACTTGCAGCACTCTGTGAAATGCTGATCATTATCGGCTGCCCCTGGGGTCCCGCTGTTGCCTCTGCGGCATTCTGTTCCATCGGCCTGGCATCCTGCTGCGCATCTCCGCTGGCCCACCACGCCGGCCTTGGCACCATTCTCCTTCATGGGCACCGCCATGACACTTTCTGGTCATCTGACCTTGCAAGACCCAGTCAGGACTTATTTATGTAATAAGTGGCTTAGAAATAGACCACTCAGGCCACCGCAGCTGATGCTCCACCCTTCCACCTATAGTGAGTGCAGTCTAGCAGTTCGTATGGAAATCTGTTGAAAATGTCCCTCCAAAATGGCCACCACCAGTAAGGGGAAATATGCTAGCGGTATTACTTGAGCTCTAGTATCTGTCAGAGAAGAACAGCGTATGTAGAATTACCGGGAAGTTGTGGGAATGCTGGGGCCAACAGGAGTGATGTTGCATCTTCTGACATCTGAAACCCTTGGCAATGAGCATGGATCCTAGAGCATGAAACCCCTGACAATGAGCATGAAACCCCTGACCTACAAGAAATTTAAAGGTATCTTGAAGCCTTTTCTGTGTGGCTGTGTGTATGTAATGGGAATAACTGTGTGTGTGGCATCATTGGTAATGGGCATTACGTGGTGTGGCATAATGAGAATTGAGAATTGGGCATTACAGGGTGTAACATAATGGGTGACATTCTATGGGATGAGAGTTTTTCGCACGTCAGTTTTTTGCCCATTATCGCACTTTTTTTAAATCACATTTTTACCTTGGATTCGCATATTTAATGAGGTGCGTGTTCCGGCATGAAAAGTGCGATTGAATGCGATAATGGGCGAATTTTCGACATGAAAATGTGCGATTTTTAGGCATGAAAATGTGCGAATTTCAGCTTATGTGCGATTTTGGGTTTGTATAAAAAAATTATAATAATTAAAAAAAAATTGCGTGGGGTCCCCCCTCCTGAGCATAACCAGCCCTGGGCTCATTGATCTGGACCTGGTTCCAAAAATACGGGGGACAAAAAGCGTAGGGGTCCCCCGTATTTCTGAAACCAGCCCCGGACTCTTGGACCGATCCTGGTTCCAAAAATACGGGGGACAAAAAATCTGGGGGTCCCCCGTATTTTGAAACCAGCACCGGGCTCCAACAGCCCGCAGTGTCATGCCACAGCTGGGGGACACTTTTTACATAAGGTCCCCCGGCCGTACCATGAGCACCGTACCGACACAGGCTGAGAGCGTGATTGGGCGATGCTTCTCCATGGAGACGCATAGCTCAGCCCTGCTGGTACTTGTAATCCTCCTGTATAAAGCAATGTTAGGATTGAAAGATTTAACCCCATCAGGCCGGCGTCCACTGGCCAGGGACGCCGGTGACAGCCCCGGGCTTCAGCCCTGGACGGGTGAAGCCTGGGGGGGGGGACACCCCTTTATTGGGGGGGTCCCCACTCCTCCAGGTACCCAGTCCAAGGCTGACCAGCCACGGTGCTCATGGTACGGCCGGGGGACCTTGTGTAAAAAGTGTCCCCCCGGCTGTGGCATGACACTGCGGGCTGTTGGAGCCCGTGCTGGTTTCAAAATACGGGGGACCCCCAGATTTTTTGTCCCCCGTATTTTTGGAACCAGGTCCGGCTCAATGAGCCCGGGGCTGGTTATGCTCAGGAGGGGGGACCCCACGCAATTTTTTTCTTAAAAAAAAAAAAAAAAACACATTTTTTACCACAGAACCATGCACAGATCTCAATGATCTGTGCAGGGTTCTGGCCAACTCACATATCAGAACCTGGTCTGATTTTTTGCCGAATTTAAGACACATTTCCCAAATTCGTATCTCATTAAATATGCGATTTGTATACTTTTCAATGGGAAAACGTCTGGATACGAGTTCCGGCGCGAGTTAAAATCGCACTTTTTTAAAATGCAGTTTTTCGCATCTCATTAAATATGGGAAAACTGGATTTCGGCAGTTTTTTGCACAAATTTCGCCAAAAAAACAAAAATTCTCATCCCATAGAATGTCACCCAATGTGTATTGTACATAACTGTGTGTGGCACATTGTGTAATGGGCATTATGGGTTGTGGCATAATGAGTAATTGACTTTACAAGGTGTGGCATAATGTGTATTGGGCATAACTGTGTGTTAGCATATTGTGTAATGGGCATTGCAGGGTGTGGCATAATGTGTAATGAAGTTTTGAAAACGTGAAATTAATTTTAGATATTTTTTATATAATATAATATTAACCAAATTATATGATATAACGATATCCAACCTGTGTTCCCTATTTCCATTTTGTGCATCAACCTCTTTCCCATATCTGTTTTATTTCAGATTTTATTAAAGTCTATCATGTCATCCCTCCTCATACCCTCTGTCCTTCTTTAACCCTGCAACTTTAATTTTCTCATTCCATTTCTCAGTTATGCACCTCTCAACTTCTCCTTCCCTCTATTAGCCCTACACCTCTCATTTCCTCCTTCTCTCACCCATTGCATCTCTCATTTCCCACTTCCATCACTCACCTTTGTCCATCTCTCCTTTATTTTCCTTATCAGTAATACATCTCTCTTTCCCTCGCTCATCTTTGCATCTCTAACTAGCTCCTTCTATCTCTCAACACTACACCTTTCACTACCTTGTACAACTCTCTTTTCCTTTCTCTCATATTACCTCCTTCAATATATTACACCTGCCTCTCCCTTCTTCCTAATACCAGCCCTACACCTATCACCCCCCGTCTCTCTCTCACCCTTCGAACCCTTAACTCTACACCTCTCCTTCCCTTCCTCTCTCACTGCCTCCTTCCACCCCCCCCAACCCTGCACCCTTGAATACATATAGACTGAACCCCATAGACAGGTTGTACACTGCTTATGGTTAAATATGTGCACAATGGGCCTGATTCAGCTTTGTTAGCCAAACAAAAAAGCATGCAAATGGACAAAACCATGTTGCACTGCAGGTGGGGCAGATTTTACATACGCGGAGAGAGTTTGATTTGTATGGGTTATGTTCAAACTGAATTCTGCAATGAAAAAATAAAGCTGTGTAACATCTGCAAAAGCAGCCAGTATTTACCCTGCACAGAAATCTGCATTTACTTGTATTAATGTATAGACAACATGGTTTATTCCAAAATCAAAATGACTGTACTTGCTTTTTGCCTCACTGAATCTTGCCCAATATTCAGTAACTAACTCCCTGCAGTGCACCTGGAACATCTGAAAGAAGAGGGATTTCCTGGACAGTATACAGATAACAAAGGACTGGAAGAAAAATTGTTCTCATGTAATAGCCGAACGGTTCCAACCTCCAGTGGCTGCTTGTGAACACACACCTATTCCGGGCACACAGCCAATAGGCATGCAGCTCTTAGCAGTCTCCCAGAATGATCCCTGCTCTGTGCCAGGCTAAGGATTGTAAAGAGGTTGTGATCCTGGAGAAAATAATTGCTTGGCTTAGTCTGTGCAGAAGTTGGGGTAGGTCATACAGGAGCCTAGTGCCCCACTTGGAACACTGTTATATACAGAACATTAAAAAATAGAAGCAACTAATGAAATGTATTTTTTGTTATAGCTTTTTTTTGAGGAACTAAACAAGTATAATTATAGATAGCTGAAGGTTGGGTGATAAAACAAAGTTATGATTAAATTATGTCTGTGGGTGAAGGTTAGTTAGAGATGTTTCCTCAGTTACCGCAGGCACATCAATTACTGAGCGACTGAAATGCTCCAGGAGAAGTGTGCCATATTTTTCTTTAAATTGTGCACCTTAATTGCTTTGCCAATGAAACGATACTTACAATGAATTAGAGATTCTGCACCTAACTGCACCTGAACTGGATTTATACATATACAAAGTCGCATGTGACGCACAACAAAACTCCTATTACTTCACATGCATTCTGCGTCCGCTCGCCACGCTTCAGGCTCGGTGGTTCACTGCGCTCACCACACTATATAAAATCAACTCCACGCCGACGTGGATACTGGGGGTATGAAAAGGTCGGAGGACGTGTACCGCCGCACCTCGCGGGCTCGCTGCGCTCTCTACGCTTCGGGTTGGCGTTGACAGTGGGATGGCGTTAACAATGGGGGGCATTTAACATAGTAATCACCCATCAGGGTGGGTGTACAATCAAAAATTGGGTCTGGGGGGCATTTGACATAGGAATCTGGCATCTGGGTGCCTGAACGATTAAAAATCGGGTCCAATCGCGTCGCATCGCATGCGATATGATTGTATGCGATGCGATGCAATTTTTTAACGTGCGATGAAAAAAACGGGCGTCCAGATAATACACAAGTACCTAATATATAATATAATTCATATTTATTATGCAATGTATATAAAATATGCTTCACTATTGTTGGGCAATACAAGCACTAGATCATGGAAGGGTGGAAGTTTGGGCATAGTCTCACGCTCCCCTCATATGTTTTGTGTGGAGTCATTTGTATCCGGAGGGTTGCTGTCGGCTGGAGAGTTGGGTTCCAGCAATTAACTAGTGGGTGGCCAGCACACCACATGATACATAACATTTACAACAAAACATCCCTGGACCCTAGCAAGCGGTGATCTGCCACATACATGCTTTGGGGCCCCTCACATCAAGTTGGGGCCTAGGATAGCAGTCTCCTTTGACCAATCCCCCTGTTCCTGCCACCATCACCACATCCAGACGTCTCCTTAAATTATAAAAACATAAATACAGGTATGACTAATATAGTAAAATAGATACTGCAGATGCAAGGAAGAACACAGCATTGACAAAGGGTTAAATAACTTTTAAACAATGTTATTATTTCCAAGGGATTTAAACCTTCCCAGTGGATTTAAAGAAGACTTTCTGTAACATAGAATAAAAAAGATTTATAATGAATAGCCACTAGGGTATTCAGAGGGTGTTTTACTTCAATTCCATAGATGTTAACCTTGAGACCGTGTTTCATTTTCATTTTCAGTCAATACAAAACATATAATTTGAAATGCCATTGAAATATAATGAACTTCAGTAGAGTATTGTAGTGTGTGCGTTTTATGACATGATGGACCTTGGGGGTTATTCGGATTCACTCGGAAAGGCACAATCACTCTCTAATGGACAAAACCATGTGCACTACAGGTGTGGCTGATGTAACATGTGCAGAGAGAGTTAGATTTGGGTGTTTTATTGTTTATATGTAGGGTAAATACTGGCTGCTTTATTTTTACACTGCAATATAGATATCAGTTTGAAGTACAAACCCCACCCAAATCTAACACTCTCTGCACATGTTACATCAGCCCCACCTGCATTGCATATGGTTTTGTCCATTAGAGAGTAATTGTGCCTTCCCTTGTTTGGGTGTCGAATGCTTATGTAGATTATGAGGACTGCATGCCAAGAAAATGCACATACGTATAGTACCATGCAGATTTGAATGAATATTTATGGCTTCTTGCACTGGGAAAGGTGGGATGAGCATGGAAGTGCTGGACTAATGTAGGAAGAGTGTAATAAGGTCATATTCAGCTAACTGCCTATCTAAGATATAAAAGTACATGTACTCTATTGGAGAAGGGGAAATAAATCAATAGGGAATAAATAAATTAGCGCTCATCTTCAGTATAAAATCAGCTCTAATTTGACCAGCCTACTGCTAGTATTGGCACTTTCATAGGCACCCCACAATTTGTATTGCCCATATTTTGCTAAACATACTACTACATACCAGGTGCCTACTTGCCATAGGAGGTGAGTCAACACTGCTCGCTAAGCAGTGGTCGTTCGCTGATTAGCAAATATGCCACTTATGTCATTATATTGATCAGGATCTGCATATATATTTACCGTCCAGAAGGTGTAGAGATGGAGGAAGGACCAGTTCAGTCACAAGATTTCATGCTTTTTCCTTTCCTTAGAGTTCATGAAAATTATGGTAAGTATATTTACTGCTGTAGTTCACCAGGGGAGTAATATATCCAATTTGGATTGCATTTGCAGCATTGTCCTCCTTTGGTGGTAAAATTGCAGCAAGGTCAACTGGAAATCAAGTTGGTATGGAAAAAGTCCTCCAATAACAAGATGACAGGGGGGGGGGAGCGGCTGGTTGGATCCTAAGACACGTTTCAAGACATGTGTCCCCCCTTAAGGGAAACTCTGCCTTCTTATTTTTGGATTATTTTTATATATTAGTGTCTCACACTTGCAGTTTTGTTTTCAACTGAAATTTTTACTTTTATTTCAGGTATCATCTTTATTTTATTACAGCAATAACAAGTTGCATTTAACAGAAGAAGAAATATAAGAGCAGCATTTTGAATGTATATTTCATCGGCTGTAAACCGAGGCTTCTGAAAAACATTTATTGCCTTATATTAGTCAGATGGAAATAAATGACAATGTATTGTTATAAATAAAACAATGATTATGACAGCTATTAACTATGGCTCTTAACTGGAGAAATCTCTGAGTATTAAAACTGCAGATACTTTAAACATTTTTACTTCTCTTGGTAAGAGTAATCTTTTCAAACAAAAAAATCTTCTGCCCTTCCGTCTTGCTATCATCTGAACATTAAAGTTCCCCTTGTTGCTGCATGGCGGTGTTAATCAGATAACCATGAAATAAATAATTTAAATATATTTATTATATTATATACTGGGTTACATATTATAATAATAGGCACAAATTAACTCTCCTGGGCTGGAAGCTCTTTAGCCCTGCTAATGAGAATGCCCAGGGAGGCATGCAGGAAAAGATCATTATATTATTTCATTAATTTGTACTATCAGAATACTTGTAACTTTTGTCACTGATTTTACTAATGAGTACAAATTCTTGTTAAGTTGTCAACTCATTTAAGACAATGGTCAAACTAAACAGTAATAAAAAAAAGTAGTAGAGAGGAACTTATTTGAACATTTTGATTAAGCAAGCAGAAAACATAAAGTTTTAACCTAGTTAATAAATATGCAACAAAATTATATTATTTAGTGTTGGGCATACGCTATTTTTTCAAATTTTTTTATTTAACTGCATTACCCTGGAGACTGGGCTATTCAATTATTCCAGATAGGCAAGAGCGTATCATGGCTTATCAGGGATTTTGTGTAACTTGCCTCAGACAGGCGAAGCAAAATCCCTGAAGATAGTCCTGTTTTCACCCTAGCGAAAACACACAGGTTTCCCTGAACATACAGTATGTGTTTTCAGGTGAATTGGCAAAACATCAGGAAAAATTGTTGGAAAATGTCAGTGTTTTGCATCCAGTGTTTCTTCAGGTAAAATCGAATACCAGCCTCACACTTAGTTGCGCACAGATTTCTCCTGAGTAGCCCACCACAATGGGATTAGCAGGTGGATCCTGAGCATTGTTATCCCTATCTGGGTTTCTTACTGCAGCTGCTTCCTGTTTTTAAGATTGTAATATCACTGATGATGGTATACAGTCATATGGTTGACACAGCAAAGGTCGACATGCATTGGGTTGACCACTGAAGGTCGACATGGCTTAGGTCATCACTTGAAATAGGACGACATACCTAAGTTCGACATAGATGGAGGTTCGATTAAAGAATTAGGTTGACACTGACTCGGTCGACAGTCAAATGGTCGATAATTGTTTTTCACTTTTTTTTAACCGACATGTGCCGACAGACGGAATTGCATACCGTCTATTAGGACATGGGGGAGAATAGAATAGTGTGCCGAGAGTAGCAAGGCACTGTGCCCAATGCATGTCAACCTAAAGTTTGTCGACTTAATGACCCATACCCCTGATGAAACACATAAAAGAAGGATAACTTCACATTGCTTCATGTGATGCTCAGCAAGGGCCAGCCTATGGGTCTCTACTGGATTCAGTAGAATCCAGTTTCTTCATATTCTATCCTCCCTCAATTCTAGCCGATTCCGGAAGCTTTAGCATGGCGGATAAGCACAAAATTTGAGTCAATCACACTAGTAGTCTTGGTGTCCATTTCCAGGGGTTGTGCATAGCGGAAATACTGGTTTACTTTGTGGCTTGTGAGTAACCTGTCATAATCAGAACAATGGGGATAACACCAACATCCCACAGGTACCAAAGTAAGACCCTACCAACCAGTAAACAGCGCCTGAGTCTGACCACAGTTCACCCAATATAAATACCCATCTGCAAGACACACTGCTATGGCCCCTTCAAGGATGATGTATGACCAAGAAGGTAGGTCATCCAATCCCAGGATTTTGGGATTGAAATGCGCAAACGCGTTTCATCCCTTTCTGAGAGGCATCGTTGCCTAGAAAGCATGTCGTGCAGCGTGACGGTATGGGTCACGCTGTGCAGCAAATACACCGGACTCTCCCACCGCTGGCCCACATCCACTCTATCTCTGTCGTGAGTGCCCCCATCTCCCCACTGTGGCTGTCGGTTTTTAGCTGCTCCTCTGCATCCGCTTGCTGTAGGACTGCTTTTAAGTTCACAATGACAGGAGGCCAATCCCGGGAATCTCGGCCTTCCTAACTGTATGTATATAAGTATATATTTTAACCTGTTTACTAGTTTACTATTAACTTTTCAATTACTCTACAGTATCTTCTTGACACACAATGGTACTTTTGTTCATGCCTTTAAGTATGCACACCTCCTCCATACTGTATGTTGACAAAAAAATGCACTTGCTGAACCACAGATACGTTTGGTTGCTAAGAAGATTCCTGGTAAATACAGATTCATTCAGTGCCTATCTTATCCTGCAGAGTCATCTGTTTATGATTTTACACTGGCTGAATTGTGTTCATCAATATATTGGTGATGCTTTGAGCATTGTTCTGGATCATGGTCCTGGCACCATTCTGGCTAATATAGGCATTAAATAGCTTTTACATAGATATTACATAGACAAATATTTGCCTATGGGCTGTTCTGTGTCTTGCACATTTATTTTAAAACTTTAGCACCTTTCTCCATTGATGTGTTGGTTTAAGTGGGCTAAATTTAGATCTCTGACTTCTGATACTGATGAAGTTGGTGTCCTTTGCCCTTTCTGATGATTGGCAGGTGATTGACCCTGCATGGAGGACATAGCAAAATGATCTTTAGCCTCAGGCACTCCAGGCTTGGGAAGAGTAGGAAGTTTTACATGGCCATATACATTACTTGATGCTTTTTTTTTATAATTTTGCATCTCTATGTATCTAGCTGATTCCGAGCTTCTCTCACTTGAGAAGTGAAAAAAAAAATACAAACACAGTACGCCTAAAATGTTAGTATTTTTTTATACAATTTTTTAGATGTATTTGCCTTAGTAAATTTTCCCCAATATGTTACCAATATCTGTGCCTTATCAAAAGTCTCAATTGCTAGATTATGGTTGGCTTCTGATAGCTCAGACTTTAATTCATTTAAGGCATTGGTGAATGCCTTTATTATCCTTAAAAAAATTGCATATACTATATGGCAAATACATCCAATGAGAAAATGTGGACCAGATGGTTGGAATCTATTTATTCCACTTCAGATTCCTTGATATATTTGTAGTTACTATCAGTCGGCATTAAATTACTTATTCCCAGCAGTGGCTCCTACCTTATTGTAGCCCATGTGCTGGTCCTTGCCACTGCACATGTGCAGTATCGGCCTCTGTACTGCACATGCGCATACCCCAGATTCTATGTGCTACAGCCAAAGCAGCCCATAGAGGCATACCGGAGGGAGGGAAAACCTCCCAATGAGACTGCCTTGGGTGACTGGCAGGTCGGACTTCCAAAAGTCACAGTGAAGCCAGTGCAGTCTCACAGACGGCATTTGGATTCACTTAGGCAAAGCACAGTGGCAGATTGTACCTGGGGGGGGGGGGGGGGGCTGCAGTCCTGAAGCCCATGGTAGAATCTGCCACTACTTATTTCTGTATTTCTTTATTATTTGTTACATAGTTACATAGTAGGTGAGGCTGAGTAAAGACTTGCGTCCATCTAGTTCAGCCTATGTTTATAACAGCTTATCCTTTGTTGTATATTATGTTCTGATATTTTAAAGACAGAAAATGTTTTTAACCAATAAATGATTTTCCAACCTTATTTTAAACATATATTGTATCTGCCAACACCACCTCTCCAGGAAGAGAGTTCCAAAGTTTGACTGCTTGACTGTTTTTTATTCTAGATGAACAAAATCTTTTTTCGTCTAATCTAAACTCATGCCCTCCTGTCCTAGATTCCTTTCTAGCAGAAAAAAGGGTGTTTGACAGTTCCTTATATTGGCCCCTAATATATGTTGAGCATGCCCCCCCTTAAACGTCTCTTCTCTAAGTAAATAGTCCCAGATTGCTTAATCTCTCCTTGTAGCTAAATTCTCCATTCCCCTAATAAGCTTTGTTGCTCTTTTTTGGATTTTTTCTAATTCTATGATGTCCTTATTATAGTGTGGTGCCCAGAACTGTACTCCATATTCGAGGTGAGGTCTAACCAATGATTTATACAGTTGCATAATTACTTTAGAGTCCCTAGTTTCCATGCCCCTTTTAATACAGGCTAGAATTTTGTTTGCCTTTTTTGTTGCTATATTACATTGAACACTACACCCCAGTTTGTTGTCTATTTGGACTCCTAGATCCTTTTCAAGTACTGAATTACCCAATTCCTCCCCGTTTAGGTTATAACTAGCACACTGGTTATGTCTGCCAAGGTGCATAACCTTGCATTTATCCACATTGAACCTCATCTTCCACTTTTTTTGCCCACTCATCTAGATTGTTAAGATCATTTCTCTGTTGTGAGGGTTTGTGTGATTTTCTGTGGTTTACAGTATTAGTCTGATGGGTAGTCTGCACACATACTGGCTGACCAATGTTTTTCTTTTACTGTGCACAACTATTGTCCACAACACGCATGTGCTAGGTCAGATTGCAAGCTCATTTGGCAGCTTGCAAGGCGCTCACAACCTGATTGACAGTGGGTTGGTGTGTTAGGGTGCATTTCCATCATTTCATGGGTGTGCCCGCAAAAATGTTGGGTGCACTCAAGGGAACATTGGGAGTGCCCGTCCAAATGCAGGCGTGTTTTTACCTGCATTTGCCTGGAGCCGGCTCTCACCCAGAAAGGCTGCTTTGTTTGCAGCCACTGAGCGAGTCCTGAGCTACATGGTGGCATGCTAACGAGTGTGTATCCGTAAAACCCTTCGCAATGCAGGATTTTGAAGGGTAGGGGGTGTCGATTACCTGCTCGATGGGTTCTGAACACTGGCAGCCCAGCAAGTAGGTCTGAATCAGGCCCACAGTCAGAGGGGTTATGTTTGTTTGTAGTTTACTAGTTAAGTAGATTACATTTTTAATTAAACTATATTATTGTAATTATCACACTGACTCACGTTTCAACATGTGAGAGTTAAGATTTGATTTATTTATTTATAAATACCAGCGGTTCCTATGATTTACATTTGCAGTCTGCTCTGTGATAGACAGTTTCTTATTGTAGCTTGTGCCTCTATTGCAGGCATGTCCAAACTCTGGCCCTCCAGCTGTTGTGAAACTACAAGTCCCATCATGCCTTGCCACAGTTTGGCTTATAGGGAATGTTAAAACTATGGCAAGGCATGCTGGGATGTGTAGTTTCACAACAGCTGGAGGGCCACAGTTGGACATGTCTGCTCTATTGAAATCCTGCCCGCTGCATTATTGTGTCTTACGGTACTTAAGATCTGACTGTAATACTTGTCTTCTAAATAAAAAGTGGCTTTATTAAAAAAAACACCTGAGTATAAATATTCCACTTGTCACCATTATTTACTTGTCACCATTATTTAATCACACTGCCTGATTTTTTTTTATATTCCTCACATGACTATATTCTTTAGCACATAATTAGAGAAGAAAAAAGTCAAAAGAAAAAAAATATACATTTGTACATAAATAAATCAAGCAAGTCAGTCAAGATATCAGACTACAGTACTGTTATGGCGGTATATGTACTTCAAAGAACAATTAGTTTCCCTACAGTGGAGCATCTGCATCATTTGCTAAGTGCAGTTTTCAGCAAGGGAGTAACTACTACAGGTGCAGGGGTTGCTGCTGCTATGGGGCCCAGAGCTAAGGGTGGCCCACCTTCCTTCTGTAAGTTACATGTGTTTAAATACTGTACATTTATCATTTTTGCTACATGGGGCACCTTACAAACTTTTGCTATGGGTCCTACAAATATCAAATTACACCCCTGGTTTTCAGCATTGCAAAGAAGGCTGGTTAACTTGTCAAGAAGGCTGGATATGAAGATTAGTCTTTATACAAATGTATTCCAAGTATCCCGTTTGTATACATTTAAATTACCTAAACAAAACTTGAACTCACCTTGTACTGTACGTAACATAGATTGGGCCTTATTCTAGTTCACTCTTTCTGAAAAAATCCTTCTTAGATGGACAAACCATGTGCATTGCAGGTGGGCAGATGTAACTTGTGCAGAGAGAATTAGATTTGGGTGGGGCTTTACTTCAAAGTGAGATCTATATTGCAGTGTAAAAATAAAGCAGCCAGTATTTACCCTGCACAGAAACAAAATAACTCACCCAAATCTAATTCTCTCTGCACATTTTACATCTGCCCCCCTGCAGTGCACATGGTTTTGTCCATCTAAGAAGGATTTTGTCAGAAATAGTGAACTAGAATAAGGCCCATTGATCCTTCCTCCTAATGTGCTGGGTCAGATACAACAAATACTGCAAAATAGTTGCTAGCTGGAAAATAAGAGGCCATGGACAACCGAAGTGGAGAGTACATGGGTGACATGAGGCAAAATAAGGAAAAATAAATCAAACATTAAAGTTTATATCTAGATATAAAATGTATTTCACATTCAGATCCCCTTAATGTTTTACATGGATAGTGTCCAAGAGACTTCACCAAGTATGAGCATGGGATGTCTGTTTAATTGAATTAAAAGATATGATGAGATCGCCAAGACAAAGTTTAGATACAGAAAACTTTAAAAAAAAATGGGAATAAAATACATTTTACAGCTATCTTGTTAAAGTGGGATCTTAGGAAGAAAAAGCACTCAACAAAAATCTAAAAATGCAAAATAAATAAATACCATCAAAAAATATCTATCAGCATTATTGGGCCAGATGCACCAAGCTTCAAAAAGTGCTAAAGTGTAGAGTGATAAACTACCAGCCAATAATTCTATAGGCTGGGTTTTCAAAATTACAGTTAGGAGTTGATTGGCTGGGAGTTTATTACTCTCCACTTTATCACTTTTTGAAGCTTGGTGAACCTGGCCCAATATGAGAAAAAAACATGGAGAGAAGTTTCACTTCGACTGTTTGATACTGCAGTTATGTTTCAATTATGCCGCACTTTGAAAATTATGTACTTTGAAAATAATATGCATACAAGTCTATGCATGCAGCTTAACCATGCACACAGCCTATACGGCCACAGATACATAATGGGCCTGATTCTGACCTGATCGCTCATCTGCAAATTTTCAAATTGCTTCGAGTGGTTAGCCACCACCCAAACAAAGTGGAAACCCGCCCTGTGTAAATCTGCTAGTGATTTGCAAAAATATCGCAATCCGGAATCCTGTGGCACATCCATACGCATATCACAAACCATGGGATGATTTTCCCAGTCTGCGCAAATGTGAGTAAGTCTGACTCATCTTCAACTCTTCAACAAAAACAGGCTGATCGATGCTGGCGCTGATGTCACACATTCTCCCTTAAAATGTCTGGGAACGCCTGCGTTTTTTTCGGAAAACGCCCAGTTACCACTACCAATTGCGAAATTCCTGTCCAGTAAATTGCAAGGGGATTGTGATTAGATATTTTTGGTGCCTGTCAACTACGTTGTATAGGCCCTGGGACCATGGCAGGTAAAGGAAGCTGCGGGTAAGTGGCGGCAGCAGAGGGGTGTCCCCTACAATGATATAGGAGCCACCACTGATGTAGTGTACATCACTGCTGCTTCTTTAGACTCCCCACTCTCATTGGATGCAGCCTTCGAATTAGGGGGCACTGAGTGTGACCATGCAGGATCGTTTTGCAAATGTGCAGAATGGCTCCTGTATATGTACAGATGCCCCCCTATTGGCGATATAGGCAAACTGAAAGATTTGCATCTATCTCTGAATGGGATTCTATGACAACTCAAGGTTATGCAATGTTATGCAATGCACTTTGCTGCATTATGCTAATCACCACAGAGACCCAGGAGAAAGAAATAAAGGAACCACAGCAGCTTCTGGCATTTTTGTTAGACAATTGAACTTCATTTGGAAGTAGTAGTTGATTTTTGATCGATATTTTTTTTAGACCTATTTGTAGCTGAGTTTGCGTGGAACTGACAAAAACAATAGACTTTACACTGCTAAAAATCAGCAGCAATTGATCTAAAGGCAGATATTACACCTGCTACTATTCTTTACTGCCACACACAAAGCACCAGCTCTAAAAACACAAGGGAAAGTTGGCTACAACTAGGGCACATACTCTATGGGGTAAATGTGCTAAAGGTCGATTTTAATCAATTAAAAAATTGCTATAAATCGATGTTGTGTTTCCGGGACTAAAAAAATACATTTACAAAAGTCCCACCCCTTTTCCAAAGTGGCGCTTGAGTGTGCAAATAGATTATTATTTTCTGTACAGTGTACCACAGGTGTGTTACTAATTATGTAATTTATATTTGGATTTAGATTTAGATTTATTGATTCAAATGGACTTTTAGTAAATTCTCCCCTATAAATCTAAAATGGCACCTCCAACAACCAGAGGCTAATAAAGACCAAGGTAATGGAGAAATATCTGTAATACTGGTACTTCCTTCGCCTTCATAAAATGCACTTTCTTGCTGTTTTTGGTGAATAAAATTGAATCACTTATTTCACATAATATACATTGCACTCCTAAAAACATTGTTATTGGTTTGTTTGCTGGAAAGATGTGTTCAATTTTAATGGTCTCCTTAGGATAAAGAACAGTTATTTTTTACTTCTTTATGACCTATAGTCACTCTGCTGCCTATTAGAGATTGTACTTGTTCAGAATTATTACTATACAGAGAAAAAGTACTTTATAATTTGTCTATGTTCGATGTTTTTCTGTAATATACTTCCCGATCACCTATTAGTTGAAGACTGTAATATATTTTTTCATGCTGATTAAAATGTTAAAAAGCATTATAAAAAATATATCATTTTGAAAAAGAATTACATAATCTCAAGAGTAACTTAAATTTTACAGAGGACATCTTCAGCACAGACATATACAAGTTTAATAATCCTTCCATTCCTTCATAGCTCACTATAAATTTTCATCATTCCTATTATACAGTGCATTGTGTAGGCAGATATGCTAAATGAGTTCTGGTGTTATGGGAACCTTTGACTTCACAGGAAGTGGCAGCTAAACTATATCAGTGAATGTGACTTGAAATCCATTTGTCTCGTAGTTTTGTGTCCCCATCAGATCGCAAAATAATAATAATAGTTTTACCAGCGCACTCCTACCTGCATCCCCATTCTGCCACATATAATAAATCTGTCTACCTGCTTTGTGTCTGCATAGCCAGCTGCTACCAGTCTCCTACACATCTCTGATGCACTACAGTCTGTCTGCTGCCCTTGAAAAACATTTCAAGAAGAACACTAAGCATTAACCTTCGGACGACAGCTCGTTACCAGCAACTCATGCTTCCCCTATGATCTCATTAGTCATTTTACATCGCATTGTATTGCTCGGGTGTTGTAGACTTGCTGTCTAATGTCTGAGAAACATGAGTTTCAGGTGTCATCATAACAAACATAAAGTAACTATGGACGCAACTTCAAAAGCAGACAAATATTACATTAAGTTGCAGTACTTTTATCAATATAAGAATGCTTTACAAATTGTCATTACAATTGTTTTTTAAGTGCTTGACTATTTTACTCATCTTTATTTGTGACTACTGCTGAATACTTCTTACTGATATGTGTTCCAACAATATTGTTACTGAAGGGGGGCGGGGTTGTGGGGGCTATGCTGAATTTTGCAGCAAGGTTTTCGCAACCGATATTTGTAATTATATACTGTGTACGCATTAGACAGTATGCAAGGATATATTCATATATGAGCAATAATATGAACAATATCCTGGGAGTTTTCTAAAGTATTACACAGGTACACAGTGTGTACTGCACATAGGCCCCTAGACTCAAGAGCATGTGCAGTGTACAGCCAGTAGCCATAACAATATTACGTCTCCAACCGATGTGGCTAACAAACATCACCAGGAAAATGGTGTGTGGCCAATTTCCTGGAGGTTTGCAGATGCATAAAACAGAAGTCACAGGAATGTACCATGGATACATGTTTTCAGAGCATGCACGGTAAACTCTTGAACAAAGCCAGAGTATACTGTGCTGGCAGTGAATAGGGGCCTACAGAAAGCAAAAAAACGTGCTTTGCACACCACTCTTTTTGCAAGGTGGCATACTATGCTTTGCTTGCCTTAAGGTTCCGAAAAGAAACATGACATGTGACATGGATAGTTGCTTTCCACCTCTGGCTAGTCTGGGTTACTGCAGCCTGATCCTGTCTGACAGGGGCGGATCCAGGAGAAAATGACAGGGGGGGCACCCTGATAGGAGAGGGTTTGGGAGGGGGGGTGTTAGTGGTGCCAGTGTACATGCTAAGGGAGAGGCGAGAAAGAGGAGAGCAGAGAGAGAGTGGGAATGGGATTAAAAATAGGCCCTGGTGTTTAAAGTACACAGGCCCACCTTGGCGACAAAAGTGAAGGATGTAGTTGTGCGCGCTCCGGAAAAGGGAGTGTGGCCACTCAAAAGGGTGTAGTGTACCACACCATATACAACTTCTACACATTATGCAACAAAATACTAGAACCCATTATACTTGCCCCTTACACATGCTACCACATGGATTGAGCCAAAATTCACATAATGCCACATGGATTGAGCCCAAATTTACATTTACTATTCCGAAAATACGGCAATTCGTATTCGTGTTGATGTGCTATCAATACGAATACGAATTGCCGTATTTTCGGGATAGTAAATGTCAAAAAGAAGTGTATTTCTGGATACAAATACATCTATTTTTTACAAATTTCCTTTAGTAAATTTCCCCCAATGCCTCATGTATTGAGCCAAAATTCACATAATGCCACATGGATTGAGACAAAATTCACATAATGCCACATGGATTGAGACACAATTCACATTATGCCACATGCATTGTGCCAAAATTCACAAAATGCCACACAGATTGAACGAAAATTCATATAATGTTCCATGGATTGTGCCAAAATTCACATAATGCCACACGAATAGAGCCAAAATTCACATAATGCCACAGAGATTAAATCAAAAAATCACAATAAACAGGGACATGTGGGATTACATGCTAATTGCCAAGGGGGAATGCATGCTTGTGGTAACTGGGGGACAGCCACCGCCAGGCAGAAGTGGCAGCCATTGACAGCCAGGCAGAGAGCGGGGGGCTGCCCAGCTGTATTCAGAGCACTGCAGGTCCCGGCTATTTGAAATAATGCCCCTTTCACAGCAGAAAATGCAGGGACTTACCCAGGAATGTGGTCCCAGGATCATACAGGGACATTTCTGGGTTGGCCCCTTTTACACCACCCTAGTCCTTACATTTTCTGGTGTGAGGGGGAGAGAAAACCACCCCCTCCCCTCCCTTTAACCGGCTATCTCGTTTAACCGGCTATATCTTTGGAACCAACTGACCTATTTACATGAGACCAGAATCATATTGAAGAGATTTTAAGTGGGCTTCAAATGATTTTTGTTCCGTGAAACTGGGGTGCTTCCTTCCAGAGTAATCTGCCCTCAAAGAACATGAACAGCCATGAAATTACATTTCAGAAATAAAAAACTCTGTTTACCCACAATATCTCCGACATTGACCCATATGGACCTGTCTGGTATCATATTGAAGGCCCAGCGATTTGGGTTCGAATGAGATCAACCACGAGTTTGTATGATGCCGAGGGGTGAAATGGCGGCCATCGGAAGCAGGTGGGGGTCAGAATTATCGGGTCCCATGTTATCCTTTAGGGAAAATGTTCTAGATTTGTCTGCCGATATCTCCGGCTCCTGGGGGGCTAGCGACACAGGGCTGGGCTCATTGGAAAGCCCCAGTCCTCAGCTCCAAATAAGCTATGTCTGAAATGACAGGGGGGGGGCACCTGCCCATGTGCCCCCCCCCCTCCCCCGAATCCGCCCATGCTGTCTGTGTTCTGTGAATTTATGTTCCTCCTTGTATTCCATACAATATCCGGAGTCTACCTTCAAGGGGGGTGTGGGAGGGGGGTTGTTGCCAGGGAACAGTTTCAGCTGCTGCAATCTGCCTCTGTATACATGCTCTGCTCAGCTGTAGTAATCCAGGCTCTGTGTGCCTTAGCTGTAGTAAAATAGCTCGTTACCTGAGTTTAGGCTGCTCTCTGGTGATTGGCCTTGGCTGTATTCCTTCTACTTTATGTTGGAGTCAGCCCAGCCGGTCATAGCCTCTGCGTTCTTGTTCCTAGAGTGTGTCCCTGGTTCCTTTGTCCTGCTCCTGTGTCCTGCCTATGTCCTGAAGTGCTGTCCTGCTGTATCTGCATCCTGAAGCCTTGTGTGTGTATCCATAAATCCTGCCCTGTCTTGCCTGTATCCAGAAATTGTGCCCTGTCTTGCCTGAATCCAGAAAACCTGCCCTAGGTTTTGTGTATCCAGAAATCCTGCCTTGCTTTGCATCCAGATTACCTGCCTTGCCATTGAACTCTGCCATTCTGCTTTAAGCTATCCTGTCATTGTGTCCTGTCAGCTATCCTGTCATTGTATCCTGCAAGACCTGAAGATCCTCAGTCTTGTTTTCCTGGTTACCTCATTCCTGCCGCATCCAATTGACTCTGTCTATTCAGAAACTGGTGACCCGGGCAGAGGGTCGCGACCTGCACATCGGATGCATCGAAGTCCATGTCCCCATACAGGGGCCTCTGGTGAATACCCCGGTGTGATAGACTCCGCACCTCTGCCTTGGGTTTAGTCAACTACCAGTTACTGATTCTGACCCCTCTGGACTCCAGTAGTCATAACAATAGTACATTTAACAAAAGTTGTAAAAACATGAAAAAAATCCCCTCAGAAATGTTGTCAACCTATTGAATACGTGGACCTATTATATCTGTATCCACCTACAAAATGCTATTTTACAGTGTTTTCCAGAAAAACACTTTAACATTCCTTTTCTTAAGCACATACATTGGCAGTCACACACTAAATATAGTAAACATTCTTAATTTGAAATTAGCAAATGGCAGTTATTTTCGATAACGACAATTATCAGGAAGGTTTTTAAAAAGTAGCGGCTGGAATTTCATCCACCTGAAATAAGTCTAGTATGATTGTTAAACTTCATTTCTGTTGACTGTAATGAAACATTGCCAGACGGCATGTATGGTCTTTTCTCAGGTGTGCCACTAGACAGGATAAGGAGTAATCATATTGCCCTGCTCCGCAGATGAACTCATTGATGCCTCACCAGCAAAAGTTCAAAGACTTGGCACTTTCACCTTTGCTATTCCCGAGGTGCATCTAAAGAAACATATTGCCCTTCAGTTAATAATTTAAGTTATTGATGCAGATCCTGCTCTGTAGATCCTTTACAAAATGCAAAAAGTTTCCTTTTGCCTCGAGCAATAAACTCATCTGACATTGGAAAAGGTGATGTCCAAAATCTGCACAAAGTGCTGCTTTATACAGTTTAAGGAAATAATACAAAACTGTGATGTTACCATAAAGGCAGGGTTTTATGGAGGATGTGACTCTTTATTGCAATCCTATAAATACAGATCTGTCCTACACTGTTGCTCAAGTCGCACTGAATGGCAACTCTTGGTCCTGTGTAATTTAGGTTGACTGTATCATTAAACGGGCCTGATTCAGTACCACTTTGCCTGGACAAACGCCCCTCCCCCCTGAAATCCCCTCGGTACCATGCAAGGGGATGTGTATAATAGCACATCACCTCGCATGCAGACGAAGAGGAGAGAAATCATTCTATGGTCGCCGAACTGACTTTTTTTTCTGTCGGTGTCCACCAAAGAGGGGGCAGGCGCTGATGCCAGGTGATGCCCATAAAATGCTGGGCTTCCCCTGCTTCCATCTTGTGCAAGCCCCCGGCCTTCCCTCACCACAGCTAATGGCCGGTCAATTGGGTTGGTCCTGGTTCTAAAATTATGAGGTAAAAAAAAATAGGGGTGCCCCCAGGGCCGGCGCCACCACTAGGCAGCCTTAGACATTTGACTAGGGCGCCGGCCGCTGGAGGGTGGCAGTTTGGAGCTGGTCCCCCCCACACCACATCACCCAGCAAGCCGCCCCCTCCCTGGGGAGCGTCGCACCACGTCACGACGACCCGATGACATCCAATGTTGCCCTTTGGTCTTCTTGTCCAGTAGGATTCATATGGGTACCTGTAAAAACAAATCCATACTCACAAAATTCCCATAGAAGTGTATCTGTGGGAAGCCTACAGTTTGTGGTTAAGCACAAGGTCAATAAAATCAAGCATGTGGTACTCCCTGATTAGTTCATGGGTCTCTAAGTGAAAGGCTACTCAAGGGCACGGCAGTCGGGGCAAGAGAATCCTTGTGTATACAGGTGGAGCCCCTCTTGTCTTTGCAGGGGCTGGCAATTCATTTCCCGGCCAGCCCCCAGCAGCCACCTGCCAGCCCCCGGCAGCCACCAGCTATCGGAAGGCAGCGGGTGCACGAGAGGCTTGCGCGCCCCATTCCAACGGAGCTCCCCGCCTGCTGCTGCCTCCCCCATTGCCGGTCCCCATAGCCGCTCTGAACCCCCCTTACTATGCCAGTGTCCCAGAATTATGCGCGTCCCAGTCTGATGGAGTCCCTCTCCGCCGGCGCTCATCAGCGGGGACGTTCCGGCGAGTACTGGGCAAACGAGAAAGGGGCTCCATCTGTACATGGATTTTCTTCAGTCTGTTGGGGTCAGAAACTTTGCACTTTTTTAACCCCTAGGATGTGTACTTGGATCGAAAAGCACCAATCTACACTGATAAGGTGAGTATTAACTCAGCAAATTACAGTAGGTGAGTCTGTGTGAGTTTGTCCCTATGTAAACTTGGACCATGTAATGCGACTTTCATTACAAGAGTTTGACAGAAGCATGCACAGATCCGTGACATATTGAGCATGCTTCCATCTAGTAAGGTTCTGCAAAAGTATATAAAAAAAAAAATTACATGTGGTACTGTACCAAAGAGAATATAAAAAAAAAAAAACAGAGCATAACCAGCCCCAGGCTTGTTTGTAAGTCCTGGTTCAAAAATACACGTGAAAAAACTGTGCAGGATTCCCTTGTATTTATTAAATCAGCACCAGGCTCCTGGACTGTTCCTGGTTCTCAAAATATAGGGGGGGTTGACATGATAGTCCCCAAATTTTTAAAATCAGCACCAATCTCCACTAGTGGACAGAAAGATGATGAAACAGAAAAATAACAGCGCTGAAGGTCAGCTAGGGTGAAATATAACACGTGGTGACCCCGCACCACAAAAACACAATGTGACAAAGAAATGTGCACTAGACACATATAATTCGCTATATTTCCTCCTGCGAGCCAAAAGATTAAAAACAGACAGGGACGTTCCTATCTCACTGGGAGCGGTCCTCTTCTCCGTCGTATATAATATTATACCAGGTAGGTAGTGGGTGTAGACACTTTCCCTTCACCAGATAATTCTTAAACATGAAAAAGAGGTACCATACGCCCCTTCAGGGTAATGACGTCTCCTCTTCTCCGATTTGTGAAATTTCTTAAACACACCAGAACGGCCCAGGTATTTCGTGTATTCTAAGAGGTCTCTCCAAAGGTCAGAAGTACATGTGGGAAACACAATATGGCCACCAATAGAGTAGTACAGTACTTTTATTTTTGACAAAATAAAATAGACACACTGGGGTAAAAATTAAAAGATATTTTCCAAACGCCACACAGGAGAAAAACTGAACAATTACCGGAACAGGTGGAGAACAAGATGGACCAAGTTCTCAAATGCGCTATGTGTAAAGAGTCCCGGGAACCCTCACGTGGGCACTGTCCACCAAGTCCAGGCAAAAGGGGCTTCTCTCAGGTGGGCGTCTGCAGTAGGTCCAGATCCAACGCGTTTCGACCGTTCGCTACGGTCTTTTTCAAGGATGTATTTTCTCTAGAATGTGAGCAACGTTGTCCTCGGTGATGGTGGACACAGATCTTCCGCAGCGCTCCTCTTTTTCCAGGGATCTGCTCCTGCACAAAAGTTAACTGTGCACTGGAGGAGCCCTGCTGCTCAGCCAGCCTCAGCCCAGCAGTAAGGAGAAGAGCTGCAGCAGCCACCCATAAGAGCAGAGACCAGAAACGACTGGAGAACCATGATTTTCTACTACTACCAGTGTGGCCTATACAAGCAAGAGTTTTGAATGACTGAAAGCTGCTTTTGGATAGGAGGCATCATTCCAGTCCATTTTGTGCAGGAGCAGATCCCTGGAAAAAGAGGAGCGCTGCGGAAGATCTGTGTCCACCATCACCGAGGACAACGTTGCTCACATTCTAGAGAAAATACATCCTTGAAAAAGACCGTAGCGAACGGTCGAAACGCGTTGGATCTGGACCTACTGCAGACGCCCACCTGAGAGAAGCCCCTTTTGCCTGGACTTGGTGGACAGTGCCCACGTGAGGGTTCCCGGGACTCTTTACACATAGCGCATTTGAGAACTTGGTCCATCTTGTTCTCCACCTGTTCCGGTAATTGTTCAGTTTTTCTCCTGTGTGGCGTTTGGAAAATATCTTTTAATTTTTACCCCAGTGTGTCTATTTTATGTTGTCAAAAATAAAAGTACTGTACTACTCTATTGGTGGCCATATTGTGTTTCCCACATGTACTTCTGACCTTTGGAGAGACCTCTTAGAATACACGAAATACCTGGGCCGTTCTGGTGTGTTTAAGAAATTTCACAAATCGGAGAAGAGGAGACGTCATTACCCTGAAGGGGCGTATGGTACCTCTTTTTCATGTTTAAGAATTATCTGGTGAAGGGAAAGTGTCTACACCCACTACCTACCTGGTATAATATTATATACGACGGAGAAGAGGACCGCTCCCAGTGAGATAGGAACGTCCCTGTCCGTTTTTAATCTTTTGGCTCGCAGGAGGAAATATAGCGAATTATATGTGTCTAGTGCACATTTCTTTGTCACCAATCTCCACTAGCAGGATAGTAAATCCACAGCCATAGGGAACATTTATATTGTTCATTGTGGCTGTAGCATTACCCCACCTAACCAGTTAGCCTGCCTAGGGTTTCCTGGGGGAGTGTAAATAAAGGTGTAAACATTAGAATTAATATTGTCTTTTACAGGTGGGACTCCAGGTCCCAGCATGCCTCCCACACATGCTGGTACTTGGAGAACGACAAAAACAAAGATGCTGGACATTTCAGGTCCCCTGTAAAAGAAATACAAAAAAAAAAAAAAAACAGTACACTGTTCATGCATCATGCACTGGTATAGTAAAACGGTACTTGTGTTCTTACACGGCTCCCACGATGTGCATCGTACAGGGAAAAATCGCATCGCATGCGATCGCATGAGATCGCATGCGATCTGATGCGATGCGATGTCATTTTTCACAGAAATTATGGACATGAGTTGACATCATGTAAAATGCACCCCAAATGTAATTTTTCACACTGTACCTCCCCCACTATCAATGCCAACCCGAAGCGTGGCGAGCGCAGCGAGCCCGCGAGGGGCGGCGGTACGCGTCCTACGACCTTTATATACCCCCACGCTGCACTCGCCACGCTTTGGGCTCGGTGGCTCGCTGCGCTCGCCACACTTTCTATACTCAACTCCACGTGCCTAGGGGCGGCACATGTTTGGGGGCGGCACTTGGATGCCTGTGACAGTACTGTCAGCCCAAAATGTACCAATAACTGCAAAATATCCACTGTACTGTACTCTATTCCATCTTAAATAGAGTGTAAATGGATAGGACATGCAGATACTGTCCCTGTAACCTCATCCCTAAATCCGCCCCTGGCGGGCTCGCTGCGCTCGCCATGCTTCGGGTTGGCGTTGATAGTGGGGGTGGTACAGTGTGAAAAATGACATTTGGGGTGCATTTTACATGATGTCAACTCATGTCCATTATTTCTGTGAAAAATTACATCACATCGCATCAGATCGCATGCGATTTCATCAAAAATGCATAAAAACACGGGAAAATCGCATCCCATCGTATGCCATCGCATGCCACTACATATGGCATGCGATGGCATGCAATAAGTGCCGTGAAAGTACACAAGTACCAGTAAAACTTTAGTTACCACTCTTGCACACTCACATGTGCATACAATCCCATGCCAAGTTCTATTGGTTTCATATAGTGTTGCATATGAAGCTAAGGGGTAGATTTATTAAGAACGGTGAAGTGATAAAGTGTCTGGTTTGTATCACCGGCCAATCAGCTCCTACCTGTCATTTTTCAAACAAAACCTGTAACTTTACAGGTAGGAGCTGATTGGCTGGTGATAAAAACCAGATACTGTATCACTTCACCGAGCTTAATAAATCTGCCCCTAAAACTACAATGCATTTTCATCCCCAAAAAAGTCCATCACTATCAGAGTTGAATAGGACCTGTCAGCTCATTCATGTCAGGCATCTCCCCCTGTCTGGCCCCTTGAGGTTAGATGTATGAGGACCACATCTGTACACACCAGACAATTGCCAAAATTGGGTATAAAAACCGGCTCCAGGATCATTCAGAAGACTGCATCTTGTACATGGAATGATATTAACAAACTATGACATCAAACAGGATGTAATACCATTAGTCGCTACATAGATATCTTGAAGTACTAACGGAAACTGACAACAATAATATTATTATTAGACAGCTCCAAGAGTCTCTTTTTTAATGGGATATAAACAAACAGCAATGACATCACATGCTCACACATGGATGGAAAATCAATACCAAAAGATGACTAACTAGTTTATATATCTAATAACACCACCAGGTATGTTCTACGGAAACTAACAATAACATGACATAACAATGCAGTCAGGGATGGATGTAGCAAAAAAGCAATGTCCATTCTCTGGTTTTATAAATACTGTAACATGCATACATTTTTTTTAACACAGAACAGTATTACATCATCTCCAAAAAGGAGTTTAATATGTCATTAAAAATATGGTAGTAACAAATAACCACTGATTTCACCAGATATCACAGCAGCTGGTGCTAATGTTTGGCACTCCACCTTATTCCCCATATGGAATAATACAGAAAATAGAATACACAATATATTAGTGCTCATGAATTATGAACAGGATACAATTTAAAGGAGAGCTCCAGCCTGGTGTAAGTGAAGTCTTTCACTTACACCAGGGTTCTCAAACTTGGTCCTCTAGACCCCACAAAGTTTATGTTCTCCCGGTAACCTGGCAGTTGCACAGGTGCATTCATTAATTATACGACACATTTTAAAAGATCTACAAGTGGAGAAAATTATTTTACTTGTGATTCTGTGAGGAGACCACTTTGTGGGAACCTGTGACTTACACTATTATAAAGTGTAGATGTACTAATTTCCACAGAAGGAAGTACAGGGTTATGGTGTTCCTCCTCTGAGTGTCCAGGACTTGGAAGAAAACAATTGCTGGTCTGGGTGAGAGCTGTACACGCCACTACAGAAAACCTCTTCCAGTATCGACGATATGCTGTTGTCAAATGTTTTAATTGAGAGTGCAAAGTCCTTGCTGGTGTGATGGGGTGCCAGTCCCTTCAAACCCTTTCTGCTAAATTTGCATAGTTTGGGGGTTTGAATCACAAATATTTTGGGATATCATGTGCCTATTTGGCATATAATGTAGTAGACATTCCAGCGCTCAGGATGTCGGCGAATTGAAGATCGACACCATAATCCAGACACCAGTCAGTCAGAATACCGATGCCACAATCCTGATAGCCAAATATATTAGGGGAAGGTTAGGGTTAGGCTGTGTGTGTGTGTGGGGGGGGGGGGGGGGGTTGATATGGGTAGGCTGCGGGGAGGGGGGTTAGGTTTAGGCTGCAAGGTAGTAGAGAGGGTAAGAATTAGCCTGTGGAAAAGGAAGTAGAAGATTAGGGAAATAGATTCCCAAATGATTTGGCGCTTACTGTAATAAGAGCTGCCCAGTAGGTGAAGGAGTATGCTAAAGAGTTTGCTAAGAAGCAAAAGAATACTCGGCGCTTGTATAATTGGGAAGGACAATGTAAGGAATGGAGGGAAGGGTTAAAAGAGAAATGAAGAAGTGGAGATGGAATAAGAAAATTTCTAAAAATAAATAAAAATAAAAAAGTAAAAAAAAGAAAAAGAAAAATAAAAACAAACAAAAAATAAATGGTACTTGTTTCCTAGCACGGCGCCATCGCATACCATCGCATACCTTAATTAGTGGTATGCGATGGGACCCGATTTTCGGGTCCTAAGAGCCGCACTGTACAATTTTAATATCACATCACATACCATTGCAATGGCATGCGATGCGATTTCTAATTGTACAGGCACCCTGATGGGTGATTACTATGTTAAATGCCCCCCCATTGTTAATGCCACCCCCACAATCAATGCCAACCCGAAGCGTGGCAAGCGCAGCTAGCCCGTGAGGGGCGGCAGTACGCGTCCTCCGACCTTTTCATACCCCCACTATCCACACCGTCGTGGAGTTAATTTTATATAGTGTGGCGATCGCGAAGCGTGGCGAGGGGACGCGGAATACATGTGAAGTTATCCGCGTCCCCTCGCGGGGCTCGCTAAGCTCGCCGCACTTCGGGCTCACACACTGTATAAAATCAACTCCACATCGACGTGGATAGTGGGGGTATGAAAAGGTCGGAGGATGAGATCAAAACGATGTAATAAGATTAAAATCGTGGACGCCGTGCTAGGAAACAAGTACCAAATAAATAAATAAAACATGCAAAAATTGCTTACACTCTTTTGGAAGGGTTGGGAGGGCAACAGTCCAGTTCTGAGGCTGACTAGCTCACCCTAACGGCTAACCTGATTCTCAGGTGGCTGAAGACGGCAGCGTGTTGCCGATCAGCATCTTCTGCACGTGGAGGGCGGCCTTGGAGTGATGTAACCCAATTCTCTGGCTTTTGCTGTCAGCGTCTCCTCTTGGTGTCCCTCTTAGCAAACCAACGCGTTTCGCATCCATAGTATGCTTTTTCAAGGATGTGGAAAAGGTAGGTTAGGGGGTGCGGCTAGGGTGGAAGGTTATAATACTTATCATAGAGTTGTCAGGATGGTAGGGTCGATTTTCTGATGGCTTGCATTCTCCGCATCAGGATCCTGTACAAAATATGCCTATTTTTGTGCTATTGTGTCAAGAAGGCAACTGCAGTGATTCCTTTTTAGTGGGAGGAACTGAATTGATTTACAAATTTTATTCTAAATGTGGCCTCAAGGGCTCATTCATGGGTGGACCATAGGGTTTTTTGACGAACTTGGCTAATGATTTTTTAAACTGGTCATACTCCAGAAACGTAAGGCACATGTCCAATGATGGTGCTACAGCTCAGGATACAGTTCTCTACATGCCATAGCCTGTTTCACAATCTGCTTCTGTTTTGTGGGCAGGGATCTGGTGGCATCAGGCAGTGGTCTCAAAAATAGAAGCAAGTTGGTGCCCAGGCCAGTGTCTGTGTCTTCAAGTGCAGAGTTACTGGCCCTCAACAGTGGTGATTAAGAGGTCGTTACTGAGTAGCCTTAGTCTAACTCACAATTCTAATGCTGTGTCCGATGGTCGCAATGGTAATTTGATGTTTTACCTTCAGGCACAGAACTTGAGGTTAAGATGTCGGCAGGGGGGCGTAATTTTCATTCAAATACTTCCTGTTAGCATTAGTATATTTTCACACAGTAGCTGTTGTTACTTTACTGCCCATCTCTGAATCAGGCCATCAGTGCAAGAAAGCAGCTTACTCTTTGCCCACATGCACAAAATAAAAATCATATTTTTATGCACATTTAAGTTCACATTAAATCCTGCGGAATGTGCAGTTAAGGCTACTTCTCTGTATACTCTTGGCTTACAGAATGGGGATATTCTGAAACCACTACATTTGAGTTGGTTCATCTGACACTACAGTAAACATCATGTGTTGATTTACTAAAAGTAAAAATAAAATTAGCAGAAGAGTTATGCTTAATTTACAGTGTGAAATGTGAAAATGGAATGAGCTAACATCTAAATAGTAGCGATTTCACTCGTCCAAATCACCCTGGGATGCGCTCAGCTTCTACATTAACTGAAATGAGGTCTAATTCTAATTCTGCAATTGTTACAAATGTCTAGAGCTGGGATAACATTGTTACTGTAACAATAACCGCTGCCGCTGTGTACTTTGTTTAAGAATAGTGGTCCCCGGAGGGTGAGTATAACCTTTCTGCAGCTGCTGTTTGCAGGGGAACATCCAAAACAATTCAAGACACATTTGGGGCAGCTTGAAACGAACAGTTGTGCTGAGTTAATTCTGCCACATGCCATAAAGCTAAACACAAATCAACTGCGTAGCTGCAGCATTACCACCGCTGACCCTAGTTTGCTTTGTTCAACATTAAGGCTATGAAATAGACATAAACTGTAGTAGCGTACTGGATGCTTTAGGAATAATCACGTGACTACTACAACACTAAAAAGACAGGATTGAAGGTTTTGTACTAAGCCAGCATTTATAATAATTGTTATACAGTATGTATGTAAATGGCAGGTTACAGACCTTAATTGTAGCACAGGTATATGCTGCAGAGGTATATGAACTAAATTAAATGGATGATTTTTAAACTGCAGAATTAAATGTTAATTGCTCAGAAAACACAAATACACTACATATTTATTTGACTGTGCAATTAATCACTTCGGATTTATCCCTCTGAAATCTCATTACACAGCTCAGTGTAGCATTTTCTATCCTGACTTGCCTAAAAAATGGTATGAATGTTTTATTGTTAATGGAAACTATTAATTAATTGAAGTTAACTTGCTATAGTTACATTGCAGCACTGCAAGATTTAATCTGATGATCGCCATTTATATAACAATGAAAAATGTGCCAGTGTAGATCACTACAGAAAAACAGGCTGCTGTAAAATGGCTGAACGCTTGTCTTCATAAAATATATTTCTACAGTAAGATAATTAATTTATGGATGTCAACATAGCAAAGCAAATATAGACAATTAAAGATAGGAAAGCCCTAAATCCGATAAGTAAACCAGATGGTTTAAGCACAAATCCAATGGTTAATGCGTTGCTGAACAGCATTCTTGAGACATCTCCCTTTCACACCATAGCAGAAATGCAAGGATTTTTTCTCCCAGAGAATAATCAGAAAATAAATTTTATCAAAATAAATCCCTTTTATTAATACAGATGCAACCATAAAACCTAAGGTAGGACATTTTGCTTTAAAAGGTCACTTTTGTTTAAGTGTTGCAATATTATGATAAATCAGTTCACTAACTACTGTTCAATTGTACAAAGAGCCATGTTATATATATATATATATATATATATATATATATATATATATATATATATATATATATACACTTAACATTGGCACTCACCTTTCCTAGTTTTGGGGTGCCCTATGGCTTGTGACCACATTGTTTAAACAGACATTGTAGGGGCTCTGCACACACTAAATTAACTGATAATAAATAGTGGAAATTTGGTTCATGAATTGATCAATGCATTTAAGCCTGCAGCCCCCTTCAAGGGACCCCACTTTTCTGCAGGTCCTAACACTATCGCTGAAAAATCATTTAGGGAAATGGTTAACATAAGCTATGGAATCTTAGTTAAAAACAGGGTGCATGAGAGAATGTGACCACAATAAGACTAATTAAAAAAATTAATCTAATAAACAATAGTCTTATAGTGGTCACATTCTCTCATGCACCCTGTTTTTAACTAAGATTCCATAGCTTATGTTAACCATTTCCCTAGATGATTAGTGACAGGTGTGTTGGTAGCTGCACCTATAAAAGCAAAGTGTGCTGTGAGATGCAGACCAGATAGCATGCCTGGAATCAAACATTGATGTGATAGCTATGTGTATTGTAGCCATTTTTAGCGATAGTGTTAGGACCTGCAGAAAAGTGGGGTCCCTTGAAGGGGGCTGCAAGGGACTGCAAGGGAAATGGTTAACATAAGCTATGGAATCTTAGTTAAAAACAGGGTGCATGAGAGAATATGACCACAATAAGACTAATTAAAAAAATTAATCTAATAAACAATAGTCTTATAGTGGTCACATTCTCTCATGCACCCTGTTTTTAACTAAGATTCCATAGCTTATGTTAACCATTTCCCTAGATGATTAGTGACAGGTGTGTTGGTAGCTGCTCACCTATAAAAGCAAAGTGTGCTCTGAGCTGCAGACCAGAGAGCATGCCTGGAATCAAACATTGATGTGATAGCTATGTGTATTGTAGCCATTTTCAGCGATAGTGTTAGGACCTGCAGAAAAGTGGGGTCCCTTGAAGGGGGCTGCAGGCTTAAATGCATTGATCAATTCATGAACCAAATCTCCACTATTTATTATCAGTTAATTTAGTGTGTGCAGAGCCCCTACAATATCTGTTTAAACAATGTGGTCACAAGCCATAGGGCACCCCAAAACTAGGAAATGTGAGTGCCGATGTTAAGTGTATATATTGTTTATTAGATAAATTTTTTTAATTAGTCTTATTGTGGTCACATTCTCTCATGCACCCTGTTTTTAACTAAGATTCCATAGCTTATGTTAACAATTTCCCTAGATGATTAGTGACAGGTGTGTTGGTAGCTGCTCACCTATAAAAAGCAAAGTGTGCTGTGAGCTTCAGACCACATAGCATGCCTAAAATCAAACATTGATGTGATAGCTATGTGTATTGTAGCCATTTTCAGCGATAGTGTTAGGACCTGCAGAAAAGTGGGGTCATTTGAAGGGGGCTGCAGGCTTAAATGCATTGATCAATTCATGAACCAAATCTCCACTATTTATTATCAGTTAATTTAGTGTGTGCAGAGCCCCTACAATGTCTATATATATATATATATATATATATATATATATATATATATATATATATATACTAATGATTAACTATTTTTTATATACTGTAAAGAAGATACAGTATACTATGTATAACCTCTGTACTATGTACTGTATACTATAAATTATATTTTTATATAAGGCAATATATAAATATATAAGGCTTAATATTGTGTCACAGATGTATTCCCAATTTACTTAGATTGTATAATACAATGCAAATAATATGGTCTGTACTGTATCTCCCTTAATTAACTATAATTCCTATTATCTATCTAAAATTCTGTTAGGAATTTAGTTGCACCTAAAAGATTTAAACATTGTGCACAAATTGGGACCCTACAAGAACCAAAGAAAGACATTTTTTGTCCCAGAGCCCAGAGCAGCAAAGAAAATCACAACAATGAGGGATAGTTCAGTCCCTCAACAGAGACAATACAAATAAAAGAATATGTTGTGCAATTCTAATCGCGCTCAGAAATAAACTAACATAATGAAAGAATTTGTGTAAATATTTACATGTCTTCTGTTGTGTGGAACCAGCTGTAGGGTCTATATCAAATAAAGTAATCTTGTGGATAATTCATACATGGAAGAAAATAAACAAACAATTCATGGTGTAGTATTTCCAAATAAAGGCCATAAAAATTAATATTCCGGTGGGGGTATAGGATCTTCTTCTATACGGTGGTGGTACTACTTTTTATGTGTTCACCCTTGGTGTGGCAACAATAACAGATGCTTACACGGGGCTTACATTAATAATCATAGTTTTAAACATATCAAGGTATCTTCATATGCTCACTTGTATGCTTACATTAGCCTCGCATTGGATCCTCTCATAAAGGTTTCTTTAGGTGAAATGACGTCCAGGCAGATAGTGAAAAAATTGTATTTATTTAAGAAAAGTATAAAAACATATACTTTAAAAAAGGGGCATGTATAAGTACAAGTACAATGAATACAGCCACCTTCTGAATATAAAAAACACCAATGCATTTCAACAATGTCTGTCTTTGTCAAGGTGTAAAACGCTTCTGCCTGAAACTCTATTTATACATAAGGTATCATAAGACCACCCTTTTGTGGGAGTGGTTGCACTTAATCCTGTTGGGTGTATTATAACACTTTATATGCTAATAATATACATACAGTACTGTGGATAATATAGACGCTGATCCACTTAGTAATATAAACCTAGATATAAGCAAATAGTTATGTAAGAAGAGCTTAATTAACCCCTTGAGTGGTGGGTTTTGCTGGGGCAGGACAAACCTAGCAGGGCAGGTATGTCCTGCCCCAGCAAAACCCACCATAAAATCAAGCCATCACACATAGAAAGAAGGACACTGCATAGCCAGCAAATCAGTGGGGGCTGACCAGGTCAGATGTTAAAGGGGTATGAGGGATGTGGAGGTAATTTAAAATGGTAGCTGAGTTTTCATAAGTGGACACCAGGGAAAGGGGTAACATGAATTGTGACCCACTGAACTCCTGTTACCATGTTTATGACCACCTGTCATCCCCAGTAAATGATCCACTGTCACCCTGCGTACTGTATGTCTGTCTGTCACCCTGCCTATTTGTCCAGCTGACACTCTGTGTAAAGCCATACAGTAATATGTCCGTCACCCTGTGTATGTCCCTCGGTTGCCGGACGGGGCCCCGACAGTCATTTACCAGACAGACGGGTTCCCAGCGGCCACTGGCTATTCTTCCTCGTGGGGGTCCACAACCCCCATAGAGGGATAATAGAATAGGTGGCTCAGAGAATAGAATAAGGGGCTTTGTTCCGGCCAGTCGGGATCCTGATGTCGTGCTAATGACTGTCAGGATCCCGACTGTCGGAACCCTATACCACACCCTGTCCCTCAATAACTTCATTTATGTCCCTCTGTAACCACATATATGTCAGTCCATAGGCACCGAAACTGTGGGTGCTCCGGGGCCGAGCACCCACGGAAAGTGAGGAGCACCCACGGCACGGGCCACGGCAGCGGGGTCCCAGCAGCAAGGGTCCCTGCGGCAGATGGAACTAGTAGCGGTATTAGTACCGCTGGTAGTTCCCATCTTCCGCAGGGACCATGCTGCTGACAGCACATCCGCTGCTGGGACCCCGCTGCGGCGCTGCTGCTGCTAGGATCCCGGACCCCGACGGCGAGCAGCGGGTGAGTCCGGGGTGGGGGGGGGCGGGCTGGTCTGTGGGAGCACCCACAAAAAAATGTAAATCGGCGCCCCTGTGTCAGTCTGTAACCCCGTCCGAGCATGTTCTTCTGTCATTTCTTAAATGTCTGTCTGTCATCCTGAGTACATGCCGCTGTTACTCCATATACTATATATCCCTCTATCACCCCATGAATATCCCTCTGTCACTCTTTGACTGTGCAACTGTAACCACAATGTGCCCTTTTCTGGGAGCACGCTTGCCTTATGCATGCACAAGTCTGCAAATGGGGGAGAAAAGAGGACTCTTTTCTTGGGGCACTCTTAAGATATGATGGTTTTATAAATATTTTTAAGAAAAAAGGGTTACTTTTGGACGAAGTGGCCTGTATCTCAAAATCTAACACCAGTCTTGCAGTGAGCTGTTTATATTATATGCTATGCGCTGGGGATTTTGGTTTGAATTCAATTGGTCCGGCAATGAGACCAATATAGGTAGTGATGTGTTCCTAGTGAGCCTTGGGGCTTATTCTAACTAGGGCTTGTTAGAGGCAAATTGGGGAGTTTGATGGGGTTAATACACAAGTCTACCTAGTAGAGTATTCATTTTAGTATATTATATTATATTACATTGAGAGTGGAGTTTTGAACTAGATTTTTTCCCCTAGAAAATAAGCATGTCATCTTGTGCTGTTGGGTATAAGAAATTTACAGGAACTGAAGATGGACTGAACATGATGGTGAATTATATGGCAGGGTGGAAGATTTGAGGCAAATTCAAGGCAGCAGGTTAGGAAATACTGCAGATTTCTTTAGTGCACTAATAACCATTGGAAACATTTTTTTTGGGCCGTCCTCTGACAGTGAAGATTTCCCCAGAACATTGAATATGGTTAATAGCAGCCGGCGCAGGGGTTAAATGGCGAGGATGACTGAAAACAAGCCAACCTCGCTGCAGACACCCCCTTGTTGGCGGCATTGAATACCGCCCTATGTATATCACTGTTTGAGAGGCATGGATAGGATCACTAGTTTGAAGATATGCTGGTTCGTGTAGTGCCCTATTGGAGAATCTTGTAGGACCTCAAAATTTCTCTCAAATTATTAATTCATAAGCATATGACCCAAGGTAGGTGCTGTTACCATATCCGTATTGTAGGACCCCCAAAACAGAGATGCTTAGGCTCGGCTGGTGGCTTTTCATATGTTGGCAAACGTATGCAACTTAATGTAAATTTCTTTACAGACCAATGTAGTGTGCTGGGGGGGGGGGGTATTTATTTTTCTTATGTAGATGGACACCTCCTTTGTGCAACTACCATTTGATGCACAGTATAACTTTATTGTGGATACAAACAACCGAAGTCCATGCAGATGCATTCACCCATGGTGCAGGCCTCAGTATCCCACACAAATTTGTGTTTGCTGCATATGTGTATCTTTAATGGGTGAAAAGTGTGTGGTGCTCATGGACTCCTGTATCCATAACAGAGCTGGCCCTAGGCATACTAGGCAATTGCCTAGGGCATCGGCCTATGCCTAGGGGTGGCTCCTTTAACACTGGTGATCAGTGGGGCACTTAGTTAGCAGCTCCACTGCTGCAGGTGTCTCTGTTTCTGCACTTCCTAGATGAGCCGCCCGTCAGCTGTAGCAACAGAGCGGGTGCTGACTTAACATTGGTGATCAGTGGGGCAGCCAACTGTCAGCCCCCCTGCATGCGGTGCACGCGCGTCCCAGTCTAATGGAGTCCCTGTCCACCAGCACTCACCAGAGGGGACGTTCTGGGGGCGCCAGGCAAGGACAAGGCTGGCTCCATCTGTACTGCAGGATATAGGAGGAGGTACTGTAGCTATTTAGTGAGATGTCATGTTATGATGTAAAGCAGCGTATGGGGGGATGTAGTGAAGTAATGTACTGTGGCATAAAAAAAGGAATGCATAGTAGTGTATTAATATAGCGCTACATAGGAGTAGTGGGGTAGTGTGCAATGATGATCTGTGCTGCTGGTTGATGAGTGCTGGGTTAGAGGCGGTGCTAGGGGGCACCATCGAAATTTTTTCCTAGGGCATCAAATTGATTAGGGCCGGCTCTGATCTATAGGGTCCGCACTGCACACTGTGCACCCATATAATTATTGTTTCCTCTCTGGAGTCTCATGGCGGCAAGCACTGCAGACATAACTCAATGGGAAAGTGGTTGATGGCCATTTTCCTGGTTATTTGCTCATGCCATACTTGCCTACCTGACCCTCTCCATGAGGGAGAAAATTCTCTGGTCCTGGACTTCCCTGGTAATGTATGATTGCCATCACCTGTGGGGAGCTAGGTAATTGATAAGAAAGGTGTTTCACCACAGGTGATGGCAATCATACATTACCAGGGAAGTCCAGGACCAGAGCATTTTCTCCCTCATGGAGAGGGACAGGTAGGCAAGTATGGCTCATGCACAACAGACATGTCCCTGGGAACAAGGCACAGGTGCCATGTTCCCTGATACCTGTGCATGCTCCCTGCCAGATAGGCAGGGACTGCATGAAGCCTGCACATGGGCCATCTCTCTTAAAACACTGCTGCTTAGTCTGAATGCAATTCAACTAGGATGCACCTGGAAACTGTGCTGATTATTTGATAAGGATGTGCAACACTTGTATATCTGTGTGCTACAGAGTCTGTATATGAAGGTCAAAGGAACCATATGAAAAAAAGAAGCAACCGCAGCATTGTAACACATTGGGGGTGATTCTGATTGGTTTGCAAAAGCAAACTCCTTCTATAATGGACAAAACCATGTGCACTGTAGGTGGGGCTGAAGTAAAATGTTCAGAGAGATTCACATTTAGGTGGGGTGTGTTCAAACCGAAATCTAAATTGCAGTGTAAGAATGAAGGAGCCAGTGTTTACTATGCACAGAAATAAAATAAACCACCTAAATGTAACTCTCTGTGCACATGTTACATCAGCCCCACCTGCAGTGCACATGGGGGATTATTTTGGTTCACTCTTTCTGACAAATTCCTTCTTAGATGGACAAAACCATGTGCACTGCAGGTGGGGCAGATGTTACTTGTGCAGAGAGAATTAGATTTGGGTGGGGTTTTACTTCAAAGTGAGATCTATATTGCATTGTAAAAATAGAGCAGCCAGTATTTACCCTGCACAGAAACAAAATAACTCACCCAAATCTAATTCTCTCTGCACATTACATCTGCCCCCCTGCAGTGCACATGGTTTTGTCCATCTAAGAAGGATTTTGTCAGAAAGAGTGAACTAGAATAAGGCCCATGGTCTTGTCCATTAAAGAAGGAGTTTTCTTTTGCAAACCAACCAGAATCGCCCCTTTGTATACAGATTTGGAGAAAAAGATGCACACAGATGTACAAATGTTGCTTAATCGAAAAGATGCCTACCTCTAGAAGAGACTCACAGGATATGATAAGCCAAAAGGGGCTGTTAGTTGCAGCTTCAGCAATGATGTATAACTACACATGTGTATAGCCTGACTTAGTTTTTGTAATTTTTGTAATTTTTACTAAATGTAACATCATACTTGCATTCTAGCAATGTATATAGTTCAAAGAATAGTATACAGTTGCACAACAACGCATGCCATAAAGCATGGCATTGCTAAAGGCCCTAATACATAAAACCGACTTGTTCGAAGGACAAGTCGGACCTAATTTCCCTGAGAGCTGCCCGGGAGAGCCTATCTTTTGAATTTTCATTTTCTGCCGCCGCTGTCCACAGTGTCCACTCATTGCTTCCCGGACACTTTGGATTTCCTGCTATGCCGCTGCACCCACAGCCCCCAGGCACTTCCCATAGCCCAGACTCCACACTGCCCAGGTATATTTTTTTCCCATGTGGACTGCCCTCCACGCCCCGCCGCAACCATCCACAGCCCCCGGGCATTTCATGCTGCCCGCCCACTTCACATAGGTGTGCGCCAGTGGTGCTTCACCGCTGGTACATGTATACGGATCAGAACACATGGGTGCTAAAAAGCGCCCACAGATTGAACCTGCAGCAGGTACCATCTGTTATTGAATTCATATGCAATGTTCAATATCGTTCAGAAGTCTGTGCTGTTTCTTGTCATTTACATTTAAAACGTTTTATAAACGGTATGTCACATATGTCAATTTAATTGATCAAATGGATGTAGAAAATAAGGAAATAATATATCTTTATAAAATATGATGGTATTCCGAAACTATACATGTTGTTTTATAAATAATGTACTTTTTAATTTGAATATATTTTCCCCAAGCAAGCATGGCGTACTCTACATCATTTCTTCCTCTCACTAGAGAAGGCATTAGTTCAATAAACAGATGGACCACTGCTATAAAATGTATCAACTTTGTAGAACTCTTTAAGAAAAAATGGATAAATCAGTGCTTGTGCCATCTGCTTCTTCCGGTATTCCATGTTGAGTTAATAAGCAGGTCAGTTTAGAACACAGACATCCTCGCAATGTTGGAATAATGAGACTCTTATTGTGGCCTTGTGGCAATTACTCTCTAAGCATGTCAAAGAGGAACTTGTCTCCAAGAAGATGCCTTCCAGACATGAGCGTCCCCTGACATTCTAATATTCATTTAGTACTTTGTTTCCCTAATTCTACACAAACTCTATATGAGCTAATACAATTAGGCCACTCTCGTATTACTTCTGATTACATTACAAGTAAATAAAGAATACATTGTATGTACAGTATACAGATGGAGCCGACCTGGTTCTTGCAGCGGCTGACGATAGAATAGCCTGCCCCCGCCAGCCACCAGGCCCCACCATCCATTGGAAGGGGACACATGTGCACCAGACGCTCGCACTCCCCTTTACGATAGGGCTCCCATTCGGTCCCCCCCGCCTCGAAGCTGGTCTCTGTAGGACAGTCGCCACCAACCCCCCCCCCCCCCCCCCAACGAGCAGGGTTTCGCCGCCCAGACGCTGAGTGACTGGGATGTGTGTGCATGTGAGACGCTTGTGCATCCCAGTCTAATGGAGTCCTCTCAGCCAGCGCTCGGCAGGGACATTCTGGCAGGTGCTGGAGATGAAATAGAGGGGCTCCATCTGTACCTGTATACTGTGGGCAATCAGGATATCTTTTTACAACTTAATTTCCTTCTCAATGTAAGTATACAGGAGCAGGTTTTCCATACACCAAAAATTAGCTGGCTTTACTTATTGGATGATTTCATCAGTGACATTAATTAAAAACCACAAGAATTTTCTGTTCCTCCAATCAGTGTTATGTCTCAAACCATGCGTGCTGATCTTTGTTTTTCTGGGTACTTTAATCTCACACCCATGTATCATCCCAGATCTACAGTAAGAACAAAAATGCTGATAATTTATCTTAGTTTTATTCATCTTTGAGACCAAGCACCTGAAAAGAAGAATAAGCCACCTGCTGTCTAGAGTACAGTATCTTGAGTTTTATTTCTTACCTCTATTTTTCAAATTTAACCAATAGATGATCTATAGTTCCTTCAAAATTATGGCAATAACATGCCTTGTAAATGAATGCCACTTTAAAACATATCCGTGTTCAGCTAACTCCTCGGGGGAACTCTATTACGTTGCTGCAATGGTGTCAGAAGCTCATACTTTTATATATATATAGTAGTTGCAACAGCGAACAAAGCACCTGTGGAAACAGTTCTTATATTACTACACCCACACCCCTCTCCCCCAAAATACCTATACTAAACTTTACTATTTGCAATTTATGTACATTTACTATAATAACAATATAATCAGAATGAAAAATACCCGTTTTGAACAAGATATCATTGCTGCACTATTGTTTACGTTTTAAAACATGGGCTTCATACCCCTTTCAGCCATACTCTGAAATCCTGGGTTTTTGTACATGAACGTACATCAACCAGGGTTTTAGTTACATCTGAAAGGCACCAACCCGGGTCTGTTTCTGGGTCCCCGACCCTGCAATTATCCTGGGTTTTTCCTGGCTCTTTCTTCCCGGGTTGATGATCTGGGTTAAGTGTGAATGGTGGAATGTGTAGGTAAGGAAGACCCTGAGCACATGGGGTGAACTAACAACAAATTTTATTCTTAAAACAAATGTGAAAAAGTAGCAATAAAAATGGACATGACATAAACAATGATAAAAATGGTGATACCCCCCCCCCTTACCCAGCGGTGGTGTTGGAGCCAAGGGTGATAATAGCAGAGTGTTCTCAGAGAAGACACACCCTGCAGGCTCCACAAGTATGTACTGGGTAGGGTTCTGTTGTAAAAGCAATCCTGGACCAACGTGTTTCGAGTCAATATACTCTTTTTCAAGGCTGATGATTGCTTCTGATCTCTTCCTATTTATGAAGAAGCAATCATCAGCCTTGAAAACAATCTATTGACTTGAAATGCGTTGGACCAGGATGGGTGATTCGTGCCGCTAATCCCTGGACCTGTCTCAGAGTAGTGCTAGGGACTTGTCCTATTGAGGTAACCTGGACGTGGTGGACAAGCCGATAATAATGGCCATCATTATGCTAATAACCTCAGAAATGCAATATTGCAATGATATTAAAAGGTCTAGCATTTATATTTAGTGTGCACCTGCACACTCCTCCTCCTGCTTGCTGCACTACAGGTCTCAGCAGGTAGCACCTCATATGTCCAGGGTGTGCAGTTTAGGGCCCCTCCACCTATGTACTGGCAGCCACTAGGCAGTGCAGGGCAGGCACTAGCAGCACCATTGGACTATACAGCAGAGGCAGGCCACAGTACAAAGGAGGAGAGACAGTACACAGCAGTCGTCCTTGCAATGGTGATGATCCCACTCAGCAGAGAGGAGAGACACAGTACACAGCAGCACACGAGGCCCCAGCAGAGAAAGTACACAGCAGCACACCCTATCCCACCCTGCTCCTAGACTGGAGTGAAGATGGGGCAGCGGGGAGGCATATTTTAAGGGATTACGGGATCTAGGGAGAATCTGATGCCGGGCAATGACATTTTTCCCATGCGTCCGGATCCGAGTCAGGCGGGAAGCTCTGCTCGGATCCGGGCTCGGATTGATGACATTCATGCGGGAACGGATCTGGGAAATCCGAGCCCGCACATCTCTAATTATAATATAGATCTTCCCCTGTTGTGCTGGTAGCCCTGACAAAGTTGGAAAACCATATTTTTAACTTCTCTATTTTTATGATGTTCTTAGTATATTTATTTTGTGACCAAATATGGAGTGAAATGTAATAGGGTTTAATTTTTGGGACAAATCGCATCAAATTGCACATGTCACAATTGTGATTTTTTTTTTTTTTTAAATCGCAAATGTAATAAAGTGCAATTTTATTATTTTAGTCTTTTTAGACTAAGTCAGAATTCACAGGTGTTTTTTGGTAACGGAAATGTGTGATTTTTTTAAGACGTTTAGCAATGAGAATTTTTTTTACACATAGGAGTGTGCAGATTTGTGTTTAAAAAAACTGCCACGGGATCCCCTTCTGAACAAAACCAGCCCCTTGCTCATTGAGCCAGTTCTGGTTCCCCAAATGCAGGGGGGGGGGGGGGGCAGGGGGAATGTGCGTGGTTCCCCCATATTTAAGAAACCAGCACCAGACTCTTAGTTCTGGTTTTAAAAATACAGGGGGCAAAGAACATAGGGGTCCCCCATATTTTGAAACCAGGACCAGCCTCCAACAGACCAGGACCAGCCTCCAACAGACAGCATTCTCATGCCAAAGCTGGAGAGACACTTTTTACACAAGGTCCCGAGGGCAAAACATGATGAATGTGGCTGGTCAGCCCTGGACTGGGTACCTGGTTGAGTGGGGACCCCTCAATAAAGGAGTACTCCTAGGCTTCATCCATTCAGGGCTGAAGCCCGGGGCAGTCACTGGCCCCCCTTTTGCACCACACATTCACAAAATTCACAATGATTGGGGTGGATCAGGGAGGATGGTGGCAGGGATCGCCAATGGGAATGCCCAGCATTTGATGGGTGTCCCCATGAAAATGCTGGGAAGTACCATGAGTATGCGGACAGAACGATGTGTTGTTGTTTTTTTTACTATATGATGTAACTGGCTAGCCCAGACAATTCCCTTGATTTACTCACATGTGGGATGGAGGGGCTATTAACCCCTTCAGTGGTGTTTTTTTTTTTAGGTAGCGCACCCCACTGAGCGCCCACTTAAATAAAACCACCATGCTGTGTCCCGGGTCGGGCAACGGCTGAGCACTATGTCAGCCACTGCCCGGCCCTGCCCCCGGCAACCCGGTGTGACGTCACATGTCACACACTGTCACACAGCTGGGGAGGGGGGGGCATACCGGCGAGGAGCTGGAGCCAGGCAGCACTGAAGCAGCTTATCGGCGCTGCCCAAGCGCTTAGCAGTGGCAATCCCAAGAATTTTCCAGGCTTGCCAGTCTGGGCACTGAAGCATAGCCTGGAAAATTCTTGAGCTGTAGGGGTTAATGCTGCTTCTTTGGATGCAGCAGTGAAATTTTAAGATAATTTGCTGTGCAGGGCTCACCTCCGTCCACATCTAAATCAGGCCCAATGGTCTTAGTTAAGTTACATTATAGTAAAAGAGCACGCTGCGAAGTACCAATGTCCAGTACTTTGCTAATGTGCTGGACCTATAGGGCCGGATCTAATGAAAGCTGTGAGGTATGATAATGCTTTGCCTTGTTTTAAAGTTAGTTTTACTCTGTACTGCATTATTCAGTCCTGTCAGATTCCTCCAGATGGCAACTGCTCATCCCTAATAAAATTATATGTGCACAATGGGCCCTCATTTGTTCAACTTAAGAATTAAATGTTAATTTGTCTCATAAATAGAATTCTATTATATATTTTTTTGTAAAATGACAATTATAGTTCTTGAAACTGTATATGTAATAGAAACCTTTATTTATAAAAATTGCCTAACTTCAAAAATAAAGCCATAAAACCATGCTAATGTTCTATTCTAAGTAAGAAAGAATAACATTATTGTTTTTCTAGTAGTTTGTCTACTTAGCTAATAATAGTTATGATCAACTGAGCGCACAAACACAAATGTGATAAAATGTCAGGAAGTTAGTAAAAAGGTAGAGAACATCACTTTTATTTGGTCCTGTGTGACTCTACAACCCCCTCGCTGACAGTGCACGGAATTTCAGCCAGAACTGCCAGAGCTGAACCTGAAGTGTAGATAAATGGAGGATTTCCTTTCTCATCAGAAAACACAGCAGGAGCCAAAAACATAAGACAATAGTCAAGCATTTATTATAGGCTGATTGTGCAAATACAATACAGCTTGGCACTTAAGCTCTGAGCTTTGAGAGCTACATTAAAGAAGTTCCACTCAATAAATCTCTCAAATGATAACAAAAACTGCCAAGGTACCTCTTGGCTGCGCCTTTCTGCAGTTGAAAAATTAGTGTTTGTTGCAGAGAGAAGGATGTAAGGACAAGTACTGAGTGAGCATTACTCATGGAGGGATAAATACATGATTACAGCATACATTTGCTAGCAATGTAACTCCTTGGGACAGCTCAGCAAGATGCGAGAGGTGGTGAAATGTGTTTCCACTCACCCAAAATGTGTTCTCTTGCATCTTCTGTAAACAAGAAGATGAATATCCCTCTATGTTGTTTCCTGGCAGCAATAAGTAGCTGTTGGACTGCTTCCTTCAATTTTTTTGAGTTTCTTTTGATGTACATAATGTCTTTAACACTTTTACAGATCTTATAAGAACTAAATTGTATTAAGCCTATGATTAAATGATTAGTCTTATTTAAATTAAATGCACAGGTGTTATTCAACAAATGTACATTTTTATATTGTCTCTGGATCTTAAACCTATTTGTTGCACTTGCAATTTTGCCCCCACTTTCTATGTAGATCAAAGTCACAGTTAAAAGCAAGTATATCACTCTGTACAATGGGTGCACCTACTTTTTTATAGTAGTTGGGGCTTCCAGTGGCATTGCGAGGGGGTACAAATTACCCAGGCACAGGCCTGATGGAGGGGCCCATTCTAAGGGTGCATGACCACACCTCCCATGATTAGGCCACACCCCCTGAAATGTAACTAAGCTCTCTACTGAGGTAGCTTCCTCAAAGGGGGTGGTTGGTGGGGCATGCTTCTCCGTTGAGGGAGGGGAGCTTGATTGGCCAATGCTGTGCTGGAGGAGATCTAATGAAGTGGAGTGATAAATCATCATCCATTGCATCAGAAGTACTACAATTTCATATTGTACAGACTCTCCGTGGATACACTGAGTGACAGGCTGACTGCTGGCCTTGGAGTTGGAATACCAGCATTGGCACCCCATAAAGGCACAAGACACCCATGGTTAGTGGCTTTTCTTCTACTAGGACAGCAGTTTCCAACCTGGGGGGGGGGGGGCACTGCCAACCATTTGGGGGTACTTGAAAATAATATTGGCAATGGTGGAAGAAAAGAAAGAAGTCTCCATTTTCAACTATGGTACTCTTTACTTAGAAGGGCGCCCATCTCGGCCATCTCGGGCATTGAATGCACTAAAAAATCAGGTGCGATGCGACAGACGAGATGCCCGAGATTTCCCATAGGGAACAATGTTAAATGTCTCAATTGACCCGATTTTCCTGTTCAATGCCTCAATTGACCCAATTTTTCCATAGGAAACAATGTTAAATGGGCCACAGAGGCCAAATAGGCACCCTGAAGTGAATAATGGCCACCCGAATTGTTAACGCCACCCCACGATCAACGTCAACCTGAAGCGTGGCGAGCGCAGCGAGCCCGCGAGGGGCGGCGGTACGCGTCCTACGACCTTTTCATACCCCCACTATCCACGTCGGCGTGGAGTTGAGAATAGAAAGTGTGGCGAGCGCAGCGAGCCACCGAGCCCGAAGCGTGGCGAGCGCAGCGAGCCCCGCGAGGGGACGCGGATACCTTCACAGGTATCCGCGTCCCCTCGCGGGCTTCACAGCTGTCCGCGTACCCTCGCGGGGCTCGCTGCGCTCGCCACGCTTTGGGCTCGGTGGCTCGCTGCGCTCGCCACACTTTCTATTCTCAACTCCACGCCGACGTGGATAGTGGGGGTATGAAAAGGTCGTAGGACGCGTACCGCCGCCCCTTGCGGGCTCGCTGCGCTCGCCACGCATCGGGTTGACGTTGATCGTGGGGTGGCGTTAACAATTCGGGTGGCCATTATACACTTCAGGGTGCCTATTTGGCCTCTATGGCCCATTTAACATTGTTTCCTATGGAAAAATCGGGTCAATTGAGGCATTGAACAGGAAAATTGGGTCAATTGAGACATTTAACATTGTTCCCTATGGGAAATCTCGGGCATCTCGTCGGTTGATCGCACCCGATTTTTTAGTGCATTCAATGCCCGAGATGCCCGAGATTTTTTACTAACGATGCCCACGATCAAAATCGTGGGCGCCCTTCTAAGTAAAGAGTACCTCAACTATTCTCTATTTATTTATTTATTTACAGTTTCTTTCTAATATAGTGCAGCATATTCTGTGCGCTTTACAATAGGAGACAATGATAAAACAAACTGGGTATTTACAGACAGTCGAAGGTATGAAGGCCCTGCTCACAAACTTACAATCTATGTAATATGGTCATTAATTATTTTATGGTGGTCAATGATGCTACATACTTTTTATGATGGCTACTGATGCTCTCTGTAGTTGTCTGGTGGTCAGTAATACCCTATGTATTTGATGGTGGTCACTGATGATCTCTGTTTTGTATGGCAGTTACTGAAGTACTCTGATTTATATGGCTGTCACAATGACATGCTCTGTATTCTGTGGCAGTCACAGGTGCTTTGTATTAAGTGAGGAACAGGCGAAACTCCTGGATGCCCCAATAGAATTGTCTGAAGTTAAAGAGGTTATTAAATCTTTGCCCGCTAATAAAGCCCCAGGACTGGACGGTCTTCCAGGCGAGCTATATCAGAAATACGTAACCACTCTAGCACCCCAGTTGTTGTCCTTATTTCAAGTGATGGTAGAGGAAGGAAACATCCCACCATCAATGTTAGAAGCATCAATAATAGTGATTCCAAAAAGTGGAAAAGACCCATCTAGGGTAGAATCATACAGGCCGATCTCATTGGTAGCTTCAGACGCAAAGATTTTTGCAAAAATCTTAGTAAATCGTCTGAGTAAAGTAATAAATTATATTGTTCATCCCGATCAAACGGGCTTCATGACTGGAAAAGCAACCATGATCAACCTGAGAAGGGTCTTTTCCTACTTACAAATTGCAGAAGATCGAAAAGATAATGTTGTAGTCGCCTCTTTTGACGCAAATAAGGCGTTTGATTCCATAGAATGGGAATACTTATGGGGTACCTTAAAAGCATTCGGGTTCGGAGATGGGTTTATAAAGTGGGTATCATTATTATACAGAGATCCTAAAGCAAGGATGACTGTAAATGATTACACGTCCCCCCCCCCCTTCCCCTTATATAGAGGAACCAGGCAGGGGTGTCCACTCTCACCTTTACTTTTTGCGGTGGCAGTGGAACCCCTGGTGTGGATTTTAAGGTATCTATTACAGGGAACGGGATCAGGTCTAAATATGATCTCCCTATATGCGGACGATTTATTGATAGGAGTATCGAATCCGGAGGAGGACATTCCGAGGATAATGGAAAAGATGCAGGAATTTGGGGAATACTCAGGACTAAAAATGAATTGGGAAAAATCAAATATGATGTATATAGGAGATAACATCCCAAAGGGCTTAGAAGGTATTCCCATGAAGGTAACAGGAAAATTTAGATATCTAGGGATAAATGTCTCAAAAACAGCAAAAGATTATATTTATGAAAATCTTATCCCATTAATAGACGAGATAAAAACCAAATGTAGATCATGGATAAAACTCCCCATAACCCAAATGGGTAGGGTAAATCTCATTAAGATGTCTATTCTCCCTAAACTCCTATATATATTCCAGCAATCTCCTGTATATATAAAAGACGAATATTTTCGAAAAATAAAAAGCATTATTTCTTCATTTATTTGGAGGAATAAGCGAGCAAGAATAAAGATGGATATACTATATAGAGATCGGGATAACGGGGGCTTAGCGGTACCCAATTTTAAGAATTATTATATATCAGCTCAGTTAACCCATCTATGTGCATGGGTGCAGGAAGAGGAAGCCTCTACGGAATTGAAGGAGCTAATAAAGAGTTCCGATGGGGACCAAACTCCTCTGCAGAATTTACTAGTAGGGGACATGAGAGGTAATCCTCCACCAATTATCAGGCAGGCTCTTAAGATTTGGAAAGGGGTAAATAAGACATTGAAGTACAACGGGTTGGATCCCGATACCCCCTTTTTTTCATTAGACGCCTTAATAGATATTAAAAAACAACAAGGCAGCAATATATGGGGGAAATATGGTATATTTTTGATTGGCCAAATATATCAAGGTCAAGATATTCGGTCATTTCAAGAACTACAAGTGGAGTTTGGAATACCTAAACATATGTTTTTTAGATATCTCCAGATTAAGAGTGCACTGACACAGTACGGAGTGGGAAGTAAGGTGGTTATAAAAGATTCACCTTGCAAAAAAATTATTAAACAAATAAGTAGCGGGAAAAGACTCTCCAAAATATATAAATACCTTAACCAGTTTGTGCAGGACGAAGAGTTACAAACATTAAAAGGAAAATGGGCAGTGGACATTCCCCTGGTGAGAGAAATAGAATGGAGAGAGGCGTTATCAGCCCCTAGCACTACCTCGATTCGAATACAAGTACAATTTAACATCCTGCATAGGAGTTACATAACACCAGTTCGAATGAGAAAAATTGCAGATACAAATTCAGATAGATGCCCCAAATGTAAGAAGGAGATCGGATCATTTCGTCACCTTTTGTGGGAATGTAAAATAATAAGGGACTATTGGGAAAAGATCATTTTTGGTAAGTTTGGGGGTCCCTAGACCACTCCTATCAGAACTTTATCTCATGATGGGAGTATGGGAAGGTGGCAAAATTGCAAGAGAATGGAAACAGTTAGTGAGGAACCTAGCAGCGATAGCCAAGGTAATTATTGCCAGGTACTGGCTATCCCCCTTAGGTCCAAAAATACAGGAGTGGTTGAATCTAACAAATAGTACATGTGCACATGAGAGATATGTATATGCCATAAGGGGCTCAGGTCCAAAATTCATTAAAATTTGGGGGCAATGGAAACAATCACAGTGGTATGAGGGGGTAGACCGGAACAATAACTAAAGAGTAGGGTCTCCATTATAATATATATTTATTGTGTATTTTTTTTTCTCTTCTTTCCCCTTTTATCGTCCCATTTATCCTTATCTCCTTATTCTCCCAAGATAAGAATGACTATAGGAATGCACGTAAAATAGAGTTGGTAGTAGTAATATAAAGATACACAATGGTAAAGATGGAGGTGAGGGGGGGGGAGGGGGAGGGGGGGAGGGGAGGGAAGAGTAGGGAAAAGAGTGTAGTGAACTATGGATATACACAATTTGAGAAAGTAATGAAACACGAATTGATAAGAATATATTAATAAACATAAAATGGGGAGAATGGAAAGGAAAAGAAACACGTCACGATAGTTGAAATAACGATAAGTAGCAAAACACAACACAAGACAGTAAGCCCACTGATTTAAAAAAAATATATTCACATAGGGTAACCCACGTTGAGGGTGGGAAATGCACTTATATATATATTTTTTTCTCTCTTTTTTATCATTGTCTACAGTAGTTAATAGAGTGTGTTAGACTACTAAATTGTAAAGAGTTGGGAGAAGGTATTAATTTACACCCAAGCCCGGAGTTTAGGTCACTATAGTAGGATAGGTTAAGGGAGGGTGGGAGGGGGAGGGGGGGGGGAAGATGGGGAAAGAGAAAAAAACATATTAATTTAGTTACTCCTTATTTATTTATTTTTATTTTTTTCCTATAGCCCCCTCTCTTTGTGATAATCTGGGATATAGCCTAGAACCAGTACGCGGGAATACACATATACTGTTTTTCCGTCGAGCCCCTATAAATCTAATACATAAGAAAATAGGGAACAATAAATAGAAAACTTCTACACTCCGGGAGATAGACGGGTTGTTTAATGCCTTGCCTCATGTCTAGAGGAAAAAGAAAAGCTAAGAGCAACATGAATAGTTGGGTAATTAAGGGCCAATGTATGTAAGTCTGTATGTTATATTTTGGGGGGGGGGGGATGATATTTTATTGTCTTTCCTTGTATATGTCACAAAAACGGGAAAAAATCAATGGCAATATGTTATATAAATGTATGATAAATTTTCTACTTGAATAAATAAAACTCAAATAAAAAAAATAAAAAAGAATACATCATCCAGTATTTACCATGCACTGAAACAAAATGTTTTACCACAATCTAATGCTCTCCCAAATCTAACCCTTACATGTGAATACACCCTAGAACTACAGAATAAATGTTGCATGTTCCTTTTATTCCAATGGTCTCACTGTATTTTCTGGTGCTTTATATATTTTCTCTGCTGTGATTCAGCTCTATCTTCCTGATATTTTATCCCCTTCTATATCTGTGCTTTGCCAAGTTGAGGGACGTATGGGCCCTACACACAGCGAGATTTGTGCCAGAGATTCATAAAGGGATATTCAGCATGAGAGATATCAAATCTCTCACAGAAAGTGTTTTGTGACTTCAGGGGAATACAAAATTATTACAATTTAAATAATGGTTTGGCATAAAACCTTGGGGAGTGTCATCTTCTGTGTCTATATAATCCTCTGGCCAGACAGTCCCGATGCCTCCACGAGCATGACAAGTCCCTGATTCTTGAATAAACAGGGAAAAAATTAAATAAGGTCCCCCTATATTCAATAAACCAACATTGGGCTCTAGGACCGGTCCTTGTTCCCAAAATAAGGGGGGGCAAAAGGAGTAAGGGACCCCCATATTTTGGAAACCAGCACTGGGCTCAAACAGCCATCTGGTTAATGCCACAGCTGGGGGGGCACTTAATATATAAGGTCTCGCGGCCAAAGCATTACCTCTGTGGCTGGTCAGCCCGGTACCAGGTCCCTGGGGGAGTGGAGATCCCCCAATAAAAGGGTCCCCCCACCAGGGCACCACCGGCTTGTGCTGAAGCCCAAGGTTGTCCCTGGCACCCCTGAGCGGTGGGTGCCAGACTGATGGTGAATAGTAAAAACATTGGTTGCCAGTGGACTTATACATAAATAAAATTTGTCAGCCAATGCACCTGCCCCCAAACAAATGAATGTTGGTGATATAGTGTCATCCCCTCAAACATATAAATGTTGGTGATATAGTGTTTCCCCCTCAACAAAAAAAATGCCAGTGAACGTTGGTGGCGCAGTGTAAAAAAAATATTTACAGAGTCCGAATTCTTGGAGTATGCAATGGCACGACCTTTCACTCCTGTATCTTCCACAGAGTGAAGTTCCAGGTTCAAGGTGGCATCAGCCAGTGGCAAATCTAGACTTTTCTTCTGGGGGGTAGTTTAATGTTTAATCTTAATCATTCATCTTAATTCAATTTTCTAAATCCCATGGCTGATGGTCATCAGCCATGGGATTTTGAAAAATGTCATCTGAATGAATACTTTTAGTCATGCGAATTGATGTATAAAATTTTTAGGCTCTATGACATTTCTATACTGCATATCCATGTTTGTTTTTTAATTATTTTTTAATGTGATGCCTTTGTTAACAAAAATTGCATTTGGTATCTAATCTGGCATTTGTGTCCTTCTTGGGTGAATATCTGGTGAGGGGTTGTCTTTCAGATAAAAACATCCTGGGAGTCGTACATAAGGCAAGAATGACCTGCAATAGCAGCTCAATTACCTGCCATCACTGCAAGGACCTGTAGTGGCTCCTGGAAAAGTGGAAAGCTCAGGATACAGCTGTCTGGTCTGGGAGGACCCAAGGTGCAGTGGCACCTAGAAACTGCACAGTGAGGGTCCACATGGATGAAGAAGGCACCCAGGCACATGTGACAGCACCCACCTGCCCACTGAGGGTACCAGGGATAGGTGTCCAGCACCAGGGACAGAGGACTAGTACCCACCTAGGGTCCAATATCAGGAGCAGAGGAGATAACATCTCACACCTTAAAGGACTAGAGGGGGTACCCTGCACCAGGACTACAGCTTTATACACAGCACCAAGCAGTACAGGGGGTATGCACAACCTAGCAGTATAGATGGGGTAAAAAGTATCCAGCAGTAGAGGGGGGTACACCGTGATGGAGCAGCAGTCTGGTAGACCCCTGGGGCACAGGGCAGAGAGTAGAGCCTGGCTGAGGTCCGAGGACAGTCGGTGCATCCCCTCCATCTCCCTGACATAGGGATCAGCAGCACTAAGTTGCACCCACTGGGTACAGAAGACACTCACTGAGGATAGGAGACACACGCTGAGCACAAGAGACAACCGCCGGTGGGCATTTCAGGGGACAGTGTAGGGGAAGAGGAAGCCAGTGAGAAGATGGTAAGGAAAAATGGAGGTGGGGCACCACCGGTGAACGTCCCATCCCTGGCTTCAGCAAAGCCTCAGGGAGGCTTCCAGCGGCTTCTGTAACTGCTCATAAGGCCCTGCCCATCCACCCTTGCCACACATGTGGAAAATGTGCAGGACCTTCTGAATGAGTACTCAGAAATTATACAACGGGACAGTTCTTAATCATGGCCAGATACAGACCCACGGGGCCACGCTTTTTAAAAGCTGTGTGGTCTACATATGCAGCGATATACAACAATATTATGAGCGATTTATTTAAATTATGAAAAATTGCTCAGAAAGTGGCTGAATATCGCTGTGTGTGTAGGGCCCATAACTCCCATTGCAGTACTCACAGCCTGCTGTTCCAGAGAAGGGGAGCCACAAGAGGCAGTGTGATATGTCTTTAGCCCTGTAATCAGTGACTAATATATGTGTGATGTTAGTTAGCCTGGCAGAAACTGGCAACTTACTTGGGCTCCATTTTCCCAGAGACAATTTGCATAAAGATGTGGTTTGCTTTCCAAGCAAAATAATATCAACTATGTTTAGTATTTACAAAAAAGATTAATACTTCATGATACAATGTTAATATACAGTATTACAATGAAAAAATATTTTCACCAACATATCTAATCTTAGTATAGTTTCTATGTAGAATATTTATTTAGAGAAAATAAAATGTAAACAAATTATTTAAATTAGTCTGGCATAATTGCTCCTATTGCAAATAGCCTCCCATCGGAGGTAGTAGAGACAATGGGGCACATTTACTATGATGGGAGTTCTATTGAAGATGGGAGGTTGCCCATAGCAACCAATCAGAAGCTATTATCTTCTAGAATTAGCTAAATAAATAAGAAGTAGAATCTGATTGGTTGGTATGGGCAACATTCAATCTTTAATAGAACACCCATCTTGGTAAATTTACAAACATGCTTGAGATAGGCATAAAGATATCCTTACAAAGACCAGAAGACCGAATAAGATTAAGGCTGTCAAAAAGATGAATGAAAAAGAGCAAAGAGGTTCTTATCCGCCATAAAATTCAAATATATTTGCATCAGTTAATATTGTTCAAACTGATAAGTATAATTACAGATTTTTCGGAGGCTAATTGAGATTTGTTAAAAATTTGTTAAAAAAAAATTCAAATGCACTGTAGCAAAACATATACAGAGACATAATTGTAGAAAGATCTGAAAATAACATTAGCTATTCTGGATCTGAAGATTCATAGGCTGCATGATTTAGTGTTTAGCTCTGTTTATTTTATATCCTTGTATTTTATTGTTTTGTTCCTCTAGGTATTGTTAAGAAAACCTTTTTATAATCTACTTAAGAAAACTACCAGGCCTGCACCACCTGCTTACTTTGGTTTCCTCCTGAGCTACAGACGGCTGTTTGAGTTTGGGCAGTGCTATGTTGGCTTATAAAGATGTCAGACGGTATTAATTGTGCTTCCTCTGGGGACACGATTTACCAATGTGTGCTTATAATTAATAAATCTACACATTAGTGCTGGACTCCAGAGGATTTAGAATATTGCTGTGTAGGTATCACAGACAACAATTAAACCACTTTTCTCAAGAAATAAAAAGTACAGATGTTATTTGTGTATCAGGCCCTTGTGAACTGAATGTAAATTAATTTGCTTAACTAGCACATTATTGTTCTGTAGTGGATTATTATTTTCTGCAAGTGTAGAGACAACAAGAGGGATACATACAGTTTGACAATGGAGACGTCGTGATAGGAGGGTCAAGAGTTGAATGAAATTAAGCAACAATTCCTGATGCAGTGTATGCATGGGAAAAAGGAAATATTATTCATCCAAATTCATGTGCCATTTATACTCAGGGCCAGTGTAAAGCTGGCCATACACCTAAAGATTTATTGTCCAATCTGGCTGGTTGGAAAAAATATCCGAATGGCAGTTTTCTAGCATTTCGAAGCAACTGTCATTTGCTCCCATAAATTAGGAGATTTTTATTCCAACCAGCCAGATTGGATAATAAATCTTTAGGTGTATGACCAGCTCATGGCTTCTCGGCACCCAAGGCAAAACTTAAATCTAGTGCCCCCAACCTCACACTGCCACTGATACCCACATTCCAGCCCCTCAAGTGAAAGTTCGGAGGTGGTGTCTTAGAAGTTCCATAGCCACCATCTGTATTATGTACAACAAGGATGTCTTCCTCATAGACAGGTAGACTCTATGGTGCTCCCCCATAAACCGGCACCCTAGGCAACTGCCTAAAGCTGTCTAATGGTAGAGCCGACCCTGGCAACACACTAACCTTGATGCCGGAGGACTGTCTGATCTTTGCATGTGTACCAACCCATAAGCATCATGTCCCACATGTGCACTGTATGCCTCTTCAGATGCAATTGTCACGTAACTGAGTTGCATATAGTACAACTCTAAAAGCACACAAGATGCATCATCCAAATGAAATTTCGTTTAACACAACAACAATGCTCAGTGGTGCCGTTAGCATCCCAGTGGTTCGGAAGCCAGCAGTCAAAATACTCAACTCATGGGCAGAAGACTGGTGCTGGGATACCAAAATATTTGGAGATGCCGACAATGGAATCCCAATTATATGCATCCCGAACGTAAGTATGCCAGGGTGGGTTGGGGTTAGACAATGGTGAGTGTGTTAGGCTTAGGCTGTGGGAAAGGGAGGATTAGGAATTAAAGGAGGGGGTTGGGTTAGGCTACAGGGATGGTTAGGAATGTGTGGTCGGAAGGTTAGGATTAGGCACTAATAGGGCTGGAAGGGCAAGGAGAAGGTAAGAATACTTACCAGACCCCTGTGTGGATTCTCTCTATTGGGATGCTGCTGTTAGTCTTCTGACTTCTGGCATCCTGTCCACTAGTCATTTATATGTATTCCACAGGTAGACCGAAATAATGCATGGTCCATATGAAAAAATACTAACTATTCTCTTAATGGTAACACACTTACCAAAGTACAGGCAAAACAGGTGAGTTTAGACAAAGTAGACCCTGTTGGATATGTGGGTGTGCAGGTTGGAGGATATGGCCGAGCTTCAGCACACACCACTAGATGCCTTACAAAGACAAGCAGCTTAGTTACTTATCCAGTGGAGTTGTTTTACTGAAGACTAGCTGAAGTACCCAACATTACACACGTTTCAATTTTCCAGTTATTAAGTTTTCAATTAGTTGAATGTATCTGTCAATATCTTAAAAATAAGTAGTATCTTATAAGCTCTTCAGACACACCCATTAAGTGGATTCTTAGTGTAGGTTTTGTTATTGGGGTGCTGAAGGTAATCCTGAGCCCCAACTTTACTATTTGTTCAGCTTTGCAATCTCTTCTAATTGCAAAATCAATTTAAAGTTTTCTTTCTTGTATCAATGTTGGTATTCCAAGGCTTTTAGGTATAGAACAAGTATTGTCTTCTGACCTCAATTACTGTCAGTTACAGTATTTTAGTTAATTGATTTATGGTAATTTCAGTCAGTTATTTCATTGAATTATGGTTATATCTGTAACTTGTTAGAGTTTATTAACATTTTCCTCAAAATCCATCCAGTAGAAGAACAAGAATAGGCTCTATGGGGCAATGTTTTACCAAGCATACACCAGCAAGAGGTCCAGTGTTATCAATCCGTGATGTTGCTTTTCGAATTCATCCACTGCAAACCCAAGAACAGGCTCATTAGGTCAAATTTGTGCCCAGGATACACCACTGGAAGCCTTGACCAGAACCCTAACCCCCCCCCCCCCCTCAAGTATTTTTTTCTGAGATCCAATGTTACCACTTTGTCAAGTTTTCTTCCAAATCTATTCAGTGGAAGGCCAGGGACAGGCTCCCAGGTTCAAAATTCTCTTGCACATTCCACGTGAAGTCCAACTAGGACCTTAATCCCATCAAAACCTTGCCAGGGTCCAACTGGATGTTTTGGTCTCATACCAATAAGTGCAAGGGTGTCTGAATGCATAATTGGACAGGCAAACAAACAGACCAATGAATTTTATATTTAATATATATGACCATGGCCCTGAAAGGGGAAGGGGGTGTTTTAGGGAAATACCTGCCACTATTTTAAGTTGTATAATGAAGGGTACTAAGTTTGGTCCAGGTCCATCAAGCCATGAAGGAGCAATATACACATATTATACAGACACAGCCATACTTCATACTTGCCTACTTTCAAATTCACCTCTCCAGGAGAAGCTCCGCCACCCATGCCGGAAAACTCCGTGATTCGTGGGCCGCGGGGAGGGGGCGGGGCTTAAAAGGAGCGAAATGCAGCAATCGCTGCATTTTAGCCCTGCCCCCTCTCCACGGACCCGCGATTTCCGGACATTAAACCAGCAGGCATGGGGGGACCGGGGGCTATTACCACAAAGCGGGAGACTTGCCTACCTTCCCGGGGGGCCGGGAGGTGGACCCGATTTCCGGGAGGCTCCCAGCCATTCCAGGAGGGTAGGCAAGCCTGCCATACTTACTGTTTTTCTATTTTGGTATTAGGTAGATGTGTAGGAACACTAGAAAGCTTTGTGGTTCACTGCTTAAAGCCGTGTATGCACGGCAGCGATATGAGCTGAAATCGCTGGAAATATGGTTGCTGGCGACCATATTGCCAGTGATGGGAGTGTGACCGGTGATAAATCACTGGGTGAACTCTCCCGTTTCAGCACTGTTCTAATCGCTGGTCGGAGGAGCTTGCGCGCACGTCTCAGTTTCCGGGTGGCGGGCGACGGGAACCTGTCCGTCTCCGCTTCAGGGAGACAGACAGGGTTAGGGGGGGTGCGGGGAGGCGGTGGGGACCCCGGGTGACCGCCGACAAGCCGGCGGGACCCGGGGGAAGCGTCGTCGGAAGGGGACGCGCGCATCTCGTGCGCACATGTCCCCTTTCGCAGAGCAGATGGCGGCTGGCGGAGGATGGCGGCTGCCAATTCTGCCGCCATCCCCTGCAAAGACAAGGCCTGCTCCATCTGTATATTGCTTGGCGATATATAGCCGGGCGATATATCGCCCGGTGTGTACGCACCTTAAGACAGGCCTCTTTGGAGCTAAGTGCAAGACAACTTTCTTTCACTATGGCACCATCATGCAGTGTCAAGATGGCTCCACACATGCTCAGTATACTCAGTGGCCACATTGATACAGGAAATGAAGCCTCCAGGAGTAGCAACATGGAATCTGCTCAGAAGTTACCTCTTTTTGAACATAGCAAAGTAAGGTAATTTTCCTGTAAATACAACTTGAGAAGACCTAGACCCAGATGCCGATATACTGTTAAGTTGCATATGTCTTATCCATGCTAGAGGATTAGTGCAAAGATATGCAATTATGTTAAGCAGAACTGGTTATCCACTCGGCTGGTAAGTTCACAGTAATTAAATATTTAGTATGGCTGCTCTATAATATGAATTTACAGCCATCTATTCTGTAGTAAAAGCTGTGGTTTTACCTACTGTATTTTAGTGTATAAAATATTGCAATGTTCTGCAATATGTTACAAATATATTTTTATTTATAGCATAATGTATAACATACATTACATTTTTCTTTATTTTTCCTAATCCCCAACCACCAATTCTTTCTAATCTTGCTATCCTCGGGGAGAATTAATGTTTTGCTTTACAATTCTCAGAAGAAAGTGGCTTCTGGGATAACAATAAAATCTACAGTATCTTGTTATGAGTTGCCTCTGCTAAGATGCATGATCTGATCTTCATAGTGTGGCATCTTTCTCTGGGGAGCAAAAGATCTAGGTTCTATGTTCTCTGGCTATACCTATGGGACATGCAATCATGTGTATGACAAATGGATACAGATTTATTATGAAACTCATTGCTCATTGTTGAGAATAGTAATAATTAAGGAAGCGAACATAAATATACCAGTAAAGGATTTGTAATTTTTAGAGGTCCCATGAATTAGTAAAACTCTATAACTTTAAATTACTAACTGTACTTGAATTAAATAAAGAATTATAAAGTTCCATATAACAGAATAGATATGAGGAACATAACCTGCCGCCAATTACTACCTTTGACACATGTGCATATGCTGAACTCAGCACTTGCCTCTTACTCAGAATTGGCCCTCTGGTGTATGCAGGGCCGGAGCAAGGTATCCGAGCACCCTAGGCAAACTATTTGCCCACGCTGCTGCTGCACCCCCTCCCCCCGTACTTCTGCTGTCCGAATTGCATAATTTACTAACTACAACAATACTACAATAACTACTCATAATAAGCTACTTGACCAGTTAGTTGGGAGTACCGCTCCATATGCCTGTCATGCAGCCCCATGTGAGAGCAGCAGCATTAGAGGAGCTACTTCCCCTGCCATCGGCCATCCTTTTGCTTTGTAATGGAGCCAGCTGCTGCAGCCACGTGGGGGGTTCCAGCAGACCATTTAAAAAAAATTAAATAAGTTAGCTGCTGATGATGGATCCCCAGCCAGGGGCCGTGCACATATGGCCGGGTGACGGACGGCTCCCCGACAGTCGGGATTTCGACACTCAATACTCCGACATCGGAATCCCGACTGCTCCCTCGTGGGGGTCCACGACCCCCATAGAGGGAGCATGGCAAGCGCAGCGAGCCCGCAAGGGGCTTCATTGCTGTGCAGTCGGGATTCCGACGTCTGAGTAATGACTGTCGGAATCCCGACTGTCAGGTAATTATACCACACCCATATGGTCATCCTCTCCTCCCCTGCTTGCTGTCTGTCTGACTGCTTAAGCCACACATTAGCAGCAGCAGCCTGTCCCTAGTGCCTGCTTTGCATGAAGCCTGTCCCCATCAGTATACTGGCTCTCTTGATCCTGTCTCCGCCACCCTTCCTCCTTCTCCTATTCAGACCGACTGCTCTTTACCCGGCTCCCACCTCCTCTTTGCCCCAGCTCCCACAAAACTATAATATCGAGACAGTACCTGCCCAGCACACAGTAACACCACCTTAGGGATCGACATCCCTACACCACCTTCTACACCTAGTCCTCCCTCAGGCAGCAGTGTGCCACCTCCTCCAGGCTGACGGTACCTGTTTTCTCCCTGTCAAGAGGAAATCCTCAGCTCCTGCTGCTGGGCTCCTGTTCTGCCCCCTCCTTCACGATGGGTCTGTGCAGATGCGCTAGACGAGGGGACTGGAGAGTCTAGCCCTGATCAAGAAGAATATTTTCTACATTTTCCACAAGGCAGCCACTGCGTTCCGTCCTCTCAGGTCCCGCCGCCCATAGGCAGCTGCCTAAAGCTGCCTAATGGTATCTCCGGCCCTGGGTATATGCAGATTAGTAAGATCTGAACAAATGGTAATGCACAAAGTATGGGCAATCAATGTGCATTTAGCATAGATTGGGGTTTCAGTTAAATACAGGCTGGGTATCCCTTATCCAGGTTTTGGAATATCCTGGGTTTTACTTTTTTGACCCCCTGTACCTAGATATTTTGTTTTTAATACTCACCTGATCCACTGGCTTTCCTGATGTCCATCTTGAGAGGCATCCCCGGACCCACTGATGAATTGTACGGGTGGGCCAGTGATGTCATGATGAGGACCATATAAGTATGGAAAAAAAAAAAAGATATTCTGAAATTCAGAATACTCTTCTATCGTAAATGTTCCTGGTCCCAAGCATTTTGGATAAGTGGTACTCAACCAGTAGTAAGATAACAAATACTTAACAGGGGGAGTTTAAATAAATTTACTTTTATCTTTAAAAAGATAATATTCATTTAGACACCCTAAAAAATTATAGGCATCTATTCCCTGCTTCTTTATATACAGTATTCAGAGGCATTTTGCTTGGCAGATTATTTTGTACAGTACAGCCACCCCATGGTTTTAAACTTAAAAGACACTGAACACTGAATGTCAATATGGTCTCAATATAGCAGTGCTCTTGTTTTAAGTACATACTGGATTTATTCATGCTGACATGTACCTGGTAAGTAGTGGGATGAATTGCATCCTAAATGTTATTAGTAGTACAAATCTCCCATTGCTAAACGTTGGGTACAAATTGAAAATGAATATGCTCTGCATTCTAAAAAGCTGTTATGTTTATGCTCCCATTTGCAACCACCTATTTATGTGAGAAAGTGGTTTTAGCCTACACTTATTGGAAAACAAACCTGGTATGAGACTTCCAACTTCACATTTCCAATGATATTCCACACTGCAGTTTCCAATCCCTGCACACATCTAAGCAGGCCAAACATCCCACTAGTATCGTGGTCATAAAATATTCTCATTTACATTGAGACTGTTTTGGCCCCAGCTTGGGCCATTATTTGTACACTTTTAAATATATTGTGTGGTTATGGTTCTTTGGGCATGATTCAATGTTTTACGCTAATGTGAAGGCAATTGTAATTTTCTAGGCTAGAGAACTGCGGTTAGCAAGTGAAGCTGCTTCCCAGAAATAAAATAAGATGTCTATCAAAGCTATCCCAAATCATTCACGATTTTGTACACATTTGCAGCCTTAATGCACAAATAAACATCAACTGGTTGAGTAGGTCAATGCTATACAGACTGGAAGCAGCAGTACCAACATAAACGCAATGATTCTCCTAGTACATGAATGCATCATACAGCATATATACACACCACAAAGATGACCACGACATGCCTACATTTTTAAAACTCTCCCTGTTAACTTACCATTAACTTCCCCTTGAACATGTGCAGTGTGCATTATTTGGGTCATTTTTGTCATTTTATTCTTTCCATACTATACCTGAAGTGCAATTATAGGTTTGGTACAATCAATTCCAGTCCTCCTGTTTTTTGGAATTTTTGGGGTAATGTTTCTCTCTATTTTTGAGCCACAATGCAATGCTTTTTCAGAGATCTTAAACCTTTGTTATGTTCTCAATCCACTCTTTTTCTCTTGGAGGCTTTCTGATATACAATACTTAACTATGGACCTTATTCAGATCCGTTCGCAAAGTGCGTTCGCTTGCATGGGGACCAAGTTTTTGTTACTGCGCATGCACATTTTTGCGCATGTGCATACGCAGGGTGCGTGCACCCACTGCGAATAGTTGGATCGCTGGCTGCACGCACCCAGGACATTGGGCAGGGGGCAGAAATGGGCATGGGGCAGCAAGTGGCCCCATTAGCATATGTGAACACCCAGCGTTTTATGGGTATTCCCATGAGAACTCTGGGCGTTCTCATGCTAATGAGGCCATGACGTGTGCGCCAGGGGCAGGCAACTGACATTACCGGATGTCAGCTGCCCGCCCACTTCCTTCTGAACACGCACGCATATGTAAGGGTGCATCAGAGCACCCTTATATTTGTGTGCACATTCCACATTCGCCAATCATCCAATGGGGTGTTCCCCTGCATGCTGCAAATGGATGTTTATGTAAAACATCCATTTGCAGCCAGGAAGGCCCACCATTTGCGAAAGAACGCACCTTGCGAATGGTGGGCCTGCGTACCACTATTTGCAAGGCAGGGTTAGGATGACTCTCAAGGAGAATACGCCTCAGAGCGGATCAACCAGAATAACCCCCTATATGAGAGTCCATTGGTGGTCTGAGTACCGATTGTAGAAAGCACAGTATGTCAGCTGAAACTGCAGAATAGTGCCCAGTCCAATGTTGCGACCCAGTGTACAATGCATTATGTATGCATGCTCCTTTCTTTTTGTGGGTTGGCATGTAAACATATCAACACTTAACAGTTTCCAGAGAATGGAGTTTAGTCAGTTGGCCAGAAATGTTGCCAACAGGTCAAATCTAAATTAAGGTGGGTTAGTGTCCATAGATTAAGAATATTTTTCTGGTGTGAGGGCCAGATGTACTAAGCTTCAAAAGTGATAAAATGGAAAGAGATAAACCACCAGCCAATCATCTCTCAACTGCCATACTCCATGCTGTGTTTGAAAAATGATTGGTAGGAGCTGATTGGTTGGTGGTTTTTCACTCTCCATTTTATCACTTTTCAAGGCTTAGTACATCTCGCCCTTAATACGAGGATAGATAAATTTGTTATTATGGGGCATATTTCTCACAATCTATGGCTGCAAATGTTATAAAAGTTGTTAGTCGAAATTCATAATGTAATAATCTATATATTCATGTTAGTTCTGGAGTGGAGAAGAACTCTAATAAGAGTTCCTCCTGGCATTGAGCTGGAAGCAGTGTTATTATGTAACACTATAAAAATACTTCCTGGTGTGGGTCTCCCACAACCAAATTGCAGAGTTGGCATTACCTATCAGAGCCAAGCTCCAGACTACATTACATTCCAGAGCTTGGTAAATTTGACTGCATAGAAAGTATGGGAACTACATTTTTGGCTGGAAATCAGAGGACTGTGGCAAATATTGGAAATAACTGGTGTGTTCTCCCCATGGTACATCTGAGGGATCCTTAATATTTGCAGATACCCACTTAAAATATCTGTTTATGAGGATTTACTGCAAATATGGAATGATAAATTTCCATCATAAGTGAAGATATCAAGTTGGTGTCTATGAATGTGATGAATGATTTTGGAAGAACTATGTCAGAATGAAGGTTTTTATAATATTCATATGTAAATTATCTGGGGAAAGGGATTGGTGTATGAATAAGTTAGTAATTTATTTGTGAAATCAGTCAAAGTCAAGGAGGCCTTCTGTATAATAACTTTCTGTGAACTTATTACAGGTTGAGTATCCCTTATCCAAATTATTCCGAAAACCATACATTCAAGAAAGTGAAATTTTTTTTAATTTTTTTTTGCTAAAAACCTATTTGGGGCATCTGTAACAGGACTACATAGGACATGATATGTAACTGACACTAATGGGGACATTTACCAAAATGGATTCGTAGAAAAAAGGTGTATTCGTAGGGAGAAATACACTTTTTTTTACGAATTTGTATTTTCGGGATTTACAATCCCAAAAATACAACAATTCGTAGTCCTAAAGATGGAACATTCGTATTTGTATTTACAAATACAAATGTCTACACCATCGATAGAATACGACAGAAATCACCATTCAAAAGAATGGTGGTTTCTGATTTACTAAGCAGCCGTACTGATAATACGGCTGCTTAGTGGTGTAAAACACCCACGCAAATACGACAGGAAAATAGAACACCATTTTCATGTCGTATTTGCGTTTTAGCCTGCACGGATCAGTCAGGTCCGTGCAGGCTTCAGTGTAAAAAAATAGAAAAATTAAATAAATAAAAAAAAAAACGGCGTGGGGTCCCCCCCACAGCCGAAACCAGCACCAGGCTGACAGAGGCTGGAGCCGGTAATTAAAAATCAGGGAACCCGACAAATAGGGGTTCCCTGATTTTTAACAACCAGCCCCAGGCTCCTGCTCTGGGGCTGGTTCCCAAAATACGGGGGACAAAATGAGTAGGGGTCCCCCGTATTTTAAGAACCAGCCCCAGGCAAAACCAGCCAGCAGGGTAATGCCACAGCCGGGGGGAGACTTTTTATGCAAGTCCCCCCGGCCAAAGCATTAACCCTACCGACCAGTCAGCCTGGCCAGGGGCCCTGGGGGAGTGGGGACCCCCCCAATAAAGGGGTCCCCCCCCTCCAGGACTTACCTGACCAGGCTGAAGCCTGGTGCTGTCCTCGATGCCCCTGGGCGGTGGGCATCGAGCTGATAGCGGTGTAAAAAATAGAACAAACTATTGTTTTTTACTGTGGCACTACAAGTGCCAGCAAGCCTCCCCAACAAGCTGGGACTTGGAGAACCACAAGTCCCAGCCTGCTGGGCATTAAAGGGCCCGCTGGGTCTTGTAGTGCCACAGTAAAAAAAATAGTTAAATAAAACACACTGACACCCATTTTAAATAAAAGTTTAATACACACATTACATACATACTGATACTTACCTTTCTTGATCCCGTAGGTAGCCCTGGTCCTGATGTCCTGTGTCGTCCTCCAGGTCCATGTCGGCTGTCTGCGTCGTCCTCCAGGTCCATGTCGACGGTCCGTGTCGTCCTCCAGGTCCATGGCGGTGTCCGGGTCCGAAGAAATCCATGTTGGAGCTGTGGAAGGAAATCCTACTCACCTGTTCCTGCGCTGGAGAAGTCTTCTCTTGATCCGACGTAATCCAGGTAATCTTCATGCTGTCGGCGCTCCCCGCTGTCTGCGCTGTCTCTGCATCGCGCTGAGGAGAGATGCTGAGATGTTTCATATTCGGCGCCTCTCCTCAGACTGAATTCTATTGGCCGCCTAGCAGGCCAATCAAGAGCCGACTTTCTCGGTTCCTGATTGGCCTGCTAGGCGGCCAATAGAATTCAGTCTGAGGAGAGGCGCCGAATATGAAACATCTCAGCATCTCTCCTCAGCGCGATGCAGAGACAGCGCAGACAGCGGGGAGCGCCGACAGCATAAAGATTACCTGGATTACGTCGGATCAAGAGAAGACTTCTTCAGCGCAGGAACAGGTGAGTAGGATTTCCTTCCACAGCTCCAACATAGATTTCTTCGGACCCGGACACCGCCATGGACCTGGAGGACGACACGGACCGTCGACATGGACCTGGAGGACGACGCAGACAGCCGACATGGACCTGGAGGACGACACAGGACATCAGGACCAGGGCTACCTACGGGATCAAGAAAGGTAAGTATCAGTATGTATGTAATGTGTGTATTAAACTTTTATTTAAAATGGGTGTCAGTGTGTTTTATTTAACTATTTTTTTTACTGTGGCACTACAAGACCCAGCGGGCCCTTTAATGCCCAGCAGGCTGGGACTTGTGGTTCTCCAAGTCCCAGCTTGTTGGGGAGGCTTGCTGGAACTTGTAGTGCCACAGTAAAAAACAATAGTTTGTTCTATTTTTTACACCGCTATCAGCTCGATGCCCACCGCCCAGGGGCATCGAGGACAGCACCAGGCTTCAGCCTGGTCAGGTAAGTCCTGGAGGGGGGGGACCCCTTTATTGGGGGGGTCCCCACTCCCCCAGGGCCCCTGGCCAGGCTGACTGGTCGGTAGGGTTAATGCTTTGGCCGGGGGGACTTGCATAAAAAGTCTCCCCCCGGCTGTGGCATTACCCTGCTGGCTGGTTTTGCCTGGGGCTGGTTCTTAAAATACGGGGGACCCCTACTCATTTTGTCCCCCGTATTTTGGGAACCAGCCCCAGAGCAGGAGCCTGGGGCTGGTTGTTAAAAGTCAGGGAACCCCTATTTGTCGGGTTCCCTGATTTTTAATTACCGGCTCCAGCCTCTGTCAGCCTGGTGCTGGTTTCGGCTGTGGGGGGGACCCCACGCCGTTTTTTTTTTAATTTATTTATTTATTTAATTTTTTTTTACACCTTGCAGCCTGCACGGATCTGACTGATCCGTGCAGACTGCCTACAAATAATTCGTATTAGCAGCCGTATAAACGGCTGCTAATACGAATTCCTACGACATCGGAGGGTTACAAAGCAGTCGTATATGACTGCTTTTTAACTGATCCTCCGGAACACGACTTTGCATACGACTTAAACAGTCGTATGCAGTCGTAGGGAAAATACCAATACGAAAAACTAGGTTTTTCATATTGGTAAATTTCCCCCTAAATATCCGCAAGAAAAATGGTTGGCATTCAAATTCAGTGTCTGAGATAGGACACAAACTTTGTTTCATGTTTTAAAACCTTGTTTTATGAACAAATAAAATATATTTGTGTGTCTTTCATGTGTTTGATGTGTTTATACAACATAAATGCAAGATACCTCAAGATACATCATTGAAACATAAAAAATATTCTGAAATACAGAATAATCCGTTATCCAAAATTCTTCTGGTCCCAAGCATTTTGGATAAGGGATACTCAAACTGTATAATATATTTATTTTCGATATGTACAACTCTAATCTGGCCTACACACTGGAAGATTTGCTTCAAGAGCATTCTGAGCAATACTAGATCGCTCAGAACGCTCAGTACACAGAGCTGCATAGCAATGTGCCGCTGAGCGATCTATCAGGGCCAGTGTTACTTGCTGATAACACTGGCCCTGACCCCAGCATGCCAGATATTAATCACCAGGAAGATAGCCACGTGCAATCATGTAGGGGCATTTTCTAAGTGATCTAGAGAGATCTCTTAGAAAATGGCCATAAATCACTACGTGTTTAAGACCCATTGGGTTAATTTCTGAACTTGTCTCAAAAGGGTAAGGAGACAGATCTATGATACACCCAGTCAACATACTGTATGCTGATCCAGCGCTATATCTAGAGGTCCGTGAGCCCCCTGACAAAGTTCTCAACTTCATTGCTACACAATAAAACCATGACCCCGGCATTTCTGGGCCACAACATCATGGAGACCATGTTGGGGCCTAGTTCCAGGAGCTGCAACCAAAAGACAAAGCTGGACTTTGATATTTCAGAAGATAAAATCTCGTCAAAATATTTGGGATGCTACTAATGTACAGGAATTATTATGTTTGTGGTGATTGCGGTTATTCATCAATTTTTTCAATTTCTAATGGTAACTTCTATTAATGCTTAGCCAAATACAGTTCTTCTTAATATTCTCGTCAGTCTCCTATTACATTCTCTTCAAACATATGAGTGGAGCTTTTGTGTCCATTCAGCAATATCAGGTTTTCTCATTGAAACATTTTAAAATATGATAATGAAAATATATGATGCAAATCACCATATTCACATCATTACCTTTTTATTGAGGTGTAATGGATATGTTAACGTTTGTTAGTATTCGTAGATGTAGCTAAATTTGCAATAAAGTGCTTTTTTTCAGTTCTCTGTGTGGCACACTGTATAGCTTTTCACCAGACACTTTTTATTGTAGGCACATTGTATTTAATAACCTTATTCATCACACATCGATTAAGTAATATCAAGGAATCCAGACATTGTAAAATCAAGGTAAATTCCATACTTTAATAGTCTGGTAGATATCTGAAATAGGTAATAATAACATCTGTAGATGCACTAGTGAAAACTGTAAAATTAGTGCTTTAACAAAACCTGTCTTAATTGGCACATAATGTGTAATTTCTATTGGATGGACATGCTGAATATTGGTTTGAGCTATAAGATGCCTGTCTCCTGTGTGTGTGTGTGCACCAAGTGGAAAGGTTTCTGTGTTTTCTGTCATCCCTGAACTACTATTGAAAATTCCTGTTTTGGATGTCAGCCATCAATTCCTGTTTTGGAAGTCAGCCATAACAGGACTCTAGCCAGATGTATCAAGCTTCAAAAAGTGATAAAGTGGTGAGTGATAAACAACCAGACAATCAGCTCCTACCTGTCATGTTTCAAACCCAGACTGTAACATGACAGGTAGGAGCTGATTGGCTGGCTGTTTATCAATCTCCATTTTATCACTTTTTGAAGCTTGATACATCTGGCCCTTAGACTCCATAAATTGACTCCCCTTCCACCTCCATATAGGTATTAGAAATCTGCCACTTGTGAGCAGGTTAGGTAATTGAATTGGTCTATTGATTTTAGGCCATTGATTTTGGTAAGTAACACTGGGGCAGATGTATTAAACCTGGCGAAGAGATAAACTGGAGATAAAGTGGAGGAAAAGTGGAAGGAGATAACACACCATCCAATCAACTCTCAACTGTCATATTTCAAACACAGCTGATTGGCTGGTGCGTTATCTCCTTCCACTTTTCCTCCACTTTATCTCCAGTTTATCTCTTTGCCAGGCTTAATACACCTGCCCCACTGGCTGGTAAGTAAAAAGGAAAGGTAAGTACCATGGGTGCATGATATCCAGTGTGGGCCATCCTACCCAGGGGATATGTGCACTGTACACCCTGTACCCATTTATAGATATGCCAATAGTGTAATTATATACTATTTATCTTTTTGGACCAAGGGCCAAGTGTGGAAGCAGCAGAAGTGGTAGTGCAGGAGGATTCTCTCGTGGAGGTGGCAAATATGCATTACTAGCAGCTTGGCGATGAGGGCTCAGAACTCTGTTGATGAAGGTAAGCAAGTGTTTAGCTGTCAGGAATAATGTTTTGTACACACAGGTACTATATAGACCACAGCATCTGGTAAATACAGTATATTACACACCAGGGCACCCAGGAATGGGCTCTATAGGGCACATGTTATCATAAGGGGCTAAGCAATACCCTGTAAACAGGACATCAGTCACTGTATGATGGGTAATCAGGGTCTACACATACTCTATCGCTGTATTTTCTATTCTAAAAGTGTGTGTCATTTGTGGGACAATAGAATGTGATTTGTGTTTGCTGCTATTATTGCATCTTTATTTTTTTCCAATCACCAATTATGACAGCTGGGGAGCTTTATTTCCCAATATAAATAATCGTTTCATGACAGGAAGTCCTTTGCAGCCCTTTGGAAGTCTAAATGTATTTTATTTTGATTGTACTCTGATTTACATGTCTTTAGGGGTCATTAAGAGAAGAATCACCAACAGTCCTCAATGTTATCTGCTTCTCCAAAGCTGTGTTCTGTATTTTTCTCCAGTTTAGAAACAATAAATAAAAAGTGTGAAGTGTCAAACTAATAAAATATTTAGTTTTTTTTTTTTATTTCCACTTTCATTCATTATATTAAACATATGCAAAAAGTGCGGTAAAACTCCCATTTTCAGTGTGTGGTGATTAGTTGAAGCAATCACCTGTAGACAGGTATTCAGGGATTGTTTCAGGAGTCCATATTTGGAGTTGGAGGGAATGTCTATTTGTAATAGACATGCTTTTGGCCTGGTAGTAGTGGCAGACATGAGGACTAAGATTTACAAAGATACCTTTATGGGCATATAGGGCCTGCGATACAAGTCATTAAGAAGGGATTCCATTTGAGCTTGTTGATTTATTATACTGTATCAACTACTCATTATTAGAAAGACAGCGCAACTTTGTCCACCACTTGTGTGTTTTAGTACTTAATGAACCAAAAATACCAGCATGCAGAACATTAAAGGGTTATTCACACTGAAATATACTTGACTAAATTCCCACATCGCACTTCGATTCTCTTCTCCAGCAAATCCGGTGTAGATCGGTCCTCAATGGTCTATGTAGGCATCAAGGGGTTAAAGAATAACAAACCACATAAATTCTGAACCATCCTAACTGAAGGGTCAACAGGTGACTTCTGTCACTTACAGCTAAACAGGGAGCACCACCTAGTAGTGCTTGCCTGATTGGGTGAGCTCTGCTAAGCTGACATTCAAGCAGAGCTCACTCTATACTATGAATGGACCTAAAACCACAAAGGTTGATTAGGTCAGACCACAAAGTCAATGAGGATGGTCTCCACTTGGGAGATGACAGGAAGGAGACAATCGTGAGGACAAGGAGAAGAATCCACTGTTAAAACAGGCCTCATTTTTCCAAAGATCTATGTGTGAGCCGCTTTGCATTTTCAACTTTTTTCCTAAGGGGCATGGCCATGCCTACCACTATAAAGAAAAATATGAAGTCAATTTGGAAATAATTTATGTGCTGCTTTAGTGGGATTTAGGACCTTATTCAGGTCCGTTCGCAAAGGTGACCAATGTCACTGGATGTCAGCTTCCCGCCCACTTCCTTCCGAACGTGCACACATATGTAAGGGTGCCTAACAGCCGCTTTGCCTCTGAATAAATGAGCCGGTTGCAAAATATTTTCCTCCCTGTTCCTATTCTCACAATCCCTTGGGTATATTTTTTATTCTCCTCTTAGCTCTTGTTTTTATTTATGATTTTAGTTCATTTCTGTCACACAAACCAGACTTTATCATGACACACTATTCATCTAATCCTGTACGTGCTTTATATTGTTTGAAGCTTTTATCACATTTTTAGAGGCTAGAAAAGAGCATTGGTGAGTTCTTTGCTCCAGTTATAACCTTCAGCCACCAGCTGTTACCTTTCCTTAAAAGCTTTAAGGGAAAATATGTGTTTGCTTCAATCAGCCATACTCAGCTTTTTCCCTATGTTTACTTCCTTTACTTTCCTTACCCAAAAAGACAGAGAACAAAAAGCAGTTATTGTTGTGGACCAGTGCAAGGGTATTTACATAAACTTAGAGTTCTTTGTTTTCTCAAAAGCATAGAAATAACCAAATTTGTTTTAATTTATAACAAAATATGTGTTAAAGTTTGTGATAAAATGTAAATGACCCAATGTCTCGATTACAAGGAACTACAGTATTGTTACTAGGGTTACCACCTTTTTGTTGAGAGATTCCCGGACATTGGCCCGCCCCTTGACACACCCACTGACCCATCCCAGCCCCACCCCCAGACCCGCCCCCAGACCCGCCCCCAGACCCGCCTTATGTTGATTTTTTTTTAAACCTTTGCTTCCATTTCATTCTTGATTTTGCATACCATAATTCCAGTTACATGTTATATCACATACATTAATGGCCATTACAAGTTATGCCACACATCGTGATGCTAATTCCGTGTTATGCCATGTACTGCAATGGCCATTACACATTATGCCAGGACTCAACAATTTTTTTGCAAAGGATGGACAACATGGACAGTGCGCGCCGAAGGCGCGCAGCAAAATTTTTGACATAATGCCGACACACCGCACACCCATTATATAGTATACCACATGCCATAATGGCCATTACAAGTTATGCCACACATCGTGATGCCAATCACGATGTATTATTCCATGTACTGCAATGGCCATTACACATTATGCCAGGACTCAACCAAATTTTTGCACAGGATGGAAAACATGGACAGTGCGCGCCGAAGGCGCGCAACAAAATTTTTGTCATAATGCTGACACACCGCACACCCATTATATAGTATACCACATGCCATAATGGCCATTACATTTTATGCCACACACCGTAATGCCCATTGCACGTTTTAATGAACTTTGTAATTCCGATTACTCATAAGCCCACACATGATGCCCATGACATACTATATAACACACCGTAATGCCCATTACATACTATATAACACACCGTAATGCCCATTACATACTATATAACACTGCAATGCCCATTACATACTATATAACACACCGTAATGCCCATGATATACTATATAACACCGCAATGCCCATTACATACTATATAACACTGCAATGCCCATTACATACTATATAACACTACGCAATGCCCTTGACATACTATAAAGCACCGCAATGCCCATGACATACTATATAACACCGCAATGCCCATTACATACTATATAACACTGCAATGCCCATTACATACTATATAACACTACGCAATGCCCTTGACATACTATATAGCACCGCAATGCCCATGTCATACTATATAACACCGCAATGCCCATGTCATACTATATAACACTAAGCAATGCCCATGTCATACTATATAACACTAAGCAATGCCCATGACATACTGTATAACACACCATACACATTTGACACATAAGTGCCACTTACCTATATGCTCAATGCCAGGGGCTTCATGCCGATGCCAAGGTGGACTGAATTTGCTCGTTGCCGAGGGGGATAGATCTGTGCCTCTGTGCTCGTTGCCGAGGGGGATAGATCTGTGCCTCTGCTCGTTGCCGAGGGGGATAGATCTGTGCCAGTGTGCTCGTTGCCGAGGGGGATTGATCTGTGCCAGTGTGCTCGTTGCCGAGGGGATTGATCTGTGCCTCTGTGCTCGTTGCCGAGGGGGATTGATCTGTGCCTCTGTGCTCGTTGCCGAGGGGGATAGATCTGTGCCTCTGTGCTCGTTGCCGAGGGGGATTGATCTGTGCCAGTGTGCTCGTTGCCGAGGGGGATTGATCTGTGCCAGTGTGCTCGTTGCCGAGGGGGATTGATCTGTGCCAGTGTGCTCGTTGCCGAGGGGGATTGATCTGTGCCTCTGTGCTCGTTGCCGAGGGGGATTGATCTGTGCCAGTGTGCTCGTTGCTGAGGGGGATTGATCTGTGCCAGTGTGCTCGTTGCCGAGGGGGATTGATCTGTGCCAGTGTGCTCGTTGCCAAGGGGGATAGAAACCCCTTCCCCCGCCTGCGGGAGGCAGACAGGCTTGTCAGTGTGCCTGTGCCTGCCTGCCCGTCCCCTCACGTCTCCCCCGCTGTATTCGCGGGAGAGACGTGCTGCTGTGCTGTATGATTTTAACATTTCTAACTCCCGCTGCTGGACCGCTAGCCAATGGCCGTTCGCGGTCCAGCAGCCAATCAACTGGTGGCTGCTGGACCGCGAGCGGCCATTGGCTAGCGGTCCAGCAGCATATGCAGCACCACGTCTCTCCCACATACACAGCGGGGGAGACGTGAGGGGACAGGAGCAGGGCAGCGGGGGAGCGGGGAGACGAGGGGGCGGTGGCGGGGGCGGGTTATTCCCGGACTATGTATAGTCCGGGAAAGCCACCCGCCCGGACTCCGGACGCCGGTCTTAATTACCGGACTGTCCGGAGTAATCCCGGACGGGTGGTAACCCTAATTGTTACTGACATTTACATATATTGCTGTATTTTTTTGTTGTTCTCATACATCTACAAATTAAAGTCTTACAGAAAATTACAGCAGCACTTTTCTTACGTTTTAAAGTAGTAATCCGCATTATTGGCCTTCTTACTAGTTAGATGCAAATGAAGCTACTACTGTATCTTTTTCTGCAGTATTACTTTAAATGTATGCTATTGCTGCAGCCAATGGAAATTGTAGAGACTCCCACTTGCAGCAGGATTAACCCCTTGAGTTGTATGCCCGAAAATTTCTCGGGCTCAGCTGCGCTGCCGCAGCAGGCTGTATGGAGAGTTTCTGGGCATACCACTTTACATTAGGTGCGCGCCAGTGGTGCCTCCAGTGGCCCACTACCTTTAGGGGTCTCCCCCATCACCCCCCCTCCTGTCACCTCCACCCCCCTCCTGTCGCATCCACCCCCTCCGCTACAGCGATTGTATCTGGAGCTCCCCTGCCGCCAGCCGCCATTCACTGTGATGTAGGCGGCAGGCTCGGGGATGGTCGGCGCGGCTCGGGGGGACTCGGGATAGTTCAGGCACCCGAGTCCTCCCACGCTGCCGTGAAACATCCCCGAGCCTGCTGCCTGTGTGGTGACGGACAGGCGGCAGGGGGAAGCGGTGGTAGGGGAGCTTTGGCGTACTAACGCCAGAGCTGAGGTGAGGGGGGGGCGGAGGTGAGGAGAGGGGGAGTGGCGGCTTCCTAGATTCTGTGGTGGGTTTTGCTGGGGCAGGACAAACCTGCCCTAGTAGGTTTGTCCTGGCCCAGCAAAACCCACCAGGGGTTAATCCACAGCTTTTAGTAAAAGGTTGTACCATTGGTATGATTGTTCCCAATCTCAAACACTGCAGCAGCCCTATGGTTGCTTAAAAGGTTTTTGGAACATAGGGGGTTATTCTGGTTCAATCTTTCTGGTAAATTCCTTCTTAGATGGACAAAACCATGTGCACTGCAGGTGGGGCAGATGTTACTTTTGCAGAGAGAATTAGATTTGGGTGGGGTTTTACTTCAAAGGAGGTTATTCTGGTCGATGCGGTCCGTCCCAAATTCTTTCGGAGCGGGCCGCACGCCACGCTGTGCGGACATCGTCCGTAGAAACGCCCACCGAGCCTCCGCATTCGGACGGACTCGCTCTTTAAGAAGAGGGCGTGTTTACGGACGACATCCAAACCATGCGTGTGCGGTGGACACACACAGATTCTGCACGGTCTTACAGCATATGTACGGTCTTAACGCGTCAGAGCGGACGGGAACCTGCCCGTACGCACCGATGCGGTGTATTTCCGCAAAACTCACCACTCTTATCTGAACACCGAAATCGATCACATGACACACTTATGCAATTAGGCAACCTCATTAAAAAGGGATTGTTTTTACTGGTCATCTATTATTTATCTAATTGATAATTAAACACTTTAATACCACTTTAGATTAACCCTTACATCATGCTAAGTTCACCACATTCTTTCTCGCCCCTTTAAGCCCCATGTGCTATGTATGCATATTACATCATCTATTATTCTTCACATTCAAACACACACATACACATCAACACACTTATGTACATCTTTACATTACCCTTCACTTTCAACCACTTCTATGCAATAAAACCGTCTATATACTGTATATACCTTTTGCACCTTACATAAATAAACAGCACTATTTATACTTATTTCCTTATATTTATACTTATACTGTAAAATAATGAAATAACACACAGACCACTTCTAACTTTAAGTGAAAAATGTATTTACATAAAAAAAAAAAAAAAAAATTAAACTTGTCACACCAGGAGGTCGCAGAGGTCCTGCACATCTGCAGCCATGATGAGAAGGTGCTGCTGCAGCCTTAGGAGGGCCCCTCTGACACCCTCGCCTTCTTCCGTCTGGTCATCTGTGGGCATGTTAAAGGGGGTTCAACATTAATTATGCTATTCAGGTAGACCTTGTACAGTCAATCCTAAGTACCTACAGCATGAGAAATCATACATACAAACAATTACATAGGCAATACTGTTTCTAATGGAAAAAAAAAATATGATGCTGCCACACACACACACACACACAGTGGCTTACACTACAGAATATGTGACTGATAAAATTGCCAATGTATGTATCAAAATCACAACAACACTTGAGCCTCACTCACACTTCTCCTGCCAAAACACTCACCAATCTACTAGAAAGCTACATCCACTAGAACATGCCACATTTTGCCATACATATATACCTGCATGTCACTGCTTAATAGCTAAACTGCATGATAGATAGATAGAATAGATAGATAGATAGATAGATAGATAGATAGATAGATAGATAGATAGATAGATAGATAGATAGATAGATAGATAGATAGAATATATATATATAGATAGATAGATAGATAGATAGATAGATAGATATATAGAATATATATATATAGATCGATGGATGGATAGATAGATAGATAGATAGATAGATAGATAGATAGATAGATATAGATAGATAGATAGATACCACATTAAAAGGCTAGGCTAGTCCCTCTACCCCTTACTTCATGATTCCTTGTCACATTGCCAGATAGGTGAAAGTGCAGCACTAATCCGCTTCCATACACCAAACAATTTCTAAGGTCAATCTACATAATAATAAGCTACATAATAGCTTTCAAAAATACATTGCAACAACACGGGACCACTGGCTACAGGGGGGCCCAGGGGAACTGCCCACTTGTGACTCCATTATAAATCAGGCCTGGCCATACTCCATTTATGTTTTATTGGTGCTTGTATACAAAGACCCTCCATAAATAAACACTCATCACCTACATGAGCCTCCAGATTCTACGTTTGCAGCATGGCCCTATAAGCCCAAAGTGTGTCTGTTGTTATCCATTTGTTTGGACTAGTCTTTACTATATTATAGCAAAATGTAATCAGCTGTGCGACATAACAATTTGTACCTAAGTCAGTAATGAGGCATTACGTCTTCTTACCACTGGCAGCCAGCTCCACAATCTCAGCTTCCTCCACGTTGGGTGGTGGTGGAAGGTTTGGGAGGGGTAGGGAGAGCTCCTCCTGCTCTTGGTACACGGGGGGGGGAGGTAGAATGAGGAGGTTGGTGAGTGGCTAGGGGGAGGGGTGTGTGTAGGGGGAGTGGAGGTGAGGTATTCCACCTCATGGCGGCCCTCATCCTCCTCCTCCTCCATCTCCACCTGTCCCACCTCCTCCTCCTCCACCTCCACCTGGCCCTCCACTTCTACCTCCGGGGCCACCTCCTGGGCCTCCTCCTGGGCCTCCTCCTGGGCCTCCTCATGGCCCTCCTCATGGCCCTCCTCACGGGCCTCCTCCTGGGCCGCCTCACGGGCCTGTCTGGCTCTCTCCCGCGCTGTGGGTTAAGCAAACAAAATGGTTGAGTGTCATTTGTCATTCTAATTACTATAACAAGTACATATCATATACACATTAATGCATGTGATAGAGGAAGTGTCACACATATAGTATATGCCATTTCTCATTCATCAACACCCACTGTACCTCATGTTAATAAATGTGTTACTAATGTTAAAAAGAAAGGATTTAGAGCCAGATGTATCAAGCTTCAGAAAGTGATAAAATGGAGTGATAAACAACCAGCCAATCAGCTCCTTCCTGTCATGCTACAGGTTGTGTTTGAAAAATGTCAGGCAGGAGCTGATTGGCTGGTTGTTTATCACTCTCCATTTTATCACTTTATGAAGCTTGATACATCTGGCCCTTAATGTTAATGATGAATGAATTGCGAAAAAACTTACAGCGTTCAATTCTGCGCCTGAGCTGCTGTAGCAGCTCCGGCTGCCGCCTCCTTAGGTCGGACCATCGCCGCTCCAACTGTGCGACGGTCCTCCGCACATTGGTGCGGGCGAGTATCCTGCGCCGGGCAGCAAGGTACGCCCGGCGCTTGTCTTGATTCGTAATGAAGGGGCCTGCACGCCCCAGCCTCCTCTCCATGACAGCCACAAGAGCCAGCAGCTCCGCGGTGCTGAAGGGTTGGGCTCTTTGGTAAGATGCCATTTTAGGAATGGCGCATGAGAAATTATCATGTCCTGTGATTGGTCGGTAAGTTCACTATTTGGTATTAACTTTATTATCCATATTGACATGAACATTGTGTATGCGCCCAACAATCGGCGAAAACATCGCACCGCCAAGCAACGCGTGCTATAGCTTGGCATCGCATAGCTGTACTTCGCATTACTTACTGTATGCATTTATGTGTATGCGTACATTTATGAGAAAAAAACACATACACATACTAGCACTTCTCCTGACTACACCATTATATTGGACACCTGCCTGCCTGCCTGCCTGCCTGGCTGCCTAGCTCCTACTGCAAATATATTTAAAAATAAACACCCAACAAAATATATATATATATATATATATATATGTGATAATAAATATTACATCTACAAATAAAATAATCACCCCCACATCCCACACATACATGGTGAAAAAAGTAAGAAATTCAATCTACTCACCAGACATGGATGATAAGCTCAGCTACTGTAGTTACCTAGCTGGGTAGGCACATTACTAGGTCTAGTGAATGCACGGAGCTACTGAGATTATAAATCCTGAGCGGTACTACTGCTACTTCCGGTTTCTACGCTCAGCAAACTATCTAAAATAAACTAACTTAACTCCATGCCAACATGGATAGTTCATACCCCCACTATCCATGTTGGCATGGTGTTGATTTTAGATAGCGTGGCGAGCGTAGCGAGCCACCGAGCCCGCAGCGTGGGCGAGCGAAGCGAGCCCTCCAAGGGGACTCAGATGCCATGCTGGCGCCGTGAAACTACACAAGTACCTCCTGAGCTTCCCAGTTTCCTCCATTGGATGATAGAGAAGAAAAAACGAAGGAGTGTGATGGGCCGGCTATTGAGGGGTGGTGGAGGCTGGATATTTATTTGTTTATCATCCTCTTTCAGAGGATGAAAGAAAAAGAAAAACTATGGAGTGCGATGGACCGGCTATTGTGGTATGTGGTAGAGGCTGTATAATCCTCTCTCAGAGTGAAGTGCTGTGTATGGTTTCCACTGTAGTTTTTACTCTATATTCCCCAGAGAACTGTTTTTCTTTAAGGAATGCTACAGTATTAAGTATTGGAGATATCCGTTGTTAGGGTACAACATCAGATATTGAAGATAATAGACTTTTAGCAATTTCATGTTTTAACAAATGAATGTAGCTGCAGTGTGTCAATAAATGCAATTTAACCACAGGTCAATTGTCATCTATGTGAATATGTTGTACTATCACTATAAGAGCCCACCTGTATATGTTTGATATGAGTAACAGCCTCTTCTGGTGTCGAGTTCTCCATTCAAAGAATATGGCTCTCTATAGTACCCCGTTTAATTACTCCATCTTAAAATTGATAACAACTATGCATATGGGGGGTTCTTAGTTAAAGACTATTCTAATTATAACCAACAGGAGTAAGTTAATGCTTTGTTTTGATGGTGTTCTGTACTCAATACACGATTTTGGATTGCATAAAGCCATCGTAAGACTTTTTAGGATTTTTTTTCTTTTATTATTTTATTTATTTTAGATTCGTATATTCTTTTTTATATTATTGTATGTATTTGACTATACATTTCTATTGTACTGTATGGTTGCATATGCACATATTAAATGAATAGGAATGCAGTTCACAATTTTAATATACAGCCATTCTATACTACAGTTTCATATCAACAAATACATTTTTAAGTTCATTCCATTTTTGCTCAGTCATTTGCTTTTCATGTTGGGACTCAGCATCTTGAAAACGCTGCAGCTAGTTTGATTCTTCACATTTTTATCGGTGCCTGTTTTTCTTTTTTTTTCAATTTATTGTCTTATGAAATATGTTGACAAATGTTTTTGTGGCAGAGGAAGCATTTACACCATCTGGGAATAGAGCTGTAATTGTAAGCTACAACCTCCATAATTCTTTTTAGTGAGACCTCAACAGCATAAGAAACTCGAAACTCTTAAATAAGTCATTGGGAAGGTCGACAGTCAAAAGGTCAACATGTTTTTTTTTTGTCCTGAATCTCGATATGGTTGACATGGGCACTGTATCGGTGCACCACGCTACGCTTGGCACACTATTCTATTCTCCCTACATGCTCTAGTGGATGGTAGGACATGAAATACTGCCTGTCGGAACATGTCGGCTCCAAAAAAACATAAAAAACACATGTGGATATTTTGACTGTTGACCTTCCCAAGGTCGACCTAATGCTTGTGTCAACTTTTTGACCTTTTTCTTGTTTTGACCTAAGGCCTGTTGACCAGTGGTTGACCCAATGTATGTCAACCTTAATAGTATCGACCTAACGATATAACTTCCAGCCACATGCTCCTGTGGGCTGCAGCTTCCCAGTATCCACATAGTACATCTTCCACATCAAGTGACCTATTGCCCCTAACTCCCTTTGTCCCAGGTCCCACGCTGCTGCCGAGTGACCTGTGGGTGGGAATGATCACAGAGCAGCAGGGACCAAGGAGACAGACAGCTGCAGCCGCTCGCAGGTACTCTCCGTCTCTGGACAGTGGGTGTCACAAGGTTGATGAACGAGTACAGGGAAGAAGCCAGCAGACATTAGTAAAGCACAGCCCACGGGAAACTAGCTGGACCTCATATGGTTATTGGCTCATCATCATGCGGTCATGATTATGGGCCTATTTTTACGTGGAGGCCTGGAACTGTAGATCCATCATCCTTATTGTTAATCTGGCCCTGGCAGTACAGGGCACCTAAACCTCTAGTTACTGCACAGTGTAAGAGCGGCATTTTGAGATTTTAAATAACTGAAAAGTTATGATCATGATAAATGAAATATATAACAGTGGCCAGGGCCGGCGCCACCACTAGGCAGCCTTAGGCATTTGCCAAGGGCGCCGGCCACTGGAGGGCGGTACTGAGCTGCAGCAGCGCCCCCGCCCGAGGACTCCTCGCAGAAACGAAAGTTACTGCCAATTAACAGCAGGAAAGGAACAGGTGAGCTTACAGCCACCCGTCCTGTGGAGCCCGCCCATTGAAGTGATCGGCGGGTGGTGCCGGCAAACTCCCCCCCCCCGTTCTGGTCAGCGGCTCTCTGCGGGAACAGGTGAGCTTACACCTGGCCACCCGTGGGGCCCGCCCGTTGATGCCATCGGCGGGTGGTGCCCGCAACCCCCCCCCCTGTGCTGGTCAGCGCCGTGGCTATCTGCGTTTGAGCTTACACCCGCCCGCCTAGGTCAGGCGGGTGGGTGTAAGCTCACCCGCAGATAGCCACGGCGCTATCTGCGCGGCACGGATGAGAAGTGCCGGGTAGAGAGAGGGCTCTGCTCCAGCAGCCTCTGAAGAAAGTGGGAGTCCCACTCCCCGGCTATGTTGAGGGGAGGGGGAGGGGGCAGCGGGGGAAGATTTGCCTAGGGTGCCGGGACAGCTCGCACTGGCCCTGACAGTGGCACAATGGCAGTTAGTAGGGTCCAGACTGAAAAAAGGATAATCATCAAGCTTAATGCAGCACTCTAAAATATGCGATCCAAAAGAGAATGTTTATGCTTTATTAATACATTAATTATAATGAATGATAATCTATATAGCCCTAAAAGACATAGTGTTATTCAATAGAAGTCACAAAGCAATCTGACAAACTGCAAGTTTGCAGTGAAATATGTTTTGAACTGTTGCCTGATGAGTTAATGAATTTCATGAAATTATTACTAGTGAATTCTTTACAACTGTCAATACCATAGGCATCTTGGCAGACAGAGCATGTATAACTTGCAGAACATTAATAATGAAATACTTTATTGGTTGTGCCAGGGGATATCTTGGGTATTTTGAACAACTAGTTTATCTTGCATACATGCTACATAGGATACCCCTGTTACCTCTTGTTAAACTCCGTTTTTCTTTGAAGTCTGGTTGAAAGTTATTTTTAAATGCAAATTTATGTAAAACATTTATATCTTATTTTTTCCTCAATCTTTAAGTATAAATTACTGGGACAGAAGTACTGCTGTGGGACTGGTAATCTTTACAATACCAATTCTCAAAGCTACAGTGGAGGTTTCCGCAAATGTACAGTAAGTCCGTATCTCATCCACCGAAGGACATACACACAGTAAGTGTTTTTTTTTTTTTTTGTTTATTGATTTATTTAATTTTTTGAGAGGGGGGGGGGGTTAATGATTAAAATAAAAATGTTTTTCTTCATATTTTTAAATATTGAACTCCATACATGATTATGTTTTTGAAATCAAAGTAGAAACTGATGTGGGCAACCCCAACATTGCCCACAAAGACCTTTTGCAGGAAATAAGATTGAGAGTTTGTGTGCCTTAGGTGACTCAGCTATTTTTTTTTAGATTTTAATATGCATTGATTTAGGACTAAAAAGGGCTTTCTGATTCATTAACATTTTCCATAAGCTATCATAAATAGTGGCAAAACCTAAATCCACATAGCAGAATATTTATTTTAATCTGCAGATGTGATGCTGTATATTTTTTTATGCCTAAATTGTGCAACATGAAGACATACCTCCCAACTTTTCTATTAAGGAAAGTAGGACCAGCCATGTCAAAGGCATGACCGTTACCCAAAATGGGTGGGGCCATGGGTGGAGTCACTAATGACGTCACCGGCATGCCTGGGAACTCGCGCAATGCACTCCTGGGACCGCTGGAGACGCCAGAGATGAAGCTGAAGCCCTGCCGTGGACGCCAAGGGACTAGGTAAGTATAAAAGAGGGGGGGGGGGGAATTGAACTATTCCAAAAAAAATCACTGCTTTTGGAATCATTCGGATAACAAATATACGGATACAGGATACTCAACCTGTAGTAGCTTACTCTGTCACTCTGCTTCCTGGTTTTTATCCTAGGCACATGTATGGCCATCATACAGTACATGCATCAGAGAGGAGTAATGGACAGGGATCTGATACACCAGGCCATAGACTACAAGCATCATTGGTTATGGTAATTAAAATCTACATTGTCTAGGTCTACAATCAAAATGTCGACAACTAATAGTCCACAGGGTCAAAAGTTCGACAGTAAAATTGTTGACCGTGTCAGTTTCAGTTTGATTTTGCAGTGTAAATGATTGCCGCTTTAAAAAAACTGGAGATTTCTCACAAAATCTCTCATTTTCTGAATCTCTCATCCTATTAAATCTCACCCAAGGTCTTCATCTTTGTTTCTCAGCATCAGTAGAGAGGCTTCCCAGTGTCTTGGTGCTTGTTGGGGGGGCAGTAGTGTGGCTGTCAGTTGGGGGATCCCCTAGTGTGGTGGCATTGTGTGCATCTAAAAAACCTGTTGATGCCTAGACTGGGACTCTGCGCTTGCCTAGCGTGAAAAGATTATTTCCCCCCTTGGGGTGTAGTATGGTGCTCTGACAGGGGGGATCCCGACAGTCAGGATCCCAATGTCAGAATCCCGAATGCCGGTGCTCCGACAGGGAGGGGAGCACAAAGAAGCCCCTTGCGGGCTCGCTGCGCTTGCCATGTTGCAGGTTCGGTGGCTCACTATGCTCGCCACAGGTTCTACTGGCTTCTACGGTTGATTTGCTTTCCCTCTTTTTCATGTTTGGCAGAAGCCAGACTGATCCTTCCCATGCTGTTGATCATCATCATTTGACATCTGCATTTCCCATGCCAAAATTTCAAAGCCTTGGCATCAACAGTGTTGTTCCCTTCAATCTTATATCTTCCTCTTTTGCTGGTGCCTCTATGCCCCTTGTGACTTATGATGTGAATGCTCCTGTTTTTGGTCCCACTCTTGCATTGGTGCCTTTCACACAGCCTTCTTCAGCTACTGTTTTTTATGTTCATCTGTTTTCTTTTTTTTAGATTCTGAGGATGATTCATCCAGCATTAGGGACCAGATCCATGGGCCACGTCTTTGTTTTTTCATTGGCATTCAGCAAAGTATATCAGATGGGTGCTTTTTAGTTCCAGACTATAGTCTAGATGAGTCCAACTAATTCTCATCATCCGCTATTGACATTTCCAAGCTGGCAAAATGCCATTCTGCAAAATATGCATTCTAGGAAGCTGCTAGATGTTATAAGGTTTCTTATAGAGGTACTCATGGGTATGGTGAAGCTCCTGGTATTGCAATGTGCATTGTGGTAATATGGAAATCAGAATCAGCTTTATTTGGCCAGGTATACAGTACTTGCATATACCAGGAATTAGATTTGGATTGCTCTGCAACAGCCAGTTAGGTAACAGTTCAACAGTGACAGTACAGATATACATAACACATACAGGTATACGCTAGATGTACCCTGGGGAGGGTGACTTGTACAGGGGAGACACAAGGAACATATATTTGCTGAGCTGTACAGCGCCTAGGCAGCCTTCCATGGTGCTACTTGGTCATTGCAGCAGCCAGGTAGGTAACAATAAGCAGAGACAGTACAGTTGTTGACACAGGGAACATATATTTTCCGAGCTGCACAGCAGGCAGCCATCAGTGGCGCCAATTGGTCGCTGCTCCAGTCAAATAGGTAAAAAACAGGAAAACAGTACAGATAATGACACAACAGGGGAGACATGGGGAACATAAAAAGCTGTCTGAGCGACACAGATCCTTGGTAGCCATCGGCAGTGATATCTTGCTCATTGCTACACACAGGGCAGTAGTGGAGGGTCTCAAAAGACCATCTTCCCTTCAGCACACACAAAGGAGCACCCAGCATGGATGGATCCTGGGGCTGTCCTGCTGTGATAATAAGGGGAAGGGGGCCCTGGTTGGAGCCACAGCTGGAGGCAGAGCAAGTGTGCACTGGGGGTGGAGGAGATTCAGTAAGGAGGGGGGAGTCAGTGATGCCTAGTGCCGGATTTGGGCCTCTCTGGGCTGGGGTCCACCGCTGCTGCCCCGATACTGGGGCCATACCTCCTCCTTGGGGGCTTCTCCTGGGGGAGGGGGGGCACTGCTGGGTTCACCCTGGAGCTGGGACATCGGGTGGGGGAAGATCGGCTCTTCCATCCCCAGAGGTCATGCAGCCAGAGCTTACAGGCCTGGAGTTCCTCTACTGTGCAAGCCAAGCATCTGGGGTGTAGCAGCTGGGTATAGCTGCCTTGGGTCCTGCTGACAGGGATGCCTCCTCCAGTCAGCAGGGGGTTCCCAGCTGTTAGGTGTCACCACTCCTGGGGGTTCATGTCGGGGAACACGACTCTGTGCTCTCCCCCTATGTCCTCATCCCTTGTCCTCCCATCTACAATGCGCCTCTTCTCTGGGACCAAGGATGGGAGCTCTGGTGGTTGGGAGCTTGCGTGCATTCAACCATCCCCAGACCCCACCGTATGTGATGTTTGGGAAGTGTGTGAATATATCTGCAATGGTCCTTACATGGAATCTTTGTGCAGATTTATAAGGCCAAAAAGGATTTAATGGCATATGGGGCCAAGGATGGTTTCAACATTGATGCTTGCAAGTCCTACAATAATTAGCTTTCAGAATTTTATGGGTTATTTTCCCAATTGTTAAGTAACAAGAGCCTTGCAACAGTAAGCACCCAAATAATACATTATTTGCACCTGATCCATTTTTATGACAGTGGTAGGGGTTCTTTTTGGAAAGATTAATTTGTTGGTTTTTGTCATAAGCAAGATAGAAAGTAATTACCGGTATGTTGTTTGGGTTTAAGGATGTGACTGGAAGGAACTCAACCTTTTGCATTCCTTGGGTATATTTTGGCATGTTTTAGATCTGATTCCTATCCGATGTGCATTCCCGCTAATCGTTTGGTCATTTTGGAGATATTACCTGTGCACCATCCGCTTGAAGGGGGCGCTCGTGCCTCAATCCCATTAATTTTGGTGCAATTTCAACCAATTGTTTGTAAATTGGGTATATTTTGGCATGTTTTAGATCCGATTCCGATCCAATGTGCATTCCCATTAATCGTTAGGTCGTTTTGCAGATATTACCTGTTACAGTCAGGATTTGTATAAGATCCCGTCAACTGGGTACAGATCATGATCGGATCATATGCAGATCATGTGCTCCAACAGATCATGTGACCATCGTACAATCATCTCATGATCTGCTCACAATCATGATTGTTCTGGTGTGTAAACTACCTTAAATATCAGTACACATAACAATTACATAGACGAAAAACTGGACACCCAGAAAAATGTTTTGAGGACACTATTGTGTATATATATATATATATATATATATATATATATATATATATATATAAAACGGCAAATAATCGGCACTCCAGAATAGGAAACCCAATTGCCGCGGTGCCTTCCAGTAGAAGATATATACCAAACACACACCCAGCACACAAAACGGCGATGAGATGAATCAGGCGGCACTCCACGGGCTTGTGCAATAATTTAAAGTTGTATTAGTGCATAAAAATAGCGGGCTATTTTTATGCACTAACACAACTTTAAATTATTGCACAAACCCGTGGAGTGCCGCCTGATTCATCTCATTGCCGTTTTGTGTGCTGGGTGTTTGTTTGGTATATATATATATATATATATATATATATATATATATATATATACAAGGTACAGATGGGGCAGCACTTCCAAACACAAACGTAAGTGCTCCAGTGCCAAGCTAGATGATACCGCAGTATCCAATGATAGAGAAATGACAAGCGGCACCCGGAGGCTGTTTCAATAAGTCAAAGCAGACAGAGCTGGATCAAACGTTTTCGAAGTTTAATACTTCTTCATCAGGATCCTGATGAAGAAGTATTAAACTTCGAAAACGTTTGATCCAGCTCTGTCTGCTTTGACTTGTTGAAACAGCCTCCGGGTGCCGCTTGTCATTTCTCTCTCTCTCTCTCTCTCTCTCTATATATATATATATATATATATATATATATATATATATATATATAGTACAGAGCGGTCCAGCACAGCCACACATCCAATGAGTTGCTCTGTGGGTGCCCGCAACATGTAGTCACATAACATAGAAGCCAAATAAGAAGCAGCACTCCAACGATTGTGTTAGTAATTTCTTATTTCAAACAAGCAATCTATAGCAACGTTTCAACACAACGTGTCGTCATCAGGCTCATGACGACACGTGTTGAAACGTTGCTATAGATTGCTTGTTTGAATTAAGAAATTACTAACAAAATCGTTGGAGTGCTGCTTCTTATTTGGCTTATATATATATATATATATATATATATATATATATATATATATATATATATTTCTATTAATTAAGTGTCCAAGTCCTACAATATGGGATACGGATATTAAGTCGACCCATATTAGGTTGGCAGGCATTGGGTCGGCCACTGAAGGTCAACATGGCTTATGCCGGCACATGAAATAGGTCAACATGGATAAGGTCAACAGGGTTGGTAGGTCAACGCAAGCATTAGGTCGACAATGGGAAAGTCGACATCAAAATACGTTTTTCATGGTTGTTTTTTTAGCTGACATGTGCAGACAGGCGTAAAATTTGGCTATGTCAACATTCGGGACAAAAGAAACGTGAAAAACTCATGTCAACCTTTTGACCTACAGTAATTGTTGATCTAATGCTTGTGTTGACATTCCAACCCTTCCCAATGCGTGTCGACTTAATATGGGTAGACCCAGTAACCCATACTCATATAGTATAGTAGCTTTAAAAATGTCCTCTTTTCTTCTGGAACACAATTCTGAAATGTTGACATTTCCTTTGTATTGCGTGTGTATAGAGAGTAACAATAAACTATGAGTAATCCCACCAGTTTTCTTAGTGATTTGCTCAGTTGAATGTTAACAGTTATTAATCATTCATTCATGGGTCTGTTTCAGGGGACTTCACAATGTGTCTATTTTCAGGCTTTACTTCCCTCTAACTATACTTTAGCAGAAAGTACAATTTATGTAAAAGTTTTAAATTGCAATATAGGGAATAAATATGTGGAACCTATAACATTATAACCTTGACATCAATATTCCCTCTAATTATTTATAGGCTGTGTCAAGGATTTTATGCAGGTTTTCTTAACAACAGTTAAAATATGCTCACTGTGCTTTACCAAAAATGCTATTAAATTTGTTTAATACACAATATATATTTACAATATGTATTCCAAAAAAATAATAATAATATACAGTATTTATTCAATCAATAAGCATTCTCATAGTCTATGAAATCACATGGAGAAGTATTAATGATATAAAAACAATTACATCAAAATAATATAAATTACACAAATGTTATATAATGTTATTCAAATTTAATGTGTTTATTACATACAGTAGCATGGAAAAATGAAGGTAGAACAAATCAATTACATTATAGGTATTGTAGCTCATGTCATATTTTCAAAATGTGATAAAATTCAGAAGTGGTCATTCCAGTTTGAGAGTAAATAACATCAAACCAAATATATAGGTCAAGACACAAACAATTTCAGGCATCAAACTGATGATATGTTAAGGTGATATTCAAAGACTCTATTGCCAGATGCTGCAATATGTCACTTTCTATTGCCAGATGCTGCAAATGTTTGAGTAAATCTAAGACTGGGTAGATTTATTAATTGGTGATCTGGGGAATATGCGCTATCGCTGTGCCTTATGGCAGGGGACAGCATTTCCCCTGATCTATTACAACCACCATGTGGGTGTATTACGTGCGGGGCAGGCGGCATAGTGCTGTCCCTGCTGCTGGCTCTGAGCTGTGCTGGGGGTCTCGCGTGAGTAGCGAGATCTCGCGCATGCCCAGTCCAGCCGAGCAGGGGAAGGGGACAGTTAACTGATGCGCTGTCTCCAGGAGGGGACATCGTCAGAGTGGGGAGTTTGCACTCCCCCCCCCCCTCCTTCGGCAGCAATATGTTCATACATCTTGTCGGTCTCCCCTCCTGCTTCGCCTGGCTAATGAGGTGAAGCAGGAAGTGTTATAGCGGCACTATAATAAATCTACTCCTGAGTGTACAGAAAGAATGGAGTGAGAAATGTATTACTGTTAAAACCATACACATGTATGATTTTATATCACACAAGTATGGATCATTGGATAAACAGCAACTAGGTCTACAAGCATTAGGTCGGCACCACTAGGCCGACATGCATGAATGTCAACATGGGGCAGGTCGATAGGGTCATTAGGTCAATACAAACATTAGGTCGACATGGGGAAGATCAACAGTCAAAAGGTCGACATGGGGTTTTACAGTAGGCCCGTTTATCCACAGTGCCCAAAATGTACAATTTTCCACATAGGATACCTAGTACATATTATGCCACATTGAAGTGTCCCCAATTCATATTAAGCTATGCTCTAGTGTCCCAATTCAGATTTACATTATTAATAGTTACCCAGATCATAATATACCACCTGGCAGTGTCCCCAGTTCATATTATGCCACACTACAGTACCTTAGGTACACATTGCGCCACATTCATTAAGTGCCCCCGCTCAAATTATGCAACATTATAGTGCTACAGTTCACATAATGCCCTATTACGGTGCACCGTTCATATTCTGTTACATTACAGTCCACTTAAGTTCACATTTTAGGGCAGTTGTGCTAAGCATTGCAAAGTGATAAAGGGGCGTTTAAACCAATTTGACATCTTTACCCTACATAGAAGTCTGATAGATTATGGGAAGATGTATTAAGAGTGGAGAAGTTCAGCATAGCTGCAAATAAACTTCTACCTGTCTATTTATAAAATGTACTTAAATACTACTTCACATTTGAGATCCACTACTCCACTATTTTACCTCCTCTATATTGACCTGTTTTAGTATTGCACTTTATTTACTCATGGTGATGCTTGAAGTGCTCCAACCATATTCACAGTTTATGAATCTTGCATGAAAATTCCATATACAAAGCCTTTAAAGCTTCAGTTTACAGTGTGTATAAAGACTACTACTGTACCTGAGGGAGTTTCGACTTAAGTGCTTTAACGAGATATTCTTAATTTCATTACACTGTCCCTTTCTGGGACAGTCCTAATTCATTCCCCCAGCTCTCTTTAAAATAGCTGTAATAAAAAAAGAAAAAACCACAGTACATGTGAGGTGAAACAGGAGCATAGGAGATGGATCAAATCTGTTTGGGTCTTTATTGAGAGGGAGAGGCAGAGACTGGTATACACTGCCCAGACAGAGTAAAATTCCACCCCTGCAAGCCTGTGAATTGCTTAGCATGGATCAGGGTTTCGCTGCAAATCCATTCGCAAAGCTGTTCACCATCAAAGGATTTGTTGAGTGTGTGCAGTCTGTGCATAGCCTAGGACTTACTCAGAGGGTGCAATAGAAACAGGCTGATCAGGTATGGTGTTGACGTCACACAACTGCATGTTTTCCCTGACACTCACAGGAAATGTCCATTACCACCCCCACCCCCAAGAAAAAAAAAATTAAAAACCAACCTGTGTATGACTAGCTATAAACAAATATCAGGATTTTATCGCAGGAAGACCTACAGTAGCGCATGCATACTACGATCTGTACGCATTATCAAATTTGCAGATGTGCGATCTGGTCTGGATAATCCCCTAAGGGCCTGATTCGCAAAAAGCGAAATTTTCCTTAAATTGGAAAAAACAATGTGCACTGCAGATGTAGGCAGATGTAATATATGCAGAGAGAGTTAGATTTGCGTGAAATATTTTGTTTCTGTGCAGGGTAAATACTGGCTGCTTCCTTTTTACACTGCAATTTAGATTTAAGTTTGAACACACCCCACCCAAATCTAACTCTCTGCTGTGCACATCCCTGGGCAACTAGCAAGTAATGCCCCCTGGCAATGAGCATGTCTTCACCCATGGCAATGAGCAAGAAACTCCCCCATGGCAATGAGCATGTAACTCTCTCTGGCAATGATGATTTAACCTCCCCCCATTGCAATGAGCATGAAACCACTGGCCACCACATGAAGCCCATGTTAAGGAGCATGTAACTCCTGGCAAACGAGCAAGAAACTCTAAGCGGCAGTTATGTGGCATAATATGTAATAGCCACTACAGTGTGTCATAAAATGTAATGGGCATTATGATGTGTAACATTATATGTAATAGAGTTTATGGTGTGCTGTATAATATGAAATGGGCATTATGGTGTATGGAATAATATATCATGGGAATTACGGTGTGCTACATAATATGTAATGGGCATTACTTTGTGTGGCTTAATATACAATGGGTATTGCGATATGAAACAATATGTAATGGGCATTACGGTGTGTGGCATAATATGTAATGGCCATTTCCGTGTGTGACAATGTGTAATCGGCACTACGGTGTGCATAATCCAGGTGTAGTGTGACTATGCAGAGACCTGGCACAGTGTGTGGTGTGAAGTGAATTGGTACTAAAATGTTGCAACGTCCCTTTCCCTTGCCCTACATTTTTTGCAGCACACTTTTGGCACACACTGTCCTTGTTTTTCATGTGTGTGCGTATGGGGGCTGGTGCAGAAGCTGCCTTTTCTGGCAACTGGCACCAAAATGTTTAGTTACCTAACTGCTGATACTGGGCACATTATGGGCCTTATTCAGATCTGAGTTCAGTACAAATTTGTTTGGAAAATGGGCAAAACCATCTGCACTGCAGGTGGGGCAAATGTAACATGTGCAGAGAGAGTTACATTTGGATGGGGTGTGTTAAAACTGAATTCTAAATTGCAGTGTAAAAATAATGCAGCCAGTATTTACCTCGCAAAGAAACAAAATAACTCACACAAATCTAACTCTCTCTATACATGTTACATCTGCCCCACCTGCAGTGCACATGGTTTTGCCCATTTTCCAAACAAATTTGTACTGAGCTCAGATCTGAATAAGGCCCTATGTGTATAAGTAGCACCACTTCTACTATCACTACGGGCACTATATACCCTTTTTAGTGCGTGACTTTGGCATGTGCTTTCTCTTTGCAAAGTTTGGGAGGGCACAAATTTATACCATGCCAGTGAAGATAGCAGAGGAGCCACAAGCCTGAGATGCAGTGAGCAGTGTGAGACTGCAATGCTGACAAGAAGGCCAAGGGTGGAAGGTACTCTTATATAACAGTGAGAGAATGGCAGAAGGGGGGCCGGGGCTCGTTCTTTGAGCAGGCTGTAACAATATTGCCTGCTGATTTTGTGTGATAGTACAGACACAGCAAGGCTGTATCAAGTGGTGCAGGTAAGGGGGTACATCATGGTACAGTGTACCTCAGTGCTCGAAGTGGAAATTTTAACCCCTTCCTGACACAGCCAGTTTTTGCGTTCCTGACAGAGCCATTTTTTTCAAATCTGACATGTTTCACTTAAGTGGGGATAACTTTTTTTTGCTTTTACTTATCCCAGTGATTTTGAGATTGTTTTCTCGTGACACATTGTACTTCAAATTAGTGGTAAATTTGGGTCGATACAGTCTGTGTTTTTTTGTGAAAAATACCAAAATGTCGTGAAAAAATGGAAAATTTTGCATTTTGCAAAATGTCACATTTTCTGCTTGTGAGACAAATAAACATACCACTCAAAATAGTTAATAACTAACAAAGACCATATGTCTACTTTATGTTGCAATCATTATTTCAACCTCCTTTTCATTTTTTTGGACACTAGGAGGCTTCAAATATGAATAGCAAATTCTCAAATTTTCAAGAAAATTTCAAAGACTGATTTTTTTAGGGACCAGTTCAGTTCTGATGTGACTTTGAGGGACTTGTATGTGAGACACCCCCATAAATTATGCCATTTCAAAAACTGCACCCCTCACAGTATTCAAAACAGCATTTTGGAAGTTTGTTAACCCTTTATGTGTTTCACAGGAATTAAAGCAAAGTGTCGGTGAAATTTCAAAATTTCTTTTTTTTTTTGCAGAGTTTCAATTTTAATACATTTTTCTAACGAATACAGTAGATTTTACTAGAGAAATGTGACTAAAAATTGATTCCCCCAATTCTTTTGTTTTCATAAATATCCTATATGTGGCCCTAGTGTGCACGTTGACCAAACCACAGGCTTCATAATAGAAGGAGCACCTACTTGATTTTGGAGCCTCCTTTTTATGAGATTTTTTTTTAGGCACCATGTAGGTTTCTAGGCACCATAAGTGCTAAAAGTTAGGAACCTCCCCCACAAGTCACCCCATTTTGCAAACTACACCCTTCAGGGAATTCATTTAGGGGTATAGTGTACATTTCAAACCCCCAGCTCAGTTGTATCAAAATTGGTGAAACCCCTGGGGGTTTGAAATGTACACTATACCCCCTGATGAATTCCCTGAAGGGTGTAGTTTGCAAAATGGGGTCACTTGTGGGGGGGTTCCACTGTATGGGTGCTTCAGGGGTCATTCAACCAGAATCTGTGCTGCAAAATCCAAAAATCACTCCTTCCCTTCTGAGTCCTGCCATGCACCCAACTGGTATTTTTTGGTCACATGTGAGGCATTGCCATACTCGGGAGAAATTGGGGCACAGATTTTGGGGTGCTTTGTCTCCTTCATTCCTTGTGAAAATGAAAAATTTTGAGCCAGATCTGCATTTTGGCGATCGGTGGTGATCGGTGCTGTACTTAACAGCACCGATCACCACCGATCACTGTGTTACCGAGCGGCTTAGCCGCCGGTAACACAGAAAACGCTGCAATTGGCTGTTCACATTTGAACAGCCAATCGCAGCGATCGCCGCGAGGGGGGGATGTCTGCTGTCAGGGACAGCAGACATCTCCAAACTGTCACCGCGTCTATAGACGCGGTGACAGTTTAAAACCATGACGTATATATACGTCTTCGGTCGGGAAGTACCTCCCGACCATGACGTATATATACGTCATATGTCGGGAATATCTTTCTATATATATATATATATATATATATATATATATATATGTGTGTGTGTGTGTGTGTGTGTGTGTGTGTGTGTGTGTATATATATATATATATATATACACATATATATACACATATATATGTGTATATATATATATATATATATACATATATATATGTGTATATATATATATATACATATATACATATACATACTGTATATGTGTGTATATATATATACACAAAAGAAAAAGGTTTGGTACCGTGTTAGCCAGTTGATAAGAAAAGTTTTATTGTTCCTCAGTGAGAAAAACAAAATAGCAATCTAGCAAATATGATACCTTTTAATGGCTAACAAAAATAAATGTTGTTAAAATGCAAGCTTTCGAGACTACTTAGGTCTCTTCCTCAGGCATGGTATAACAAGGTGTGTGAAGAAACACATATATATACACAGCAGAGTAGGAACAAGATGTGATAGATGGACATTCTTAAGATCAAAACAAAACAAAATAACAGAATGAGCTTGTAAATTGAGTCCTTAATTAGTTTGTAGATAAGTAGTGTGAAAGTTTTATTGTCTCTAAGTTGATGACAGACCAGAGTTAGAGCTCCGATGCCCTCACTCTCTCTGGGCCAGATTCCTCAGATGTTGTAGTGGGCCATAAATCCCTCGGATAGATTCAGTCCTGTGTTAAGGGTGTCAAACGTTGTCATTAATTTGTATTCCCAGACCCTCCTGTCCCTTTGTGATTTGAAATTTCCATTTAGTATAATCACTTTCATATGATCCTGATTGTGTCCTGGGCTGCAGAAATGTTTGGCCACAGGAAAGTGTGTCTTTTTTTCCTTTATTGTGTGGCGATGGGACCTCATCCTTGCCTTAAGTTTTTGTCCTGTTTCTCCAACATACAGACCCCCAATAGGACATTTGGTGCACAGAATCAGGTACACTACATTGGTAGTAGAACATGTGAATGTCCCTGGGATCTTATAGTCCTGTTGTGTGTTGGGGATCCGTACACTGTCTGTAGTGAGGATATGGGCACAGGTTTTGCAGCTCCTTACATTGCAGGGATAGGTTCCTCTTTGTGTAATGGATGGCAGTGAACTTTGGATTATAATATTTTTCAGGTTTGCAGGTTGTCGGTAACATAGTAGTGGAGGGTCTGGGAATATTGTTTTCAGGCGGTCATCTCTGTGTATGATGTGATGTAGTTTTTTTGCAGTTTTTCTTAGCACCTCAAGCTGTGGGTTGTAGGTGACTACCAGAGGTACACGGTTGTTTCTTTCTCTTTCTTTATATTGGAGAAGTTGATTTCTGGGTATCCTGATGGCTCTGATAATCTGATCGTTGATTGATGTGGGATGATATCCCTGATTTAAAAAAGTCCCTTTAAGTTGTTTTAAGTGGACATCTCTATCTGCTGGGCTGAAGCAGATGCGATGATATCTGATGGCCTGGCTGTAGACAATGGATTTTTTGATGTGTTTCGGGTGGAAGCTGTCCCATCTGAGGTATGAAGGCCGATCCACGGGTTTTCGGTATAGGGTTGTCTGTATTGCGTTGTTTTGAATTGTTATAGTGGTGTCAAGGAAGTTTATCTCGGTATATGAGTAATTCATTGTCAGGTTTATTGTTGGATGAAATCTGTTAAATTTTTCATGGAAATGTATGAGTTCTTGTTCAGAATCAGTCCAGATGATCAGGATATCATCGATGTAACGGAAGTAAGCCAAGGGTTTGATTGGGCAGGATGCTAGGAAGTCACTCTCGAGTTTTGCCATGAACAGATTGGCGTATTGCGGTGCCATTTTACTGCCCATGGCGGTCCCGGTGCGCTGTAGAAATATTTCTTTGCCAAAGGAAAAATAATTGTGTGTAAGGATGAATTTTGTAAGCTGTATTGCAGGACCAGGAGCAATCCCATTGGACTCAAGATATATCTGGCATGCTGTCAGTCCATCTTCATGGGGGATATTGGAATATAGGGATTCCACATCCATGGTGGCCAGGATATTCACATGTTCTACTACCAATGTAGTGTACCTGATTCTGTGCACCAAATGTCCTATTGGGGGTCTGTATGTTGGAGAAACAGGACAAAAACTTAAGGCAAGGATGAGGTCCCATCGCCACACAATAAAGGAAAAAAAGACACACTTTCCTGTGGCCAAACATTTCTGCAGCCCAGGACACAATCAGGATCATATGAAAGTGATTATACTAAAAGGAAATTTCAAATCACAAAGGGACAGGAGGGTCTGGGAATACAAATTAATGACAACGTTTGACACCCTTAACACAGGACTGAATCTATCCGAGGGATTTATGGCCCACTACAACATCTGAGGAATCTGGCCCAGAGAGAGTGAGGGCATCGGAGCTCTAACTCTGGTCTGTCATCAACTTAGAGACAATAAAACTTTCACACTACTTATCTACAAACTAATTAAGGACTCAATTTACAAGCTCATTCTGTTATTTTGTTTTGTTTTGATCTTAAGAATGTCCATCTATCACATCTTGTTCCTACTCTGCTGTGTATATATATGTGTTTCTTCACACACCTTGTTATACCATGCCTGAGGAAGAGACCTAAGTAGTCTCGAAAGCTTGCATTTTAACAACATTTATTTTTGTTAGCCATTAAAAGGTATCATATTTGCTAGATTGCTATTTTGTTTTTCTCACTGAGGAACAATAAAACTTTTCTATATATATACACATACACACACACATATATATATATATATATATATATATATATATATATATATATATTTATATATATATATATATATATTTCAGTACATTTTTTTTTTTTAACACATCTCATACATGCTGCTGCTGCTGCGGCTTGCGGGGGGGGTGGGAGGGGGGAAGCGCTGCGTGCGCTGAGGCTGCCTACTGCTGCTGCTGCCGGGGGAGCTGGGGGAGCTGCCGGAGCTGCCGGGTGAGTGCCGGGTGGGTGGGAGGGGGGTGCTGCTCATCGGTGGTGATCGGTGCTGTCACCACCGATCCCTGTGTTACCGAGCGGCTTAGCCGCCGGTAACACAGGAAACGCTGTGAATGGCTGTTCAGATTTGAACAGCCAATCACAGCGATCGCCGACCGGGTTGGGGCATCCCTGCCCCCCCTGGGCGGCGAGGGGGGATGTCTGCTGTCAGGGACAGCAGACATCTCCAAACTGTCACCGCGTCTATAGACGCGGTGACAGTTTAAATCCATGACGTACATTTATGCCATGTGTCGGGAAGTACTTCCCGACCATGACGTAAATGTACGTCAAATGTCGGGAAGGGGTTAAAGTAGGGTATGGAAAATCGAAGGCTGTAGCTACAGGCACGCGCTCTGAAAAAAGGATGTGTGGTCACTCAAAAGGGGGCATGTCCTTAAGTATAGTATACTACACCATATACCCATTATGCACATTATGAACCACAACAGTAAGACCCCTTTTACTATCTAGTATTAGTGCCCCTACACATTATGCCACACAGTATGAGCCAAAATTCAGGGACAGAGAGAATAAAAGCAGAGACAGGGCAAAGACACAAGGAAAGAGAGAGAGAGTGGCAGCAGGGACACATGGATAGAGTGAGTGACAGCAGGGACATGTGGACAGGGAGAGTGACAGCGGGAAACAGGGATAGGGTAAGTGACGGCAAGAGACAGGCTATTTACTTTGTTCCCAGCTGGTGGCACCCAGCAGGGTTCCGGCAGCAGGAAGGATCTAGAGGTGGCACAAATGAGTTCCGGGCCCACCCCTTCATAAGCACGAAGGAGTGGTCCATCGGCAATATGGAGGAGAGCCGGGCGCACCCCACATGGGAGCGCAGAAGCAGAGTGGAGAGGTCCAGCAGTAGCAGGGAGGAGTGTCAGGTGCACCCCACGTGGATGCGCTGCGCCATCAGCGACGGTAGGGCTTCACCATCAGCAGTGACTAGAGGGCGATGGATCAGTGGTACTCCATAGGATGCCATTGCAGTGCAGTGTCCTGTTAGTGCAGCAGGAGGCGGGGGCCTAGCAGCATGGATTAGCGTACTTATTTCAGCATTATCTAGGAGTATAGCAGTAGTGATCAGATCAGGGGGAAGCTCTCTAGGGAGATAGAAGTGAAAGTATTTCCATGTGAGAAAGACACCGAGCACCTCTCCAGCAGCATATTCCCTAGCAGGGCTGTTAGCTCACCTGCAGAAGACTTCAAACCCCAGCATTCATTGCATTTGAGCCAAGTTATTTCTGCCTGGCTGTGACATTAGAAAGCAGAGAGAGAGCAGTCGGTGCTGAGTGCTGCTGCTGTCAGACTATCTCACTCGTCCCTTATCATCAACATGCTTCCTCCACCCCCACCATACAGGGTAACAGCATCACTGCGCTGCCTCCCAGGCTGGGTGACTGAGGAGCAGTGACCTGGAGCCGGGCTGCTGCCTGTATGGCGGCTGTTTTGCACACATACCCTCTGTCCCCCATCATTGTGGCTATGTGGGCTGGCTCCTGTTTCGTACTCGTTGTGTGACAGTGGCAGCCCTGACAGTCACGCAGCGGCCCCAGCCATCTTCCACGCAGCACTGCTCCTTGTGTTCGTATTACCCACTGCACACTTCCCAATGGCTTTTATGTTAAAAATCAAATTGACAGCGCCGTCCAGGAGACGCCGACCAGGGGGTACGGCCAAACCATCTGACTAAAATATTTTGTATAAAAATAGGTGGTGGGGGGGCTGCCTAATTTTTCAGTCCCGGGCCCCACAATTTCTGATGGCAGCCCTGATAGCAGATGCTAGCAAATCTTACCCATAAGAAATAAGCAAGCTGTATTTGTGTTTACTAAATGGAGATGCAGCTACACAAGTCATTGATTTTTGTAGTAAAAGTTGTTTTTATTTGTTTTATATAATAGAAGTGCAGCTACACAAAGTCCCCTCTGGATATCATCGCTGTTTATTGTCAGATGTCTTGTTACCCTTCAGGCAAAGTAGAGATTAGGTTATACTTTAAAATTTATGCTTAAACTATGTAATAGCAAAAAAAAATACAGAAGTATGTTATAAGTTGAATGGACTTTAAATGTATTTGTATGAGTTGGGTGCCAAAAAACTTTGAGAGAAAAAAAATTGTTCTTACATAGAAACATAGAAACATAGAATTTGACGGCAGATAAGAACCACTTGGCCCATCTAGTCTGCCCCTTTTTTTAAACATGTTACCTCAAACCATATTTGATCCTTATTTTTATGTAAGGATATCAATATGCTTATCCCAAGCATGTTTAAATTGTACTACTGTATTTGCGTCTACCACCTCTGTTGGGAGGCTATTCCACTTATCTACTACTCTTTCTGTGAAAAAATTCTTCCTCACATTTCCCCTGAATCTTCCTCCCTCTAGTTTCAGTGCATGTCCTCGTGTTCTGTTGCTCCTCTTCCTGTGAAGAATGTCTCCCACCTGTACCTTTCTATCATGTCCCCCTTTCCCTTCTCTGCTCTAAAGTATACATATTAAGATCTTTTAGTCTTTCCTGGTACGTTTTGTGATGTAGGCCATGCACCATTTTAGTTGCTCTTCTTTGTACAGTCTCTAATGTATTTATATCCTTCTGGAGATATGGCCTCCAGAACTGAACACAATACTCTAGGTGAGGTCGTACCAATGACCTATACAGTGGCATTATTACCTCTTTCTTTCTACCGCTGATACCTCTCCCTATGCAACCAAGCATCTGACTTGCCTTCTTCATTGCTTTGTTACATTGCCTACCTGCTTTTAAGTCCCCTGAAATAGTGACACCTAGATCCCTCTCTTCCTCAGTAGTTTCCATTATAGTGCCATTTATACTATATTGAGTCTTTGGATTTCTGAGACCCAAGTGCATGATTTTGCATTTTTTGGCATTAAAAATTAGTTGCCATTCTCTTGACCATTTCTCTAATCTGCCTAGATCCTCAATCATTTGTTTTACCCCTCCTGGTGTGTCTACCCTGTTGCATACCTTTGTGTCATCTGCAAAAAGGCACATTTTACCCTCAATTCCATTTGCAATATCACCAATAAAGATATTAAAAAGCACCGGTCCAAGTACAGATCCCTGGGGTACTCCACTTGTAACCTTTCCCTCCTTTGACTGTACTCCGTTTACTACAACTCTCTGTTTTCTGTCCTGCAACCACGCTCTTATCCATTCAACTATCTTAGAATCCAATCCCAAGCTTTCAAGTTTATTTAACAGTCTGCGATGTGGGACAGTGTCAAAAGCTTTACTAAAGTCTAGATAAGCTACATCTACAGCCCCACCTTGATCTATTACTTTAGTCACCCAGTCAAAAAAAGCCAATAAGATTTGTTTGGCATGATCTTCCCCCAGTAAAACCATGCTGTTTTGGATCCTGTAAATTGCTGGTTTTGAGATATTCTACAACTCTTTGTTTTAAGAGTGTTTCCATCAATTTCCCTACTACTGATGTAAGGCTCACTGGTCGATAGTTGCTTACCTCTTCCTTGCTTCCACTTTTGTGCAGTGGGACTACATTCGCTGTTTTCCAGTCCTTTGGGATTACTCCAGTAGCTAGTGACTGGTTGAATAATTCTGTTATTGGTTTTACCAGCTCCCCTTTAAGCTCTTTTAGTATCCTTGGATGTATCCCATCTGGCCCCATTGATTTATCCACTTTCAGTTTTGAGAGTTCTATGAGGACCTTCTCCTCTGTAAATGTACTTGTCTCTCCCTCCGTTTTCTGACTATACTTGCAACTTAACTGTGGCCCCTTCCCCTCTCCTTCAGCAGTGAATACTGAGCAGAAATAATTATTAATATTATCTGCTATTACATTGTCCCCCTCAAGAAAACTTCCACTCTCTGTCTTCAGTCTAATTATTCCACTTTTTGTTTTTCTCCTTTCACTTATATACCTAAAAAATGTTTTCCCCCCTTTACCCACTGACTGGGCCATTTTCTCTTCAGCCTGTGCTTTTGCACATCTAATTACCTTCTTAGCCTCCTTCTGTCTAACAAGATACACCTCTTTGTCCTCATTCTTCTGCGTCTGCTTAAATTTCTTAAAGGCCAACTTTTTTGCTTTCACAATACTTTCTACTTCTTTTGCAAACCACAATGGCTTTCTTTTTCTTGTGTTTTTCCTAACTCTTTTGACACAAAGTTCTGTTGCTTTTAGAATTACACTTTTTAATTTTTCCCACTTATCCTGCACTCCTTCCAAGTTCTTCCACTCTGCCAAAGAATCCCTTACAGAGTTTCCCATCTCTACAAAATCAGCCTTCCTAAAATCTAACACCTTTGTTTTTGTGTGCGATGAGTCAGTCTCTGTCTTTATTTTGAACCATACTGCTTGATGGTCACTGGATCCCAGATTTTCACCCACATTTATGTTCTTAATTAGAGATACGGCCCCCCCAAGCTAAGTCAAAGCAGAATGGGACTAACTAATAGCTACATTATTGTAGCCTGGATTGTTTTCTGAATAACATTTAGACCTTGATTCTGGTCGGCTCTTTAAGCTGCGATCTTCGCAGAAGAAGCCCAGCAGCAATGGTGGCCATCTTGGTCCTTCTTTAAAGCATAGAGGTTTGTCTGCGCTATACATTTGTCTGCACTACTTTCCTGTGCTATACTATTGTTCCTGCACATCGTTAACGACCCCCTCCCTCATCTTGCATGTTCAGACGAGGGAGATCCTCGCTAATGACAGCCTACATCAGGGGCAATTGCAGGATTTTCAGAAGGGGGTTTCCAGAGGGGCGGAGCAAAGCACGGAGATGGACACTTAGGTGACCCAGTATATATGCTGGGTCAGTTAAAGTATTATAGATAGACCAAATGTATATTAATAATAATAAAAAAAATATATATATATATATATATATACAACTGTATGTCGGCACTCGGGGGTCTCAAAATCAACTTGCTTGGGTGCACTTTAGATAAATACAAACAGTCCTCCAAAGAAAAGGCACTCCAATCGCATTTAAAAAGACTTTTAGTAAATGGATATCACCGAATACATAGTATTTTCGGGGTCAGCGCCCCTTCTTCAAGGTATAATCCAAAACTGGAAACAACAGAGTAACACCCGCTGCTTCCCCACCACCCCCAATAAATACCTGTAACTCCTTGATTCCACACCTGCCGTCCAGCGCTCGGGCCACCTTCACCGGAAGTGAGATCCTGAACTTCCGGGTATCGCGGGGACAGATCATCAGAGCGCACTCCCTATGCGCTCCAGATGCGTTCCAACTGTACTTCCGCAACCCCGCCGGGCAGGATGTCATTCTCATAGGTGAAAGCCTATGAGAAGTGGAGTGGGCTTATTATTCATTATTTTCTGGTGGGAGGACAGCTTGCTTGACTGCAGATATCTCCAGTTCCCAGAAATAGATTTCTTAGATTTTAATGGAATTGAAAACTAGAGAATCCCACCTACCAAATGGTATTGGTGACTAAGGGATCAGAGTTGAGGAGGCAGAGCAATCTGCCAACGAGACTATAAAACTACATACCAGGTGTGTGGAGCTGGAGCAGTAACCAGCAGCTGGAAGGCTGATATCTCTGGTTCTGGGAACAGTAGAGACAAGCTACTAGTGTCCATCAAAGGGGGGAGAGTCACAGCTTTTGGAATATACCCTCAGAAAAACTCTTAAGTCAGACAGAACCTGAAATATCTGACTGGAAAAAGCAATTAACAGGCTTGGATGGGGACCACTGCTTTCAAGTCAGATATCGCCGGTTCCCTAGGCCCCTTAGACTCCTGGGGGAGTTTCTGGGTACTCAGAAACCCCCCTGCGTGCGCTACTGAACATTGGCATCAGCGGGGATCGGGTAATGTAAAGACTTTGCAACAACTTCTAGTATTCAATATCGGTTGAAGAGAATTCCACTAAGGAACTGAAAATGGTAAATTAATATCTCATTTGGAAACAAAGATGAAGGAGTTAGTCACTACACATTATAGTCTTATATAAACACATAGGGTGACATTTAATAGGATACGTTTTGTGTTTTTTTGTGATTTTTAGGCAACAAAATGTTGTTATTGCATTTTTTTGCTGAAATCGCTTAATAGGGTGCGCTAAGTCCCGTAATTCGCACATTTTGTGCGATAACTCACACTTTGGCCCTTATTCTGATTGACGCGGACTTTACCGCATACTTTCGGATCGCGTCTTTTCGGCGTCTGCGCATGCGTGGCGAACGCAACGCGCATGTGCCACGCCTTGACTCCGTACCAGTTCGGCCAAATCCCGTACAAAACTGTTCCCCGCAATCAGTCGGGAAATATGGGCGTATTATGGGCGTCATGCAGAATGTCACATGGGCGTAGTTTCAAAGTGGGCAAAACGGGGCGGAAACATGGGCGGACACGGGGGAGTACACTTATGTTGGGGGGCGTACATTCGGATAGCACTCCGAATGCACGCGATCAAAAAGGGAAGAAATGTGCGGTGTCCACAAGTGTACTATTGCTTTGCGGACACCACTCGTTCATGCGGTAGGCGAACGTACGCCTAATGACTACAAGCATTAACACCTGAACCCAATAGAATCGACTCCTTTACTCATTAATCACTAATAGGACGCTTGTCAGTGCTTTAATTGAAACCATTGCAGCTTCAATTGCTGTAAGGGTTAATGTGTGCAATGCATGTGTTAGGCATGCTTGTAAGGATATATTGGCATCTAATTGATTCCAATTCCAAATAAGCAGTTTTTTATGAGGATAGGTAATTGAATAAGTGGGTCATGTGATGTCTTGCAGAAGATACTTAATAGTGGGTTGTTTGGCGTAAATACTCCGCTTACGGGCGGTAGCACCGCTTGGCTCCCGGTCGGATGCGGTATTTCCGAGCATACTCTGTAATACTCTGTAATACCGTGCATAATCGGAGTGTTTCTCCCGCACACGCATGGTTTGTATGTCGTCCGTAAACACGCCCTGTTCTTAAAGAGTGAGTCCGTCCGAATGCGGAGGACACGCGGGCGTTTCTACGGACGATGGCCGCATGCGGCAAAACACCGTAGCGTGCGGACCGCTCCGTAAGAATGCGGGAATATCCGCACCAACCAGAATAAGGGCCTTTGTAACTTGCCGGTTTAAATTTGCATTTTTATCGCATCCAGATGTTTTCCCATACAAAAGTATACAAATCACTTATTTAATGGGATGCGCAAATGGAATTCGCATTTGTAAAGTGTCTAAAATTTGCAAATGTTTCAAACCAGGTCCTGATGGGCGAATTCACCCAGAAGCAACTTTGGTCAAGTGCAGAAATGGTTAATTTTCACACAGGTGTCCTCATTTTTACTCATAAACTCCCCTACATATACCCCAACATCATTACGGACACCTGTGAGGGTTTTAGAGATGGAGATTTTGCAGAGTGGTTTGGAGTTGGCTGTTTGTGATTTTGACCATTTGGAGGAGCTACGCAGGAGGAAGGAGGAAGCTGTGTGCCTGATCCAGGTACCCCGACTACTGCTTGCTTCACGTATGTATCGTGCTAGGCTGACTCCCTCTCTGATCAACAGGTTGTAGGGATGTTTAGGCTGAACTGCAATAACCTCTTGAACTCGTATGAGCAGGTGAGAGATGATTTGCCAACTATGCAGTGTCTGGGCTGCAGAAATTAATGTGTTCCCTCTACTTCTTGGCCACAGGCTCCACTCATTCTGTGACCTCATGGTCGTTGGGTGTCTCACAAGCCACTTTCTCTAAGAATTTTACTCAAGTGTTACTTGCTTTCAAGAAGTTGCACATATATCAGATTCCCACGTTGTGAGTCCGAATGGCAGGACCTTAAGGTGGCATCGGCTCTCAGCATTCCCAAACATGCTGGGACTTATAGATTGAACCCACATTGGGCTTCGGTCACCGCATGTGAGGGGACGCGTCTACGTCAATAGGTGTGGGCGTCAATCTCTGAACGTGCAGGTGGTATGTGATGCCAACCTAAAAATCCTTAGTGTGGTTTGCAGGCTACCCAGGGAACTGCCATGACTCCTATATTCTGCGACACTCAGCACTCTGGGACCGATTCCAGGACCACCAGATGCCGGAGGGCTGGCTACTTGGTAAGTACATTTTAATATATAGAAATGTTTGGCCATTATGTATAGTGCTACAATGTGTTACTTTACATACTAACCAATCATTACATTCCTGTGTAGTGTCCCAATAGTGTGTAAATTGTACCCACAACTCTATTAAATCTTCATTACCTTTAGTCAGTCTGCCTAAAATATGGCTCTGCTTGTTTTGTAAACAAGTAATTACCAACAGTAAAACCGTGTACACACGGCAGCGATATGGGCTGAAATCGCTGGCAATATGGTTGCTGGCGACCATATTGCCAGTGCTGGGAGCGCGCTCCCGTTTTCAGCCCCTTTATAATCGCTGGTCGCAGGAGCTTGCTTGCAGAATTTTTCTTCTCCTGATTGGCCGCTAGGCTGCCAATAGAATCATTCGGAGGAGAGACGCTGAAGATGAAACATCAGCCGTGAGCAGGTACCGGCCGGGTGATACGCGACTTGGACTACGGCGGAAAGAAGAGGACGGGATCTTCGCCGGAGGACCTTGGTGAGTAGGATTTTCTCCCACAGGTACCCCTATGGATTTCTTCCTAAAGCCCTGCAGCCCTGGACTGTGGATCCCCAGACCCCAAATCCAGAGACCTACCTACGGGCTCAAGATAGGTAAGTATCAGTATGTGTGTGTGTAATGTATGTATTAAACTTTTATTGTTCTTGGTTGTCAGTGTGTGTTTATTTAACTATTTCTTGTACTGTGGAACTACAAGTGCCAGCGTGCCTTTTAATGCCCCGCATGCTGGGACATGTGGTTCTCCAAGTCCCAGCATGCGGGGGAGGCTTGCTGTTACTCATGGTTCCACAGTATAAGATAATAGTTTATTCTTTTTTTTACACCATTTAATAAGCCCAGTGACCACCGCTCCAGGGTCACCGGGGACAGCACCAGGCTTCAGCCTGGCCAGGTAAGTCCTGGAGGGGGAGACCCCTTTATTGGTGGGGTCCCCACTTCGCCAGGACCCCTGGCCAGGCTGACGGGTCACAGGGCTGAATGCTTTCACCGGGGTACTTGTATAAAAAGTCTCCCTCCGGCTGTGGCATTACTCTGCTGGCTGATTGGGCCTGGGGCTGGTTCCTGAAATAGGGGGGACCCCTAGTCATTTTGTAGCCCGTATTTTGGGAACCAGCCACCGGCTCTTTTTTTTTCTATGGTTTAAACAGGTTTTTAAATGGGTAAGTGTGAATGTGACAAAAACGGCTTTTAAAAGCTGCAGTAGGAAAGGGTCTTTATGGCTCATACCCATTTAAAGACCCATTTAAAAATAACGGGTCATTACCCGTTTAGGCAGTGGAAATCAGCACAAGATACATCTTCTATCAATCATGCAACACTCCCAATGAGTTTGTAATTCAAAGGTGGTGTTGGGGAACTGCACTATATATTAGGGATAGATAATTGAGTCAATTGGGTATGGTAGGGGATATAACTGATTGGTAGGGGATTTTAATTATGAGAAATAATTCTTATATTCTACATCACACATTGCATTTGGCCCCAGGGTCTTAGGCTATGGTAGTGATGTTCAGTGGTGCTCCCCCTGAGTTGGACTGAGTCATATTAACAAAGTATTACCCATGGTGTACATGATAGGGTAATATGATGGTCTTACATCTTGGTGGACACATACATTTTTGTGGACACTTTCATGCCAATGCAATTTTTGAGAAGTGAATACACGGTACTTGTTTCCTAGCACGACCACAAATCTTGGCCATCGGGGGTAATTTTAGTGGCCTGCGACGCGACCGACGCGATGCCCCCGATTTTTCCATTGAAATGCATTGAAAACAGTGAAAAATCGGGTCGGTCGCGTCGTGTGCGCCTAAAAATGCTTAAATGCTCCACCCGCGATGGCCGCGATTTCCCCATAGGGAACAATGTTAAATGCCTCAATTTACCCGCGATGACCCCGATTTCCCATAGGAAACAATGTTAAATGGGTCAATTTACCCAAATCATCATAGGGAAGAATGGTAAATGGGCCAGAAAGCCCAAAAAACCCCTGACCAGTGAAATGTCCCCCCAAAAGTAGTTCACGCCACCCCGCGATGAACGTGAACCCGAAGCGTGGCGAGCGCAGCGAGTCCGCGAGGGGCGGCGGTTCGCGTCCTCCGACCTTTTCATACCCCCACTATCCACTAGGGCGTGGAGTGAGAATAGAATAGTGTGGCATGCGCAGCGAGCCACCGAGCCCGAAGCGTGGCGAGCGCAGCGAGCCCCGCAAGGGGCCGCGGATACCTTCACAGGTAAACGCGTCCCTTCGCGGGCTTCACAGGTATCCGCGTCCCCTCGCGGGGCTCGCTGCGCTCGCCACGCTTCGGGCTCGGTGGCTCGCTGCGCTCGCCACACTATTCTATTCTCGCTCCACTCCCTAGTGGATAGTAGGGGTATGAAAAGGTCGGAGGAGGCGTACTGCCGCCCCACGCGGGCTCGCTGCGCTCGCCACGCTTCGGGTTCACGTTGATCACGTGGTGGCGTAAACTACTTTTGGGGGGGACATTTCAATGTTCAGGGGTGTTTTTGGCCCATTTACCATTGTTCCTATGATAATTTGGGTAAATTGAGCCATTTCACATTGTTTCCTATGGGAAATCGTGGTCATCGCGGGTAAATTGAGGCATTTAACATTGTTCTCTATGGAGAAATCGCGGACATCGCGTCTGGCCCATCGCACCCAATTTTTTTGCGCATGCGATGCCCGCGATGGCCCCGATTTTACCCCCGATGACCGCGATTATGATCGTTGTGGCCGTGCTAGGAAACAAGTACCGAATACACTACATTTGGATACCGGTATCTGATTCAATTATTATTTTTATATAATCGCTGGGATTGAATGATCAACCCTTCCATACAGCAATATTAGCCATAAAAATAAAATTGTTATGAATTTATTGATAAAATATTTTATTAAAATATGTTAAAATGAAAATAAAATATGCACAGCAGAGAAAATACACATAAAAAAATGTACAGGTTGAATATCCCGTATCCGAATATCCGTTATCCGAATTATTCCGAAAACCATACATTTCAGAAAGTGAACAAAAAATTTTTTTTTTGCTAAAAACTTACTGGGGACATCTGTAACAGCACTAATGAGGGAATGATATGTAACTGGCACTATATATGTGCAAGACAGTGATTGCTTGGCATTTAAATTCAGTGCCTGAGATTCTACACAAACTTTGTTTCATGTTTTGAAACCATGTTTTATGCACAAATAAAATATATTTGTGTTTATTTCATGTGTTTGATGTATATGTACAACATAAATGCAAGATACCTCAAGATACATCATTGAAATATTAAAATATTCTGAAATACGGAATAATCCGTTATCCAAAATTCTCCTGGTCCCGAGCATTTTGGATAAGGGATACTCAACCTGTATTACCTAAATTAACAGAACAATCTAAGTTAGGGGATCTAGAGTGCACCCCACCCGAGTTTCTTTTTTCTTTCCTTTGTTAATATGAGTTTGTAATTTAACCAAGAATTAGACAAATATTATTTTTTTTAATTATAACCACTTTATTAAGTGCAAGATACTGTAAGTAAATGAAGATTAAAATTACATAATTCTGGTCATATAGTAAACTTGTGCATACGCAGTGGAATTGAAAACCCATTTTCTATTATATAAATAAAATTGTTAAAAATGTATTGACATTTAAAAAATAAAACTACTAACCATGTAAAGCTACTTAATCAACATAATGAAACTTTTTTTTAACCAATTTTGTTCTGTTATTGACACACTTGTTCATTAGACTAAAGCATGCCTGGCCAATCTGTGACTCTCCAGCTGTTGTGAAACGGCAATTCTTAATATGCCCTGACAAGATTTGCTATTAGGAAATGCTAAGACTGTGGTAGTGCATGGTGGGATTTTTTGTTTCAAAACAGCTGGAGCACTAGAAGTTGGTCAGGCATGTTTATTATAATGAAACAAATCTTTCTGCTGGCGGCTGTTCCTCCACAATTTATAATATATACAGATGGAGCGCTCTTCATCCAGCCGGGTGCAGGCGATCCCCTCCCCCTGACCTCCCCCAGGGTTAGGGGGAGGTGGCGGGGTGCTCACGCGCCCAATTGCGACGGAGCACCCCGCCACCTCCCCCTAACCCTGCAGTCTCCCTGAAGCGGAGATATGCAGGGTCCCACTGCCCAGCCGCTGAGAGACTGTCCCAGTCTGATGGAGTCCCTCTCCGCCTGCGCTCGCCAGCAGGGACATTCTGGTGAGCGCCGGGCAAAGACAAGAGGGGCTTCATTTGTATATATATATATATATATATATATATGTGTGTGTGTATGTGTAGAGCTGGATTAACTGGCTTCATCTGTGTATATGTGTATATATATATATATATATATATATATATATATATACATACACACACATGTAGAGCTTCATTAACAATAGAGCAACATGAGCAGCCATCCTTGGGCCCCCACATATAACAACATCACCAAAGTAGGGGCACTACGTAACCTGGGGTTTCTGTGTGGCATGAACTGAGGGTAGTACACTATATTTAAGACTTGTTGTGTTGGGAGCATTTATACATTATACATTTTAATTTCATAACCATAAGATTTTATTGACAATTTTATTAGTAGTAGCCCACATAAACCTTAGCATGGGTCTGCATGATCTTTTGAAAATGAGCTTTAAGGCTGGAACAGGTATAAACCAATTCCGCAGAGAACTTTCCATCTGTCACTGTATTACATTGCACTTATTTTAATGTGCCCATCACAGAAAAATTTCTCCTCACATTTATAATGGGAATAAGCCAGTGGAAATAACTTTTAGGTAAACCAGTGCATAACAAAAGATAAAAGAAGTGAGGTGCGCAAATAACAGTGCCTAGCAAGAGGGTAGTCACACATAAATCAGAAAAAAAGGTAAGAAATACCAACGCTAGCTGAACATGAAATGGTTAAACATATATAAACATATTTTTATAAAGTTCAAAAGTAATAAATAATAAAAATAAAATATATGATTAAAATATGAAGGCTATAAATGGCCGCTGATTATTGGTAGATAAATGTCCAAAGACAATTTGCATTTTTTCAGATGTTTGCATGCAGTTTTGATTTGTATTAACAGTTCTTGGAGATAAGTAGATTGACCCACCTCTGTGGTGCTTTTTAGGAACAGAGCTGTAGTCCCAAATGGTTGTCAAAAGACAGTTTTCCTCAGGTGAGGGCAAGATGGTACTGAAATAGCAGTTTGTACCCTTGTAAAGTGCTTGACTGTATCCAATCTTCTTAGTGCATCTAAGGAACAAAGCTGTAGTCCAAGTTTATTTCCACAAGGGATTCCTCAGATGGAGCAAGAAATCAATTAGCTTGGTATGAAATAAAATTGAAAGGTATTCCTCATGTGGCTTGTCCTTATATATTATATCACCAAGATGCCCAGTTGTCAAGTGGGCTCAACGCGTTTCTCTGGCTCAGGGTGCCAGCTTCATCAGGAGCAAGTACTTGTATACAGTAAGTTCACCAAGAATGGGTCGCGCGTGCATGTGAAACACTCGTGATTCCCATTCACGGCACCATGACATGGGACACTGCAGCACCAAATCAGCAAACATAACCGTGGATCCATACTGTAGGTTACACTTGTGTAAGGACACTGCTGTACGTGCATTCTGTACATGCATCTCATTACACTACACTCACTGGTTAAACACAGATTTAAGGGGGAAATTTGTAAAAAATAGGTGTATTTATATCCAGAAATACACTTATTTTTGACATTTATTATCCCGAAAATACGGCAATTAGTATTGATAGCACATCAATAAGACTGCGAATTGCCGTATTTTCGGGATATTAAATGTCAAAAATAAGTGTATTTCTGGATACAAATTATTATTTTACAAATTTCCTTTAGTAAATTTCCCCCTAAATGTCATACAATACAAGCATGCCAGACTCGAGCACCGAGGTTTAACAAATGGCTACTGGGTGTCAGCCAGGGCTTCGTGGGAGCCCACATCTATGGAGCTAGCAATGGCATACAGTAGGTTACACTTGTGTATAGGCGCTGCTGTACGTGCGTCTCATTACGCTACACACACTGGTTAAACACAGATTTTACAGTACGAGCAGGCTATGTTATGCTTACTGTATGTGTCATCGGCTATGGGAACTGCAGTGCACTATTGTTATGAAATTATTTTCCTAGGGACCCAGACACTTCACCTGAGCACTGTACATTACAAGGCCCTAGCTTCTCTTTCTTGATTTGTGTGCACAGTATACAACACGGCAAAATTACAGTTTTCACAGTGTACTGTACTGCTAGGGGACTTGGATGTACACATAGTGTACAGTACAGTCCAGTAAGCCCAATCGAAGACCGCTTCTATGAAATATTGTACAGCCGATTAACGCTGCCGATTAACACTGGCTGGTTAACCGCCAACCCCTTCGCAGAGAAGGATGTCGGCCTGAATGTAAATGAAGGGCTGATACAGGATTCAGTCAGTCTGGCTGGAGAAGGCACTATAGATAAAGCATGAGTACTACACTGTACATTAAAGAATTCAGTACTACAGTGTGCTGCAGATCATGTGTATTGAGACGCATTATTTATGGAAACAGGTTTTTTTTGTGTATAGTTATATTAAAAGAATGCGGTCAAAATCACAGCGGTCTGAATCCCGACAGTTGAAATACCGACGCCGAAATCCCGACGGACACAATGCCGGCACTTTGTCCTTCTATGGGTGTCCACGACACCCATCGAGGGAGAATAAAATAGTGTGCCGAGCGTAGCTAGGAACCGGGCCCGCTGCGTGGCTAGCTGCGTGGCTAGCATAGCACAGCGAGCCCCTCCTTGTTGACATTGCGGTGGTCAGGATTCTGGCAACGGTATTTTGACCATTGGGATTCCGACTGCTGGGATTTCATACTGATCCCATATTAAATATAAGTTTTGTAAATGTTTCAATAAAAAAAAACTCTCACTCTAAGAATCGACCCTAGGTCCCCAAGCATGGAGAGCAGCAGACTTATCCACTAGCCTACGACACCTGGTGATAGCAAACCATGCTCTTGCATCAATGTAAAGTGTGATCCCATGCCATCAGTTATGCTTACTGTTATGCTGCATCAGCTACGGGAACTGCAGTACGCTATTGTTATGAAATTATTTGCCTAGGGGACCTGGACACTCCACCTGAGCACTGTACATTACACTACCCATAAACCAGAACTTGTATTGCACAAGTGCTGTTCGCCAAAATGAACGAATAGTGTAACTCCATCTGTACTGTATATCAATCCGCCTCTGGATAAGTGGAGCATTATACACCCAGCGGTGTAGAAATGTATGCATGCTTCAACGCGCCTCAGTGCGCCTGATCCTGCTACAAAATTGGCGTGTCAAAACCCTCGCCTAGGCATGCTGGTGCATTTCCCTTGTTTAAGTGGTATATTTCACTGTGCAAAACTAAGGGCCTTATTCAGATTGCATCGGTACTGCGCGCATTCGCACGCAGTACCGATGTTGTGCGCATGCGCAGGCGTGTTTCTGCGGATGTGCAGGCGCATGGTGCGTGCACCCACGGCGACCTTTCGGTACGCCGGGTGCACGCACCCATGGCAGCGAGGGGGGGGGCGGAGATGGGCGGGGAGCGCCGGGCTGCCCCACTACCATATGGGAACGCCCAGCGTTCCATGGGCGTTTCCATGAGAACGCTGGGCGTTCTCATGGTAATGAGGCAGTGACGCGGGTGTGTGGGCCGGGTAGCTGCCCGCCCATATCACGCCAGCGTGCACGCTAAACTAAGTAACTCAAAAGTCACTTATATAAGCGTGCACGCTAAACATCATTCGATGGTCACCGACCATCGAATGATGTGGGCGGACACCCCAGCAAAGCGAATGGATGTTTATGCAAAACGTCCATTCGCTGCTGTGCGGGCGAAGCTGCACTTTGCTGGGGCGGCGGGGGGGGGGGGGGGGGGGCGTGTGTTCGCTGGGCGGGGTTTGGTGGACTCGCAAGGCTGCCAATTCGCAGCCTTGCGAATCAACCTGAATAACCCCCTAAGTCTCTATTCAGTAAAATCACCGTTCTGGTGATGCACTGGCCATAAAACACCAAGCTGCCTGACCTTATCCATAACAGTGTGCAACCTATCATGCTGTCCTAGATTTGTGCCTTCTGATGCATAACATAGAATATACTCAGCAAGTTCAGTATCACGTACCTGAGGATGTAAATCCCCAGTATGCTCCTTCTATAGATGGACAGCCATCTGTTGCCACTGACACACTTTTCACAATTGCAGAGAATCGGAAAAGAAAAAAGAAACGGAAAAAGCTGAGGAACATCACAGTTGTGTTTAGTCTCATCCAGGGCTATGCTAAATGTTTCTGCTGCTTTAATTATGTTTAAGAGGCTGCTTGACAGAACATCTGCAATATCATTAACTCTGCAAATCTGCTGATCTGCAGATTTCTCTAACACATTAGAATATCTTCTTGTTTCTTTTATATTTTGAAACAAATTCCTCATGGCTGAATTAAGCAATCCTTAAATAGTTTTTAGATTTAGCAGTGCTTTAGCTTTTCTTGGTAACAAATAAAGGGATACGGTCATTGGGTCACCACCAAGTAGGTCGACATGCAGGTAGGTCGACATGGGGAAGGTTGACAGTCAATACAGTAGGTCGACATGGTTTTTTTGAGCCGACGTGTCGACAGGCGGTATTTCATGCCCTACCATCCACTAGGGCATTGTGGGAGAATAAAATAGTGTGCCAAGCATAGTGAGGCACCATTCCCTAAGCATGGTAAGGGGACGTGGTGATAAGTTTCGGGGTCCATGTTGACACAACATGTGCCAACAGGCGGTATTTCATGCCCTACCATCCACTAGGGTGTGGTGGGAGAATAAAATAGTGTGCCGAGCGTAACGAGGCACTGTGCCCGAAGCTTGGCGAGCGTATGCGGTGCAACATTTTACTGTTTATGTTGACTGTATCGATATTTGGGTGAAAAAAATGTCGACTTTGTCACTGTCGACCTTACCCATGTAGACCTGTGGACCTTTAGCCTTGTTGACCTTTCTGCATGTTGACCTTAAATCATGTGGAGCTAGTGGTGTCGACCTACTTGCTGGTGACATAATGATCCATACCCCAAATAAGCAAGACAAGATTAAAGGCCCCCATACACTATGCAATTTGGGCACAATTTCACCCGATTCAGATTAATTGGGCCGTGAAATTGGCCCAAATCGCATATGTAGACATCCCCTCTTACCTGATGCGCTTTCCCGTGTGCATCGGAGTCGGGAGGTTGGAAGGGCTGCACATAAGATTTGCTAAATGTTATGTGCTGCCCGTAGCCGAGCAGCTGGCGGGGGATGACTGTTACCAGAGCCGGGCAGAGGGAGGTGGTGGGGGGGGGGGGCAGGGGAAGAAGCTGCTCTCCAGGAGCAGGGGGGCAGCGCAGGGAACCGAGCAGTATAAGACACTGCAGCGGTGGGAGCAGAGAACTTAAAAAAAAATACATACAAATGAATAGGAAGCCATTGATTAGCTGAGACCCCTCTCAGCCCATCAGCGATAGGCTGAGAGAGGTATCAGCCAATCAGTGGCTGCCCGTTCATTTGTATGAGCTTTTTTTTCCTTTTTAAGTGATTCATTGATATCCCTGAAGGAAACTCTTGTTCATAGACAGAATTATTATATTCTGAATATTCAACTACACAAATAACAGGACAAAGTGGCTTACGTTGGTTAGAAGGCATAGGAGAAGAATATTGTGCTCCTCACTTGCAGTACTTTCCTCAACAACTGTTTTCTGTCTGCTGCCTTTCTAAATATGGGTTTTCAAATTGAAGATTTCCCATTTCTTGTTTCCCCAGAATAATTTCCACCACATCTCATGATGATTTTTTAAAATTTGCATCGAAGTAAATAGCTGCAATTAAATATGCACTATAACACTGTGCCTCATGCAATAACAATCTAGTTTTGTTTCAAAGCCTTTATATGAACAACAAATGCAAATTTGTTCTGTGATTATTTTGTTACTTCACAGTAAACTGCACTAAGGGCCTTATTCTGCTTGGTGCGGTCCATTCCGAATTCTTTCAGAGGGCACTTTTTAGCAGTCTGCACATGCGTAGGCAATGCAATGCGCATGTGCAACGTAGTGTCTCCGCACTCGTTCTCGCCAATACCGTCCAGAAATGTGCACCGAAGTGGCTCGGGAAATATGGGCGTCATGTGGGCGTACACAAGGTCGCGGTTTGAAAGTGGGCAAAACTGGGCGTAAATCTTCGCGTACACGTGGGAGTGCACGAACTGTGGTAGGCATGCATTCGGACAGGACACCGACTGCAAGCGAACCAACACGCCTGAAATATGCGGTGTCCATAAGCAAGTTTCAGTTTGCGGAGAGCACTTGTTCATGCGCTAGGCATTCGGTTCGCCCAAATAGTAAACCCGCACCTGAAGCACTCTCAGCTGACCACAATACAATCCACTCCTCTACTCATTAGTGATTAATTACACTCTTTTCACAGGTTCAATTGGAAGCATTGCTGGCTAAATGGCCCATTACAAAATACTACAAATATGCTGCAAACACGACTGCATTGTTGCTATCTGACCCACATTACACTCGGTGCGTACGGCCAGCTTCCCATCCGTTCGGACGCTGTAAGACCGTGCATAATCTTTGTGTTCCCACCGAACACGCATGTTTGGATGTAGTCCGAAGACACTCCCTCTTCTTAGAGACTCCGTCTGAAGGGATGCGGACGACCTGTGGGCGTGTGTTCTTATAATGTCCACACGGCATGGGGTTCGGTCAGTTCCGAAAGAATTCGGAATGGACCGCAATAACCAGAATAAGGCCCTAAATTGGATCACACCAGAACGGTTTACATTACTAGGGGGATATTTACTCTGAAGGCCAATTACGGATGATCCCATGTACGAACGAGTATGAACTGGTCTAAAAATATAACCGAAGAACACAGCAATTTTACTAAACTGCCACATTCTCCTGATTCGTATTTTCCGATGTTGATTGTCTTTCGTAGTATTTGGTTGCCGAGTTTGCCGGCAGCCAAATACAGATGAGACTGAAGCATCGTGCGGATCAGTCAGATCCATACGATGCTTGTCTTTGTAAAAATAATAAAATAAAATAATTATGCTAATTTACCAGCCGTATTTTAGATAGAAATTGTACGAATATGTGCATTCCTGCCCTTTCGATCTTAGTAAATTTCCCCCATAATGTCAACAACATTCAAAATGTCAACAATAGAGTGTTGACATGGTCAGAATTTCAACATTCTATGGGATACATTTACTAAGATTGGAGTTCTTTTGAAGATGGGATGTTGCCCATAGCAACTAACCAGAATCTACTTATTTATTTAGAATCTTCTAGAAGATAATAGATATTGGCCCTTATTCAGATCTGATCACAGTACAAATTTGTTCTCAAAATGGGCAAAACCATGTGCACTGCAGGTGGGGCAGATGTAACATGTATAGAGAGAGTTACATTTGGGTGGGTTATTTTGTTTCTGTGCAGGGTAAATACTGGCTGCATTATTTTTACACTGCAATTTAGATTTCAGTTTCAACACACCCCACCCAAATTTAACTCTCTCTGCACATGTTACATCTGCCCCACCTGCAGTGCACATGGTTTTGCCCAGTTTGAGAACAAATTTGTACTGCGATCATATCTGAATAAGGGCCCTAATCTGATTGGCTGCTATGGGCAACACCCCATGTTTAATATAACTTCCATCTTAGTTAATATGTCCCTATATGTCAATGACAGCATATTGATAAACGATTTTTAAGGGTAAGGATGGGGTTAAGCTTAGGGTTACACCGTAGTTACGGAGATCCTACTGATTGGCAGTTGGATCTGTGACTAAGCACTTGTGTTACTAAGTTTTGTTAGCACAAATAGTGATGGATGATATTTAGGACACATTGCATGCCATGGTTTTGCTTTGCTGCACCACTCGCAAACTTTACAAAACTATCATTTTTTTTTCAAATGTTCAACAATTAGACTGAACAACCACTTCACATCTTTACTGCAAGTTCCTGAGATCCCATGGCTCAATTACAAAGAATGTGATTAACAATTCACTTCTTTTGAAAAGAGATGTCAGAAAGTTACTCAGAATGTGGGCTTTTACAGTCAAACTTCAGATCCTCAGAGGACTGCCAGGGTCAAGAAGGGCTGAACAAAAAAGTATCTGAGATGTTATCCCCCAAAAGTCTCAGCAAATCGATTCCTTTGGGAGAGTTCAGCCCTTCTTTTAACCAAAAAGATGAGAGCGTATCATCCACAGTTAAGGCAGCTTCTCATTTCATTGACCTAGACTCAAGGAGATGAGCTGTAACCAGTTCAGTGCCGGAGACTGATGTGATGCATGAAGATAACAGGCTCCATGAGGTTTAATATGAAAAGTTAAGTAAAATGAGATAATGTTTCTATGCAGTTTTTTAGGTCATCCATTAAGCATCCTATACACAGTATGTAACTACTGCAGTGTGTATTTATAGCCTACATACAGTATGAAATGTTACTGCAGTAATGTTACACTGCAACAGGATGTTATTTGTTATGATCAAATTACAAATCTATTTGTCACAAGCATCTTGAATTGTACTATTGTTGTGACAATGTCACATCATTACCTTTTATATAATGAAACAATAGCATGTCATTGTCAGGCAGGTGGTTAGATCTGTCCAATCCCTCTGACCAGAAATGCAGAGTGGTGTGACCAGGGCTAGCTTTTAGCAGCCACAAGCTGTTTCTGAACCTCTTATTAACTATGACATAATCATGAGAGGCGTTCCTGAACCTTTTCCGGTCCAAAACAGACTTTCCTCAAGATATATTTTTTTCCTTTAACTCCACTGAAAATGTATTTGAAGAAAAAACACACGTATATATAATTACTCATTTTAAAAAAACTCATCTATATATATACGAACAAAGAAGAAGAAAGAAATCAGTTTTCCTAGGAGGCACTCCTCATCCACATAGTCTCTTTAAGACTTAAAAAACAAATATACCTAGAACTAGCAGAGCCGAATTTCCCATTAGGCACGTGAGGCACCGGCCTAGGGGCGGCACATGTTTGGGGGCGGCACTTGGATGTCTGTGATATTACTGTCAGCCCAAAATGTACAAATAACTGCAAAATATCCACTGTACTGTACCATATTCCATCTTAAATAGAGTGTAAATGGATAGGACATGCAGATACTGCCCCTATAAACTGTCCTACTTAGTAAACATTATTGTTGTGCCTAGGGGCGCCCTCTTCCCTAAATCCGCCCCTGAGAACTAGGTGTATATTTTATTGATATCGATTCTTAATAACTAGCAGGCCATCATTTAATGTTCACAATACTCAATTTTATTAATTATATGTGACCTTATATAGTGTTTCCCTGTGACAGGGATTATAGTAGCGAACATATTAAAACAAGATAATAGATATAGAAAGAAGAAAAATTGTAAAGATTAAAATTTGTTTCTGTAATCCGTAGTTTAGTAATATTATATTTATGATGCAGATACAGAAGTATTAAAGCCAATGTTAACCGTTTTATAATAAATGCATGTTATTGCATAAATTTGTGCTGTGTGTCTTTTTCTGTTGCCTGGTCTTTTGATGACCTACTCGCTGAGTATTTATGCTTCAGTTTCACACTTGCAACAGTTTAGTCCTGACAAAAGATACATTGTAATAATGACGTAAGAAGTGTCTATTTGTAATGTAGACACATTCTATGCTCATAAACGCCGGTATACTCTAACGCAGTGGTAGCCAACCCTATCCCTCGAGAGCTACCAACAGTTCGCATTTTCCGGACAACCTAGCTGCTGCACAGCTGCACTCATTAATCACTGACACATTTTAAATGATACACAGATGGAGCTAATTAGCTCACTTGTGATTCTGTGAGGAGACCTGCAAAACATGCACTGTTGGTAGCTCTCGAGGACTAGGGTTGGCTACCCCAGCTCTAACGTGTAAATCCAGAATATGTACCATACATAAATGTGCTCAAGTGCTAAGGTATAGACAATCTTATGTGGTTTGTAGCTATTGCCCCATTACCGCACTTATAGTATTAACACTGTTATGTAGTGAGTGGTAATCTTTTCTAGTAAAGTGTGATAGTAAACCACAACGTTCGAACAGTAGGGTATAAGTGGATAGCGTGCCTGCCGTGGAGCCTGGCACCCTTTCCTCTAAAGCAGGGATGGGGAACCTTTGGCCCTCCAGCTGTTGTTGAACTACACATCCCAGCATGCCCTACTCCAGTTTTGCTATTTGGCTATGCTAAAACTGTTGCAGGGAATGCTGGGATATGTAGTTCAACAACAGCTGGAGGGCCGAAGGTTCCCCACCCCTGCTCTAAAGCTTACCTAGGCTGGTGCACATTGTATTGCACACTGCATACACAGTGGGCAATAACGGAGGAGCACACTAAACAGCGCTAACAAAACTCTGAAACACGCTGTCAGTAATGTGTGCCCGCGGAGGTATCATACACACTGAGCAATTCTAGTAACGTGGTGATAGGTTGCAACAGTTTAATGTCCCTTTATTAAATCCTAACAGGGATACATTGTAATCTTAACCTCGAAGTGTCTATTTGTAATATAGATACACTCTATGCTTATAGTTGCTGGTAAAGTTGTCCTGCTTCTCGTGTAAATCACTAATATGAACCATATGTAAATGTGCTCAAGTGCTTAGGTATAAACAAGAGTATGTAGTTTGGAGTTTTTAGTCCACTAACACATTTACAGTATTAACACTGTTATATAGTGGATGGTGATCCTTTCTAATTAAATGTTATAATAAACCACAGCGTTTTGAAAAGTAGGGTATAGACAGATGGCGTGCCTGCCGTGGAGCCTGACACCCTTTCCTCTAAAGCCTAAGCTAGTGCGCATTGTACTGCACAATGCATACACATTGGGCAATAACGGAGGATTCGATTTAATAAGTGATAATGGTTAAAAAATGCTGGAAAAAAAAAGAAAAGAAAGATTGAAAAAAGCATGGATAGTCACCCAATGTTCAGATAAGGTATTGTCCTGTGTCCGTTCCTATTTGTGCTTCCTTTTTGTGTGTCCCAGATGATGAAGACCAATTTTGTAGTAGGAGATTTGGTGGGATAATTTGCCCAGGGAACACCTGTTGGTGTGGGGTCCTACCTGGTAAGCTGGCAAGTCTAACCCAGGGAACACCTGTTGGTATAGGGTTCTACCTGGTATGTTCGTCGGTTGAAGTCCCGATATTATGCTGCTGCTGGGATAATTGGGGAAGCTGGTCCGGTCAATGATGAGGACAGATTTATAGTCCAGATAGTGGGTGTCCGTGCATTCTTTCACCAACGCGTTTCGCTTTACAGCTTTTGAACAGACACAGGACAATACCTTATGTGAACATTGTGTGACTATCCATGCTTATTTCAAACTTTCTTGGTACCAGCGCTTTTTAACCATTATCACTCAGCAAATCGAAGAGATTGCGTTTTTAATGTATATTGCATTTATATCTATATTTATTAAATATGTTTAAAACTTTTACACCTGTTGCATGTTCATAGTCCTGGCACTGTTTCACACCCCTTGTTTTTGCATTTCCATATCATTTGGGCTTGACTCCCAGATTACCGAAACTGCAGCTCAAGCAAAAGCAATCTCTCTCAGGCGCCCTCTAAAGGACACTTGGGGCCAAATGTAATAGGGTGAGAGTTTCAGAAAGTGAGAGATTTTGGGAGAGTTTTCCCCTTTTCTTAAAGCAGCAATCAATTACACTGCAAAACCAGGTTGATTTTGCCATGTAATTGATTGCTGCTTTAAAAAACATGGGAAAACTCTCCCAAAATCTCTCACTTTCTAAAACTCTCACCCTATTACATTTGGCCCTTGGTGTCCAAACTCTCCCTCTTGTTTCATCTCCATCTTAGTGCCTATGCAATTTTGCATCATTGCAAATGCATAAAACAGACACAAACTATGGGCGAGATTTAGTGGTTTGACCGTTTTTGAGAAAATGCGATTTTTTTCTCAAATCGCCCTATAACGTCGTTTTTTAAAATCACATTTTTGCCGCGAATTCGCATATTTAATGAGGTGTGTATTCCAGCATGAAAAGAGCGAGAGTGCGATATAGGGCGATTTTCGGGATGAAAAGTGCGATTTTTTTAGTCATGAAAAGGTGCGATTTTGGTAAAATGTGCGATTTTGTGATAAAAAAAAAAAAATTGGCGTGAGGTCCCCCCTCCTGTACATAACCAGCCCCGGGCTCATTGAGCCGGACGTGGTTCCAAAAATATGAGGGACAAAAAGCGTAGGGGTCCCCCGTATTTCTGAAACCAGCCCCGGACTCTTGGACCGGTTCTGGTTTCAAAAATACGGGGGACAAAAAATCTGGGGGTCCCCCGTATTTTGAAACCAGCACCGGGCTCCAACAGCCCGCGGTGTCATGCCACAGCCGGGGGACACTTTTTACACAAGGTCCCCCGGCCGTACCATGAGCACCGTGGCTGGTCAGCCTTGGACGGGGTACCTGGAGGAGTGGGGACCCCCCAATAAAGGGGTCCCCCCCCCCAGGCTTCACCCGTCCAGGGCTGAAGCCCGGGGCTGTCACCGGCGTCCCTGGCCATTGGACGCCGGCCTGATAGGGTTAAATTCACATTCCTAACATTGCTTAATACAGGAGAACTACAAGTGCCAGCAGACCTCCCCCACATGCTGGGACTTGGAGAACCACAAGTCCCAGCATGCGGGGCATTAATGGGCCCGCTGGGACTTGTAGTCCACCTGTAAAAAGAATGTTAAAATAAAGCACACACACAGAAAAGTAAAACTTTATTACATACACATCCACACACTTCAATTTTACACCAATATACATACTGATCCAGGATCCATCGCTGTTCTCCCTTCTGCAGCAGAGCCGGTCAGCCCGCACTATCAGCGGGCTGAACCGGCTTTCTCCGATGCAGCTAACAGCTTCTGTCGCGTTGTCCCAGCGCAACAGAGGCTGAGAGCATGATTGGGAGATGCATCTCCATGGAGACGCATAGCTCAGGCCTGATTGGCTGAGCCAACGCATGGTTTTCTTGAAAATTAAATAAATATGTAAACTGTAAAAAACTGAAGGAAGTTAAGAGAAGCTTGGCTGTGTTAATTTTTTTTTTGCTGTGTATGAAGCAAACTAAAAAGAATATATTTTAATTATGTGTTAGGAGAACAATGAATACCAAATGCTAAATCTAAACTTCAATTATAATAGCCAATGCAATAATTTGTCTTACCATTGTTGAAATATAATATTTCATATTTTAGGATTAAAGAGAAAAAATATAAAATACAAAAAAACTAATTCCTCTAAGTAGCATGAAAACATATTGTATGTATCATTACTGTGTCTATGCACTTCTATACCTACAGTAAACGTTTTTGACAACTATTTTTTTTTTTTTTTTATAAATGTCTATGGATGTACATTCACAGACCAGTGTGTAGATAGCTGCACAAATATGCATACAACAATACAGGTTAATTTAAACTGAAAGCACCAGAGGATTGTTTAATATAGAAGAAGAGGACTATGGGTTCAAAAAACAAAGCTCACAAAATACTTTTTTATTACACTATTGTACATTATTTATTCAATGTTATTGAAGATAAACCATGTAACGGCTGGTCTAATAATGAGAAGAGTGCAAACACTGAACAAAATGTCAAGAGTTAAATGATGTACAGTAGATGCGCTTGTCACTCACTTCCTGGGGAAATCTTTCCAGACACCTTTACTACCGTCCTGAGGGCTTTTAATTTCAGTGTCGATGAAAACATGGTGTGCAGATTAGGTTGGAGAATAAAACACATAAATGTGGGCTAGGAGTCACAGACAAAAAGTGCAATATATATAATTTTATTTGCTTTTATTGAAACAGTTGCAAACATTTTAGACTACAGAAAAATGAAAACAAATAAGTTCTCAGTTCAGGGACACTGGAATCCGTTTTTTTAAATACAACATTTCATTGGTTTATTACATTTCTTCATACCAAACTTGCCTACTTTCTCAGAAAGACCGGAAGGCTCATGAAAATTGAGTGGCACATTGCCCACACATTCTGGGGGAAATTTACTAAGATGGGAGCTCTATTTCAGATGGGATGGGATGTTGCTATCGGCAACCAATCAGATGCTATCTGTTATCTTCGAAAATATGCTCTCAATGAGAAATGTAAATGAGCAAATGAAACCTTATATCAGGAGTCTGATGCAAATACATCATCAGTTACTTTTGCTTATAAAACAGTGCTGCATCCCATGTTGTGATAGATTATTTGCTTCAAATTGTTTTTCCCATCACATAGCAATTATTCTGGAAATTTCATTATTGCTTGATATTAAACTGATGACAAAACAATAATCAGTCTTTATGAAGTATTATCTCATTGTGTCATAATTATTAGTATTGTTACACATATTTAACATTCTTCTTCCATTGCTTTAATGGTTCTATTGTAATGGTTTTATTCAGTACATTGTAATCTTGTAATCTGCATTTATGTATTGTAACAAAACAGGTTATCTTTCTTTCACTGCCTGTTTTTTTCTAAAGAGATTCTGGTATATTTTTTTACTTTAATATTTCTACTGGAGCAACTTGCTGCATCTTTCTTGCATAATGCTTGAAACGTTTTTTTTATTAACAGCTAAATAAACAATCTGTTTAATCTGAGACCTGTTTATGTACAGTAATGCGTTTTTTTGCTAGTTGTTTGTCACTTCTACTGATCTCTTGAACATGCAGAAAGATTTGTATGTATTGTTAATGGCAGCATACTCCTGGTTATGGCCACTTATAATATCTTTTGCAAGATTGTACAGTGTATGTGCGCTATATTGCTTTTCCAGGCGTTCAAGAGAAATCGATGACATAACATAGAGGGGGATTTAGGTTGGATCGCAAAACACATTTGGTTGCAAATTGACAAAACCATTTGCACTGCAGGTGGGGCAGATGTAATATGTGCAGAGATAGATACATTTGGGTGAGTTACAGTATTTTGTTTCTGTGCAGATTTCAGTTTGATATCTATGTCTCTCTGCACATGTTAGATCAGCCCCACCTGCAGTGCAGCATGGTTTTGTCCATTAGCAAACCAAATGTGCTTTGCGCGCCAACCTGAATCACCCCTATATTTGCAAAATGTGTAATGTGTACCCACCTTAATATTTTCTGTATCGTCTAATATTGATCATTCTTTGACTTTACCTAACATTTCCTATCACACTGGTTGAAAATATGTATTATATATTATTTTTAATTACTAAATGTAAAAGGACTGATTGTGAGTCAGACGCACAGGGGCAGATTAAGCCTTCAGGGGGAACGGGTCATTTTAGACAGGGGGGGGGGGGGGCAGGCCACCATTCGCAAGGCAGGGTTCGGTGAGGCTAGTAGGTAACGAGATCGCAATCAGCCTACAATATACAGTGCAAGATCCAGTTATTAACTGACATCTTATTTTTCATTATTTTGTTATTTGATTTTTGAAAGTGCCTTTTTTGTTTTTAAATGAATAAGAAACCCATCATATCACAATTTCATTATTTCATTATTTTATTTTTTAAAATGCCTTTTTTTTAAATCTACAAGAAACCCATCATATGACATTCCCCCCCGCGCGACCCCCCCTCCCGCGATTCGCGGCAGCCCCCCCCCCCCCGCGACCCTCCCTCCTACGATCAGCGGCAAACACACACACCCCCCACGACCCCGCAATTCGGGGCACACACACACCCCCGCGAGCTCCCGCAATTCGCGGCACCCCCTCTCCCATGATTTGTGGCAAACACACACACCCGTGACCCCCCCTCCCGCGATTCGTGGCACCAAGCCCCCCCCCCGCGACCCCGCCACCCGCTATTCACGCCTCCCCCCCACGATTCACGGCACCCCCGCGCCCCCCTCCCGCGATTTGCAAACCCCCCTCCCGCGATTCACACCACCACCCACCCCAAGCCACCCTCCAGTGCTTTGCGGACCCCCGCCCCCTCCCGAGATTCGCGGACACCTGCGCACCCCCCTCCTCACGCAATTCTGCCCCCCCCTGCGCCCCCCTCCCTTGATTCACGGCACCCCCCGCGCCCCTCCTGTAATTCACGGCGCCCCTCCCGCGATTCACACCACCCTTGCACCCCATCCCGCGATTCATGCCACCCCCGTGCCCCTCCCGCGATTCACGGCACCTTCGCACCCCCTCCCGCGATTCACGGCACCCTCGCACCCCCTCCTGTGATTCAGGACCCCTGCAACCCCCCTCCCGCAATTCACTGACCCCTCACAACCCCCCTCCCGCAATTTGCGGACCCCCCCTTCCCGCGATTCAGGCCCCCCTCCTGCGATTTCTGGACCCCCGCGCCCTCCCGCAATTTGCAGACCCCCGCGCCCCACCCCCTCCCGCAATTTGCATACCCCCCTGACCCCCTTCCGGCAATTCCACCCCCCAGCGGACCCCCGCGCCCCCCCACTCCCGCATTTCCTGTACCCCGTGAGAATGGGGGATCCTGTACCGCCACAAGCAGGTGCCGCCCCTAGGTGGGAAATCCGGCCCTGGCTGCCGCGCTGCAGGTTCCCCCACTGCCAGAAGTGTCCCCACGGTCCTCTGCACCAGCGCCACAACTTTTATCAATGTCTTGCCCACATACCACTATTATACAGCCTCCTGCTCTCATGCACCCCCTTACTCCCTCCCAATGGGAGGTGACGCTCACTCTAGGGATGCCCATCGACCAGCAATGATTTCAAATCATCGATGGTTTATGGCCGATGTTGAATACTTTTGCCATCGATGTGGGAGGACCAGATGGTTTCCCTACATCGATGGCAAAGGAGAACCGATCAAAAATTTTTATGGTGCCGGGACACAGAGCATAGCTCCGCCCCCCACACAGACAGTCCCGCCACCGAGTTATGACTGTCCCACGGCCTATTCAGTCAGATATAATGGATGACCATCGATAGCCACGACAATCGATGGTTATCCAAGTAATATTTTACTATTATCGATGGCAGGGTGCAAAATTGCCATCAATGCCAACCATCGATGGCGTCTGCACCAATGCCCATCCCTACTCTGCAACAGCCAAAAAACTTTACTACCCCTCATGCCCACACATCTCTATCACTGCCTGGCCTCCTGTTCTCCTACCCCGTAACTTCCGTCAGTGGGGACCCGCTCACCCTGTGTAGCCCACATTCCCCTATCATGCTTTACCACCCAGCCTCCTGCTCTCATGACCCTACCTCCCACCCAGTAGGAGGAGACCCTGACTCAGGGCCACCATCCTGTACTCCTGTGCTGCCACGCTGGACCTTCATCCACTGGCAGAAGCTGCACTGTGTCCCCCACCCTCCTCTTTAGTCCCCCGTATGCCCACACACCCCTATCACTACCCTGCTTCCTGCTCTCCTGAACCGTAACTTCCACTACTGGGGAGTCGCTGACGCTGTGTTGCCCACATACCCCTATCATGCCTCATAGCCCAGCCTCCTGCTCTCATGCACCCTAACTCCCACCTAGTTGGAGGAGATGCTGACTCAGGGCCACCGTCCTGTGCTGCCACGCTGGACCCTCACCCACTGGCAGAAGCTGCAGAGTGTCCCCCACCCTCTTTGGTCCCCCATATGCCCACACACCCCTATCACTACCCAGCTTCCTTCTCTTCTGAACCATAACTTCCACCACTGGGGCGTCGCTGACACTGTGTTGCCCACATACCCCTATCATGCCTCATAGCCCAGCCTCCTGCTCTCATGCACCCTAACTCCCACCCAGTAGGAGGAGACACTGACTCAGGGCCACCGTCCTGTACTCCTGTACTGCCACGCTTTACCCTCACCCACTGGCAGAAGCTGCACAGTGTCCCCCACCCTGCTCTTTAGTCCCCCATATGCCCACACACCACTATCACTACCAAGCCTCCTGTTTTCCTGTGTCGTGACCTCCGCCAGTGGGGAGCCGCTGACTCAAAAACACCCTGCTATACTATTGCACACACACCTAAACAACACGCACACACCCCCCACACACCCACAAATGTCACTGTACCCTACACACTATCAATGTACATCTTACTCTGTAACTGCTTTTTAATTAAACAAAACAATACACACCCCCTTCCAAATCATATGCTCTCTATTTAACACATTTCACCTCTAACTCAAGTTACAATACAGGGCATCTTTCATACAATTCTAACCATATTTCTCACAATACAAACGTTCACAAATTAAGGGGGCGCAGCCCCTTACGACGGTGAGAAGAGCGCCCGTAGGGCGCGATTAATCACCTAGTTTACAGTATATGTGTATTATTATTATTATTATTATTATTATTATTATTAGTAGTAGTAGAAACACATCATGAAAAACAGTTTTAATATGGGGCAGATGGATTAAGCCTGTGAAGTGATAAAGTGAAAGGTGATAACGCAGCATCCAGTCAGCTCCTAACTGTTATCGTACAGGCTGGGTTTGAAAAATGACAATTGGGACTAGACTGGCTGCTTAAGTACCACCTTACACTTTGATGGTCAGCAGTGCTACTTGTGCTGCAGTCTGGATGGGGGCTGCCCGTGCTGGAGCACCAGCAAGATCCACTGTGCATCAGCCATGGATCTGGCCGGCACTTGGAGCAGTGCATGCATGCAAGCAGACTGGCACATAAGTACAAGCTCCAGCTTCTATGGACTGCATCGGTAGCAGAACAAAGAGTAGGGTAGGGCAGATGGCAAGACAGGGGAGGAGCAGCTCATCAGAAGCATTTTCTCTATTGTGGTCTGGACTGCCAGTCCCAGGCAATGTTCCCTCTAATTTTACGAAGGCTGTGTGCGGCAAAAGATTTTGACTGTGCAACTTTGGAAGGAAATTTAAAATTTTGTGCGTCACTTATATATAACTGGAAAATGACGTTCAGCATTTGTGTTAACTTTACTTCAAAATGATATTAAACATTTAAAACACAGCACACAATGTAGTTAATGGGTAAAACACATTAATTGAGTCCACAACTGCAAAAAGGGACCACTGCTGCTTTGTGCGCTCTGTTGTAATGTCTGTGCGCACGCTCGGTGAGTTGTGTGCGCGCGCACACGCGCACAGCTTAGAGGGAACACTGGTCCCAGGGTGTGGACCACCTCCCCTTGGAACAGCCTGCGTTGTGTCTGATAAGCAAAAATAGTGTCTCCTATGAAAATAAAACTCACTGCAGGCAAAGCACAGATTTCCAGTGGGTGGCAGATTGTGCAGTCCTTTGGTAAAATCTGCCACCGTTCCCCCATACTATTCATTTTTTAGGTGTAACATTCAAGTTGACTAAACAGACAATTAAAACGTAATTTTTTGAGAAGCCTAGAGATAAAAACTCATTGGGGGAAATTTACTAAAGCAAATTCGTAAAAAATAGGTGTATTCGTATAAAGAAATACACCTATTTTTTACACATTCGTATTTTTGGGATTTACTATCCCGAAAATACACCTCTTTGTATTAATGGCACATTCATATTTGTATTTACAAATACAAATGGATACACCATCGATAGAATACGTCAGGAATCACCATTCAAAAGAATGGTGATTCCTAATTTACTAGGTCGCTAATTATCGGTAAACGGCTGAAATACGCCAGGAAAATGGACTTCAATCTCCTGACATATTTGGCTTTAGCCTGCACGGATCAGTCAGATCCGTGCAGGCTTCAGTGTGTTAAAAATAGATAAATACATTTTAAAAAACGGTGTGGGGTCCCCTCATGACAGTAACCAGCACCAGGCTCAAAGAGATATAGGGATCCGCTGATTTTTTAAAACCAGCCCCAGGCTCTAGGACTGGGTCTGGTTCCCAAAATACGGTGGACAAAATGAATAGGGGTCCCCCGTATTTTAAGAACCAGGCCCAACCAGCTAGTAGGGTAATGTCACAGCCGCGGAACACTTATTATACAAGGTCCCGCGGCCAAAACATAAAACATTAACCCTACCGTCAGCCTGGGCAGGGGTCTTGGGGGAAGGCCCCCCCCCCTACAGAACTTACCTGCCCAGGCTGAAGCCTGGTGCTGTCCTCGGTACCCCTGGGGGTTGGGTACGGGGATGATTAAGTAGTAACAAATAGAAATAAAAACTATTGTCTAATACTGTGGAACTATGAGTCCCAGCAAGCCTCACCCGCATGCTGGGACTTGGAGAACCACTAGTCCCAGCATGTGGGGCATTAAAGGGCCCACTGGAACTTGTAGTTCCACAGTAATTTAAATAGTTAAATAAACACACTGACACACACATGATAAATAAAACTGTAATACATACATAGCCAATACATACTGATACTAACCTATCTTGTGGCCATAGGTACAGTGGCGTAACTAAGCCTCCGCAGCCCCCACCGTGGCGGGGAGGCGCAGAGTAACTATGGGCGCCGGGGGGGCTGCGGTGCTATAGTTACCCGCTGCGCTGCTGCCCGGCCGCATCTGCGGTCACTGTCCCGTCACTCGCTCCAGGCGCCGGCTCCTGCTGATAATGAAAAGTGACACTTAGAAAATGGCTGCCCCCGTATTGCAGACAGTTATGGCAGCCATTTTCTAAGAGTCACTTTTCATTATCAGCAGGAGCCGGCGCCGGGAGCAAGTGACGGGACAGTGACCGCAGATGCGGCCGGGCAGCAGCGCAGCGAAGACTGGAGCAGCGCAGCGGTGGCTGAGGGAGACTGGACGGGACAGTGACCGCAGATGCGGCTGTCAGGTATGGGTATGGGGGGGGGGGGGTGCCGAAAAAGTTTGGCGGGGGGGTGCAAGATATATAGTTACGCCACTGCATAGGTAGGTCCCCGTCCATCGGCCCTGGGGTCCGATGTCAGAAGAAATCCTTTTGGGGACCTGTGGAAGGAAATTATAGTTACCAAGGTCCTCCAGTAGATCGATCCTCTTGGTTCTGCCAGAGTCCAGGGATCTTGAAAAAAATAACAAACTGCGAAACCCGAAATCAGCACACTGAAAGGGAGAGGCGCTGAAGATGAAACTTCAGTGAAGATGAAACTCTGAATCATTCTATTGGCCACCTAGCGGTCAATCAGGAGCCATGACATTCGGCTCCTGATTGGCCAATAGGATCATTCGGGGGAGAGGCACTGAAGAGGAAACTTCAGTGGCTCTCATTCAGTCCGCGCTGGTGTCGGGTTTGTAGGTTGTTATTTTTCTGAAGATCCCTGGACTACGGTGGAACCAAGAGGACCGATCTACCCCGGAGGACCTTGGTAACTATAATTTTCTTCCACGGGTACCCAAAAGGATGCTGGAACTTGTGGTTCTCCAAGTCCCAGCATGCGGGGGAGGCTTGCTGGAACTCATAGTTCCACAGAATTAGACAGTAACTTTTATTTCTATTTTTACCACTTTTATCAGCCCAATGCCCACCGTTCCATGGGCATCGGGGACAGCCCCAGGCTTCAGCCTGGGCAGGGACATTCTGGATGGGGGTCCTCTTCATTTGGGGGGTCCTCAGGACCCCTGCCCAGGCTGACCGGTCAGGGGGTAATGCTTTGGCCGATATGAGTCCTCTGGAACACAAATTTGCATATGGCTAAAACAGCCGTATGCATTCGTATTAATAGTACGAATATGAAAAATCGTATTCGTTTTCTTAGTAAATTTCTCCCATTGTTAGCTGTCAAAAGTTTCTGTGTTTAGAGGATTTTCTGTTTTCATCAGGTTGAATATCTTTAAGTTCTTAATATGATCTAAAACAGGCATGTCCAACGTTGGCCCTCCAGATGTTGTGAAACTACACATCCCAGCATGCTTTGCCATAGTTTTGCTATTAGAGAATGCTAAAACTATTGCAAAGCATGCTGGGATGTGTAGTTTCACAACATCTGGAGGGCCAACGTTGGACATGCCTGATCTAAAATAATGAAAGTAACAATTTATGGCATAGTCATTTAATTAAAACCAATCCAAAAAATAGGTTTGCGTTTTCAGGAAACACCAGTTTTCTACTAAAAACGTAGCTCTAATTTACAGCCCTTGTCCTGATTCATATGCGATGGTAAGGGAACTGCACATTGCAGGACCCACCCTATCCATGTGCATAGCATTTACATAGCTAATATGCGAATGCCTCTGAGTAACAGGCAGAGGCGTTTGCTGGGAGGGGTGGGGGAACTGGAGTTTCTTAAAATGGTGGCGTGTCAGTTCTCATGTGACCTGGCATACAGTCTGGAAGCCAGAGAAATGCCACTGTGGGTAACTGACCGGAAGTCACATAACAGGGGGTGCATTCCGGAAACCAGAAGTACTGAGATTATTAAATATTTTTATTTTATGTTGATTTTCATGAAATTAATGGAGAAATGTAATCTTAAAATGTATTAGAATCGAGTCCTTATCTGTCTCTAATGCTGTGTACACACGGGGGCGATATGGGCTATAATCGCTGGGAATATGGTCGCAGGCGACCATATTGCCAGTGATGGAAGTGTGCCCCAGCGATAAATCGCCGGGTGCGCGCTCCCGTTTTCTGCCCCATTGTAATCGCTGGTCACAGGAGCTTGCTCCTGCGACCAGCTAATTACCTCTGCGGCTCCCCCAGCAGAGGTTCCTTTTCATCAGCGACCATCTCTGGTCACTGATGAAAAGGAGACACTAAGCAATATATTGCTCAGCCATATATTGCAAGCAATATATGGCTGAGCAATATATCTCCCCCCCCGTGTGTATGCACCTTTGGGCTCTCATAACATGTTTTATATCTCATCAAGTGAATGAATGTTCTAATTGATGGAAGCGAGTTGCCTATTAGGACAGGTATATATACCTGAACAGGCCACGCAGCTAATCAGCATTTAAAAAGCTGCTAGTAAACCGCTCTGATGGGCATTAGGTGTTTTTGGGAACCCATCTACAAAGACTCTTTGTGCTCAAACCAGCTCTAGACTCCCCTTTTGGGAAATTACTTGACTCATATGGAGATATAGCCAAGACAATTTTTTTTTTTACTATTGGAGTAAAAGTACAGGACTCCTACCTCCAGCGATAACCAGTTCCTGAATTCTACAGGGCATGTATGATAAATAGAATTGGGATCCAGTCCAAGCTAAATACTATGTTTTAAATTTGGTTTTACAATTGTGGCATTGTCAGTTAAGAATTGTTATGAAATTATATTTATCCACTTTTAGCGCTGCCATCATTGATTTTCTTTAGTGTGTAACATGGAGACTGACTTCATTTCCACTTGTTCTGGCTGCACTTCCCTCCTGATGCTGTACAGAACAGAAGGCCAGAAGCCACTTTAAGATTCAAGACCAACTAACAACTAACAGGTGCTGCTTGTTGAGTACTACCACTAATGCATTTGCTCCTCTGATACAGTGCTGTGCAGAGCCATACTGTAGACGATGATTAATGAATCGTTACACATATATTTATGTGATTAAAATAAACGGAAGAGAAATTCAGTTTATTTGAGCACCAGCAACTACCAATATTATGTGGAACTAAGGAGAACCCTGTGAGAAATATTGATACTCTGTTATAAAACCACATTTTATAAACATGCTCCCTTGATTACATTGAATATTGATGCACTATGTGACCATTATATTGATACATTTTCATTTGAGCAGGAACAGTTACTTCTGAAGTGTACATTTGAGCATTGCTCAGAGTAAATGAGATACATTTTATAATCATAGTTTAACATAATAAATACTGTAGATACATTTAAAAACAACTAGCGGCTATATATTAATATCTGATCTTTTTTTTTTTTTCAAATAGCGCATCTATCTTATAAAGCCTTGATAAGAACACAATTCCCTTTTATAGGGAGAAATGCCAACTCTATGGATCTTTAATTGATGTGAATTACAAAACTGAAATATATACCGAATCTGAAGACTGCAACATAAATCTGTCTACATAATGGACATGTGATATAACAGTACCAATGGATGCCTGATGTTCCCAGAGCGCTTATAATAGGGATTTTTTCTCTCTCAGGTTAGGTGAAATGACCCAAAAATAGAGGAGAAAATATACAATAGTGTAATATTGTTACAACAAGAGATGTCACATATGGATAGTAGGTGATAAACTCGTACCAAAGAGATGGGAAGCGGTCATCTATTAGAATGAACTTAGGTCTACAGTCATTAGGTCGACCCCACTAGGTCGACTGGCAGGAAGGTCGACCTGACTTAAGGTCGACATGGGCCAAGGTTGACATGACTTAAGGTCGAATTTGCATAAAGGTCGACATGAGGAAGGTCAACTGGTCATAAGGTCGACATGGGTTTTTCACTGTTTTTTGAGCCGACATGTGCCGACAGGCGGTATTTCATGCCCTACCATCCACTAGGGCGTGGTGGGAGAATAAAATAGTGTGCCGAGCGCAGCGAGGCACCGTGCCCGAAGCATTGCGAGCGTCCGATTCTCATTGCCAACTGTGTCCATGTCGACTGTGTCGACATTCGGATCAAAAAACAGTGAAAAACCCATGTCGACCTTATGACCAGTCGACCTTCCTCATGTCGACCTTTATGCAAATTCGACCTTAAGTCATGTCGACCTTGGCCCATGTCGACCTTAAGTCAGGTCGACATTCCTGCCAGTCGACCTAGTGGGGTCGACCTACTGACTGTAGACCTAAGTTCATTCTGACAGATGTACCGCTTCCAAAGAGATATGTCTACGTTTTTAAGGCAGACAATAGCGTTTGATTGGGGGGAGTCTTCAACTCTACCACAGGATTCTCTTTTTCTCGTTTACCCAATTGGATGGCAGTACACTCCAAAGGATTAGATAAACAAATTATGGTGCAGTACGTTTTAATAAGAAAATCTAAAACCAGGTAACATCAAGGGATATTAACAGAGGACTCTCACCATGACTTTAGGTCTACAGGTGGAAATGTAGACAACAAAGCATAAATAGATGTAACAACAGGCATCCCCGAATGCTGATCGTCACAGAGGAGTTCCCTGAAGTCTTCCCCGTGTTCCTGTGTCACTGGCCGACCGGTTTCGATACTAGATGTATCTTCTTCAAGGCGTGTGCACACGTCGGCCAGTGACGATCAGCATTCGGGGACGCCTGTTGTTACATCTATTTATGCTTTGTTGTCTACATTTCCACCTGTAGACCTAAAGTCATGGTGAGAGTCCTCTGTTAATATCCCTTGATGTTACCTGGTTTTAGATTTTCTTATTAAAACGTATGCACTATAATTTGTTTATCTCATCCTTTGGAGTGTACTGCCATCCAATTGGGTAAACGAGAAAAAGAGAATCCTGTGGTAGAGTTGAAGACTCCCCCCAATCAAACGCTATTGTCTGCCTTAAAAACGTAGACATATCTCTTTGGTACGAGTTTATCACCTACTATCCATGTGTAACATCTCTTGTTGTAACAATATTACACTATTGTATATTTTCTCCTCTATTTTTGGGTCATTTAACCTAACCTGAGAGAGAAAAAATCCCTATTATAAGCGCTCTGGGAACATCAGGCATCCATTGGTATTGTATTTGTGTGTGGAGTGGTTCTTCACTGTCTGTGTACCCTAAGCAGCTTTAAATCTGCGCACGATCTATTGGTCTTTCCTGTTGTTTTTTACCTAATGTGATATAACAGTATTTACTGTAGATGAGCAGAAATATATGCATCCACGGAAACGGCCTAGTCTCCTCCCTTCCGAGTTCAAATCTGAATGAATTGATTCAGAAAATAAAATATCAGAAGTTTGACCTTGATTGGCAAGGAAACAGCACCAGGGCTGCATGCAGAATGCAGAAAAAAAGGGATGCCCATTGTTTGAAACAGTGTTTTTGTTGTTTTTGTTCCTCTCGGCTCAGACCTGTAGTAAAACCAGAGTCATTGGATTATCACTTCACACACTAGGAGCTGCAGCAGGCGCTGTGTTCAGTGTGTCACCAATCACAAAAGGGGAACATTCTAAAAAAGAAATAGGGACACAGCCTCTACATTAACTTACTATCTAGAATACCTACAAATGAAGGTAAACAAATCTCATTCATACACATAAATCACATGAACAGAATATCTGTGATGGGGTTTTGGAATATGTCGAGAAATACTTGTTCCAAAAACATATAGCAAAGTGGAGCTTAGTGGAGTCACAAGAGGATGTGGGGTGAAAGAACCACACCTGGGGGTCATCCGCTGAGTGTTGTGTTAATGGCGATTAAATATGACCAGAGAGACAATAAGTGAAATGCGCAGGTTACGTAATAAGTCCGCAACCAACGTACCCTTTATACCTAACTACGTGCGTACAAAGCGTAGCGCAGCGTAGTGTACCTTTTATTGTGTTATGTACACAGAGAACCAGTACCTTAATCAGAGATTCCTTCGCAGTATTTTGTCTCTAATCTGCGAATATACCTTATCGGACAGTGTCCGTAATATACCTTATCGCTATTATGCGAATAAACAGACACGACCACTGTATAGAAATAAGGAGATAAGAACTCCGTAAAAAGGTTGTATTTAAGTCCCTAATGGACAAAAGGGGGTTACAGAAATAAGAATAAACAGGTATAACAAGTAATACAATATACTAACAATGAATACTAAACAGACTCTGCTAAGGGGAAAGAAAACAGATATAAGACACAATCAGCCAATTAATACAATAAGGATAAATACCGTTAATGCAACCGTTACCGTTCTCATCAAATATGCGAAGTGTAGTCCGGTCAGAGCTCACTATCGTTCAGGGATGAACTATAGTCCGGTGGTCAGGTCAGGGAAAGGTAGATGTGCCGAAGAGACTTTGGCTGCTCTGAGTCGCCTATCTTATGGGGTCAGAAAGGGGAGGTCAAAGGCCGTTCTCATTGGTCAGGGGTCGAATGTCAGGTCAGCTGTGATTGGGGGGTAAGCTGATACACCTGGTTTGGCTAGGTCCAGGGGAGTGAACTTTAAGAGTCCTTTGTTCGGTGGTTTCGGCGTCAGCAGTGATAAGAACTGGTTTCATCTGGATTTCTTTGTTACATTCTTTCAACAGAAACTGTCCCTGGATTATGGATTATGTCCATAACTATCGGGCAGTGTATATTGCGAAATATTCGCAATGACCGGAATACTTCGCATAATGAACTGAACGGAACGGTACTAAACACGATACAGATAGATGTATGCAGGGCTAACTAAGCTATGTGTGGCGTTCTAAACCTTTAACTATATTTTACTTAGTGTCAGTATGAATTTATGAATTTATGTGTGATAGTATGGCTACTCTTCTGGTCCACTTTGCCACGCATACTCGGGTATGGAAACTTTATTTGCGCAACTCTGCGAACCAAAATGGCGGCCATACTATCCTAAAATGGCGTGTGTGTAACTCGACTTCCATAGTCCACCCTTTAACAGTAATTATAAACTATTACAATACAAAACATTTCACACGACAATACAGAAATTCATAATCCTAACAGAGAAATTGGGATACATGAATTAAACATATAAGGGGAGTAAACCATCTGCTCTCGGCCGATCCAGGATCATGGATAAACGATGGGCCGCATTTATCGAACAACCTACTCAGGGTCACGAAGGATAATGTACAATTTTGGGATAAAAATAAAAACAGGGGTGGTTACAACATATACACGTTCACAAATATGGTTTCTTTAAAGGGAGGTGGTTTCGATTTTAGGGTCATATACCAAACCCTGGTCTTCCTCTGTATCTGTCGTTCTTACACTCATGATTTCGGTACGTTTTGTCTTTCCCCGGGTCACCACCTTTAAACATTTGAACAATAGCACAAAGACTATGATGGCACCACCGATACAGAGAAGGAGTTTTCCTATCCTAGCTATGATCCCTTGCGCCCATTCTCCTAAACCAGAGAACCAGTGCATTGGATTCAACCAGGAGGTCCATTCACTAACTTTGTTACCTATTTCTGCCAGGCTGATATTATGTTCCCTTCTAAATTCCCATTTAAGCTGAAGAATCTCATCCATCCGATGATCGATGATTTCTTCTGGGTCTTCAGTATTGTTGGTGATATATGTACAACACTTCACCCCAAACTGTGTAGAGAGGGTGACACAATATCCTCCTGTCATAGCTGTCAGATAGTTCAGCACCATCCGATGTTGGACTAGTTCTCTTTTATATGCTTTCAACTCCTTCCCAGTGTATCTAAAGGTGTCATCATAAATCTCTGTGATGTTATCTACCAAGCTAGCTAATGCTTGTATATATTTAAAATTTATGACTCCTCTGGCGGTATGGGTGATATCTAATGCAATGAGAAGTTGGATACCGAATGACTCGTGTATCATTTCAGAAGCTAGGGGTTCTTTCCTGATTGTTAAATCCCTTTTATGGATTTGATCATAATGGGTATGAGTGTAAGGAGGAGGTATACCTCTGTGTATGCCCACCATCTCGTCATGTGTGAGGGTCATCACTTCAGGTAACACTCTGCCTAGATAACAAATACCAACGTAGTTCATGGAGAGCCATTTGTACGCCCTCCTACCACAAATATAATAAACATCGTCAGGGAGAAAATAAGGGACAGAGTATTTCATGATCTTGTCACACATTATCCATAAGAACATCCCCGTCCCCTGTTCCCTGACTTGTTCCTCACAGATTTCTGGCTGTAGGGTTACATTACAGTAGCCGGCTGATACTCTGCCGGCCATCATTTTACTTCTCTTCACCGTGTAGACATATTTATAGTGTCTCCCACTGGTTCGGATTTTTAACAACAATTCTTTATCAATAGGCTCTCCATCTGGACGCTGGGAGTAAGTTATTGTCTGGTTATGCCATGTCACTTCCCAAGTACCAATCGCTCTGGAACTCGAGAAGTTCATACATACCAGGGATTTATCCACTTGGTATGGGTGTAATCTAAGACTAGGGGACCTGGTATACAGGTATCTCTTATCCAATGGCCTCCCCTTATTTAATACGCTTATCTCTGAAATATTAAGCGGGTATGGGACTAGGCCTACACTACTCCTTTTATGTAGCACTTGTGAACACACCCAGCATTCTGTTTGGTTTAAGACCTTACCCACTAGTGAGTGGTAATCACTCAAGGGATGTCGGCCGGTAGTTGCCTTACTTGTCGACTGACATCGCTGGATGCATTCTTCTTCCATTTTAGGTTGACAATATCTACAGACACAGTACTCACCAGACAATAACTCATCACATAGCCCTTGAACTACGTTTCCCTCATACCTTTTACCTTCTCCTGTCATGGGCAAAGTGTCAAGCTGGTTTAGGGATTCTACCTCACCCATATCTGGGTCCATTATTACACTGTCAGAACTCCGCTCCGATCGCTCTAGAATGTGGCAGCCACCGAGTATCTTGGGATGAAGAAAAGAACACAGAAAGAAGACAAAGAAATATATGCATAACTGTGAACCTGTTGCTTGGAGTCCTTCCATCATCTCTACCCAGGAGACTTTTATTTTGCTCTGCTCTGGGACCTTTGTTCGCTCAGGTTGCTCGACCTTGGCTGCTTCTCAGTGTTCCCGAAACAATGCTTCTAGCGACACTTCTTCTCTCTCGCTCTCTGCACACTGGGACTCTGGGTTACTGGCTTTCTTGCAGTGGGACGAATGTATCCAAGTCTCTCTCTCTGCGATTTTAATTGATGTAGTGCTGGTCAACAAAACTTGGTACGGTCCTTCCCAACGGTCTACCAAACAACCTGAGCGTAAAAAATTTCGGATCATAACAAAGTCTCCTGGTTTAAGATTATGACAATTCTCTGTAGGCATATCAGGGTTCAGTAACTTCAGCTGCTTTTGTTGCTCCCTTAGCTGTTTGTTTAGCTTTAGGATATACTGTACAGTTAGCTCATTGTTACATTTGAGATCATCCTGTGGGTCTATCATGATGTGTGGCTGCCGACCAAACAATATCTCGAAGGGGGACAAGTTGAGCGGAGTCCTGGGAGTGGTCCTAATGCTATACAGCACAATAGGCAATGCCTCTGGCCATAACAACCCTGTTTCAGCCATAACTTTACCCAATTTGTTCTTAATAGTACCATTCATTCTCTCAACTTTGGCGCTCGCCTGGGGACGATATGGAGTATGAAGTTTACTATTAATCCCCAGGAGTTTACACATGATTTGGAAGACCTCTCCTGTGAAATGAGTGCCTCTGTCACTCTCAATGACCTTTGGGATACCATACCTACAGACAAACTCCTGACATATTTTCTTTGCTGTAAAGGTAGCAGTGTTGGAGGCAGCGGGGAAAGCCTCCACCCAGCTGGAAAACATGTCAACACAAACTAATACATATTTCAAATTTCTACAGGGTGGTAACTGTATGAAGTCGATTTGTATTGCCTGGAAAGGGCCTTCTGTAGGAGGGATGTGGGATGGCTCTGTTGGGATGGCTTTTCCAACGTTCTTCCTCAAACAGGTGAGGCATGACATTGCCACTCTACCTGCTTGAGAAGCGAACCCTGGTGCACACCAGTAGGCCTTTACCAGCTTGCACATACCTTCCTTCCCAAGATGTGTCAGCCCATGGGCCGCCTCGGCTAGACTAGGAAGGTATGCTCTGGGGGCCACTGGTTTCCCGTGTCCATCTCTCCAAAGTCCGGTAGACTCTTGGCCACATCCCTTCGACTTCCATACTGCTCTTTCCTGTGGGGAACACAAATTCTGCATGTCTATCAGTTTGGATGTGGATACCATGTTCAGTGTACAAAGGTTGGTGGGATGGGTGAAAATATTTACAGGGCATGCGGCCCTTTTCGCTGCCTCATCAGCGCGGCTGTTACCAAGTGACACCGGGTCCTTCTCTGATGTGTGAGCTTTGCACTTGATAACAGCCACTCTGTCTGGAAGCTGAATAGCTCCCAGAAGTCTCCTAATATATGTCGCATGCGCCACTGGTGTGCCAGCCGCCGTCATGAAATTTCGGAGGCGCCATAGGGCTCCAAAATCATGGACTACTCCGAAAGCATATCTGGAGTCGGTATATATGTTGACTGATTTTCCTTGGGCCAGTTCACATGCTCTGGTCAGTGCCACCAGTTCCGCTACTTGTGCTGAGTGAGGTGGTCCCAAGGGTTCAGCTTCCACAATACCTTCTCCATCTACTACTGCGTAGCCTGTGCACAGCTCTCCCGTGTCCGTCTGTCTATGACAGCTACCATCTGTGAATAAGGTTATGTCTACCTCACTTAATGGGCTGTCGCTTATGTCAGGACGTGCTGTGAAGGTCTGATTCAGGTAGGTCATGCAATCATGTTTGTCCTCACCCTCACTAAACTCTGCTTTACCATATTCAGCAACATTCCCATCACCCTCCACCCTTTGTGCCTTGGAGGGCACATGAGGAAGGAATGTGGCTGGGTTTAGTGTGTTGCATCTTTTAATGGTAATATTTACTGGGGCCATCAGCGCCAGTTCCCACTTAGTGAACCGTGCTGAGGACACATGACGTGTTTGGGCAGAATTTAGGAGGGCAGAGACAGCATGGGGAGCATGAACAGTTAAATCGTGTCCCAACACTACGTCCTCACTCTTACTAACTAGTTGTGCTATTGCAGCCACACTTCGTAAGCAAGTTGGGAGTGAGCGTGCTACTGTGTCCAGCTGGCCACTGTAGTACGCTATTGGTCGGTTGGCATCACCATGTTTTTGTACAAGTACTCCTGCCGCACACCCACCTGATTCAGTTCCGTACAGTTCAAAGGGTTTCCCATAATCTGGCATTCCCAGTGCTGGGGCCTTTGTTAGGCTCACCTTTAGTTCCTCGAAAGCCAGCTCAGATTCCTCAGTATGAGAGACCCGATCTGGCTTAGTTGAGGAAACCATCTCTTGTAGTGGTAATGCCAGAATAGAGAATCCTGGGATCCAATTGCGACAGTATCCACACATGCCTAGGAACGTACGGATCTGATGCTGGGTCTGTGGCAGTACCATGTTCTGAATCGCTTGGATTCTGTCGTCGGTGAGGTGTCTCAGCCCTTGGGTAAGGCAGTGGCCCAGATACTTAACCCTGGTCTGGCATAATTGCAGCTTATCCTTTGATACTTTATGTCCTGTCTCTGAGAGATGCATCAGCAGCTGTCTAGTGTCATCCACTGATGACTCCAGTGACTCAGAACACAACAATAAGTCATCAACATATTGTATCAGTATCGAACCACTCATGGGTTGAAAGGATTGTAAACAATCATGCAAGGCCTGGGAGAAGATGCTGGGGCTGTCTATGAATCCTTGGGGGAGTCGTGTCCAGGTATACTGTACTCCTCTGTAAGTAAAGGCGAACAGATACTGGCTGTCAGGGTGCAAAGGGACGGAGAAGAACGCTGAACACAAATCAATGACTGTGAAATGAGTACAGTGAGGTGGGATTTGCATTAGGATGACAGCTGGGTTTGGCACTACGGGGAATTGGCTCTCAACTACTTTGTTTACCCCTCTTAAATCCTGCACAAGTCTGTAGCCTCTCCCCCCGCTCTTTTTCACAGGGAAGATGGGACTATTGGCCGTGCTGGAAGTTCTAACTAGGATTTCCTGTTGGAGCAATCGTTGGATCACTGGGAATACTCCTAGCTCAACTTCAGGTTTTAAAGGGTATTGCGGTATTTTTGGGGCTATCCTGCCTTCTTTTAAGCGGATCTCTACTGGAGCTACATTTGCCATCAGCCCAGCATCCTGTCCATCTTTAGTCCAAAGGGAACTCGGTATTTGTGCTGTAATTTCAGCTACCCTAGATGGATTTGATTCTACAACAGTGGAATACAACATTAGCCTCTGAGGACTGTCCAGCATATCTTGCACTTCTTGTGTAAGATTTTTAGGAGTGTCTAGAAATACCCCATCGGGGGTGCAATAGATGACACATCCCATTTTGCATAGTAAATCTCTACCCAGGAGGTTAGTCGGGGCCGCTGCAGCCAACAGGAAAGAATGTTTGGTATGCAAAGGCCCGATTGTAACCTCCGCTGGTTTCGTCAGTGGGTAATGTTGTATTTTTCCTGTTACCCCAATTGCCGCTACTGATTGGTTAGTGAAACCCAAGTGAAGAGGAGTGTTGAGAACAGATCTGGCCGCCCCTGTATCAACCAAAAAGGTTTGCCTTACTCCAGCTATATCAACCTTCACCTGAGGTTCCTCTCTAAGGTGTTGAGTTAATCTAACTGGCTGTAGGATACAGGTATGACCTGTTTCCTATTGTCTGACCTGGGTTGCCCTTAGCACAGTGTCAGCCATCAGATGGGGAGGAGGCATGTTGCGTGACCTGTCTGTCTCCTCCCATTGTCTAGGGGCTGGGTATCTCCGTGTCTCACCTTTGTGAGATTCCCATTCTCGCTTATGTGTCTGATAACTCCTGTGGTTTCCTAACCTACAATGAGCTGCAATGTGTCCCTCCTTATTGCAGTTGTAACAGATAATTGGCTTTCTACCTGTGTCCCTGGTGTTTCGTTGGTATGCAGCTTTGTTTGGGGCATTAGTAAGGGCTTGGATGCTAACCATCATCAGTTTGTCAGTTTGCAGTTCTCTGCGTTTCTTGATGTTACGGTCGTGGTCTACAGCAGATTCCCGTAGGGCATCCACTGTCATTCCACGCCAATTTGGAAAAGAAGTTTGGACTCTGGCTCTCAGGTTTTCGCTAAGCCCTTCCACCAGCACAGAGACAATCAGCTCCCTCAGGTGGGGGTCGTCCTTAGGCTCGGAGACACCAGTGTACTTTGATACCGCCATCAGACCCCGGCTGAAATATTCGCTAGCTACTTCACCATCTTTTTGTTTGATAGTGAATATCTTGCTATATTCCACTGCTGCAGGAAAATACACTCCCAACTGTAAGTTAATCAGGCGTATATTCTCCTGGTTGATCTCATCATTTATCTCCTTGTCCACTTTCAATCCACTATCCTGAATGAATTTCGGGATGTCAATGTGAGTGGGGAGACAGGCCCTCAACATGATTCTCCAATCCTTGTTGGTGGGCTCATCAGAGTTTCCTAGATCCCTTACAAATTTCCGTCACGATGCCAGATCTTTCCTTGGGTCAGGGAAATCTGTAATGATGGACCGCAGCTCTAACCGTGTCCATGGGTTTAGCATGGTCATCTTTCTGGTAGGTATCACACCCTCTCTGTCTGCCTTACCATAGGGAACCTCCAGTGTGCGCATAGGATATGTTTGTACCACATTCGCATTACTGGGACCTGCTTGGGAGTCATTTGTGTCTGTGCTGTGTGGTGCATCATTACCTGAGTCCAATACTATGCTGTTGGCATCAGCCGTCTCCTCCTCCTGTGCTGGGGCCTCAACAGCGGGTTGAGCTTTTCCCTCAATCATATTAATTGCATGAGAGACGGCCAGTGCCAACAGCTGCTCGTTTTCCTCTCGGGTTTCCTTGTAAGGGGATAAGACAGGGTACAGGTTAGCAACGGATACATTATTACTTATACCTTTCTTATGAGTCATTATCCCCTTCGGCACATATGGGGGTGGGGGAGCTGATTCTATTATGGCAGCGGTTGCATTTATATTTTGGCTGATTGTGTCAGGTATTGCCAGACCTCTGCTTCCCCATTGTTCCTGTCCTTCCTTCTGCCACAATTTAAGAATATCTATATGCTTCACTCTCTCCTTACGACTGGAGAGTAGGCATATTTCATCTTTTACTGCCGATAAGATTTCCGGATCGAAGTTACCAACACTGGGAAATTCTAACTTGCTGCCTTGTGTCATTTTTCTCCATTTATTTTGGTAAACAACTGCGAGTTCACCGTGCTTCCTGCACATAATAAAAACAGCCGATCCTTTTGGCCGGCTTGCTTCCTCCCTAACATGCACGTTATCACAGCGTGACCCGTTATTACCCATAATTACAGGTATAAACGTTCACAGCTTAATAGATATCGGTGGGTTATTACTTATCTGAGAGCTCCCCAACCACTCACTTCTCCACACAGCGACACTATTCCGCAATCAAGCGTGAAGCCCACAATGCGAGGTAATGTACTCAATCACCAAGTCTTTCAACTAGCAGCGAACTTCTAGCCAACTTGCTTGGTGCGGCACAATTTTTCCAGGGTATAACAAACTTGTTTTCCTATACCCCCAAAAATTGGATTTCTAAAGTAGCTAATCGGAAACAAGTGCGTTCCGATGTATCTTCTTGTACCCTCCTAGCGGAATCAATTCCACTGAAGGGGCAGTTCCTATGGGCACGTCGTCACGTGAACCCTGTCCTACCTGGACTGTCCTACACTGGACTACACTGCGCTTGAGTCGTGTCGTCACACACCCGTTCGCCTCAGTTATTTTTCACACTGGGCGCTGGTTACACCTTGGTCTTATGCATATATTTGAAATATTTCTGTACAGAAAATCTTCCCAGGCTGATAGCTTTTCACTAGATACTTATGCAGGTATAAATCCCTTATAATACGCTATAGGAATCTATTAAAATAATGCTTGAGTTGCTTGCTTAATGAGAAAATGAACAAAAAGAAAAAAACTTATTTTCTCTTTATTTAATCACCACCTTATCCACAGTATATTGCTATACTGTTTAAATAAAGCTAGTGGTTTAATACTGTTCACCTTTGAGTTCCTATGTGTGCTGCATGTGCAGTACCAATGAACAGCCACGTGTGTACATGCGCTGTTCACAGGCCGCCGGTGAATCGGCCACCCACGTGTTCTATAGTGTATTTGCAAGGTTGCGCTCGGGTTTCGCTATATGCAGTAATTGCCTCTAAATGTGGAATAAAACCCTTAACTCCGTCCGAAAGTTACGTATCAAGATGCGAAATAAATCCCGCACTTAATCCGTAAATCACGTACAAAGATGCGAAAATTTCCCGATATGGGCACGTGCGCGCGCACCTTGCGTAATACACAATAGACGCTTTACGTTACTGCAAAAGGCCCAGGGCTTGTCGCCACGTGGCGGAGTCTCTGGTTTTGCAGTAACTAACAATAAAAGTTATAGTTTTGCACAGAGGGGATCCTCTATGTACTATAATAAACACAGACTCCACGTGTGCGAACCTTATCGCACGTGGTACATATACTGTAATAAACAAGCAACCCAAGACACTATACCCCGTTAAACTACTTGTGGCAGGCAGAAGTACAGTTTACTAAACACTTAGGTATGATATACTTTAAAACACGTGGCTTTCACTTATTGTACTCCGGGTTCAGCGCTAGCACTTCCCAAACCCCGCACCGCCGCGGACTCGGCCTATCCAGCAATGGAAACAAATAAATACTTCCACCCTTTTGCTGGTATAGGTCGGGTCGCACGCCTGGTACTGAGTTCTGGAATGTGGAGCGGACGGACGTGCCCCCAATTGTTAATGGCGATTAAATATGACCAGAGAGACAATAAGTGAAATGCGCAGGTTATGTAATAAGTCCGCAACCAACGTACCCTTTATACCTAACTACGTGCGTACAAAGCGTAGCGCAGCGTAGTGTACCTTTTATTGTGTTATGTACACAGAGAACCAGTACCTTAATCAGAGATTCCTTCGCAGTATTTTGTCTCTAATCTGTGAATATACCTTATCGGACAGTGTCCGTAATATACCTTATCGCTATTATGCGAATAAACAGACACGACCACTGTATAGAAATAAGGAGATAAGAACTCCGTAAAAAGGTTGTATTTAAGTCCCTAATGGACAAAAGGGGGTTACAGAAATAAGAATAAACAGGTATAACAAGTAATACAATATACTAACAATGAATACTAAACAGACTCTGCTAAGGGGAAAGAAAACAGATACAAGACACAATCAGCCAATTAATACAATAAGGATAAATACCGTTAATGCAACCGTTACCGTTCTCATCAAATATGCGAAGTGTAGTCCGGTCAGAGCTCACTATCGTTCAGGGATGAACTATAGTCCGGTGGTCAGGTCAGGGAAAGGTAGATGTGCCGAAGAGACTTTGGCTGCTCTGAGTCGCCTATCTTATAGGGTCAGAAAGGGGAGGTCAAAGGCCGTTCTCATTGGTCAGGGGTCGAATGTCAGGTCAGCTGTGATTGGGGGGTAAGCTGATACACCTGGTTTGGCTAGGTCCAGGGGAGTGAACTTTAAGAGTCCTTTGTTCGGTGGTTTCGGCGTCAGCAGTGATAAGAACTGGTTTCATCTGGATTTCTTTGTTACATTCTTTCAACAGAAACTGTCCCTGGATTATGGATTATGTCCATAACTATCGGGCAGTGTATATTGCGAAATATTCGCAATGACCGGAATACTTCGCATAATGAACTGAACGGAACGGTACTAAACACGATACAGATAGATGTATGCAGGGCTAACTAAGCTATGTGTGGCGTTCTAAACCTTTAACTATATTTTACTTAGTGTCAGTATGTATTTATGAATTTATGTGTGATAGTATGGCTACTCTTCTGGTCCACTTTGCCACGCATACACGGGTATGGAAACTTTATTTGCGCAACTCTGCGAACCAAAATGGCGGCCATACTATCCTAAAATGGCGTGTGTGTAACTCGACTTCCATAGTTGATACCACAGTGCTGACTCTGCTCATTAATAAGACATGGGTGCTGCCCTCCAACATTACATGCAGCACTCATCTCATGTCACAGTGCACTGCAGACTACCTAGACCCCATCCAGGAGGCCATGAGGCCACTCCAGTTTTCACCATACGGACTACAGATACTGTCACACCAACAGGGCCGGCAATAGGGGGGGGGTCAAGGGGGACATCTGACCCAGACCCCAAGGGTCAGGGGGCCCCAAGGATCAAGGCAGGGACGTAAGACTCAGAGGCACTAGAATCATTTGCCGCCGGGCTTCCAGCCCTGTAGCCGGGGACATCTGCTCCAGTGTCTCCCATCTCGTATTCTCCCTGTTGTGGTAGAGCGACTCAGTGCTCCGCTGAGTGCTCTGGTTTAACGTTTGTGTCTGCTTTGCGAGTGATACCCTGGCTGCTGAGATAGCAGGAAAACAGGGCAGTGTGCAGGGAGGGGGCGGAACGGCTGTCTGTCACTGTGCAGGGCCGGATTAAAAATGGGCCTGATGGAGCTGTATCTCCAGGCTCACTCTCGAAATAGGTCCAGGGCTTCCCAACGAGCGTGGCCCCGCGTTGCTAGCCCCCCGGGAACCGGAGATTTCGCCGGGCAAAGCTGGAATGTTTTCCCCATAGGATAACATGGGACCCGCTAATTCAGACCACCACCCAGTTCCAACGGCTGCCAGTTCCTCCTCCCGCATCACAGAAGCTCAAGGTTGATCTCAGTTGAACCCAAATCGCTGCGCCTTTAATCTGATACCAGGCTAGTCCATATGGGTTTATTGGTTCCAGTGATATTGCAGGTAAACAAATTTTTTCGTTTCTGAAATGTAATTTGTGGCTGTTCTTGTTGTTTGAGGGCTGATTTCTCTGGAACCAAACGGCCCAGTTTCACAGGACCGAAATCATTCGAAGCCCACGTAAAAGTTCTTCAATATAATACTGGTCTCATGTAAATGGATCAGTTGGTTCCGAATATATAGCCAGTTGTCTAAAGGAGGGGGTGGTGGTTATCTCTTCCCCTCACACCATAAAATGCAAGCTGGTGTAAAAGGGGCCAGCCAGGGAATACCCTGCATGATCCTGGGACGACATTCCCGGGTAAGTCCCTGCATTTTCTGGTGTGAAAGGGGTATTATTTCAAATAGACGGGACCTGCAGTGCTCTGAATACAGTGGGGCAGGCCCATTAGGTCAACATGGGCTAGGTCGACAGTCAAAAGGTCGACATTGGGTTTTTCACTGTTTTTTGAGCCAACATGTGCCGACAGGTGGTATTTCATGCACTACCATCCACTAGAGAGTGATGGGAGATTAAAATAGTGTGGCGAACCTAGCGAGGCACCATGCCCGAAGCATTGCGAGCGATGCGAGGGGCAGCAGTTCACTTCAAACTGTGTCCATGTCGACTGTGTCAACATTCGGGTAAAAAAACAGCGGAAAAACCCCATGTCAACCTTTTGACTGTTGACCTAGCCCATGCCGACCTAATGCTTGTGTCGACCTATTGACCTATCGATCTACACCCATGTCAACCTAGTTCCATGTCGACATTGACCCATGTCACCCTATATCCATGTGAACCTAATGGTGTTGACCTAATGCTTTTCGACCAACTTGCTGTAGACCAAATTATCCCAACCCGTGGAGCTGCACTGTCCCCACACGCACTGAACTTCAAACACCAATGCAGACAGTGCTTCCTACTCTGCAGCTGTTTTAACAGTAGCTCCGCAGGGCTGTCCATCAGGCTACATCCACATTGTGTCCTGCTCCCCCTAAAGTGCACAGTGTGGTGCGGACTGAACTTATGGAGAGCAGTCCGCTCCCCACTGTGCACTATAGGGGGAGCGGAACACAATGTGGATGTAGCCTGATGGACAGCCCTGCGGAGCTACTGTTAAAACAGGCGCAGAGTAGGAAGCACTGTCTGCATTATGTGGTCATAAGGGGGCCCCAGAGATAACAGTGTATGGGGCCCCAAGATTTCTGTTGCCAGCCCTGCACACCAAACAGGTTGCCACTGGTAGAACATTCCGTCATTATCAATTAGTTAAGCTCAGGGCTGGATTATATTTCAGAGTCACTACACTTCTAGCTCCCCTGCTGCTCTCCTCTGTGGCGGCCAGCTGCTGCAGAAGCATGAAGTTCCCTCCTGGCTCACAACCCCCTGTGATCGCATTAGCAGCAGGGACTGAAAAAGGGGCAGAGCTGTACAGGGTGGAGGGGGCAGGGGAACGTCCAGCATTTTATGAGCATTCCCATAAAAATGCTGGGCATTCCCTTGGAACACAAGCTGGCCAATGCCTGCTGGGGGCAGGCAGCTGAAGTCCACTTACGTCCAGGCGGCATTTCAGTGCTTGCCAAGCAGTGAATGACCGCTGCTTAGCAAACCTTGCTGAGTCAGGCCCTATGTGTGTTAGCGATGCTATGTTAGTGGACATTATGGGTACAATTTAATGGGATGCGATTTTAGTTTTTGGTGATATTTTCACCAAAAATGTCAATTCTCGCACTTTTTTCCAAAATTGCATCCTTAACGAGAGGCACATTTTTGCAGTGAAATCGCACATTCTGAAGTGGTGATATTTAGTAACGCTGGAACTCGCATCCAGATGTTTTCTCATTATAAAGTATACAATCGCATATTTAATGAGATGCGAATTCTGGAAAATGTGTCTAAAAGTCACCACACATGCAGACCAGGTTCTGACAGGCAGATTTGACAGAACCATGCACAGATCATTGAGATCTGTGCATGGTTCTGTCGTAAAAAATGTGTAAAAATCGCACATGTCCTCAAATTCGCTCATTTTCATGAGTAAAAAAATCGCACATTTCCATAACAAAAAAAATAACACGTTATCACACTTTTTGCCGCAAATTCGCATCTCATTAAATATGCGTATTCCGGGAAAAAAAATATTTTAAAAAGTGCGATAATGTGCAATTTTGGAAAATGACTAAAAATATCATCCCATTAAATGTCACCCTATGTGTGTAAGCCATGCTTTGCTACTATTGTGGGCATTGTGGGCCTTATTCTAGTTCACTCTTTCTGACAAAATCCTTCTTAGATGGAGAAACCATGTGCACTGCAGGGGGGCAGATGTAAAATATGCAGAAAGAATTAGATTTAGGTGAGTTATTTTGTGTCTGTGCAGGGTAAATACTGGCTGCTTTATTATTACACTGTAATATACTGTAGATCTCACTTTCAAGTAAAACCCCACCCAAATCTAATTCTCTCTGCACAAGTAACATCTGCCCCACCTGCAGTGAACATGGTTTTGTCCATCTAAGAAGGATTTTGTCAGAAAGAGCTAACTAGAATAAGGCCCATTGTGTGCAAGGGACGCTATTGCTGTGGGCATTATGTGTGTAACTAATGCTATTACTGTGGGCATTATGTGTGTAAGAAGTGTAGATACTAATGTGGATATTATGTATATAAGCATCGCTACTACTGTATAGCATAATGCGAATAAGGGGCAATACATGCTGTGTAATGTGAATAACATTGTGCTACTGTGTGGCGTAATTTTAAATGGTACTATTCTGTGGCTATGCCCCTTCCTTGTGGGACCACACATCTTTCATGTGTGCTGTCCCTTTGTAAACTATGAGTGTGCAAATGTATAGTTTACAGGTAGGTGCCGAATACCCTAGCACCAGCCCTGCACAGGAGGATGCCAGCAATTTTACTTGTGGGGGCCCCCACAAATTCATTGCCCCTAGACCCCCACCAGCCTTCATCCAGCCCTGATTAAGCTACAATGCATTCTTCACTAAACACAAAGCTTAATAGTGTGTACACACGGTACAATATGCCTCCCGATGTTGACGATATAGTCGGCATCGCAAGCAAATCGCAAGGGTTTTAACCCTTACGATCTGCTTGCGATCCCGATGCGCATTCACGTATCGCAAGGCAGATAGTCTTGGCTGCCTTGACTATATAGTGCAGATCTGCACTATATAGTCAAAATTGTGCCACTGCATGCATGCCGTGCTATGCGAGTCCCGATACGATCTGATCATATCAGGACTCGCATAGCATGGCATATCTATCGTGTGTACACACCATTTGCTATCTACCACCTCCACAGTTGTCACCAGTGTAGTCCTTTTTGCACACATGAACATTTAAATCATTTTTCCCTGCTAAACAAAATAGTATATTTGGATTTTTGTACAGCATTAGATGCAGGACTACAGATATCCTGCGTTCAGCATTGGATGTCCAAACCAACCTGCAGCAAATACAGTAAATGGCTAGTCAGTGGCAAATTCTGATCCACCAGTTAAAAAAAATGGGGCCATAGCATAAATGCCACAGTGCCTAAAAGTTCACAGTGGGTAATGCTGTGTTTCTGCATTTACATTTGTATATTGTATACAATCAGGTGGGTATCATTGTTTAGAATTTATATCATCTGTATTATACATCTTGCATGAGGTGATTTTAGGACCCAATCACAGATTTAATACTGTACTGAGGGTAAAAATGAAATGACAAGAGAAAGTTCACAAGCAAGCACATTTTTTGTTTGAATACATTACAAGACTGCTGGTTTTCAAGGAGGTGTTACAAAAATAATTTGGTTAACCCTTTAATGGCCAGGAGTTTTGAACAAAATGTACCTTGTAATGACCATCCATTTTCCATTTTTCCCACTGCATAAATTAATAATTAATTTTTTTTTTTTTAATTGACAATGTACCCAAATTAAATCTATTACATATTTTTTGCTAAGTGATGAAAAAATAGAATCATGCGAGTGGGTGTATGCTTGATGGGTTTATGGATGATCTGTGCAGAGCCAGGTCTTCCTCTCCTCATCCTCCTGGCTGCTCTGCAAACACCTCAATGCTGTGGGGTGATTGGTTGGTGTCCTTGTCCCTGCTAGAGAGCTCTTAGCACACATCCCCCAAAAAACTCTATGAAAGAGGGAGTGTGTCGCGGGCATGTGTAATGTAAACATAGCCACCAGAGGTTGTGCTGGCCTATACAGCACGGTGAAACAGGAGAACTGCTGAATCTTCCCCAGGTGTGGCCTCTGGCCTTGTGATTATTCCCACACACAATGGCCCGGGTTTCGGTTTGCTCGTAATGTGCCAAATTCGCAACAGGGACCTATTTTGCGGATCTGCGCATGCGTATCAGCAAATATACACATGTGCAGGCCCACAGTGAAAACGCCTTTGGCGAGTATTACACTCACCGAGACGTTTGCACACAGCGGTGCGGACAGTGGTCATGCAGGGTGCTGAAGCATGGGGATGGCCAGCATTTCCTATGCGTTAATACAAAAATGGTTGGTGCGCCAAAAAAACACTGGGTGTCCACATATGAGCACAGGCATGCCAAAGTCTGCTCATGGTGGGCGACTGACGTCACAGGACATCAGCTGCCTTCCCTGTCTGTATCCAGGCACTCACACATAATTGTTAGTCTAGGCCAGGGCTGGGCAACACCGGCCCTCCAGATGTTAATGAACTACACATCCCAGGATGCTTTGCATTAGTTTTGCTTTGTGGCCATGCTGAAACTGATGCAAGGCATGCTGGGATGTGTAGTTCATCAACATCTGGAGGGCCGGTGTTGCCCAGCCCTGGTCTAGGCTGACTTGTATTTGCAAACTGGTGGCACAGACACACACATGTGAATACATGTGTGAGTGTACACATCCATTTGCATGCAGATGTGGCATTATGTTGGTGGAGGGGGAGGGCCAGCGTTTATCTGCTCGCTAAGCAATGAAATTGTGCTGCTGTCATTGTGAATCAGGCACAATGTTTGTTTGCCCTGCCTGCTCTATATTTGTTCTGCTTCTGATCATTACACAGGTTGTGGGTGTTTAGGACATGACAAATGTTTACCTGCATTCCAATTAAATCAATAACTATTTTGCTGGGTGGCAAACATCACTGACCCATGAAAGGATTCTGGTCCTTAAAGGTGGCTTTAGGTACAAAATGGATGATAATGTATATTAAAAGGTATGAGTGACCATCATGCATATGAAGTCTATCATTTTAGACATTGCTAGGCCACTCTCTAAGGCAGGCATGTCCAAACTGTGGCCCTCCAGCTCTTGTGAAACTACACATCCCAGCATGCCTTGCCCTAGTTTTAGCATTCCCTATTAGCAAAATGTGACAAGGCATGATGGGGCTTGTAGTTTCACAACAGCTGGAGGGCCCTAGTTTGGACATGCCTGCTCTAAGGGGACTACAGTTTGTACTAGCCTTGGAGAGAGATACAGTTGATGGAGATAAAATAGAGATAAAATACCAAACTACCAGCTCCTAACTATCATTTTTCAAACACAGCATGTAGCATTGCTGTAATTTTCTTTTCTTCCCTATACTCTTCCTTATACCTTCAGTATGCTTTTAGACAATTATCCATGTTCTATAAGTAGAGTAACTTAATCATATGTGTATTTGTGTACACAAAAAAAGGTAGAATGATGTATACAAATATACGTAAATGTCACAAATAGTAAAGATGTACAGTATTAAATACAGCCAGGAAAATATTACCGTAACTTATGAACTGGTCTTGCCAATTCTACAGATACAGAAAAAACATATCTGAAGAAATCTAAATAGTACCAACAATCAATTGTTAATAATTTTGCACTAAAGCTAGCTACCCTAGTTGATAATATGAATGATTTTGCTGACTCTCACAGGTCGGAATGACAAAATGTTCAATGATAAAGTGTGTATGCAGTATGTCGCTGAGGGTATGCGCTCTGTACATGTGGCATGATGTTTGTTCTTTGGCAAATATATGTGAATTTAAAAATGTTCCTGTGTTCACCAAATCAGGAAACATTGACCTTAGAAAATCATATTTAGTGTACACACGGCGCGGTTCTCACTAACTTTCTATAAAATTTTGACTATATAGTCAAAATCGAATCAAAATCAAACTGTTTTCAGCCGCATTCAATACTGATTTAATCACGATGCATGCTCCTGTTTAGTGGTAATCTAACAGAAAAATAGACTGTGCAGGCAAGTCTATATAGTACAGAGCTGTACTATCCAGTCAAAATCAAATGCGGTTTGCTTGCCGTGACTCTGAAAGCTTTCTAAAGCATACTTCTGCTTCATTGGGATTGTGGTGCACCAGCTGTGATATAATACATCTACATATATTAGATAGTCAATGGGTCATCACCATATGGTTGACATACAAAAAGTCAACAGTGTCAACTGTGTCTAAGGATGACAGGGTTAAAAGGTCAACATGAAAATGGTCAACACAAAAAGGTAAAAAGATGTTTTTTCATATTTTGGACAATGTGCCAATTTCACAGTCTGTAGTGCTTGACACAGATTACTATTCTCAGTCATAATCCACGTGGATGGTAAATGAAGCAATAGCTGATTAAAAAAGTGTCACCAGTTTACTTTTGTACCTGTTGACAGCACAGTGGACATTTTACCTCTTGACCCTTTGGCCATGTCGACCATATGATCACTATCATTGGTGCAGAGAGAGGAGGGGTACTCTTTACCAGTGATGCTGAGTGATACTAATTACCCGAGCCCAGATCTGATGGAGGTGCACAGTGGGGCCCCTGTTACCTGGCAGCAGCTCTGGGCTGTAGTGTAGCCAGGTAGATGCTTAAAGTGCAATTTTTTTTCTGTATTTTAGTCTATGGTTGCATGACCATGTCTCCTGCGATTAAACCATGCCCTCAGAAAAGTACCTGGGCCCGGTCATGCTCTCTACTGCCCTCGTCTTTACCCGGGCCCAGGTCTGATGGAGGGTAAAGACTTTCCCATTGAAAGCAGCCGGGCATTGGGAGAGAGGACAGGCTGTCACTGTAGCACAGCCTCTCTCTCCAGCTCAGCAAATGCTGTTCATCGCTGTGTGCTGAGCTGAGCAGAGAGTTAGCTGCAGGCTGTCCTCTCTCCCTATGGTGGTGTGCAATCCAGACCGCACCCTCACCAGCACCTGCCCAGACTGTTGTTTTTTTTATCAAAGGGGCTTGGCCACACCTTTCCTGGTGGCCAAGCCCCCTCCAGTCACACACTGCTTTGTTTTATTGAGGCCCAGCCGACCTGTCGGCGCCCTTGGTCACTATGCATACAGTTGTACTCTGCATCAGCCTATAAGTTTACAAAGGATTACCTTTTTCTATTATGTAATTCTCAATGAAATTTTATTTAATACGTACATTTATTATAATACATATCTGAAAAATGTCAAACTGTTACCAATAATCCAGTTGAATAAAATAATAATAGCTAATTACAGTGAATTAGGACTTTTAATGAGAGCACAAATAGAAAAAAATAGAAATAAGCCAGTGATTAGGTTTTCAAAGTTTATCTAGGTACATTCCTCTGGTTTGATGCACTTTTTATTTGTATATCCTAATTATCTCTATGTGTTTTCGGCTTTCCCCAAGCTGAATGTGTGTGCACTGATCTGCTTTCAATTGCTTTGTGACACAGCAATGGCCCCAGTCCCCTTGTAATAACAGGTATTTTCTCAGCAGTGCTTGGTAGTTAGCGTACATATGCCAAATTTTGTTTTCTATTATCAAGAGCCTGTGGTTTTAAAAAAACCCTTGCAGCCATCCAATATGCTATACTTTATATTCATGGGAAATTCTGTTTTTTTTAGTAGCTGTAGCTCAATAAGGGATGCGGTCTTTTGTTTTTTCAACTTGTTAAGCAGCAAAATGTATGTTAAGAAAAAAGCAATGTACCATGTGCAAATAATAAAAATCTCTCCACACTTTTCAGGCAACTTTTAGATTTAAATCTGCCTAAGTTCTGTAATGACATGTTAGGTTAGATGCAGTGGTGTATGTTTGTCCCAGTTGCCCGGAGGTAGGATAAATATTTGTGCCCCCCCAACACACACACACAAACACACACACACACACACACACACACACCACCTTATACAAATATGTGTATGCATGTACTGTATGTATGTTATGGAAATTATGTTTAAAATAAAGAGAGTGTGACATCTATGTCCTGCTAGGAGGGGGAGTAAGCCACAGAAGCAATATCAACAGCTTTCATTTAACAGATTCAAACTTGTAAGGGAGGAGAGGTGCCCCCTTGGGAGCAGGAGCCCGGCAGCAGATGACTCCATTGCCATTGCCTCCCAGAGTTACGCCTCTGGCTAGGTATACACATGACCAAACTAAATACTTTTGTGGCCTAATTCATGTTTGTACGCAATGCCCATTTATCTCGCAATGGCGAGATTATCACCAGACTGTGCTTCAATCGCAGTGTGAATGTGCTTTCCAAATGCCACAGCATGTCAACCATGCTACAGCTATGAGCAACATAGCAAGACCTATTCGGTGCCTGCACAGACCCTTAAACGTTGTACATGTACTCAAACCATCGGGTTTGAGTGCAAATATGAATTACAGTACTGTAAGCCCTATGTGTGGAACGACTTAACTTTGGTGATACCATTTATATAAAGTAGTATATTAGTGTTTGTGACTGTGTTTTATATGTTGTCTGTGTTATTTATGGTAACATAGTAACATAGTAATTTAGGTTGAAAAAAAACGTTAGTTCATCGAGTTTACCCTTTCTAATTTTTTTTCACCCTAGCAAATAACTATAATATTCCTTTTGTGTCCATAAATGCATCCAGTTTTTTTTTTTAACTCATTTATTGTGTTTGCTGTTACAACATTTTCTGGCAAAACTTTCCACAACTTAACTGCTCTCACAGTGAAGAAACCTCTTCTTAATGTGCATGCCCACATGTCCTAAGTACAGCCCTGTTACTGAATAAGTCATCTCCAAGCTCCTTATGATTTCCCTTCCTGTACATATTCAGCCTGGATAGCCTATCTTTATATTCTGTCAACTCTAGACCCCTTATTAATTTAGTTGCCCTTTTCTGAACCAATTCAAGTTCATTTATATCTTTTTTTAAGGTGAGGTGACCAGAACTGAACACAGTACTCTAAATGAGGCCTTACCAATGATTTTGTACTATCACGTTGGCGTCTCTTGATTCCATTCCCCTTTTAATGCATGCCAAGGTTCTGTTTGCCTTTGCCACCGCACTTGAGCAGTGTGCACTATTACTCATTCTATCATTTATAACAATGCCTAAATCCCTTTCCACTGCAGATCTCCCAATACTGACCTCATTTAACTTGTAACTAGCGTGAGTATTTTTGCTCCCAAAATGAATTACTTTGCATTTAAACTGCATCTTCCACCTTGCTGTACACATTGCAAGTTTAACCAAGTCGTTTTGCAGTACTTCCATGTCCCCTTCTGAGTTAATTACCTTGCTCAGTTTTTTGTCATTTGCAAATATTGCAATATTAATTTGCAGGTCATCGCCTATATCATTAATTAATATATTAAACAAGGTGGGGCCCAATACTGAACCCTGTGGGACACCACTTTCTACCTATCTCCAGTTTGAAAATTTCCCATTAACCACTACCGATCATCTAACCAATTATTTATCAAAGTACAATTTTTTTCCCCATCCCTATTTTACCTACTTTCCATAACAGTCTCCTACGTGGTACCGTGTCAAATGCCTTTGCAAAATCAAGAAGGATTACATCCACTGGTTTCCCTAAATCCACATTCCTACTGACCTCTTCGTAGAAATTAATTAGGTTTGTCTGGCATGATTTATTTTTAATGAACCCATGCTGTGCTTTACATCTCTGATTATTCTCTCCAGTATTTTTCCTACAATAGATGTTAGGCTGACCGGTCTATAATTTGCAGGGTTTGTTTTACTCCCGTTTTTCAGTATAGGTACTACATTTGCTATATGCCAGTCTCTCTGAACCATCCCTGAATTCACTGATTCCTTGAAGATTAGGTATAATGGCAGTACTAAGACAGAGCTTAGTTCTTTTAGTACCCTTGGATGAATTTCATCTGGTCCAGGAGATTTGTTTACATTTAGACCTAGCAATCTGTTTTTAACCATTTCCTCACTCAAACATAAACCTGGGTGGCTTTGTAGCGCTGTGCTACCCTCTTGGTGAAAAACATCTGTAGTATCCTCTCTTGTAAATACTGATGCAAAGAATTCATTGAATATCTCTGCCTTTTCCTCATCTTCAATTTTTGGGATACCGCTCTTGTTTTTCAGTGGGCCAATATTCATCTTCCTAAGATGCTTCTCATTTATGTAGCTGTACAATTTTTGGGGGATTTGCTTTGCTATCTGCCACTATTATCCTTTCCGTCTTTATTTTAGCTATTTTGATAATATGTTTACATTTCTTGTTACATTCCTTATATGTACCTATAGTAAATCAAACAATACAGAACCTACTTAGCGAGTTCTGTGTTTACTCCTGCATCTAGACCTCATAAGCGAACTACATCAACAATACATGGAAATTAAAAATTCCAAATTCCAGTGTGGCGGTGAAATTGGGAAATACAAAAGCGCTAATGATGATACAAACAATTCTATTGTATGGATCCATTTAAATGGATGACTGTCAAACTGACGAATACCCTAGAGTGCTTATTTGTAGTATTGAGTCATTGGAAATATGGTTTACAACTAAATTCAATCAATATACAGAGAACAGCACACAAAGCTGACTTTGTCAAGCTGAACAGAGTATTTGCAATTTATATCACTGACTAGTTACCAGCCCATCAAAATGACGGAACAACACAATAGTAATGTCAGCACTGACCGCTCTGCATGCCCGAATGGTGCAAAAATTCAATTGCTCATTCTGGTGGCCGTTGGGGTGCAAAATACTTGAGTGTTTGTCTTTTATTATTTGTGATAATTAGAATATTGTCACCATATAATAATATAATCTAGTCTCTGAAGCTAGCTATAATATAAATATTTATTTACTTCTGATTTTCTGCTTAATATTAGATTATATGTCTGACATTTGCATTAACATGCTGATTTGATATTATTTAATATGCATGTTTTTGTTCATTCATATCTGCACATTTGAAGGATCAGTAGACGTTCCCTTGTGCAGCCTGATACACTATATCAAACAACCACTTCTGCGTCCTTTCTCTCGTCTCCACTGTATTATGTTCAGATCTGTATTATGTTCATTTCACCCTGTTGTAACTGTTCTAATAAAAAATAATTAGTCACAGTTACTAGTGGCTGTCATGTTACAAGTTAGCTACTCAAGATGAAAAGTAATTAGTTACCGTTGCAGTTCCTTTCCAGAGCTCTTAATTAAAAATCCGATTATCACTTTGTCATGTTTTTTTCTGCTTGAGGAGGTAAAAATATAAGCTGAATACTTTGCAAGCTGATACGGAGAAATTTAATTACCTTTCGAAATAAGCGGATCTGACAAGGACCTCGGAATGTTATCTGTCCATAGAGTTGTAGTGTAGAAAACTTCAATGTACACCCACGTAACAAGTATCTTACTGTATTGTTTTCTGTTTTTTACTTCTATTCAGCTGTATAACAGCACAATATTTTAAATGAATAAACCAGTGGCGTAGCTACGTTTTGGGCGCCCCCCCCCCCGCCGCCGCCCCGCCGAGCACCCCTACCCCGCCGCCCCGCTGAGCACCCCTACCCCGCCGCCCATGCAAACCCCCCCTCAATCCCCCACAGCCTTACCTGTCGTGCTGGTCCCGGCGGCTCCGTTCTTCTGCTGAGGACCACCAGAAAATGGCCGCCCCCATACAGCAGACAGTTTCAGAGAACTGTGTGCTATATGGGGGTGGCCATTTTGTGGTGGTCCTCAGCAGAAGAACGTAGCCGCCGGGACCAGCGCGATAGGTAAGTCTGCGGGGGATTGAGGGGGGGTTTAACTATAGCACCGCAGTCCCCAGCGCCCCCACATGCACAGCGCCTTCCCCCCCCCGCGGTGGCGGGGGCTGCGGTGCTATAGTTACGCCCCTGGAATAAACAAATACAGTATGTTATCACAAAAACATGTCATTAAAAGTTCATGACATTCCTGTTTATTGATAAGTGAAAAATATGTGTTTTGAGTTATAGTAGCATCTTTGAGTATATAGTAATAATTATTAGTGTAAGGTGTTCACACGATGCAATTTTGCTTGCGATTTGTTACCAATTCGATTGGGATTGAATCGATGGCAAGCAAAATGCTTTTGATTTGGAATGTATTGTACAGATCAGTACTATATAGTCTTGCCTGCACAGTCTATTTTACTGCTTGATTTACACTAAACGGGAGCACGCATCTGGATTGATTTGGCTTCAAATGAGGCTGAAAGCCGTTATGCTGTGCACACACGGGGGCGATAGGGGCTGAAATCGCTGGGAATATGGTCACTGAGCGACCATATTGCCAGTGATTAGAGTGTGCACCAGCGATAAATCGCCGGGTGCGCGCTCCCGTTTTCAGCCCCTGAATGGTTGCTGGTTGGAGGAGCATGCTCCTCCGACCAGCGACATCCCCTGCCTCTTCTCCCAGCAGTGTGACATTTTCATCTGCGACCATCTCTGGTCGCAGACGAAAACGGGACACTGAGCAATATATTGCTAGCAATATATTGCCATCGATCATATTGCCCCGTGTGTATGCACCTTATGATGTCCATTCAGTTTTGACTATATACTGTAGTTAAAATCGAACACAAAACCTAACCATGTGTACACAGAATGACTCTCCATGACATTTGAAGAACATATGGTTGTATATTATATAAAATAGTTATCCATAATTTTAGTGTGCAGCATAAATTAGAACACAAATCAAAATAGACAATGTAAAGGTTATATGTGAACCATTATTGCAGAGCTACACTGTACAATAAAAATGTAAACAGCAAAAACTGTATTTGCTGCAGTAAATATATAAGTATAAATCAGAGAAGCAACACTGTGCAATTTTGCTTGCAATTAATCCTGATTAGATTGGGATCAAATCGAATGGCAAGCAAAACGCATTTGATTTGGACTATGTAGTACCGATCTGTATATAGTCTTGCCGGCACAGTCTATTTTTGTACTTGATTTTGATGCCATGGGGCGCCGCATTGGGATCCATACATGCTGCACGGAGACGGACACAGCTCCCGGCACTTGCAAATAGAGCCCAAGAGGTGCATTCGGGAGTCAGCCAGGCTTCTCTGGTTAGTTTGTCTCCTGGCCGGGACTATTGCCACAAGTGAGAGACAGTGGAGATTGTTTAATCTCAGTTGGTAACTATTCCCACTGGGCTCTCCACCTTTATGTATTTGCATACACCATCATTAATACCTATATGGGAGAAAAAAGTGTGAATTAAGGTACTTTCTTCCCAGCACTGAAGGGACATTCCTGCAAATAGGAGGTTGAGCATAGAGCTCCATAAATTAATTAAATTGATGAGTGGATTGTGGATGCGATGTTTTATATATTTTATTTGTACATATTTGTATGTTATATTGAATCATATTATTAGCAATATATATGTTTATTAAATCTGTATTTGTTATTATAATTGGATTTGTGCTATCTTGTTAAGTTTATTTGTTCTAATGCGTGTACATGTGATGGATCATATTGCAGATTCAGATTCAGCTATTCACCTACAGTATGTAGGGGATTATGGTAAATTTAAATGTTTGATATTTCCATTTGTCTAGTCAAAAAAGTGTCCATAAATCAGATGGACACTTCTGTCCATCTGATTGGTGTTGCTTTTACTGCTGCTTCTTGGAAATAATATATTGATGTTAATAATGTAAGATCAAAATATGCCCACAACAGATGATGTTTGCTGTTTTTATTTATTTAAAAAAAAAATTAAAGCCCAAACCAAAACAGAACCTGAGGGTGGTTTTGCCAAAACAAATCTTAAACTAAAATGCATAGGTCTGCTAACATATTTTTTGTAATCTATCCTCCTTCTGCTATAGAGCCACCATAATCAGAAACGGCTTTAGTAGCAAAATGTTTCTGGTCAAAGCCTAGGCCAACTACAAATAGGGCCAAGGGACAATAAAGATAACACCCAAAAACCAGGGGAGCCCTCAACATCAGCGAACAACTTGAATTCTAAATTAGGAGCAGAAAACAAAATCTAGATACAGAGTCCACTAAAGTGGACAATAAAATTCAAAAAGCACAAAGAGGTCGTTATGAACATATGCCAATAGGTAAATAAATAATGTGGTCTCCAAACCAAGGCCTTCAAAGTAAAACCCTATCCATGGGTAAAATTCAGCACACCTGTTGTAAAGTGGACTTTCAAAATGAAAAAAAAACAAGATACCATCCTTCAATTTCAACACCTCGTTAGCAGGGTGGCAACAACCAGCCAAGGTTTCAATGTCGATACTTAGACTCCTGTCCATCATAGGTGTTGGGACCCCAAACTCCATACACAAAGCCCGCACATCCAAAAATTGTCCCAAAGCTGGGGGATACAGCTGGACCCATACACATGAAATGTTCAATGTAGTGTGCTGTTTTACATTTGTACCCACACAAATGCACTAATGTATAAAGGAGTTAAACCCATTGTATAAGGCAGACCAGCAGCTTGTTCCAACATGTTCGCACATAGAGGACGAATAAATACTTTTGCTAGAGAAGCATTTAACCAAGTGGATGATTATGAGGTGGCGGATCACAATTTAGATAGCGCTATGTATAAATTTGAAAAAGCTCTCATACAAGAGGGAAAAATATGGTGGGAAATTACATCTTTGGAGAAATATTGTAGAGAGAACATTATACCCCCGGGGGTTAAGAATAGATAACATCCCTTCATTTGAGAGTGAATCTATTGAATTTAAAAACAAATGCTTCAAAATTCTGGGCAATTGTTCAGTAAAACTCATGGAACTTACAATTTCCCAGAAAAAAAGAGGATATGTGTAAAATTGAGCAAAAGAGTAAAACATATAAAATGTTAGTCGGACCTTTTTCTAAATCCAGAGACTATAAAAACCTGGAGGAGACAATCTCCACTAAAGTAGAGAAAAATGAGAGAGACCTAATGGGCAAAAAACTGAAATATTTCTGGCGAGATATGAATGATTATAAAGAGGGGATTCAACATAGAATTACTAAGAAAGATAAATGTTATGTCACAACTGAAGGGCTGGATGAAGTCGTGTGGTGTGTAGCAACCGGAGACGGACCAGAGGAGGAAGGATTAAATCGTGCAGGTTTAATAATAGAATTCATAAATGGAACAATACACACTTGAATACTTTCTTTAAGTGGCAGTTAGTGGAAATAATAATTGAGCCAGCACGGCACTTTGAAAGAAGAAAAGTTCATTTAAATAATGACAGTTCAAGGCACTGAGGACGGCAGGCTGGGGTCTTGAAGAATGACAGGATCCGGAAAGAGAATGTACTTGATGGTATGAAGGATCCTTGAAGACTGAAAGAAGATGGATGATGACTGAAGAATGAAGAATTTGCTTGGAAGCAGAAGACTTGAAGAGCGAGGCCAGGGAGCTCAGGGATGCAGGCAGGAACCAGACTGTGGAGAGAACTGGCAGCGATGGGGTTAAGCAGAACCTGGATCAATCACAGAGCACTGGAAGCAAGGCACCAAGTCAGGAGAGGTGAGTCAGAGAGCCGGAGTCAGCTGGGAGCTGTGAACGTCTCTGGAGACTCTTTGTACTGACACTGAACAGGCCTAGGTAGATCCCCTATATCCCTAGAGGGCGGCTGCCATTGGCTGTCAGGTCAGTATGAGCGGAAACCTCAGACATGAGCCAATCTGCTATTTGCCCTTAACCAAGATGGCGGCGCTGGCCTCCCGGCGCCCCTACAGCACACACCGCTACACTTGCCGGCGTCCCACGCTGCCTGCTGCCCACAAGACTGCCGCTGCCTGCTGCCGCTGACCTGGAGACCACTACACGCTAGCCGACGGCGGGCACGGACGGGTGAGTAGTATGCCCGCCGTGCACCGCCGCGGCTGTGTGTGACAGTACCCCCCCCTTTCTGGGTGACCCCAGGGCACCTACGCACCTTGTGTGGATTCCTTTGAAAGAATTGTCTCACCAGACGGGGAGCATGGAGGTCTGCACGATCAACCCAGGAATTCTCTTCAGGACCGAATCCAAGCCACTCTACCAGATACTGAAGATGGGTATTGCGACAACGTGAGTCGATAATGCGCCTCACCTCGAACTCTGTCTCTCTCTCTGAGCCAATCTTGGGCGGCTTAGGCACCTTCTTCTGATATAAGTTCAATCTCAAAGGCTTCAGAAGAGACACATGGAAAGAATTCGATATCTTCAAGGAAGAAGGGAGCTGTAGTCTGTAGGCCACCGGATTAATCACTTGAGTGATTGGGTACGGCCCGATGAACTGGGGAGCCAGTTTCATGGAGGGTAACCGAAGGCGTATATGGCTGGTAGACAGCCATACTCGATCTCCAACCTTCAATTTAGGAGCCGCTCTTCTTTTTCTGTCCGCCATCCTTTTATATCGAGTGGATGCTTTGAGGAGAGCGGTATTAATGTCTGACCAGATTTTTGCAAACCGTTGTAGAGAAGAAGCAGCTGCAGGGACATCGGACAACGATAAATCTGAGAACTCTGGAGATCGGGGATGTTTGCCAAAGACAGTAAAAAAGGGAGTTGTGCCGGAGGATGAATGATAGGAATTGTTGTGGGCAAATTCCGCCCAAGGCAGAAGGTCTACCCAGTCGTCTTGAGAGGAAGAGATGAACAAACGAATGAAGGCTTCCATGTCCTGGTTGACACGTTCTGTCTGTCCATTGGTTTGTGGGTGGAAAGCAGTGGAGAACTTGAGCTTGACTTGTACAGCGGAACAGAGGGCCCTCCAAAACTTTGCGACGAACTGTACTCCACGGTCGGATATAAACTCTTTGGGCAACCCATGGAGTTTGAAGATGGTGGAAATGAAGAGCTGAGCCAAAACTGGAGCGGATGGGAGGCCTTTCAATGGGAAGAAGTGCACCATTTTAGAAAAACGGTCAACTACCACCCAGATTACCGTATGCCCTTGGGAGGGAGGAAGTTTGCAGATAAAGTCCATAGACAGGTGGGACCATGGTTCTGTTGGTATGGCTAGAGGTAGAAGAGGACCGGCAGGGGACGTTCTGGATGACTTATGCTGAGCGCATTTTACACAGGAGGCAACAAAGCTGGTTACATCGCGACGAATGGTAGGCCACCAGTATGAACGCAACAGGAACATTAAGGTCTTCTGTGCCCCCGTATGCCCTGCAAAACGGGAAGCGTGTGCCCAGGACAGCACTCTCTTGCGGAGATTGAGAGGAACGAAGGTCTTGCCTGGTGGGGGTGAAGGCTGGACTGTTACTTGAGCAAAGACCAGCGGGTCGAGGATTGGTCGAGGCGGAGTCTTAAGGTCTGCTGGGGTTTCAAAAGAGCGTGAAAGAGCATCGGCCTTGGCATTCATCGTCCCGGGTCTGAATCTGATTAGAAAATTGAAACGTTCGAAGAACATGGCCCAGCGGGCTTGACGAGCTTTAAGACATTGGGCGTGCTTGAGGAATGAGAGATTCTTATGGTCGGAATATACAGTGATTTTATGTCGTGCCCCCTCCAGGAGGTACCGCCACTCCTCCAATGCTGATTTGACTGCCAGTAACTCCTGCTCCCCAATGGGGTAATTCTTTTCCGCTGGAAGAAATTTCTTGGAGAAGAAGGCACATGGGTGAAGTTCCTGGTCCTCCCCTCTCTGCGACAAGATTGCCCCTACCCCTTCTGAGGATGCGTCCACCTCGAGAATAAAGGGTTAGTCTAGGTTTGGTTGGAGAAGGATTGGGGCGGAGATAAAAGCATTCTTTAGTTGCTGGAAGGCTTGAGAGGCCTCAGGTGACCACTGACTTGGATCTGACCCCTTACGGGTTAGAGCAGTAAGAGGTGCAGCAAGGGTGGAGAAGTTCCGGATGAAGCTACGATAATAATTTGAAAAGCCCAGGAACCTCTGGATGCCTTTGAGCGTGGTGGGGGCTGTCCAGTCTAAGATGGCTTTTACTTTTTCTGGATCCATCTCTATCCCAGTGCTGGAGAGGATGTGACCGAGGAATGGAATGGAAGTGACCTCAAAGACGCACTTGTCTAGCTTGCAGAATAGTTTATTTTGGCGAAGACGCCGCAGGACTTCAGATACCGTTTGGCGATGGAGATGGAGGTTAGACGAGAAGATGAGGATGTCATCGAGATACACCACAATGGAATGATACAGCAAATCTCGAAATATGTCATTTACAAATTGTTGGAAGACGGCTGGAGCATTGCAAAGACCAAATGGCATCACCAGGTATTCGTAGTGGCCGTCTCGGGTGTTGAAAGCCGTCTTCCACTCATCTCCAGAACGGATCCGGATCAAGTTGTACGCCCCTCTTAGATCCAGTTTAGTAAAAATAGAAGCCCCTCGGATCTTGTCAAAAAGTTCGGTGATAAGGGGTAAAGGATAGCGGTTCTTGATCGTGATATCAGTCAGACCCCTGTAGTCGATACACGGCCGGAGAGTTACATCTTTTTTTTTTACGAAGAAAAACCCTGCTCCGGCTGGCGAAGTAGATGGGCGAATGAACCCTTTATTCAAGTTCTCAAGAATGTAGTCAGACATAACCTTTGTCTCAGGTAGAGACAAGGAGTAGATGCGGCCCCTAGGTGGAAACTTCCCAGGCATCAACTCAATCGGACAGTCCCAGGGACGATGAGGCGGCAGGGTATCGGCACCTCCCTTGCTGAAGACGTCAGAAAAAGAAGAATATGGTGTGGGTATCGACAAGGGTGAAGCTGGTGAAGACGAAAGACTGGGGCCTCCCTCTTCTTGAGGATTAGTTTGATGGAGTGGAATGACACGAGGCATGCAAGTAGTTAGGCAGTTCGTACCCCAGGCTTTGATCTCCATACTGGACCAATAAATATGAGGATTGTGTTTAGCAAGCCATGGTAGGCCCAGGACTACCTGGTGTGACGACTGAGGAAGGACCAAAAACACTAGAGTCTCTTGATGTAAAGCACCCACGAGGACCATCACAGGATTGGTTTGAAGAGTGATTTGCCCACTGCTGATGCGACTCCCATCTACTGCAGTGAGGACCAAGGGATGGACCAAAGGTTGCACCGCCAAGGAATGTTGAAAGACGAAAGAAGAAGAAAGGAAGTTTCCAGCCGCTCCGGAATCTAGTAAGGCCTGAATCTTGATTTTCCCCTGAGGGCACACAAGGGTAACCGGAATGGTGGAAACAGTTGAGGAGGGAGATGAAAGCAGGACTCCTAACCTGACCTCCCTCGGGGAGGTTAGGAGCGGTCGTTTCCCGGACGCAGTGGACAGGAAGACAGCAGATGAGCGGAAGAACCGCAGTACATGCAAAGATTCTCTCGACGTCTACGGGATTTTTCTTCTAAGGAGAGCCGGGAGCGGTTGATCTGCATGGGTTCATCTGGTGGTGTAGTTGTGGAGGAACCTGGTCTAGGAACAGGAACAGCGTTGGTGGTGAAACAAGGGCGGAGACGATCGGAGCGATTTCTCTCTAGTTGACGCTCCTGCATCCGTAGATCTACTTTGTTGCACAAGGAGATGAGTTCAACCAAAGTAGCAGGAGAGTCACGGGTAGTTAATTCGTCCTTGATACGACCTGCCAGCCCATTCCAGAAGGCGGAGACGAGAGCCTCTTCGTTCCATTTTAATTCCGAAGCCAGAGTCTGGAACTGCACAACATATTGTCCCACTGAACGACTACCCTGGCAAATCCTCAGGATCTCAGTAGCGGCAGAAGACACTCTGCCAGGTTCGTCGAAGATGCGACGGAAAGAGGTAATGGAAGCTTCATAGTCATTGAGCAGGGGATCAGCGCGTTCCCAGAGAGGGGACACCCAGTCCAGAGCTGACCCTGCCAGGAGAGACACAATATATGCCACTTTTGCCTTGGAGGTAGGGAAGTGAGATGACTGTAAGGTGAAATGAACATCGCATTGGTTCAGAAACCCACGGCATCCCTTCGGTGAACCATCATATTTGCTGGGGGTTGGTAATTGCATATGATGAGGAACTACGGGTCCAGGTATAGGAACAGGAACTGGAACCTCTGGTGCTGTAGCCACAGAAACTGAGGGAGCCGCCTGGGGCGGAGACAAGGCCTGAAGAAATTGAGCCACTTGGCTTGCTCCAGACGAGCCACAATGCTGTGAAATGCGTCCGCCATGGAAGCCTGTTCTTCACCCGACTCCATCTGGTCAGTACAAACTGTCACAACTGAAGGGCTGGATGAAGTCGTGTGGTGTGTAGCAACCGGAGACGGACCAGAGGAGGAAGGATTAAATCATGCAGGTTTAATAATAGAATTCATAAATGGAACAATACACACTTGAATACTTTCTTTAAGTGGCAGTTAGTGGAAATAATAATTGAGCCAGCACGGCACTTTGAAAGATGAAAAGTTCATTCAAATAATGACAGTTCAAGGCACTGAGGATGGCAGGCTGGGGTCTTGAAGAATGACAGGATCCGGAAAGAGAATGTACTTGATGGTATGAAGGATCCTTGAAGACTGAAAGAAGATGGATGATGACTGAAGAATGAAGAATTTGCTTGGAAGCAGAAGACTTGAAGAGCGAGGCCAGGGAGCTCAGGGATGCAGGCAGGAACCAGACTGTGGAGAGAACTGGCAGCGATGGGGTGAATAATCTTCCTTTTTTCTAGTTCTATTTTTCAACAATTGGTTGGCATCGCTGGCTGACATCTTTTATCTTGCACTGTAAACTCTTGCTGGTTGATACTTGAACTCTTAGGTCTTGATGTCATATTTATGCTATTGTATCTCCCTCGTCTTCCTGACCACATCCCAAATGATTGAACCAAGATCACTAAGGATTTGCAGATTTATCCTTCTTATTGAAAATGATGCAAGTTACATAATAGCCTAATGAAGGACACACAGGGGACACATCTAACTTTCAATTACATACCGACACATTCTCCCTCCGTGGGTGTCCACGACACCCCTGGAGGGAGAATAAATTAGTGTGCCGAGCGTAGCGAGGCACCGAGCCCGCTGTGTGGCGAGCGCAGCGAGCCCGCAAGGGGGGGCGATCCACGTCCCCCCCTTGTCGGCATTTCGGCTGTCGGGATTCCGGCGTCGGGATTCTGAACGCCAGGATCCCGACCGCCGGGATTCAGTACTAAATCCATCACAGATGGAGATGAAAAGCATATATATGTTGAAGTCCATAGAACCCAAAGGGTTAAACGTAGGGTTTGAACTTAAATGCTTTTTTGTAATAGAATGTTAGAGTAATGTCACCAAAATATAAGTAAAAATTGTGGTAATATTTTTCAACGTCTAGTAGTTGTCATTTATGGGACATTGTGATTAATATTCTAAGGAGAAGTGAACAAGTAAAGTGGCAAATTTGTTTTTTAAAAGACGGAACTAATATTCAGCACTCAAATTCCCGGAGGGGACTACAATTGAGATGCGTTCCGGAAGTACATTTGCGGTCCAAAGAGCCGGAAATCTGCGTGTCATGCCACAGGAAGTGCCCGTGATGAACTTCCGGTTTTGGCTAATCGCTGCCACAGGCACCAGCTCCAGAACAGCTGAGCCAGGGCATATGGAAAATAAGAAACGGTAGATGGACTAAAAGTGAGCTGTATATACACTATGCCACCACCGCAAAACTGGAAATTTAAGTTGTGATGATTGATGTTTTCTGGTAATGTCTAGAGATAGAGAGGCATTTTACTACTGTACTAGATAGTTTTATAGGTGTTTTGTGGATGATAGTCTGCATTATCCATTTAATGTTTTATGTATTATGTACTGTAATGGGAAGAGCTAACAGGTATAAATACCTGGTCTTGCAGTATGCCTCAATACCTTGAAAAAGGGCTACTTTTAAGCCCGAAACGCATTGGTCTATGGAAGATCTGTTGCTGGACTAGGTGTAGAGGCATGCTGTAAGTACATCTCAGCGATACTCTGTGTCCCCCCATCCGAATTGGGGGTCCGTAGGATTGTCTCCACCTGCCAGAGTTTTGTTTTGGGGTTCATTGTGACCCTCTCTTTTTTTATTCTGCTTCTTTTATCCTGATTGTTTTTATGGAATATATTTTTTTTACTGTGGATCAATCATCACCTGCTTCTTTCCTGGGACAGCCTGAGAGGTGGACAAGTAAAGAAACCTTTCCACGAACATAGAGCTTTGTCCCTATGTGATTGTTGGATGTAAGGGGCGAATACGTGGGAGTGAAAAGATACCTTTGTATACAAATAGGGTACTGATAGAAGGTCAATATTGATCTATGGGATGCATGTTTGCTGATGGTGTTCTGCATTGAAGTTGGAAATAGATTGGGAGGAGGAACATCATGCTTCCATTACAAAGAAACCCCTATATGTACATGTTTTTAAGGTCAGTTAGTAATACAGTCCCCCGTCTAAACACAGGAGGACATCAGACCTATTTTCATTTTAGGAGTGCACCTTAACACATGTGGGGATACAGCGCCAGAGACATCACTCATTTTTTTTGGAGGTTGTGTGTAGGATTAGGGTAATCCTAGGTGTTTGTCATCGGCAGCATTATTTTCAAGCACGGTCATTGTCCTGTATTTTTTGTTTTCTTGTGTAATGCCTACTGTACCTTCTGGCCAAAAACAAATGAGATGTGGTTAAATCTGGATGCGATGGTAACAACCAATTTCACAAAATAATCTATAAAAACTGATAATCCACTTGACAAAACTATAAAGGAATAACATCATTGGCCAAAGACTCCCTGGACAAGATATATTCTGAATCAATTATTAAATCTGGAAAATAAAGGTGTTGCAAAGACCCTACTTTGCGCCTGATGTACCTCCCTCTTAAATCAATTTTTTTTTTCAGCACCGTGGGAATATATAAAGCAGAGTACACATTCTTAGACATAGTGGGACTCATTTAAACCAAGGTAAGAGCTCTACTGCACAATACTTAATTGGCTGGTCCTGTACTTGAGGCACTTCCACTGACGGTTATTCAACTACAATCATTATGGGGTGAGACCATATGCAACTAATATAGAGGTGTTCAAAGTGCTCCTCTGCCACAATATAATATCCAAAATGGAATTATACAGTCCAATTAGGTATCAATAAAATAGCAGCATAAAATATTGAAAATCAAATGCGAAAAAAGTCTATATTGCGGTAAAAACAATCGTTCTCTGACAGGTGAATAATCTTCCTTTTTTCTAGTTCTATTTTTCAACAAGTGGTTGGCATCGCTGGCTGACATCTTTTATCTTGCACTGTAAACTCTTGCTGGTTGATACTTGAACAGGTAGGTCTTGATGTCATATTTATGCTATTGTATCTCCCTCGTCCTCCTGACCACATCCCAAATGATTGAACCAAGATCACTAAGGATTTGCAGATTTATCCTTCTTATTGAAAATGATGCAAGTTACATAATAGCCTAATGAAGGACACACAGGGGACACATTTAACTTTCAATTACCATGAGCAGCTTATAAATGATTGCTTGCTCACTCAGCGAGGGTCCCAGATAGACCATGCTGGAATCACTACTTCTTTTCCTCATATGTAGCTGATAAAAGCAGGAAAATTGCTAATAAAACTTAGTAATTTCTTCCAGCTGATTCTAATTCCCATACAATCTTCTGCCCACGAGACTGATTAATAATAAAGCTCAGACAGCTACAGTAGCTGAAATCATTTTTAGAAAAATAGCTTAAGCAACAGCCTGTGTTCTAAATCTACTGTTCAATTCTTTTCCATCTTCAAAGTAGATGCTATTAAATTATCAAAATTATAAGCTTGAAATAAAAGAAAATATTAAGTATGAGACTAATTATAGTACATTAAAACACTACTGTCTACAGCAAAGTGTGAATGCTACAAAAATATTACACTATGAATCAGAGAACTTAGCAATACATAAGACAGTTTTACTCTAAATAGACAAACGTGTAAAAGGTCAAAAGATGGAAGGTATTTAACACCTTGTATAATCCTTTACAACTATTACACTTTACATAATTATTGCATTCCTGATTATATTTCTGTTGGGCTTGAAGGACTTATGGTACACCTCATTACCAAAGAAAACCAGTTTTTTATGTACTGTATGAGACTGAAAAAGGTCTCATTACTATTAAAATTTCATTCAGATATTATTATATATACATCCTCTGAAGTTAACATGAAAAAAAAACCTCCTGATTTTATTATTATTTTATTACCAGTTTCTTATATAGCGCACACATATTCCGCAGCGCTTTACAGAGAATATTTGAACATTCACATCAGTCCCTGCCCCCAATGGAGCTTACAATCTATATTCCCTACCACATGTACACGCACACACAGACATACTAGGGTTAATTTGTAGGGAGCCAATTAGACAACCAGTATATTTTTGGATTGTGGGAGGAAACCCGAGTAAACCCACGCAAGCACGGGGAGAATATACAAACTCCGCACAGTAAGGGCAATGGTGGGGATCAAACCTCGAAGCGCTGTGAGGCAGTAATGCTAACCATTACACCATCCGTGCTGTTTGTAGCTTGTTTTTTAGCAGGACTACAATTATTAGGACAATCATTTCATTTTCAGCATAACAATTCCATAAACCTGTTATTAATGCCTCAAATAAAACAAATTATTTAAAAAAATCTTTTGATTTCTACAAACTACTTTAGTAGTAGTTTGAAGTAATGTACATTTGAGGACAAATGCTGAGCTGGATGGAGTTTGTGCTTAGGCCGGTATCCTGTTGGCCATGGTTAATAACTACAGCTAATTAGCACACTGGATAGCGCCAACCACCCACATTTATTTTTTGTTTAGTGCACCTGCCTTAGGCAGGTGAAACCCAATCCCTGATAAATTGATCTAAAATCCACATTAATTGCCATGAAAACAGGGGTCTGCGGTTTTTCACAGACTCAATGTATTTTCGGCTAGTAAAATGGTGTATTTGGCATGAGACAATAGGACAGGAAAATTCAAAAACAAACATTTACAGAAGCAGTAAACAACTCTGACTAATAGGATACAGGATACCAGCCATAAATTGCAAGCATTAAGTGTGCTTTGGAAAATGGTAGCTGACATTTTATATACTTATTTTACAGAGATTAATATATATATTGCTTCCTGCATGGAAGCTTGTGATTCTCAGCATATCTCCTCAGAAGAAGAATCAGCATTTCCCTGATTAAGGAATAATACCTGCACCTGATTACAATCTGTTCTGTAAACATCTAAGATTGCCATTTTTTTTTTTTTTTAAATCTAGGTAATCCATTGTAAATTCCTAGAACAAACAGCAGTTTGTTACTGTATCAAATATAGCATTACATTACTTCTCTAAACAAAGGATATACTACCATTAGACACAGCTATTGCCCCTAATGAAGTCCTAAGGACAAAACGCTTTGGGTTGCGGATTGTCTCCGTCTTATGAATCATTTCAAGAAAATGGAAATGCTGAAGAAAATGTATGCATTTTAATATTGAATAAATATGTATTTGTTTTTATCATAATGACTTATTTTCTGTAATTACCACCTCATATAGAGGATATTGGTAAAAAATAATAGTAGCGCACCTATATTCTGTTTTCTATTTTATTCCTTAGTTCCTTCTTTAACAGCAAGTTTCTATAGAGGTGCTGCTTGCTCTTAAGCACATTATTAGGATGGGATGCGGTTAATTTCCCGGCGGTCGGGATCCCGGCGGTCGGAATCCCGACACTGGAATCCCGACCGCCGAAATCCCGAAACTTTCTCCCTCCGTGGGTGTCCACGACACCCATAGAGGGAGAATAAAATAGCGTGCCGAGCGTAGCGAGGCACCGGGCCCGCTGCGTGGCGAGCGCAGCGAGCCCGCAAGGGGGGGCGATCCATGTCCCCCCCTTGTCGGGATTTCGGCGGTCGGGATTCCAGTGTCGGGATTCCGACCGCCGGGATCCCGACCGCCGGGAAATCATATCGGATCCATTAGGATCACACCATCTTTTCTAATATGTATATATATATATATATATATATATATATATATATATATATATATATATATATATATGCATACAGCTCAGAAATAGTACCATATACACCAGATTTACTAATGGTAAGATCAGTGGTGTATATGTGCCTGTTTATTGCCAAATAGATAGCCAGATGTTAAATCCCAGGATTTCCATGTCAGTGGAAAAGCAGTATAAATGTGTAAACATTTTTGGTCCATAGGGGCAAAACAATAGATACATTTGGATTCTGTACATTTATATCTTAAACTGCTGCCTATGAACAGTAAATGTCAGTTTTATTCCTAATTTCTGAATACTGTTATGTTTTCTGTCTGATTTGTGCTAGAACCAGAAATTACCAAAGCATTTATATAGCACAAAAGATGTTTCAAATGAATATACCTTATGATACTGTAGAAAAAGATTGCAGATAATACATTGTTAATGTACAGTATGTTCTATTCTACTGATTCAGATAACGCTTTGATACTGTATCAGCTTCTCTGGAATGTCGTTCTTGCCCAACTGAATGCTATTACAACTCTGAATGAGTAAATTATATCCAAAATGCAAGACTTCCAGTTTCTTTTTTTATGAAGTTAATAGTTTTTATCACCTGCTAAATGATCACGTAAAAAGTAAAATGTACAATATTAACCACCAGCTACTTAAAATCAATATACAGCATTCCAGGAATGTTCAAATAGTGTTCTCAAACATATTCCTTTTAAATTGGAGCTGTTATCTTATCCCATCTAAGAGCCAGGGCAATGTAATGATGACTGCATTCAATGAGATGTTGTTAGGGTAATGAAAATGTCATGTAAGTGGATAGAAAATGGAGTCCCTGCCTTGTATTAGCAAGTACGATATCATTTCCATTTAATTTCTGTGTCTGTGAGAGACAATCAGAACAATTTAGCAAAGCTGCTGGGAACTAAAAGGCAACATATTCAGATTAAGCTTTCTCAGATTGTTTTCATTCATTTCTAAGACAGTCAATAAAATACTGGATTCTTGTATAATAAGACTATTGAATTAACTTTTTTTTTCCTTTAACGTCCAAATAACGATGGTAATAGTTGTAGCCAATTTATATTAAATGGAATTATGTCCAAAATTTGCAAGTTATAACAGTAACTGTTGCTCAGAACTCTGTTGTTAAAATCTATTAGGTTTTGATTACTTTGAAACTACATTTAAGCAAAATGTACCTCCAAAGTGCATTAGATTCCATGTTATTAAATTTCTTTACATATAATAAAAAGAACAACATCAATTTAAACAATAGTTTGGAATATAAGCTTTTCTATGTGCCAGAAAAAAATATAATATACAATAGGAATCCAATATACTGTACAGGAAAATAATAACATTGCTATGATCTAACACATACCTCCAAACATGATCCTTTCCAGGAGGGACAAATGCTCTGGACTTCCTTCTTCATTTATGTTTATCAGCACCTTTGGTGAAACACGTTTCTTATCAATTAACTATCATAATCATAAATTGAGAAGGAAGTCCAGCCACAGAGCAGTTGTCCCTTTGGGAATGGGTCATGTTTATATAAAAATGTAAAAATAGAAATTACTTGAAGATATTTTATATAACATGGGTATTTTGCTTATAGCCATTAATCAATACATACATTAATCCATTTCTAGGAGACTTAATATGCAAAACTTTTAGGCTAAAGGCACCCATACATCAGAAAACAATTGGGGCAATTTGGCGTTTTGCAGATCGGTGTCTAAATCAGGCATGTCCAACCTTGACCCTGCAACTGTTGTGAAACTACAAGTCCCATCATGCCTTGCCACCGTTTTGCTATTAGGGAATGCTAAAACTGTTGCAAGGCATGCTGGGATGTGTAGTGTAAAAGCTGGAGGGCCATATGTAAGGTACATATGTAAATAAATTAATTACCAGATTGCTCCATGGTTTAGTTGTAACAGATACAATTCCCACAGAACCCACTAATGCCTTACAGGGAATCTTGAAATGTGAATCCTGGGTACATGCAGCAATAAATTGTTCTACATCTTGTCAGAAAGACCACCATTACATTTGCTGAATTATCTCTAAAGTTCTGCAGATATGTAGGAGGAATAGGACCAGGAAACCTGTTCCTTTCCAGAGCTAAAAAGCTTGCAACGAAAATAGTAACACCCAGGACAAAGCATGTTTAACTTGCTGCCATCAGGCAGATGCTGCAGGGCTGTTCCTGCCAGGTCTACCAGAAGCCTCAAAAGTTTCTTTCCCCAGGCGGTCTACCTGCTGACTCAAACATGTAACTTACTAGTCATACTGTCACCCACTGCAAAATATTTTACACTGTCTTGATATACAGTATCTACCTGTAAAACTATCTATGTCCCCCCCACCTGTTTACTTGTAACCTATCTGGCTGGTGCACAGCAAGAAAAAAAACAAAAAACAAATTCCTAGTATACACAAGTACTGTATACCTGGCCAATAAAGCTGATTCTGAAAAAAGTAACCCTCTGCAAATTTAAAAAACAATGAAGAATTTTGAGTTTGGAGTTGAAAAAGTTGATGTAAACAGGAAGTTAGGATCAATGATTGGTTGATAAATAAGAGATTCCTGCTTATTAGATGTAGAAGAGGCTTGAGTGAAGGCATTGGTTTTTAATTTTTTACCTCCTAGGAAGAAAATTATTTGCAAGTAGAAATGTAATAAAAGCAGAGCTACAAGCCTAACATACATTGAGAGACTGAGCGGTACTTATGTAATATATGGGCTCCCGTTTTTCTTATGAGACCGTGTCCCCTCGCGGGGCTCGCCACACTATATAAAATCAACTCCATGCGTAGTTGGATAATAGGGGTATGAAAAAATGGGGTGCATTTAACATGGGAGCCCAGATAATACATAAGTACCGACTGAGCCTATTTCCCGCAGTAGTGGGGAGGCGCTGTGTAAGTGCGGGCGCCGGGGGGCTGTGGGGCTATTGTAATGCCGCTGTCACAGACCCGCAGATTTACCTGTATTCACTGCGGTGGTCCCGGCTCCCCTCCTGGCTTCATTCTGATGCTATGGAGATGGACCATCATTAAATGTCCACCACCATAGAGCAGACTGTTCTCTGAAACTGTCTGCTGTATGGGGGCGGACATTTTGTGATGGTCCGTTTTTCATAGCATCAGAATGAAGTGAGGAGGGGAGTCGGGACCACCGCAGCGAATACAGGTAAATCGGCGGGGGATGGGGGGGGTATAGGTGGCCAGGGTGGGGGGATGCTGCTTTATTATCGGCGGGGGGTGCTTAAATCATAGGGTACTCTTTACCTAGAACGGCGCTCGCGATTAGAATCGCGGGCGTCGGGGGTAAAAAATCGCGGGTACATAAAAAACGGGTGCGACGCGATGCCTGCGATTTTTCCATAGGGATCAATGTTAAAAGTCAGATTGGTCGCGATTTTAGTGTTAAATGCCTCAATGCCCGCGATTTTTACATAGGAAACAATGTTAAATGGGCCACAGAGCCCTAATAGTCCCCCTGAAGTCTTAAATGGCCCCCACAATTTTTAACGCCACCCCACGATCAACGTGAACCCGAAGCGTGGCGAGCGCTGCGAGCCCGCGAGGGGCGGCCGTACGTGTCCTCCGACCTTTTCATACCCCCACTATCCACGTCGGCGTGGAGTTGAGAATAGTGTGGCGAGTGCAGCGAGCCACCGAGCCCGAAGCGTGGCGAGCGCAGCGCGCCCCGCGAGGGGACGCGGATACCTTCACAGTTATACGCGTCCCCTCGCGGGCTTCACAGGTGTCCGTGGCGACGCGGACACCTGTGAAGCCCGCGAGGGGACGCGTTTACCTGTGAAGGTATCCGCGTCCGCTCGCCACGCTTCGGGCTCGGTGGCTCGCTGCGCTCGCCACACTATTCTATTCTCAACTCCACGCCGACGTGGATAGTGGGGGTATGAAAAGGTCGGAGGACGCGTACCGCCTCCCCTCGCGGGCTCGCTGCGCTCGCCACGCTTCGGGTTGACGTTGATCGTGGGGTGCCGTTAAAAATTGTGGGGGCCATTTCAGACTTCAGGGGGACTATTAGGGCTCTGTGGCCCATTTAACATTGTTTCCTATGGAAAAATCGCGGGCATTGAGGCATTGAACACTAAAATCGCGTCCAATCTGACTTTTAACATTGGTCCCTATGGGAAATCGCGGCCATCGCGGGCATTGCATCGCACCCGTTTTTTAGTGCATTCGATGGTCGCGATGAGCGCCGTTCTAGGTAAAGAGTACCAATTATAGTTACGCCACTGCCTAATTCAGAGATTACTCAAACACAGTGTTTTGTGTCCTGTTCCCAATCATGGATGGTAAAGTATAAAAAACATATTGTGTCAACCAAATGACTGTGGTGCTATCATCTGGATTCTTCCCACAATTTTATCTCACTGCAATGTACAGTAAATCCCATTTTTGAACTACATATAGCCTTATTAGCATGTTAGGCTAATTAAAGTTTAGAAATGTCAGTAAATATAGGCATATTATTTAGTTTGATTCTACAAAGATATTAATATGTATGCGTTATGTACTTGTTGCCCTTTTAGAATAAGCATATATTTCATAAACAATCTAGATTGTCTATATTTTAGCTAACACTAAGAACATTCTACTGACTGAATCCATATAGACTTTCTGGGTGACATTTAATGGAATGCAATTTTTAGTAAGGTTCTGAAATCGCACATTATCAAATTTTCCGAAATCTGGATTTTTTTGAAAAAAATCGACTATTCAATGGGATGCGAATTTGCCGGTGAAAAGTGCGATATGGTGCGATTTTTAGTCATGAAACTATGCAAATTTTAGTCATGAAAATGTGCGAATTACTGGACATGTGCAATTTTTTTGTGATAATGTGCATGTGTGATTTTTTTAGACAGAAAGTATGCGGTATTTAGTAAAAAGAAAAGGCATGAGCATAACCTGGTTTCCAAAAATACAGGAGACAAAAGTGTAAGGGTCCCCCATATTTTGGAACCAGCACCGGACTCCAAAAGCCCACGGTGTCATTCCACAGCCGGGGGACACTTTTTACGTGGTCCTCCAGCCATACCATGCTCACCGTTGCTGATCAGCCTTGGACAGAGTACCTGGGGGTGTGGGGACCCCTCAATAAAGGGGACCCCCAGGCTTCACCCATCCAGGGCTGAAGCCCGGGATCCCTGCTGTCATCCTTCTATAGAAGCACTCAGCCCTGACTGGCTGAAAGCATCTCCATGGACAGCCCTGGGCTTCAGCCCTGGATGGCATGGCATGGCACTGCAGCGGCAGACAGGATGGCAGTTTGAAAAACTAGGCCCTAACGAGCAGATAGATTTTTCAGATCTCTTAACCCCATACATGTCAGAGGACTTAATTATTGCAGGGGACTTTAATCTGGTTTCTTCCTCCCCTACCAAAAGTTGGTGTAAAGTACAGTATCCCTGTGTATGAACTTACTTCAGGTTGTAGATGTGTGAAGGGCCCAATATCCTGCTGTCAGGGAGTATACTGGTTTGTTGGCTGCGCATGGCTCCTTCTCTTGAAAAGATTACATTTTCCTCTCTCACTCTCTATTTCAACTCACTGCTAATACAGATATACTACCTATTTTTTTTCTCTGACCACGCCCTGGTTAAAACCACTATTCACCTCCTAGATGACTCTACCCTCTCTAAACTATGGCGATTCCCCTCTCGCTTTTGCAAGTCAGTCAAATTTGGCACTGTTTGGAGGCTGGGAAGACTATTATACTCATAATAAGGATTATGCTAGTTCAAATTCACCTTTATTTTGGTCTGTCATGAAATGAGAGGTGCGATCATGTCTTTCATTACAGCCACCAACAACAAATATTCAAAACACTACCTGGATCTACAATCCCTGTTATCTGACAAATCGAACCAGAACCCCTAAACTAGACACGCATATCTTCTGTCAAGTACCCACTTTGAGGAAAATCTTTTACATATGGGAGACCGTTGCCTGTTCTTGATAAATCTTACATTTCACAGATTTGGCAACAAATCAGGCCACTTGTTATCAATTTGCTTAAGGGTTGCAAGAGGCCTGCAACTAATTACCCCATGCGCTCCCCCCATGGTGATATGGTGTCATCAAATAATGATATTGCTCAAGTGATGCAGCTTTTCTATAAAGATTTACACACCTCTTCCTTGCCCAACATTGCCCCCAATCCCCAGGACCTGTACAACTCTGCTTCAGACCCAGCACACGATGACTCTCCTGAGCTACCCTCTCTTGAGATACCCTTCTGGGACTCTCTCATTTCTTTCATTGACTCCGGATATGATCTCCTCCCTAGAGGCCCCAATTTCACATGATGAGGTGCTCTTGGTGATAAACAATCTCAAACCTAATAAAGCCCCTGGCCCTGATGGCTTCAGCAGTGAGTTTTATAAAAATGCTACTTCCAAAATTCAGTCTGACCCTAATAGACATTTTTAACTTCAGCCATTCTTAAAATTTTACCTAAGCAGTCAGAGACCTGTCCCTCCCAGGTTCCTACTGCCCTATATGCCTCTTCAATTTAGACAATAAACTACTAGCAAAAATTCTCGCTGAACGTTTAAAAAAAATTCTGCCCCATTATCATTCATCCTGATCAGACTGGGTTTATATCCGGTCGTCATTCTGTAATCAATGTACAGAAGGTCATTACAGCCTTGGTCTCTGACCAATCCACTACCCCACTAGCTAGAAGAGTGATTATCTCCCTCAACGCCGAGAAGGCTTTTGATTTAATAGAATGACCCCACATGTATGACACCCTCAGAAAATGTAATTTCCCAAATTCCTTTATTCATAACAGAATGATGTTACAACTTCTATATTATGACCGCAATTATGTCTCTTTGGATGATAGTGTCCATCTTAGGCATTTCCACAAGAAATGGGACATTTATATTTCTACCTTAGACCCTGACACACAGATGAAAATCAACATGGTTTCAGATTTCCAATTGTGGTACATTCTGAAGTCTTCTACAAAATCTACCAAGCTGTGATTATGTATATGCTCACATGATCTGACCTCCTTCATCCCTGCAAACCCCCCACTGATTTATTTGTCATTACAGCAATGACATTTTGTTGTTGAAAAGTATGCTTAAGAGCGACCACCTCCCCTTCTCCCCCCCCCCTTTTATTTTTCTTTTCTTTCTACTTCATGGCATCATGGCAGTTTCCAGGGTAGCCTGCAACCACACTGAGAATTCAAATGTTGAGGGAGTGACGGCCATGTCTATTGACAAAGACATACCCCTCACGTGTGGTGCCAGAATCCCAATGTGGGTGAAGTCATGGCTCCCAGCACATTAGGGAATGCAGAGAGCCGATAGAATGCCACCTTCAGATCCTGCCACTCGGACTCAGAACGTGGAAATGTGATATATGTGCACGACAGCTTCTTCAAGGCATATAACACCTGGGTAAAATGCTTTGACAAATTGGCTTGTAAAACCCCCCAATGACCATGAGCTCACAGACTGTCTGTGGCAAAGAAGTAGAGGGCACACATTCATTCTTGTAGCCCAGACACCGCATAGTTGGCAGCCCCAAAAGGCTCCAAATAATTTCTTACCTGCTCATACAGTATAAGGTCAAGAGTTTTGTGCTGTTCAGCCTAAACATCCCCACTGCCTCTTGATCTGAGAGGGAGTCCAGGTACACCCTCTTATGGTACCTACGTGATTCACAAAGTGCTCGGGTACCTGGATCTGGTGCGCAGCTTTCTCCCTCCTGCTGTGCAGCTCCTCCAAAAGCCCAATATAACACACAACCTGCTCAACTGCTGACTGCAAAAACTCTATTGCTTAAACTCTCACAGGTACTCTTGATGGGGTCCGGTATGATATGCCGGCGTTCGGAATCACGGCGGTCGAAATACAACTGCCGCAATCCCGACTGCCACAATGCCAACAAGGGGGGGGCGCCACGCAGCAGGCCCGGTGCCTCGCTACGCTCTGCACACTATTTTATTCTCCCACTATGGCGGTCGGGATTCCGGTGTCGGTGTTTCGACCGCCGGCATAGTGACTGCCTCCCCCTTGATGATGTTGGGGTATTTGTAGTGGAGTTTCTAATTATAGTAGGGACACCTGTGTAAAAATTAACCATTTCCATTTTATTTCCTGTTGGTCTGTTTCAATACCACCCATCACAACCTGGTCTGTTCGGGTGGCGATTTTTAGTAAAATTTCAGTGGCAAATTCTGAATTTGTATACTATTAAATCGGCATCCGTATACTTTTGAATGGGAAAACATGTGGATGCGATATGAAGTGCGAATTCAAAACAACTGGTAATCATGTGCGAATTGACCAGGGAAAAATGCGATATACAGCGCCAGAGGCGGAACTACCATTGGTGCAGCAGGTGCATTGCACCGGGGCCCATGAGGACTAAAGGGCCCACTTTTGTGTAGAATATTGTAAACTTGGGTTGGAGTGGAGGAGGGGGGCCCAAATTCTGTTTTTGCACCTGGGCCAAATACTCACAAGTTCCGCCACTGTACAGCGCAATTCACACTCTATTAAGGTGGCGATTTTGGAAAAGCATGCAAATTCAGATGTTTTTTGACTAAAAATTGCAAAAGTTGAAATATCTCATTCCATTAAATGTCACCCATATAGTACACAAAGACAAAATCCAGCTTTGTCAGAAACAGGTTTCTTTTATAGGCAGTATTTATAGGGACCTCTCCGTGACTGCCTTGCAATGTGGCTATGTAAGGGCACCACATGTTGAGTAGACCTGACAGCACTCACACTCATTTTGTCTGAGCCTTTGTGCCTACTCAGTTATTGGCATTGCCAATCCAAAGCTGCGGAAAATGGAGCAGCATTCAGAGACTTTTTTCACCTATTCTTTGCACACGTTTGACAGTTCATTATCAATACCTGAGTGCAGAGAATTGTTATATGATATTAGATTGCAATGTATATTCTCTCTGTACTTTGGTGGGTTTTCTCCGGGTACTCCGGTTGCCTCCCACAATCCAATAATATACTGGTACGTTATTTGGCTCCTTCTCTGTAAAGCGCTGCAGAATATGTGTGTGCTATATAAGAAACTGTTATTAAATAAATAAATAATAAATAAAAGTAACAAACTGTTATTACCTGTATCACAATGTGCCTTAACCTTTTAATGTGAATGTCAGGAATGCAAAGACTCTTACATTGTAATACAATTGTTGCATGATACTATTACCTTGTTTCAAAGCCACAAACAAGTTATTTTCTATTAACTTTATTACAGTGTGCCTAAACCTCTTGAAGCTAGAAATATAGATTAAGCAGAGCAATAAATACCAATAAGGTATTTTCTCATGTGCTTGTAAGGAAGGGTGGTTTCACTAAAAGGTTGCTAAGGGAAGGGATAGTCAGCCCTCACAAATAGTATAAGAAACACAGAAAATAGATTCAAGCAGTGCTAACTAACATGGAATGAGCATAAGGTAGAATTCCTGTATGACTATGGATGGATTATTGGAAGCAAACGAAATATTGCTTTAATAATTATCCAATAGTACAGTATGTGTATACATACATACAAAATATAATCCTCCATATTCTATACCCATATAACAAGTCCATTCAAAGTTCATTCTCACGGCCTCTTTTTATAACACTAACTGGAATACCTTGGATGGGGCAATCAATGACAGGAGATATCCACAGTGTTGACTGTCCAAAACCATGTGCATGCAGGTGGGGCAGATGTAACATGTACAGAGAGAATAAGATTTGGGTGGTGTTTTACATCAAAGTGAGATCTATATTGCAGTGTAAAAATAAAGCAGTCAGTATTTTGCCTGCACAGAAACAAAATAACTCAACCAAATCTAGATCTCTTTGCACATGTTACATCTGTACCCCTGCAGTGCACATGGTTTTGTCCATTTGAGAAGGAATTTGCCTTTGCGAGTGAACTAGAATAAGGGCCTATATGTCATAACAATCCATATGGGGTAAACCTATTGTCTTGGTCTCAATCCATAGATAACTATTTTATTTGGTATAAAGACAGTGCCATTTATAGGATTTTTTACTTGATAACAATAAATATAATATTGAATTCATTGTTAACATATGAGATTAATAAAATTTTCGACATTAATATGTATATTAACGATGACAAAATCTACACAATGAAATATATAAAATCCACAAATTGCGTAGACATCTGACATCTTTGAAAGATGAAAAATAAATTAGCCAGCTGAGCTGGCAAAATCATTCCTTGTAAATGACGGCCCCTTTAGAAAAACTCAGAGTTCCTGACTTAAAGTTGGTGGTCTGGAGGCAGAGGGGTATTAACTCTCTAAAGGACCTATTTATGAATGGGGAGTTCATGTCCTTCTCCCAGTTGAATGAGAATGAGATATATTGTATGTATCTCCAAATCAGACATTGGTTAGAGTCCTTCCCCCAAAAATCCCATGGTGCTGGGGTTTATACCAGAGAAGATCTTTAACCATTTGTTATGTCATGGAGAAGAAAGGAGGTATCTCATTAATTTATAAAGAAAATCGGGATATAAAATGCTTAGAAAATACTAAATGGCAAAACATTTGGGAGAGGGACCTGGACTTCTCTTTGGATAAGGAAGGTCGGGCGCAGATGTTTGATCTGACTCATAAAACCTTTAGATCCTCACATCCCACATATATAGAAAGACATGCCAAAATTTTTGATTATCTGTATTGGACTCCGGCCAAGATAAACAGAGTATGGCCAAACTCAATTGATTTGTGTTGTAGATGTAGGGAATATGATCCACATGTTCCGGGCCTGCCCAAAGTTAAGTTCTTTCTGGGATGAAGTGGAAGTTTTGATTGATCAGGTTTGTGGGGTAGGGGTTAAGCTTACACCACAGCTGGTGTTGCTCCATTTGTTCCAGTTAGATCTCACAAATCCTGAGAAATTCATAATCTTACATATCCTAATAGCTGCAAAAACTAGAGATATGTGATTGATACAGTCTTTTCGAGTCCACTATTGAAAATAGGTAATCGGTGATAGTGCATATAAACCCCCTCAATCTAAAGATCACTTGAGATGTATAAAAGGTGTTAGCCAGGCTCTAGGTGGTTAAATCCTCATGCTTTGGATGTTTTTGTGTATGTTGTACTGTTCAATGTTCTTATATATTATAAATGTGTTTTGATAATTGTTTTTGATAGAGGAGAGGTTATAATAACACACGTCTTCTCTTTCTGTGATGTCTTTTGTATATGCACAATGAATAAATAAAAACAAACAAAAAACCCTCAGATTTTATTATTTTTAGTTAATATAGTGAGTGCAGAATTCCTGTGATTCCTATTTAAACTACAGATGGAACCGCTCTTATTCAGCGGGGGTCTGGCGGTCTTATCGCCAAACGCCAGCCGCCGGAAGGGGACGCATGCACACGTGATGCACACACGTCCCCTTCCAACGTAGCTCCCCACCAATCAAAATATCTCCCAGTCCAACCTCTTCTCTCTTCACAAGATCTACATCTCTCATACTCATGCATTATTTGCTCCCATTCAAGATGTTTTGGGTTGCATCCACTCTGTAGAATGCCCTCCCATGCACAATAAGTCTCTTCTCTATTCTCCAAACCTTCCTAAAAACTCACGTCTCCAGGCAAGCTAATTAGATTCCAGAACCACCCATATAACCTGCAAAAACCTATCCTATCCAATTACATCCCCACAGTGGAGTCCAACTATATCCTCACTTATTTTCTCTTTCTATCCTCTTGACTACAGGCCAACATTGCTTTGTCACCGTATCATACAGCCCACCAAGAACCTTTGCAATCTGGTGTACTTAGATAATACCTATCCTTATGAATCAATGCCTATTTCCTTATAGTCTGTAAGCTTGCAAGCAGGGCCTTCCTACCTTTTTGATTGTCTGTAACTACCCAGTTTGTTTTATCCCTATTTCCATTTGAGAAGCATTACAGAATTTGCTGAACTAAATAAGAAACTGTTCATAACTAAATACAATTTCTATATATTATAAAACATGTAATTTTATCTTGAAGCACAAGGCAGACTTGTTGTTCTAATCATTTCCGAAATGTCAAAACTCCCAATCAGCAATACATTATTTATTGGTGGTGGCACTCTTGGAACTCTCAATTAAGATCCCATCTCTAATTATCTGTCATAATTCAAAACTCATCATGTTCTTGGGCTCAAGATGTTGTAATCACACAAATAAGTGCTAAATTAGCCAATAAGTGACAGATTTAGAAGAAATCCCTTCGTCCTAGGATGAAAACTTCTAAACCAAAAATGTTCCAAAACTTAGTTTAAAATAAGTAGTTTTCAGATTTTATTTAGGGATGCAATTTGTATAAAAAACAATGTGCAAGTTTGGCATATGGATGCGGTGACAAAATAAGTAATGAGCTTCTTAGTGCTCAGATGCCACACCTAAAACATTATAAGCTATAAATATTTGAATAGTTATACAGGACAGTTTAACAAAATAAATCACCCTTTTTCACTAGTGGACTGTCACAGAAATGCATGATTTACAATCTTGTTTCATTCGTTCAGCAGAAAGCACATTGGTACGTTACTAATTTAATTAGTTTTTTTTTTTGCTCCAGAAGATAGAACATTGCCCTGTGAGAGATAAGAAGACTCTGTTGTCTTTATCCCATTACTTCTACCTTGATTCTAAATCAACCATGTAGCTCTTACATCCATCCTTAGCAGCAGACCATGTTCCCTTTTTATTTATACATTAAATCAGGCTAACTATGCAGTATTTTTCCCTTAGTGTTTCCCAACAAGGGTAGAAGAAATGGGACAAGTGTTATCTTGAAGAGCTAATTCTGCTTTATCCCCCCACTGTGCGTCAATGTAAAATAATTTATTTCTTACTAAAATTATACAGGAAGTTAACCATAAAAATGTTTCACATTTAAACACAGTTTATTGTTACGGTCTCCTATAAAACATTTTAATAATGAACAAAGTGTGTATTTAGTTTTTACTGACACTAGGTGGGATACAAAATAATATTTACAATGCACTAAATTTTTTTTAGCAAGATGCCATTATCATTCAACTATCTTTTACTCCATGTCAAATAAATGTGGTTTTATATAAAGTCAAGTCAAGAGATTTTAGACCTACCAGCTCTAATGCAGCTTGGATTATCACAATCCCAGAAGGTCACTTTTTAAAAGCTTGGCCCCATCTGAAGAAGGATACGTGTTTCTGGCCTTGTCAGATTACATGTTCAAACAGGCTTTGGGACTATCGTGAGCTTCAGATGTTTGGTAAATCTCTGGTTCTCTGGAGACAGGATTAAGGATGCAGAAAGCAACAAAGACAAAAACAATTCCCCATGCTCAGAAGATATTTACACTACTGTGTTTTATACAGTGTCCTTGTCCATTTGAAGGTTCATTGGTAAGAAATGTTAAGGTATGAAGCACTATTTAATTGGACACTACAAAACACTGTAATTTATTTCACTCTTAAAAATAGAAAAATATATTTTTATATATATAAAATATGTGTATATACATATCTATCTATCTATCTATCTATCTATCTATCTATCTATCTATCTATATATATATATATATATATATATATATAAATATATATATAGTGTAGAAGACATTAATGCACACCATGACCACCAACTTCGAAGTGCTGCAGCCACATAATGTTGATGTAGTACACAGGTCTTCAACCTGTGGCCCTCCAGATGTTGTGGAACTACATGTCCCAGCATGCCCTGAGGTTTTTTGGCATGCTCTTAAAGGAAAAAATGTGGCAATGCATGTTGGAACATGTAGTTTCACAACATCTGGAGGGCCGCAGGTTGAAGACCCATGATGTAGTAGGTAATTAAAGGAAGCCAGCACATCCAAATTTCATTTGCAGAAAAAGTTTATATTCGAATATAGAGATCAATCCATACCAATGAACAGGGACTCCATGGAATAAACAACATCAAATCCAGACACAGGTAAGCATTTACGGGTCACAGGAATAGCATGCCATGGTGGTCCAGAGTGGATTACTCATGCCCGACGGCCGTTTCGGTGGGGTCTCACCGTCATCAGGAGCATGAGTAAAACATTCTATAACCGGATATATATGGTAGAAGCAATCATAGTCAATTGTTAACATCTTCTCACCTGAGCTGAGTGGGTGGGATCATGCCTGTGTGCAGCTCAGCCGGTGAGCCTTCTTGGACAGACACGCAGGACTCAGCAAACGCCGGTCACCACGTGTATCCGTGCGTCGCATACTCCCGGCTCACAGTGCTTGCATCACTGCTCAGCAACTAGACGCCGGGTGGGGAACTCCCCCTAACAACGTCTGTCACCTAGGCAACCCGCATAACACAGTGGACCATGCTAGAGCGCAACAGTGTCCAAACTGCAAGTGATCACTTGCAGTTTGGATCCCAAGGAGTGCACATCACCCACAGACACAGAGAATAAAAATCCTGTTTTCCTGGATATAATACAATTGGACTGTGGAATATAAGGAGAAATTGCCCTATTAGGTTTCCAACTCAAGCTTAAATATATAAAAACTGTCCAAACATCAGAGTATATAAGTATCATACTTTTTTGAGATCATAAGAAGGCTTCTGCTACACCCATCATCATCTCAGGTGTTTCAATTGGTCCTATTTTCTGAATTGTGATATTCTCACCTTTGGACCCCGAAGGGTCAAAGTTTAGTTCTAAGATCATGAACCCCTGATGAAGTCTCTAACGAGACGAAACGCGTTGGGTATTGGTCACATATACTGAAAAGAAAAAGAAAAAAGCTTCTTACAAAAGAACTACTACAAGTGTATTTTTTACTATATATTTTATGTATTGAAATGTATGATGGACATTACTGATTGAGGGCGCTGAGGACACTATTGTAGGTGTGATATATATATATATATATATATATATATATATAATATATATATATATATATATATATATATATATATATATATATATATATAAATAAATTGTAGGGGGCTCTGCACTCACTAAATTAACTGATATTAATAAATAGTGGAGATTTGGTTCATGAATTGATCAATGCAATTAAGCCTGCAGCCCCCTTCACGGGACCCCATTTTCTGCAGGTCCACTATCGCTCATAATGGCTACAATACACATACTGTATACCTATCACATTCTTGTTTGATTCCAGGCATGCTATCTGGTCTAATGGTGCGTACACATGGAGGCGATTATAGCAAATATCACTGGAAATATTTGTAAGAAATAAGAAACCATGCAAACAATTTGATTTTAGCATAATCACAATTTTAGAAGCATTATACATGCATTAGAGATTATATTCCAAAAGTATACTTATGAAACAGAAACATAAAGTAAATACATAAAATAAATAGTAAATAAAAGAACAAGAGACAAATTCTGTTTTGTATGCAATGCCAATATTTGACACTATTTATGCAAATGGACAATGTTTTCAGCATTTTGTGTACAGTTCATTTGTCTTATGACGTGTATAAGAGCCATCTTAAACTAAAGGCATACTGAGCAAATGCCCAGGGCCCCACAATTCTAGGGGCCTTTGAGCAGGGAAGGCTCGACCAGAGAGCATTCTGGGAGGCAGGTGGAGAATGCTGCCTACCCCATTCTGATTGTGAATTAAGCTGGCAATTCCCTGCAGAAGCCTATGGGCTTGTTATCGCAGCGCTGTGTGAGGGATTCATCGGCCGGCATCGCAAGGGACAGCTCTTATCACAAGAGCTGTACCTTGTGTTAATAATCGCATATGTTAGAGCATATGCGATCATTAGCAATGCGAGCCCGGCGGAGGGGGGCGGTATTTGTTAGAGCATCCCGCCCAAAGTTTGATGTCATTTACAAGGCATGGTGTGATTGACATTCATTTCTTGTCTAAGCATTCTTTATTGTGAGTTCTGATGATGAATTATTATTGTTTTGGGGCTCTGACTTACACAGACAATGAAAGTAGCAGGTTTGATAAAAGAAATATTCATGCATAAAGGTAAACATCACAAGATAAACCATAAGTGGCAACAGAAATGTTTCAACAGAAATGAAAACAGATCAATATAATGGTGAGCAGGGTCCTGTGCTGCTCAGAAAATGCAGGTCAAAGAGAAAGCAGACCAGCTGGGTGTTACACAGTTCTGTGAGGTCGCAGGCCAAACACACAGTAGGATAGGAGTACCTTGAGTACAGTCTTGTAGTGAGTTGGAAGGTTGCAGGCCATCGTGTGGAGCAGGATTCAACAGGTACTGTAAGCGGGGATCCAATACGCAAAGCACAGAAGGAACAGGTTCCGGGATTGAACTGAAGTACAGACCGTAGTGCAGGTTACCAGGTGAATCAATGAGTAGAGCTGGGGAGGTACTGGGATTGAACCAAGTGCAAACATCAATGCAGGTTACCAGGATGTACCAATGAGTAGAGCAGGTGTAGGTACCAGTATTGAACCGAAGTGCAGACAGCAATGCAGGTTACCAGGATGTACCAATGAGTAGAGCAGGTGTAGGTACCAGTATTGAACCGAAGTGCAGACAGCAATGCAGGTTACCAGGATGTACCGATGACCACAGCAGGTGTAGGTACCGGGATTAAACAGAAGTGCAGATTACCAAGATGTACCGGATGAGTAGAGCACAGCAGGTGCAGGAGCTGGGATTGAACGGAAGTGCAGAACGCATTTTAGGTTACCAGCATTTAACTGGATGAACAGATCACCAAAGGTGCAGGAGCCAGGATTAAACTGAAGTGCAGCCAGCAGTGTAGCCTGCTGGGATTGAACCGGATGAGCAAATCATGGCAGATGCAGGAACTACAGCAGTGTAGAGCAGCTACCTGGGAACACCAGAGTAGAAATGATGAGAGCATAAGTGCAGCTACTCAGGATAGCTGTGGAGCCAGGTGGTGTTAGAGAATAGCACTGGAGTCTTTAGACAACCAGAAGCAGGACAGCAGACTTAATACACAGGTACAGTATGTTTAACAAAACACTGGAAATACCCCCAGTGATGGAGAACAGACTTATACTCCTGGCTGGCAGGTTATTGGTCATGACACTTCAGTTGATTGGTCACTGGGTACAAAGTTGTCTTCTGACTAAGATTGTCCTGGATGCGCCCAGAATTGGGCCTGGAGGGAAACTCCTCTATAGGAGAAACACATAAAGACTGTAATGACTGTAGATGGTCATGAACATGCTGGGATACATGCAAGGACTGACACATGGAGCCGAAGCATATGATATGAGCCTTTGCAAGTGGCACAGACAGGTAAGGGCCCGGTAGGGCAGCGCTGACTAAACACGCTTTGTGACACTTGTCCTGTTATCACTATCTCATAGTAAAATTTTTCAACAAAATACTGCTGCTTTCTAGCGATTCATCATACCTCCCAACATGACCCATTCCAGGAGGAACAAAATTCTATCTATCTAGACTTCCTTTTTAATATATTATTGGCGTCACTTGAACTACGTAATTTGTAATAAAATAAGAACAATACGGGTGATTGCTATAATAGATTATGTGTGGATTCCAGTTAGTGTCAATTTTCTCCCTCCTAGGTTTGGTCATGCATACCCTCCAACATGACCCATTCCATTAAGGACAAAATGCTCTGTTCCTTGAATACCATTTTAAGCCCTCATTCTGGTTAGTGAAGGTTCCCCTTGAGTTTGTGTTACAATCTGTCCTGTCTGTCTGGCTGCTAATGGCAAGCAGCTAGGAGTGTTTCATGTTGCTCTCAGCTGCATCCACTGATTACCCCAGCTATGGTTTAAAAAGGGATTAGTAGGACTCCACCCTGCTGGTCATAGTTCCTGTTCCTGCTCCATGTGTGGATGGCCTGTACTCCAGCTCCCCCTGGAAATAAGCCTGGGACATTTGCCTTGCCTTGTCTGTTCCTGTCATCAACCTGGTCTTGATATTTACTTTGCCTCAAAAGGACTTTCAGTTACGTACTTTGTTTCCTGCTAATTCTTACCATATACCGAGTAGCTGGCCTGCATTCTCCCACTACTCTGCATCCTGCAATCATCCATATCCTCTGCATTATCCACCTGCAATTATCCATAGTACTTTGCATTGCCTACCTGCATTTCTTGTACCATTGAAAGTCACTCTGTTTGCTATGGGAATTATACTTTATTCTGTGATGCTTGAATAAAGTATTTCATCGTTATTTTCTGTGGATATTCTTTTACGCTGGATCCAGGTCCTGGCTAGATTTGTGTCATTGCTAGCTGCTTCTTTTCTCCTGCTTCCAGGCATTGTGGTGTTTCCCAGACTTTCTGCACAGAAGGGGTTAATCTGACATTATTCATCAGTTACCTTTCCACACCTGGTCCTGAGTCCTGAATTCCTCTGCAGCCACAGTTTTGTCTTTGTACCAGCCCACTGCTTACTTCAGATACTGACACACAGTTCCAGTCTGTTCGATCCTAACAGTTTGCACTATGCGCATATTCGCTTATGTGCATGTGCAGAGCTTGTGTGTGGGTGCCTTCACTCACTGGCATAGTCGAGGTGGGGCTCGCACAGGGGGGGGGGGCTGGATGGAGGCGGATAGGGGGTGTTTGCATGCAAATGCCCTGCATTGCCTGGGCATACCCATGAAACCGCTGGGCATCCCCAGGCTAATGCAGACATACTGTATACCTGCATGCTGGGAGCGGGTGGCTGACAAAACAGGAAGTCGAAAGCAGTGACTGACTTAGATTTGCAAGCACTGTAGAAGTCATTGGTTGGCAACCATTGAATGATTTTTGGTCTGCACACTACCCTGCAAATGGAAAACATCCATTTGCAGTGCTGCGGGCATATTTGCTGGGAGGCGGGCATTCACATGCCCTTCAAGTGGCGTTGCATGGCTTGCTAAACAGCAATTTACCATTGCTTAGCGAGCCCACCAGAATCAGGCCCTTATGATTGCCGCCACCTGTGTTGAACTAGTTTATTGATGAGAACAGTGGCGGAACTGCGGGAGGCAATGGAGTCACCTGATGCCGGTCTTTTTTCTCTTAACAGGGCACTTCTCCATTGCCTTGTACTGACTGCCGATCATCCCCGCTGTTTAAAATTCTTTACTCTGCAGAGTACAGCAGCGGAGGCTGTGTGCGCCCCCACCCAAACTCCAGGTTGACCGTAGGACGCTGTGGTCCGGAGGTTGGGCTTCCTCCATTGCTGTAAACAGGAGCTAGGTCGGATGACCCTTGCACCCATTTACACTGCCCTCTACCCAGATCCTGCCCGTGTTCTACCCTTGTCATGACCTGGGTAGAAGTCCCGTGTAAAGGGACACGGGTTAACCCCTTTTACACCACACCTGACCCGGGTCCACAAGGGCAAACCCGAGTTTTTGCGGTGGTGTAAAAGGGGTATTACCTGACTCTCCTTTCTGTCACACACTATGGCAATGACCAATTCTCTCCAATATATACAATCTTGCAAGATATACTGTACCTGATAACATTAATAACAATACACATAACACACAGCTGTTCTTGTGTATAAAGGTGAGGTGACTATAAAGGTACTCAGTCCAGGTCCATCTCATTTCGTCACACCAGTATTCAGCCATTTCTTTGGGCAGCTACAGATAGTCTGTGTTACAAGTTGTCAGCTGCTTCTGTGTGCAGTTTGTCCACCTTCTGTTTTTAACACTTGTTTACTCTTTACCAATTACAAGGTTCTTACATTTCTAAGAACTAGCAAAACTATTTATGCTTCTATAACTTAAATGGGCTAATATTTTCCCCCAAAGGCACACAAGATGATTGCTGATTACAGTATTAGTATATTGTTTTTAACTTTTCATAAAGTTATATATATATATATATATATATATATATATATATATATATATATATATATATATATACTTACAAACTGATAGCCAGCAACATCAGATAAATGCAAAAAGAAGTTTATGGCATATTTTAAAGTGCAAGAGTGACAATGTACACAAAAGTACACAAAAAGGAGTCCGGTAAATGCAAGTAAAGTGCAATAAAAAATACTTAGCAGCAAAGATGAAAACCAGTACATCTCCATTAAGGTCGTGGCACGATGGCCGTTTCGGTGCAACCAAGCACCTTAGTCATGTGCTGTCGACCTTAAGACCAGCCACAAGTACATATACCATTGAGGGAGTAAGCTAATTGGCCAAGCGGACACACACCCACGTGCGCCGTGCGTCACAAACAAAGGACGGATCCCGGCGATGTCAGAAACCGAAAGTGTCGAAGACGCACTTCCGGTGTTGCGTAATGACGTCATCCCGTCGGAGGACACAACACGCGTCAGGAGACGCTGGGTCACATGTGCCCCGGCAACAGAGGATGGTTGCCATAGCAACAATATATAGCAAAGAATGGCCGGACTTATATATTGTGGGATAATGCAAATAAGGCCATGTGTGGCGCCGGACCAATCCACATGCAAAAGTAAAGTATATATAAGAAAAATGGGATCGCCAAGCAGACTATATTTCCCTACATTGGTATATACATATAGTGTACAAAAACACATAAACAAGACAGAGACAGACATGAAGACAAGGCAAAGAAGAAGAAGAATAAATAACAGTAATACAGCTACGCAAAATACACTGCATACAATTAAATATAGAAGTTAGTGATGCATAAACTAAGCACAGCCAGCCACCATATATCATAAGAAACAATTGAAAGATAGTTCCTCATTGAGGCCATGAGGTGCCATAGAGCGCAATCTGTGAATCCACATACATACCCTCTGCAAGAGGAGTTTATCCCGGTCTCCCCCTCGTCTAAGGGGAGGGATATGGTCTATGGGCATGAAGCTGAAATCTCTTACAGTGTGCTTTTTCGCAAAAAAATATCTCGCCACTGGTGGAGTATTGACATCGACACCTTTGAGGGCTTTCTTGAGAGAAGAACGATGTTGATTTATGCGTTCCTTGAGAAGGCGTATATTTTTGCCTACGTAAACCATTCGGCACGGGCACATGATGACATAAACAACATAACGGGTCTCACAAGTCAAGTGAAAGCGAATTTTATAATCTTTACCACTGGCAGGGTCTGTGAAGGTGTCCCCAGAGTGTATGAATGAACAATTGACACAGCCATGGCATTTAGTCACACCTGGTCTTGTGGTGAGCCAGGTCTGGTTTTTGATGGTCCCAGTGTCACTTTTGGCCAATATATCTCTTGTGTTATTGCTCCTCTTGTAGCAAAACAAGGGTGTTTGAGAGCAAGCTGGACCAATATTTTCATCACTCTGCACAATATGCCAGTGTTTCAAATAGTATTGCGTATATGTTTAGACGCAATTGAAAAAGTGGTCGAAAAAATAAGTCTCTCACCTTCTGTGACCCTGTTTTTCTTGGATAGGGATTGTTCCCTAGGTAAAGTGCTGCAGTGCATAATGGCTTCATCAATTTCTTTAGGATCGTATCCTCTCTCAGTAAAGCGCGAGCCCATCTCTTGTAGTGCAGGTAGCAGTTCTTCTACCTCCGATGTGACACGAACCACTCTCAGAAGCTGAGAGAGAGGTAGGCCATGTTTGAGTGGAAGGGGATGGAAACTGTCTGCCATGAGAAGGGTGTTTTTGTCAGTCTCCTTCCTATAGATCCTGGTGGACAGTTTGTTCGCTAGTTTAAACACAGACATGTCTAAATAATTGATCATAGATTCACTAAAAGATAAAGTGAACCTAATGGTGGTCGGCAGTGTATTCAATGCATCAATAAACTCAGTGAGCAAGTCCACTCCCCATTCCACACCAAAAACAAATCGTCAATATAACAAACATAAAAATGGATATATTGATAAAAAATAGGGTGTGACATAATGTGTTCGGTCTCGTAGATATACATAAAGAGATTGGCATACGATGGGGCCATGTTTGACCCCATCGCAGTGCCTCTTAACTGCAAATAAAAAGAATTCTGAAAAAGAAAATAATTCTTCCTCAAAATCTAAAAGCAGTAACAAAAATTAAATGACCGGACCATGATAGTGTGGACTGGAGGTAATGGACGAGCGCACTGAGTCAATGCCCTCTTCATGCATGATGTTAGTATATAACGACGTAATATCGAGCGTGACCAACAAGCTGTCAACGGGTAAAGTGCCAAGTGCAATAATCTTAAGGATAAAGTCAGTAGTGTCCTTAATAAAATATTGCATATTCTGCACCACTGGCTGTAGCCAAAAATCAATGTATTGGGACACGGGTTGGCAGAGGGATCCGCAAGAAGAAATTAAAGGCCTCCCCGGAGGCTTAACAAGGGTTTTATGAACCTTGGGGAGTACGTATATGAGCGGAATTCTCGGGTGGCTCTGGGTAAGGAAAAAAGAGGAAGGTTCATCTATCCAGTTGTTATTCAACCCAAGGAGAATAATAGAATCAAGCTCCTTTTTATAGGAGTAGGTGGGGTCATAGGTGAGCATCTTATAGCATGCCTTATCGGCAAGCTGCCTCATGATCTCTCCCACATAATCATCTCTATTGAGTAAGACAATTCCACTCCCTTTGTCAGAGGGACGGATAATAACCTCATTGTTATTTTTGAGAGAACTGAGGGCCATATTCTCCTCCCTGAGAAAGCCCTCAAAGGTGTCGATGCCAATACCACCAGTGGCGAGACATTTTTTTGCGAAAAAGCACACTGTAAGAGATTTCAGCTTCATGCCCATAGACCATATCCCTCCCCTTAGACGAGGGGGCGACCGGGATACACTCTTCTTGCAGAGGGAATGTATGTGGATTCACAGATTGCGCTCTATGGCACCTCATGGCCTCAATGAGGAACTATCTTTCAATTGTTTCTTATGATATATGGTGGTTGGCTGTGGCTTAGTTTATGCATCACTAACTTCTATATTTAATTGTATGCAGTGTATTTTGCGTAGCTGTATTACTGTTATTTATTTTTCTTCTTCTTCTTCTTCTTCTTCTTTGCCTTGTCTTCATGTCTGTCTCTGTCTTGTTTATGTGTTTTTGTACACTATATGTATATACCAATGTAGGGAAATATAGTCTGCTTGGCGATCCCATTTTTCTTATATATACTTTACTTTTGCATGTGGATTGGTCCGGCGCCACACATGGCCTTATTTGCATTATCCCACAATATATAAGTCCGGCCATTCTTTGCTATATATTGTTGCTATGGCAACCATCCTCTGTTGCCGGGGCACATGTGACCCAGCGTCTCCTGACGCGGGTTGTGTCCTCCGACGGGATGACGTCATTACGCAACACCGGAAGTGCGTCTTCGACACTTCCGGTTTCTGACATCGCCGGGATCCGTCCTTTGTTTGTGACGCGCGGCGCACGTGGGTGTGTGTCCGCTTGGCCAATTAGCTTACTCCCTCAATGGTATATATACTTGTGGCTGGTCTTAAGGTCGACAGCACATGACTAAGGTGCTTGGTTGCACCGAAACGGCCGTCGTGCCACGACCTTAATGGAGATGTACCGGTTTTCATCTATGCTGCTAAGTATTTTTTGATTGCACTTTGCTTGCATTTACCGGACTCCTTCTTTTTGTGTACTTTTGTGTACATTGTCACTCTTGCACTTTAAAATATGCCATAAACATCTTTTTGCATTTATCTGATGTTGCTGGCTATCAGTTTGAAAGTCTACAAATCTACCATATCTGTGCCGGGCACTCAGGAGTTGAACCGAGTATGTGTGTGCAGCAGAGCCAGATTAAGGTCTAAATGGGCCTGGAGCTGAAAATTATGAAGGGCCTATTATGCGCAATAATAGGGGCAGGGCCGGTGCAAGGCACCGGAGCGCCCTTGGCGGGGGGGGCGCCCCAGCGCTCACCCGCTACATGGGAGGGACAGAGGGGCGGGGGGTGAAGCGTCCGGCGCTGCTTCGCTCCACGGCAGGGGGGTGTTTGCTGGAGATGCGGCGCTGGCCGCAGCGTCACTCACTTCCCTGGAGGGGGGCAAGTTTGGTGGGGGAGAGAGAGAGCACTGGGGTGCGGGCAGCGGCGGGAGTTACATAGCTCCACAGGGGGGAGCTGGGGAGAGAGAGGGAGCCACTCACCTGATCCGAGGGGTAGGGGCTGCTCCAATTGGGTGCACTCCATTGGCAAATGCCTAGAGCTGCCTCGTGGTGGCACCGGCCCTGAATAGGGGTTGTAGCCAGCACCTAATAATGTGGGTGGCGGGACCAGTGTTCTGTTCGGGTGGTCTGCTCATGGGTGTGTCTGTATTTGTGTAACTACTTACAACTAATTATATATGCCTGAAAAAGGCAGGGGGCTGGCATAAGAAAAATGCAGGGAGATATATTGGCGGGTGCACTCCAAAGGTGCACCCGCAGGATGCCGATGTCCTAGGATACTTGTGGGTTGAGTTATCATTCCAATCATAAAAAAAAAATACTGAAAGCCGAATTTGGGTAGACAACATTTCAGCACCTTTTATGTGGTCACCTAAGTTTACCACACCATATACCCCTTATACAAATCATGCAACACAATAGTAACCCCCTTATACTGTACTTGCCTCTTACACATTATGCCACATGGAATGAGCCAAAATTCACACCGATTAAACCAAAATTCCCACTATGGCACACAGATTGAGTCAAAATTCATGATATGACACACAGATTAAGGCAAAATTCACATTTTGCCACATGGATTGAGCCAAAATACACACTATACCAGAGTACTTAAGTAGTCATTGCATACGGCTGTGGCCGGATAGGCTGTGGGCAGATTTTATCTGTGGGCCTAGATTGAAGTGGGCCGTTATTAAAGTGGGAAAACTGATTCATAACTACAGCGTTATACCAGACTCATCTGACTCATCATCTCTTGTCTCCAACAGGTAACACACTGAACATCTCCTCTGTACTGCAGAGCATTACATCTATTGTGTGGGATTGATTTGTATATCTAGGTAACACACTGAACATCTCCTCTGTACTGCAGAGCATTACATCTATTGTGTGGGATTGATTTGTATATCTAGGTAACACACTGAACATCTCCTCTGTACTGCAGAGCATTACATCTATTGTGTGGGATTGATTTGTATATCTAGGTAACACACTGAACATCTCCTCTGTACTGCAGAGCATTACATCTATTGTGTGGGATTGATTTGTATATCTAGGTAACACACTGAACATCTCCTCTCTACTGCAGAGCATTACATCTATTGTGTGGGATTGATTTGTATATCTAGGTAACACACTGAACATCTCCTCTGTACTGCAGAGCATTACATCTATTGTGTGGGATTGATTTGTATATCTAGGTAACACACTGAACATCTCCTCTGTACTGCAGAGCATTACATCTATTGTGTGGGATTGATTTGTATATCTAGGTAACACACTGAACATCTCCTCTGTGTACTTTACAACAGTACCTAGCCTGTGTGTAGGGGGGAATTTATTTTTATTCTAGATGATATATAGTATCCTGGAATGCTAGTTTTGTTTTTCTAAGCCACTTTTATTGCTATGTGTTGTAGGGGGTGGGGACTGAGTGAGTGGATTCCAATTATTGGGAATTGGGAACTCATGGATTGTTAGAGTACTTAAGTAGTCATTGCATACGGCTGTGGCCGGATAGGCTGTGGGCAGATTTTATCTGTGGGCCTAGATTGAAGTGGGCCGTTATTAAAGTGGGAAAACTGATTCATAACTACAGCGTTATACCAGCGTTACACCGAAGTGTAACTGAAGGACAAAACAACAACGGAGAAAACCAAAGTCTGCTTTGAGTGTGTTAAATTCATTCACACAACATACTACTCCTGGCTACTTAATCTGGCAATTCAACCATAACATCAGCATTTTACATCTGCAAACAACTTTTACTATCACTGTTAAAGCTTGTACTTGCACTGTCAGTTTTGAAAATGACCAGCTGTACCTCTAATGACCTCACCTCCATAGGCGAATCTAGGGGGTGGTCTGGGGGTGCACAGGACCACCCATTAGCCCATTTTGTAGCTGAGGGATGGGGCTTTCCAACAAGCCCAGCCCCGTGTCTCTAGCCCCCTGGGAACCGGAGATATACGACCAGGCAAAGCTGGAACGTTTTCCAAATAGGATAACATGGGACCCATTAATTCCGACCCCCACCCAGTTCAATGGCTGCCAGTTCCCCCTTCGGCATCACTGAAGCTCGAGGTCGATCTCAGTCGAACCCAAATCGCTGGGCCTTCAATCTGATACAAGGCTGGATCCATATGGTTTCATGGTTCCAGGGATATTGAGGTTAAACCGTTTTTTTTTTTTTCATTTCTTAAATGTAATTTCATGACTGTTTATGTTCTTTGGGGCAGATTTCTCTGGAACCAAACAGCCCAGTTTCACAGGACCAAAATCATTCTAAGCCAACTCAAAAGTTCTTCAATATGATATTACTCATGTAAATGGGTCAGTTGGTTCCGAAGATATAGCTGGTTGGTTAAAGGGGGGTAGGGAGAGGGGAGGGGTGCCGGACGAGTTCCCGACAGTCGGGATCCCGACAATCATTTACCCGACGTCGGGATCCCGACTGTCAAAACGCTGACAGCCGGGTGCCCGACGGCCACCCGCTATTTTCCCTCATGGGGGTCCACGACCCCCATAGAGGGAGAATAGAATAGCAGCGTGGCGAGCGCAGCGAGCCCGCAAGGGGCTTTTTTGCACTCGCCATGCTGTCTGACTCCGGCCAGTCGGGATCCCGACGTCGGGATAATGACTGTTGGGATCCCGACTGCCGGAGTCCCATACCACACCCGAGGGGAGTGGTTGTCTCTCCCCCTCACACCAGAAAATGCAGGGACTAGGCTGGTGTATAAGGGGTCAGAAAGGGAGGGGGTTTGGGGTGATCGCACAGGACTGCAATATAGAAAGGACCCCTATATACAAATAATCTATGAAGATGTCAGTGGGGGTGTGCTACCTCAGGACAAGATAAATGGACATTTGGAGAAAAGAGAAGAATGTCCTTTAGTTAGGTGCACCTTACAGAAAAGAATCTAAAATATAACTTTTATTTATTACATTTATAAAAGGCTGCGATAATTTAAAACCATATAACAGACAAGGGTGGGTAAACACACATAAAAAGTAGGGTGGCAGGCAGGTGTTTGCTGATAAGAGCTGGAATATTCAGATTTAAATATATCTGCAAGGATGGCAGTGTATAGGGCTAATATTCGACCAGTTCTGTGTCTGGTACTCTAATACAGCTCTGCTGAAGAGTCTGGCTTGTTGCCCTTGTTTATCAGAACTTATTTAGTGTGCTCAGTTACACTAACACAGTTGCCGTGTTTATGCTAATCACAGGCAATATTATAACACTGAACTGCAGCTATGATAATTTTAGCTCTTCCTATATGTCTGCTCTATATGGATATCAGAGAGACCTTAACACACGTGGATCAGTGTGTAGTCGGAAGGAAGTGGGGGTATTGCTGGGTTAAATATATCGCCCAATAGCAATAGTACCCCTATATACTGGAGTCCCAATGAAGGGTACCCCTAGTCTGAGTACAAAAAGGCTGGAAGCCCTAATAAGGGCTATCAAGTCTGGACACTGCTACACATCAATCAAAATGCATTGTAAAGAAAATAATAAATCTATCAGCAAAGCACTGCTGCCTGCACACCGCCATCCGGCGCGCTTCGCAGTTAAGCTTCCTCACCCCTGCAGCTTCTGCTCCAATTCTTCTCCCCGCTTTCACCTCAGCCCGCCCCCCCCTTTAATCATGTGATGCCGGCGCCCGGCGTGCTCCCCCGATGTCACAGCGTGCACAATATTTAAAATGTCCCCTCGGCTAGAGGGGACACCAGGAGGGGAGTGGGAGCGTGCTCTGCGCTGCACTCTGCTCCTCTCCCCATAGAAGCAGCTGCACCGCTCTCCATCTCTCCCTGCAGCAGCAGCGAAGGCTCATATAAAGATTTACAGTAAGTGGCACTTTTGGGGGCATTGCTTAAGGGACGCTACAAGTGGCGGTATGTGGGGGCATTACGCATAATGTGTCGCTTATGTGTAAGGGGCATTACGGTGTGCAGCATCATGTGTAAGCGGCATTATGTGTGCAGCATCATGTGTAAGAGACATTATGTGTGCAGCATCATGTGTAATGGGTACTATGGTGTGCGGCATCATGTTTTATGGGTACTATGGTGCCATCAAGCAAGAACCCCCTAGCAATGAGCACATAGGTAAGCAACACTTATGTGGCAAATATGTAATGGGCATTACGGTTTGTTATATAGTATGTAATGGGCATCATGATGTGTGGCACAATGTGTAATGGGCATTATGGTGTGTGGCCTTATGCGTAATTGGCATTACGGTGTGTGGCATTATGTGTAATGGGTATTACGGAGTTTGCTAAAATGTGTAATGGGCATTACTGTGTATGTTCTAAAGTGTAATACCACACCCCTTTTTGTGATGCCACGCCTCCTTCCCATGAGGCCACGCCCCCTTTTTGGCGCGCAGCTACGCCGCGCAAAGGTCCCCCTACTGTTGTGTCTAGATCTGGGACCACCCATTACCATAATTCTAGATTCGCCTATGCTCACCTCTCCTGCTCTTCCATTGATAGTAGGTGTCCTCTTTCTCTATATATCCTCTCTGGGTGAGCTTATGTGCTCACTCGACTTCCGCTATCACACCTATGCTGATAACACTGAAATCTACCTCTCCTCTCCTGATCTCTCTCCCTCTATCCTCACTCATATCTCCAACTGTCTCTCTGCTGTCTACTCTTGGATGACTCAGCGCTTCTTTAGACTTAAAATATCAAAGACTAAGCTGTCATCTTCCCACCCTCCTGCATAAAACCTGACCATCTCTCATCCTAACCTACTGTTTATGCCCACTTCTTCCCCTTCTGTGTCACCCCTGTCTGTCTAACCCTCCCCTTTTTTTTTTTTTTTTTTTTTTTAAATCTTTTTATTAGATTTTTATGCCAAACATACAAAAGAATAAAAGCAATGTAATATACATAACGATGTCATCAATATTCTTCAACTCCACGGGTATTCACCAGATGTTACATAGTTATTAATATATTAACAATATGGAGTGCTTCGTATTTTTCAGATATCTTTGCCTGGACATCGGTGAATTCCTTATTACATGTACTATCTAACATTACTATCAGCTACCTAACCTACAAAGGCACACTTATAGACAAACAAGACAAGACGAGACCACAAGGGGGGGGGGGGGGAGAAGGGGGATTGTCATCAGTATTGAAATCTAGGGCAGGAGTTAGTGCACTAATAAATCTATATACACATCTTCATCATCACATTATCTATTATCTGGGTTTACCATTAAGACATCTGAATCTCTAAGTTTACTGATAGTTGTAACTTTACATGCGCGTCTAAAGTATTAATATATGGTGACCATTTCAGGTAAAACTTATCTATACCTTTATGTAGGTCTAATTTAGCATACTTTCGTTCAAAAAATAGTACCTGAGTGATCTTTTGTTTAAGGGTGGATAATTGAGGTGCGGCTTTCTTTGTCCAAAAAGTTAAAATGCATTTCCTCGCCAACGTTATAATCAGGTAGAGAAGCGATAACTGTAGACCTCTGAGTCCATCGATGTTCCAACTTTGGAAGTCAATTCCCATACAAGCCGCTGGGTCGGGTTTAAAATTGGTTGTAAAAATTACATTAATGAACGAGACCGTTTTACACCAAAAACGCTTGATTTTATGACAGTCCCACATGCAGTGTGAAAAGTTTGCAACCGCTATTCTACACTTAATACACTGCCCAGTCTCGTCTGGTACCATGTGGCGACGTTGGTGTGGTGTTATATATGCCCGGTGTAGGGTTCGAAAGGAGACCTCCTGCAAGTATGCTGATTTCAGGGTATTCATGGCTCTCTCATTAGCTTGCATGAGTGTCTCCATGGTGATGTCAGAGTCTAAATCTTCTTTCCACCTGTTTTTTAATGTCAACCATATAGAATCACAATCCAATCTATTATTAATAAGTAAGTTATATAAACATTTCAATTTGTACACATTTGTCTCTATGTAACAAAATAACTTATCTATTGAGTTTACTTGTGAGAGCATAATCTTTGAGGGGCGCGTAGTGGTGTGGAGCTTGTGTGCAGAAAGGAAGTGTCTCACCTGGAAATACATGAATATCTGCGTTTCAGGCAGATCGTATCTACTTGACAGTTCAGTGAAGGAATACATATTCCCGCCTGGGTCGTAGACTTTACTTGAGGTGTCCAACCCTTTTTTCCTCCACGTATTAAAGCAAGCGTTAGTGGTCGATGGTAGAAACGATGGGTTACCCCAAAGCGGGATGAATCTAGTAACTTTAGGATTTTCGCCACATATCCTATTCATTTGCACCCATGCTGCATACGTGTCTCTAAACAGGATATGTTGTAAGATCCAGGAGGGAATATCCCGCTTATTAGCCTGCAAAAGTGCCCCTGGTGAGTAAGGAGAGAATACATCCAATTCTAGCATGCGATCCGTGTATGTAGAAGCATTCAACATCCAGTCCCCAATATATCTAAAAGCTATGGCTAGGGAGTATAGTTGAGTATCCGGATAATCTATCCCCCCCTTTTCTTTTGGAAGTTTTAGTTTATCTTTCGCAATTCTTGGTCTCTTATTTTTCCATAAAAATCTATTGAAAGCTGATTCTAATTTGCTTATTTCCGGCTTTCGGATCATTATGGGGAGCATCTGCATACGGTATAGAAGTTTAGGGAATACTATAGATCTAATAATCGCCATCCGTCCCAGCAATGAAACAGGGAGATCTATCCACGCATCCATTTTTGTTATCATTTGTGTTATTATTGGCGAAAAATTGAGTGCGTATAATCGGGAGAGATCGTTGCATATATACACCCCCAAATATTTGATTTGCGTTTGTGTTATCGGAAATGGGATATCCAATGCTCTCAGTATTTCGATATCACAGTGTCCAATCGGCATCAATTCCGACTTTGTCAAATTTACCCTAAATCCTGCTATTTTCCCAAATGATTCTATAAGGTGCAAGAGGGCTGGTATGGTGTTTTCTGGCTTGGAAATAAAAACCAAGGCATCGTCAGCAAACAACGCAATCTTTAGCTCCTCCTTATTTAGCTTAATTCCATGTATTAATGGTGTTGTTCTAATGGCCTCTGCCAAGGGTTCCATGGCGATTGCAAAGAGGAGCGGGGACAGTGGACATCCCTGCCTCGTTCCCCTTTGCAATTGGAATGGGGAAGAGACAAGACCATTACACACTATAGATGACCGCGGTGCCGAATACAAGGTGCGCACTATGTTGATAAAATTCTGTGGGAAGCCAAATTTCTCTAAAGTCCCGAGCAGATGGGGCCACAGCACCATATCAAAAGCCTTTTCGGCGTCCAAGGCCAAAACCATGTTATTGACCCCATCTGCCCTGGAATAAGTGTGTGATTTTTGAATGGCTGCCAGTACTCTCCTCACATTTGTAGTCGAATGTCGGCCTGCAATAAAACCTGTTTGGTCAGTGTTAATTATTTGTGGCATGACTGGTTTTAGTCTTTCCGCTATAATTTTTGTGAACACCTTGTACTCAACATTCAACAAAGAAATAGGCCGGTACGACCCTGCTAGTTTAAGATCATGCCCCGCTTTGGGGATAACCTTGATTAAGGCGTCAGAGAAATACTCAGGGAGTTTATTATGTTCCAATATCGAATTAAACGTGGCTACCAGAGAGTCTACTATGTGTGGGGCCATTATCTTGAAAAATTCGTTTGAATAGCCGTCGGGCCCTGGTGCTTTGGCCAGTTTCAAACGGCCAATGGCCCAGGTCACCTCTTCTTTAGTAATGGGATTACCAAGAGATGTCAAATATTGATCCGGCACTTGTGGGAGTTTAAGTGTCTCCCAATATGACAATGGCGTATTTAAAGGTGGTTGGTGTCCCTCGTCTCCTCCCCCAACTGTCCGCAAGGAGTTCGGATCAGAGTATAGTGTTAAATAATACTTCCTCATTATTTGAACTATTTCCTGATCCGAGGTTGTTAGAGTGTTATCCTCTTTCAGGAGAGGTAAAACTGATATTCGGGGTTTAGAGCCATTCAGTAAATTTTTCATCATTTTCCCCACCTTGTTACCGTATTTAAAAAATTTCGAGTTTATGTTGAAAAGATATTTATCCCCCGTTAACTGTAGGTATTCATTAAAACATGTTTGTGCCATCCGATATGTTTCCCTATTAATTGATGTCGGACTCTGTTTAAATTTCTGAAATGCATCAGTTAGCCCCGCCTGCAATTCTAAATATTTTCCATTTTGCTTCCTTTTGATTTGTGTAATATATGCAATGATCTCCCCTCTCAACACAGTTTTGGCTGTTTGCCAGAATATATTGGGGTTATTTTGTTCATACCCAGCGTTTTCCATTTTAAAGTGTTTCCAGACCGTAGCCATATGCTCTTTCAGCTCACCTGATTGCGCTAAGTGTGACGGGAATCTCCACATAGGTTTTGTTTCAGCGGTGGTTTTAAAAGTTAGTGTAATGTAAATTAAACCATGATCTGACAATGTGGGGGGGCAAATGGTTGGCGCGGTGACCACCGAAAACAGTGGTTCCGCCACCAAAATGTAGTCAATTCTTGACCAAGTATTGTGAGTCAGAGAGAGACACGTAAAGTCTCTCTCTGTCGGGTTATGTGCCCTCCACACATCTATCAGATTAAGTTTTTTACTTAGATATGGTACTCCTATCTTCGGCAAGGGTGTTAATTTCCTAGGAGGGGGAGACCTATCCAGTAGTTGGGTTGAGATTAAATTTAAGTCCCCACATAGTATTAGTTTAGTTGGGTCGAATGTATGCAGTTTGGCTATTAAATTAGTAAAAAAAACTTTTCTTGTACTGGGTCGGGGCATATATATTGCATAATACCAATTCTCGTCCCTCAATTTTTAGGTGCAGCAATAGATATCTCCCCCCTGGATCCGAAAGCGCTGAGATAACCTGAACATCAATATTTTTTTTTGCCATAGTGACCACTCCACATGATTTAGAATTCAATACAGCTGAGCCTAACACCTCCCATCCCAGCATCTGCAACTTCTTGACCTCCGGTGCCAATAGGTGAGTTTCCTGCAAGCACACAAGCTCCACACCCCGTTTATTCAAATACATAAGGAGCTTTCTCCGTTTAGCTGGCGTATGGATCCCTCTGATATTTAACGAGCCCACTTTATATGACATATCTGTTATATATTATACTTGTAGTACTCCTGCCTCCTGTCCTAGGGAAAATGTCAAAGGGAAGGGTGAAACATGAGGGGGGGGGGACACAACAAACATACAACAAATAACATAAAAAGAAATGTAGAGCAACTACTTCAAATAACAATCTGAACTTCCGTGCAAAGAGTCTCCTGCTCCAATCAACTTAGAGCAGAAGCTTTTCACAAATGGCAGAGTGAAGCCCGGCCTAGCTTCCTCTTTACTCACCCACCCTACTTATATTATTATTATAAACTTTAGTTACATGTCTGCATATCTATGTAAATTTCCGCTTAGTCTAATTATGCCGACCTAATTTCTTTTAACTACCACGCTATAACTGGCCAATATTAAAATGCACAAAACTATCATATAAGAACATTTCACATAAGGCTTTATGGTATACCGATATACTGTCCCATTGTAGAGTCAGTCCTGAATATGTTCTCAGTATATCAATATCTCTCCGTTGGGCAATCCTATCAACTTTTTATTTCCCGTCAATCGGGAATCATAGTATCTCACCCATCCGGATTATCAGCTATGTCTCTTTCTTCCCGCCTTGGAGACATCTTTGACACAAATTTAGTGGCTTCCTCTGGTGAATCAAAGTCTCTGAATGAGGTTCCGGAGAACACCCTTAGTTTAGCTGGATAAATAAGGTAAAATTTGTGATTTTCTTTAGCCAGGGTTGAGCAAACCTGAGTAAAAGCTCTTCTAGCCTTTGAGAGCTCGATGGAAAAGTCCTGGAATATCTTCAAGGCATGTGTCTCCCACATAATGGGGTTTTTCTTGCGTGAGGCTGTCCATATAGCCTGTCTATGCAGGAAATTTAGCACCTTAAATATGACCACTCTTGGTCTATTTTTATCTTGTGCAGTCAGAGGCCCCAGTCTGTGTACCCGCTCCAGTACCATATCTGCGCATTGTTGATTTATCTGTAGCAGCGCTGGCAGTGTGTTTTTTATGAAGAACTCTAGCTGGGGACCCTTAACACTTTCAGGTATGCCTGCAATTCTTAAATTGTTCCGACGCGCCCTGTTTTCTGCATTTTCTAGCCCATCTTTCAGCCGTTTATTATCCAGCTCCAACGCCTTTACAGCCCTTTGCAGAGAGTGTATATCGTCTGAGTTAGCCCCTATCCGGGCTTCTGCTTGTGTGATGCGGCCTGTCAATTTAGTTATCTCCTCCGTTATAGCGCTGACTGCTTTCTGTAGCAGCGGCTGCATAGTATTGTTAATTGCTGCAGTGATATCGCTATATGTCAGAGGCGTCGAGTCCATCCCTGCCCTTAATTCTGCAGGGTCAGTGTTATTTCCCAAGATAGGCTTTTTGTGTGCTGGCGTACCTTGCAGGGCGTCGTCAGCAGGCGCCATGTTTTGCTCCCCCTTCCTTTTGTCCTGCCGCTGCGGCTGCGGCTGAGACGGCGCTTTGGAGGTCGCGCTCTGGCCCCGATTTTTGTCCATGGATTCCTGGACTCTTCTAGGGGACCGGGATCTCGTTCTCTTGTCCGCAGACAGGGTTGCCGGTATGTGGGGTGAGTTTGTGCAGCGGAGCTCCGAAGGAGGTTGCTCACTCCTTCATGCCGGAAACGGAAGTCCTAACCCTCCCCTTTTAGAATGTAAGCTCTCACGAGCAGGGCCCTCTCTCCTCATGTGCCTTTCTTAGAATATATAAACCACTGCCACCCTGATGATCGCTTCAGTGTCCTGTCCCCTGATGCAACTATGCATATTAACCATGTACTTGTCCTAAACTGTCTTGTAATGTAATTTGCTATGTGTTTTTGATTATAACTATGCTCTGTAAAGCGCTGCGGAATCTGTGTGCGCTATATAAGAAACTGTTAATAAATAAATAAATAAATACCAAGCATGTCCAAACAGTGGCCCTCCAGCTATTGTGAAGCTACATGTCCCAGCATTCCTTGACATAGTTTTAGCAGTCCCTAATAGCAAAACTGTGGCAATGCATGATGGGACTTGTAGTTTCACAACAGCTGGAGGGCCATAGTTTGGACATGCCTGCACTATACCAAACAGATTGAGCAATAATGCACAATATGCTTCATAAATAGGGGCATTGGCGTGCATTAAAAATTTACACCATAATGCCCATTACATGTTAAGCCTCACACCATAATCTCCATTACGTATTATGCCGAACACCATAATGCCTATTAAAAATGAAGCTACATAAGTGTTGCTTACCTACATATTCATTGCCAGGGGTTCCATGTTCATTGCCAGGGGTTCCATGCTCCTTGCCAGGGGTTCCATGCTCGTTGCCATGTGGGATTACATGCTCATTTCCAAGGGGGAATACATGCTCGCGGTAACTGGGGGACAGCCACCGGGCAGAAATGACAGCCATTGACAGCCGGGCAGAGAGCAGGGGGCTGCCCGGCTTTATTCAGAGCACTGCATGTCCCGGCTATTTGAAATAATACCCCTTTCATACCAGAAAATGCAGGGATTTACCCGGGAATATGGTCCCAGGATCATGCAGGGACATTCCTGGACTGGCCTCTTTTACGCCAGCCTAGTCCCTGCATTTTCTGATGTGAGGGGAGAGAAAACCACCCCCGCCCCCTTTAAACAACCAGCTATATCTTCGGAACCAACTGACCCATTTACATGTAGGCTTCGAATGATTTTGGCCCCGTGAAACTGGGCCGTTTGGTTCCAGAGAAATCTGTCCTCAAACAACATGAAACAGCCATGAAATTACATTTAAGAAATGAAAAAAAAAAATGGTTTTCCATATGGGTTCATTATATCTCTAGAATTAATGAACCCATATGGACCAGGTATCAGATGGAAGGCCCAGCGATTTGGGTTTGACTGAGATCAACCTTGAGTTTCTGTGATGCTGGAGGGGGAACTGGCAGCCGGTGGAACCAGGTGGAGGTCGGAATTAGCGGGTCCCATGTTATCCTATGGGGAAAACGTTCCAGGTTTGCCTGGCGGTATCTCCGGTTCCCAGGGGGCTAGCGACGCAGGGCTTGGCTCGTTGGAAAGACCTGGCCCTCAGCTACAAAATGGGCCTATTTGGAGAGTGGGCCTGGAGCTGTAGCTCCATCAGGCCCATTGTTAATCCGGCTCTGGTGTGCAGCTTATCCTTCATTTCTATATATATATATATATATATATATATATATATATATATATATATATATAAACGTCCAGGAATCGGCACTCCCAATAAGATGCAGTAATGTTGAGCTGGTGCCTTCACAATGGGTAGGTATGTAGGTAGGAACGGTGCGGCACTCCCAGCATAATAAAGAAACTCTTACACACCAATAGTGGTCAACGTTTCAATTTTTCTATAATAGTTTCTTTATTATGCTGGGAGTGCCGCACCGTTCCTACCTATATATATATAGGTAAGTAATAAACAGGCAGGAGACCTTGTTTAACCAACGTTTCAAATCCTTTCCGGACCTTTCTTGCACCTTGATAAAAAATCCGGAAAGGATTTGAAACGTTGGTTAAACAAGGTCTCCTGCCTGTTTATTACTTACCTCTATTCCGAGTGCCGCCGTCCACCACAACCTATATATATATATATATATATATTTCATCATCATCAACAGCAGCAGCAGCAATGTTGCACTGAAAATAAGGTACTCTTTACCTAGCACGGCGCCCACGATCTCCATCGCGGGCGTCGCGGGTAAAGAAATCGCGGGGATCGCGGGCATCGCGGTCAGTACATTAACGGCCGCGACGCGATGCCCGCGATCCCCGCGATTTCCTATAGGGTTCAATGTTAAATTTAGTGCTGCTCGCTATTTCACATTCAATGCTTCAATGGCCGCGATTTGGCCATAGGAATCAATGTTAAATGGGCCACAGAGCCCAAATAGGCACAATTAACACTTAAATGTCCCCCAAAATTTGTAACGCCACCCCACGATCCACGCCCAAATAGGCACAATTAACACTTAAATGTCCCCCAAAATTTGTAACGCCACCCCACGATCCACGCCAACCCGAAGCGTGGCGAGCGCCGCGAGCCCGCGAGGGGCGGCGGTACGCGTCCTCCGACCTTTTCATACCCCCACTATCCACGTCGGCGTGGAGTTGAGAATAGAATAGTGTGGCGAGCGCACAGTGGGGGTATGAAAATAGTGGGGGTATGAAAAGGTCGGAGGACGCGTACCGCCGCCCCTCGCGGGCTCGCTGCGCTCGCCACGCTTCGGGTTGGCGTGGATCGTGGGGTGGCGTTACAAATTTGGGGGGACATTTAAGTGTTAATTGTGCCTATTTGGGCACAATTTAACTATTTGGGCATTTAACATTGATTCCTATGGCCAAATCGCGGCCATTGAAGCATTGAATATAAAATCGCGGGCAGCACTAAATTTAACATTGAACCCTATGGGAAATCGCGGGGATCGCGGGCATCGCGTCGCGGCTGTTAATGTACTGGCCGCGATGCCCGCGATCCCCACGATGGGCGCCCAACTAAGTAAAGAGTACCGAAAATAAAAATGAACTGATCTTTTTTTAATTAAGATGCATTTTTATAAATGATACGAAATATATTGACCAAATAATACACTGACTGCAACTAAAATGTGAAAGGTGGGCACATGAGGAAGCAGGTTGCTAATAAAGGGGCATGTCAGGGAGATGCTGGAGGAAGACAGAGGTACAGTACATGTGGGAAAGCATGATGGGACTTGCTAGGTTGCCACACAGAAGTATATGTGGGAAAAGAGGCTGCTGGTGATTAGGTATGTCAGGAAGATGTTGGGGGCAATTGCGGCACACACAAGACATCACATATAATGTACAGCTAAAAAGGGATTTGTGAGACTGCTAAGTAGGCATCAGTAAGAAAGCCAAGGTGGGGTTAGTGAAGTTTGGGTGTAGATGTGAGAAGGGAAGCAGGAAGTGAGAGGCATAGGGGAGAGAAATGGAAAGGGGTTGAGATAAGCAAGGGGTGAAAGAGCATTTTAGGGTGATAGGTGCAGGGGCTCAAAAGGGTAGCAAAGAGTGAGATGTGAGGGGTGGGTCATCAGACACAGACAACATGTGGGGCGTGTTAGAGATGGTTACCTAGGATTAGAAATATATTGTAGGAATATGTGAGACCCACAGGAAAACACTTGTTAAATAGCCTTACATAATACAGTATAATATTTTTATATCATACTGCCTATTACTAAAACAAGTCTAAAATTAATGTCATATTATTAAAAAAATGCCCATAACTACTAGGGGCCAAAGGTGGCCCCCATCCATTGAAAGTTCAATTCAAATTTCCATGACTTCACAAATTCCCACTTTGAGTATTGCCAATATATATATGTTTCGTACGGATTAAAATATTAAAACCCAACTCAAGATGTCTAGCAATCATGTCCTTCAAGCACAATCATATAGGAACTCTCATTTGACAAGTCAGCTGTCATCCCACCGTGCAAATGCCCATCTATAATAGCTTTCCCTGGAGCCTTCACACAAGATATCTTGCTCTTTTCCCCTTCTGAGCTAGTGGCATCTATGATTTACCTGCATGACATCTTATTAACAGTAACTTCTGCTAAGACTTTGACCTCTCCTGTCAAATTCTCTTAATTTACTTTCTGCTTACAAGTGCCAAAGCAATATGGCAAAATCAATTTCTCTTCTTAGGATTGTCTCAAGCCACTAGCGTCTATCATGGGCATGAAACATGGGCCATAATCCATATTTTGTCCACCTGAAAAGACTATTAATCAGCTCTGTTAAATATGTGGCTACTGTAAATCAGTTTTGTTTATTTGGTGTATTAAATCTTTGCTATCCTTTTTATTTCTCACTTACAGTAATATAATGCCACCCACAGGCAGCCCTGATTTAGAAGTAAGCCATGTATTAAAGCAAATGTACACATCATATGATCTCTTTTCTCACTTTGGGGGTTATTCTGATTCACCCGTTAAGGCACAATCACTCTCTAATGGACAAAACCATGTGCACTGCAGGTGGGGCAGATGTAACATTTGCAGAGAGAATTAGATTTGGGTGGGGTTTGTACTTCAAACTGAGATCTATATTGCAGTGTAAAAATAAAGCATCCAGTACTTACCCTGCACAGAAACAATAAAACACCCAAATCTAACTCTCTCTGCACATGTTACATCAGCCCCACCTACAGTGCATATGGTTTTGTCCATTAGAGATTGATTGTACATTTCCGAGTGAATCAGAATAACCCCCTTTGTTTATTTTATGGCAATGACTATATTATGCTGCTTTCCCACTGCAGACCCGTTTTAAGTTACAGGTAATCTTAAACAGTATTTAGCATTCCCACTGCAGCAGATTACAGTTTTAAATGCCATTTAAGTACCATTCCCATTGCAGGTAAAACGTTTTAGCTCTTCAAAACGTTTTTACAGCACAAATGAGTGCCTGTGACTTTAATTGGGCTTTTCAGGGTTGTGGGGAGTGTCACAACACAGGCAACACCCAATCGCTTGAATTGTAGCCTGTTTACATTAAGAATACCGTTTAAGATGCATTCCCATTGCCTCTTAAACGGTAGATTACCGTTTAAAACACTGCTTTGAAAACGGGTTGAAATACCGTTTAACTTTAAACGGTATTTCAACTCTGGCGCTTTCCCACTGCAGCCTTAAACGGTATTTTGCCCTCAAAAATCGGCAATATACCGTTTTAAGGCTGCAGTGGGAAAGGGGCATTATTCTCTTGCTTTAAAACATTAACTGCTGTATCTCTTTTATATGTCATTTCTCATTTTTAATGTATTTTTTACTGTTGAAGGCTTTTTTATACATCCCAAAGGAGGATGTCTCTTTTATCTCAGTAAGAGGTCTGTTTATTATATAATGATATGGCTAATTATTTCACTGTGGTCATCAACAGTATAACCACAACTTGTCAATAAAATAATGAAAAGGTTGCTGAGTGATTCTACTTTTCTCACACATGCAAAGTGCAGCGGAATGCATACACTAAAGGCGTGTACACACGGGCAGAGTGTTTGGGTCACTAGGTGGATCCTACGAAGGTTGACATACATTTCTGAAGCTCGACAGGGCTTAGGTCAAAACCTGGAATAGGTCAACAGGGTCGGCACAAACATTAGGTCAAGATTCAAAAGGTCAACATGAGTTTTTCACTGATTTTATTTCCAGCTGATTTATGCCGACATTTCATACCCAACCATCCACTAATGTGTGGTGCAGCGATCGCTGCGATGTGACGCAGTACACTTAGACAGTGTCCATGTCGACTATGTTGGCATTCGGGATAAAAAAAAGACCTAAAATCTCATGTCGACCTTTGGACTATCGACCTGCTCATTGTTGACCTAATGCTTGTGTTGACCTTCCGACCCTGTGGACCTTAGCCATGTCAACCTATTTCAGTGTTCGACCTAATATATGTCATTGATTCGACCCTATGACCTATACCCCGGGCAGGCTACTGGTGACTAAGCGATTTTGGCTAAGTGCGCTGAACGATTTTGACTATGTGGAATTTAACCATAGGGCAAATACACAGATGTGCTGCTTAATCAAAATTGCCTTGCCTGCACTGTCTATTTTTCCAGGTGAATGCGACGCAGTGAGACCACACATCGCTATTACCCGCAGTGTACACATGGTGCGATTTTGTCTAATTTTCTAGGTGATTTTGACTAGTCAAAATCGCTTGACCAAATCGCACCATGGGGACACGACTTTAGGCTTTCAGTTGAACTTAATTAAAGACAAAAGTAAATACATTGTGAAAAAACAGTACATAATATGTAAAATAAGAATTGTACATCCCAATAAGTCAAAGCCTGATGATGTATCATGTGAATCATTATTGCTGGTGAAAGCTCACATTTAGTTTATTATTAAATATTACTGTGCAGGGAAACAAGTGTGCCAAAAACACTCTCAGTGAGTTTGTTTTAATTTCTGGTTTTGGCAAAACCAGTTAATTTTGACTATCTCACAGCTAACAATATTGTTCACCAATATTGGCCAAAGACTGGCTAGCTTAACTAAGAAACAGAGCAGCAGCACAGCAGTTGTTTCTGTTTAAAAAATGTGTTGCAAATGAGTACTCTATTAGTACTCTATTAGAGCAATAACTAATAAAAATGTTTGTCTATGCAAATAAGACCACCCCAATGCCTCCTCCAAAAACAGCCCATAATGAAAACAAAAGTGTAAGATGGAATTTTCTTAGGTCATCTCACATACCCGTATGTTGTATATTAAAAAGTACATGCACAATTTAACAAACCAAGGACTTCAGCAACAGGGAAGGACACTTTTGTGGCTGAAGTGTTTGATTTGTTTGGGCACCCATAAACCAATTTTCTGGAATGACTACCTTTGGGGATTAATGAGGAGGTTGTGGAGGTGTTGGCAGTGGATATTGCATGTGCTGGTCTAAACTTCTAGCAACTGATAGTAGACTGCTTTTTCTTATTTTAAAAGATTTTTATGTATATTCACAAATTACTTGCATGAACTCACTGCAAAGGACATATTACAGAGAAGCAGCCTAGAGAGGGGCATTGAGTGAGCTGAAGCTCACCCAAAGCCCCCCCCCCCCCAGCTCCTCCCAATCCCTGCCCGTCTCCCTGAAGCGGGGACTGGCAGGGAAAGTGCTCCCCACTGCCATGTTGACGGGGAAGCACATGGGTGCATGTGAGATGCTTGTGGTTTCCTGACAGATGGAGCACCTCTCCGCCAGCCTGCACCAGTTAAGGGAATCTGGTGATTCCCAGCGCTGGGTGAGAGGTGATCCATCTGTACACCAATATCCTCATTATTAAAATCCTCATGTACATCAGATACACAAATACCCCCTCTTCCTGTTGCATCCTCAATTTTTATTTCACCATCTCTACTTGTGCTGCTCATCTCCACATTTGCCAGGGTAAATTATGAAAGGAGACTTTTCTATGAGTAAAGTGTCATAAATGTCATACTCACACATAGCTAACTTACCCTGGAATATCCTTATGGATTTGTGTTCTTTGTTTTTCAGGCTTTATTATTCTTATTTTGGAACACTGATTTGTCTGATTGAGAGCAAGTATATGTTGCATCATCAAATAATTTTGTGTTAGTGCTGGCTTTGGATGATCTGTTATTACGGTATATACTCAAATTTTTTAATTCTGAAAAAGCACCCCCTTGGCTTATACTCGAGTGTATTCGGTAACTAGTCTGTGGAGGGGACCGGCACGGCTGCAGGATACTTGTCGATGTAGGAGGAGGGGACCCAGCATGGTGGAAGCTTCTTCTCCCCCATCCACCCATGAAGCTGCGGCTCCTCTCACCCTGGCCACCGGAGACACTGCCCACCAGAGACAAAGAGCTCCCACCCTGTGCGCTGGAGATTTTAACCCCTTCCTGCCAGAGACACAGCGATTGTCCAGGGGCACCACAGGGCTGAGCAGCAGGTACTGTTTCTGTTCAGACAGAGTGTCAGGCCTCTGGTCTCTGTATGTCAGTGTGCGTATCAGTGTGCCTTTACAATAAGTGTGTGTGTGTACTTCAGTGTGACCCTATACCCTGTAAAGTGTGTGTGTGTCAGTGTGCCCCTATACCCTGTATAGTGAGTGTGTGTCAGTGTGCCCTTAGACACTGTATAGTTTGTCTCAGTGTTCTCCTAGACCCTGTGCATGTCCCACATTACGCTTATACTCAAGTCAATAAGTTATCCCAGTTTTTTGTTGTAAAATTACCTTATATACTCGAGTATAAGTCGACCCCAATATAAGTCGAGGCACCTAATTTTACAACAAAAAAACTGGGAAAACTTATTGACTCAAGTGGGACCCTCACTCGAGTACTGTATAAGCCGAGGGGGGCTTTTTCAGCATAAAAAAAGTTCTGAAAAAGTAGGCTTATACTCGAGTATATATGGTAGGTGCCTCAACTTATATTAGGATTGAGAGCAAATAGATGTTGCATCGTCATATAATTTTGGGCTAGTGCTGGCTTTGGATGATCTGATATTATGGTATATACTCAAGTATAACTCGACTTTTTCAGCAAATTTTTTTATTCTGAAAAAGCACCCCCTTGGCTTATACTCAAGTGTATTCGGTAACTAGTCTGTGGAGGGGACCGGCACGGCATGCATTTCATGACACGCTGGGCACTTTGTCAAGGACAAAGTGCCCAGCGTGGCATGAAACGCGTTGGATTTTACAGGAGAGACCAAGTCGCCCCCACTGCCTCTCGAACAGCCCTCACGCCGGCTGCCTGATGTCACCAGCCGCGTCCCAGGACTGAAACCGAACAGAGACCATCTGTTAGCGTACAGCATCTTGCTGAGGAATACCGCTGCCTCCTTTGGTTAGGGTAAGACAGGGACAGCTGGCCCTTCTTCCTACAAATCCTCCATAAAGAGTGTAAACATTTTAACCCCTTCCCGACATTTGACGTATATATACGTCATGGCCGGGATGTACTTCCCGACACATGACGTATATATACGTCATGACTTTAAACTGTCACCGCGTCTAGGGACGCAGTGACAGAGGGACGATGTCTGCTGTCCCTGACAGCAGACATGTCCCAGCATGCCCAGCGGGGGCGGCGATCCCTCCCCCAAGTTGGTGATCGCTGCGATTGGCTGTTCAATGTGAACAGCCAATCGCAGCGTTTTCCTGTGTTTTCACCGCCGGGTGTGAGGGGGCGTGAGGGGGTCACCGGTGATGACCACACCTCACCCCACCTGCCCCCAAGGCTGTGATTGGTCCGTCGGACCGACGGACCAATCACAGACATGGCGCGTGATTTAAACTAACGGTGACTGCGCTGCAGACGCCATTCCGGTCTGGAATTGCGTGCAGAGCGGTCACCGTGCCAATCTGTCGTGATACTGACCTGATCCTTGCCTGATACTTACCTGATCACCGCTGGTAGCGTGCTGCCAGCAGCTGGATGCTTCCTGGATCTTGTGACTTCCTGTGTGCTGCTGCTGCAGTGTCATAGAGTGACAGATAGTGACAGATAGTGACAGATAGTGACAGAGAGTGACAGAGAGTGATAGAGAGTGCTATATTTTGTGTCTGCTGCCCCCCCTTTTGTGCTGATCAGTATATCTGTGCTGATCAGCAACTTTTTGGGGGTGCAGGTTTTTTTTTTTATATATATATGCCTGTCAGTTGCACCAAAGGTTGTGCTGCCTGTGCAACTGACTGCTGCCCCCCCTGCTGCCCCCCCTTTTGTGCTGATCAATATAAATTAACTGATCAGCAACTTTTTGGGGGTGCAGGTTTTTTTTTTTTTATATACCCATATATACCCAGGTTGCACCCACAGTTGTGTGCCTGCTGCCCCTCACTGCTAATCAGTGTTGCATCACTGCATCACTGATCTGCAGGTTTTTTTTTTGGAGAGTGCAGTGGGGTTTTGTTTTTACACCCACGTTGCTTTTGTGGGTGTCCTGTTGCCGCTGAGCGCTGATCAGTGACGTACATCACTGAACAGCATTTTTGGCACAGGGTTGATATAATTTTTTTTCTGCAGTTTTTTTAAATTGTTATTTTTTTGGAGAGTGCTGTGGTTTATTTTTTTTAAATTGTTTTTACACCCACGTTGCTTTTGTGGGTGTCCTGTGGCCGCTGAGTGCTGATCAGTGACGTACATCACTGAACAGCATTTTTGGCACAGGGTTGATATAATTTTTTTTCTGCAGTTTTTTTAAATTGTTGTTTTTTTGGAGAGTGCTGTGGTTTATTTATTTTTTATTGTTTTTACACCCACGTTGCTTTTGTGGGTGTCCTGTGGCCGCTGAACGCTGATCAGTGACGTACATCACTGAACAGCATTTTCGGCACAGGGTTGATCTAAATTTTTTTTTTTTTTTTTGGGATCAAATTCCTGTATAAAGTATTTTTTTTCTGCACTACATACACACTACACACTACATACCCCCCGTGTTGAAATAAAGTTTGTACCCCCCCTACACTATACACGTGTTGAAACATTACACTTACAGAAACACAAAAATAAAAATGGCATCCCAAATGTCATCCCAGTCATCCAGAAGAATGTATTCAGCGGAGGAGGCATATGCCATGCTTGCCTCTGACTCTGACACAGCCAGTGATGCAAGCGGGGAATTTGAAGGATTCGTCTTAACCTCCTCTTCCTCCTCTAGTGATGAGGGACCCCCTCAAAGACGCCCCCGTAGAGCAGCTGAGACCCCTCCCCAATGATTGATCTCGTATGGACCCCACCACCAGACAATTTTGAGCCCCAGGTTCCTGAGTTTTTGGCCATCCCAGGAATCCAATTTGATTCAACAGGTCTCAGAGAAATTGACTTTTTCAAATTATTTTTCTCTGATGATTTTATAAATTTAATGGTGGACCAAAGTAATTTATATGCCCAGCAGTTTATTGCTCAAAACCCCACGTCATCATTTGCTAGGTGGACCCCTGTAGATGCAGTAGAGATGATGACGTTTTGGGGTCTGGTGTTACATATGGGCATAGTAAAAAAGCCAGAAATTAGGCAATATTGGAGTACAGATGTTCTGTACAGCACCCCACTTTACCGTATGGCCATGGCTCGGACTCGTTTTGAGACAATCCTTAAATTTTTACATTACACCGATAATGCACAGTGCCCACCCAGAGATGATCCCACCTTTGACCGGCTATTCAAAGTCAGGCCGGTCATTGATCATTTCAGTGCCAAATTTGCAGAGATGTACATCCCTGAAAAATTTATTTGTATCGACGAGTCCCTTATACATTTTAAAGGAAGGGTTAAATTCCGCCAGTACCTTCCTAGTAAGAGGGCAAGGTATGGCATAAAAATGTATAAACTGTGTGAAAGCACCTCAGGGTACACCCACAGGTTTAGGGTATATGAAGGGAAGGATTCAAGAATTGAACCGCCAGAATGCCCCCCCTCCCTCGTAGGTGTTAGTGGAAAAATTGTCTGGGATTTAGTGCACCCCTTCCTGGATAAAGGTTATCACCTCTATGTGGATAACTTTTACACTAGCATCCCCCTGTTTAAGGCCCTTGGTTCAAGAGGTACAGCAGCTTGCGGTACTGTGCGCAAGAACCAAAGAGGCCTCCCAAAAACGCACATTGGCCAAGTACTGAGAAGGGGTGAAAGCAGGGCACAATCCACCGAAAATATGTTGTTGGTCAAATATAAGGACAAGAGGGATGTCCTTATACTGACAACAATTCATGGAGACAGTACCATCTCCGTCCCTGTACGAGGTACCAGTACCCACACCTCAAAACCTAATTGTAACCTAGATTACAATAAGTACATGGGCGGAGTGGATCTTTCAGATCAGGTACTGAAGCTGTACAGTGCCCTGCGGAAAACAAAAATCTGGTACAAGAAGCTGGCCGTGTATATCATCCAGATGGCACTGTATAACGCTTACGTGCTATTCCGTTCTACCAGCCAGAGGGGGACATTTATGCACTTTCAAGAGGAAGTCATAAAGGGCCTAATATTTGGGAACCAGCAGGCAGAGGGCCCCAGTACTTCTAGTACTGGCCACCGTATTGTACCAGGGCAGCATTTTCCTAACGAAATCCCCTCCACTGCAAAAAAGGGCAGGACACAAAAAAGGTGCAAAGTTTGCTATAAAAAGGGAATAAGAAAGGATACTATTTTCCACTGTGAAACTTGCCCCGACAAACCCGGCCTATGTATAAAGGAGTGTTTTAAAATATACCACACATCTATGGATTATTAGGTTCATCATTTCACCGTGCTTCGGGGGTCTTGCTAATGCCACATAGCACCCACCATTCATTCCACCAGAATCTGAGCTGCAAAATCCAAAAATCACTCCTTCCCTTCTGAGTCCTGTCATGCACCCAACTGGTATTTTTTGGTCACATATGAGGCATTGCCATACTCGGGAGAAATTGGGGCACAGATTTTGGGGTGCTTTTTCTCCTTTATACCTTATGAAAATGAAAAACTTTGAGCCAGAACTGCATTTTTGTGTAAAAAATTTAATTTTTCATTTGCACAGCCCAGTTGTACCACAATTAGTGAAACCCCTGGGGGTTTGAAATGTACACTATACCCCTAGTTGAATTCCCTGAGGGGTGTAGTTTGCAAAATGGGGTCACTTGTGGGGGGGTTCCACTGTATTGGTGCTTCGGGGGTCTTGCTAATGCGACATAGCACCCACCAACATTCCACCAGAATCTGTGCTGCAAAATCCAAATATCACTCCTTCCCTTCTGAGTCCTGCCATTTTTTGGTCACACATGAGGCATTGCCGTACTCGGGAGAAATTGGGGCACAGATTTTGGGGTGCTTTGTCTCCTTCATTCCTTGTGAAAATGAAAAATTTTGAGCCAGAACTGCATTTTTGTGTAAAAAATGTAATTTTTCATTTGCACAGCCCAGTTGTATCAAAATTGGTGAAACCCCTGGGGGTTTGAAATGTACACTATACCCCTAGATGAATTCCCTGAGGGGTGTAGTTTGCAAAATGGGGTCACTTTTGGGGGGGTTCCACTGTATTGGTGCTTCGGGGGTCTTGCTAATGCGATATAGCACCCACCAACATTCCACCAGAATCTGTGCTGCAAAATCCAAATATCACTCCTTCCCTTCTGAGTCCTGCCATGCACCAAAATGGTATTTTTTTGTCACATGTGAGGCATTGCCGTACTCGGGAGAAATTGGGGCACAGATTTTGGGGTGCTTTGTCTTCTTCATTCCTTGTGAAAATGAAAAATTTTGAGCCAGAACTGCATTTTTGTGTAAAAAAATTAATTTTTCATTTTCACTGCCCAGTTGTACCACAATTGGTGAAACCCCTGGGGGTTTGAAATGTACACCATACCCCTAGTTGAATTCCCTGAGGGGTGTAGTTTGCAAAATGGGGTCACTTGTGGGGGGGTTCCACTGTATTGGTGCTTCGGGGGTCTTGCTAATGCGACATAGCACCCACCAACATTCCACCAGAATCTGTGCTGCAAAATCCAAATATCACTCCTTCCCTTCTGAGTCCTGCCATGCACCCAAATGGTATTTTTTGGTCTCATGTGAGGCATTGCTGTACTCGGGAGAAATTGGGGCACAGATTTTGGGGTGCTTTGTCTCCTTCATTCCTTGTGAAAATGAAAAATTTTGAGTCAGAACTGCATTTTTGTGTAAAAAATGTAATTTTTCATTTTCACAGCCCAGTTGTACTGAAATGTACACTATACCCCTAGATGAATTCCCTGAGGGGTGTAGTTTGCAAAATGGGGTCACTTGTGGGGGGGTTCCTAACTTTTAGCATCTTATGGTGCCTAGAAACCTACATGGTGCCTAAAAAATAATCTCATAAAAAGGAGGCTCCAAAATCAAGTAGGTGCTCCTTCTATTATGAAGCCTGTGGTTTGGTCAAAGTACACACTAGGGCCACATATAGGATATTTATGAAAACAAAAGAATTGGGGGAATCAATTTTTAGTCACATTTCTCTAGTAAAATCTACTGTGTTCCTTAGAAAAATGTATTAAAATTGAAAATCTGCAAAAAAAATGAAATTTTGAAATTTCACCTACACTTTGTTTTAATTCCTGTGAAACACCTAAAGGGTTAACAACCTTCCAAAATGCTGTTTTGAATACTGTGAGGGGTGCAGTTTTTGAAATGGCATCATTTATGGGGGTGTCTCACATACAAGTCCCTCAAAGTCACATCAGAACTGAACTGGTCCCTAAAAAAATCAGTGTTTGAAATTTTCTTGAAAATTTGAGAATTTGCTATTCATATTTTAAGCCTCCTAGTGTCCAAAAAAATTAAAAGGAGGTTGAAATAATGATGGAAACATAAAGTAGACATATGGTCTATGTTAGTTATTAACTATTTTGAGTGGTATGATTATTTGTCTCACAAGCAGAAAATTTAACATTTTGAAAATTGATAAATTTTCCATTTTTTACGACATTTTGGTATTTTTCACAAAAAAACACAGACTGTATCGACCCAAATTTACCACTAACTTGAAGTACAATGTGTCACGAGAAAACAATCTCAAAATCACTGGGATAAGTAAAAGCAAAAAAAAGTTATCCCCACTTAAGTGATACATGTCAGATTTGAAAAAAAGGGCTCTGTCAGGAAGGCAAAAACAGGCTGCGGCGGGAAGGGGTTAAACAAACCCGTTTACTTTTCAGGTGTCACTCATTTCTATTTCATTTCATTTAGCACTCAACCTAACGTTAACTATCTGCAACCCGTAATTAGAGCTGTTTTTAAACCATATGCGCAGCTTATTTTCTATAAATCTTAGAAAATTTCCCCCTCAGTAATTTAAATAATACATGGGACAGCTATAAGTTGCTGCATGTACTTTTGTTGTCAATGTATCCGTACAGTGAACAGTGAAAACTAAACAATGTACATTTATGGGAAATGCTGCCAATGATTGAGCCTGAAGTATAAAGCTACATTTAGTAATAATAGCCTCTCTAATTCTCAAATCTGTAATACTCTGATGCACAAATCATAGGCTTCAAGAGTATAGAGGTAATTCTAAATTAGCCAATCGTTAAATCTCTTCTGCTAAAGCAAATTGCTAATAAATAAAGTACTTTTGAATTATAGAAGCCATTAATGAATATGTCTAGACAATATGTTTACAGTTCAGAGGAAAGCTCAGCCGCAGGTCATGAAAACAAACCTTTATTACTGAGATCTAGCAGAATGACTTGTAAGCACAATTTTTTTTATATAGAAAGCTTCACTTACTTCGCTATATAATATATTGTATAATAGTAAAGTGAGGGGGAGTCATGAAGATGTAGGTATGCATAACTGCTATAAAGTTAATATTACTTGTATTATGGGTGTGTTTTGCTAATACTAATGTGTGGATAAAGCACTTCAAAATCAAGATTCAGTTGGTATATATATACTTATGTATTGTATGGTCACCTATCTACTTGTTGGTCTCCAGTCCATCCATAACAATTATTCCGTACTAATGTTCATGTCTTAATACAAAATTTTTGTGCCACCACATTTGTCAGTCGCTTTATTACATAAAGTTTTAACTTCTTTCACTCACCCACAACTTTCTCAGCCACTCTTTTCCACTACATCTCCTAATTAATTACCATTAAATGCCTCCTTCCCTCTCTGCTCTGCCAATAAGTACCTCATCTCCTTCATCAGAACTTTCCACTTCTAACTTCCTGATCTCAGGTGCCGCTCCAAGTTTCAGAAATGCCTTTACCTAGCCTCCCAGTCTTTATGTATGCAGTTAAAATTAAACTATTCCTTCAAACGTAAAACCCCTTGTCCTTAACCTCTAGTCTTGCTGTATTACACAGCACTGCCCCCTCTCACTGACCGATGCTTGTACAAATTTCCTCTAGAATTTACGTTCTGAAGAAAAAGTTCCTCTCTTCTACAGTCTCTTCCATTATTCGGTAATATGGGGAGTATTATTATTTACTAATGTCTAATATATCTTCTATATACGAGCTTTGCTTGATAAGTGTGGTATATTTCTATGAGATGGCGATGAAAGAGCACCTGAAAATAAACAACCAATATTGGCGGGAAAAAAGTGGTCTTCTACCAAGATAACATGCCATCCCACAAGATGACTGTTGCAATCAAAAAATTACACTAATTGAGCTTCACATTAATTCACCGTCCACCCTATTCTCCAGATTTGGCCCAGAGTTACTTCTTCCTGTTTCCAAGATTGAAAATCTGGGTCAGTGAGAAGAAGTTCTCATCAACGGCCAGATGTACTAAGCTTAAAAAGTGATAAAATGGAGAGTGATAAACCACCAACCAATCAGCTCCTATCTGTCATTTTTCAAACCAAACCTGTGACATGGCATTTAGGAGCTGATTGGTTGGTGGTTTATCACTCTCAGTTTATTACTTTTCAAACTTAGTAAATCTGGCCTCGACTGAGGATGTCATCATTGTCAGCAATTAATATTTTTCAGGTTTTGAGATGCCCTTCTCTTCTAACAGTATAAAAAAAATTAAAATTTGTGCAGACCAAATGTATTTTCCCCAAGGAAGACAATGTTGAAATATAAAGGTGATTTATTTTTTTCCAACAAAATGTATCTTGCTATTCTACCAAACTTATCAAATTATTTTTATAGAGTATGTCTCTACAAAACTCATGAGGCATCATACAAATAAAAGGTAATAATCTCTAGTTTATGATCAGCAGGAAATCATCAAGATGCATATCTTTTTTGTCATTTTGTCGGTAAAGATATATTAGGTATATATGTAGATAGTGTGTACACACTTAATGATTTCCTTAGAATTTACTTTTAAAAATATTGATTTTTCACAACATTGGAAAAGCATAACATATCTATCGATGATCAGACCCTCACCACTATCACAACTTTTTACACAGAAGCAGCCCCAGGGTTAGGAGAGAAGTTGAGAGTTTCGTCTTTTACATTTCCCCAGAGGCTGCTAATCTCAGCCAGCCAATCAGCTCCTACCTGCCATGTTACAGGCTGGGTTTGAAAAATTACAGGTAGGAGGTGATTGGCTGGCTGTTTATTACTCTCCACTTTATCACTTTTTGAAGCTTGATACATCTGGCCCCACTTCTGATATGGTCGCATCAGATGCAACCATGTCAATGAAAGACCAGCCTGGTATAGTTGCATGTGATGTGAACAGGCCAGGAAAGTGGTTCATGCATACATTTATTTGTAGCCATTAGTACTCATGTAAATTGACAAAACTGTGGGGCCTTAAGCCAAAGGCCTGTAGACTGTATATTTGCTAAAACTCTACCCCATTGGCGCATCTACTGTAAAGTCCCCCATACACCAGAAAGATATTGCATTGCACCTAATCGTACAACCTGGACTGGTTGTATGACAGATTGTATGCAGATTGTGTGCACATCTTGTGCACAAAATTGTTCACATGCTGCATCAGTTGATCAGTTCAGATTGGGAGCCGATTGCATATGCATTTAAGCACATGCAATTGGTCATTTGATGGCTCATACAACCAGTGTCATTTGAATGGCAGTTTTCAGGAAGTTTAGGGGCATACAATCGACTGTGAGACGACCAGTCGTATGCAACAGCTGGATTGTATAATGGATTGTATGACGGATTGTGAGAACATTGTGTGTCCAAAAACCACCAAGGACTGCCGGGGAGTTGAAGGGAAAGTTGGACACAATCATGATTGTACAGATCTTTCTGATGTATGGCCACCTTAAGAAACAAATATATAGATGTGTCTCTGCTGGTACAGTATTGTTGTTAGATCACAGTTCTGTCTAAACATTCCTAATGCACAGTTAATTTGACATGTGACTTTTTGTCAGCTATATGACAAGGAGCTGTACTAAAGAGCATGAACACTTCTGTATTCCAAACTTGAGACCAGAGGAAGAACTACCATTGGTACAGCAGGTGCATTGCACAGGGGCCCCTGAGGTCTAAGGGGCCCAATGCTGCCACCCACTGCTGTGTGGCAAATTGTGAACTTGATCTGAAGTGGAGGAGGGCACCCAATTTATATTTTTACATCTGGGCCAACCACTTACAAGTTCCACCACTGCCTGAGACTTTTATGTTTCTGGTGACAATTAATTACAATGTAATAATATACTTTATTTTTTGCATTCACAAAACCTTACACTTTGCTAAATAAAGATACTGTATGTACTGTGAATAGAATGCTAGTTATTTTTTACCAGTTTATTTTGTCATTTACACAATGTATCCAGTTTTTTTTTAAATGCTCTACTTTTAGATTTTTTAAATGGTGTTTGCAAGAGCCCTAATAATTTCCCCGATTTTGTGTACAGCATTTATTATTTAAATTTATTTATGTCGAAAATGTGGTCAAGTAGACATTTGTTTTCTGTATAGCTTCATAAATATGCTAATTGTAGCACTATAAGTGTTCTCACAATTCATTTGCATACAGTATATCTAGCTAATGGTTGGCTGCCATAAAAACAGTATGTAAAGAAACCACTTAAAATTCACATATAAATCCCAGTAATCTAACCTATCTGACAGCAAAAGTGCTCTAATACACTAATATATTATAGTGTTAAAATGATCACGTCAATGGACTGTAAATATCAGGATCCGGTCATGTTGCCAGCATTCAGGATTCTAGCAGTCTGAATACTGACAGAGTTTGAACGAACTCCATTAGACTTCGTCAGCACCAGGTCTCCCACACCTCCTTTTGCTCTTGAGACAGCTGAAACCTTGCTCAGGCCATGGAGTATTACATGGATGGATCCCGATGAGATGATTATCTCCTTTTCTATCTGGGACGTGGTCATCTATGGCCCTCACAACAGCTAAGTTGTCCATGGTGATGGCAGACATAGGCCGCAGCACTGTGAAAATATTCTGCAAGCTACTCAAACACAGTGGTTCAATGGAGATGCTTCTTTTCCAAAAGAAGCTCGCAGTTGATCAAAACTCTCCTGCTGTTGCAGACCACTCTTGTAGTAACTGAATACGATGGCTATCCAATGGCCTCTGTTGAGCTCCATAAAGAGTTTGTAAAATAGATAAATATGCTGGTTTCTTTGGTGTGTAGTGCTGCTTATATACAGTCCTGTGTATTGACATTTCACAAGAAATTTACACAGAGATTACAGTTCTCAACAAGACACAATGTGATTATTCACTGTTTCATTAACACTGGTGATGGGGTAGAGCTTAAGCTGAGTGGGGGTTCATACAGCACTTCATCCAGTGAGTGCATGCTACAAACAGTGGGGTAGCTTGGTTTGGGGTGCCCCCCCCAACGTTAATGGGGGGCGCCTCCTCCCCCCCTCCCCGCCGGCCCCATCGCCACAGGCTTACCTGTCTGCGCGTCCTGGCTCTTCTCCTGGCTTCAATTAATTCTATGCAGACGGACTGTCTGCTTTATGGGGCGGCCATTTTATCATAGTCCGTCTCCATAGAATTGATTGAAGCCAGGAGGGGAGCCGGGACGCGCAGACAGGTAAGCCTGCGGGGGATGGGGGGCGGGAGCATTACTATAGCACCGCAGCCCCCCGGCGCCCCCACATGCACAGCTCACCCCCCCGCGACCGCGGGGGATGCGGTGGTATAGTTATGCCACTGGCTACAAATGGTTAGCAGTGCAGGGATGCTGAACAGCTTTTTATCAGGTAATATCCATGTCTTACATAGAAACTAAGTAGGAGACTACTGTCTCTCACCATGTCATACTACACAGTCTCAAATAGTCTCAAAACAAGATTGTCCCTGCACATGCTCAGTAGAGATCTGTTTGGCTAACTTGGGTTAGGGCATGAAGCCTTTGTGGAGAACAGGATTTGAGTATGCACAGTAATGCTCTTCTCTGGAAGTTCAAGTTAGGCACTAGTGGAGATGGTTAGGGTCAGGCTGCAGGGAGGGGGATTAAGTTTAGGCACCAAGAAGGGGGCTAAGGTCAGGCTTAGTGTCAGAAGAGTTAGGTTTAGGTGGCAGAGTGAAGGGGTTAGGGTTAGGCATTAGAGGGGAAAGTAAGGGTATGGCTGCAGGGGTAAGCATGTGCATCCCATATGAGCAGTTCTGCTTCCCAGCACTCTGCTCAGCCTGTATGCTTAAGCAAAAGAGAAGACTGCACAGCGCTCGGAGAGGGAAAACCCCTAGCAGCCCTCACTCCTTGGGGGAAGTCTCGGTCCCCCTAGTAGTACAATTGAAAAGGTAGGAGAGGGGAGTGCTGGCGCTCAGGGGTTTGGTAAGGATAGTTAGGCGTATGGAAAGTCAAATGCTCTCCCCGACCTTGCAAAGCTTCAAACGGGCACTGAAAACTCTATATAAAGAAACCTTTACAAGCTTGAAATCACCTTTTTACGCCGTGAGTAAGGGTACGCCCCTTCCTTCTTTTCTGCTTGGGGAAAAAAAAGATACCTTTATATGTGTCTCCTTCTTCTCTAATTAGTAAGTGAGGTACGCTGGCATCAGTTGGTTGTTCTTACACAACCTCCTCACACACCTGTTATATAAATTAAAATAAGCACTTAAAGTAAGTTTGGACACCCTTCATTTATATTTTCTTTGAGCACGTGAGAAAATCTCCACACTTCTTCCTGGAATATTTTTTGGACCCACATGAGACACAACACGTTACACCAGGGAGAAACCTATGTAAAGAAACCTTTATAGGTTTGAAACCATCCAATCACACCGTGAGTAGGGGTACGCTCTTCTTCAACTATAAAGAAACCTTTACATGTGTTCTCCCTCACTTTAAACACGTAAGTGAGGTACGCTGTCACAGGTTTACCATCTTTGTTCAGCCACCCCACTCATACACTATTGCAAACTAAGGGGATGTTTATAATTGAAGTAGAAATCTAAGACATTTCCTTAATTATTATTTTTTCGAGCACAAGTACAAAACACTCAACATTGGATTAAAACATCGGAAGAATTTCCACAAGACGTCACAAAGATACCTTGATGAGAGGAACATCTTCATGATACGACGTGAGTCTGGGTACGCTTGTGGAACTTAAAAACCTATCTTCACCATCAACATAGGATTGGTTTATAATAAATAACACTCACACATATATAGTATAGTAATTTATTATTATTTTTTGTGTTTTTCCTTTTAATTTCGAATACTGGGTTGAATCCGGTTATCCACATCAACGTGAGAAATATCACCGTGACATCTAAGGAGAAGCCTGTAACACACAAAAAGAAATTGAGTACATGTTTGCGCCATTTTTCTATCTCCCCACTCTGTGTTTTGTTATATGGGCACTGAAAACTCACCTATTCATCAAAGCGTACCCTTCCACTGCATAAACCAGCTGGTTCTCCGACCCCTTGCCTGTTTACATCCTGCTATCTAACCACCACCCCTTCGCTTGCACCTCTTGTAATCTGTCTGTCTCCCCTTCCTACTAGATTGTAAGCTCCTCCGAGTAGGGCCCTCTTCCCTCCTGTTGTCAAAGCCCACTTCTCTTCACATTTCACTCACAGCTCTCCTATACTCCAACACTCAGTGACCATCTCCGTCTGCATACTCATCTCCATCATTGGCCTCAAGCCTCTAGTTGTATGTTGATTGGGTCCTCACTACTTACATTTAAGCTGTAATGTGTATTGAACTGTGGTGCTCTTTATTTGTACTGTATTTTTGTTATTTATTCAATGTTATGCCAAGTTTTGTCCCTGTATTGTTCCTTTGTACGGCGCTGCGGAACACTTGTGGCGCCTTATAAATAAAATTATAATAATAATAATAATAATAAATGCTGGGAGCAATAACTGTGGGCTGGGTGTTGTGATGATGAAAGCAGGGGGCAATAACTGTAGGCTGGGTGTTAGGATGATGTATAAACTGGGAGCAATATCTGTAGGCAGGATGTTGATAATGGAGGTGATGGGAGGGTGATCCCCGACTACGGTAGATGTTACGGTAACCTGTCCCACGGTGAGGCAATGCCTGTTGTCTCACCGATAGGTGGTGGTGTCACGGTACACAGATCCCTTCACGTCAAGTCCTGGAGTGGATGATGTACCTCCGAAGATAATGTAAGTGGTTCAGGGTATGCAGGTGGTATGTAGAAAAAGGTGGTAGTAGCTTACCGTATGGTTCCGATGTATCAGCAGATGATGATGCGTGACTTCCCCGAGTCCTGATGTGCTGACACGGTTCCAGAGACTAATGTGTCCGTGTAGTGGGTGGAAGGGGACTTGGGGGTGCACGTATAACAAATGAGAGGTGAACTGGTGTATTTACAAAGGTACTATTTATTGTGACTATTAACAGATAGCTAGTAACAATAAAAGTATTACCAGTGAAGGGTTTTACCAGTAACAACTGGAACAATGGAAGCAAAAAGTGGGGTAGCAAATAATTACCATGAGGGATGTAGCCAAACACGTTTCATCCTGAATTAGGACTTTTTCAATGGCAGAATAATGAAGTGGTGTCCTGAGGTTTAAATAGGGTGAATGAATGAGCTGCAGCTGTGGAGCCCGGCGTGTGGCTGTATTGCGCATGTGCACAGACCGGGCGCTAGAGCCCGAAGTGTGTAGTGGAGTTTGGCAAGAAATGCGCATGTGCGGGTAGCGGGCAAAGCGCCCGAGAACTGAGATAAATGCGGAGGATATGACAGGACCGGATGTAGTCAGAGCGTGTGTAGGGGGTGGAGGATGCCCGGGAATTGTAGTCATGCGGCCACTACTCGTATCAGAGTGAGAAGGGTTGGCAGTGCGCCTGCGTGGGGCAGAGGCTGCCGGGAATTGTAGTCATGAGGATGAGGCAGTGTTACAGATGCGCTGGGTTGCCTAAGTGGCTGGTGCACATAGATAGGATGAGTGAGTGGTACATGCAAGATCTAATGAGGACCAATATGATTTATTATAAATAAGGAACACGTGGGTAAGGCATGAAGGATATGGGTAGGCAAAACATGGATTTTGGGGTTGCATAAATAAATGAATGAAGGTCATTAACCGTAGTTAAGGTGATTGGGGCCAGAATATGCAAATGGTGGATGTAGCAATTTAGCTGGATAAAAATGGTAATGATGATAGTATGATGCGAGGAGAGCTATCTAAAGGTAATAAAGGTGATTGGAACATGTAGGGATGAGGATAATAAGGGGGGGGCGGGTGTCTAGCTGGGGAAATTTATTGATGATGGCAAATGGTTCATGGGAATATGTATGCTCAGTGCTATTTTTGTAGAAAAATAGGTTCAGGAACTCTCTAGGAAGGAGCAGAGTGGGCAGAGATGTGGGCGGATCTTTTGTGGGGGTGGGGCTTCAAACAGTGTGTATAGATTTTTTTTTTTTAAATGTCAACATTTGGGCTGTAAGACTGGCAGAGAGGGATAGAGAAGGACTGGCATAGGGGAATAGAGGACTGGCAGAGGGGGCACAGGCTACATTATATGCCACACACCGTAATGCGTTACACATCATACATATGTTTTATATATACCAATTTCTTCTGTAATTAGGTAGCAGAGCTGAGGACAAAGTTAATAAGGCTCTGTGTGCATGGGGGATAAGAAATCTATGCAGCCGGGGGGGGGGGGGGGGGGATCAATGGTAAAGACATGGGCGCAACTACAACTTTGTGGGCCCCATACCAAAAATGTTAACGGACCCCAAATCAGGTTTCCACTAGAGTGGGTATGGTGCAGTGAGAGTGACTGCAAGTACATAGAGACAGAGGCAGCTGGAACATACAGACAGAGAGAGAGGCAGCAGGGACATGGGGCCTTATTCTTTCTGACAAAATCCTTCTTAGATGGACAAAACCATGTGCACTGCAGGTGGGGCAGATGTTACTTGTGCAGAAAGAATTGGATTTGGGTGGGGTTTTTCTACAAAGTGAGATCTATATTGCAGTGTAGAAATAAAGCAGTCAGTATTTACCCTGCACAGAAACAAAATAACTCACCTAAATCTAATTCTCTCTGCACAAGTAACATCTGCCCCCTGCAGTGCACATGGTTTTGTCCATCTAAGAAGGATTTTGTCAGAAAGAGTGAACTAGAATAAGGCCCATAGAGACAGGAGAACTGGCAGCACAGGTTAGAGACAGCTGCTACATGGAGACAAGGCACCTGGGACATAGAGACATATAGGAGGCGCCTGTAGAGAGTGTGACAGAGGGGCACGGACACAGGCAGAGGGGACATGGACACAGGCAGAGGGGACATGGTCATGGAGATAGAGGAGGCATGGAGACAGTTGTGACATGAAGACAGAGAGAAGAGGGGGCATGGAGCTAGAGACAGAGGAGGCATGGAGGCAGAGGGGGCACAGAGGTAGAGGGGGCACAGAGACAGATAGAGGGGGCACAGAGACAGATAGAGGGGGCACAGAGACAGATAGAGGGGGCATGGAGATGGAGACGGAGGGGGTATGGAGACAGAGGGGGCATGCAAACGGAGACGGAGGGGGCATGCAGACAGAGACGGAGGGGGCATGCAGACAGAGACAGAGGGGGCATGCAGACAGAGACAGAGGGGGCATGCAGACAGAGACAGAGGGGGCATGCAGACAGAGACAGAGGGGGCATGCAGAAAGAGACAGAGGGGGCATGCAGACAGAGACAGAGGGGGCATGCAGACAGAGACAGAGGGGGCATGCAGACAGAGACAGAGGGGGCATGCAGACAGAGACAGAGGGGGCATGCAGACAGAGACAGAGGGGGCATGCAGAAAGAGACAGAGGGGGCATGCAGACAGAGACAGAGGGGGCATGCAGACAGAGACAGAGGGGGCATGCAGACAGAGACAGAGGGGGCATGCAGACAGAGACAGAGGGGGCATGCAGAAAGAGACAGAGGGGGCATGCAGACAGAGACAGAGGGGGCATGCAGACAGAGACAGAGGGGGCATGCAGACAGAGACAGAGGGGGCATGCAGACAGAGACAGAGGAGGCATGGAGGCAGAGGGGGCACAGAGGTAGAGGGGGCACAGTGACAGATAGAGGGGGCACAGAGACAGATAGAGGGGGCACAGAGACAGATAGAGGGGGCATGGAGATGGAGACGGAGGGGGTATGGAGACAGAGGGGGCATGCAAACGGAGACGGAGGGGGCATGCAGACAGAGACGGAGGGGGCATGCAGACAGAGACAGAGGGGGCATGCAGACAGAGACAGAGGGGGCATGCAGACAGAGACAGAGGGGGCATGCAGACAGAGACAGAGGGGGCATGCAGACAGAGACTGAGGGGGCATGCAGAAAGAGACAGAGGGGGCATGCAGACAGAGACAGAGGGGGCATGCAGACAGAGACAGAGGGGGCATGCAGACAGAGACAGAGGGGGCATGCAGACAGAGACAGAGGGGGCATGCAGACAGAGACAGAGGGGGCATGCAGACAGAGACAGAGGGGGCATGCAGACAGAGACAGAGGGGGCATGCAGATGGAGACAGACAGAGGGTGCATGTAGACAGAGGCTGAGGGGGCATGGAGATGGAGACAGCGAGAACATGGAGATGGGTGTGGTGGGGGCACAAAGACAGGTAGAGGGGGCACAGAGGGGGCATGGAATCTAAGGCAGAGGAAGCATGCAGACGGAGACTGAGGGGGCATCCAGATGGAAACAGAGGGGGAATGCAGATGTAGACTGATGGATAAAAGAGGGCATGGAGACAGGTGCAGAGGGGGCATGGAGACAGACACACAGGGGGCATGGAGACAGACACACAGGGGGCATGGAGACAGACACACAGGGGGCAAGGAGACAGACACACAGGGGGCATGGAGACAGACACACAGGGGGCATGGAGACAGACACACAGGGGGCATGATGACAGACACACAGGGGGCATGGAGACAGACACACAGGGGGCATGGAGACAGACACCCAGGGGGCATGGAGACAGACACCCAGGGGGCATGGAGACAGACACCCAGGGGGCATGGAGACAGACATCCAGGGGGCATGGAGACAGACACCCAGGAGGCATGGAGACAGACACCCAGGGGGCATGGAGACAGACACCCAGGGGGCATGGAGACAGACACCCAGGGGGCATGGAGACAGACACACAGGGGGCATGGAGACAGACACCCAGGGGGCATGGAGACAGACACCCAGGGGGCATGGAGACAGACACACAGGGGGCATGGTTACAGACACACAGGGGGCATGGAGACAGGCACACAGGGGGCATGGAGACAGACACACAGGGGGCATGGAGACAGACACACAGGGGGCATGGAGACAGACACACAGGGGGCACAGAATCACACGTGGAGGGGGCACAGAGACAGATGGGGAGGGGCACAGAATGGCAGAGGGGGCACAGAGACAGGCAGAGGGGGCGCAGAGGCAGAGAGATTGGAGGCTGTATAGAAGAGGGGCTTGAAACATATAGAAGGGGAAAGGGCTGTGCTCTCTGTGCTGCTGCTGCATTGCCCAAACCACAATCTTCCTCCCAACCTTATTCCTCTGCTATATTGAATTGCCTCCGCCCCTCTCCCCCAAACCAGCAGTGGCGCAAAGTGATGTGTGTTCAGCGGGGACTGTGGCATTCACTCACCGGGACGTTCCAGCGCTGCTGTAGGGTACAGTCTGAGGACAGGAGATAAGGGAGGGTCAAGGGACAGCTGCGACAGAGTTGCTCTCATCCACCATCTAGACGTGCCGCTGCGGAGCTACCTTCGGACTCGCATGATGATGACATCATCATCTTGCGAGTCTCCTACAATATGCAGCTCCGGAAGGTAGACACACACTGCAGTCGCTGAGAAACTTTAACATATGAGGGCAGTGCTCTACCTTTAACCCCTCCCCCCCTTCAAACAAGCCCACTTTTACATGGTGCAGGAGAAGCCTGCTGGCCATCGAGCCCAGCCAGCGAGGCTTAAGTTCAGCACACAGACACTCAAAAAGCGACGGACTTCCTCCGCTCCCGCAGACCACGCTAGAGGTACCGGAACGCCGTTCCAGATGACGTAATTTTTCATCTGAACTTCAGGAACGGCGTTCCGGGCCGTTCCGGCGGAAAAATAGCCCTGTGTATGCTTAAGCAGGCCATGCTGCAAGGTCTCGAAACTGTGGGTGACATTTAATAGGATGAGAGTTTTAGTCACTTTTCAAAATCGCCCATTATCGCACTTTTTGAAATTGCATTTTTTGCCATGAAATCATGTATTTATTGAGCTGCGTGTTCCGGGCAAAAAAAGTGAGATAATGGGTGTTTTTTACTCATGAAAATGTGCGATTTATATATTCAGCCAGGAACAGAATGTAGCTGGGGGGTTGCAGTGCCAGCCTTTGCAGACAGAGATTAAGGCTGATGTGCACAGAAACCGTTGTGAGTGACTGCTGCTGGGAAGGGACATCAGCTGCTGGACTGAGGGGCTTTAGACTGCTGGTGCTGCTGCCTGTCAGGAAATGTGAAAGGTTCAACGGCAGTTGGCAGCAGTACACAGCAGCAGGGTGCAGAGCAGGGAGAGCGTCTCTACAGCCCATCGCCTCCCTGCACCGCATTCGCTGCTGAGCGTCTAGCACAAGCTCTGCACACAGGTGGTGGTTTTACTCAGGGAATGCAGTAGTAGCTGAGCCACCCAGAGCAGCAAGACATGAATTCGAACTTACTGCATCTTCGGGTAGCAGGTGCCCTCTATGTATGCAGACTCATTTGGATAGGGTAATCAGCACCCGTCCAAGCACCACTATCTGGTGCTGTGAAGTGAGTAGGTCCACGACTTGGGAGCCGAACCTAGAAGTAGGATCGGAGAAGCGCTTTAATTTCTTGTCACAAACACGGGTTTTGCCTATGTGGCTGTTTTGCAAACCGAGTGACCAATCAGCAGCAGGTGGCTGGTGCCCATAATAGGTGCTGCTCCTAGGCCCGTACCTCATGGGCTCAAGGGGTGTACACACGGAGCGATCCTTCTAAGCGATTTTGACTACATAGACAAAATTGCTTTGAAGGTTAGTAAAAATCGCTATTCACTGCTGAGGGAGATATTCACTAGGTGATCTGCAATGAATACCAAGCAAGTATGTTAATTCTAGTATAGTCAAAATCGCCCATAGACAAAATCTCTGGTGCATTTAGTCAAATCGCTTAGTCAAAATCACTGTTGTGTCTAGTCAAATCGCTTAGTCAAAATTACTTAGTTAAAGTCGCTCACTAGCAAAATCCCTCCTTGTGTACACCCCTTCAGTGACAAATCCGGCCCTGTCCATTAGTAGATCTACATTTACAGTATACAGTTTTATATATCACTTCCATATTCTTCATTGTAAAGTTTTGACTGATCTGTTCCTCTATGAAACAGGCCTTTGCGGGGAAGATCTGGGCAGTGACAATGCAATTGTTTTGTGTCTTGTGGGAGTATTATGGGCATGTAGTCAGAGGTCCATGCTATACTGTCCTATGGATACTTGTGTAAGCATAAGATTTTTTTTATGCAAATCAGAATCAGTTGCCTGGTCTGCAAATATGGTTTTATACCATAAATATGTTCTGGCATTTCGAAAATATCTTCTGGTACTCAAACAAAATTTTTGATACAAAATCTGGGACAATTTTTTTTTCTAGGTACACTGGTGCAAATTAACATTCACATTTGCATTTTGCAATGAACAAAGTGTGCTTTGTTAATAGTGCCTATTTTAAATCGCTTTTTGTGATTTTTTTTTTTTAGGGAAAACTGGCAGTTAAACTATAGCCTGTATCTAGGCAAAATCTTTTTTTTTTTTTTAAATATCCAAAATGTGATTTTATGTAGGAGCTACGTATCCTTACACAGCTGGGTCCAAGACTACATACTGTAAGATAAGGCAACAGAAGACACTTCAAAACTACAGACTAAAAAGTGTATTCAAACTGAAACTAATTTCCAAAGGTGAAAGAAAAAAGAAAAGTCTGTTTAAAGTGGATGTATCAGGAGCTGTACCTTTAAGATTAAGACTTGATGCAGAGTTAAATAAACAGTACGAAAATCATGAACTCCAAAAGTCATGTCAATTTATTGATAAACATTAATTTGTAAAACAAATCAATTACTGGAATAATCAGCATCACTTGAGCTTCAGGCAAGGTCTACAAAGTGCTGTAGATCAATAATATTTTCCTGATAGCAAGGATAAAAACCCTGCTCTTCAGATGTGGCTGTCATGAGAATATGAATGGACTCAGAATAAAAATCCTGTATGTTTTTTTTATTCCTATTTTAAAACATGAACCATAATCTGTATTTTTTTATAACTGCTAAAATTGACCATTTGCCATAATATGCATATTTATACAATGTATTTATAAAACATGTTTCTATATATATTTTCTATCTACAGTATATATATTTTTCCATGGTTTGTGGAATTATGCATTTTGCTACTTATGGATAATTTAATTTCATTTTTCAAAGGCACTATACATAGTTAAATAGTAGGTAAGGCTGAAAAAAGACTTGCGTCCATCTGGTTCAACCTCGTTATGCTATATATTATGTTATACTAATTTAAGGACTGCTTTTGTTACTTAGATATAACCCTGGATATTTTTGGCCAGTAAATGACTGTCCAACCTCATTTTGAACGTATTTATTGTGGTCGCTGATACAACTTCGCCTGGGAGAGAGTTCCAAAGTTTGACAGTTCTAACCGTAAAGAAATTTTTCCTGCCCGCTGAAGAAAATCTTTTTTTCTTCTTGCCTATACTCATGCCCCCTGGTCCTATTTTCCATTCTAGAAGAAAAAAGGGATTTAGACAGTTCCTTGTGTTGGCCCCTAATATATTTATACATGTTGAGCATGTACCCCCTTAGATGTCTCTTTTCTAATGTAAATAGTCCCAACTTACTTAGTCTTTCCTCATAGGTTAATTTCTCCAATCCCCTAACAAGCTTTGTTGCTCTTCTTTGTATTTTTTCTAATTCAGCGATATCCTTCTTGTAGTGTGGCACCCAGAACTGTACTCCATATTCGAGGTGAGGTCTAACCAATGCCTTGTACAGGGGCATAATCACTTTTGGGTCCCTAGTTTCCATACCCCTTTTGATGCATGCTAAAATTTTGTTAGCCTTTTTTGCTGCTACGTTACAATAGGCGCTGAACCCCAACTTGGGATCTATTAGGACTCCCAGATCCTTTTCGAGTTCTGAATTACCTAGTACCTCACCACTAAGGGTATAACTTGCACACTGGTTGTGTCTCCCCAGGTGCATGACCTTACGTTTATTTCCGTTGAACTTCATTTTCCACTTGTCGGCCCATTCCTCTAGGTTTTCTAGATCCTTTTGAAGTGTGGTAACATCCTCCGATGACTTGATAACTTTGCTTAGCTTTGTATCGTCTGCGAAGATGGAAACATTGCTGAGTAACCCTATCCCAATATCGTTAATAAAAATGTTAAACAAAATGGGCCCCAAGACTGAACCCTGTGGCACTCCACTTAGTACCTGTGTTGTTTCTGATACTGCCCCGTTCACAGACACTCTTTGTTCCCTATTACACAGCCAGTTCCCTACCCATCTGCAAATATTCTCACCCAAACCCATGGCTTCCATTTTAATTATTAGTTTCTTGTGTGGTACCGTATCAAATGCTTTAGCAAAGTCAAGGAAAATCACATCCACAGCGTTCCCGTTGTCAAGGTTTTTGCTAACCTCCTCATAGAAACATAGTAGATTGGTTTGGCATGAGCGATCTTTTACAAACCCATGCTGGTTCGTACTGAGTAAACGATGAAGGTCTAAATATTCCACGATACAATCCCTTAAGAATCCTTCAAAAATTGTACCCACTATTGATGTTAAACTAACTGCTCTGTAATTGGCTGGATCCTCCTTATTCCCTTTTTTGAATATTGGCGCTACTTTCCAGTCTCTTTTCACTATACCTGTTGACAGGGAATTGCTAAAGATATAGTGTAGTGGGGTAGCTAGTTCTTCCCTTAATTCCATTAGTACCCTTGGATGAATCCCATCTGGCCCCGTTGATTTATTTGTTTTAATTTTGCTAAGTCTCTGTGTTATTTCACTGGGCGTGAAATCAACAACGCAATCTGGATTATTTGACCTTCTTGTGGTAGGTGTTCGTACCTCAGTCTGCTCTCCCTTATTAAACACTGATGAGAAGAACTTATTTAACAGTATTGCTTTTCCTCTGTAACCTTTCTACCATCGGTGTCCGTTAGTTTTCCTTAATTATACGCTTACTATTAATATATATTAAAAAAAAAATTGGGGTTGGATTTGCTTTCAGTAGCTATTCGTACCTCATATGATCTTTTAGCCGCATTGATTACCTCCTTACAAGTTTTGTTTGATTCCTTATATTTGGTGAATGCCTCCTCATTTAAGTTACTTTTGTAAAGTTTAAATGCTCTTGTTTTATTGTTGATGGTTGATCTTACTTTTTTGTCTAACCATGGGGGCTTTTTTTGTTGAATTTACCCTTGTTTACTCTCGGAATGTATTTATTGGTTAATGGTATGAGTACCTTTTTCAAAGTATTCCACATCCCTTCTGCATTTTTACCTGCCATAACTGTTTCCCACCAAATTCCTTTAAGGGCTTCCCTAAATAATTGAAAGTTTGCTTTTCTGAAGTTTAGCATTCCTTTTTGGTAGATAGACAAGAGATATCATCTCTACCATCCCTCTCCAACTTAGGTGTCTCTTTTTAGATAAGGTACTGTACAGGTTTTTATGGTATTTTATTAAAAAAATGAAAAAGAATTATGGCTTTTTGACATATTTAGTGTTTTATGAAATCCTTCTTGGGAATCTTGTAAGTGACCAGTCTTGAAATTAGCCTAGTCCATTTACTTGAAAGAATGGGCCTGATTCTGGTTGACTCAGTAAGCTGCAAACATCGCAGCTTACCGAGTCCTAGAATGCCTGCCCCACCATCATGTGGAACTCCCCCCCACTGCTGTATCCCCTCGCAGCCATGTGAGGGAATGTGTTATGAAAACACAACCTCTCCCATGTGCCCTCAGCAGGAGAAATCATTCAATGTTCGCCAACCATCAAATTATTTCTCCTGGGCTCTCAAATATAAGTAATTGGAAACTGACTTATATTTGCAGGCTCCGGGACGAAGATAGGGTGGGTGGCTGGTGTCATGTGACATAAGCGGCCCGCCCCAGCACAATGCATCACGGACACATTTGCCTTTTCCCATGTCCCAGCGCCACCACTGCCCCTGTCCACCCCTGTCCTGCCCCCCCCTTCCTGTGCGAAGGCACCCACACAGAAGCCCTGCACATGCATATATTACAATATGCGTATGTGCAGGACTTCACCATCAGTCCCCACTGTGAACATGTCAGGGACTAAAAGAAATTAAAATAAGGACCAATAAGCAGTACGTATAGCAATGTACTTTGTATAATGTGTATATATATATATATATATATATATATATATATATATATATATAGACACACAGTGTATATAAAAGCATAGAGAAGCTTGGTTTCCACTGAGTGAAGTACTGTATTACAGACCTGGAGATATATACAACTGGAATTATGTTGGCAGAGTATATAGCGGTGCTTGTGGTGTTGTTAGACGACACACATTTTTGGAAGCTTGACCAGGAACATGGTATATTTGTAGTAATGAGCATAAAGTTAACAGTAGCACTAAAATGGTTAACTTGCAGGTATACAGTATATAGCATTCAGGTACAGATGTAGCAGATCATTACAGGCAGCTATACACAGGTGTATGGTACAGGTGTATGGTGAAGATATTTAACGTATCCTTGTAGCTGCAGTGGATACAGGAAGGTATTGAGGTCTTTTTGAAGCAGGCTTGAAGTCTGCAAAATGTGCAGACTAATAGCTGTGGTCTGTGAGGGTCTCAGCGACTCTATGTCAATCACTGTCACTCTGATGGGCAGTGATTGACAGGTCAGGACTCTCTGGCGGGGTAACATGCCGGGGCTCAGACATGCTCTGTTACGCTAAGGTGCCATCCTGTTAGACTACATTACGGGGCTCCGTCTCCCTCTCAGGAGCCGCTATCACTCTAGCTCTCCCTGTCACACACTGTAGGAGCGCTATCCCTGCACTGACCCTGTCACAAACGGTAGGAGCACTGTCCCTGAATTAACACAGTGTGGGGACACACACACTAATATAAGCAGAATGCTGACTGGTCAAAAAGGCACGCTGCCTGCTGATGGGCTAAGTGCGCTGTCACTCTGAGTGACAGCGCACATGGATGCTGGGGCCATCTACCGCAAGGGGACAAAACAGCCTGCTGGCTGAACCTGCTGCTGGAGTTGCCACTGGGACAGGTGCAGAGTACACCTTACTAACAAAATATGATGTTGGGCGTCCGGCACCGGACTCACAACAGTAAATAGGATGACAGTAAACATTGCGGTAGTTATCTTGTTGACCAATACAGTTCTTGTCATAAAAAAATATATATAAAAAAATATTTTTATCTAAATGGAATGTACAACAAATTACATAGTAAACATAGGCAAATCTAGGGGGTGGTCCGGGGGTGCACCGGACCACCCATTAGACCGCTGCCCGCACACAATTTAAAGCAATGACAGCCGAGCAGAGAGAGCTGTATGCTGCCCGGCTGTATATGTTGAATAGGTGTGCTCTCCACCTGTCTCCCAGAGGCTCAGCAGTAGTAGCTTCAGCGGCAGCCGCAGGCTGCTTTGTTTGTCCCCCTGCGCCTCCCGTCCCCTGTGTAGGCAGTCCCTGTTCTCCCCTGCATGCTGTGTCCGTTATCAGTGCGTCCTGTCAGGTGTTGGTGTCAGTGTGGCTTTGCCTGAGGGTCAGGGAAGCCCACGTGCCCAGTAAAGTGTCAGTGAGGACGGCGTCACAGTACACAGTGCATCCTGACCCAAGGCAGCCATCCCCACCGGGAGCTGCCCTGTAAATCACCGCCTCACGCTCCTGGACCGTGAGCTCCTATTGGCTCGCGGTCCAGCGTAGAAGAGCAACTGACAGGATGGGCTAAGGTGAGTGGTGCAGAGCGGCATTAGAGAGTCAGCACACCCAATCTTAGTGACCTATACCTCTGGGTGCACCCACACGGAGGGACCACTGTTGGCGTCGCCTGGGCCAGCATAAGGTGCGGAAGCACACAGGCAGCAAGGGGAAATGGGAGTCAGCCACACCACCAGCAGGACATACCTGGCCCTGACGAACCAGGAGAAGTGGGCAGTGACCAAGGTTCGGTCCAATCCCACTTGGCAATGAGCATGAAGCCCCCTTGGCATCGAGCTTGAAGCCCCTAGCATCAAGCAAGAACCCCCTAGCAATGAGCATGTAGGTAATGGCACTTATGTGTCAAATATGTAATGAGCATTATGTTGTTATATAGTATGTAATGGGCATCATGATGTGTGGCACAATGTGTAATTGGCGTTAAGGAGTTTGCTAAAATGTGTCATGGGCATTATGGTGTAGAGTGGTCAGTCACCGGCAGAGAAAAATATTTGCAAAAGTGTTTGGAACTAAGGAAAGAAGTGTTTAAGGATTTTAAGGTGAGTGATAGGGGACCAGATGTAATCTGCAGAGGAGGGCAGCAGATGTGGACTGGTATGAGAGAATAAAGTGGGCAGTAGAGTAAAGGCTAGACTGAAAATATAACACATCAGTGAGTACTAAACAAAGGATACCTAACATCCTTAGTCAAACCGCTAACATTTTAGTGATTGTGCAATGACGTCCTCTAAGCCTGGTAGCAATATATTGTAAACCTCAAATATAACGCAGTATCAGGTACATCACCTATTCCCACTTCTTCAGAATCCTATTCTTCTCTGTTACGGTAAGTGATATGTTATGAGAAATGGCCCAGTACAACTGTTTGAGCTATCGATAGTACAGCCCATGGATTACATTTTATTCTGTAACTTGTGTGAAAGTGAGTGATAGACTTAGAGACAAACTAAATTAACTCTTTACCCATCACTAGTGTGGCCAATCCCGGGATCGGGATTGGCGGGATCCTGGGATTTGGCCTAAAAATGTCCGGGATTTCAATCCCGGGATTGGAGTATCCAATCCCGGGATTTCGGATTTAGACTGCGCATGCGCAGTCTAATGCCGGGCAGTGTCTGAGCACTCGCTCAGACGCTGCCTGGCTGTTCCCGTAGCCTGACCCCGGTGTGCGGCCTGCAAAGCGTGACAGTAGAGGTCACGCTGCGCAGGCCACACGTCACCAGTCACCGCCCGCCTCTTCTCTGCCCGCCCACCTGCCTCTTCTCCGCCCACCCGCCTGCCCGCCGGCCTGCCTCCGCCCGCCCGCCTGCTGACTTCTAAGGAGGTGCACTTGCCGGGAGGCACCGTGCACCTCCAAACCCACTCCCGGCCGCCCACCAGCTCCCTAATGTAAGTAAATGTGTGGGTCGGCCGGTGAGGGTTTATTGAAAATAATGGCATTTTTGGTGCGGATGCCGATCCCGGGAATCCCGGGATTGAGCATTTTTCAATCCCAGGATTGAAAAAATGCCCCGGCATTGGCATCCCTACCCATCACCCATGTCATGCATATAGAAATTACACCAGTTAAAAAGAGCCATTAAATATATTACAACTAATAATAATAATACTTTTACTATGACTACAGTATTTCACTATTTTGTCTCTGGTGAGCAATACATTCATGTATCTTTAAATGCAATGAATATACTGTAATTCCAATGATTTTGTTAAAGGTATTAAAAGTGAGGCATTAAGCACTAATCTGATTTATCTAAATGTTTTGAACTTTTCTTATTTCAAATCCCCATACTTGTATGCTAGGAAAGCACCTGCACATTTATGTATGCGGAACATTTCACAATGCGGTAACAACAATTTAGTCATTAATCTTCAATCAAGAACACAATCTGCAAACTTATTCCAAAATGAATTACTGTTCCAATTACAACAAATAATGAGGACCTGCACAAGACCTTAGAACATTTCGGATGCTGTTAGTAAAAATGACTTTAGTTGAAGACTCTCAGAAATCATCTAAATTATTATAGTCAGCTTCAATCGCTGAGATGATGCCACCATCTCTCCAGGAATGTAGCTCACTGTCAACAAAGATGACAAATTATTATTTAAACACTATTTTAACAAATGTATCTACAGAAGTCTTTATTCATTGACTTGTCTGTAGTCTTTCATTATGCATTAATCATTATTTATTATGTTACACCACCTGATTATTGTAATTTTTTTCATCATTTTATTTCCAATTTATATTTTTTAATGAATTACTAAGTCAATAAAGTCTATTTAAATCTATATAAAACGTATTTAACACTAGAAATATGTCTAGGGCACAGGTTCCCTTCCACAGTCATAAAGGGACCCAATGCAATAGAAATTCACGACAATAGTATGTGTAAACAAGGTGTCCCTCTCACCTGGTGAAGAATGGCATCAGAAACCTAATACTCACAATACAGGTGCCCAAATCCTTATTATTGGCATCTCAAATACAAGCATGCCTTGGCAGGTTACAATTAGGCCACAGGGGATGGATGTAAGTAGAAATTTAGGTTTAGTAAGTATAGGGGAGTTTAGGTTTAGGCATCTGGAGTAGGGGATGGATAGGCTATTGTGCGTGTGTTGGGGGAGGGGGAATGGTTAGGCTGTGGCAGAAGGGTTAGGCACAAAGCTGGGGGTAAGGTTAGGCTGTGGGAGGGGGGTAGCCTATTCTTTACATTGGGGTGCCAAAGTCACTTTTCTGACCACCAGCACCCCAAGTGCTGGGATGCTGACACCATTCTGTTATGTAAATGCAGCAGTAGAAGTCCCATGTGACAATCTCAATAAATATTATAGCAAAGTGGTGCCTCAACAATTTTAAATATCAGAATGAATCCCTCAATAGATAATGGTTTCTGTTCTGCCAAGTCTCTTTACGTTTATTTATGCCTTTTCTCTTCATCTACCTCTCCTGATGTTTCTGCTACTGCACTTGCTCCACTACCAATTACATCATCAACCTCCTCCTTAATGATCATACTTAGTCCTGCTGTTCTTGAAAAGGCTAGCTGATTCCTCACTTATTCTGGACTATCTAGAAGAATCCTTCTGTGATTAGACTCGGATTGTTGCTGATGGTGACCCTACATCCCTGAAAGAGAACAATAAGATAATAATAGTTCAGGGTTGCCCTCCCTCCCGGAATGGCTGGGAGTCTCCCGAAAATCAGGTCCCCCTCCCGGCCCCCCCAGAAAGGTGGGCAACCCTCCCGGATTCAGGACCCCCACTGCTCCCCCGGTCCCGTTATTTAAATGCCGCAATACGTGGGTCTTAGAGGAGGGGCGGAGCAAAAATGTCACAATCGCGTCATTTTAGCCCCGTCCCCCACGGAGATTTGTGAATTAGGCAATTTTACATCATGGGGGCTGGACTTAATGACATCACGGTCAAGACACATCCCCCAAACGGCTGCTGAAAGTCTTCTCTCCAGGAGAATCTAAAAGTCGGCAACCCTGTAATAGTTTAAAAAAATTCTGTAAAACAAACATTTTTCAGAGGAAATAAGTATGAGAGACGTACAGTGGATTAAATATACCATGACCGATATGATAGCATTGGATCTGCTGCCAATAGTCATCATCAATGAATCTTGCTTTAGATAAATGAGCAAATTCTTGAATTTTAGTGCAAATTCGCACATAAGTGATTAGGTTTAAAACCTGCCCAATATCCCTTGCATTATTGGTATGACAAATTCTCATCAGTCTTAAAATAATTGCCCACTATTATTGACCACACTACCACTGTGATTAAATCTGATATTTTAAGCATTAATGGAGGATTATTTTTTTTGAATTCCAGCTGTACTTAAGCTGCTTACCAAACCATGGCCCTTATTCTGATCGGTGCGGATATTCCCGCATTCTTACGGAGCGGTCCGCACGCCACGGTGTTTTGCCGCGTGCGGCCATCGTCCGTAGAAACGCCCACGTGTCCTCCGCATTCGGACGGACTCACTCTTTAAGAACAGGGCGTGTTTACGGACGACATACAAAGCATGCGTGTGCGGGAGAAACACTCCGATTCGGCACGGTATTACAGAGTATTACAGAGTATGCTCGGGAATACCGCATCCGAACGGGAGCCAAGCGGTGCTACCGCACGTAAGCGGAGTATTTACGCCAAACAACCCACTATGAAGTAACACATGTGTATTGCTAGTATTAATATTCTGTCATGTCCATTGTTAGCAGTTTGAAAGTGTCTGACAAGTACAGCATATGTGGGGGACTAGTAAGGTTTCCTTGAAGCAGCAATGGTTTCAATTAAAGCACTGACAAGCGGCCTATTAGTGAGTAATGAGTAAAGGAGTAGATTCTATTGGGTTCAGGTGTTAATGGTTGTAGTCATTAGGCGTACGTTCGCCTACCGCATGAACGAGTGGTGTCCGCAAAGCAATAGTACACTTGTGGACACCGCACATTTCTGCCCTTTTTGATCGCGTGCATTCGGAGTGGTTTCCGAATGTACGCCCCCCAACATAAGTGTACTCCCCCGTGTCCGCCCATGTTTCCGCCCCGTTTTGCCCACTTTGAAACTACGCCCATGTGTCATTCCGCATGACGCCCATAATACGCCCCTATTTCCCGACTGATAGCGGTGAACAGTTTTGGACGGGATTTGCCCGAACTGGTACCGAGTCAAGGCGTGGCACATGCGCGTAGCGTTCGCCACGCATGCGCAGACGCCGTAAAGACGCGATCCGTAAGTACGCGGTAAAGTCCGCGTCAATCAGAATAAGGGCCCTTGTGAGTTGGCTACTTCCAAAAAAAAAAATGTTTACTAATATGAATTAAACATTTTTGCTTTTTTGTCTTTTTTACATAGACAATTATTTGTATTGCTTATAATACATAACTAATTTGAAAAAAATAAATTTTTTAAACAGAAATAATGTGGCTATATGCTATGGATAAAAGGCGCCACTTGTGCTATTTGCGTATAAAAAACAATAATATTCCCTTTGGTTATATAGGGTGTCTGCCAATCTTTAAATAAAAGTAAGGGTATGTTACTCTAAAATGAAATTAAAGGTAAATTAAAGGTAATGTATAAAGATATCGGCGACAAATTATTGAAATAATGTGGCACCTCGAAAAAAAATTTACATGGATTTTGGAGCATATTAAGTATTAATTATATGCACAAGATAAATTATGGTACTTGTTTCCTAGCATGGCGCCCATCGCATCGCATACCATAAGCCATACAATGGTATGCGATGCGATGTTACGCGATAGCAGCTGATGTTATACAATTTGAAATCGTATACCATCGCAATTTATGCCATTGTATGCCATATACAATGGTATACGATTTAAAATTGTATGAGCACCCTAATGGGTGATTTCAATGTTAAATGGGCCCCTTATAACATTATTAATTGTATAAGCACCGTAATGGGTGCTTACAATGTTAAAAGCACCCCCACGCCACCCCCACTATCAACGCCAACCTGAAGCGTGGCGAGTGTCGGCGGTACGTGTCCTCCGACCTTTTCATACCCCCACCATCCACGTCGGCATGGAGTTGAATTTAGATAGTGTGGCGAGCGCAGCGAGCCACCAAGCCCGAAGCGTGGCGAGCGCAGCGAGCTCCGTGAGGGGATGCGGAATACATGTAAAGTAATACGCGTCCACTCGCCACGCTTTGGGCTTAAAAAAACCCATTAGGGTGCTTACACAATTTAAAATCGCATTGCATCGTATCACATCGCATGCGAGTATATGGCATGCGATGCGATACAATGCATAACATGCCATACGACTGAATATCGTGGGTGCTGTGCTAGGAAACAAGTACCGAAATTATTCACAACAGTCAACAGCAAGTTTACAAGCTTGCTGATCAAAAATAAGCTGAAAATCAAATGGAATGGAATATATTTTGGATTTACGTAAAATACTTCATGCTGTCTCACTGTTGGACTTCATAAATGTACTGTATATATACTGTATTACAGGGGTGTGCTACTCATTTAGGAAGGTAGAGAGAAGGGGTATAAGGAGTTTGTCCCCCAGTTCAACCTCCAGTAGATGGAGCTGCAGATAAAGAAATGTGCAACCAGCTGGGTGGCTTGATGATATTCCTGTTCATGAACAGGAGTTGCAGGAATGCTTAAGGTCTGGAGAACTATTTAGATGAGGCTACTGAGGCTGAGACTATGCAGGATTTAGTGGGACTTGGTTCTGGAGACTTGAATGCTGGACAACATGCAAGAAACAGTGATTCTAGAGTCATATCTTAGACCTGTGACTTTAAAATCAGTAACTGAATTGGAACATGTGGTTCTTGTCACTGGGCTAGGACCAGTGGTACTGTGCCAGGATGGTGGGCTGTTCCGTTACTGGACACCAGTCTGATAATGATGGTTCTGAATGCTGGGATAGGACCAGAGATGTGCAGTCAGGTGAGGAAGAGCCTCTCCTGTCATACTTCAGTATATACGCCAGAATTTTGGCTATAGAAATTGTAATAAAAATACAAAGAAGGTATCATAAATAGGTTCTTTATAGTATTCTAATAATTTGTATTGTAAGAACACTTGCGTATACTTGAGTATAAGAGGTGTGGCACTGCATACGTTGTCCACACATTTCTGATCTCTGAATAACTCTGAACTCACAAAATCTTCTTTGTTCTGGGTCTGGAAGCTGGGCTGGAGCCTGTGGTTCCATGGCTGGAACTGGGCTGGTACAGATAGTTCTGGATGCTGGACTAGTATCAGTGGTTCTGTTGCTGGACATTATACTTGGACCAGCAGTTATATGGCTTGCAAATTGGCCTGGGACCAGTGGTTCTGTGCCTGGATGCCAGGCTAATCTCTGTATTTCTGGAAACTAGACTAGGAGCAGCGGTTCTGTGAGTGGAAGATGGGCTGAGAGCTAAGTTTATTTTATAAATTAATCAAATCATTAAATTCATTTATAAATGCATTACCTGCATGTCGCTACACATCTTTATATCACTGTTCTACTTCTTCTTGATTAATAAAAACATTTTTGGGGGGGTTCTTATATTGTAGTTTATTATACTGTCTGACACTTCTGTGCCGCAATGTGTCATAGATGTGCTACACGCATATTCTTTTAAAGAAACTGCTCGGTGTTTGTGCTGTGTTTTGCCTCTTCGTTCTCGACCCAGATTTGGACAATGTTGGTGAACAATATTGTGAGCTATGAGGTGGTCAAAATAAATTGAATATGAGAGATGAGGGATTTGGATTTACTGGGGTGATTGCTTATCGCCAAAGTTAGCGTAACTTCAGATTTGGTACTTGTGTATTATAGCGGTGCCCATCGCATCGCATCGCATACCATAAGGCATGCGATGGTATGCGATGCGACGCGACATCGCGCGATATTGTACAATGTCATATAATTTTAAAATTGTATGACATTGTGTATGGCATACAATGCCATACAATGCGATGCGATGCGATTAAAAATTGTATAAGCACCCTAATGGGTGCTTACAATGTGAAATGCACCCCCACGCCACTCCCCCACTATAAACGTGAACCCGAAGCGTGGCGTGCGCAGCGAGCCCGCGTGGGGAGGCGGTACGCATCCTCCGACCTTTTCATACCCCCACTATCCACATCGGCGTGGAGTTGAGAATAGAAAGTGTGGCGAGCGGACGCGGATACCTTCACAGGTATCGGCGTCCCCTCGCGGGCTTCACAGGTATCCGCGTCGGCTCGCCACGCTTCGGGCTCGGTGGCTCACTGCGCTCGCCACACTTTCTGTTCTCAACTCCACGCTGACGTGGATAGTGGGGGTATGAAAAGGTCGGAGGATGCGTACCGCCGCCCCTCGCGGGCTCGCTGCGCTCGCCACGCTTCGGGTTCACGTTTATAGTGGGGGGTGGCGTGGGGGTGCATTTAACATTGTAAGCACCCATTTGGGTGCTTAAAAGCACCCTTTAGGGTGCTTACACAATGTTTCATCGCATAGGGGGCAAAAATCGCGTCGCATCGCATGCCATCGGGTGCATGGCATGCGATGCGATAAAAACATTGCGCGATGCGATAAAAACATTGCGCGATGTACATCGTGGGCGCCGCTATAATACACAAGTACCTCAGATTTTTCTAATTGGCTGTTGGCTGTCACATGTTTTGGATAGCCAATAACATACTCACGCATCTCTATTAAAAGTACTAGAAATTAATGTTAACTGAGGTCAGAAATACTGGAGAACCAAAAATAGGCCAATATGACATGATGTTAGCTGTTTTATCAATTTAAAAAATATCTAAAACCAAAAACACTTGACAGTGGTTTCGCCAAAGACAAAACACAGAGGGTGGTTTTGGCAAAACTAAAACACAAGGGTCGGTTTACATCTCTAATAACAATCTGCATCCACTCAGGCACAATATGAAAGTATAGCACGTTGTTTTTGTATAAAGAACACATCTTCCATTTGTCCCGCTGTTAATGCTTCCTACTCAAGGTTCCCGTAGAGATTGCTAACAAAGCACTCTATACAGTAATTGACATTTTAGCGTTCATTTTCTTACTGATGTCCTATAGACTTTGCCTACTTTTAGTCAATTGTACTCTGTGCCTTGTTTTGTGCTTACCTTTCTCTCAAAGCTGTCTAACTGTAATAATTACTTTTTGTAAGGACGCTTGTCATTAACCAAAGCTGGAGTTTTTTGTTTAACTTGGACAAAAAAGTATTTCGGAGCAGAAATAAGAAACAGCCAAGGCAGCTACTTAAAAAGAGTCTATCAATTTCGCTTTGCTGAATGGATGGAGGGTCACATTGAGCCAGCACTCCACCTATTGTAAACATTTCTGATTTTTTTTACAAGTATTGGGATTTGAAATAAAAATGAAAGCTTCGCTTAGGCTGACCTGGGAAATTCGCCAACTAAATTGAGGTCGCAAATGGATATTGTAGAGATTTTCCATTTTCAGCTAAAATGGAAGTGAGATATCACCTTAAAGTAAAAATAATTCTTTGCAGCTGCATGATCAATGCGCTACTGTTTGTGTAATTGGACTGTAGTGGCTTTGACATGTTTATGATAGGATAGCATATAAATTATACATTTATGTCACTATTGAACACATGCATTAACGCTTTTGTTTTTTGGTAGAAAAAAACGGGATAAATTATGTTTCTGATATTATAGGCAGTGGTATATCTATAATATATGCAATGTGCGCATACACAGTAGGGTCTGAGTGCGCTAGTGCTTAGACCCTACTGCTCCTGGCGCTGCTCCTGGGAGAGAGGAGGGAACCCGGCTAAGGAGTCTCCGCACAGGCCTCTTCCTCCCTTTATCAAGCAGCACAGCACGTATCCAGGTCAGAGTGGAGGTGACTGAGAAGCACTGATTGCCCAGAGGCAGAAGTACACTCTTTTAACACCATTTCAGGCTGGGTAAGGACTCAGAGTATATGCCATAATACAGTGTGACCATAGGTGCCGATTCTGTGGGTGCTTGAGGGCCCAAGCACCCACGGAAATTGATAAACCCACCCACTCAGCAGCAGCCCACTCGCCCGTGTCCCATTGCACTCCCCCTCCCTCGTAGCTGGCACAGCTACTGTGGGGGCATTTATGTATTTGGCACTGTGTGGGCATTTATGTATTTGGCACAGTGTGGGCATTTATGTATTTGGCACTGTGGGGGCATTTATGTATTTGGCACTGTGTGGGCATTTATGTATTTAGCACTGTTGCCATAATTTGAATCCTGGAGACAACTGTACTACGTAATATAAATCAGTAATATTTTGTGGCCATGCCCCTTTCCCATGAAGTCACTCCCCTATATTTTTGGCTTGAGCACCCAGCAGCAAAAACATAAATCGACACCTATGAGTGTGACTGACTCTGCACTGTGGTGGCATGTATAGTGACATCACATTACTAAACGCATAGTGACAGAGGTATACAATGTATTCAAGTGAATAACATAAAAATGTCCTTCAGCAAAATCCATTATAATAAAGTTATACTGCAAAGCTAGGACTAAAATACTGACTAAAATTTTAACTGACATTTACTGACTAAGGGCAGTATTTAATTCTCTTGATTCACCGCTTTTTTTTTGGTGAACTGGGCTGTTTTTCAGCGAAACAGTGAATTTTTTCTCTAAAAATGATAATCACTGTATTCAATGTTCACTGTTTGCCAAAAGCCAACAGTGAATGCCGGCCAATTCAGTTTGATAGTCGTCGCAATTCGCTAGTGTTTTTCAATGGGGTTTTTATTCTAATTTACCAAAAGTATATTCAATGCTAAAATGGAGCCCTGCCGTGATTTTCGCTGCGTTTCACCGTTTTGCATTCAACATCTTTTTTTAGTGAACTAAAATGTTTTCTATTCATTTTTTTGGTGTCTAAAATCAGTTTATTATTTGCAGGATCTTGCTATTTTTTTTTTATTTGACAAGCAGCGCATAAATATATTTAGATTTTTTGTGTTTTTTTATTACATATGCAGGGGGGGTGGGGACCCGCTAATTAAATATTCACTGCGCTGGGTCCCACTCATAACATATGCATGGAGCGGGACCAGCTCAGCACAAACTACACGCAGGGTCTCCCGGCCCTCACTGCAGTATATACTTGCACTGTAGCCCTCTGTCCCTCCGCAGCGACCACCCTGCCTCCTTCTGCCAGTCTATACGCCGGCCGTCTGCCATCCTGCCTGCTGCTTTCCGCCATCCCCCCATCTGCCTGTGTGCACCATATTGAAAAAGTTTCGCCTTCAGGGGCAGCGAGCCCCTGACGAGTTGAATAGGGCGGCTGGTGGCGAATCATGAACAACGGAGAATCATGACGAGCGCACAGCAAATCCAAAATGCCATGTGGTCGCCGGAGCATTAAATACTACCCTAAATCTTGACTAAGACGGAAATTTTTTTTTTTTACTAAAATTAGATATTTATTTTTGAAAATTTTTAAGAAACTCTTAAAAACTAAATTGAAAATCCTTGCCAAAATTAACACTGGCATATTGGCAATCCAAAGTATAAACAAGTATATAACAAAATCAAGTTCTCAAATGAAGTCTTAAAAGTAAAATAATGAAATACCTTATGCAGATCTTATTGCAGAGGACACCGTCTTGAGACAACCGGACATAAACTCTCACTTTTACTTGGACGTAAACACATCCTCTCTAGGGGCTATATTTTCTCCATATAGATTCCTCTGGAAATTGGCATCCTTGTCCTTAATCCAGGAAGTTCCAAGCTATGAAAAACAAAGGTACTTGTGTAGTTTCACGGCAGCAGTTTCGTAGTCAGTGTAGTGGCCCTGTCAGAATCAGCATAGTGTTCCCGCGGCCAGAGTAGTTAGTGTAGTCAGCGTAGTCAGCGTCCCTGTCAGAATCAGCGTAGTGTTCCCGCAGCCCCTGTCAAAATCAGCGTAGTCAGTACACGGCTAGCCAGAGCTTACGTAGCTAGCATAGTCAGTCAGCGTTACGCAGTTAGCGTGTATTCAGCGTAATCAATACATTCCCAGATAGCCGGAGCTTATGTAGTTAGTGCAGTTAACACTTGTCATCATTATTTTTAAGATGGATGACATGACATGGGTATTTATAACCCTTCAGCAGCCAGATAACTATAGGTGTATACAAAAAATGGTCCATACTACTCTGGAATCATAAGTACATACAGTACAACATATTTCAAAAAAGTACCAAAGCAACAATGTCATGGGGGATAAAATTACACTATCATCGTAAAAAGTCCAATTCCCCTTGCAAAAGCCACCAGCACATTAGACTCCACACCTTCTTTTTGGGTAAGTAAATGCGAAGATCCATCATATCCCTGAGTTTCTATAACATTTTCCACATGTGGTTATTGATGTAACCTTAATATCCAAGGCCAGACCCATCCCACAAAATCCAATGAAAATCAATTAATGCAAATCAATATTTGAGCTGAATGATCAGCTTAAAATCGTATTTTCTGGAGAGGATCTCACATGTAATATTCTAGGTGTGCAACAGTACACGTAAAGACACATTGAAATCTGTTCCTTTTTTATTCATATTGAGCATTTATTTAGCAGCTGGTCTTAAAAATGCAGAAAAGCTTAAACATCTGCATTTTTTTAATTATAGAATCACTTGACTGTCATCATCCTGGATACACTATATGGACAAAAGTATTTGGCCACACATGTTAATTATTAAAGTCAGGTGTTTCATTCAAACCTGTTACCACCAGTGTATAATATCAAGCATTTAGCCATGCAGTCTCCATTTGCAAACATTTGTGATACAAAGTGGATCATCCTGACGAACTCAGTGACTTCTTACGTGGTACTTGTTAGGGGTGGTGTACGGGACTCCGACAGACGGGATCCTGACAGTCATTATCTCGACATTGGGATCCCAACTGCCCGGAGTCAGACAGCATGGAGAGCGCAAAAAAGCCATTTGCGGGCTCGCTGCGCTCGCCACGCTGCGGGCACGGTGGCTCGCTACGCGAGCTACCTATTCTATTCTCCCTCTATGGGGGTCGTGGACCCCCATGAGGGAAAATAGCAGGTGGCCGTCGGGCACCCGGCTGTCGCGCGTTTTGACAGTCATGATCCCGACGTCGGGTAAACGACTGTCGGGATCCCGACTGTTGGGAACCTGTCCGGCACCCCTTGTTAGTGAGTTGCGCCCTGCACGCTGTCCCTACAGCAGGCTGTTTGTTCCTTTGCTCTCCCCATCTAGTAGAAGGCGGATGCCCAGTCCATCCCTGCATGATGTCACATTAGAGTGGCAGCGCACTCAGCCAATCAGTAGTGAGCGTGCCCTTTTCAAAGTGTCCATGCACCAGAACACGAGGACATGCACTGAAACTAGAGGGAGGAAGATTCAGGGGAAATTTGAGGAAGAATTACTTCACAGAAAGGGTAGTGGATAAGTGGAATAGCCTCCAATCAGAGGTGGTAGAGGCAAATACAGTAGTACAATTTAAACATGCTTGGGATAGGCATATTGATATCCTTTCAAAAAATAAGGATCAAATATGGTTTAAGTTAACATGTTTAAAAAAGGGGCAGGGTAGATGGGCCAAGTGGTTCTTATCTGCCGTCAAATTCTATGTTTCTATGTTTCTATTTGGTCATTGAAAGGGTACATTGAAAGCCCCCCCCCCCCCCCCCCCCAGGCCCAATAACTCCCACCCTCAAGATGTTCTCTTCCGATGCTTAAACTACCTGCACATGGTTGCATTCTGGAAGGCCTTTTCGAAATTATTTGTATCTTGATCATTTTACTTGTTTATATGTGTCCCCCCATGTCTAGTAAATTTTTGACTCTCCTCCCTCCTCTTCCTTCGTGTTTTCATTATTTTAGGTCTAATGTCATGGAACTGATGTTCCTGTTTTCCTCAAGGATGCCTACGCACACTCATCACACATATGACTGACCTGAAAATGGGATCATTTAATGTAGATGGCTTCCATTCTCTGGTGAAACGCCATAAGGTATTGGTTTATCTTCAGAAACAATCCATAGATATTGCCTGTCTCCAAGAGACACATTTACTCCCCCCTAAAATCCTTAAACTCCAGATGCTCAAATGTAAAATCATAGCATCCGCCCCATATAATAGCAAAGCAGAGGTATAGTTATACTGGCCCCAAATCCGTCCTTATAGATATAACCTCTATTCACCCCAACGTTAAAGGTAGATACCTCCTTGTCCACCTATCATTTTACATCAAGCCATATATATTATGCTCCATGTATGCACCAAATGTTTATTTGAAATCTTTCTTCAAAAATATAATTAACCTTCTACTTTCCCATGTATCCACCCCATTATTCTTTGTGGAGACTTTAACCTGGCTTCTCATCCCACTTTGGACAGGTCCCCTAAACACACTAGACACCTCCCGAAAATTGGAATACCTTTTCTACGAGACTCTCTTCAACTTGTTGACGTTTGAAGAGTTCTCCACCTCACTCATTACACATGTCTCGCAGCAGCACACAACACCTTTCCCGAATAGACTTTCTATGGTTTTCTTTCTCCCCCCTTTCCTATCCAAAGAGGGACCAGACAGGCCTGCTCACTTTCCCCCCTTCTTTTTGCTATAGTCATAGAACCCTTAACCCATGAGATCATCTACCAAATTTACAGGTATTTTCAGCAATAAAACTGAACTTAACCTTGCCTTATTCGCTGACGATATGGTTTTATTTGTGTCAAGTCCGTTAACTTTGATCCCAGTGATAATGGACATTATTAACTCATTTGGCCCTATTTCAGGATACAGAATTAACATCAGCAAGAAATTCTTCCAATCACTTCTCTCTCCCCCGTTGTTGCCTTACTCTCCATATTATCTCAGTGCAAAATCTAACTCTCCCATATCAAATATATTGGCATTTTAATTACTAGGAACCCCCGTACGGTTCACTAGACTAAACTACCACTCTCTCTCTTAAGGTGCCCACACACTAGAATGATTTTTTTGCCGATATCGATTGGATTCCCGCTCCCGCAGATATTTTGCTAAATCTTTTGATGTTATAGACGAAACTCTCTTCATCTTTGCAGGGGCTGGCGATTCTATCACCAGCCCCCGCAAGCGGCCGGCTACCGCCAGGGGCGCGCGCATTGGTCACTGACAGACATCAAACTATGTTTGCGCCCTTCTCTCCGAGCGCTTTACTGCACACCCCTTTGAAACGTATTCCACCTCACATCTTAGAACATATTTTATTTTGGGGCATCTATGACGCCTAGCTTCAAATAAATAAAACTTTACACAGAGACCCTACCTCCTCTCCATTCATACCACTTTGGGGCATGAAAAGGTCTAGATTTAGCTACAAAACAATTTGTCCCTGGTGGAGTAATTTTTTCATTTGACCTCCAAATCCAAATACAATCTCTCTAATGCACATTTCTTCATGTACTTACAAACCCACCATTTTATAACTCCTAAAATACCTGCTATACTCTCCACTCACAACCCTGACCTCTTTATCCCTTATTTCTTATAGTCTGTAACCACAATTTCAATTTGAAATACATCTATGATCTTTTCTTAACTACTACCACTACTCCTACTCCCGACTCCCTGACAACATCCTGGCCTGCAGATATTCCTGACATTACCCACCCTCAAATGTCTTTTGGCTCCTTTTCATCCTCTTTCAAGATATTAGAATCAGCATACTTACAGGAGGTACGCAGGTTATATACCACTGTTATAACTAAAGGTTTTCCGCTACTGCTCACCCTTTATGTGTCATGTCTTGTCCTCCCCATGTGTAATGTCTTTTTTCATTTTTATTATTCAGTATATATTACTTTGTTGTGTTTCTTATGTTCAAAGACTTCTGGTCAATTTTCCCCTTTTTTGATTCAGGACATGTGCATGTTTTCATTTGCCTATTATAGTTAATTACAATTCCATATCGTATGATGTGGAGGACAATATTATGTCTATGTCTACTACTACTACTGATATGTTCTATTTGTGCATTACCTATATTTCGGGCTTTCAAGACTTCTGGTTCTATTTATTTGTAAAACTCAATAAAAACTTTTAAACCAAACTGTGTGGCAGGAGCTTAATGGAATGGGACTCCATGGGTGGAGCAGCTGCATGCAAGCCAACATCACTAATTAGTCCAATGTAAAGTGTCAGATAGAGTGGTGCAAAGAAACATGACTATAGAGCAGTGGAAATGTGTTCTATGGAGTGATGAATCATTCTTCTCTGTTTGACAGTCATATGGGCAAGTCTGGGTTCAGCTGATGCTGAGAGAACATTATCTGATGTGACTGCATTAGCAAACTGTGAAGTTTGGTGAATGAGGGATAATGGTAAGGGGCTGTTTGTCAGGATTTGGGGATAGGTTCTCATCTCCAGTGAAGGGCAATCTTAATGCTTCAGAATACATTCTTAACAATGCTACGCTTCTAGCTTTGTGGCAACAGTTTGTGGAAGTCCATTTTCTATTCCTATATGACTGTGCCCCAACAAGCAAGGACTTTAAAAACATTGTTTGATGAATTTGGTGTGGAAGATCTTGAATGGCCCACACAGAACCCTGACTGCAACCCCATTGAGCACCTCTGGGATGAATTGAAACCAGAGATTGCGAGCCAGGCCTTCTCTTCCAACATCAGTGCCTCAGCTCATAAATTCTCTACAGAGTGAATGGGCACAGATAAGCACATAAATACACTAATATCTTGTGAAAATATTTCCAAGAAAAGTGGAGCTGTTATAGCTGCAAAAGGGGGGGCAAATCCATATTAATGTGTATGTATTTGAATACAAAGTCCTTACAGTCCAAATACTTTTGTCCATATACTGTACATTCATATGATCTACTGTAAATTATGCAAAAAGAGAATTTAAAATGACTTGCTGAATGGCTATTTTTACCTATATAATAAATAGTGAAGCACAATTAAAGGTCAAAGACTGCATAGATGGAAATTTGAAAAACACCTTATTTAATTGGTCAATTTGACTCATGTATTAATGGCCCTCCTTCTGGTTGACTCAGTAAGCTGCAAAGCTTGTAGCTTTCCAAGTCCCAGAAAGCCCACACTGCTGAATATAACCCCCCCCCCCCCCCCCGCCACCGTATCCCGTTGCAACCATGCTAGGAGATTTGTTACGAAGACATATCCCCTTGCATGTACCTGCCGCAGGAGAAATCATTTGATGGTCGCAGAGTGGAGACTGACTTATATCTGTGGGCAGCGGGACAAAGTTAAGGTTGGTGGCTCACGTGACGTCAGCTGCTCGCAACCAGCACACGTCATCCCATCTACATCCCCAAAAAACCCAGTGTTTTTTGGGGATGCCCATGAAACACTGGGCGATCCCATGTCCGTGCGCCACCACCATCCCAGTCCACCACCATCGCCCCCCCTTCCCTGCTGCAAATGACCGTGCAACATTGTAATTTCACTTAGGCCGTTTGAAGTCAGGGTTTGCATCTGGAACCATAAATGCACATGCGTAAACCCAAACCATTGGGGGCAGGGCCCGAATTCGGTTCACTCCAAGTGAACTGGAATTGGCCGCAATGTCTTTTATCTTTTGCTCCTACCTACTTTAGTTCAAATGGGCATCTTATTGAATTACCTCCTTTGAGTTCCTGCACAGCACATAGGTATTTTCCAGTGAGTCTACCTGAACAAAATGCATGTAAACGAAGGAAAAGCATAATACATTTTTTAGTTTTATCCTTTTTATAGTATTGGGGAAAATCAGTCTGCACTGATATGTTCCTAAATACTGGGCAGTCTTAATCGTGGTAAATGTATAATTGGCCATTTATACCTGGTTGTATCCCCCCCATAAAACAAGATGTACAGTACAGGTTGAGTATCCCGTATCCAAAATGCTCGGGACCAGGAGAATTTTGGATAACGGATTATTCCGTATTTCGGAATATTTTAATATTTCAATGATGTATTTTGAAGTATCTTGCATTTATGCTGTATAAACACATAATATACACACAAATATATTTTATTACCACATAAAATACACACAAACATATTTTAATTGTTCAAAAAACAAGGTTTCAAAACGTGAAACAAAATGTGTGTACTATCTCAGCACTGAATTTGAATGCCAAGCAATCATTGTCTTGCACATATATAGTGCCAGTTACATATCATGTCCCCAGTGATGCTGTTACATATGTCCCCAGTGAGTTTTTAGCAAAAAAAAAAAATTTTTTTCACTTTCTGGAATGTCCGTATTTCGGAATAATTCGGATAACGGATATTCGGATACGGGATACTCGACCTGTATACGTAAAACTGTGACAAGCTCTAAGGGATTGCGCTACATTGAAGAGAATCCTTTGTCAAATAAAATAACCTCAACCAGGCAAATACATCTCCTGGGCTCAGTGTCAGGTACAAATTTAAGAGAATTGAAGAAAACAAGCATGAAAGCAGGTGAATAAACTCGAGATTGCTCCCGCATCAACACAATATACACAAATTAGTCAATTTAACAGCTTCAAACGTAATTAATTGGAAAACATTAGGATCTTGCGTCTGGCAGCATAATGTTATTGATTGGTGTATAAGGAATAGGTCTGATTGAGTTACGAGTCATAGTGTCAATTAGATCATATGCAATTACTTTCTTTAAAACTCAGCCAGGCAGAAATAAACCCCAATGAAATTATGCAGCGAAAAAAATTACATTTACTATCTTGGGAAGAGCAGTCATTTACAGAAGATTAATATCAGATAGGGACATCTGAAAGAAAGTTCTGGTAATACATACTAGTAATGCAAGGGTACTCAACTGAAACATTAGTGTGGGATGCTCTAGGGTTGGTTATAAGTAACTTTACACCTGAATCAAACCATTTTGCAATGTGAGGATGCCAGGGGTAAATAGATATACAGTATATATTGGCTGGTGCGTTTTCTCCTTCCAGTGTATCTCGACTTTATCTCTTCACCAGGATTAATACATCTGCCCCAATATATGTGAAATCAAGACAATTATAGGCAAATGGGTACAATAATTATATATAGTGTGTACTTAGCAATAACCAATCTGCATATTTTAAATCTGCCCCATCTGCAGTGCAACATGATTTTGTCAAGGTGCAAAAGTATTTGCTTTATTTGGCTTTGCACAGCCTCTAATGGGGCTTATGTAGAATTAAGATAAAATGAAGATAAAATTAGCAAATTCGATCCTGGATATACCTTGCTGAAATGTATTTATTTATTTATTTATTTATTAAAATGTATTTATTTATTAACAGTTTCTTATATAGCGCATACATATTCCGCAGCGCTTTACAGAGAATATATGAAAATTCACATCAGTCCCTGCCCCAGAGGAGCTTACAATCTATATTCCCTACCACATGTACACGCACACACAGACATTCTAGGGTTGATTTTATTGGGAGCCAATTAGCCTACCAGTATATTTTTGGATTGTGGGAGGAAACCAGAGTACCCGAGGAAACCCACGCAAGTACGGGGAGAATATATAAACTCCGCACATTTAGAGCCATGGTGGGGATCGAGCCCATGACCTTAGCGCTGTGAGGCAGTAATGCTAACCATTACACCATTCATACTGCAAAGCTTTTAAGTAGGGATATGCACCAGCCACTTTTCGTATTGTTTTAAACGTGTTTTGTATCTGTATCTCCGGCAGTGTTTTGGATCTAGATCTGTTCCAAAACACCACCCTTCAGTGTTTTGTGTTTCGTGTTTTGGATCTGTATTGGAAAAAAAAATCACAATATGGGAGTTTTTTTGCTCCTATGCTATTATTAACCTCAATAACATTAATTTCCACTAATTTCCACTCTATCCTGAATAAATGACACCTCACAATGTTTTTAGGCCAAAAAGTTGCACGAGGTAGGTGGGTGACTATGCTACACAACACAAATACGTGGCCCATCTAGGAGTAGCACTGCAGCTGCAGACAGGATGGCAGTTTGAAAAACTAGGCCCCAAAGAGCACATAATACCAAAAAATAGAGGTGCAAGATGGAATTGTCCTTGGGCCCTCCCACCTACCCTTAGGTTGCATAAATAGGACATGCACACTTTTAAAAACAATAATTTCAGGAACAGGGTCTGCCACACAACTATGGCTTAAATTATTGGTTTGTTTGGGCCCCCACAAAAAAGAAGCAAGATGTCGTCCTCATCATCGGATTCCTCACCCCCTTCAGTACGTACATTCTCGTCCTCACAGATTTTCCCTGCTGGAATCCACCATTACAGGTCCCTCTTTAGTCTCTGGAGGCAATTGATGGTCTTCGTTGAAAAATTGATAATTAATTTTGATGAACATCATCTTAACAACATTTTGCAGAAGCAACCTCTTACGCCGCTCTCTGACCAGGTTCCCGGCTTCACTAAAAAATCTTTCAAAGTACACACTGAAGGGGGACAACGCAGGTAAAACAGAGCCAGTTTGTACAGAGGCCTCCAAACTGCCTTTTTTTCCTGCCAGTACAGGTATGGACTGTCTGATATATCTACTTGGATGCTGTCACCAAAGTAATCCTCCACCAGCATCATATGCAGTAACAGTAGACATTTCAGCAATCGTTGGCAAGTCCTTCAGTCTGGACCAGATGTCCAAACTCACTCCTGCCTGCCTTTCATCACTGCCAGCGGGTCGGTTAGGAAATTTGAGCTGTTTCCTCGCAGCCACAGGTGTGGGAGCAAATGAAGGAGCAGCTGTTGCTCTGTCACGGTCCGCTATAGATGACACTCTCCTGACCAGCAGGTCTTTGCACCATTGTAGACTTGTGTCCGCCGGAAACAGAGACACAACATGTGCTTTAAACCGAGGATCGAGCATGCTGGCCAGAATGTATTCTTCTGACTTCAATAGACTGACCACCCTTGTATCCTGGCAAAGTGTATTAAGGGCTTCATCCACAAGAGCTACATGCTTTGCGGAAAAGAAATGTGTTAGCTTTTCCTTCACTTTCTCCAGCTACTTCTACAACAGCCTGATCAGGGGAATGACCTGACTCAAGCCGGCGGTGTCGGAACTGACTTCACATGTGGCAAGTTCAAACGGCTGGAGAATCTTGCACAAATCAGTCTCCACTGCACTTAAGTCGAGTACATCCCAGCTCCTTTGCCTGTCGTAGGTGACTGTGGGCTTTAATGTCCTTTTGCTGCCCCTCCATCCTCTGAAGCATATGGAGGGTGGAGTTCCAGTGCATCATAACCTCTTCTTTTAGGTGAAGGCATGGCAGGTTCAGGAGTTTTTTATGTTGCTCCAGTCTTCGGCAGGCAGTGGCAGAATGGCGAAAGTGTCCAGCAATTTTGGGGGGCCACTGCAAGCATCTCCTGCACTCTCCTGTCACTTTTAAGGAACTGCTGCACCACCAAATTTATTGTGTGGGAAAAACATAGCACATGTTGGAAATTGCCATATGTAATGCCCACACAATGTTAATGGCGTTGTCCGATATCACAAATCCCCAGGAGAGTCTAAGTGGGGTAAGCTACTGCACAATGATTTCCCTTCTCTAAGAGGTTGACGGCATTGTGCCTCTTATTAAAACTGCTGATACACAGCATAGCCTGCCTTGGAATGAGCTGGCATTTCGGAGATGTTGCTGCGGAGGTCGATGCATCTATCAGTTGACTGTCACAGTCATATAGTCCCTGAACCACTTTTCTACATGTCAGTGGTTAAGTGGACAGTGGGTACAACCACATTTTTAAGGGCAACAAGGACACTTATTCGGACGTCTCTGTAGATCCTGAGTATCGCAGGCCTAGTGAAGTGGAATCTAGATGGGATTTGGTACCTGAGACACAATACCTCCATCAATCATCTAAATCCCACTTCACTGATGGTGGATACCAGAGGCACGTCTAATACCGACATAGCTATCAAGGCTGCAGTTATCCGCTGTGCCATAGGTGACCGCTGTCGTACTTCGTCCTTATCACAAATGACTGTTGGATGTCAATTGCTTTGTGAAAGACATAGCGGTGTTCTGACTTCCCCTCTGGGATAATGAATGACTCCCAACAGCAGCAGCAGCAGTAGGCGAAGTGCTGCAGGATCCTCTGGCGGAATCCCGGATAGAAGAGGAGTCAGTCATGCCAGTGACATGGCGTGCAGGACTACCTCCTACCCAGATCGTGGAGGAAATAGACAAGGAGTGACTTGCTGGTGTGGTTTTCAGGTGCTTGGATCAAGGGATTTAGGTGTCCCTGGACTGCTTACGGTCCTAGCCACAGTTTCTGAACTAAACATTGATTTATGAATGAACTTCAGGTGATGCATAAGCGAGGATGTTTGTAGGTGGCCATCAGCCTTAACTCTGCTTATTGCAGCTTTACATAATGAGACAATTGTTCTCCGGATCTGGATAGAAATAATTCCAGACAAAAGAGTTGGATTTTTTGGTCTTTTGCCCAGGCATGGTGACGGCCTTTTGCATCCCACAGACAACAGCTGTCTCACCCGGTGCCTCATTTAAGATAACCACATCACCATTAGAAGCATCCGCCTCATTAACTTCCTCCTCAGCACCAGCTTCATCAATCCCCCTCCTGGTGCACAACATTGAAACCTTCAATCTCAAAATCAGGAACTGGACTATGGGGCGTCCTTCCAGGATATGCAGAGGGCATGCTGCAAATGGTGGAAGGAGCCACATCTTCCAGTACAGTGATGGGAAGGTCAGGTATCACAACCACCAACACCCTTGGACATTCCTTGGGGATTTGTGATACCATGTCTTTAGAAGGCACAGTTGTTTGCTGTGTTTTTAATGACAGCTTACCTCTCTTACATTTTCTAGCAGGGGAGTAGGAGGGCTTGGATCATCATGTGAAGTTGAACCATTAGTCATGAACATAGGCCAGGGCCTTAGCCGTTCTTTTCCACTCCGTGTCGTAAATGGCATATTGGCAAGCTTATGTTTCTCCTCAAATGATTGGCATTTTATTTTTCCAAGTTACTGAACTTTGCCATTTTGGATTTTACATGCCCTCTACTATGACATTGGGCATTAGCAGTTGACGTTGATGGAATTTCATGTTCTTGTGGCAGCAGCATCAGCACTAGGAGGAAGTGGTTCTTGTACTTTCACTATGTTATCCTCTAAATTTTGGTTCTCTAATATCTTTGTGGAGTATCACTGGACTGGAATTATGCAACACTATCACTGGGCTTTAACGGCAGTATTTCTAGACTTATGCAGCAGTATCAATGTAATTTAATGTCAGTGCCACTGGAATTAACGGCAGTACCACTGGACTGTCACTGGACTTATACGGCTGTCGGCTGTACCACTGGACTTACCAGCAGTATCACTGAACTTAACATTAGTACTGGACTTAACGGTAGTACCACAGGACTTAACAGCAGAGCCACTGGACTTAACGGCAGTACCACTGGACTGTCACTTGATTAATACGGCTGCACCACTGGACTTACCGGCAGTATCACTGGACTTAATGGTAGTACTGGACTTAGCGGTAGTACTTTCAAACCTTATTTCAAACCTGGTGGCATATTTAATATCTACTTCTCCACGGTAAATTGCATACTTGCCTACAATCAGGGAGATTACAGTAGGATTCATTGCACAAATTGTGATATGCCACTTAGGGGTTAGACCTGGATGGAGCTTGGACCCAGGACCTGTATCTCATTGCAGCCTTAAAGTAGGAAGCTGCAGATTCAAGGTACATTTTTCCCTTAACAAGCCAGAGCTGAAGGTGGCACTCAGGGGAGGGAGTGTAGAGAGAGCTCCCTGTCACATCCCCACCTATTAACTGAGTGTGGACAAGAAGCTCTGCAGCTTCAGTAAATTAGAACCTAGATTGTTGGAAGAAAGACACTTCAGAGGACAAGGTCTGAGATCATGTCATGCTTTGCATCCATTACTGCCAGTAAACTGAGGCCAAGTCAGACATTAACTTGAAAGGCACACATTAAGTAACAGCAGGCGAATGGAAGCACTAGCACGTCTGGCTCCTCCTAGTTTCACTAGTAAAGTAGACAAGCTGTATGTTGAAAGATGAACAGATGATTTCACAAGCAACATAGTGGATTTTGATCATTTATTAACGACAGCAGTTTAGCAGTTTTAAATTCCGCTGAAACTTAGCACAGATTTAAAATAAATGATGTGCACCACCATCTAAAGTCTAGTCAGGGAAGACTAGGGTATAGATGGTGGAAAAGTGTACATATTCCTAAGAAAGAATGATGGTATTAGAAGAGTTATACTTTGTACTATGATATGTATTCATAGGACCTTATTTTGCGAGTCCCCCAGACTCGTCCACCGAATGCCGGTCGCCGACCATCGAATAATGTGGAACGAGAACACATATCTAAGTGACTCTCAGGTAATTTATATTTGCATGAACATTCGCAGGAACTGGGCAGGCAGCTGAAATCCGGTGATGTCTGCTGCCCGCTCCCCGCACCCGCGTCACCGTGCATTTTTCATGGTAATGCCCAGCGTTTTCATGGGAATTCGCATGCGAAGGAATGAACCAGAATAGCCCCTATGATGTAAAGTGTTGCATTGATCTAGAATACTGTGTTTACTGTGCAAATTTACTATTGCTTAACCCCTGCAAAAGATTTCCTGATTTATAAAAGAGTTACTGTACAGCTAAAAATAATGATCCTTATTCTACTCATTGTGTCAATACTGTGTTAGTTTTTAGGAACCATCTGCCTCTGTCAGCGTGGGAAGTCCAGCAAACAACAGGTACAACAAAGACAGAAAACACACTGACTTGGGGTGTTACACATGTAAGGGAGGGGTTAATCTAGACTAGAAAAAAAAAAAGAAGCAAGTCTACATGGTTACAGAGACCTGTAATGGACCAATACATTGCTAAGTTTAAAGTCCATTACTCACCTATAATTCTTCTTGATCTCCCTGCTGCTTTGACACTGTTGATCATTCCCTTCTCATACAAACACTACAATCACTAGGTCTTCAGGACATTGTTCTTTCTTGGCTCTCATCCTACCTATCTAATCGCTCTTTCAGTGTTGGTTTCTCTGATTCCACTTCCTCTTCTCTACCCCTATTAGAGTACCACAAGTCTCAGTCTTAGGTCCTCTGCTTTTCTCAATCTGTACCTGCTCTCTTAGCAAACTAATCAGCTCTTTTGGATTTCAGTATCATCTGTACGCAGATGATATCAAATCTACCCATCCTCCACCGAACCTATTGCAATCTTTTTTGGGATGTGCCACTGAATGCATTTCTGTTGTTTCATCATGGATGTCATCTCACACCTCAAACTGAATATTTCAAAAACAGAATTATTATTTCCACCAATCAATAGTAGTTACCAACCTGATATATCTATCACTGTTAAGACACAACAATAAATCCTACACCACAAGCTTGCTGCCTAGGTGTCATCCTTTTTTTCCCACATTCAATCTGTCTCGAAATCATGCTATATGCATCTAGACAACATATACAAAAACGCTAAATCGTGGTCTCATCATCTCCCGCATTGATTATTGGAATAGTTTTCTTACTGGCATTCCCAAATACAGACTCTCACTATTACAATCCATCATGAATGCAGCTGCAAAGCTTATCTTCCTCGCCAGATGTTCCTCGTCTGCAAAGCTCCTCTGTCAGGGGTAGATTTATTAAGCTTGGTAAAGTGATAAAAGTGTCTGGTTTTTATCACCGGCCAATCAGCTCCTACCTGTCATTTTTCAAACCAAGCCTGTAACCTCACAGTTAGAAGCTGATTGGCTGGTGATAAAAACCAGACACTTTATCACTTCACCAAGCTTAATAAATCTGCCCCTCAGTCACTTCATTGGTTACCTGTTTTCTATAATACTCAATATAAAAGACTTTTGCATATATACAAGGCCATAAACCAAACTGCACCAACATACATCGTTTCTATTATCTAAAAATATCTCCCTACTCCTTACAATAGCTACATCTCATCCACATGCATTAATAGCTCCCATTCACGATTGAAGGCTTTTTCGGGTTGCAGCCACTCTGTAGAATGCCATCCCATGCACAATTAGTCTCTCCTCCAGTCACCAATCCTTCAAGCGTTCTCTGAAGACTCACCTCTTCTGGCAAGCTTATCAAATTCCAGAACCACCCATATTACCTCCATAAACCTATCCTATCCAATTACATCCCCACTGTACAGTTCACACATATCCTTTTATTTTCTTTTTCACTCTTTTCATCCTCCTTACCCCTGGTCAAACTGTTGGGTCACCGTGTCATACAGCCCACCAATAACCTCTGCATTATGGTTCATTTATGCAATAAAGAACACCTATCCTTTTGTATAAATGTCTGTTTCCCTATATATATTGTAAGCTTGCGAGAAGGGCTCTTTTGACTATCTGTAAATATCCAGTTTATCGTATCACTGTCTTGAATTGTAAATTACAATGGAAAATGCTGCGCTATATAAGAATCTGTTAATGAATAAATTAAATAAATACATTTGCATAACTCCCATTCTGTGGCAGGTTATGCGGAGATGTGTTTTTCCACAGAAGAGACACATGTTGAATATCACTGCAATAGATGGTATGGGTGGTAACAGTGGCCCTTATACAGATCTGATTGCAGTACAGTGCAGTTTGTTTGAAAAAGGGAAAAACCACGTGCACTGCAGGTTGTGCAGATGTAACATGTGCAGAGAGAGTTAAATTTGGGTGGGGTGTGTTGAAACTGAAATCTAAATTGCAGTGTAAAAATAATGCAGTCAGTATATACCCTGCACAGAAACAAAATAACTCACACAAATCTAACTCTCTCTGCACAAGTTACATTTGCCCCACCTGCAGTGCTCATGGTTTTGCCCATTTTACAAACAAATTTGTACTGCCATCAGATCTGAATAAAGGCCAGTGAGTGATGAAGGTCATTCCACACATTAGATAACTTGACCGGGTCTTTTTTATTAACCAGGCAGAATAGATTTGCATGATGATGCAGGGTTAATGCAGCAGGTATGTACAACAGTTACACAATGCACATTTACAGTGGATATAACATAACACATCATCGTTTCATATACATACTCACTATATATAACGCCAAACCTGTGGTTATCATATTTGCAAGATTCTCCTCGCTAGCAGCCAGATATGTGTGCAAACACCCCGTGTTTTGGGGCAAAATTCATCAATGTGTTTTATTATGATAAACAACCCTCAAGTGTTTTGGCTCAGATTCATTTTAATTTTTATAGCCTCTTTGATTATTCAGGAAAATAGGGGCTTATCCATGGGGCCCTGCGATTTATAGGGTCTTCTGCCTCATCTCCTTATAATTTTGTATATCATGCATTCTCAAAATCGAGGGATACCGTATCTGTTATATCCAACTATTTGTGTTACCATTGCCTCCTCCAAAATAGCATCCCGCACCTCTTTTCTTCCTTGGCTATGACACTGTAGGTTGTAGCGAGGGAAATTCCAGTGGAGCTCTATTCACAGAAAACTTCAGAAGGAGCCATGCAGACCACTGCCAGGACCCTTACCCATAATGCAGCTTGTGGCCTGGCTCAGCCAGCACTTCCTAGATGAAGCCCAGGTTGAGAGCGCACCTACAGTTGGTGAAGCAGAGTAATGTTACAGGTCACGTTGCCACACATTGTTCTATTTGCACTGAGGCATGTTGTGGTGGAAGCTGTGGAAGGGGAGGAACTGGATGCTGAGGATTGTGATGTGGCTGGGGGCTCTGGCAGAGGAAGGTAATGGGGTTGTTGCTGAGGAGGATGATGGGGTCGAAGATGGTGATGGAGGCTGGGACTAAGGAAGATGATGCGTCTGTAGCTGGTGAATGTGTTAGGGCCTATAGCTTTGCAAAGTGTAAGGGGGCTGTGGCAAAGATGGTGATGGAGGCTGTGACTGATAATGGTGATAAGGGCTGTGGCTGATGAAGATGATGGGGCTGTGGCTGAGAAAGGTGATGGGTGTTGTGGCTGAGAATACTGATGGGGCTGTGGCTAAGAAAGGTGATAAGGGACTGAGGAAGGTAATGAGATGCTGAGGTGAATAGGGCTGAAGACAGTGATGAAGAACTGAGGGACTGGGGTAGATAGAGTATGATGATATCTCAAACCACTATGCTGAGCTGGACTATCTTGAGGAAGGCACTCACTTGACTTAACTTTCTAGAGTAACCATAGGCTGGTCTCCTATTAGCTGTGCAGCTATCTGTGACACACCAGCAGGTGTAGTCAGTCTTCTCTGCAAACGGGCAGGTGGAATCATTGTTTGATTTATTTTTGTCCTGGCTTTGGTTCAATACGTTAGTATTTTTCTTGTGTGAGTTTTTTCCCCCCATGGGACCTAATGTGTGTGTTTTTTTCTGGTGGGGGCTATTATGTGTGGGTTTTCCCTGTGTGTGTGTGTGGGGGGGGGATTTCAATATTTTTAACCTATTGGGTACAGTATGTTTTGTGTATATACTGGGAGGTGGGGCACAATGACATGAGCTTAGTCCAGGTGCCATGGCACTGATGCGCTACTTCCATCCAGGTGCGGTATGGCACCATGGAACACCACTGGACCAAACAAATCCATTTATTATTTGTACAGTATGTTGAAGAAAGTCAAGCAAAGACTTTAAGGGGCACTTACAATGTAAAAGTTCATTTTTCATCTTTCACATTTTCTACTCTTTCAAAACAAAGCAAATACTCTCTGTTCACAGTTAATCATTTACAAATGAATCTATACCATAACTTCTATCCTAAAAGCAATGTTTACTTTAATATAGTAATCTATTTTCGTTAATATAACTTCTAATAATTTAAAATGTAATATTTACAACCCCAAAGAGCAGCAAACCCGTTTTCAGGCGTGGAAGATAAAGCCCTGTTTAATGACAACTTCTGTCATTCCCTAAGGGAGCTATTGCTCTGTTATAGTCCTAATAGCCCAGCATTAATTAGCATAATCTAATCTCCTTTTCTTCTACATTGCATTTTACAGCCTAGTTTTAAATTATAGCTCGAGAACGTTAAGGATAATGCAGTCAGCCGCGCACAATTTGGATTATGTGGCTTGCAAATCAGGTAGTTATTTACAGAATATCAGATCCTGGAGAAAGCGTTGAAAGAGACAGGATATTACCGCAAGAATATTTTCTTTCCTGTCACCTCACTTGCTTATAATTTACACTCCGTTTTTGCAACTGAGAGTCTGATAAGGTACATTTTCAGGATCTCACAAAAAGCTATTTGGACAAAAATCCCCACTGTATATAAAGACATAAAGCCTTCTGCCCTGCATTTGATTCAGAGAAATATCTTATAGACCACATTTATAACACTGCCTGACAAAATAAAATTGCCCCATAATGCTTGCTTACTCACAATGCAGAGATGAAGTATTCAAGCTAGCACAGAAAGATGGACTTTTTTTTTACAGATGAATACATAAAACGTTATCAGGGACATTCACACCATTTGTAAATGGATTTGTAAGGACATGTTGAAAAGAGAATGAGAGCTCCTTATTAATTTCCCACAGGCATGCACAGGTCAGGAGAGTTTTAAGGCGAGAGATAGAGGAGCAAAATTACATTGTAAGTGACACAGAAGCTGTACAAATCTATAATTTAATTATATTACCCCATTGAAATTACAAGGTTAAAATAAATTCCAGACAAGGTAGTGCATAATGGAAAATATGTAAAGCAAGTATGAAACAAAGAAAATAAGTATTTGTTAAGTGCCCTTAGCAAGGGCGTAACTACCATAGGTGCAGGGGGTGCAGCTGCTATGGGGCCCAGAGTTTAGAGGGGCCCACTTTGCCTGTCAAATTATCATGTGCTGTATACATTTTTTCAGCATTAGGTGAAAAATAGGGGCCCTTACAAACTTTTGCTATGGGGCCCACATCTATGTAGTTAAGCCACTGGCCCTTAGCTTTACTATAGAAGTACAAGGTATATTATAAATCATAGACCGGGGCAACAAGAACACTCTGGAAGCAGCATAATAATGCAGAGCTGTACTGACGGGTATCCGGTCAATAGGTGGACAGTCAAAAGGTCGACATCATATGGTCAACACCATATTCGAAATATACAAAAGGCCAGCATGAGTTTCCGACTGGGACTAGAAGACCTTCTGACTGTTGACGTAGATACTGTTGATCCTTTATTCTATAACCAGGCTAAAGAGGTGTTTGGAAAGGAGCCAGGGTATCACTACAATAACCCAATACCCATTGGCACTTATTCTGGTTGTTTCGCAAGGCTGCAAATCCACAGCCTTGCAAGTCCACAAGATGTCGCCCTGCGAATGCCAGGTCACCTGCGCCCCCCCTCCCTTGCACATCAAGCTAGTTCTCAACATAAATATCAATTTGCAGGCTGTGGGGGAACACCCACATCATTCGATGGTCAGTGACAATCAAATGATGTGGAAGGCCCACGCACATCTAAGGTTACTTTAGATGCGCGTGGACATTCGGGAGGAAGTGGGCAGACAGCTGACATCCGGTAATATCAGCTGCCCGCCCCCGGAGCCCACATTACCAGGCATTTACCATGGGAATGCCCAGCATTTTCATGGGAACGCCCATGAAATGCTGGGCATCCCCATGGAAGCACCTATCTGCCACTGCACCACGCCCCCTGCTCACTATCTTGGGTGCGTGCACCCGGTGAACATCCTGTTTGCCATGGCCACATGCACCCTGCATATGCAAATGGGCAGAAATCCACCTGCATATGTGCATACGCCCACCATCGCACCCCTTGCGAATGTAGGGGTCTGAACGAACGGACCAGATCAATCCCCATTATGAGAGCTTTGCATTACATTTCCAAATTCTGTCTTCCCTTATCCATTCACTGGGGAAAGTCTAAAAATACCGATTAGGGAAATGTACATAACCTCCGTAGTGACAGTCATATGCTATGTATGCATTTTGCTGAACTATGAATACTATTCTGTGCTGTACACAGGTAATGCATAGTATATACCAGCAGAGAGGACTGTTTGAGCATACCAAACAGACAGACATAGTTAGGATTTATTTGTAGCGCAAGTATATTGTACAGGCATACTCACAGATGGATAGCAGGGATGAAGTGAAGAATACACCGAGCAGCTGGTCATGCATGATGCCACTGGCTGTAGGACATCATTGGGTCCCCCGTGTAGCCATTGTGACACTGAAACACAGTAACAATATGGTGTTATATATATATATATATATATATATATATATATATATATATATATATAGGTAAGGTATGGGTGTGCGGTCCGGCACTCTCCCCTCCTGGAAAGTACCCCGGTGCCCTCCAATGGGATAGAACAACAATGATGAAGGAATAGGCGGCACTCCGAGGTTTTTTCAAAAATAATTTGTATTAAATTATGACACCAACGTTTCGGGGCATGCGCCCCTTTGTCAAGGTGATAAAACACTGTTTTATCACCTTGACAAAGGGGCGCATGCCCCGAAACGTTGGTGTCATAATATAATACAAATTATTTTTGAAAAAACCTCGGAGTGCCGCCTATTCCTTCATCATTGTTATATATATATATATATATATATATATGCAGGCTAAGAGGGTTCTATTTCAGATGGGATGTTGCTGTGGGCAACTAATAAGATTCTATCTATTATTATCTAGAAGGTGCTAATTAAATAAGAAGTATATTCTGATTGGTTGTCCATGGCAAAATCCCATCTTCAATAGAACTCCCATCTTATTCAAAAACAAAACCTATGTATCTGTGGCCCTTATTGTAAATATATATGCAAAAAATGCTACTGAAAATGAAGCCTAATATAGGTTTATTTATTAGGGATCATTATATTTAATAAAGCCAATTTGAGGTATTTGTGGTTGGAAACTTTAGGGATTTCAAAATGTAAGGGCATTCATAAGTCAGATCTTATTGTGACCTTGGCATCTTAAAGTTTGACCAAAATGAACTGATTTCCATATTATGAATGGAGGTAATCACCAGGTGCTAGAGAAGAACAAAACAATGTACTTTTTTTATTTGGTTCAGATTGTATATTGAAATTTGTGCTCATGTAAATGTGAACACATTTGTGACCTGAGCCTGCAAAGGGAGAAATGATAAAAGGAAAAGCACATTTTTATACATATCTGTTGGGATGCATCATACATTGTATCTGACTTAATGGATTGGGGGTGGGATGTACCAAGCATTTTGGTACATCCCACCACAAATGGCATATGTACTAACATATGGGATTAGTAACGAAGAGGACAGCTCATTGAAAAATAACTGATCTATGGGATTTCAGCACTACCAGTTGTTGGCACCAGGAGTCCCTCTCCGCATGTGATATGGTAAAGGTATAATGCCCAGAAGCCATCTGCATTCTCAGCATATGGAATTTCAAGCTGAACCCCATAGAATAGAATAGAACCAACTTTATTGGCCATGTATGCTTGCGCACACTAGGAATTTTTTGTGGATTACAGTGCAGCATCAAGCAGGTAAGAAGGGGGGGGGGGACATTACATACATTACATTAAGACATTACATGCATTCCATTTCTAGCTACGACTATGGTGGTCAGGTCTCCAAGTAGGGTCACGTTGTTTGGCCGTTGATATTGGGATTGCATTCGCATTGATTGAATTGTTCAGGTGATGGTTGGCTAACAGAAAGAAGCTTCTTGCGGATCTGGACGTTTTGGTGGGGATGGACCTGAACCGTCTTCCGGATGGTAAGATGTCGAACAGGTTGTGACCGGGATGCAGCTTGTCATTTGCGATCTTCTCAGGGTGTTTCCTTACCCTGGATGAGAACAGATCCCTTATCGGGTGGAGGTCTGTCCCTATGATCCTTTCTGCAGACTTTACTACCCTCTGCAGTTTTTGTTTGTCATTCTCACTTGCGCCACCATACCAGATTGTGATTGAGGAACATAAGACAGACTCCACAATGGCGGTGTAGAATATGCACAGCAGCTCCTGTGGGGTGTTGAATTTCCGGAGTTGCCTCAGGAAGAACAGGCGCTGTTGGGCTTTTTTGATGTTTGTGGTTATGTTTAATCCCCACCTTAGGTCGCTGGACATGGTTGTCCCTAGGAATTTTAAGGATTCAACCCGTGACATTGCTAAAAAAAAATGCATTGCATTGGCTATTGTTAGCGGGACCAGTGCAATATGCATGATGCATATTGCTATTAAACAGTAGCATTTGCTCCAGAAGTGCAATATGTATATCTACTCCAAAAGATAGTGAAGAAATGTAGCTTAACAGTAAAGCCAATTACCTAAAACAAAGCCAATTATAAAACAAAAAAAATATAAAACAAAAGCAAACAAACAAAAGAAGCTAGTGGAAGTTACAAAAAAAGAAAATTATCAATATCCCATACAACACCTGCCACCGCCTGCCAACCCCAATGTGTGCGAATGCCTTGGCAACTGTGATAGTCACAGTAGGCATTCCTAAAGAGGGGCTGCACATGCTTATTATCGCGCATGTGCAGTCCCCAAAACATGGGAACGGGGACGAATTCATTAAAAAATTAATAAACCAGAATCAGGCCAACAATCCCAAAAACATTTACCACAAAAGGACCAGCTGACATCATGTCAGTGATTCTCTCATTAACGCAGCTGAGAGTTTTGATGAGGATGAGGCAGGAGATAAATCTGTAATGCTGATTGAATTAAAATATCAGGCCATAAGCTTTAAAAGGAGGTTGGTGCTTGAAATCATTGTTCTTCCTCTTTTAACCATGGTTACCTGCAAGGAAACACATGCAGTCATCATTGCTTTGCACAAAAAGGGCTTCATAGGCAAGGATATTGCTGCTAGTAAGATTGTACCTCAATCAACCATTTATTAGATCATCATTTACTTCAAGGTGAGAGGTTCAATAATTGTGAACAAGGCTCCCGGGAGCCAAAGAATGAAAGGACCGTCTCCTAAAATTGATTCAGCTGTGGAATTGGGGCAGCACCAGTGCAGAACTTACTCAGGAATGGCAGGTAGGTATAAGTGCACCTGCACCCACAGTGGGGTAAAGATTTTTGGAAGACTGTCTGCTTTTAATATGGGCAGCAAAGAAGCCATTTCTCACCAGGAAAACATCAGGGACAGACTTAAATCTGTAAAAGGTACAGGTATTGGGCGAGTGAGTCCAATTAAGGCCCATAATGAAAAATGCTGCTGTTGAATTTCTAAGATGACACCTCCACACTTGCACCTGAATGTTCTGGATAGTCAGTATTTGTGGTGGGAGCAGTACGCTGAAGTTTTGCCTAGGTTGCAGAAAACTTGACCCGGTCTTGTTCATGATAAATCTTCTGTGCTTGGAATTATTTTTGTGTTTTGAATTATGTTTTGTGAAAAAAAGGTAAGACTAATTTAATATTACATGTAGTTATGTTGTAATTTCAGCAAAGTTACTTACTAATATCTGAAATAAGATATTTATTTAATATAATCGTGTGCATTTTCTGAAAATAAAAACGGATTTAGTAAGGAAAGAAGAGGCGGCTCTTTCAAAATTGTATTAGTGACTTAAGAGACAGCCACTTCTATATTTATTTTAAAGCTTCCAAGCTTTTAATTCTGCTTTGTTTGTTACATGGAGTAATGCCCTCTTTGTAGCCCAGTGCAGCACTTCTAATGCTAGAATAATATGCTCATTAATACAACCGCTTGAGCCTAAAACAGTTACTTTGTGATCTCACATTCCAACTTTGATTTAGTTTCCCAGCAGGGGGAGGATTAGAAGAAATAAAGCTACTAATTCTTCTAATATCCTTCAGAATCTGTGTGGAGCAGAAAAGACGGGAGATGCCAACAGTCATAATTGGAAAGAAATGGTTTGTCACTAGCAGATGGTCAAGGACCCTTGACAATACTCGTAATTTCAACAAATATCTCAAACACCAGGTACCTGCCAGATATAGTCATGTGAAAACAGTCTGGTCTTTATAAATGCAGCTGTGCCTGAAGTAGCTATTCTCTAAGATGTTTATGAAAAGTGGTGTATTTATAAGTATATAAATAATTCCACAGTATACGGTCTCCTGTCACTGTAATGTTGCCTTATACCATGGAGGCAAACAACACATGACAAATAGTGATGTATTAAACATGCATACATTTCATTTACTGGTTTAAAGTTATATTACAGGCATTACTTTTTGTATCATACTCTAACCTTAAACGGAATGGGATCATTGGATAGACAGTAACTACAGTAGGTCGATAAGCATTAGGTTGACACCACTAGGTCGACATGACTGAAGGTCGATGTGATAGAAGGTCGACGGGTCATTAGGTCGACATGGGGAAGGTCGACAGTAAAAAAAAGGTTGACATCGGATGTTCACCTTTTTTTGTACGGAATTTCGACACAATCAACATGGACACTGAAACGTAGCACCACGTCCCCTTGCATTGCTCACTGCGCTCGCAATGCTTTGGGCACAGTGCCTCGCTATGCTCGGCACACTATTTTATTCTCCCACCATGCCCCAGTGTATGGTAGGGCATGAAATGCCACCTGTCGGAACATGTCGGCACAAAAAAACAAGTGAAGAAGATCATGTGGATATTTTGACTGTCGATCTTCCCCACGTTGACCTAGTCTTTGTCGATCTAATGACCTGTCGAACTAACCCATGTCGACCTTCATACATGTCGACATATTGCTTCTTAACCTAGTTACTGGAGACCTAGTGACCGTATCCCCCCTAAACATTAATTTATGTCACATAATAGTACCCTAGTTTACTTTATGAACCATAGTTGTATCCTAGGTCACATTATGTTGCATTGCAGGACTGTCAATACACATTATGCAAGACAGTAGGCCCAATTCACATGATTACATACAATGTCCCCAGTTCATATTATGCCACATTTTAATGCCTCCACACCCTATTGTGTCAGATAACAGTGCCCCAGTACATATAATGCAAACTTAAAATGCCCTTTAATTGTATACCGCCTTACAATGAGCAAGTCCAGGTGACTAACTACTGTATCTATATTTTAGGCACCAAGGCAGACATTTGTAAGGTCCGTTCTGTGCGGCCCAAAGGTGAAAAATGTATGCAACAATATAACTTTGACAGGATAGCTTTGGGCCCCATAGCGGTTTCACTCCCAGCACCTATGGTAGCTAACAGTGGTGGCTCCAGAGGTGGGGCTGCAGCACAGTTAGAAATTAAATTAGGGGAGCAACAGTTGGTGGTTCCCCCTTGTTTGAATTTGTAACTGTACTGCAGCCCCTCCACTGGAGCCACCACTAGTAGCTATGCCTTTGGAAAGGGGCATGTTGTGAGGCCATACCCCAGTGGTTTGTGCTACACCTTGTAAGGCACCGTTTTATGCATGCAGAGAAAACTAGAAGCTCAAATATGCTAGGCCACCTCCCAACGCGTTTCATCATCAACTTCCTCAGAGAGCCATCACAACCATTGCCGTGAAGCTCAAAATTGAGCTCAGGTGCATCCTTTATCCTCTGATCAATCTGAGATGTTCCTACAGCTTAATTGGAGTCCACCTATGGTAAATTCAGTTGATTTGAAAAGGCATACACTTGTCTATATAAGGTTCCTATACTTGACAGTAATATGTGACAAATTATGTAATATGTGACAAATTAACATTGGACAATGCATTTTTTCTATTCTTTTTTTTTTTTTTTTCATCTTATGATCTATTTTTGAGCTGTCTATCCACAGAAATATCCATTTTGTCTTGTGAAAATGAAGATGAATAAATGGACTGTGCCATTGCATTTTTGCCATTAGTTGAATATATAGCTGGTCACATTTCTTCATCTCTCTTATAATATAGATTTCAAGGGTATAGATTGATTTTTGTCTGAGTGAAGACTTTTCAGGTTTAAATCTCATTATTGTCATAGTCCTGCTTATCTCTTTGAAACTTAATTTGCTTCTTGAAAATTAATTCCATTTCTGATCTCTACACTTCATCTTTTAAATTCTTATTATGTTCTCTAAAATTAAAAACATTTTCATATTTTACTAGATTTTGTATAAAATCATTTATTTTAGTATCCAGGTTAAGTTGTTATTATTTTGTGCTTGGTAATCAATTTAAATATTGATAATATTTGATAATAGGATCTAGTAAATTTTGGAGTATAGTTTTGACTTTTTCAACAAAATCTATGGTGTTTTATTAAAATAAGGTTATTTAACTGATTTTTTTTTTTTTATGTACTGTATGATTATACTGTAGCTCATCACCAGTGACACCATGACAGCCAGGCATCTAGTACAGCAGAGGTGCTATTGTGTGTTGCTTAGTATCACAGGAGCTGCTGTGAGTTGTAGTCTAGCTCTGTGAAACATATTTCCATTTTAAACCACAATTCATGACAGCCTGCAGAATTTCTCTTTGTGACATTCCAAGGAATGGCAGAGCCTGAGAGGGCCCATCCTAGGAAGGAGGCTGGGAGCAATGATAGGGGAGAAGGAGACCGGGTCAAGGAGGCATATAATAAGGTAATGTTGCTCAGCAGGGGATGATAACAAGTTAGCATGGGGGAGCTAAAGTATAAGCTGTTTCATCAAGAGGCAGCAGCATATATTCTGTAGTGGGGTGTCAATACCACATGAAAACAAGAAAAAGATAGAAGAGATATGCTGCACTAAATAAACCAGTGTGCAGTGAATTTCAAAGGAATATATATATATATATATATATATATATATATATATATATGTGTGTGTGTGTGTGTGTGTGTGTAATTAACACAGTATTAAGAAACTTGAAAACACAGTAAATATTGCTTTATAAAACCTGTATTATATACTGTAGGTGTGTATAGTCACCCTTAGGGCTATTTCACACTGTCCGGCTCCTGCCGGACGGCAAAATCCTGCACGGCTTAGAAGCTGTGCCGTCCCTGCAGTGTGTAATGGACAGCTATGTGTCCATTCACACGGGACGGTCACGGCACGGCTGGCCGGGTAGCAGCCGGATCTTACCACTGCAGTGTCCAGCTGCCGTGCCGTGGCCATCCCGTCCTCACAGGTCAGTGTGTGCTGAGGGCGATGGGGGCCTTTCACACACACCGGTCATTTGGTGTCCGGTTTTAGCTCTCCACCGCCACCAAACTGACGTCACCAGTTTCTACCCTCAAATTTACACAGCACCGGCTCAAGTACCAGATTAAGCCTTTGGGGGGGCCCGGGGCACTTTAGACAGGGGGGCCCCTTGCACTTGTCATTACTGGCTGCAAACTGCATGGGAGAATATTACACTGTCAAAACACAGAGTAAAGGTAGGAAAACTTGGTCAATGGTTAACTGCAGGGGATATATAGATATACATATAGATAGATAGATAACAGAAGTAAAGAAGAGGGCACTCACCATTGAGAGCATACCTGGATCTTTGTCAAAACATCAGCACAAGGTACAGAGTGATCCTTTCACTATAGCCACACACAGTTGTTGGTGTAACAAGGGAGTGTCATACGTGAGGGCTGGTCCAGGCTTGGGCTGGCATGGGGTGTTGAAGCAGGTGCAGATGGCATATGAATGAAGCTGGGTGGTCTGATTCAGCTATGGCTATGTCAGTGGTAGTATTTATTGGGCCTTGGAGAAAGCAGAAGTTGGCCTGAAGGCATATAACTGACAACATTGGGAAATTATTTTGCACAAGACCAGAATAAACAACTGGAACTGGTGTGAAATTATCTGGGAATGGTATCTGGCCATAACCAGAAAGACTTGGCACACAACTGGTGCCAAACTGTAGCCAGGATAAATGGGATACGTTCATTGGGTCTACAGCAACCAAGCATCGACAGGCAGAAAAGTCGACATGGGTTTAGGTCGACATGGGTCAAGGTCAACGTGGGCTTAGGCCGACATGGGTTTAAGTCGACGGGTCATTAGGTCGTCACAAGCATTAGGTCAACATGGGCAAGGTCGACAGTCAAAAGGTCAACATGGGGTTTTTCACTGTTTTTCGAGCCGACATGTGCCGACAGGTGGTATTTCATGCCCTACCACCCACTAGGGCGTGGTGGGAGAATAATATAGTGTGCCGAGAATAGCGAGGCACTGTAGTGAGTGAAGTGAGTGAAGTGAGCGATGCGAGGGAATGTGGTGCACTTCAAACTGTGTCCATGTCGACAGGGTCGACATTCGGGTAAAAAACAGAGAAAACCCCCATGTTGACCGTCGACCTTGCCCATGTTGACATAATGCTTGTGTCAACCTAATGTCCTGTCGACCTAGGCACATGTCGACCTAGTCCCATGTCATCCTTGACTCATGTGAACCTAGACCCATGTCGACCTAGTCCCATGTCGACCTAGTGGTGTCGACCTAATGTTTGTCACCCTAGTTGTTGTAGACCAAACAATCCCAACCCGGATAAATCTTGTGCTGGACTGAAGCAGAGTACAACTAGAATGAGACTGGACCCAGAATACAACTAGAGCTGGGCTAGAGTGGATTACAGCTTAAAGTTATTGCCCAGTGCTTCACTCCCTAAGCCTGAATATCCTCTTGGCCGCTATGACTGTACCAGTATTGCTGTCAGTCTTATTTCTGTCTGGTAACCTGTCTCAGCAGTTCCCAGCTTCCAGATTACTACTCCTGTACCATTACAGCCTCAGTTGTATTCCTTCCAGTCACATTCACTCACATACTGACACGCTCACACAAATATAGTAAGCGCATCACAAGGTGGGCCCCAGCAACTGGTGCAGGATTGCCATATTCTGGGCGCCCCCTCATGCAGCCTAGTGCTGGCAGTTGCAGTTATGCAAAATTGTGCAACCTTTTCTGAATCAGGCCCTTAGTTTTATGCGTTGGGTAGGTTCTAGCTGTATGTGTTGGCATTCCTTGTTTCATTGCTTAAATTGGTAAAGTCATTTGGTATTCTGTTTTTATATATTCACTTAGTTGAAAATTTAATATGGCAACTTTGTCTTGAGGCATTCTGTTGTGTGTGATTTGGAGTATATCCCCGGCTCAGATGTTGTCCTTTGTCATCTAAATGACATTCCCTATGGCACAGATACACTGACAGCACACATTTCCCCGTAACAGATATGTTCCTTTCCTTCTGATATAAAGTTGTACAAATTACTCATCTAAAATGTAGGAGTAAAATGCACTAAAAAACATATGTGCTGAGTATCTTTTGTGCATCTTGCAGGGGTGAAGGCAGCATGTGTGTCAATTTAATGGCAGGAGCAAACAGTTATATATTTGCAAATGTAACATTAAGATAAGCCCGTAGCTTGTGCCATGTTACTGGCAGTAACTGTATACTGTACGAGGCTTGACAGTGTAAATAGTAAATGCTAAAGTTACAGCGTACAACTTCCTTATAATATAGTACCATAATAAAAAATCATTTAGATAAGATATTTAACCACCTCTAATGTTTAAATGGAATCAAGTAAAATGTAGATACAAGTAATAAACTGTAACCACTAAACTAAAACCATTACGTCAAAGTTTAGTGCTTTGTTTTCCATACATTTTTAGATGTGGTACGTTACTAGTAAGTTGACAATGTTAATAATGCTTCTGGACATAAAATACCAGACAAGTGTATTCACATAAAATGTTAGAATCCCTTGTGCAATATTATGAAGTGGTTTACTATGATTACAGATACCATCCCCATATTAAAACAGAGCTTCTAAATAGGCATAGATTTAAAACACAATTGACAACAAATTATATCAATGAAAGGGGATTTTTTAGGATGAGAGTTGAAAGTGTTTTCTAATGATTTCCATTTATTTTTTAGCTGAGCACTCAATATATACTCACTCATGACTCCCATTATTCTCATGGGGAAATAACCGATGTGAGAGACAATTTGGACCGATCTCATCAGTTGCAGAATCTGCCCACTACATTTGAATGTCACTGAAGATGCTACATCCACTTATCAGCTTTCTTCTTGGAGACAGGAAACCAATACTTTTAACACAAATGTTGTTCTTTCTCCTGAACATTCTAAAACATGGAGCTTGTACCAAGCCCACAAGTGTATTGTGCTCTTTTATTCTATCATTGCTCTAAAAGCATTATGGATTTTCATTATCATTTACAGTATAAGCATTAACAAATTACATATGATAATAATTAGGAGTGTTCGACTTATTCAATAATAAAGGACACCAGGCAATATAGTGAATATGACCACAACCTTTTATTCAAATGCTTGTATTTATGTCTTTAGAGGAGGAACAGCTATATCATTCACTATCATTTTAACTAAGGGTAACATATAAACCAGTTAACTATAACAAAAGCTGATATAAAACAACAACACAAAATGTCATGAGATGATGGTCTTTCATGTATTTGTTCCGGCATCTCATCTCTCCTCTTTTTCATTTTTGTAGGCATTTTCATCCATGTGCCAGGGTCCATATGTGGAAAATGAGATGTTATTGCTGGTTGAAGACCCCTGCCTGGTTATGAAATAGTTTCATATTGTGTTTGATCTATATTGTAGAATGGTACTGTATGCCAAACAAGCAGCATTCTGGTGAAGTGCAGGGCACAATGTTTTTACCAAGGTGAACGGCTCTCGAAACGTGTGCCACCCCTAGGCACATGCCTCACGTGCCTAACCTGAGGTTCATCACTGTCCACACCCAAGCTTTTTTGGTCTTTTGACCAGGATTGAAGATGGTTTTCATTTTATTACGAGCACTGTTGCACTTCCACAGTAGCACTATTATGTAGTCATCTTTACTTTTCAAGAGGGTACAGAAATAGAGAAAGGAATGGTGGAAGGAGGGTTAAGTACCAGTAAAATGCCAGAAATGTCAGACTCACTCATAGTTAACGTGGACACCACAATACTTTCCTTGGGGATTTGTGAACACACAGATTGTTCTTCAGCCTTATCGAGGTATCCAATTATCCCTGTGACATAGATGCTGTATGTAAATGCCGATAGCAACATCAGTGATTATATGTGATTGTAGGAAAACATGTGGTCTCTTTTCATTTCAATGGATTAATAACCTATGGCCTGTTTTAAAGTTCATGGATAAACAGACCTGGCAAGGAATGTCTCTTGGAGTCAGAATGTCAGATAAGGATCCCTTATGATCCGACCCGATGCACACGGGACCGCGCATCTGGTCAGATGAAGTGTCAAACACATCCATATCGGACAAGTGTATGGGCACCTTAAGGTCTTTGTGTGAGTCTTAGGTTCTGAAATATTATTCTCTGTTTATTTTATTTTTTTAAATTCGATCATTTTTATTGCAATTTTTGACAATAATAAACATAGCAACCGGACGTAGTAGTTTTTGCAGTGTGCATATGTAGGAAAGAGATATGACGTATTTTAACATTTCATACATAAAAGCAAATACAGACCAAAAGTGTACATTTTACCAGGGTTAGCAGTATATCATGGTGTATTGCATTTAGTATAGAAATAAAGCCAATGCCCGAAGGCACCATTCAGCAGACAATTTCAAGAAGAAGGGAATATAGGGCCTTATTCTGGTCTGTGCGTACTTTCGCGCACTCTTTCGGATGGCGTTTTTTAGCCGTCTGCGCATGCGTGGGGAACGCTATGCGCATGTGCCACGTATGGTCTCCGTACTTGTACTCCCCAATACCGTACAGAAATGTGCACCGCAATCACTCGGGAAATATGGGCGTATTATGGGCGTCATTCGGAACTACACAGGGGCGTACTTTCAAAGTGGGCTAAACTGGGCGGAAACATGGGCGGACACGGGGGAGTGCACTTATTTTGGTAGGCGTGCATTCGGACATCACACCGACTGCACGCGAACAAAAAGGCTAGAAATATGCGGTGTTCATAAGCAAGTATTGCTTTGCGGACACCACTCGTTCATGCGCTAGGCAATCGGAACGCCTAATCAGGACGGCCGCACCTCAACCAATGTCAGCTGAACACAATACAATCCACTCCTTTACTCATTAATTACGCGCTTGTCACTGCTTCAATTGGAACCATTGCCGCTTAAATGGACCATTACTAAACACACACATATATGCTGCAATTTACACACACTTTTACACTGCAAATAATGGACACAACTTAATATTAATAATAGAAATACACATGTCACTTCTACATGTATCAATTAAACCACACATTTGGGGCCAAAACAAAAACATTTATTACCAGAACTTATAAAAAAAAATGGAAACCGTAACAAATTAAAAGGTACCATGCCAGGAATAAAAATAAAAAATATATAATAAATACATGAATTTATGACATACATAGCCACAGCAGAATCATTAGGAACACATTAGGTGGCTTTACAACAAAAGTATAGCACCAACACTTCAAGTACAGCAGACAGTAATGGTAGGCGAAAGAGGGCAACAGGGGAACCAAACATGACATTCGAAACGAGGGCAAATGTGGGTACCCTCGGCACGGGATTGGACACAGGAAGCTGACACACACAGCTCAATTAAAGATTTGGGATGACATAAGGGTGGAGATTAATGCGGACACAAGTTCATTTGTGGCCACGTTTGCCCCTGGTAGGCTCCTTGCCACGTGCAGCAGCTCTTCGGCCACGGCCACGATCGGATGGTGGCCCAGGTGAAGCAGATGCTGGTGAGGGGGGGGATGGTGTTCCCCCTCTGCCAGCAGGGAGTGCTGATGGTGGGAATGCACCAGAAACGGATGCCATTAGGACCCTATTGCTGGCAACTAGCTCTACCATAAGCTCATTATGGTGGAGGAGGAGGTCATTTTGGCGCAGGGCTTGATCAGCCAGCACCTGCAGGCTAGCAGCAATTGATTGCTGGGTGGCAGCCATAGCCTGCAGGCTCCCAGCGATAGTCTGCTGGCTGCTGACCAAACCCTGCAAGACCTCCTCGGTCCTACGCATCCGCTCTGATGCCAAGTCTCCCTGCTGGTCAATATGGGAAAGCACCTGCACCCACCTGTCGAATTCGGCCTTGGGCGGTGGCTGCTGCTGCTGCACGGGCCTGGCACTGGTGGCAGGTGGCACAGACTCCTCCACCTCCTCAAGAGATTCTTCCCTAAGCGGTGGGGATGCTGGTGAAAGAGAAATTTTCTATTACAACACATTCCAAGAAAAATAGTACCAACTACTTATGCCATGGCAAATAATTACCTTCAACAAAAGCAGCAAAGACTTCCGCTGGGGACTCGCTATCCATGGTGCTCACCCCCCGGACCTCCTCTACTGCAATGCAGCACTCTGCCATCTCCTCCAGGGCGGTGAGCTTCAGGCGGCCTGGCATGGGGCCAGCCCCAGAGGTGTGGCTGTGTTCCCACCGCTTGGTCAATTTCTTCTTAAGGTTGGTTTTGATGGTGCCACCTGCAATTAATGTTTACATATTACTACATGTCACTCCTCATGTTTGCTGTAGCACCCAGTGCAATCTGCAACAGATTACAACATGTGCTTCATCACACCAAACTTACATAACAGTTAAATGGGAAACCAAGCCTTAGAAGATACACTCACACTCACCCTACAATAACTATCGATTACATGACATGGCAAACATGTCTGTGGCTCCAAGCAACGTGACCGCCCATTGACCAACTCCATCTAACATCTAATGTAAACTTTACGGGTCTTGTACTGCTCAAATGTAACACACATAAACTTGCCTCTTCTTAACGTGCTCCGCCTCACGAACTTGTGGAGCCACTGCATTAATCTCCGCCGTTATGTCCTCCCAAATCTTCCATCTCCTTTTGTGTGTCAACCTGTCCTGTGGACACTCGATCCAATCCCGTGCGCGGGGTACCAGGATGGCAAGCTCCTGCGCTTCGAATGCCATGTTCCTGCTGCTTGGTTCCTCTGTTGCCCTATTTCGGCCACGCCCACGGCCACGGCCACCTGTCGCTGTACTCGAAGTGCTGGCCAGGCTACTCTGTTGGGAAGCCACCTGTTGTGTTCCCAATGATTCTGCTGAGGCTGAAGATGGGCCAGCTGCCGATTGGCCTGATGTAGATGGCCCATCTGGATGCTGTTCTCCCAATGACTGTTCTGGGTTGAGGGGGACATAGCTGGTGTTGGAGTCCATGTGGGCAAACAGGTCCTGCAACACGTGCTCTTCCTCAGATTCTGAGCCAGCCATGTTTGCAACAACATAGCAGTTTTGTAACACACCTTTATATCCTATTTCTGTAATTGGCGTACCTCAGCGACACCCTGCGTTCCGTAGGGCAGCGTTTCGTACGGCAGCGTTCCGTACGGCAGCGTAGACCGTGCGGCGCATAGGCCACGCCCCTACCTGCAGAAATTGAAAAATTCAAAACCTGGCAAACTTAGGAAGTCTGATTTAGTTGCTAATTGCAGATTTGTACTCCAATGACCAAATAAAACTGAGGTCAGACATGAAATGTATATGTGAATGTACATATGTACTGTGCACTTGTTTGGTATGTAGTACAAATGACACTAACCATTCCATATGTAAATCCAGTCCACCACTTAGGCAATAGTAATCAGTGCTAGCATCCAAATCACATGTGAAAGGTCTCCAAAATCTGGCTTGATGCTAGCTACATTTCATTCAACATCTCTAGTGTGGCCCAGTAGAAGGTAAGTGTACACATGGCACCTTGGCCTAATATTGGGAAAAGGTCTTGCACTATTTGCTCTGTTTCTGCTGTATAGCTTTCACTATAATAAAGCAGTTTAGTACCTTGTGGAGTTATGTGTAACTGGCTAGTGATGCAGACTATTTCACCTGTTGCTTTCACCCATGTTTGGTGAATGTAATAGATTATATATAATGGGTTGCCAACTTATTTCACCCTGTCTGTTTAGGAGATAGTAAGTAATGGCATGGTCTGCTCAACTATGCAAAGGTACAGCAAGTGTGGGTTGGCGATGCAATGGGTTAGCCGTCTGTTGTGGCGCATACACGCTGTTAATGACAAAATGAACAATAAAGTTAATACCAAATATCACTCTGAACAACCAATTACAGGACATGATTGCTTGAATTGTGCCATTGCTAAGATGGCAGCCTATGGGAGAGCAGCCCCATTCTCTCCAGCGGAGCTGAGGGCACTGGTCTCCGTTATGGAGACCAGGCTGGGGCGGGCGGGCCCAATTATTACCAACCGCCAGAAGCGGAATGCTTATGCGGCGGCCCGCCGCCGCATATTCACACGCACCCAGGTGCGGGGGACCATCGCTCAGCTGGAGCGGCGATGGTCAGACCTGAGGCGTCGGCAGCCGGATTTGCTCCAGCAAATCAGGGCCAGGATTGCGCGATGTGAGTGTTTACACATTAAATGGGCATTTGTACATTATTGCTTACATGACCTTATTTAAGCCAATAAGGTAACCTGCCTGATCATGAGTTAAACATGGCATACACTATATCTGTGCTACTTCCTGTTTGACACCCTGTAATGGTGATAAAATATGTAATTGTGTTGGATTATTGTTTGTGATGCTTACAATGGCCCAAATGTCACATCATAACTGCCATGTTACAGGCTGTGTTTGATAAAAGCCAGTAAGGAGCTGATTGGCTGTACATTTATCTCTACTTATCACCTTTGGATTTATTGCTTGTTAAGGCTTAATACTTCTGTCCAAATGACCCCTAATTGGCATTTTTTCTCTCAAACACAGCACGGGATGGAGCAAGACAGGCACGGGAGGAGGCAGAGGCGGCCCAGGAGGAGGTGACGGTGGAGATGGCCGAGGAGGTCGTGCTGGAGGAAGGGGAGGCGGAGGAAGTGGAGGAGGAGGTGGTGGCAGTGGCCATGAGGTGGTGGCAGTGGAGGAGGCCAGGGAAGAAGAGGAGGAGGTGGAGCTGGAGGAGGAGGAGGCCTGTGAGGTGGTGCAGGCACCCTAAATTGGTATGTATACATAAAGAATCATTATTCCTTTTTTCCTCTACTATTTACTATGTAGCACTGCTGATTCAATTGTGTTTTACAAAAGTATAAAGTCATACAACAAACTGGGTACCAACAGACACACTTCGGGGTTAGATAGGGTGTCCAAACCATCCCTTTCATCCTGGACACATATTAATTACACAGGTTGTGGGGATAGCTTTCAGGTAGATTTTAAGTGTCACTGAACCTGTGTAGTTAATCTGTATCCTGGAAGAAAGGGATGACGTGCTCATGTAAGGGTTACATGTCCCTGCTGCAAGCGTACAATCTGTAGCCTCATATAGGTGAATAGAGTTTACAGGTGATTGATCTTTCTAAACTAGATTAAGTATGGCATAAATGGAGTATGGACAGGCGTGGCTTAGAATGGAGTAACAAGTGGTCAGTGCCCCTGGGCCCTCCTCTAGCTAAACACCCCCTGCGGTCTGCATGTATTGTTGGCACCATAATTGTGTGTTGATTTGTTCTTAGTAATGATTTTGGGCATGGGAGTGGGTTAGTGCTGCAGCTTCACCTAACTGGCATTATGACAATGATTTATGGAGCAGACCATCAGCAGGCAAGCCATGCTTGATTGCACAAATGTACTGTGCATTCCTGAGAGTTGACTAAGTCCCATGCCACGCTCCATCATATAACAGACACTGAGCGCTTTTTGATGAGTTGGTATTGGTGGAGCTCATGACATGCTTCTCAGAGCTTAGTCATGGGTGGGTTTGGATTCAGAAGGAGCACTATGACTGTGAGGTGTTCTACAGAGTCAAGGGTAGAGTGAAAAAAACAGGCTTGCCATGTAGTATGTATGCATGTATGTATAGATGTATGTGTCATATATATAGTTATATATGTCTGTATATACATATATATATATATATATATATATATATATATATACACACGCACCTGTCACCTTGCATTTATTTAATTGATGTATGACTATGTTAAATGTATGCATGATTATCATTACTAATTGTACCCTTTTTAACATGCCCACAGATGAGCCACCCCAAGCAGATGAGGGTATCCGTGGGGCCCTCATGAGATTAAAGGCCCACATGCAGCTGGTGCTTGCGGATATCCAGGACCTCACGGACCTGCTAATCTGATTTTTTTTTTCTAATTACCTTTTACAAATTTTTCTCAAATTATTAATAAATAGTTGGAAATAGTTAGAAGTTGTCTGTGTGTTTTTTTTACATTAAACAGTATATGTGTAAATTGTTTAGAATATTTTTAATTCGCAAAATGTACATACTGTATATAGATGTATGTTATGTTCACATCATGTAAGGGTTAATGTGTGTAATGAATGTAGTAGTAATGTGTTTCAGTATGTATTAGGATTTAATTGATTCCAATAGAAAACAAGCACTTTTTAATGAGGTTGCCTAATTACATAAGTGGGTCATGTGATCGATTTCTGTGTTCAGATAAATAGTGTTAAATTTTGTGTAAATACACCGCATCGGTGCGTACGGCCAGGTTCCCGTACGTTCTGACGCAGTAACACCGTGCTTACGCTGTAAGACCGCGCAGAATCTGTGCGTGTCCACCGCACACGCAAGGTTTGTATGTCGTCCGTAAACACGCCCTCTTCTTAAAGAGTGAGTCCGTCCGAATGCGGAGGCTCGGTGGGCGTTTCTACGGACGATGTCCGCACAGCGTGGCGTGCGGCCCGCTCCGTAAGAATTCGGGAATGTATGTATCGATCAGAATAAGGGCCCTAGTGACAGAATACTATGTATCACAGTTGGCATATACGTCCATTTAGCAACCAGTTATAATTAAAAGACATTTGTATATCGCACAAGTCTCAAAATATGGAAGAAAAGAATATTAGACGTCCAGCCACTAAACACCCTAAATCTAACCTACCCTCTTTTTACAGAACAAAATCCCCAAACCCCAAAACAAACCTCCCCATAGCCCCCCTCCCTGTATGACCTAACCCGAACCTAGGTATACCTGGATCCCAATTAACATATCCCCTACCCTATTAACTATACTATCTAAGATATTTCCCCCACCCATCCCACCCAACTACAAAAAATAAGCCTCCAGTGATCCACACACAAAATAGGTAGAACCCCTAGTCAGGATGAACAAGGTCCACCTCCCCATCCATCTAAACATGTTAATCTGACCACACACAAGGCCCTGACCTAATTACAAAGCAATGCCAAACATAAGGTATATGAGGACAGTCGAAGCAATATGTGGCATTTAAAATCTTTAACTATAAAGTATTAAAAGGATATAAATACAGAAGTATAAAAATCTCAGTACAACGAGCAAACGGGATATGTGGTTATATGTCAACAAAGGAGCAACACAAAATGGCAAAAGTGGTGGGAGAAGGCTCTCTCATCACCAATAAGTGAAAGAAAGTCAGTCCGGCCAGGCTCGCCTCCCATGTGAAGCCACATATAGTGCAGTCCCACCATCATATACCCAAATACACATGCACATCAGTTGGTAGTGTTGAGACAAAGGTTCCAGAATCTTCCCGTCCAGCCAAGGATATAGAAACAAAAATGTCAAGATTTTCTTTTTGAAAGCACGGGCATCGGGGCTGTAGGATAGAGCTTCATATAGACCGCCAGATCAGGAGGAAGAACCCCAGTGGAAATATTAAAGGACGACTCCACTTGACAGGGTAAATATGGAGAGTACACATGGTCAGTATACAAAGACAAATCATCTTCATGCCCAGCAGCGCAGGTACTAGGGTCGCCCTCCATCCGACAGACCAGATCCGGAAAAGGAGCAGATGCAGAGAATTCAGAAGTTACAGGCACAGAATTTGTGGAGTTATAATTTACATCCCCAAGTGCAGCAAGGATCCTCTGCGTAAAGGCACTGATCAGACATCGTTGAAATAGTGCATGCAGGCTACACTGCAAATAGTGAAGGCAAAATGGTGTTGGCTAGCACACCACGCACTGCCCTGACGCAGAGTGCACAAATAAATAGGAATGTATTAACCACAGGATATCTGCTCTGCACAATTACCGCCGTAGGCACAGCAATAGATTGAGAGCATGCAGAGTAACAGTGTCCAGGCAGCAGGGATCGCATCCACCAAACTTCAAAGATGGCGACCGCGGCCCGGAGAACCACGCCGCAGACCAGCAAGACAGCACGCAGTTGGCCGGGAGGATAGGAGATAGCCGGCGGCAGGAGTGGGTGTTGAGGCAGGGCAGCAGGCTGATGGTGCGCACGAACTGGCCCGGCGGGGACGCGACACAGGTGGCCGGGGTGCATCTCCACCCCGAGATGCAGCAGCAGCAAGATGGCTCCCGGGCCTTCTCGTCTGGGGCTTGCATGACTCCAGATCCCAGATCTCTTTCTCCAGAGCTCGTCGGCGGTGCCGGAGCGGGTAAGGATGATCTGGGCGACTTCCCACACCTCCACATTCAGTGTAGGATGTTTGAAGCAAGGAGCAACAGGAGGAAGCATCTCCTCACTTGCCTGCCGAAGCCACACCCCACCACATTCTCTGTTTATTTTAATGAGATTATTATGTAATGTATTTGCCATCTATTTATAATTTTTTTTTGTAATCATACCTTGCAATATTTAGTTTGAATTAAAAGATATTTAATTCTAGCATTTTCTACATGTCCTTACAAATTTACAAACCTGTGAAGCTAAACACTTTTTTGCAATTGGCAAGTCTGCTTACAGTTATATGCAAAAAAACCTGTTTTCCATATTTTGGACATTATCTGACCTTGAAAGAGCTACAGGGGCAGCGAAACGCGTTGGTCAGTGGTACACCCATCCAGCTGCTTTCCACTATCCATCATCCTCTCCAGTTTGTGCCTGCCATGTGGTGTAGGATCCTAGGACAGGCATCACCATCTTTGTGGAGGAACGCCACCTCTGTACTAGTGCCAAGCCAGGATCCAACATCCATAATCATCTGTGGAGTGACTCCGTCACATCATATTAACGGAGGTAATACAGTGGCATATCCATCCAATCCCACTGTTCACCCATTGCCTTGGGACTATTTTCCTTTTGGGCCGAAAAGAGGACAGGACACAACTGGATTTGAGGTGACTTTTTGGAACATAACCCCATATACAAAACATTGCAGCACCAATTTCCTGTATATCTATATTTTATACATTATTTTTCTTTTTTCTTACAGTTACTCAGCTTAGTATGTGCATTGATATTATTATCTCTTGAATATTTTTAATCTGAATAAATACCCATGTTTTAATTCATGCATAATTGATTAATACTGTAAAGCGCAACCACCCAACTCTGCTTTTTTTGTAATCATACATTGCAATATTTCTTTTGAATTAAAAGATATTTAATTCTAGCATTTTCTATATGTCCTTACAAATCTACAAACCTGTGAAGCTAAACACTTCATAAGGTTTTTTTTGCAATTGGCAAGTCTGGTTACAGTTATATGCAAAAAAAAACTGTTTTCCATATTTTGATTGATTTGGGTTCTTTTTATTGCGGGCAGTGTCTTTAGTAATCAAACATGCTGGGGTATCCATAAGTCTCTGGTGATGGTGTTCATACTGAGGTCTATGAAGAATCGACCAGCCAGTAAATGATACTCCCTATGAAGCTTGTGTAGCGCATAATGTTAATTTTCATTATTTTTTCTGAGGTTTCGCCAATATTTTTTTATCAGGCTATCCAATTAGTTCACCTGATAAAAAAACACATTTGATCCTGAAAACACACAGTGTTGTGATACGTTGCGACATGTGCTGTCTTTTTTGGGGCCAATTCAATATCCCCTGGCAGCCCATGTGGTTGCTGATTGAATAGCCCACTAAGTGTTCTTTTTGGCAATGATTTGTCTGTTTGAAAAGTGATGCAGCTACTTTTTTCGATAACATTCTGAAATATTTAGATTTCAGGTGCCCTTTCTTAAACTTTCTGTTTCATGAACCAACCTTAGTAGATGTTGAAGTACTACTTTGATTGGCAGCAGCCACAGCTAGTACTGAGTTGCTGCTCCTGTTCTTCTATTGACTGATCAATATCGTTTCACAGCGCTATTAGTATTAAAAGTGGATGTTATTGGCAAAGTACAGTGCTCAAACACACACATTTTTAGGTAAACACTGCATACATACTGAATGTTATTATTAAGGTCACAGTTCTTCACTAATGACACTGCATTTAAGGGTCACAAAGTATCCTACTGCCCTTAATTGCACTAATAGAAGCTCTTAATTAACAGACACAGTAGCCCTTAATCACACCGCAACTCACTCCACACCCTCTCCCTCCAGCATTCTGCGTGAAATAGTCCCGAAACCACAAGGTAGAGGTTTTTTTTTATCAAATTCAAAGCATCTGAGATACAATGCTGGGAAGCTTATGTTTTTCTTGCTTTAAAATCCAAGGAAATACTAGGTAATTCAGGTGGTTTCAGTTTACAAGGAAAACAAACCACACATCTCAATGTGCAAGTGGGCAGAAAAGTTAAATTTAATGTGTCATATAGGCTAACATGGTAAGAAGAATGGATGGGTATTAAAGAGGTGAATAATGTATTATTGGCAAGTGAACAGCCTGTGCTAAAATAATAAGTTATACTTGAATTAAGTTATTGGGAAAGCAGTTTAAGAATAAGATTTACTCCAGTGGTACTCAACAGTGCAGGAACACTTTTGTAGAGTGGGTCTGTATGTTCTTTAGGTATGGATTTTTGGAGACAACAGTATACATGAGAGTTGAAGCTGAATTTTCTAAGTGATATCCTTAGAAATATAGTTCATAATCAGGATAAAAGCAATATTTTCATGAAAATGAGATATATATACTTAGTATACTTTGTCAAGAGTATTTTGGTCAGTCATAGACAAACTATGGCCTGAGGACTAAAAGCTGACTGCAGCTTGGTCAGCATCCTTTTCAATCTAGGATTTCTCCAGTACTACCGACAGCGCTGTCCAAACTCTGGCACTACTGCACAGTAGGTAATGAGTTTGCATGGAACTTCCGAATCTCCCCCCCACACACACACACACCTTCCTCTATAGCTGCACATATTGTTGTCAATGCAGAGACTAGGTGGCAGTGAATTAACAGGCTAAGGACAGGATTCATACACAGACAGTGATAAAGTGCAAAGTGCAAGTGCAAATCATCCCCTAACTGCCATGCCACAAGCTGTGTTTGAAAATGGCAGCTAGGGATCCAACAGGACAAGGTTAACAGTGGGTAGTAGTGAAATGCTGTAAACAATAAAGTCTTGAGTCTACATTTGTAGCAGTTTAGAGTGGAGGCTTGTTGAACTACGCAGGCAAGACAGTTCCATATAGTCAGAGCCAAATGGGGGAAATTTACTAAGATGTGTATTCTACTTCACATGTGATGTTGCTATGGGCAACCAATCCGATCCTGTCTACTATCTTCTAGAGCAGTGGTGTCAGTACTTATGTAATATTTGGGCTCCCGTTTTTCTTATGAGACCGCGTCCGCTCGCCACGCTTCGGGCACGGTGGCTCGCTGCGCTCGCCACACTATATAAAATCAACTCCATGCGTAGCTAAACACTTCATAAGGGTTTTTTTGCAATTGGCAAGTCTGGTTACAGTTATATGCAAAAAAAACCTGTTTTTCATATTTTGATTGATTTGGGTTCTTTTTATTGCGTGCAGTGTCTTTAGTAATCAAACATGCTGGGGTATCCATAAGTCTCTGGTGATGGTGTTCATATTGAGGTCTATGAAGAATCGACCAGCCAGTAAATGATACTCCCTATGAAGCTTAACATAATGTTAATTTTCATTATTTTTTCTGAGGTTTCGCCAATATTTTTTTATCAGGCTATCCAATTAGTTCACCTGATAAAGAAACACATTTGATCCTGAAAACACACAGTGTTGTGATACGTTGCGACATGTGCTGGCTTTTTTGGGGCCAATTCAATATCCCCTGGCAGCCCATGTGGTTGCTGATTGAATAACCCCCTAAGTGTTCTTTTTGGCAATGATTTGTCTGTTTGAAAAGTGATGCAGCTACTTTTTTCGATAACATTCTGAAATATTTAGATTTCAGGTGCCCTTTCTTAAACTTTCTGTTTCATGAACCAACCTTAGTAGATGTTGAAGTACTACTTTAATTGGCAGCAGCCACAACTAGTACTGAGTTGCTGCTCCTGTTCTTCTATTGACTGATCAATATCGTTTCACAGCGCTATTAGTAATAAATGGTGGATAAATTAGTGGATTTTATTGGCAAAGTACAGTGCTCAAACACACACATTTTTAGGTAAACACTGCATACGTACTGAATGTTATTATTAAGGTCACAGTTCTTCACTAATGACACTGCATTTAAGGGTCACAAAGTATCCTACTGCCCTTAACTGCACTAACAGAAGCTCTTAATTAACAGACACAGTAGCCCTTAATCACACCGCAACTCACTCCAAACCCTCTCCCTCCAGCATTCAATAGTCCCGAAACCACAGGGTAGAGTTTTTTTTTATCAAATTCAAAGCATCTGAGATACAATGCTGGGAAGCTTATGTTTTTCTTGCTTTAAAATCCAAGGAAATACTAGGTAATTCAGGTGGTTTCAGTTTACAAGGAAACCAAACCACACATCTCTATGTGCAAGTGGGCAGAAAAGTTAAATTTAATGTGTCATATAGGCTAACATGGTAAGAAGAATGGATGGGTATTAAAGAGGTGAATAATGTATTATTGGCAAGTGAACAGCCTGTGCTAAAAGAATAAGTTATATTTGAATGAAGTTATTGGGAAAGCAGCTTAAGAATAAGATTTACTCCAGTGGTACTCAACAGTGCAGGAACACTTCTGTAGAGTGGGTCTGTGTGTTCTTTAGGTTTGGATTTTTGGAGACAACAGTATACATGTTAGTTGAAGCTGAATTTTCTAAGTGATATCCTTAGAAATATAGTTCATAATCAGGATAAAAGCAATATTTTCATGAAAATGAGATATATATATATATATATATATATACTTAGTATACTTTGTGTCAAGAGTATTTTGGTCAGTCATAGACAAACTATGGCCTGAGGACTAAAAGCTGACTGCAGCTTGGTCAGCATCCTTTTCAATCTAGGATTTCTCCAGTACTACCGACAGCGCTGTCCAAACTCTGGCACTACTGCACAGTAGGTAATGAGTTTGCATGGAACTTCAGAATCCCCCCCCCCACACACACACACCTTCCTCTATAGCTGCACATATTGTTGTCAATGCAGAGACTAGGTGGCAGTGAATTAACAGGCTAAGGACAGGATTCATACACAGACAGTGATAAAGTGCCTGCAAATCATCCCCTAACTGCCATGCCACAAGCTGTGTTTGAAAATGGCAGCTAGGGATCCAACAGGACAAGGTCAACAGTGGGTAGTAGTGAAATGCTGTAAACAATAAAGTCTTGAGTCTACATTTGAAGCAGTTTAGAGTGGAGGCTTGTTGAACTACGCAGGCAAGACAGTTCCATATAGTCAGAGCCAAATGGGGGAAATTTACTAAGATGTGTATTCTACTTCACATGTGATGTTGCTATGGGCAACCAATCCGATCCTGTCTATTATCTTCTAGAGCAGTGGTGTCGGTACTTATGTAATATCTGGGCTCCTGTTTTTCTTATAAGACCGCGTGCGCTCGCCATGCTTCGGGCACGGTGGCTCGCTGCGCTCGCCACACTATATAAAATCAACTCCATGCGTAGTTGGATAGTAGGGGTATGAAAAAATGGGGTGTATTTAACATGGGAGCCCAGATAATACATAAGTACCGTGGTGTCAAACTCATGGTCCTCCATCTGTTGTGGAACTACACATCCCAGCATGCCCTGCCACATATTTTATATAATGTATTGCTAAAACTGTGGCAGGGCATGCTGGGACATGTAGTTCCACAACAGATGTAGGGCCATGAGTTTGACACCACTGTTCTAGAGGGTGCTAAATAAATAAGTAGCTTTTGATTGGTTGCCCATAGCAACAGCACATGTGAAGTAGAATACACATCTTAGTAAATTTCCATCAAATGAGTTCAGGGAGATTCTATTTAATAATCCCTTTAAATTATTTTTTTCTGTGTCTGCTGCTGTGTGACTGTTATCTGGAATAGGGTACTACACAAGTCTCACCTTACCTGTGTGCACCCCGATGCTGCAAAATAATCGGTGCTGCAAAATAATCAAACTAAATTTTTTTGGACAATAAGGGTTACTGACTTAAATTCCTTAATAATAATCCTTTTCTGTGTCTGCAGCTGTGTGACTGTTAGCTGGGACAGGGTACTACACAAGTCCCACCTCAGCTGTGTGTACGCCGGTGCTGCAAAATAATCAGTGCTGCAAAATATTAAATCTAATTGTTTTGGACAATAAGGGTAACTAACTTAAATTCCTTAATAATAATCCTTTTCAATTTTAGCTGTGTCTGCTGCTGTGTGACTGTACACCAGAAAGATAATGGAGAACCAAAATATGGAGGCTCCAATAGTATAAGAACCCCTTCCTCCAAGTGCTGAAGCGGCTGGCACTAGTCAAGACATAGAACATGAAATGCCATCAACGTCGTCTGCCAATTCCTATGCCCAATGTTATCGAAGAGGGCTTGTGATATCCAAAAAAGGCAAATTTGAGTACCTTTAAGAAAAAAAAAAGAAAGTAAATTCTTGGAGGAGAAACGTAGGCTTACCAATATGCCATTTACCACACGGAGTGGCAAGCAACGGCTAAGGCCCTGGCCTATGTTCTTGACTAGTGGTCCAGCTTCACATGACGATCACAGCCCTCCTGCTCATCCTCCTCGTCCTCCCCCCTAGAAATTTAAAGAGAGTTAAGCTGTCAACAAAAAGACAGCAAAGAACTTAGCCTTCTAAAGACATTTTATCAAAAATCCCCAAGGAGAGTCCAAGGGTGTTGATGGTTGCGATGCTGGACCTTCCCATCATGCATGGTGGACAGCATCCAAGTAGACATGTCAGACAGTCCTTAATTGTACTTGCAGGAAAAATGGTAGTTTGGAAGCCCCTGTACAAAGTCACACCGGCTCTATTTTACCTGAGTTGTCCCCCCTCCAGTGTGTACTCTGAAATAGTTTTTAGTGCAGCGGGGAACCTGGTCAGTGAGCAGTGTAGAAGGTTGCTTCCGCAAAATGTGAAGAAGATGATGTTCATCAGAATGAATTGGATGAGGATGAGGATATCTTGCCTCTATAGAGCCAGTTTGTACAGGGAGAGGTGACTTGCTTCTTTTTTTGTGGGGCCCAAACAAACCAATCATTTCAGCCACAGTCATGTGGCAGACCCTGACGCTGAAATGATTGATTTATTAAGTGTACATGTCCTATTTACACAACATAAGGATTGATGGGACGCCCAAGGACAATTCCATCTTGCACCTCTTTTTTTGCCATTATGTGCTTTTTGGGGCCTAGTTTTTCAAACTGCCATATCCTGTCTGCCACTGCAGTGCCACTCCTAGATGAGCCACGCGTTTGTGCCGCACACTTGTGTAGCTTAGCATAGTTATCCAGCTACCTCTGTGCAAACAAAAAACAAACAATATTGTGAGGTGTTCAGAATAGACTGGAAATGAATTATATGGAGGGTAATAATAGTGTAGGAGCAAAAAAAAAAAATCTGCGATTTTGGCAGTTTGGCAGTTTTTAAATCAGAACTCAAAACACGAAACATGAAAATGGTGGTGTTTTGGAACAGATCCAGATCCAAAACACTACCCAAGATACAGGCCCAAAATGAAAAGTGCACGAAACACGAAAAGTGCCCGGTGCACATCCCTAGCATAGACTGTCTACCAGATTGGGAAAGTAATAACATTATTTTAATCAGAGCTAGAGTGAACATTGCAAAATTATTAGATCATATACTGTATTAAGATTTAAGGGGGTTATTCTGGTTATTCTGGTTGATTCGCTTGGATCCGAATCAACCAGAACCTGCCCTGCAAATATTGGAATGCCCACCCCTTCTCACGGTGTGCACATCCATTTACAGCCAGTGGGTGAACACCGGGTGGTCGCCGACCATCGAATGATGTGGAACATGCATGCATATCTGAGTGACTGTCAGCTCACTTAGATTTGTGTGCACCCTTGGGAGGAAGTAGGCGGGCAGCTGATATCTGGTGATGTCAGCTGCCCACCCCTGGCACCGACGTCACAGAGTTTCATGGGCGTTTCCATTGGTGCAACTATCTGCTGCCGCACCATGCCCCCCAGCCGCAGCCTTCCGTGCGTGCACTCGGCAAAAAGTCTGTTCACCATGGCCGCACGCACCTGGCATATGCACATGTGCAGAAATGCAGCTGCACATAAGTCAAACATCAGTCTCCGTGCGAAAGAACACCGGCTGTGAAAGCAGCAGAAAAAGGTCCTAGGTCTGGGTTTTAGTGTTGATTTACTGTACCTGTAGATTTGTAGATTAGTTAGTAACTGTAGCTAACTTTAAGTAACTCTAGTTCAGATGGAATACTGTCTAATTACATTTATTTCTATGGTGAAACACTTTGTTATAATAATGTATTTAATGCAAACTTTAATGGTTAAAGTTCCCCATTTAACTGCAAATTAATTTCCAATTAAAAACCCAGCAGCACACTATAAAATTAAAATGTCAAGATAGGCAAGATAATTCAGCAAATTACAATTTATATAATACATTTCCTTGTCATAATGAAGTAAAAGTTCACTGACAACATACGACTTAAGCTGCAAAACCTAAAGTGGTCTCTTAAGACCCACTTCATCATTAAACACAGTCATCTCTCATCCTAACCTGTTTATATTCACTTCTACCCCTTCTGTGTCCACGCCTCCCCTTTAGAATGTAAGCTCTCACGAGTACCTAGAACCCAACATTGATTGAGATGGATTTTCATTCAAATGAAAATCAATGGAAATTGACCTTTAGTAAATATAACCACTAGTTTTCCAAGCCTGTTGGTTCCATCTTTAAAACATTGACGGGAGTAGGCCCTTCCACTCATGAGTCACCAAAACAACTTATCTCTCATTATCTCACTCTCTCATCCTTTACTTTCAAAGTCAATTGTAAATGCTACATTTTGCACCTCGGTCCGGCCTATGAAATCTCTACACTATTTTCTCATAAACTAATTGAGAATTCTCACCCTAAACTGAATGGTCACCAACCACCCTACCTTGCACCCTTGAGTAATGATTAGCAATACTGCCTCACAGCACTGAGGTCATGGGCTTGATTCCCACCATGGCCCCAACTGTGCGAAGTTTTTATAGTCTCCCCGTGCTTGCAAGAGGTGGGCTTCTACTGAGTTTTCAGGAGTCAAAACTTCTGCAATTAAGCACTATAGTTCCCTTTCTCATTTCTTTTCAGAGGTGCTGCCCTCTGGTGGTTACTACCTGAAGCACTTCATTAAGTTGCAAAAACGTAGTTCAAGACAGAGGCTTACATGTTTACCTCAGAGCTTATACGCATCTTGGGCATTAATTCTCTCTATTACATGTATTTTCTGAACTCTCTTTCAAATAAACCCAACCATGTAAAATTTTTCATACTGTTGGTCCCAGTGTACCTGATAGTACTCATTTACCTCTGCAATGTACTAAGGGGGTGATTCATTACCACTCGCTGAGCAACTGTCGTTTGCTGCTTAGCAAATGGCTTGCCCAAACGCAGTGGAATCCCCTCAGTACCCATAGGCGTGCACAGCACATTTTATTAGGGGGTGCGCCGTCAAAGGGTTGTGTCTAGCACCACATATTGGGCATGTATAACACTGCCCATTGGGTGTGTCTAACAGCGCCAATCAGGCGTGTCTACCATCATCTATTGGTACGCGCTACAATATAAAACGTCTCTCAGTATAATAATACATGCAAATAAAGTTAAAAACATATATGGATGATATGTAGTGATATGACAATGGTCTGGTACAAGTAACAATGCAAAACACACATCACTGATTGATGGGCGCTTCTTTCAATGGAATACAGTTCTAAAAAGCAAAATCTTTGGTAAAAGGTATTGCTTATAGGGAGGTGTTCATAAGGGTGGGCACAGCATTAGGGGGTGCCTGTGCACCCATAAGACTCCATGTGCGCACACCTACGTCAGTACCATATGAGGGGATGTAAATGAACACATCCCCTCGCATGTGACCTGAGGGAAGAGAAATCATTCGATGGTCACCGACCATCGAATGATTTCTCTCCCCTTCGTAAATAAAAGTCAGTTTGAACTGACAATTATTTACACCAGTGTCCACCAAAGAGGGGGTGGGTGCTGACATCATGTGACACCAGCATAGGCATGCCTGCATTCCCAGGGGAATGCCTAGCAGAATGCTCTGCTCCTGCCCCCTACACACCCCTGGCCCTCAGTCACTGCAGCGAATGGCCCGGGAGTGCATGCGCAGAAAAAGGAAATTAAACAGCACTGCATTCATACAATATTTAGTAAATGGATATTGCTGCAGACTTGCTATAAAAAGTTCTATATTTTATACCAGGGCGTCAGCATAGTGTCCCTGTCAGAATCAGCGTTGTGTTCCCGCGGCCAGCGTAGTTAGCGTAGTCAGCATCCCTGTCAGTATCAGCATCATGTTTCCGCAGCCAGCGTAGTCAGCCTAGTTACGCAGTTAGCATAGTCAGTCATTATTGTTCCAGATGTATGACATGACATGTGTGAATTTGTTCCTGAAACACCCCCACTATCCACAACAGCCCAAAGCGTGGCAAGTGTACGTTGTACGCATCCTCCATTTGGCAGTATGTAACACGTGCGTCCTTTATTGTGCATAAGATGCACTTGTGCACCTCACTCCCCCTCTGTGCATGAGACGCATGGGCTACTGAACCCCTAACCCTGTCCTTCTCCCTGAAGCGGACTCGGGCAGGGTTGCTGTACCCTGCCGCAAGAATTACTGAGATGCTCAAGCATATGAGAAGCTCGTGTGTCTCAGGCAGATGGAGTGCCTCTCCGCCGGTGCCCGCATGATCGCCTCTCTGTGCAGGGGATCTGGCGGTTACCGGCGCTGTGTGAGAGGTGCTCACTAGGCTTTCCAGGGATGCCGGGGACAGAGCTGCAGCTCGTGGACACAGTACGGTGACTACGCTGCCTGACGGGGACACTACACTGACTACACAGGGCTGCTGCGGGGACAATACACTGACTACGCTAGGCAGCCGTTGAGCTGCACTGACAACGTAGCTTAGCCTACGCTGAAAACGTAGCATAGCATGCCGCTGTTAAACTACACAAGTACCTATTTGTACAGTATTTAATGTATGAGTTTTACTTGATATTTGTTCTTACTAATGCATTGAATCTGTGTTAACCTTAAGGCACCTGAAGTGAAAGACTTTTTTATCCTCTTTGGGCCTGTATGGCTCCTAATTTATGCACCATTTTTTATTTTCTGTATATTGATTCATATGACCAAAGAAAATCGAAAAAATAAATTTGTTAAATGTGCTCATCATCACATGCACAAAGAGGCTTTACCTTTATATTAGACTACACAGTTTTTAGGAAATTTTAACACTGTAATTGTATTCTGTTTTTATATGTGTGACTCGCAAACACACAGTTTGGTGTAACTCATACAACATGAAAACTAACTTTTAACACACACACACACAGTGGGCTACAGAGGGGGTCACGTACAGGGACAGGGAGTACAGAGGGTCACACACACTGTGGATTAGGGGGTAGGGGTGAGAATGTTTCACACAGGGAAAGGAAAGAAATGGGTAACAAGGTTTCACACACACACACACACACACACACACACACACACACACACACACACACATACAGGGGTTGTTAGGTCACACACCAGAGATTAGGGTGGTAGGGGGAACAAGGTGTGACAAACATGGGGATAGGGGGTACTGCAGGGATGATTGAGGTTTTGATGGGGGTCACACACACACACACATGGGTTGTGGGGACAGGGGACAGGGATTAGGGTGGTAGGGGGGGACAAGGTGTAACACACATGGGGCATACCCCAGGGATGATAGAGAATTGAGTGGGTCACACACAGAGGAAGAGGGTAGGGGGGGGGGGTCATAAGGTCTGATATACACAGGGGGTCACACACTGGAGGGTAGGTTGGTATAGCGCCCACAGACACTTACCAATTTGTTGATTAATAAGCTGCAGGATGTTAGTAAGGTCCGCAGACCCAGGCATATGGTAAAGGGGAAATCCTGATTTAGAATCCAGCATGAGCTGCTACAAAACAGATGGCCGCCAGGCTGGAAGCACCCCCTGTGCGTTAACAGCCAGGAGACAGGACAAGCACTGCTTCCCAATCCCCTCACATATGGAGCAGCGCTGGCTGCTGGAGGATAGAGGTGCCGGGCTACTGGGCAGGAAGAGGAGCGGGCGGATCTGCGGCGTCTGTGTGTGCAGGGGTAGTTACAGATTAGTAATGACCTGGCTGGTCTCCATTGATGGCGGATCAGGGGCGGGGTCAGGGCTCGGGGTGAAGGATCCCAGCTGAGTGGCTTTCAGCATGTGAGAGATAAGCCGCCGGCATCTCTCCAGTCTCACCACACTCTGACCCGGTCCCAGATATCATCATATAGAGCGGTGCAGCTGGAGCAGGAGAAGAGTACATCCCACACACTGTCCCTCCTCCTCTTCCTCCAAGCGCGCGCACACACAGCCCCCACTGCCGGCCGCTCCCCCAAGCGGCAGCGGGGGTTGCCTTACACAAGCTACGCCACTGTCTCCAGGCTTAATACATCTACCCCAATGATTTTTATTTGAAATAATATTTTTGTCCTTCAAACTTTGATTTTGTCAAAGAATTACTAATTTTGCAGCAACAACAGCATCGCAGAGATCTTTGGCATTCTAGCTGTTCATTTGTTGAGGTAATCTGTAGAAAATTTACTCCACACTTCCTGAAGCACCTGGCACAAGTTGGGTTGGCTTCTTGCATTCTTTATTCAGAATCCCTGGTACTTGTTTCCTAGCACGGCCACAATCGTATGGATCGTGTACCTTTAAGTTAAGGTACACGATCCATACGATGGACCCGTTTTTGGAAATCAGGTCCATTTTGCCGGCTAGGAGACAATATCGGGGGCATCGCGTCGGTCGGGACCATTAACATTGGTCCCGACGCGACCGACGCGATGCCCCCGATATTTCCATAGGCTTCAATGTTAAAAAATATTTTAACATTGAAATCTTGTCGGGAAAGGTAAAATATCAGGGGCATCGCGTCGGTCGGGACCATTAACATTGGTCCCGACGCGATGCCCCCCGATTTTTCCATAGGCTTCAATGTTAAAATATTTTTTAACATTGAAATCGTGAAAAATCTGAAATGGGCCAATATGACCCATTTCACATTATAGATGTCCCCGTCGTCACCCCACGATAGACGCCAACCCGAAGCGTGGCGAGCGCAGCGAGCCCGCGAGGGGCGGCGGTGCGCGTCCTCCGACCTTTTCATTCCCCTACTATCCACGTCGGCGTGGAGTTGAGAATAGAATAGTGTGGCGAGCGCAGCGAGCCACCGAGCCCGAAGCGTGGCGAGCGCAGCGAGCCCCGCGAGGGGACGCGTATAACTTCACAGGTATACGCGTCCCCTCGCGGGGCTCGCTGCGCTCGCCACGCTTCGGGCTCGGTGGCTCGCTGCGCTCGCCACACTATTCTATTCTCAACTCCACGCCGACGTGGATAGTAGGGGAATGAAAAGGTCGGAGGACGCGCACCGCCGCCCCTCGCGAGCTCGCTGCGCTCGCCACGCTTCGGGATGGCGTCTATCGTGGGGTGGGGTGTACGCCGTGACATTTGGGGGGGTTGGGAATATTTTACATTGAATCCAATGTAAAATCGGGTCCCAGGGACCCGATTTACATTTCATTAAAAAAAAAATCGGTCGCGTCGATCGCATCGCATGCGACCAAATCGCATGCGATGCGATCGACCCGATTTTTCAGACACGACCCCGTGCTAGGAAACAAGTACCGAATCCCTTTTACCGTGTTCAAATCTCCCACTTTTCCAGCTCCAAATCATCCCCAGAGCCCAGCATCTTTTCACTTGTACTGCATCTTAAAAATGTACTTCTGTGTGATCCAAACACCTCAAACTTTGATCCATCTGTCCATAAAACGTTTGGCTTTTTCTGTGCCACTCTGGCAAAGAGAAGCCAAAGTCAGCATTCCCCCACATGAAAGTAATGTGGAGGATCCAGACCAGGTTTTGTTAGCAGTAACAGAATCCCAGGTGTAATCAGCAGGATTTCCTGATTTAAGGCTTTCCATGGAAGTATCTCCTTGCTCTTGATGGTGGACGATCTACCCAGGGCCGCCGAGAGGCAGGGGGGTGGTCACGGGTCCGCGATTAGGCCACGCCCCCGAATTAAGCCCGGTCAGCGATGGCTGTCCTGCTCCTGCTCCTGGTTCCTGTTTCAAAAGGTAATGCCGCCCGCAATGCATGGCTATGGACAGGGGGAACAGACAAAAAGCGTGTTTGTGTGTGTGTGTGTGTGTGTGTGTGTGTAACAGGCTTTGTATGTATGTATATGTATGTGTGTAACAGGCTGTGTATGTATTTATGTGTGTGTAACAGGCTATGTGTGTGTGTGTGTGTGTGTGTGTGTAACAGGCTATGTATGTATGTATGTCTATATGTGTGTGTGTGTGTGTGTGTGTAACAGGCTATGTGTGTGTGTGTAACAGGCTTTGCATATATATGTGTGTGTGTGTAACAGGCTATGTTCTGTATGTGTGAAGGAACAGGCTGTGTATGTATATATGTGTGTGTGTGTGTGTGTGTGTGTGTGTGTGTGTGTGTAAAACAGGCTGTGTGTGTGTGTGTGTGTGTGTGTGTGTAACAGGCTATGTATGTATATGAGTGTGTGTGTAACAGGCTATGTACTGTATGTGTGAAGGAACAGGCTATGTGTGTGTGTAACAGGCTATGTATGTATATATGTGTGTGTGTGTGTGTGTGTGTGTGTGTGTGTGTCAGGCTATGTACTGTATGTGTGAAGGAACAGGCTATGTGTGTGTGTAACAGGCTATGGCCCTCATTCAGGTTGGTTCGCTCCCCCGCACGGTCACACAGGGGAGCGATGTTGTGCATGTGCAGCCACTTTGTGTGAGCGAGCAAACCGATTATTTGCCGCCCCGATCGCATGCAGCAGTGTGGACGGAAGCGTGGGGTGGTAGATATGGGTTGCGCCCATGGGAACTCCCATGACGTGGGTGCCGGGGGAGGGCAGCTGATGTCACCGGATGTCAGCTGCCCGCCCTCTTCTCGTACAGGAGCGCCACAGATCTAAGACAGCAGAGACTGACTTAGATCTGCGAGCGCTTGAGAAATCATTTGATGGTCAGCGACCACACTGCCCTGCACACAAGCTGCAAATCGATGATGTAAAACATCCGTTCGCATGCGTGAAATCTGAGGTATTTAGATGACCCGCAAAGCTGCAAATTTTGCAGCTTTGTGGTCAATCAGAATGACCTCCAATGTGTGTGAAGGTGTGTGAAGGGAACAGGCTACATGGGGCCCATTTATGACGGATCATATATGGAATGCGATCTGGGTGGGACCATACTGCCCAGGATCACATGAGATTAAAGAGATTGGTACTTCTTTACTTTCACGGCGCCAGCATGGCGCCGCGCGTCAGAGTCCCCTTGCGGGGCTCGCTTCGCTCGCCCACGCTGCGGGCTCGGTGGCTCGCTACGCTCGCCACGCTATTTAAAATCAACTCCATGCCAACATGGATAGTGGAGGTATGAACTATCCATGTTGGCATGGCGTTAAGTTCCTTTATTTTACATAGTTTGTGGCGAGCGTAACAGCCGGAAGAAGCACGGCGCCATGCTGGCGCCATGAAAGTAAAGAAGTACCAAGAGGTTTAATGGACACAATCCCCCTCTCCCTCCAGGTGCACATACCGCTGGCCATCACAATGCAGCTGCTCTTGGTGCCGGATCTGTAGCTTTGGGGGACACAGCAGATACCGGCAGCTCAGCTCAGCGATACTGCAAGTAGTGGCATCTGCTGCTTTTTGCCAGAACTGTTGCCGCTTTCCCTGCTGTGTGAGCTTGGGATCCTTCTACTCCAGAGGCGGCGCTTCAAATGGGGATGATCGTGCCAGTCACAGATCTTGGGGAGAGGAGCCGTGGGCTGGCCACCCCTGCTGTATGGAATAGGGGTCTGGGCAGCGCAGGGGGGCAGAGGGTCCCCGGATGGGCAGACAGCAGTGGGGTCCTTGCGGAGGATGGGAGCTATTACCTAGTTCCCATCCTCCGCAGGGACCCTGCCGCTATCTGCCCATCCGTGGCCACGACCCCTTACTCCCATGGGCGCAACCCATATCCACCACCCCACGCTTCTGTCCACACTGCTGCATACGAACGGGGCGGCAAGTAATCGATTTGAATTTTGTGTAGCATAATGTGTAAGGGGCAAGTATAAGGGGTCTACTATTGTGTTGCATAAAGGGTATATGGTGTGGTACACACCCCTATATCCTTTAATGGCCACACCTCTTTTCTGTTGCTCGCCACTCCAGGGGGGCCCCGTGACGCTGTTGTACCGGGGCCCAGGATTTCTCTTGGCAGCCCTGGATCTACCCAAGTGATAGGTTGGGTGTGGGTTAAACTAGAGACCATTGGAGCCTTTTAGGAGTCTGCTATGCCTGTATGCTACTGCCTGTGATAAGAAATGTATATGAATGTCACCTGCTATGCTGTACGTGCTGATGAGAATACTACCAAGTCATCACCTGAGACCCTGTGTTTGTGATCTTTGTCCCAATTGGTGGAGAATGCGAGCAAGGATCCATCTCTGCAAGACACAGTACTGCATGAGCCTGGGTGAGATATCATTGTTTTTCTCCTCTTCTCTGGTAATGCATTGTGCTTGTAGCATTAAAGGACCATCACATTATAAACAGACTGTTGCTGGTGTGTGTTAAATATCCAGCAAAGCAGGAGGATGCCAGTGGGTTCTGTTTGATAAGCCTGGCACATTATCTTAAAACCCCTAGGTTTATCCTTAATGGGAAGAGCAGGGCAAAATGGAGGAATTACTAAAAAAGTTTGCTGAACTTGCAGCTGGGCAACAAACCCAGATACAGAGTCAGCAGGCCCCGGTCCAGGTGATATATGAGGGTCCGCAGAAGATGGCTGCTGGTCAGCAGCATCTGGTGGAAAGACAGCAAGCCCAGTTGCAGAGCAAGCAGACTCAAAGAGTGAGACAGAGCAGGAATGGATACTGAAGCTCACTTCAGCTGATGATATAGAGGCATTCCTTTGCACATTTGAGCGCACAGCCATGCGATTGGGATGGCCTGAGGAGGAATGGTCTGACAGGCTGTCTCCCTGTTTAACAGGGGAAGCACAGCAAGTGTATGTTGATATGACTGTGATGAAGGCATGCTTCTATCCTGGCCTAAAAAAGGCTATACTGGACAGGATTGAAGTGACAGGGCCCAGGAGTTCCATGACTGGCGGCTGGAGGGTTCTGAGCCTCCCAGAATTCAGCTGGCCAAACTAGACCGGCTGGCAAGAGCATGGTTGCAGCCAGATAAAAGTTCTGCAGTGAGGATTGTGGAGATAGTCTCATTGGACCAGGCTATGTGGGTGTTAGACCCCTCGGTGTAGCAGTGGGCCCTTCAGGCCGACCCCCAGAGATTTAAGGAGTTGGCGGTGGTGATTGAGTGGCAACTGATGCTGGGAAAGCTGAATAAAGCCAGGCCAGGATACCGAAGCCCAGAACTAGGGTTCCAGTGGTTAAAGCAATGGCTCCACCTCCCTTACAGTGCTTTAAGTGTGGTGAGCCTGATCATGTGCGGCTGGACAGACTGAAACAATTAGAGCCAATGGATTGCAGTGCAGGGAGAACCGCTCAGCCGTTGGTCAGCATGGCAGCTGCGGGTGTATCTCAAGCAGAGACCTCCCTTTTCCGGGTGCTGGTGCAGTTGGAAGGCAGAGAGATCTGGGCCCTGGTGAATACCAGCAGTGAACTCACCATTGTTGTGGCCAATGTGGTTCCTCCAGGAGCTGACAAGGTCCAGCCTCCTGTCAGGGTGCTGTGTATCCATGGCGATGTGGAGGAGTGCCCACGTGTCTACTTATCTCGGTCTGTTATTAAAGGTGGTAGTGGCGGTGACCTCCAGTCCCCCTTACCCACTGATCCTGGGTCATGACTTTCCATTGTTGCAGGAGCTGGTTACTTGGCCTGACACCAACAGACCATCAGTCACTGATACAACTCAGGGGCCAGAGACCAGAGACTACCAAAGCTTGGCATCCGGGAGAGATTCTGCCAGTCCTGAACCACTCCAAGAGACTAAGTATGAGGCTCAATAGAACCCAGTTGATCAAAATATTAGAGATGTGCGGGCTCGGATTCCTCAGATCCGAGCCAGCACGGACGTCATCAATCCGGGCCCGGATACGAGCAGCGCTCGGCGCTTCCCGCCTTACTCGAATCCGGGCGCACAGGCAAAACGTTATCGCCCGGCGTCGGATTCTCGCGAGATCACGGAACCCTTAAATTCCGCAACCTCGCGCCGCCATCTTCACTCCAATCTCGGAGAAGGGTAGGGAAGGGTGTGCTGCTGCTGTGTGTGGTCTCTGCTGGGGCCCGTGCTGCTGTGTACTGTGTCTCTGCTCAGTGATCAAGACATCACCATTGCAAGGATAACTGGTGCTGTGTTCTGTCTCTCCTTTGTGCTGGGGCCTGCCTCTGCTGAGTCTGCTCCTGTATAGTCAGTCACAGTGTGATAGTCCACTGGTGCTGCTAGTGCCACTGCCTGCACTGCCTAGTGTCTGCTGCAGTCTGCTCTCTGCTGTTGCCACTGGCTAGTGCCTACCAGTACCTATTGCAGTATATAATTCCAGTGTGCTGTTGCCCCTGGCTATCAGTACCTATCACAGTATATAATTCCAGTTTGCTGTTGCCACTGGCAGTGGCTACCAGTATTTTATTTATTGCAGTATATAATTCTAGTCTGCTGTTGCCACTGGCTACCAGTATTTATCGCAGTATATAATTCCAGTCTGCTGTTGCCGCTGGCTACCAGTATTATTTATCACAGTATATAAAAATCCAGTCTGCTGTTTCCACTGGCTACCAGTATTTATCGCAGTATATAATTCCAGTCTGCTGTTGCCGCTGGCTACCAGTATTATTTATCACAGTATATAAAAATCCAGTCTGCTGTTTCCACTGGCTACCAGTATTTATCGCAGTATATAATTCCAGTCTGCTGTTGCCGCTGGCTACCAGTATTATTTATCACAGTATATAAAAATCCAGTCTGCTGTTTCCACTGGCTACCAGTATTTATCGCAGTATATAATTCCAGTCTGCTGTTGCCGCTGGCTACCAGTATTATTTATCACAGTATATAAAAATCCAGTCTGCTGTTTCCACTGGCTACCAGTATTTATCGCAGTATATAATTCCAGTCTGTTGCCACTGGCTACCAGTATTTATTGCAGTATATAATTCCAATCTGCTGTTTCCACTGGCTACCAGTACTATCAGTCCAGGGGTGCCCACATGTGTGCTGTATCCATCCAGGGGTGCCCACATGTGTGCTGTATTTGTCCAGGGGTGCCCCCATGTGTCCTGTATCAGTCCTGGGGTGCCCGCATGTGTGCCGTATAATTCCAGGGGTGCCCCATGTGTCCCATATCAGACCAGGGGAGCTGCCCTTTTTTTAATGAAAATAAAATTAAGGTGTTTTTTTTTTTTTACTGCAAGGGCTGTTAAATGCGCTGTAGTCCAGGGGTGAGCCAAGAGTGCTGTATAATTCATGGGGTGTTGCTAAGTAAGGTGTGCTGCTCTTTTTTACAATTAAAAGAATACACATTTTTATTTTTACTGCAGGAATTTGTCTGCCGTATAATTCCATGCCTGCCGCCATGTGTGCCGTAACAGTCCAGGGGTGCCGCCATCTGTGCCGTATAATTCCATGTGTGCTGTATCAGGTCAGGGGTGCCACCATCTGTGCCGTATAATTCCTGGGGTAAGCTAAGTCTGCCGTATAATTCATGGGGTGCTGCCAAGTGTGCTGTATTAGTCCAGGGGTGATGCTAAGCGTGCCATATCAGTCCAGGGGTGATGCTAGGTGTGCCGTATCAGACGAGGGGGGATGCTAAGTGTGCCATATCAGTCCAGGGGTGATGCTAAATGTGCCGTATCAGTTCAGGAGTGATGCTACCTGTGCCATATCAGTCCAGGGGTGATGCTAGGTGTGCCGTATCAGACTAGGGGGGATGGTAAGTGTGCCATATCAGTCCAGGGGTGATGCTAAATGTGCCGTATCAGTCCAGGGGTGATGCTACCTGTGCCATATCAGTCCAGGGGTAATTCTAGGTGTGCAGTATCAGCCTAGAGGGTATGCTAAGTGTGCCATATCAGTCTAGTGTTTGTGCCGCACACTTGTGTGGCTTATCATAGTTATCCAGCTACCTCGGTGCAACCTTTTGCTCTAAAAACCATATTGTAAGGTGTGAGCTGTTCAGAATAGACTGTAAATGAGTGTAAATGAATGTTATTGAGGTTAATATAGCGTAGGAGCAAAAAAAATAAAAAATTCTGCGATTTTAGCAGTTTTTATGCTTTTTTAACAAAAAAATCAGAACCCAAAACCCAAGAAATCCAAACACAAAACACTAAGGAGGTGTTTTGGCAAAACCCATTAGAACCCAAAACCTCAAGGTAATCAGAACCCAAAACCCAAAACCCGAAAAGTGGCCGGTGCACATCTCTACAAAATATATCACTACAGGACTTTGGGAGAGATCAACGCAATGATAGCAATTTGATACATGCCTTTGAGACTGTTAAAGTGGTGAATGGCAGGGTATTTACTGCTTTACCATCGGCGGGTGTATCCTACTTTGGTTTGAAAAATGATTTGCTATATCATGTTGCTACTGTTCAAGGGAAAAGGGTCGATCAGCTCTTAGTTCCCCAAAACTGTGGTGGTTGGTATTAGAAGCCGCACATATGCACTTGTGGGGTGGCCATCTGGGGAAGGAGAAAACACTCCAACGCATCCACATAAGGTTATTTTGGCCCAGCAACTATGCTTCCGTTAAGAGGTATTGTCAGAAATGCCCGGTGTGCCAGAGGACAGCCCCATGGACACAGTTCAGGGCTCCACTGGTACCCCTTCCTATAATTTCGGTGCCTTTTGAGCGGATTGGTATGGATCTGATAGGGCCAGTGGAAAAATCTGCTTGAGGGCACCAATAAATATTGGTGGTATTTGATTATGCCACCAGGTACCCAGAGGCTATACCACTGTGCAATATGAAATCTGACACCATTACCAAAGAGCTACTAACCACGTATACCCGCTTAGGGATACCTAAAGAGGTCTTAATGGACCAAGGTGCCGCTTTTGTATCTAGACTCATGAAGGATTTATGCCGGTTGCTAAAGGTAGACTGGATTACCACCTCAGTGTACCACCCGCAAACAGATGGCCTGGTAGAAAGATTATTTTATAAAACCCTTAAGCAAATTATAAAGAGGGCAGTGTCTCAAGAAAAATTAGATTGGGATCTGCTCCTACCTTACTTGATGTTTGTGGTGGGAGAAGCACCCCAATCCTCTACAGGGTTTAGTCCCTTTGAGCTCCTCCATGGGAGACAGTCCAGATTCTAGATCTATTAAAAGATGGGTGAGAAGACTAACCATGCCAGGACCCCTATGTCATTCAGTTTGTGGCCCAGTTATATGGCGGTCTATGGCAGATTGCACCACTCCTGAACTAACACATGGATAGGGCCCAACATAGCCCAAAGGTATGACGTTACCTCGGTCAAAAAAAACATGGATGCTCTTGAACAGCCATTCCCCAAACTTCCAGTACTATATACCATCCCTAAGCTCCATAAAAACCCTGTCAATCGCCCTGCGTACCCAATCATTGCAGCCAGGGATTCCATCTATTATGGTTTATCACAGTATCTGGACTTTTACCTCCAGCCCCTAATCCAGTCAGAGAATACATTCCTCAAAGACACTACTACTTTGATTTTAAAATTTCAAAGTATGTCCCCGCTAATTACCAAACACCTGTTGTGTACTATTTATGTCACAAGTCTCTATACCAGTATCCCACAGGATGAAGGGATAGCTGCTGTAAAAGAGTACTTGTCAAATCATCCACAATACATCGGTCCTGATCTAGAGTTCTTCATCCAGCTTTTAAGCTTCACCCTTGAAATAAATTACAGTATTTCCTTTTTGCTAAAAAGTTATAGAGACAACGACGTGGCTGTGCCATGGGATCTTGTGTGGCACCAAGCTTTGCTATAATTTACATGTTTGCTGTTCAAAAAAAGTTCTTCTTCTCAGATCCCATAATTGCTGCACAAATCACTTGATGTGTATGCTACAAAGATGACATTTATCTATTCTTGGATGGAAACCCAGAATCAGAATCAGAACTTTATTGGCCATGTATACTCGCGTATACTAGGAATTTTTTGAAGGCATGAAATACGAATACAATTACATCAGCTGCGCATACTAACAGAGGTTATTTTATGTTTTAGCAGTAAGCATAGTTAGATAAATACATACTGTGGTAAGATCATGTAAATACTAGAGATGTGCGGGCTCGGATTCCACAGATCCGAGCCCGCACGGACGTCATCAATCCGGGCCCGGATACGAGCAGCGCTTGTTGCTTCCTGCCTTACTCGAATCCGGGCGCACGGGCAAAACGTCATCGCCCGGCATCGGATTCTCGCGAGATCACGGAACCCTTAAATTCCACAACCTCGCGCCGCCATCTTCACTCCAATCTCGGAGAAGGGTAGGGAAGGGTGTGCTGCTGCTGTGTGTGGTCTCTGCTGGGGCCCGTGCTGCTGTGTACTGCTCAGTGATCAAGACCTCACCATTGCAAGGATGACTGGTGCTGTGTTCTGTCTCTCCTTTGTGCTGGGGCCTGCCTCTGCTGAGTCTGCTCCTGTATAGTCAGTCACAGTGTGATAGTCCACTGGTGCTGCTAGTGCCACTGCCTGCCCTGCACTGCCTAGTGTCTGCTGCAGTCTGCTCTCTGCTGTTGCCACTGGCTAGTGCCTACCAGTACCTATTGCAGTATATAATTCCAGTGTGCTGTTGCCCCTGGCTACCTGTACCTATCACAGTATATAATTCCAGTTTGCTGTTGCCACTGGCAGTGGCTACCAGTATTTTATTTATTGCAGTATATAATTCTAGTCTGCTGTTGCCACTGGCTACCAGTATTTATCGCAGTATATAATTCCAGTCTGCTGTTGCCGCTGGCTACCAGTATTATTTATCACAGTATATAAAAATCCAGTCTGCTGTTTCCACTGGCTACCAGTATTTATCGCAGTATATAATTCCAGTCTGCTGTTACCGCTGGCTACCAGTATTATTTATCACAGTATATAAAAATACAGTCTGCTGTTTTCACTGGCTACCAGTATTTATCGCAGTATATAATTCCAGTCTGTTGCCACTGGCTACCAGTATTTATTGCAGTATATAATTCCAATCTGCTGTTTCCACTGGCTACCAGTACTATCAGTCCAGGGGTGCCCACATGTGTGCTGTATCCATCCAGGGGTGCCCACATGTTTGCTGTATTTGTCCAGGGGTGCCCCCATGTGTCCTGTATCAGTCCTGGGGTGCCCGCATGTGTGCCGTATAATTCCAGGGGTGCCCCATGTGTCCCATATCAGACCAGGGGAGCTGCCCTTTTTTTTAATGAAAATAAAATTAAGGTGTTTTTTTTTTTTTTTTACTGCAAGGGCTGTTAAATGCGCTGTAGTCCAGGGGTGAGCCAAGAGTGCTGTATAATTCATGGGGTGTTGCTAAGTAAGGTGTGCTGCTCTTTTTTATAATTAAAAGAATACACATTTTTTATTTTTACTGCAGGAATTTGTCTGCCGTATAATTCCATGCCTGCCGCCATGTGTGCCGTAACAGTCCAGGGGTGCCGCCATCTGTGCCGTATAATTCCATGTGTGCTGTATCAGGTCAGGGGTGCCACCATCTGTGCCGTATAATTCCTGGGGTAAGCCAAGTCTGCCGTATAATTCATGGGGTGCTGCCAAGTGTGCTGTATTAGTCCAGGGGTGATGCTAAGCGTGCCATATCAGTCCAGGGGTGATGCTAGGTGTGCCGTATCAGACTAAGGGGGATGCTAAGTGTGCCATATCAGTCCAGGGGTGATGCTAAATGTGCCGTATCAGTCCAGGGGTGATGCTACCTGTGCCATATCAGTCCAGGGGTAATTCTAGGTGTGCAGTATCAGCCTAGAGGGTATGCTAAGTGTGCCATATCAGTCTAGTGTTTGTGCCGCACACTTGTGCGGCTTATCATAGTTATCCAGCTACCTCGGTGCAATCTTTTGCCCTAAAAACAATATTGTAAGGTGTCAGCTGTTCAGAATAGACTGTAAATGAGTGGAAATGAATGTTATTGAGGTTAATATAGCGTAGGAGCAAAAAAAAAAAAATTCTGCGATTTTAGCAGTTTTTATGCTTTTTTAACAAAAAAATCAGAACCCAAAACCCAAGAAATCCAAACACAAAACACTTAGGAGGTGTTTTGGCAAAACCCATTAGAACCCAAAACCTCAAGGTAATCAGAACCCAAAACCCGAAAAGTGGCCGGTGCACATCTCTAGTAAATACCATAAGCAACTTAGACAAATCAAAAATTGGGGTTAGCAGTGGAATGTAGGGGAATGTTCATTTGCTGGATAGCTATCAGAAAGAATCTTCTAGCGGATCTGGACGACTTGGCAGGGATGAACCTAAAGTGTCTACCCGACTGGAGAATGTAAAATAGGCTATTGATTGAGGAGCATAGGACGGACTCCATGAGTGCAGTGTAGAAGATGTTGAGTTGTCTCAGAAAGAACAGCTGCTGCTGGGTCTTCATGACGGTGGAGGTTATGTTGAGGCCCCATTTGAGGTCACGGGAGATTCTTGTTCCAAGGAATTTGAAGTTCTTGACCCATGGTACCATGCTGTCAGTGATAAATAGTGGTGCCAAGGTGTTCGATTTTCTTCTGAAGTCGACAGCTATTTCAACTGTTTTAGCGGAGTCAATTAATCGACAGGACACACCTATCAAATTCACCTATAACTGCAGCAGTTACTATTGCAGTTACAGTGGCCGTGAATCCTGATCTATATATTACCACCTCAATGTTCTATAAAGACATGGACAGGAACACAACCCTATGTGCAGAAAGCCAGCACCCCCCGGCACTAAAGAAAGGCTTACCTTTTAGCCAATTTTTGCGGATAATACGTATCTGCAGTGCTACTGTACAATTAAATCTGATGGAAAAGAAATTCCTCAGTAGAGGCTGCCACTATAATACCCAAAATGAGAGCATTGGCTCCAACACAATCTGAAGCCCTTACCGGCAATACTAAAAATACCACTGCAAATCTATTAGTGTGGACACAACAATACACAGGTGAGAGCCATTCACTTATGCAAGCAGCCAAACAGATTTGGGGCCTTATTCTAGTTCACTCTTTCTGACAAAATCCTTCTTAGATAGTCAAAACCAAGTGCACTGCAGGGGGGCAGATGCAAAATGTGCAGAGAGAATTAGATTTGGGTGAGTTATTTTGTTTCTGTGCAGGGAAAATACTGACTGTTTTATTTTTACACTGCAATATAGATCTCACTTTGATGTAAAACCCCACCCAAATCTAATTCTCTCTGCACAAGTAACATCTGCCCCACCTGCAGTGCACATGGTTTTGTCCATCTAAGAAGGATTTTGTCAGAAAGAGTGAACTAGAATAAGGCCCTTGGTCCATTGTGTCTAAGGATCCAGCAATCCCAGTCCTCAAAGATGCCTGCATTCTACCCTTCTTCAGGTGAGGACACAACATCAAAGATGTATAGGTCCATAATGACATCAGCACTTTCAATACCATTGCATCCAGGAAAACTGTGCAACTACAAGTGCATTGGCTGCACTATAAGCAGTTTCCTAGAAATTGGTAACACTTTTCTGCACCCCAGATCGTGTAAAATGTATAAAATTCCATACCCTGTAACATGTATCCCCGGGGACTCAGGGGTAGATTTATTATAGCAGCGCTAAGAGCGTCGCTATAACAATTCCTGCTTCCCCTCAGTATCGAGGCGAAGCAGGAGGGGACACCGACAAGATGTAGCAACATCTTGCCGGCCGAAGCGAGGGAGCTCTAACTCCCCCCTCCGGCGATGTCCCCTCCAGCTGACAGCGCGTCAGTTAACAATGACGCGCTGTCTGCTTCTCCCCCGGCTGGCTCACTGCGCATGCGCGGGATCTCGCTACTCACGCGAAATCCCAGCGCAGCTCAGAGCCAGCAGCAGGGACAGCGCTGTCCCTGCTGTAGGCATAGGGCATCGCCGTTTGCAGCTGTCGAAGTCGACAGCTGCAGGCGGCGGAACGGTCAGCGATGCTGACCATTCATAAATTAGGCAGGAGGCAGGCGTGCAGCACGAAATATTGTAGCTGCGCTATGCCTCCTGCCCCGCACCGCCGCACGAAAGACACCCGCTAGGCGGGTGTCATAGATCAGGGGAAGCGCTATCCCCTGCAATAACGCACGGGGATAGCGCAGATTCCCCTGATCGCCCTTTCATAAATCTACCCCCAAATAAGATGTTGCCACTCTCCTTTTATTTACAAATAACAGGAGAGCACTAATCACCACAACTACATTGGGGGCCACCCTCAAAGATCCCCCACACAGGACTCCTTTGCGGGTTACTCTCTGCATGAAGCCATATGTATACTGCAGAGACTACCACAGAGAGGGAATACAATTAACTGCGCCTGGGAGATGGCTCATGTAGCTATTCTAGACTCAGACATTTTTGCCTTGACTTGTTACTTAGGGTGAAACTTAATAGCGTGCGTTTTTTTATTTTTTGCGATTTTTTCGCAAAAACAGGCATTTTCGATCTTTTTCCGAAAATTGCATATTTTATAGGGTGCGATTTACGCTAAAAAAAATCGGTACTCTTTACCTAGAACGGCGCCCATCGCGGTGATCGCGACATCGCGGGCAGCACATAAACGGCCGCGACGCGATGCCCGCGATCACCGCGATTTTCCCATAGGGAACAATGTTAAAAAGTCAGATTGATCGCGATTCTGCATTCAATGCCTCAATGCCCGCGATTTTACCATAGGAATCAATGTTAAATGGGCTACAGAGCCCAAATAGGCTCAATTAACCCTTAAATGTCACCCCAATTTTTGTACGCCACCCCACGATCCACGCCAACCCGAAGCGTGGCGAGCGCAGCGAGCCCGCGAGGGGCGGCGGTACGCGTCCTCCGACCTTTTCATGCCCTACTATCCACGTCGGCGTGGAGTTGAGAATAGAATAGTGTGGCGAGCGCAGCGAGCCACCGAGCCCGAAGCGTGGCGAGCGCAGCGAGCCCCGCGAGGGGACGCGGATACCTTCACAGTTATACGCGTCCCCTCGCGGACTTCACAGGTGTCCGTGGCGACGCGGACACCTGTGAAGCCCGCGAAGGGACGCGTTTACCTGTGAAGGTATCCGCGTCCCCTCGCGGGGCTCGCTGCGCTCGACACGCTTCGGGCTCGGTGGCTCGCTGCGCTCGCCACACTATTCTATTCTCAACTCCACGCCGACGTGGATAGTAGGGCATGAAAAGGTCGGAGGACGCGTACCGCCGCCCCTCGCGGGCTCGCTGCGCTCGCCACGCTTCGGGTTGGCGTGGATCGTGGGGTGGCGTACAAAAATTGGGGGGACATTTAAGGGTTAATTGGGGCTATTTGGGCTCTGTAGCCCATTTAACATTGATTCCTATGGGAAAATCGCGGGCATTGAGGCATTTTACAGTAAAATCGTGGTCAATCAGGCTTTTTAACATTGTTCCCTATGGGAAAATCGCGGTAATCGCGGGTACCCGATTTTGATGTACCCGCGATTTACCCGCGATGCCCGCGATTACCGCGATTTTTTACCCCCGACGCCCGCGATTCTGATCGCGGGCGCCGTTCTAGGTAAAGAGTACCAAAAAATCTATTTTTTTGCCGTGAATTCGCACATTTTAAAGGTGCGATTTCTAGTAAAACTAAAAATCGCATCCAGATGTTTTCCCATTAAAAAGCATACAAATCTCCTTCATGAGAATAGCTCTGAGGAAGGCTTTAAATGTCTCCCATACCACTGTATCACTGGCCATGGTCATATTTTGAGAAAAATACTCATTTATATCCCCTCCCAATGCATCCCCTCTTTTAAACCTGGACAGCCAGCTAGGATGGAAGCGCCAGTACGTAAAGCCCCTATCGAGATTCAGATCTATCTGCATTACTATTGGTGAGTGGTCCGAAATACCACGTGCTGCGTGCTCTATCTTTACCACCTGATTTGTTAATTCCGCTGAAATCAGCATCATACCTATCCTAGAAAAGGAATTGTATGAGGCCGAATAACATGTGTACTGTTGAACATTAGGGTGCCTCTCCCTCCAGATATCACGCCACCCCAACTGTTTAACAAAATTGGCTAGGCCATTATTTTTTATGACTTTACTAACTTTCATCTGCAATCTGTCTAACTTAGAATTAATGGTCGCATTAAAGTCTCCCAAGCAGATGACATGCGCTTCTGGCCTTTCAGCCACAAAATCAACAGCCTTCCTGAGCACATCATAGGAGAATGGTGGGGGAATATATATTGCCATTATGCAAAATCTGCACCCCGCAATATACACATCCAGAAAGACAAATCTCCCGTGCGGGTCTATTTTGCTCGTTATACATTCGAAGCCAATACCTTTTTTAATTAGCACGACACCCCTCTGGAGGATGGAGAAAACTGGGAATGATATCCTTTTCCAATCCATGGTCTCTTTACCGTTGCTATTTTATCCCCAAATAAGTGGGTCTCTTGCAGGCATATAATGTCCGCAGCCATTTCTCTGCATTGCTTCAATACCAGAGCCCTCTTAATTTTTTTGTTTATCCCCCTCACATTCCATGTTAATACATTAATCATTGCCAGTTTTCTTACCTCTCTCCACCTTAGTGCTGCAGTGATGGATCTCCAATTTAACTACCTCTTCTGTACAGGATTTGCAGGATATACAACATTGACAAATAATACACATCATACTACACAATATACAGACACTTACCCTTCCCCCCACCCCCCTCCCTGTATAACCTATCCCCTTAGGCATACCTATAACCACCCCCCTTTCTTACACACTAATTTACACTAACCACTCTTTGAGGGCCCTTACAACCTGCCACTAGGGATTTATCCCTCTTTTTTAGGCGTGCTCAGCTCCCCATAGAAGACTTCACTAAATATCATATTCCCCTCTGTCATGTAACACCAACATATTTATAGGACATTCTGACAGAGGTACATATTTTTAACCTCCCCCACCCACCCCCCCGTTCAAGGCCCTTAGATCAGACTTGAGACCTATTCAGAGTCCGCTACCAATATTATGCAGCTTCTTTTATCTTAAGCAGGCAGCTGATTGCGGCCCAGATGAACTTTATTAAGCCATTCCGCTGCATCTTCTGGTGAGAAAAAAAATGTAGTCTCTTCTTTATACTGAACACGAAGTTTCACAGGGTACATCATGGAGTATTTTAAGTTTAGGGCTCTTAGCCTTTCCTTGATCTCCTTGTATCTCGCCCTTTCTTTCTGGATTGTATATGGGAGATCAGGAAAGAACGATATTTTCTGCCCATTAAAGCAAACATTTTCGCTGTATCTGGCTAGTTTCAATAGATTGTCCCGATCTTGGTAGTGTGGAAGTTTCAATAGCATTGTGCGTGGTGGGCCTCCAGGGATAGGGGGTTTAGAGGGTACACGATGTGCTCCTTCTACTGCAAAGAAAGGAGTTAGGGTCTCCTTCCCGAACACTTGAACAAGCCACCCTTCCATAAATTTTTCGGGGTCTTTCCCCTCTGCTCTCTCCTCTAGGCCTATCACCCGCAAGTTACTTCTGCGTAGCCTACCCTCCATATCAGTGACCTTATTCTGTAAGTCCGTGATTTTATAAGAGGCTGTGTGCATCTGCTTTTGTATTGGTATTATAATGTCCTCCAAGCTTGAGATTCGGATCTCCACTTCGGATACTCTATCCCGGGTTTTTTGAGCATCGTCTCTCAGGAGAGTTATATCTGATTGCAGTGTATCAATTTGCCCTGATAGGCGTGTTTCACAAGAGCTGACTGCATTTAACACCTGCTGCAGAGTAACTTCGTTCTGCGACTGCTCCCCGCCATTTTTAACTGGTGTAGTGTGTGGAGTGTTCGTGGTTGAGTTACCTGCATTCTGTGTCTGTGCCCGTGCAAGTTTCTCTTGCCGCGCTGTGGCCGCTGCCCCGGTCTTAACCATGCTGGTGTTGAGACAGGCTATCTTGGGGTGTTGCCACCGTAAATTCACCGAACACTTCTCAACAACTGAACAGTATATACACTTTAAGTATGCTCAATCTCCTGTATTGTTTAAATGCTCAATATGCTGGATTCATACAATTAAGCAGTGTCACAGTCAATGTGCCTTACAAGACCCTTTTAGCCGCTTCTTCTGTATTGTTCATACAATTAAGCAGAGCCACAGTCACTGTGTCTTAAAAGCCACTCTTATCCACTTCACCACTATACAGTATAAGCACTTTGCTATGCTCCAACAACTGTATTCATACAATTTGCGCAGTACCACAGTCACTGTGCCTTACGAGACACTCTTGTCCGCATCACCACTATGCAGTATATACACTTTCAGTATGCTTTAGCTCTTCCTGCTGCTGTGCTGGGAGACGTTTAATTTAGCGGGGGCCCCAGCCGGACATGGGATAGGATGCCCCAGATCACAGCCTCCGGCGTCTGTACTCAGGGTTGGAACCAGCGGGGAATACGGTCACTGCCAGGAGCCAACGCCTACAGTTCCCCCTCCGACTGAGCGGGGAGGCGCTCTGCACGTAGTGGAAGCTGCAGAATCTCCAGACGAGTCAGCACGCCCCAGATCTCAGGTTGGTGTTCGGGATCAGCGCGGCTGGGGACGTGGTCAGCGCCAGGAGACAGCGCAGGTCACCAGCGTCCAAAGCTGCCGGTACCGCACAACCTTCGAGCGCGTCTCTGCAGGATGGCTGTTTAGTCTGAACTCAGTCCGTTCAGCATGTGTCCTCGGTGGGAGAGCAGGAATCAGGTAACGGCGGGTAAGGGAGAGATGCTGGGGAGCTGAGACTCACATCCCCTCACACACACGCCGTCGTGGCTCCGCCCCACCTAATAGCAGGGGAAAACAGACAATGTCGGGAAACAGCTAATATATTAGAGTCGGAAATGGTTGGGTCCGAACAGAGATACCTGTTGGACAAAAGTGAGGTCTCTAAAGGAGTATGGTTAAATGACCCAAAGAAATGGCTTGAACACAGATAATGACTAGCTTACGAATTCTAAAAAGCTCCCATCAAATATACCTGAATAGCGATAAAGCAGATAAATATTTGTCAAATGTGGCCAAGGCCGACACATCCTCAGGCACTATAACTAAAATCCATACAGATACCGGCCAGACGGTAACTGCTACCCCTGAAATAGCCAAAGTCTTTGTGAAACACTTTAAGGAGATATATAGATCTAGGCTAAATATAGAGATGGAAATCTTGAAAAAAATTTGGGACCAGCCTCAAATGCCAATTCTAGCGGAGGAGAGTAAAATAAAACTGGAAGAACCCTTTAGCCTAGAGGAGGTGGAAGAGGCCCTTAGGACAACGCCACAAGGCAAAGCCCCAGGGGTTGATGGCCTGCCAGGAGAGGTATTTAGATTTTTTGGGAAAAATATGGCTAAACATCTTCAGTCATTTACGGGGATGGAAGCAGAGGGCAGGCTATCCCACTCAATGACTGAGGCAGTTATAAATGTCATCCCTAAAATAGGAAAGGATCCCCTGAGCGTGGACTCATATAGGCCAATTTCCTTGATATCCGCAGACGCTAAGATATACGCAAAAATCATAGCAGCCAGACTAAGTAAAGTAATCCAGTATTTGGTACACCCCGACCAAACTGGTTTTATTTGTGGGAAATCGACTACTATTAACCTTCGAAAAGTCTTCTCATACCTGCAATGGGCAGGGGTTATGGATGAGAGCGTAGTGATCGTCTCATTTGATGCCAACAAGGCGTTTGACTCAATAGAATGGCCTTTCTTGCGGCAGGTGCTAAACACCTTTGGTTTCGGACCTAAGTTTATTGAGAGAGTGTTTCTGCTCTATCAATTACCCACCGCAAGGGTACTCATTAATGGTTATGTATCAGAGCCCTTTAGTCTTTCTCGAGGTACCAGGCAAGGGTGCCCATTGTCACCACAGTTATTTGCATTGGCAATTGAACCAAGTTAAGTCATTTAATCAGCTGCAGGAAGAATTCGAACTTCCTAACCAAATGTTTTTTAGATATCTGCAATTACGGAGTGTACTTTCCCATCAAGACAAAGAGCAAGGGTTCTGTATTGCAGACACACCGGTAAAAATATTAATAAACAGGTTAGGAAAGGAGAAAGCAGTTTCGAGATGTTATCAACTGTTACTAGACATCACTCAGGTGAAGACTTAGAAGGCCTCAGGGTGAAATGGAAAAAAGATCTACCAGGACTAGATAGAGAAACATGGAAAATAGCTCTTAAATCTCCCACAGTAGCTACAAACTCTATGAGAATACAACAAATTCAATTTAACATCTTACACAGAACATACATGACCCTGGAAAAGATTAGTACATTTTCACCAAACTCCCCAAAAAATTGTCAAAAATGTAAAAAGACGAGCTGTGGATTCTTTCACTTAATCTGGGAATGTGAACAGATACAGAGATATTGGCAAGAAATCGAGTGTATAATGAAGCAAAGTGGCATCCCTGTTCAAAATGCCTCACCTCTTTACTATATCCTAGGGATCTGGCAAAATGACCAGATGACGCAAGGGCAAAGGCAACTGGCAATTTTTTTGAGTTCAATAGCTAAACTTATTATTGCACGTACATGGATGGCAAGCAATGGTCCAGAGGTGAGATTATGGATTAACCAGGTGAATCTCACTTCTGAACATGAAAGATTTGTAGGTAGCACACGTAAAACAACAAAAAGGTTCCTAGATGTGTGGGACGGGTGTCAGAGGACAAAATATTATAAAAAAGGGGTAAATGCCTGATGGGCCGTATACACAAGCAGAGCGCAACGAGCACTTTATTAAAGCACAGAAGAGAGGAACAGAAACTTTCTAGGTATAGAGATGGAGAATAGAGATGGGGAGAGGAGGGAAAAAGAAGAGAAAACATACACACGATAAATGAACCACAAAAACACAGAAGGTTGAAAATTAAGGTGTATTTGCTTTTCCCCTTCGCTCCCCCCCCCCCTTTTTTTTTTCTCTCTCGCTTTCCCTCTCTCTCTTTTTCCATTTCTGATATACACAAAGCTCATTAATAGAATTAATTCACTTAAAATAGAAGTAACAACACAGTCCATAGAAGAGGGGGGGGGGGGGTGGGGGGGAGGGGGGTATGTAAATATATGGGCACAAGTAAAAGTAATTGAATGTAAAAATGAAGTTGCAAAAGACCCTAAAATGCTAAAGACGGTCTAAAGCCTATTGCGATAAAGAACAACCAAAAAAGGTTATACTTGCCCAATGATAGATATCTCTAATGGCAAAAGTCAATTTCTCCTCACAAGAGATGTAGAGTAAACAGGAGCAAATAGTGATTGACAGTTTTTTCTTTTTTTTTATTGCTATGTATAAAGAATGGTGCCGAGCTGCAGTGAATGGGTCTCCAATGATAAACTAATAAAATGTTGATAAAAGATAGGGAATAGGGATTGCAGGGTGTAAGTAATGGATGTCTTGGGAATAATAATATGTACAAAAATGTAAGGTCAATGTGGAAGTTTTAAATGTTGTTATGTTTGTTAATGTATGTGATACGAAAAAACTTTAATAAAGACAATTAAAAAAAAAAAGCATACAAATCGGCTATTTAATGGGATGCGATTTTTAGTAAAGGTTACTAAAAATCGCAAAACAAATAGACCAGGTTCTGACTGGCAAATTTGTCAGAAACATGCACAGATCATTGTGATCTGTGCATGGTTCTGGTGTAAAAAAAGAGTTAAAACCAAAATGTTAAAAAAAATGGCGTAGGGGTCCCCCCTCCTGAGCATAACCAGCCCCGGCCTGAGCCGGTCCTGGTTTCATAAAATCACGGAGCCAAACAAAAAGGGGTCCCCAGGATTTTATAAAACCAGCACCAGGCTCAATGGCTGGTCCCGGTTCCCAAAATACAGGGGACAAAATGACTAGGGGTCCTCTGTATTTCAAGAACCTGCACCGGGCCCAACCAGCCAGCAGGGTAATGCCACAGCCAGGGGGAGACTTTTTATACAAGTCCCCCCGGCCAAAGCATTCTCCCTCTGACCGATCAGCATGGGCAGGTGTCCTGGGGAAGTGGGGACCCCCCCAAAGAAGGGGTCCCCCCCTCCAGAACTTACCTGCCCATGCTGAAGCCCGGGCCTGTCCTCGATGCCCCAGGGCGGGGGACATTGAGCTGATAAATGTGTAAAAAGAAGATTAAACCTATTGTGTATTGCTATGGAACTATGAGTCCCACCAAGCCTGCACGGCATGCAGGCACTTGTAGAACCACAAGTCCAAGCATGAGGGGCAATAAAGGACTTGTAGTCCCCCAGTAGTGCAAATAGTTAACAAAATACACACACACACATGTACAGTAAAACATTATTTCACATGGAGCCCATACATTCCAACTCACCTGACTTGATAGAAGATCGGTCCCCTTCTCCAGTAGAATCCAGTGGGGTACCTGTGGAAGGAAAACATACTCACAGATGTCTTCAGGTGCTTCTTCAGGACCCCTGCACTGCTGCAGCCAGGCTCCAGTGTTCTGTTTACTGACTTAGGTCCGCCCACTAGCCAATCATGGTCCGGCATGGGGGTTTTCACAGAGAGATAACAGTCGTCGGCCGACCGTAGAGGGCAGGAGGGTGTATGAATGGAGATGAGGTTATAGATACATGGATCAATGGAATTAGAGATGGCCCTGTATGTGAGTGTGAGGTGTTTGAAGAGGATTCTGTAGGGGAATGGGAGCCAGTGCAGATTTTTTTGAAGGGGAGAGGCAGAATTAGAGCGGCGGGAGAGGAAGATAAGCCTGGCTGCAGAGTTGAGGACAGAATGGAGAGGAGCCAGTTGGGATCGAGCAAGGCCAGTGAAAAGAACATTGCAGTAGTCGAGCCGTTAGATGATCAGTGAGTGGATGATAACCTTAGTTGCACTCTGTGAGAGAAAAGGCCTGATGCATGTCTTATGTATTTATCTAATTTGTTTTATACAGCTATCTTAATCTTCTTTTAGGAATTGCATGAAAACCTGAGGTAGTTTTAGGAAACATTTCAGCAGAAAATTCTATAAGCTTCACAAGAACCAAGTTAAAACCCTTGCTATATTTGAATGCCCCCCCCCCCCCCCCCCCCCATTCTCTTCTCTGGTCCAAACTATACATATTGAGATCTTTTAGTCTTTACATGAAAGTTTTGTGATGTAGGCCTTGTATCATCACAAAACTTTCATGTAAACATTCTATGTTTCTATGTTTACATGAAAGTTTTGTGATGTAGGCCTTGTATCATTTTAGTTGCCCTTGTTTGTACAGTCTGTAATGTATCTATAGCCTTCTGGAGATATGGCCTCCAGAACTGGACACAATTGTAAATGAGGTTGTACCAATGACCTACAGTATACAGTGGCCTTTTTACTTATTTCTTTCTGATGCTGATTGATCTCCCTATGCAACTAAGCATCTGACTTGCCCTCCTCACTGCTTGTTAAATTGTTCCCTCCCTTTAAGTCACCTGAAATATTGACTCCTACAGTAGATTCCTTTTCCTCTTCCAGAGTTTCCAATATATTGCCATTAATACAAAATTTAGACTTTTGATTTTTGAGACCCATTTTATTCTTCGCTCAAGTGTTACATCTATGGTGAGTGAGGAGTGAATATGTCTTCATTGTTTTGTATACAACCAGCCAGGCTAAAGAGAAATTTCTAAACCCTTCTGGGAGATCACCACTATTTCTTGGAGTCTCTCTGATATTCAGGGTGAGTTGGCAAGTATGGGAAAGAAGTAATAATAATAATAATAATAATAATAATAATAATAATAATAATAATGATGATAATAATAATAATAGAACTGGAATGGTGTACCTCAGGATGACTTGGTAATTCAGCAGCTAACAGTGTAGAAAAGTTTTGCCATTGGGTGAGACTATAGACAGGTCACAACTGCAGGAAATCTGTTTAATATTAAGGAAAACGAGTATATAGTAATATTTATGCAGTCTTAAACGTGGGCATGTGGATTTAGCATCGATAAAGTAAAATAATTAAGTAATGTGGCGCAAGAGTTAGTAACTTGCAAAACTTTGTAGGATTTGATCATTTACTTTATTGTTAGTTGTGGTGTCTACATATTGTTGTTTTTTTACCCTCAAAAACACAATTTTTACTGAATAGTAGGAACGTTTATTAGGACTGTTACTTTGAAATAATTGAAATGAAACCACAATCAATTCTAAAAAAAAAAAAAAAATAGAAAAAAATGTCGCCACAGCGAACGGAAATTCATTTAACATCGACAAATTTATAACGTGCAATTCAAAAAACTGCATATATGTGATTGAGTGCAAATGCGGACTGCAGTATGTGGGTAAAACCACACGTACCCTAAGAGAACGATGGGCGGAACACGCCAGAAACATCAAAAAGGGGATGGAGAATCATCTATTATCGGAACATTTCAAGAATATCCATAACTGCTCTAGCAAAGATATTAAACAAGTAGTGGGCCTTAAAAAAGTAACAGGAAATTGGCGTCAAAAGGGGTGTGAGACTATTCTCGCACAGACAGAAATGAAATACATTTACAATATGAGTACCCTCACTCCAAAGGGACTCAACGGAGAATTTGAGATAAAATGGTTTCTTTAAATATGTCACCTTCCCCATCTATTCTATAGGACCTTCGCCATTATCACCAAATCCCTCCAGTCGTTTGGAAATTACGTCACATGACATCTGCCATTTAAGGATTGGTTGATTATTACATTTTTACCTCTAACGTTCATATACTTATGTATATTTTATACCATTACCCAATACTAAGTTATATGTATTATATTGTGCTGTTTTTAATTGTCCCAGTTCCATGTTTGTGTAAAATCTCCTATTACATTTAAATGGGTGTAATAAGATGGCTGTGCGTTCCATTCCACACCATCTAACGGCATTTGCGTTCCACCGCTCAATAAGAACATCCAGGCAGCCCTCCGGAAGTAGGATCACATATAATCATCATGAGTTCCATGGGACACAGGCTATAGAATGCGAGGTGACGTTTATTCACCTTCGCATTAAAGATGGCCGTGCGATCCATCTGTAAACGGCCGTGCGTTCCATATACAAAGCCCAGGACGTCCACGCACCTCCGCATCAAAGATGGCGGTGCGTTCCACCGGAAAATGCCCGTGCGTTCCACGATCGAAAACTACACTAACGGAACCACACATCTCTTATCCGCTGTACCACAGTGGCGGTATGCATCATACAGGGATCACATTTAGGGCTGTGCACTTCCGTTTAAGTTACAGGATGTGCAGCAGATATGAAAGTCCCATATGTCCATATAAGGACATCCGGGGTTAATCTTTATTTCCCGATTTACAGCACAAACGTCCATATGTATAGATTTTTAGAAAGTTGTATCACCATATATATTGTGATTATGTTTATTATACATTGTATCATGTTTGAAATGAATTTTATACAGAATATAAGCTGATTGTTATTCAACTTGAGCCCGCCCCCCAATTAAGTCACCCTTTACCTAGGGTATATAAACCCTCAGAGTATTAGATGTGGCACCACCTTGAAAAAGACTATTCAGAGGTCGAAACGCGTTGGTGGGGTGCCACTATTTTTGAAGTTCATGTGTTACCGAGTTGCCCCATATGCCAGCAAACTGTGAGTGTGCTCCCCGGGTTTTTCCATCTGGCCGCTTATGTGTTTCTGGTTGTGTATTCCATCTGGCACCGGTTTTTATGTCTATTTTTATAATAAAAAGAAAAACTGTTTGTATTGAATGAAGTTGAAAGACTTTTTTGCAAAGAAACCTTGATGAGAGTTCCACCATCTCTTTACATGTAAGCTACAAGTAAGCACGCTATACTGTCTGGCATAAAAAGATTCAATAAAAAGAAACCTTTATATAAGGGGTCTCAACCCTTTCCATGTAAGCAGATTGTAAGCTGTTAGAATACCATATCGAGGCACGAGGTGATGCCCTAAAAAGAAACCCACTAAAGTTTTCACGCGGGTGACAGAGGAAACCAATCAACCCTTCTAGCTCCGTGGGAACCCCCATATATACATTAGACTATATGGTTGTGGACTACTACACAATTTGTGTGTTTTTTTCTGTTTTTTGCAAGTACCGTATGAAATAATACTGGAAAAGATACAGTCCAGGACTTCCGGCTGGTAAAACACAACCCTTTTTGTTTACCCATATCACCTGCAGTAGAGCGCTGTCCTCCCAAAATATTGTTTGTTATATATGCTGTTGCTTGACCAGGTTGATAACTTCTGGTAGAGGAGGCCAGCAGCACTTTTAATTGCGCACTAGAATCTCATACCCATTTATCTTGAATTCTAAAAACAAGACAGTACTACAATATATCAACAGTTTATTTACGGCATGTACTTTTATTAATTATTTCATTCATCACACACCACACAAATTCATAGTTTCTGCAATATAGAGAGCTAAAGCCACCGGCTGTTTTATATTCTGATACATAGATCTTGTTACCTCTGCCTGTAAGAGACAGTTAATTAGACCCAGTCATTACTGTCGGTATCATCTCTCCATAGAACACTGTTACTTAATGAATTTGAGACGTTATTCACAACGAACAACAACCTCTGCATCATTTTTTATTATTATTATTATTTGCTCTGCTGCAGTTTATCAACAGATTAATTAAAAACAGACTCATACAGTTCCTGAATGTTTATTTTAATTACATTGAAAGAAAATGATCTGAATTCCTTGATCATTTCTTTGTGAACGCATGTTAGAAAGTTGTTGGAACACATTAGGAATGGAAAAATGTCAGCTTAAATTGTTTACATTTATTATTAGAGAGATGGTTTTTGGGCTTAGTGTTTTTTACAATTAGAGGAGTAGTATAATTCTATTGTCATTTTCAGTTCTGGAGAAGCAAATTTGTACTGGCAGACTGGGAGGGACAAGGGAACTCTCTTTGTAGGGAGAGCTGTCCGTCCATTGGCTGTTGCAGACAGCTGAGCAGAAGCAATGTACTGGATGGCTGAAAGCACTCAGGTGATGGTATCCAACATTGTTGCGCTCTTGTCCTGATTAAGGGAACTCAGGTGTAGAGCATGCTGTTGACTTGCATCGAGAATAGCAGCCTGTTACTGAGAACACTGAGCTAGGAGAGCAGTGTGAATAACAGGGGAAGACCTGAGGACAGGTGCATGCCGCAGGTGTTTGATGCACTGATGCTGCAAACACTGACCACAGCTTTAGCTGGTACAAACACCACAGTGGTAGAATGTCTGTTTAACAGTGTGCTTGACACCAACTACATTAGTCAATGACTAAATCAAGGCCTGAGGCCGGCACATGTGATTCAAGTCAGAGTCAGACCCTCATTAAGGTTTATAAGCTACTATACTGTAAATTAATTTAATCATGAACTGATCCATGCAGGAACTTGCATGCCTTGGGAATCAGGACAATACAATAGATTCATTCAACACAGAATAATAGCCTAGTGATATTGATGTTAGCTACTAGAAATTGATTTAATCAGAAACTGATTCAAGCAGCCATCACAATACTTGGGAGTCAGGACAATAGAAGATACTTATTCAAGGCAGGATCACAGCCCAGTTAAAGCTGATAATAGCTACTACAAGCTAATCTAATACAAAACTGATCAAATCAGCAAATCACAGGTGTGAGGAGCCAAGGCAACCAATGCAATACATGAGATTCAAGGCAGAGTAGCCGCCTTTGCTAACTTTAATATTAAGATTGATAAGATAATAATATGATAAGATAATATGATACAATTATTATTATTATTATTATTATTATTATTATTATTAAAAACACAGTTTTGCCCATTTTAAGAAAAAAATTGTCCTGCAATCAAGTCTAAGTTAGGCCCCATAAGAAGTATGAGCTAGTGATGGATAGCCTTACTAGATGCAGAAGACTGGCAACAATGCCCCAGTAAAATACAACTCATAATGAAAAGTAATGCACAGTGAAAGTATCCCGTTATCTCCGACCCACCCTTATGTTGTATATGAAAAAGTACTGTATACCCACTTTTACCAAACCTACTGTAGCATTTAAGCAACAGGAATTGCCACTTTTGTGTCTGAAAGGGATACGGTCACTAGGTCTACAAGCATTAGGTCAACATCACTAGGTCGACATGACTGAAGGTCAACATGACTGAAGATCGACATGCAGGAAGGTCGACATTACTTTAGGTCCACTTGGATTAGGTCGACAGGGTCATTAGGTTGACATGGGGATGGTCATCCCAGAGGGAGCTCCGGCATACAAACACTGAAGCAAAGGTGGGGGGGGGGGCTCCTACATTCTGTGGTGGGTTTTGCTGTCCCAGCAAAACCCACCACTCAAGGGGTTAAGTGAGCCTCTGGACATTAATACCATGATAACCCACCATAGCATATACTAGGTAAACTCAGTGTATTTAAATATGCTATAACACTAAGAATAAAATAATATCCTGTTACCCCTGTATACCATACTGGGAACAAGTCCTTATCCATACCAAGTGGACATACCAAGTGTCACTGCAAGTGAGGTGGAGCAAGGATCGTCTGTTAGCCATTCCTTCCTGTAGACTCTTTGGGAAAGAAAGTCAGTTTGGGTAGTCGGAGGATCCAATTATGTACGCGGTTGAGGGGTCGGCAGATGTAATTGAGTAAGTAGGTGAAGAGCCTCATCTGGAGAGCGTGCTGAGAGAATTTTGCCATCCACCTTCACTTGCAGACTTAAAGGAAAGCCCCATCGATAAAGAATCTTATGACCGTTTTATTGATGTCCTTCACTTCCCGGGGTTTGGTCAGAGTAAGGGGAAATATATCTTGACATATGAGTAAACGTGACCCGTCAAAGGAAATACCTGGGGAGTGGCGAGCTTTGGAGTAGACCTGATCTTTTGTCTTAAAATAATGGAAGCGGAGGATCACATCTCTTAGAGCTTTGCTAAGGTGCGAGCAAGTTTTAAGAGCTCTATGAGCCCTATCCAGTATAAACATCTTATCAGGAATAGAGGGGACAAGTGAGCGAAAGAGGTGCAATAGATACTCCTCTAGGTGGTTGGCCTCGACTGATTCTGGGATATTACAGATCCTGAGATTATTCCTGCATCCTCTTGCTTGTCAGTAGGGTAAAATCTCGATTCTGCCGAATATTGTCCCGTTCAGACTTTGTTGAAAACGTATTATTTCCTACTGCTTCCTCTCCAGGGCATCCAATTGACTTGCAAGAGTAGAGATCTCAGATTGCATACCAGAGAGAGCGTTATACACTTCATCATGTATGGCCTGACAAAAGCCTTTTATCTCAGCAAGAATAGCCGCAATTTTGGCTTAAGTGGAGGGGGCCATTGCATCTTCAGATTCGGATTCTACTTCAGAAACACCTCATTGGGAAGGCGTAGAGGTGGTATTTGTAATTCAGCTGATCGAGATGGCTTAAAATAGGAGACAAGGGATCGAGAGCCTGCTTTCTTGTGCTTGGGCATGATAGAATCCTGAGCAGGTACCAACAGTGAGAATAGTAATAACGTCCTATTCAGTGGGTCATGAAACAGGTAATATACTCGGGGCTAATATGGGTGTAAGCAGATTACATTTCAAGGATGTTCATATTGTGGGTATTGCACATAAATCCACATCATCAGACTGGGTAGGTAAATAGTATAATCTTTGGCCAAGTATCGGTGAGTTGGGAGAGTAGGCAGATTATAAAATAGGTGGGCCAGGTATAAGGTCAATGTCCACCAAAGATCCAACACTCTCGTAGTAGGCCCAAGTATCTACACAAGTACTCAGGGGGGTGGGGGGTGGGGGGGGTAGAGGCTTAGATATAAAAAAAAAACATGGCCCTCAACCTACAGTGTCTAGTAGATGTCTTGTGCATAAACTGAGTTATTTTACAAAACACGTCTGATAGACAAGATGTGCCTTACAGGGATTCATGTAAATTAAAGAGCCCTTTGTATATAGCTGTATGGGGGTACCCCAGCAATGAAGCTGTAAGGTAATTATGGTCCTAGCTTGGAGGCCCCAGGAGCTCTGATGTGTATATAGTGAGGGCCAACTCCTCTGACCTGGTTGCTGGCCACAAACACTAGGGTACAGGGAGCGTAAGGCACACAGGATGAATGGGAATAAAAAAACAGATACCTGATTTCAGGGTGCATACCCGAGGTTGGGCGTTTCAGCAGGGCTGCGTTGCTCCTGGTTTTCTCTGAAGGTAAGTGCCAGGTCAGTGCCCACAGGCCCCAACACTGGCCTTTCAGTGTCCGAGATGGCCGCCGCTTGCCCACTGTGTTAAAGCTGGGACACCTGGCCCGGCATCCTCCCATCTTCAACAGGCGATATCTCAGTAGGCGCGGGGGGGGGGGAGGCGGTGCGCAGCGGTGGAGGGTTTCACAGGAGGCGCAATTGTGAAGGGGGTCACTGGCTGAGTGCCCTTTAGCCGGGATACGGTCATTTAGGCTACAGCATGTTGGTCGACAAGCATTGGGTCATAACCATTAGGTCGACATGGTGATAGGTCGTCACGGTTCTAGGTCGACATGGGTCAAGGTTGACATGGGTCTAGGTTGACATGGGTCTGGGTCAACAGGTCATTAGGTCGACACAAGCATTAGGTCGACAGTGTCTAGGTCGACAGTCAAAAGGTATACATGGGGTTTTTCACTGTTTTTTGAGCCGACATGTTTCGACAGGAGGTATTTCATGTCCTACCATCCACTAGGGTGTCATGGGAGAATAAAATAGTGTGCTGAGCGCAGCAAGGCACCGTGTGGGAAGCATTGCAAGCGAAGCAAGCCATGTGAGATGCGGCGCACATCAAACGGTGTTCATGTCAACTGTGTCGACATTCGGGTAAAAAAAAACGGAGAAAAACCCCATGTCGACATTTTGACTGTCGACGTAGACACTGTAGACATACTGTGGTTCTAGGGGGTTGGTCTTGCGCTCCACTATTGGTACTGTGCTTCGTGGTGCAGCAGATTCTGGGTTCTTTCGCCTATTGAACCCTGGGGTAAGTTTTACAATATTTTGTGAATTGCGCACACACTGGTGATGATGTGGACCTCTTGTTGATGTTTGAACAAAATGTATGGCAACACTGTTTGTAAAATAAAAAATGTATTTATTAATACTTAAAAGGTGCATACACTCTGATGGTGCGGGGTTAATGGGGATTGGTAGGTGTCCCTGTTATAGTGTTGTCACAGGGACCTTCAAAGCTGCAGATCTCACTTAAGTGTCTTCTGCAGGATGGTGTGGGGTATTACAGCTGTGCTGCAGGGTTTGATTCACTCAGCAAAGTCCCGTGGTTTGGCAATGCACGGGGTCTTATCTCTGCTGATGTGTGGAAACAGGGTGGGGGGTTAAGTGGGTAACTTGCAAGGCAAATCGGGGTGTAGATGGGCAACAGCAGTCCTTAGGTGTCAGCGGGAGTCTCTCGCAGGGAAAAGAATGTCATTGAGGTCAAGGCAAGTGTATGGTGGTACCGGGGGCTGGCGTCCCTAACCCTCCGGTGGTGCACCGTCCACTTACCCGATACCTTGGCTTGCTTCCTGCAGGGGATGGGAACCGCGTCTTCTCCTTAGGTGTTCGCCGGCGTCCTCACTTCCTCGCGCTCTCCGGCAGTGGATCCACACAGTTGTTCCGGTTACTCGCGGCACTTCCGGGTTCGGCTTTGCGGCGTCGCCCGGGGTGTCGCGGGTCCCGTTGCTGTGTGCGCTCAACTCCTCCTGGAGGAGACTTGTGTGTTGGTGAGTGGATGCAGGACTTGGTGTCCTTAGGTCCTAAGGACACCAAGTCCTGCATCCACTCACCAACACACAAGTCTCCTCCAGGAGGAGTTGAGCGCACACAGCAACGGGACCCGCGACACCCCGGGCGACGCCGCAAAGCCGAACCCGGAAGTGCCGCGAGTAACCGGAACAACTGTGTGGATCCACTGCCGGAGAGCGCGAGGAAGTGAGGACGCCGGCGAACACCTAAGGAGAAGACGCGGTTCCCATCCCCTGCAGGAAGCAAGCCAAGGTATCGGGTAAGTGGACGGTGCACCACCGGAGGGTTAGGGACGCCAGCCCCCGGTACCACCATACACTTGCCTTGACCTCAATGACATTCTTTTCCCTGCGAGAGACTCCCGCTGACACCTAAGGACTGCTGTTGCCCATCTACACCCCGATTTGCCTTGCAAGTTACCCACTTAACCCCCCACCCTGTTTCCACACATCAGCAGAGATAAGACCCCGTGCATTGCCAAACCACGGGACTTTGCTGAGTGAATCAAACCCTGCAGCACAGCTGTAATACCCCACACCATCCTGCAGAAGACACTTAAGTGAGATCTGCAGCTTTGAAGGTCCCTGTGACAACACTATAACAGGGACACCTACCAATCCCCATTAACCCCGCACCATCAGAGTGTATGCACCTTTTAAGTATTAATAAATACATTTTTTATTTTACAAACAGTGTTGCCATACATTTTGTTCAAACATCAACAAGAGGTCCACATCATCACCAGTGTGTGCGCAATTCACAAAATATTGTAAAACTGTAGACATACTGCTTGTGTCGATTTAATGACCTGTTGACCTAAACCCATGTCGACCTAGACCCATGTCGACATTGTCCTATGTTGACCTAGAGCCATGTCGACCTTTACCCATGTTGACCTAATGCTTGTCGAACAACATACTGTAGACCAAATGATCCAAACCCCTTTAGCCACCCCGGCTCCTGGAGCTTGCTCTCCACCAGAGCCACCCTCCCCACCCACCTGGCTGCTGAGGCACTCTAGCGCTGAGTGTGGAGCAGGGCTTGGAGTCAGCAAGACTGACAGTATTAGCACTGCACTGACACAGGCACACAGTATAGGTACTAGCGGTGAACATTGGTAAGGGGTTCGCAGGTAGCGCAACAGGGGAGGGGTTCACTGGCAGATGGTTCTTTATCCACCCTGGCTCCAAGAGCTTGCATTCCACCAGGGCCACCCTCCCTACACCCCTGGATAGGGCAGGCTCTGGCAAAAAATATTATGCACATTGTTACAACTTGTTATAAAAGATTGCCAAATATGTTTAGAATATTAATTCTTACAATAATTATTATGAGGTGCAGATGATTGGGATACACACTGTTAGAACAGTAATATTAAAACATCCGGTCCCTGTTGACATAGACACTATAAATACGTGTCAATCTTTTGAGTGTTGACCATGTACATGTTAACCTTAAACTTATGTCGAGCTTCTATCATTGTCGACCTACAGATGGGGCTGCTCTTAGCATTGCCGCCAGACCGCCATCAGCAAGTTTCTGGCGGATGGCGGTCCAGCAGATGGGGACAGGACATGGACGCGTGTCCCAATACAAGTAATTAAACAGACATTCTTACAATTTAAGTACCTATCCAGACTGTCTATGTGTCTAAAGCCTAGGTGCTGTTGGTGCCCTGTGTGCAGTGCAGCCATCCCATGATCTCCCCTGTGTTCATCCAGAGCCGCTGAGTCTGTGGCTGTGCAGCATGTCTCCCCTCTTATGCTGGCTGGCAGTTCTCTGATCCCTGTGGCTTCCTAGTCCACCGCCATTGCTTCTGGCTACAAGCAGGGTGTTCCCAAACAAACTCCCACCAGAGCCAAAAATGGGGGCTGCCATGTTTGGTCTAGACACCTGTCTCCCTTGAGCCAATCCTGTAATATCTGTTTCCCAGTCATATTGTCTCCCCGATTCCCAGTGGATACTGCTGCAGTGTACTTGCTTCCAGGTATTCCAGCTCCTGTGATCGTCTGCTTCTGAGATGCACAACCCTGCCTAGCTGTCAATGTTCTGCCATTGTTCTTGAATTACGGATGTTCTGCCATTGTTCCTGAATTACTCATGTTCTACCATCACTCATGAGTTATCGATGTTCAACCATTGTTCCAGCATTCATCATCTGCTACCACAGTAATATACCCCTCTGCATATTGTGCTTAGCGGCCGCTGCCACATCAAAGAACTGCATCAGTGTTTACAACAGGCATGTCCAACGTTGGCCCTCCAGATGTTGTGAAACTACACATCCCAGCATGCTTTGCCACAGTTTTGCTATTAGAGAATGCTAAAACTATTGCAAAGCATGCTGGGATGTGTAGTTTCAAAACATCTGGAGGGCCAACGTTGGACATGCCTGGTTTACAATGTTATCTTGATCATACCAGTATAAGCAGCCATTGCTTCAACTAGACCTGAGTTTGTGCCATACATTACTGTCTTATTCAAGTTGCCATTTCACAAGTCTCATTCACTGCTGTTACCACCACCTTATTGCGTGATTAATAAAAGACTTTTATCACCTGCTTCCTCCATTCTGGTCACGCTTCTGGGCTAACATTAAATACCATATTCTGAATTCATGCACAAGAGCTTACTTGGTACACTTTACCTAGGACGGCGCCCATCGCGGGCATCGCGTCCATCGCATGCACTAAAGTAACGGGTGCGACGCGACCGACGCGATGCCCGCGATTTCCCATAGGGATCAATGTTAAATTTTTCAATGGACCCGATTTTTCAGTTCAATGCCTCAATGCCCGCGATTTTGCCATAGGAAACAATGTTAAATGGGCCACAGAGCCCAAATAGGCACCCTTAGCAGTGAAATGTCCCCCACAATTGTTAACGACACCCCACGATCCACGCGAACCCGAAGCGTGGCGAGCGCAGCGAGCCCACGAGGGGCGGCGGTACGCGTCCTCCGACCTTTTCATACCCCCACTATCCACGTCGGCGTGGAGTTGAGAATAGAATAGTGTGGCGAGCGCAGCGAGCCCCGCGAGGGGACACGGATACCTGTGAAGCCCGCGTAGGGCCGCGTTTACCTGTGAAGGTATCCGCGTCCGCTCGCCACGCTTCGGGCACGGTGGCTCGCTGCGCTCGCCACGCTATTCTATTCTCAACTCCACGCCAACGTGGATAGTGGGGGTATGAAAAGGTCGGAGGACGCGTACCGCCGCCCCTCGCGGGCTCGCTGCGCTCGCCACGCTTCGGGTTCGCGTGGATCGTGGGGTGTCGTTAACAATTGTGGGGGACATTTCACTGCTAAGGGTGCCTATTTGGGCTCTGTGGCCCATTTATCATTGTTTCCTATGGCAAAATTGCGGGCATTGAGGCATTGAACTGAAAAATCGCGTCCATTGAAAAATGTAACATTGATCCCTATGGGAAATCGCGGGCATCGCGTCGGTCGCGTCACACCCGTTACTGTAGTGCATGCGATGCCCGCGATTTTTTACACCCGATGACCGCGATGGACATCGTGGGCGCCGTGCTAGGTAAAGAGTACCTCTTACTTAAACCTCCCTGGTTTATACATCAGTCAACATCAATGCCTGTGGCCTTTGTCACCCAGAATCAGACCCCAGGCGTGACACACTGGTGTGTATAAAAGCAGCCAGTCTTTTAGAATTACAAAATGTTTAAAGTGTGTTGTTGTTTTTTTTTTTTTTTTATTGCATAATTTACCCATTATCCCAGAACCGTTCAATTAAGGGATGTTTTTTAGAATATTTAAAATAAGTCACATTTTGACTTTTTTAGGCCGAATTTAGGACTGAGCTAGGACTGTTCTGTTTTCTCCTAAACTAGGAAGCACATCTCTAGGTTTTGAAGATGAATGAAGGTCCCCATATGGGGATGGTGGACTAGATTAGGAGATGGTGGACTAGATTATTAACTGGTGGACTAGATTTATAGATTATGTCCAGTTCCTTTCCCAGTTTTAAATATTGCTAGGATGTCATCAGGATCATATGATGCATAGCTTTTATGAGAGAATTGATTCCAATTTGGCTAGTCGATGAAACATAAGTCAGATATTAAGGGGGTATTAAATGTCTGTCGAGCGTCGGACCACGAATGTCTGTCTAGGCGACGGACTGCGAGTTACAAGCCTATTTATAGGCGAGGAGATGGCGCGAAGGCGAGTTTATAAAATGTTGCGAGTTATGGGCGTTCCAAACGTCGACAGGAGGAGACTTCAAAGATTGACACTTTGAATTGGCGAGATCACGGTTTGTTAAAAAAAATATTTATGTTGAGCAAAACGTAACCTTAAACAACTCGACTACACGTGGGGAAAAAAGTGAGATTGAATACCCCCCTAAGCCTTTGAGTGCCAACATCTCTTTGAGAGATGCGCAAAATATCCACAACAATGTTGCTCACATTTGTTATATAAATTCAAATAAAAATATTGTGTACAAAAAGATTGTATTTACTATATAAGGTAAACATTACTGGTCATTATGATGAATACAAATGTTTGCTTGCCAATTTTCAACAAATCACTTCTCACTCAAGGGGTTAAATAAGTTATATGACATCCCAAAATAACTTACCTAGTGACTCAAGTAACTCACCTAGTCCTGCATTCATTTTTCTAATATGTATATTGTACAAATACTAAGGTATAATAAAAAAATAAGGCTAGTTGGCCTTCAGCAAGATCATAATAGAATATGTATCCTCTATTGTAATTCTATCTGATATAGAAAATAAGTGCAGATTTTGACATATCTGTGTTTATCTCTACAAAGGGTTAAAGCTTTATGACAAGTGATTCCATGAAACTGTTCGGGTCATCAGTTATCTGCATAAAGGGTCACCCTGATGCCTGAGAAAGGGATTTTACTCTTACAAATAACATCTGTAGAGAAGTTTGGCATGTCTGCGAAGCAATAACTGTTGTGTTAAAGGTTACATACAATGCAGAATTTTTATCTATTGATTTGTTGTCTAAGTCAGAATGAAGGAAGGGCTACTGGAGGTCATTTTGTTTGAAAGGAAGAGAAAGGGAGAAAGACATTTCCTGGATGTGTACTTTGTACTACAATAAGACAATATCTACACATGTCAGAGAGCAAAGGGCAAGAACTAGAGGGCATATCTAAGTGATTGAGTGTAACAGGATGAGAAGAAATGTAAGTGGCACTTTATCAGGGTTATGCAAACAGTTTTTGAAACTACAGCTGTGAAAGATTTGTCAGGTTATGTAGACCATTGACTGTATATAAGAGCTTCAAACCATTTACTGCCAAAGACTCAAAAACCATGCATAGAGCCATAGAATTGAAACCACTTGGCCCATCCAGTCTGGCCCTTTATAACAGTGTGATTTTAAACTTCTGTTACTGTTAATGAAATAGGGGATAGTGGGCCAGATGTATCAAACTTCAAAAAGTGATACAATAGAGAGTGATAAACCACTAGCCAATCTGATGTCAGTGTTCAGTGATGTAAGAGTGATTGCATCACAGTGGCTCTATGTAAGTAAACATCAGTCACAGTGCATGAATTTTACCTATGGGCTGCCGAACTGCAGCCCCCCGGGAAAGATCCCCCACCCAGCCCATTGTCTGTGAAGCAGGCTTACCTACTTTTATAGTCTACTCTGCAGGAGAAGCCCGGAGAGGAGACGATCAGCAGCACATCAGGGGGGGGGGGGGGGGGCTGATCTCGATGTCATCAAGCCCTCCCTGAAAAGCCGTGAATAACTGTATTTAAACACAGATGCCGGGAAGATGGCACGGTCTGAGGGGTGTCCAGCAGAGTTCGGGAAGTTTGCCCACCTTTCAGGGGAGCCGGGAGGGGGACCCATCTTTTTGGTTTGTCACTAAAATAGGAAAATCAGTTTTTAGTATATGATCCTTATGAATTAGCAAGTATATTCTAGGTACATATTAAAAATATATATTAAAAATGGGTCCTCATTAAGAACTCCCAAATAATAAAAATTACACATATAATGATTCTACCACTAATTAATTCTTGAGAATAATACAAAAAGCTAAAAGGCCTACAAAAAAAAGTATATAAATATTCTAGAAGTAAACAATGGAACTCTGATGGAGTTATTTATACCCCTTTCACATTGCAGCTGTAACACGGTATATTGCCGTTTTTTTAGTGCTTTAAAACGTTTCCAGCAGCAATGTGAAAGCTACATTGTCAATTTACCGGTTACAGAAAACCGGCATTTTGACACGTGTTAAAAGGAGGATCCTACACGGTTCTGAGCCGTTTCACCTGCGGTGTGAACAGCTCAGAAACGGTATTTGCTATAAATGATAACCACACTTGATCCCCGCCCACAAGCAGGAAAAAAACATTTAAAATGACATTGTATGGCTTTCTATAAAGCAAAGTCCTACACGTTTTAAAGCCGTTTTTTTTGGCAGTTTGAACAGCTCTATTTCAATGGCTTGAAACATGTCCCTTGGGGGTTAAACGGGTTGAATGTTTGAATGGTATTAAATGATTTTTAAAACGGTTTTCACCTGCAATGTGAAAGGTCTCAAGGCTCAGACCCGTTTTAAAGTCCCATTTAAGAATACCGTGTCATTACCCATTTCTGCAATGTGAAAGCAGTATTAAAAAACTAAAAAAAAAAAAAAAACTTGATATGCTTGTTTAGCCCTATAAATAGTGAGTCCTGGTACGCAATTGGTCGACTTAGTTCTGTGGAAAACGTAACTGTACCAAGACGTGCCTACACATTTGTCTTTTTCTTTCTCATTTTAATAAAACCACAAGAAAAATCTGAGAAAAAAAGGTCTAAAGGAAATCGCTATCCGTTGAAGATCGTCATTTTCATCCATAGACGAAGGGGAGTATTCTTCCTTTTTTCATTTGATGATCCCCTTTTAGAGTGTCCATAAGGGGAGCGCCAAGTTCATAGTATATATTTTTTTTTTCATGTTGTTTGGGGATTAGGGGACATATCCCCCCACTCAGAATAGGCGAACCCCTATCATTTTAGTGCCAAGAGTGTCTTCTAAAACCTTATCTCTAGACAAACAACACACATACCTATTGGCCCACCTAAATCCCCTAGAATATGCATCACACACCCTATATAAAGGGGTCTGGCGCCATTTTGACCACTGAAAGATAGTGAGGAGAGCAGGGTGGACAGGAGAGGAGGAAAGCGACCCAGAGACAGCAGCAGTGGGAGAGGCAGCATGGTGCCACGGAGGTCAGTGCCAGGAAGAAGGCAGGAGGAGCAGCCACAACAGGAGGAGCAGAAGGAGGCTGTTGCTGCAACCAGCTACAGCAGCACACAAGATGACCTGTTTGCCACACACAGGGCCAGATTCTCTAAGTTTCAAAAGTGATAAAATGGAGAGTGATAAACAGTCAGCCAATCAGCTCCTTCCTGCCATGTTACAGACTGTGTTTGAAAAATGTCAGATAGGAGCTGATTGGATGGCTGTTAATCAGTCTCCATTTTATCACTTTTTAAGCTTAGAGAATCTGGCCCACAATGAGGAGGAGTAGGAGGAGGCAGACAGACATGTCTGAGGTAGACTGGCAGGAGGAGGAGGGGGTGCTGGCCAGGATGAGGAGGAGGGTGCAGAGGAGGAGGGTGAGAACATGGAGGGGGCCACAGGCTCTACTATAGGACACATTCCCAGTGGGCACCATGTGCGTTTTTCATATGAATAAAATTCTGCCCTGATCCCTGATCCGTGCCATAGTGCCCCTTTTTAATCGCCTTCTTGGCAAGGATAATGCAAGCACCAATATGATGCACAAGCATCAAATGTTGGAGGAGATTACTCTAGGAGATTACTCTTGGAGATTTTCATGCCCGAAAAGGAAGCCATTGTCTGCCGTGGAGAGGACAAACACAGGCTGTGCGAGAAGCTGAATAAGTGCAAAAAGATATCAACATAGGCGTGCGCATGGGGGGTGCCGGGGGTGCACAGGCACCTCCTAATGGCACCCCCCACGCGATTGCACGCAAAATGAAGCACAGTTAGCCGGCGGCGGTCAGGACAGTTACTTGCCTGCCGCCGCCCGCTGCCGATCTCCAGCCTGGAAGCGCTGGCCGGGACGTGGGCTGAGCAGCTCAGTGAGCTCCGTTCACCTTAGCCCCCGGCCCCGCCTCTATAAACGTCACACACAGACGTGGTGACGTCGCACCGCACACCCGTCCTCCTGCCCACGCTCCCGTCCTACTGCCCGCGCTCACGCCGTCCTCCTACTGCCTGAGAGAGCAAGCCCAGCAGCAGCAGCAGCAGCACACGCCCTGGGCTGGCAGCAGAGGCAGTGAATGATGATCCACCACCACCATGAATAGGAGCCAGCCAGCGTGAGTGACCTGGCTGCCTGCAGTGTTCCTCCTAGGAGGAAGCAAGCTAGGTTAGGTTTTTAGTCATACGTGAAAAATTAGCAATTAACCCCCTGAGATGTTGGCTTTGCTGGGGCAGGACAAACCTACTAGGGCAGGTTTGTCCTGCCCCAGCAAAACACACCACAGATATTAGGAAGCTTCCGCTCACCTCTCCTCCCCCCTCCCCTCCCCTCTCCCCTCCCCTCCCCCCCTCCCCCCTCACCTCCCTCCCCCCCCCCCTCCCCTCCCCCCCTCACCTCCCCTCCCCCCCTCACCTCCCCTACCTCACCTCCCCTCCTGGGTTAGTACGCCAGAGCTAGCTCAGTGATAGACACGCCCAGTGGGCGGTGATAGACACGCCCAGTGGGCGGTGATAGACACGCCCAGTGGGCGGTGATAGACACGCCCCTCCAATTGTGCACCTACTAATAAAATGGGCTGCGCACGCCTATGGATATCAATATATCACGGAAAGGCTCTTGATATGAGTGCGCTATGTCAAGCAGCAGTCTAAAATATATAGCCCAATAGAGATATAGCAGATAGAGGACGGGGTGAGACTGCGCTACAAAACATCAGGTGTGTGGCAATAAATTATCATGCTTCAATTTGATTAAATAAAAAACAATTTGAAAACAATGTAAAAGCAATTAAGATTATGGTGTGCACTTTGTTTGAATGATGAATGAGAAAGATAGTAAAACGGAGGAGAATCATGTAGCTTATAGGACCTGAGGAAGAAGAAAGTGGCTACAGCTTATCATTGACACTAGTGCCACAGGCCTCATCTAGTGAAGTGGGTGGTAGGTCTGTTTTTTTTATTATTTAATTACTGTGCAGGTCCATGCTGGCGGTGGAATTAGTTTCACCTATCTTTACAGGTGGTAAAACTGAGTTCCAACCCTTTAGTTGTCACCTTTATCCCTTCACAGTGGAATATACTGGCAATATATGAGTAAATACATATAATGAATAGGAAACAATGTGAGGTAAGATTGGGATAGGAGCGACAAAGCTTTCTCATTCTGTACTGAAAGATTTTAGGTTAAAGTTGTAGATTGCTTAAAGGTGTGCACTTAAGGGGGCTCCTGGAAACTGAAATATGTAATTGCATTATAACAACCGGTACCCCCGTATGCAGATTCTAGTATGCTTTTGTTTTGCATCCCATAGAACAACACAGGATCATTGCAGCATAAAACTGTTGCACACAGCCCCCTACCCCTGAACCTTCTAATAGGGCCATGGTTTTTTGGTTCAACAGTGTCTAGGTCGAACCATAAAGGTTAACATGTATAAGATCGACATGAAAATAGGACGACAAAAGAAAAAGGATGACATTAATATGGTTGACATGAAAAAAATCCACGTACATTTACTTTAGGTTTTTAGGGTGTAATTTTTTTTTATTTTGTGGCACACCCCAATTCTTGTACTGCATTCACTTGCATGATTTCTTCACTCATAGGGCCTTATTCTAGTTCACTCTTAGAGGCAAATTCCTTGTCAAATGGACAAAACCATGTGCACTACAGGTGGGGCAGATGTAACATGTGCAGATAGAATTAGATTTGGGTGGGGTTTTTCTTCAAAGTGAGATCTATATTCAGGGCCGGCGCCACCACTAGGCAGGTTTAGGCATTTGACTAAGGTGCCGGCCACTGGAGGGCGGCACTTTGTATGGAAGCGGCGGCCGCTGCACCCACTGTGGAGCCAGGTTAGCTGTGCGCACAGCCCCCCCCCCCCTGGAGACCGGGTCAGAGGTGACCGACTGCCTCCTAACCACTCCCCCTCCCCTACACTCGCGATGGGATGGTCACACCCCCGCCCCCTGTGGATCACGGCATACATTGCGCGCATCCCCCCTGGGAAACCAGGCGATTGGTGTCAGCACCACGGCCTGGTCCCCTTCCCGTGGACCAGGCCGGAGCGGGTGTTGAGCGGCACCCCCGCCTCTTCCCCCCTTGTGATCGGTGTCAGCAACCCCACCCACCCCCGGGGACCAAGTTGGAGATGGTGGCGAGCGGAGTTAAGCGGTGGGGTGTCTGCACCCCCCCTGGACCGGGTGAGCAGAAGGGAGAGGGGGTGCGGAGGGGTGCGGGCGTGTAAGGGGTCGTCTAGGGTGCTGATAGGCCTTGCACCGGCCCTATCTATATTGCAATGTAGAAATAAAGCAGTCAGTTAGTATCCCTGCACCAAAACAAAATAATCACCCAAATCTAATTCTATCTGCACCTGTTACATCTGCCCCCCTGCAGTGCATATGGTTTTGTCCATCTGAGAAGGAATTTGCCTCTAAGAGTGAACTAGAATAAGGCCCATAGTGCTTAGAGTAAGGTGTCAAGCTCCACTGCCACTGCACTCTTCACACTTTACCATTTCCAATTTCCAATTGTAGACCACATGGATGGTAAACTACTGTATGAAAAAGTTCCCAAAAAATATAAAAATCATGAAAAACTTGTCAACTATATGCTGTTCCGACCTATTGACCACATTGACCTGATTCATGTTGGCCAAAAGTGGTCAATGTATTGAGAGTTGAACTAATAACTGTCAACTTAATGTCCAGGTACCCTCCCCACAAGTCATAGACTATGAACTTAAAGAGGCAGTGCACACATTTTGTTTAAACATTGTGAATCCTGTCCCCACCTTAAGCAGATCTCACAAGTCCTTAACTTACACATTATCATTGCCCCATTCTTTTCTCCTACAGTGGCACTTGTACAGTGTGTGTATCTTGTGTCCCCCCCCCCCCCCCCCCATTTTTGTCTAACTACCATTCACCCTATTTGTATTTCATTCTCAATTGTTTTATGTGGACTCTACTCTCTTCCTTTAGTTTAGATCATCCTGCATGCTTCTCTCTAATTCCATATTGTCTGTGGCTGAAATGAAAAACTATCTTAATAAAATGACAGATTAAATTGTGTTAAATGTGTGGTTTGTTAGGGCATGGGTAACAATTTACAGGGACTATAATACTACAATTTATATTCCAGTCTGTTCATTTTGAAGTTCTTGACTCACTATGTACAGATGTGTCCTCACTTAAATTTACTACAAATTTTGCTAAAGATGCCTGTTGCATTCCAAACAGACCTTTCTTCAAACAGCACTGTATAGCACAACTTCCGAAGCCCAGTGTACTGCTCTTTTCATTTGTGTCTTTATTGTAACACAGTAAGGATAACAAAGTTATATTGTATACTATTTAAAAGCCCATCAAAGTGATGGATTAGTCCCTATATACTCCTACCTCCAATCTCTGTCTTTACACCTCTGTCCATATCCAGGAAGTTTGTCACATATCATTTTTGTTTCTCTTAGGGAGAAACTTCGAGTGGCCCCTAGTGATCATTCTTGGTACTTAACTTCTAAAGGTGAGGAGGATAGAGGGGTAGATTTATGAAGCAGTGATAAGGGAGGAGAAGTGATACAGTGCCTGGTAATTTATCACCCGCCAATCAGCTCCTATATAAACCCAGCCTGTAACTTAACAGTCAGAAGCTGATTGGCCAGTGATAAAGTACCAGGCACTTTAGCACTTCTCCTCCCTTATTACTGCTTCATAAATCTACCCCATAGCATATTTATATGTAGTGATGTATCTTCAAAATGTATAACATTATCTCATTTATTCCTTCTTTGTAAGCGGAATTTTGTCATGACTGGAGGAGTCTTTGGAATAGGGTCTGGGTCTGTGATGTTTCAGAGATCATGTACTGTAGATTAACATATTATGGGGGTGATTCAGGTTGGTTTGCAAAAGCAAATTCATTCTTTAATGGACAAAACCATGTGTACTGCAGGTGTGGTAGATGTAACGTGCAGAGAGAGTTACATTTGGGTGAGTTATTTTTTTTCTGCGCAGAGTAAATACTGGCCTAATTTATTATTGCACTGCAATTTAGATTTCAGTTTTAACATACCCCACCCAAATGTAACTCTCTCTGCACGTTACATCTGCCCCACCTGCAGTGCACATGGTTTTGTCCATTTAAGAAGTTTGCTTTTGCAAACCAACCTGAATCAAGCCCTATGAAAAACAATGACATAATAATAGTATCAATATAAAAACTTAATATAAAACCTCATGACCTTTCCATAAACTGTCATCTACTGTATTGCCAAGAAGGTATGGGAAGAAAAACTATAAATATGAAAAGTAATTAAGTAAATACAAATAATTACTTTAAGCATTCTAATATGCTGTGATATTTTGCTGAAATCTCAGGGTCATTTCAGGTCACCATTCTGGTATTTAAAATAAATATACTTAATAAACATCAAGAGCTACATATTGGATAATATCTCATGATTCATAACATAGTCTGTGTGTGTTCATCTATCTAACTTGAAAGTTTGTGAACCCTTCAGAATTTTCTATATTTCCACAGAATTTTGCTGTAAAAAATTAACTCATACAAAAAAAAGTGCTTCGTTTTTATTGAGAAAATATCACATAACTGTGAGTGGCAAAAATATGTGAAGTATCTGCTCTCAGTATCTGGTATGACCCCCTGCAGCAATATCTACTGTACATCCAAAAGGTTCAAGGAATTGATGATTCATTAGACCAGGCATTCCCAACCACGGTCCTCAAGGCACACCAACAGTGCAGGTTTTAGTGATATCCAGGCTTCAGCACAGATGGTTTAATCAGAATCACTCAGGTACTAATTAAGTCACCTGTGCTGAAGCCTGGATTAGACTATAGAAACAAGCAAATAGATGCACCATACAGACATTACAATAAATATAATAGTTATAAATAAAATATGAGGATTGGGCATAACATTTGGCAATATTTGGAGCCTACCCACCAAACTTCAAGGCAACTCATTGGTTAGGTCCCTAACATTATAGGAGTTCATCTCCAGAGCAACCCAAAACAACAGCATCCAAACCACCCCAGGGCATAACACCCAAAAAGGATAAAGGATAGTGGTGAATTATCAGTGTTAGTGAAGAAAAAAAAAAGATATCAGTAAAGCATCAGGGTGTTAAGTAACTGAAAGAAGCTGCTCACAGACACAGAGTGATATATAGGGCGAAATTTAATAGAGTGCGATTTTCAGACTTTTGTGATTTTTTTTTGCAAAAAACGTCCGAATTCACACATTTTACGAAAGTTGCACATTTAATAGAATTGCGCTAAAGATCTTACTTTCTGCCACGAAAATCGCACTTTTTGCTGCGAAAATCGCACCTTTTAAAATGTCGATTTTTTTTTTCTCACACTTCAATTTACATCCAGACGTTTTCCCAATATAAAGTATACAACTGGCAAATTTAATAGGGTGCGATTTTTTGGTAAAAGGAACCAAAAATACTAGATTCTAACAAGTAATTTTGACAGACCCATGCACAGATCATTGAGATCTGTGCATGATTCTGTCTTAAAAAATGTGTAAAAGTTAAAATAAAAAAAATGGCGTGGGGTCCCCCCTCCTAAGCATAACCTGCCCCAGGCTCATTGAGGCAGACCTGGTTCCTGGGGACAAAAAACATAGGGATCCAAGCCCCAGGCTCTTGGACCAGTCCTGGTTCCAAGAATACAGGGGAAAAAAACTGGGGGGCCCCCGTATTTTGGAACCAGCACTGGGCTCCAACAGCCCGCGATGTCATAGCCAGGGGACACTTTTTACATAAGGTCCCCCAGGTGTACCATGCACACCGTGGCTGGTCAGCACTGTATGGGGTACCTGGGGGAGTGGGGACCCCCCACCCAATAAAGGGGTCCCCACCCAGGTTTCACACATCCAGATCGGAAGACCGGGGCTGTCCCCAGTGTCCCTGGCCGGTGAGCGCCGGGCTGATACATGTAAAAGAATTTTAAAAAACATTGCTTTTTACAGGTGAACTACAAGTCCCAGCAAGCCTCCCCCACATCCTTAGACTTGGTGAACCACAAGTCCTTGCATGCGGGGCATTAATGGGCTTGTAGTTCACCTGTAAAAAAAAAGTTAAAGTTTATTATACACACATTAATTTTACACCTCTATACTTACAAATCCAGGCCCCAGAGTGGACTCTTTCCCCTGCAGCAGCTCACCCCACATTGACTGGGGGTGAGACGCTTTCTCCATAATAACAGTGGAGAATCCATGGAGACGCCTACAGCCAATTGGGGCTGGGTGCTTCTATAGCACAGTGGAGAGATAATCTCAACTAGAGATAATCTCAACTAGAGAAAACCAGTGGTTCCCAATACATCCTCAGGTACCCTCAACAATGCATGTTTTCCATGTCTCCACACAGAAACACAAGTGAAATAATAAGTTCCACCTGTGGATCTTTCAAAATATTAAGGTGTGTACACACAGTGCAATTCAGGCTAATAGTTATGGCCCCTCCGCAGTGGCAGCATTGCGGAGGGAATCACCAGCAGAAGCTGGCGATTCCCTGCAGAAGTCTATGGGCTTCTTACCGCAGCGCTGTTTGAGGGATCCGTCACGGATCCCTCCCAGCATGCCCTGCGGCCGGCGCCGTCACTCTGCCCATGCGCAGATGGACTCCCGGGTCACAGACCTGGAAGTCCAGTGCCGGCACGGCATCGCAAGGGACAGCTCTTACCGCAAGAGCTGTCCCTTGCGTTAATAATCGCATATGTTAGAGCATATGCCGTTATTGAAAATGCGGTGGCCGGCGAAGTGGGGCGATAATGGGCAGCGGATGTTACAACATCCCGCCCATTATCTGATATCAGTGGAAAAAGTGTTACAGAGGATAAGGGAAACAATTTGGAATGGTTTGTGAATAAGATGGATAGCGCTCAAGATAGCTATATTCAGAGATCAATCAAACCTCAGGTAATAATAACAAACCACATACAGCGTGATTACTGGATGGTCATATGTCTGGTACACACATGTCCCTTTTTCCTCCCCTATTAAACAAGCAGCGGAGACACAATAGAACAGGGCATAGTGCAGATCAATAATGTAAAAAGGGTTTTAATACAACAATTGCATTTACAATAAAGTGACTCATATAAAAGCATGAGACAGGCAATCCACGGGGCGATGCAGCATACAGCTGTTAAAGATAGAAGTCCTCTCAATCTGGGTTCACCGGTCCGGAATCGGATAGCCACAGTTCAAGGTCCAACTTCTGCCCTGATGCGCTGCTTTCAGGATATGCCAGTCCAAGGATAAAAGGTGGCACGCTTAACACGTTTCGGAATCTCTGTTCCTTCGTCAGAAGTGTGCCAAACAGTCTTAAGGATCGAGTATGTATACCCACAAACAAGCGTATACAGCTGATCAATCACGCCGCTAATCGGTGTTCAACTTCTGGGTTCCCCCTGAAAAGCATGGCAGTGCGTTCCTGATACCAGAAATACGTCACCGTAGAGATCAATGGTGGCCGGAAGTTCCTATAACAGAATCTCCGGTGCAGCCTCACGTACCATTACATTGCCAAGGTACGTGCTTGCGTTTAATAGGCCATGGCGGTGCGTTCCAGACCCAGAAATATGTCACCGTGAAGTTCAGTGGAGGCCGGAAATTACTCTCACAGATTCACCGGCACAATATTGCGTATCATTCTGTTGCTAGGCTACAAGCTTGCGTTCCACAAGTGCATTTCTTCAATTGATCATTATAACAGGATGTTTTTACACTTGTATGCATCAAAGGGAATATGCAAGTTGTTTACAATAAAATTTATTTCATCCACAAACTAAAAAAATAGAAAAACAGAATTAGTAACGATGCACAATAAAACTTTCTTCACAGAAAAAAACATTGATGCTTATCCCCACACCTTTTGACAAACACCATAATAGATGAAAAGGAGGGGGTGGATAAGTAAAGATTTTAGGAAAGGAAAGGTTTCAATTCGAACTTGCTGTTCAAACCTTTTGGCACTAGTGTGCCAGGATGGTATATCCAGTGCATCTCTGTTTTTGAGAGCCACTTGGCTAAGTCATTTGTACGGCTTTTTGGTATAATTTGTTCAATGGCATTAATTTCCATTATGGGTCACACGGAAATGCTCGGATACTGTATGAGTTTTTAATTGTTTCCTTACATTGTAAATGTGCTCTGCAGTGCGTGCCTTCAACTGCCTGGAAGTTTTTCCAATGTATGCGAGCCCGCAACTGCATTCTAGAACATATATTACGTTCCGAGAGTGACAGGTTAGAAACTGTTTAATAGAATATGTCTGTCCATTAACCATACATTTGTCAAATTTCCTTTCCTTTACTTTTACAGTTCTACAGGTGAGGCAGGAGCCAAAACGGTGGAATCCAATAGTTCTGATTGCCTGTCGAGGCTCGCTATCTGTAGAACTGTAGACCAAATGGTCCCTCAACGAAGGGGCTTTCCTGTATATGAATTGGGGTCTCTCTGGGAGCTCTTTTCCAATCACAGGGTCATTTCGAAGGAGATGCCAGTTATTCTTAAAAGTTCTCTCAATATCTTTATGGACCGAGCTATATTTGCTAATAAATGCCCATTTGAATTGATCCGTATTATTGGATTTTTTGGGTTTATTTTCTAATAGTGCAGGTCGTTCGATTTTATTAGCTCTTTATTTTGCCTTATTGAGGAGGTCCATAGGATATCCTTTAACACTTAATCTATCAGAGACTTCCTCCAGTTGTTCTTGATATACAGAATTATCAGTGCAGTTAGAACTGCCCGTATGGTATTGCATCCAACCAGTTTTTGTGATGTTGGCTTGTGGTCTGGATAAAACTGTTTGAATCCGTCTCCTTCCTAAATGTTTTAGTCTTGAGGATGTTATTTTCAATATATATTCTCAAGTCAAGAAAGGATATGTGGTCTTGACTGCAGTCAAACATCAATTTTATATTGCAATCATTTAGATTTAATTGATTGCAGAAGATGTCTAAATCTGCTTTTTCTCCTGACCAGACAAACAAGATGTCGTCTATAAAATGAATCCGGGCTTACACCTAGCACACCACCCTGCCACACTACTTGATCTTCCCAGTGCAATACTAGACAGCAAAAACAATTTCATTAAGTCTGATAAGGTACTTTGATCTAGAAAATAAGTGACTGCTTCCAGTCCTTTCTCCATATCAATGATGGTGTATAGCGTACCAACATCAGCGGTGCATAGCCACTGATTTGTTGACCATGTAATTGAGGATAATTTATTAAGAATATGCCCCGTGTCTCTTGTGTATGTTTTTGTTTTACATACCAAAGGCTGTAAGAAAGAATCTACAAATGCCGATAGGTTACTAGTTAGACTATTACAGCCCGAAATTATTAGGCGCCACGGGGGGGTTCAGGGGGTCCTTATGAACCTTCGGGAGTACATACATAGAGGGAATATTAGGTTCAGATATATTCAAGACCTCAAATTCTTGTTTTGAAATAATTTTATCCTTTTCATCTATTATGGTGTTTGTCAAAAGGTGTGGGGAGAATGTTTTTTTTCTATGAAGAAAGTTTTATTGTGCATCGTTACTAATTCTGTTTTTCTATTTTTTTAGTTCGTGGATGAAATAAATTTTATTGTAAACAACTTCCGTATTCCCTTTGATGCATACAAGTGTAAAAACATCCTGTTATAATGATCAATTGAATAAATGCACTTGCGGAACGCAAGCTTGTAGCCTAGCAACAGAATGATACGCAATATTGTGCCGGTGAATCTGTGAGAGTAATTTCCGGCCACCACTGAACTTCAAGGTGACATATTTCCGGGTCTGGAATGCACCGCCATGGCCTATGAAACGCAAGCACGTACCTTGGCAATGTAATGGTACGTGAGGCTGCACCAGAGATTCTGTTATAGGAACTTCCGGACACCATTGATCTCTACGGTGACGTATTTCCGGTATCAGGAACGCACCGCCATGCTTTTCAGGGGGAACCCAGAAGTTGTACGCCGATTAGCGGCGTGATTTATCAGCTGTATACGCTTGTTTGTGGGTATATATACCCGATCCTTAAGACTGTTTGGCACACTCTTCTGACGAAGGAACAGAGATTCCGAAACGCATTAAGCGTGCCACCTATTATCCTTGGACTGGCATATCCTGAAAGCAGCGCATCAGGGCAGAAGTTGGACCTTGAACTGTGGCTATCCGATTCCGGACCGGTGAACCCAAATTGAGAGGACTTCTATCTTTAACATCTGTATGCTGCATCGCCCCGTGGATTGCCTGTCTCATGCTTTTATATCAGTCACTTTATTGTAAGTGCAATTGTTGTATTAAAACCCTTTTTACATTATTGATCTGCACTATGCCCTGTTCTATTGTGTCTCCCCTGCTTGTTTAATAGGGGAGGAAAAAGGGACCTGTGTGTACCAGCCATATGACCATCCAGTAATCAAGCTGTATGTGGTTTGGTATTATTACCTGAGGTTTGATTGATCTCTGAATATAGCTATCTTGAGCGCTATCCATCTTATTCACAAACCATTCCAAATTGTTTGTACTTCTCTGGTAGTTTCTGGTGTTTCTACTGTTGTGAATTTGGGTATAGCTGCACTTGTTTTTTTTTTTTTTTTTCAAAAATGTTTTTATTGAGGTACTGTGAGTAGACAATAAAATACAACTTATACATGTGCAGGTTGTACAGCGTCATCATTTCAGTGGAACAGAACTGATGTCAAAGATATATGCATAGGTATAATTAGGTGTTTAAACTTCATATTATGGTATACCGTCCACAAGTTTGACAATGACAAATTAAGTATTGGAATAGTGAACGATATATAATATATGTAACGGTAAAGATAGGATCCGTTATTGTATCATATCAACCTGCGTCTATGGTAGAAATATAGTAAACAAGATATTGCAGTGAAACATTTCACAAAAATAAAATTACATAATAAAGAATACGTATTAATTTGTGACTCTCTCTCATCCCATAACCCCCAACCCCCACCCCGCGGCCCAGTTTTATTGCGCATCCACCTGTCAAGTATTTTCTTGTAGAGGATAAGGGAAAGGCAAAACTGTTAAATTAATTCTCATTGATTTCATTGTTGATTTCACGCCCAAGGAAATAATAGAGGCTCAGCAAAATTAAAACAAATAAATCACCAGGGCCAGATGGGATTCATCCCAGGGTACTAATGGAATTAAGGGATGAACTAGCTACCCCCCTACATTATATCTTTAGCAATTCACCATTGTCAGGTAAAGTTCCAATAGATTGGAGAATAGCAGAGGTAGTGCCAATATTAAAAAAAGGTAAAAAAGAGTATCCCGCTAATTACAGACCTGTTAGTTTAACTTCAATAGTAGGTAAACTATTTAAACGATATTTAATGGATGGTATCCAGGAATATTTAGATCATCACCGTTTACTCAGTACTAACCAGCACGGGTTCGTGAAAAATCGTTCATGCCAAACTAATCTGCTAGGATTCTATGAGGAGGTTAGGAAAAACCTTGATAATGGAAACGCTGTAGATGTGATTTTCCTAGATTTTGCTAAAGCCTTTGATACTGTACAACACAAGATGTTAATAAATTAAATGGAAGACCTGGGATTTGAGGAAAATATCTGTAGATGAGTAGGGAACTGGCTGTGTAATAGAGAACAAAGAGTGGTTGTGAACAGTGCCGAATCAGATACGACACCAGTACTAAGTGGAGTGCCTCAAGGTTCGGTTTTGGGACCCATTTTATTTAACATTTTTATTAACGATATTGGGCTGGGGTTACTCATCTTTGCGGACGATACAAAACTAAGCAAAGTTATCAAATCATCAGAAGATGTCACCACACTTCAAAAGGATCGAATCTAGATGAGTGGGCAAAAAAGTGGAAGATGAGGTTCAATGTGGATAAATGTAAGGTTATGCACCCCGGGAGACACAACCAGTGTGCTAGTTATAACCTTAGCGGGGAGGAGAAGTACTCGAAAAAGGATCTAGGAGTCAAAATAGACAGCAAACTGGGGTGTAGTGCCCAATGTAATGTAGCTACAAAAAAGACCAACAAAATTCTAGCATGCATTAAAAGGGGCATGGAAGCTTGGCACTACAGAGTATTTATGCCACTGTATAGAGCATTGGTGAGACCTCACATCGAACACGGGGTGCAGTTCTGGGCCCCGCACTATAAAAAGGACATCATAGAATTGGAAAAAATTCAAAGAAGAGCAACTAAGCTTATTAGGGGAATGGAGAATTTAAGCTACGAGGAGAGATTAAGCAATTTGGGACTATTTACATTAGAGAAGAGACGTTTAAGGGGGGACATGCTCAACATGTACAAATATATCAGGGGCCAATATAAGGAACTGTCAAACAACCTTTTTTCTACTAGAAAGGAATCTAGGATGCGGGTGCATGAGTATAGATTAGAAGAAAAAAGTTTTCGTTCAGCTAGAAGGAAACATTTCTTTACGGTCAGAGCAGTCAAACTCTGGAACTCTCTTCCTGGAGAAGTGCTGTCGGCAGACCCTATTAATATGTTCAAAATAAGGTTGGACAAATACTTATTGGTTAAAAACATCCATGGGTATAAATAAGAAATATAATCTGTCTTTAAAATATCAAGAACATACTATACAGCAGGGGATAAACTATTACAACAACCTAGGTTGAACTGGATGGACGCATGTCTTTTTTCAGCCTTACCGAATATGTGACTGTGTAACTATGTAACCCCTCATTGAGGAGACCAGAAAAACATACACTGCATTGGGTCCTAAGGACCGAGTTTGAGAACCTGTGTTCTATTCAAATGATCAGTGGGAAAGAGACTAGAGGCCAGATTCTCTACGCTTCAAAAGTGAGAAAATAGAGAGTGATAAACAGCCAGCCAATCAGCTCCTACCTGCCATGTCACAGACTGTGTTTGAAAAATGTCAGGCAGGAGCTGATTGGCTGGCTGTTTATCACTCTCTGTTTTATCACGTTTGAAGCTTAGAGAATCTGGCCCCACAATACTAAATAAGTAGATTTTTTGTCTTCAAGTAAGCTTTAAGGAGAAAATACAGTAAAGATGTTCCAGTCCAACTTGGCTACTTTACAATTTTCAGATTGTCTTACTGCAGGAAATACATTTCTAGATGGAATTCTGCATGAAACAGAAAAAAAAAAAAAAAAGTGAGGAAAAACTTTACCATATACAGTATGTGCTGTAATTGTGGTGTTGTAAAGAGTGAATATGAACCTTGAAAAATGTATATCAAATTCACAGAAACAGGGGTACTTGTTTAGTTTCACAGCGGCAGATATCGTATGCGACATTGCATGCAATTTGCATACGATTTGCATGCGATTTGATGTGCGATGCGATTTAGTACCTGTTCATAACCCCACTATCCACTACGGCATGGAGTTGATTTTATACAGTGTGGCGAGCGCAGCAAGCCACCAAGCCCGAAGCGTGGCGAGTGGACGTGGATTACTTTACATGTATTTCGTGGCAAGCGCAGTGAGCCCCGCGAGGGGATGCGGAATACATGTAAAGTAATCCGTGTCCCCTCGTGGGACTCGGTGGCTTGCTGCACTCACCACACTATATAAAATCAACTCCATGCCATAGTGGATAGTGGGGTTATGAACAGGTACTAAATCGCATCGCACATGCAAATCGTATGCAAATTGCATGCGATATCGCATGTGATATATCTGCCACCGTGAAACTAAACTTACCGAAACAGGTGAAAATAAGTGCCAGTGAACATATGCTTCAGTGTAAAATAAAAGTTGCAGAACCTGAAATAGCTGAGCAAAAGTTTTGACTTATTAAACTTAAAGATACAGAGAATAATCGTCTGCATATTCTGAATAAATTGCAATGGAAATTGTCACCAAGCTGAAAGAACAGCCGCTGAGGAAAAGTGCCATTAATGAGAATGTCTTACAGTGACTTTCAGTTCCACATAATGAGACTAATTCATATTTGCATGCAATGGCTGATGTTCACCAACAAAGCAATTATCAGCAAGACTGTACATGTGCTGCAATCACAATGCACATGTGTCAAGGTGCCTCTGCAGTATCGCTCACAGTATTTCATGGAGCAGTGACTGACAAGAAGTGACCATTTGGAGTTGTTAACGGAGAGTGACTTGATAGACGCAGGTGTATTATGTCTATTTTTGGAGCGTGTGTCTGCCATCAGATCATCTGCCATCGAATATATGGAACCTGCATTGATACTGCTGTGTCCAGATGGTGCAACTATAGGCCAACATGTAAACTCAATCTTCCTTGTTTTTGCGTATAGGCTGCAAATGTATATGCAATTGCGAATGAGTTTGCAATGGCTCTGGTGGGCATCTCTTTTTATTTGTAGGCATCTTCTTCACTTGTAAACCAAAATCTTGCATTTTGCTCAGTAGATTGGATTTTGGTGCAGTATTTGGGTGCTCAAATAATGGTCACCATACAGATCTTCATGGTTTTCATAAATATGCAATGCTTTATCCTCTTTGCGGTATGCCCAGAAGCAGGCTGTCCCAGAAAATATCTGGTGCACGCCAGTGGTGCTTCCAGCAGTGCACCACTGGCACAACACCTTCTAGTAGCAACCCATTGGCAGCCCCGTCACCCCCCGTTGATCACCTGTCTGCTCCCCCCCCCCCCCGGAACTCCGCCACGCCATCCTCTCCTCCTCGGAGCACTCCTGTTGTTCGGGCATTTGGTGCCTGAACACACGAGCGCCCAAACACAGGAACACCCGAGCGTACCCACCAACCCCCCTGAGTGGCCCCAAACTTTCCTGAGTGGCCGCTCAGGGCCGCTGCTGCTGCTATTTCTCACTGCCACAGCAGCACTAACTTCAGAAAGTAGTGTCTGCGGCTTGAGTGGTGGGTATTCGTGGGGCAGGACACACCTGCCCTGGTTTGTTGTGCCCCAGGAAAACCCACCACTCAAGGGGTTAATGTTGCCAGGATATAGTACAGAAAATAAAAAAACAATCTAGGTCCATTCCTGGCACTACTTAACTCCTCCAGCCATCTTTGTCAAGGCAACTAGTCAGACTCAGAACACAACTTCTCACAAAAAACAAAGTCCTGCCTGTTTCACATAGTCATGACCACAGGCCTCCGACTCCATTGAGTTCAAGGTCATATAGCCTTACTTGACTTGGCTGCTCAATCCATACCTACTGTAGACAGTATCCTCTGGGAAACAAATAGGTGTGGCCACATCTCTTTTTAAACATGTTTTGGCAGATCCCATTATCAATGCACAGACAAAATAGGCATCCGACCAATGCCTGTTTATAATCAGTATACATGGCTGGTGTAAGGCTTCTCTGCACCTGGGGCAAAACTTCAACGTACCCCCCCCCCCCCCCCCCCCAATCCCACACTGGCTCCAATACGTACTTTCCAGACTCTCAAGGGAAAATGTGAAGGTAGCATCTTAGAAGTTCCACAGTTGCCATCTGCATACTACAACAAGGATGTCTTGCTAACAGACATCTTTAATTTTGTTATAGAGACTTGGAGGAACCCCCTTCCTCACCCGTGCCAGGTCCTAAGGCCATGACCAGCCTATGGGCCAGGTGCACTAAGCTTCAAAAGTGATAAAATGGAGAGTGATAAACCACCAACCAATCAGCTCCTACCTGTCATTTTTTAAACACAGTCTGTGACATGGTAGTTACAAGTTGATTGGCTGGTTGTTCATCACTCTCTAATTTATCACTTTTTGAAGCTTAGTGCAACTGGTTCTAAAGCTGCCGAATGGTAGAACCAACCCTACCAGTATAAGGAAAAAAAACACTAAAAAGGAATTATTTCCCCATCCATATTTAAAAAACATATGTATAAATGTGCAATTCCTTCAGTTGTCAACATAAAATGATACATACTGTACAAGAAAAAAATGAACTTTAGATATAATGTACAGCAGGGGTAGCCAACTCCAGTCCTCGAGAGCTACCAACAGTTAACGTTTTCCATGTCTCCACACAGAATCTCTCAAGTTAAATAATTAGCTCCACCTGTGGATCTTTTAAAATGTGTCAGTTAGTAATGAGTGCACCTGTGTTTCTGTAAGGTGAGATAGAAACTGTGAACTGTTGGTAGCTCTCGAGGACTGGAGTTGGCTACCACTGATGTGCAATATCTCCCCAAGAAAATGAATTCTGAATGTTAGCAATGAATTATACTGTACTAAAGTACTGTGTGTTTGGTGTAATTTTTGTAATATGCCTGCTACTGTACATACAGTATGTTTGATGGATTTTACACAATACTGCTGTTACATTTCAGAAGACATCTAAAGTTGAACTACTTTTGAATACATTGAAAAAAAATGCTTCTTAAACAGATTAGCATAACACTGTACCATTTGTCAGGATTTGACAGAAACGAAGAGTTTGGCCATGAAAGAACAAGGGTTGAAATTGATTAAATGATTTTAGAAACTGTTTGTCGCTATCAGACTTTTACTGATGATATGTCCATACATTCTAGCCTTCCTAAGGCCACAACTACACACACACAAAAAAAGAATATAGTATTTGAGTGTGGTATTATTGTTCCTTTCTGTTTTATTTAAAGGCACTGAAGCAGTATGCACACTATTACAGTAGCTTTAACCCCTTCCTGACACAGCCAGTTTTTGCCTTCCTGACAGAGCCCTTTTTTTTCAAATCTGACATGTATCACTTAAGTGGGGATAACTTTTTTTTGCTTTTACTTATCCCAGTGATTTTGAGATTGTTTTCTCGTGACACATTGTACTTCAAATTAGTGGTAAATTTGGGTCGATACAGTCTGTGTTTTTTTTGTGAAAAATACCAAAATGTCGTAAAAAAATGGAAAATTTAGCAATTTGCAAAATGTTAAATTTTCTGCTTGTGAGACAAATAATCATACCACTCAAAATAGTTAATAACTAACATAGACCATATGTCTACTTTATGTTTCCATCATTATTTCAACTTCCTTTTAATTTTTTTGGACACTAGGAGGCTTACAATATGAATAGCAAATTCTCAAATTTTCAAGAAAATTTCAAACACTGATTTTTTTAGGGACCAGTTCAGTTCTGATGTGACTTTGAGGGACTTGTATGTGAGACACCCCCATAAATGATGCCATTTCAAAAACTGCACCCCTCACAGTATTCAAAACAGCATTTTGGAAGTTTGTTAACCCTTTAGGTGTTTCACATGAATTAAAACAAAGTGTAGGTGAAATTTCAAAATTTCATTTTTTTTGCAGATTTGCAATTTTAATACATTTTTCTAAGGAACACAGTAAATTTTACTAGAGAAATGTGACTAAAAATTGATTCCCCCAATTCTTTTGTTTTCATAAATATCCTATATGTGGCCCTAGTGTGCACGTTGACCAAACCACAGGCTTCATAATAGAAGGAGCACCTACTTGATTTTGGAGCCTCCTTTTTATGAGATTATTTTTTAGGCACCATGTACGTTTCTAGGCACCATAAGATGCTAAAAGTTAGGACCCCCCCACAAGTGACCCCATTTTGCAAACTACACCCCTCAGGGAATTCATCTAGGGGTATAGTGTACATTTCAAACCCCCAAGGGTTTCACCAATTGTGGTACAACTGGGCAGTGAAAATGAAAAATTAAATTTTTTACACAAAAATGCAGTTCTGGCTCAAAATTTTTCATTTTCACAAGGAATGAAGGAGACAAAGCACCCCAAAATCTGTGCCCCAATTTCTCCCGAGTACGGCAATGCCTCACATGTGACCAAAAAATACCATTTGGGTGCATGGCAGGACTCAGAAGGGAAGGAGTGATTTTTGGATTTTGCAGCTCAGATTCTGGTGGAATGTTGGTGGGTGCTATGTCGCATTAGCAAGACCCCCCAAGCACCAATACAGTGGAACCCCCCCACAAGTGACCCCATTTTGCAAACTACACCCCTCAGGGAATTCATCTAGGGGTATAGTGTACATTTCAAACCCCCAGGGGTTTCACCAATTTTGATACAACTGGGCAGTGAAAATGAAAAATTACATTTTTTTACTCAAAAATGCAGTTCTGGCTCAAAATTTTTCATTTTCAGAAGGTATGAAGGAGAAAAAGCACCCCAAAATCTGTGCCCCAATTTCTCCCGAGTACGGCAATGCCTCACATGTGACCAAAAAATACCATTTGGGTGCATGGCAGGACTCAGAAGGGAAGGAGTGATTTTTGGATTTTGCAGCTCAGATTCTGGTGGAATGTTGGTGGGTGCTATGTCGCATTAGCAAGACCCCCCAAGCACCAATACAGTGGAACCCCCCCCACAAGTGACCCCATTTTGCAAACTATACCCCTCAGGGAATTCATCTAGGGGTATAGTGTACATTTCAAACCCCCAGGGGTTTCACCAATTTTGATACAACTGGGCTGTGCAAATGAAAAATTACATTTTTTACACAAAAATGCAGTTCTGGCTCAAAATTTTTCATTTTCACAAGGAATGAAGGAGACAAAGCACCCCAAAATCTGTGCCCCAATTTCTCCCGAGTACGGCAATGCCTCACATGTGACCAAAAAATAACATTTGGGTGCATGGCAGGACTCAGAAGGGAAGGAGTGATTTTTGGATTTTGCAGCACAGATTCTGGTGGAATGTTGGTGGGTGCTATGTCGCATTAGCAAGACCCCCAAAGCACCAATACAGTGGAAGCCCCCCACAAGTGACCCCATTTTGCAAACTACACCCCTCAGGGAATTCATCTAGGGGTATAGTGTACATTTCAAACCCCCAGGGGTTTCACCAATTTTGATACAACTGGGCTGTGCAAATGAAAAATTACATTTGTTTACACAAAAATGCAGTTCTGGCTCAAAATTTTTCATTTACAGAAGGTATGAAGGAGAAAAAGCACCCCAAAATCTGTGCCCCAATTTCTCCCGAGTACGGCAATGCCTCACATGTGACCAAAAAATACCATTTGGGTGCATGGCAGGACTCAGAAGGGAAGGAGTGATTTTTGGATTTTGCAGCTCAGATTCTGGTGGAATGTTGGTGGGTGCTATGTCGCATTAGCAAGACCCCCCAAGCACCAATACAGTGGAACCCCCCCACAAGTGACCCCATTTTGCAAACTATACCCCTCAGGGAATTCATCTAGGGGTATAGTGTACATTTCAAACCCCCAGGGGTTTCACCAATTTTGATACAACTGGGCTGTGCAAATGAAAAATTACATTTTTTACACAAAAATGCAGTTCTGGCTCAAAATTTTTCATTTTCACAAGGAATGAAGGAGACAAAGCACCCCAAAATCTGTGCCCCAATTTCTCCCGAGTACGGCAATGCCTCACATGTGACCAAAAAATACCATTTGGGTGCATGGCAGGACTCAGAAGGGAAGGAGTGATTTTTGGATTTTGCAGCACAGATTCTGGTGGAATGTTGGTGGGTGCTATGTCGCATTAGCAAGACCCCCAAAGCACCAACACAGTGGAAGCCCCCCACAAGTGACCCCATTTTGCAAACTACACCCCTCAGGGAATTCATCTAGGGGTATAGTGTACATTTCAAACCCCCAGGGGTTTCACCAATTTTGATACAACTGGGCTGTGCAAATGAAAAATTACATTTTTTTACACAAAAATGCAGTTCTGGCTCAAAATTTTTCATTTACAGAAGGTATGAAGGAGAAAAAGCACCCCAAAATCTGTGCCCCAATTTCTCCCGAGTACGGCAATGCCTCACATGTGACCAAATAATACCATTTGGGTGCATGGCAGGACTCAGAAGGGAAGGAGTGATTTTTGGATTTTGCAGCTCAGATTGTGGTGGAATGTTGGTGGGTGCTATGTCGCATTAGCAAGACCCCCCAAGCACCAATACAGTGGAACCCCCCCACAAGTGACCCCATTTTGCAAACTACACCCCTCAGGGAATTCATCTAGGGGTATAGTGTACATTTCAAACCCCCAGGGGTTTCACCAATTTTGATACAACTGGGCAGTGAAAATGAAAAATTACATTTTTTTACACAAAAATGCAGTTCTGGCTCAAAATTTTTCATTTTCAGAAGGTATGAAGGAGAAAAAGCACCCCAAAATCTGTGCCTCAATTTCTCCCGAGTACGGCAATGCCTCATGTGTGACCAAAAAGTGGCAGGACTCAGAAGGGAAGGAGTGATTTTTGGATTTTGCAGCACAGATTCTGGTGGAATGTTGGTGGGTGCTATGTCGCATTAGCAAGACCCCCAAAGCACCAATACAGTGGAAGCCCCCCACAAGTGACCCCATTTTGCAAACTACACCCCTCAGGGAATTCATCTAGGGGTATAGTGTACATTTCAAACCCCCAGGGGTTTCACCAATTTTGATACAACTGGGCTGTGCAAATGAAAAATTACATTTTTTTACACAAAAATGCAGTTCTGGCTCAAAATTTTTCATTTACAGAAGGTATGAAGGAGAAAAAGCACCCCAAACTCTGTGCCCCAATTTCTCCCGAGTACGGCAATGCCTCACATGTGACCAAATAATACCATTTGGGTGCATGGCAGGACTCAGAAGGGAAGGAGTGATTTTTGGATTTTGCAGCTCAGATTGTGGTGGAATGTTGGTGGGTGCTATGTCGCATTAGCAAGACCCCCCAAGCACCAATACAGTGGAACCCCCCCACAAGTGACCCCATTTTGCAAACTACACCCCTCAGGGAATTCATCTAGGGGTATAGTGTACATTTCAAACCCCCAGGGGTTTCACCAATTTTGATACAACTGGGCAGTGAAAATGAAAAATTACATTTTTTTACACAAAAATGCAGTTCTGGCTCAAAATTTTTCATTTTCAGAAGGTATGAAGGAGAAAAAGCACCCCAAAATCTGTGCCTCAATTTCTCCCGAGTACGGCAATGCCTCATGTGTGACCAAAAAGTGGCAGGACTCAGAAGGGAAGGAGTGATATTTGGATTTTGCAGCACAGATTCTGGTGGAATGTTGGTGGGTGCTATGTCGCATTAGCAAGACCCCCAAAGCACCAATACAGTGGAACCCCCCACAAGTGACCCCATTTTGCAAACTACACCCCTCAGGGAATTCATCTAGGGGTATAGTGTACATTTCAAACCCCCAGGGGTTTCACCAATTTTGATACAACTGGGCAGTGAAAATGAAAAATTACATTTTTTTACACAAAAATGCAGTTCTGGCTCAAAATTTTTCATTTTCAGAAGGTATGAAGGAGAAAAAGCACCCCAAAATCTGTGCCCCAATTTCTCCCGAGTATGGCAATGCCTCATGTGTGACCAAAAAATACCAGTTGGGTGCATGGCAGGACTCAGAAGGGAAGGAGTGATTTTTGGATTTTGCAGCTCAGATTCTGGTGGAATGAATGGTGGGTGCTATGTGGCATTAGCAAGACCCCCGAAGCACGGTGAAATGATGAACCTAATAATCCATAGATGTGTGGTATATTTTAAAACACTCCTTTATACATAGGCCGGGTTTGTCGGGGCAAGTTTCACAGTGGAAAATAGTTTCCTTTCTTATTCCCTTTTTATAGCAAACTTTGCACCTTTTTTGTGTCCTGCCCTTTCTTGCAGTGGAGGGGATTTCGTTAGGAAAATGCTGCCCTGGTACAATACGGGGGCCAGTACTAGAAGTACTGGGGCCCTCTGCCTGCTGGTTCCCAAATATTAGGCCCTTTATGACTTCCTCTTGAAAGTGCATAAATGTCCCCCTCTGGCTGGTAGAACGGAATAGCACGTAAGCGTTATACAGTGCCATCTGGATGATATACACGGCCAGCTTCTTGTACCAGATTTTTGTTTTCCGCAGGGCACTGTACGGCTTCAGTACCTGATCTGAAAGATCCACTCCGCCCATGTACCTATTGTAATCTAGGATACAATTAGGTTTTGAGGTGTGGGTACTGGTACCTCGTACAGGGATGGAGGTGGTACTGTCTCCATGAATTGTTGTCAGTATAAGGACATCCCTCTTGTCCTTATATTTGACCAACAACATATTTTCGGTGCATATTCCCCTGCTTTCACCCCATCTCATTACTTGGGCAATGTGCGTTTTTGGGAGGCCTCTTTGGTTCTTACGCACAGTACCGCAAGCTGCTGTACCTCTTGAACCAAGGGCCTTAAACAGGGGGATGCTAGTGAAAAAGTTATCCACATAGAGGTGATAACCTTTATCCAGGAAGGGGTGCACTAAATCCCAGACAATTTTTCCACTAACACCTATGAGGGAGGGGGGGCATTCTGGCGGTTCAATTCTTGAATCCTTCCCTTCATATACCCTAAACCTGTGGGTGTACCCTGAGGTGCTTTCACACAGCTTATACATTTTTATGCCATACCTTGCCCTCTTACTGGGAAGGTACTGGCGGAATTTAACCCTTCCTTTAAAATGTATAAGGGACTCGTCAATACAAATAAATTTTTCAGGGATGTACATCTCTGCAAATTTGGCACTGAAATGATCAATGACCGGCCTGACTTTGAATAGCCGGTCAAAGGTGGGATCATCTCTGGGTGGGCACAGTGTATTATCGGTGTAATGTAAAAATTTAAGGATTATCTCAAAACGAGCCCAAGTCATGGCCATACGGTAAAATGGGGTGCTGTACAGAACATCTGTACTCCAATATTGCCTAATTTCTGGCTTTTTTACTATGCCCATATGTAACACCAGACCCCAAAACGTCATCATCTCTACTGCATCTACAGGGGTCCACCTAGCAAATGATGACGTGGGGTTTTGAGCAATAAACTGCTGGGCATATAAATTACTTTGGTCCACCATTAAATTTATAAAATCATCAGAGAAAAATAATTTGAAAAAGTCAATTTCTCTGAGACCTGCTGAATCAAATTGGATTCCTGGGATGGCCAAAAACTCAGGAACCTGGGGCTCAAAATTGTCTGGTGGTGGGGTCCATACGGGATCAATCATTTGGGGGGGTCTCAGCTGCTCTACGGGGGCGTCTTTGAGGGGGTCCCTCATCAGCAGAGGAGGAAGAGGAGCTTAAGGCGAATCCTTCAAATTCCCCGCTTGCATCACTGGCTGTGTCAGAGTCAAAGGCAAGCATGGCATATGCCTCCTCCGCTGAATACATTCTTCTGGATGACTGGGATGACATTTGGGATGACATTTGGGATGACATTTGGGATGCCATTTTTATTTTTGTGTTTCTGTAAGTGTAATGTTTCAACACGTGTATAGTGTAGGGGGGGTACAAACTTTATTTCAACACGGGGGGTATGTAGTGTGTAGTGTGTATGTAGTGCAGAAAAAAAAATACTTTATATAGGAATTTGATCCCAGTAAAAAAAAAAAAAATTGAAGGGGTTAAAAAAAAAAAAAAAAAGGTCCTGCGCCAAAAATTGAGCACAGATGTTGGTCAGTAACGTCCGTCACTGAACAGCGCTCAAAGGCAACAGGAATTTGATAAAAAAAAAAAAATAGATCAACCCTGTGCCGAAAAAGCTGATCAGTGATGTACGTCACTGATCAGCGCACAGTGGCCACAGGACACCCACAAAATCACAGTGTGTGTAAAAAAAAAATTAAAAAAAGACCCCACAGCACCCTAAAAAAAAAAAAAAAAGGTGATCAGTGATGCGACACTGATTACCAGTGAGGGGCAGCAGGTGCACAACCTTTGGTGATGACCCCCTCATGCCCCCTGACGCCCGGCGGTGATTGACACCTGTGTTACCGAGCGTCTGATTCGCCAGTAACACAGGAAAACGCTCTGAATGGCTGTTCACACTGAACAGCCAATCACAGCGATCGCCGACGGGGGGCGGCATCGCAGCCCCCCCTGGGCATGCAGGGACATGTCTGCTGTCAGGGACAGCAGACATCGTCCCTCTGTCACTGCGTCTCGAGACGCAGTGGCACTTTGAAGTCATGACGTATATATACGTCATGTGTCGGGAAGTACATTCCGGCCATGACGTATATATACGTCAAATGTCGGGAAGGGGTTAAAAACCAAACAGGGTTGCTGCAACTTTATTAAGGTTTTCATACTGTATAAAAAATTAGAAGTCAGCACAACCAAAATCAAAATGAAAAAATACTATATAAAGAGAAGATGTCATTCAAAAAATATTACAAAGGAGCAAGTTGTAACAGTTCCAACAGTGACATATTAGCATATTTAAAAAAAAAAGGCAAATATACTCATCAAAATGAACAAGAACAGAGGTTCATCTGTGGGTTTAGCCATATTGTGCTCTACAGCTGTTTCAATGCTCCTGCACCATCCTCAGGAGCATGAATGACTAGCAGGGAGACAGGGTATATATAACAACCTGTGTCCAGGTTGACTTCAATGTTATAGAATACAGCATCAGCGTGTATATGCGCCCTTCGCCATCCCATAAGTGATGCTGTGCAGGCAGGGCTGATGCAAGGCATCGCAGTGCCCCAGGCCGGGGGGGAGGGGGGGGTAAAGAGGCTGCCGCCAAGTTGCTCCAAGGGGGTGTGTGTGTGGGGATTTGCAACCAGCCCCATTTCTCACTCGTTCTATGGCGGTGGAGGGATGCTGGCGCCGCCGAGATCAAACCCACCGCTCCACGGCAGGGGGGGGATGCAGGTACCACTCATCTGGCTCCATGGGGAGGAGTTGCTCCCACCCCTGACCTGCTCCAAAGTGCTGCCCACCAGTGGCCAGCGCCCACAGGCAAATGCCTAAAGCTGCCTAATGGTGGCACCAGCCCTGGGTGCGGGGCACAGCCAATGGCGTCCACCGCGTCCATCACCTGAACAACAGTAGAGCACAAGACTTCCTGGTTGCCACCTACCCGGAAGTGATGCTGCGCGACCCAACCAATGCCGAATCACATGAGCACAACGTCTATTCCCGCAGCAGAGAGGCTGGGGTCTGGCCAGCAGCTTACAGAGCCACTGGTCAAGCCCCCAGAGCAGAGAAAATGGGGGGCATGGCATCACAAGAATGATGCAATTTTAGGTCACGCCCATAGGCGAATCTAGGGGGTGGTCCGGGGGTACACAGGACCACCCATTAGCCCATTTTGTAGCTGAGGGATGGGGCTTTCCAACGAGCCCAGCTCCGTGTCTCTAGCCCCCTGGGAACCGAAGATACTGCCAGGCAAAGCTGGAACATTTTCCCTATAGGGTAACATGGGACCCGCTAATTCCGACCCTCCACCCAGTTCAACGGCTGCCAGTTCCCCCTTCGGCATCACTGAAGGTTGATCTCAGTCGAACCCAAATCGCTGGGCCTTCAATCTGATACCAGGCTGGATCCATATGGGTTAATTGGTTCCAGGGATATTGAGGTTAAACCGTTTTTTTCATTTCTTAAATGTAATTTCATGACTGTTTATGTTCTTTGAGTGCAGATTTCTCTGGAACCAAACAGCCCAGTTTCATGGGACCAAAATCATTCTAAGCCAACTCAAAAGTTCTTCAATATGATACTGGTCTCATGTAAATGGGTCAGTTGGTTCCGAAGATATAGCTGGTTGGTTAAAGGGGGGTAGGGAGAGGGGAGTGGTTGTCTCTCCCCCTCACACCAGAAAATGCAGGGACTAGGCTGGTGTATAAGGGGTTAGCCTGGGAATGTCCCTGCATGATCCTGGGACCATATTCCTGGGTAAGTCCCTGCATTTTCTGTTGTGAAATTGTATTATTGCAAACAGCCGTGACCTGCAGTGCTCTGAATACAGCCGGGAAGCCCCCTGCTCTCTGCCCAGCTGTCAATTACTGTCACCCCTGCAGCTTCCGCTCCAATTCTTCTCCCCGCTTTCACCTCAGCCCGCCCCCCCTTTAATCATGTGGTGCCGGCGCACGGCGTGCTCCCCCGACGTCACGCACAACAACAGCGCGCACAATATTTCAAATGTCCCCTCGGCTAGAGGGGACACAAGGAGGGGAGTGGGAGCGTGCTCTGCGCTGCGCTCTGCTCCTCTCCCCATAGAAGCAGCTGCACCGCTCTCCATCTCTCCCTGCAGCAGCAGCGAAGACTCATATAAATGGAGGCATTGCTTAAGGGACGCTACAAGTGGCGGTATGTGGGGGCATTACGCATAATATGTGGCTTAATGTGTAAGGGGCATTATGGTGTGCAGCATCATGTGTAAGCGGCATTATGTGTGCAGCATCATGTGTAAGGGGCATTATGTGTGCAGCATCATGTGTAAGGGGCATTATGTGTGCAGCATCATGTGTAATGGGTACTATGGTGTGCGGCATCATGTGTAATGGGTACTATGGTGTGTGGCATCATGTGTAATGGGTACTATGGTGTGCGGCATCATGTGTAATGGGTACTATGGTGCCATCAAGCAAGAACCCCCTAGCAATGAGCACGTAGGTAAGCAGCACGGTACTCTTTACCTAGCACGGCACCCACGATTTTGATCGTGGGCATCACAGGTAAAAAAATTACGGGCATCGCGGGCATTGAATGCACAAAAAATCGGGTGCGACGCGACCAACGCGATGCCCGCGATTTCCCATAGGGAACAATGTTAAATGTCTTAATTGACCCAATTTTCATGTTCAATGCCTCAATTGAACCGATTTTTCCATAGGAAACAATGTTAAATTGCCCACAGAGGCCAAATAGCCACCCTGAATTGTGAAATGGCACCCACAATTGTTAACCCCACAATTGTTAACGTCACCCCACGATCAACGTCAACCCGAAGCGTGGCGAGCGCAGCGAGCCTGCGTGGGGCGGCGGTACGCGTCCTACGACCTTTTCATACCCCCACTATCCACGTCGGCGTGGAGTTGAGAATAGAATATTGTGGCGCGCACAGCGAGCCACCGAGCCCGAAGCGTGGCGAGCGCACGCGGATACCTTCACAGGTAAACGCGTCCCTTCGCGGGCTTCACAGATCGCCACGCTTCGGGCTCGGTGGCTCGCTGCGCTCGCCACACTATTCTATTCTCAACTCCACACGGACGTGGATAGTGGGGGTATGAAAAGGTCGTAGGGCGCGTACCGCCGCCCCTCGCGGGCTCGCTGCGCTCACCACGCTTCGGGTTGACGTTGATCGTGGGGTGGCGTTAACAATTGTGGGGGCCATTTCACACTTCAGGGTGCCTATTTGGCCTCTGTGGGCCATTTAACATTGTTTCCTATGGAAAAATCGGGTCAATTGAGGCATTGAACAGGAAAATCGGGTCAATTGAGACATTTAACATTGTTCCCTATGGGAAATTGCGGGCATCGCGTCGGTCGCACCCGATTTTTTAGTGCATTCAATGCCCGCGATGGCCGCGATGGGCGCCGTGATAAGTAAAGAGTACCAGCAGCACTTATATGGCAAATATGAAATGGGCATTACGGTTTGTTATATAGTATGTAATGCTCATCATGATGTGTGGCACAATGTGTAATGGGCATTATTGTGTGTGGCATTTTTTGTAATTGACATTACGGTGTTACGGAGTTTGCTAAAATGTGTAATGGGCATTACTGTGCATGGTCTAAAGTGTAATACCACACTCCTTTTTGTGTTGCCACTCCTCCTTCCCATAAGACCACGCCCCCTTTTTGCCGCGCGGCTATGCCGCGCAAAGGTCCCCCTACTAATGTCTCTACATCTGGGACCACCCATTACCATAATTCTAGATTCGCCTATGGTCACGCCCCCCTATTTTCGGACGCGCGCCTTCGTGGCTTGCATGTGTCTTAGATGCACGCATGCTCTATTATTTGGATGTTTGCAAAAAGTGACTTTATTTGGATATAAATCCACTGGACATTGGCACTATTTGTCTTAGGAGACAACAAAGCTAAGTGCTTAGGCATCAATCACCAACACCACTGGAGGCTGCTATATTAATTTGCCATCACAACTGGACACCTGTAATTTGTGTACTATTTGTGTGAGTTTGTAAGTCCCCCTACCCTAAATGTGTGTGTGTACTGGTAATAGGTATTATTATTATTATTATTATTATTATTATTATTATTTTAATTCTAAAGGTTTCGTTTTTTATACTCATATCATACTTATTTTTATATTAATATTCATACTGTAAAATAAAATATTTATACTGATTGAACAGTCATTAAACTGTAACCCTCTTGCCCCGTTACGGGTTTGAACAGAGTGTAACACTATTCCAAATTTTCATTTAGGGTATCTTGTAGTATACCCCCACTCAGCCGCGACCATATTGGGTTTAGTATACAGCACAGTTTCACATCGTCCTATGTTTCACTTTCTGGGTTGCGGTTAACCACTCGCAGTCATTTGCAAATTTGCAGATCAGTGATCAGGTCTGAATCAGGCCCACGGTCTGTAAACCATCCTGTGCAAAACTGTGCGCCCAGCACTTTGGTAATAAATATGCATGTATCAAAGGCATTATCCCTCTCTCTTGACCTGCACTGCTTTCTTGGTGGGATGTACCTACTCAGTGGCCTAAGGAAAGAGGGTCCAGGGGTGCAGCTGCTATGGGGCCCTGGCTGCTTGGAGGGCCTGCAGCTCCCCCCCCCCCCCCCCTGTATCCAGTCAACAGCAGCTACCAATGCCCGCAGATCTGCTTTTCTTCCCCCTTCCCACCCCCATTAAGAATTATGCTGTTGCCTGCTTGTAGCATAAACCCTCCTCCTCCACTGCAAGGAAGATATAGTTGGGGGTAGGGATACAAATGCTGCTATTTGAGGGTATATATGGGGTAGGGCCTAATGTCAGCAAGTGTCTGCCACAAATACAGACCTCTTCAGCTGCTGGGAACATGTATTACTCATTCCCTATCTCTTCTCCCTACCTCTATCTTAACCCCCCCCCCCTCCACCCTCTCTCTCTCTTTCTCTCCCCCTACTTTTCTCTCATCTACCTCACGTCATTTGTAATGGGGGCTCTACATGGTAAAATAGTAGCTCCACCTGGCATAATAAGTGCTCTACTTGGTGCTACGGGGGCTCTACCTAGTGTAGCATGTAACAGGGGCTCCACCTGGATAACAGGGATTCTACCTGCCATAACAGGGGCTCTGCCTGGTGTAACATGTAACAGGGGCTCTACCTGGCATAATGGCGGCTCTAAATGGTGTAACAGGGTCTCTGGTGTTATGTGTAATGGAGCTCTACCATTATGTCAGGTAGAGCTCTCCCGATAAAAGCTGCCCTTTTGCATGCATTCTGGTGTCTCTCTGCACATATGTAGAGTGATGCAACCAGCAGCGGGGCATACTGGGAGGGATCCATTTGGAAAGCATAGCTGGTGTTACTCTTTGCATCGTAGTCCCAGCATCCCAGCAGTTTGGGTTTAGTACATTCAGAAAGAAAAAAAGGATGGGGAACTGGTTACTGAGGGAGGAAGGGCAAGGTATCCAGGGAAAAGAGGTAGAACCTCTCTAAGCCTGGGCATAAAATGTCCTAAACTCTGCCCTTAATACTCTGTTAAGTCTAACTGGCTACGAAATGCTGTGTGAGGCTTCAGTAATGTCTCACTCCCTTGTGGTTTATATTTGCTTCCTCGCTCATCATTACTTTATTTTTTAATGTTTACCGATTACTTTTCAATCAAGGCATAGAAGCAGAATTACTGAATCCTCCAAACCCACATAGATCATACAATATGCTCCAGTAGTGGCACTCTGTATTAGTATATCCAGGCCCTTGTCCACTAAATAATGGTCAACCAACATATACTTTGCTGTTACATTAAATCTGATCTCAGCACTGGTATAAATTGCTCTGCCAAATAAAATGGAAAATTGACTCAGAGCCTAAAGCTTAGAAGGTTGCTGTCACAGCAAAAAATGATGTACCTAATAAAGGTGACAGGATGTTGTGCGATAGTTATATATTTTATTGCATTTCATTGTAAGCCTTGAGTTTTTAAAGGGATCAGTTGGAGACTTATTAGTGAAATCAACACCCCCCTGTTAATGTAATTATATTTTTGTGTATGAAGGCGTCCAGTAAGTGTTCAGAGCAGGAAATGCAAGCACACCCAAGTGATTGCAACAGTTGTGTTGATAAACATATTTGGGTTCATTTAGAGTTCATTTACGTCTATCCACAAAAGGAAAAGAAATAAAAAAAATTGTATTTACAGTATGTACATTTATTGAGTGGTGCGCTGATGCATCCACTTCTGTCACAATGAGGAGCAAGTACAATGCTGTCATCCAATCAGCAGAACAGGCTATACTTAAAATGATTTCTATTTAACAAGAATAACTCATTTTATAAAGATATGCTAATACACTCAATAACAATGTGGCAGCATAAAAAATATAAGAAAATATTTTAACAGAAATGATATACAGTAGTTAAGACAATGTGTATATATATATATATATATATACAGGGCCGTAACTAGGGGGGGGCTGGGGGGTCACGCGCACCGGGCGCTGGAGGTGAGGGGCGCTGTGAGGTCCGGTGTATGTGTGGACTGGACGCTGCGGGCATAGTGTAGCGGCGGCTGCAGGAAGCTCTGATGACTTCGAAAAGACTTGCTGGACGCTGATTGGCTGAATTCAGCCAATCAGCGTCCGGCAAGTCTTTTTGAAGTCATCAGCGCTTCCTGCAGCCGCGCTAGAAGGAGATGGACGGTGAGAGCCGTGCGGGGAGGGGGGGGGTCTCCGGCTGTGCGGGGAGGGGGGGGTCTCCGGCGCCAGGGACAAGGCGTCGTTTGGTCGGTCCCCCTGTCAGCTGCTAACTAAGCAGCAGGGAATAAACACTGTGCGCATGCGCACAGCGTCTATTCCCGCAGCCAGGGGGCTGGGGGCATGGCTAGAGGCTCACAGAGCCTCTGGGTCATGCCCCCATAGCGGCAAAATGGGGGCGATTATAGGCCACGCCCCCAATTAGGCCACGCCCCCGAAAAAATTTCGGCGCGCCTCCGGCGCGCAGCAGCATCGATAGGGGGGGGGCACCAAAAGACTGCCTTGCCCCGGGCGCCGAAAACCCTAGTTTCGGCCCTGATATATATATATATATATATATATATATATATATATATAAATTGAGAGAAAAAAATGTACACCACTTAAGCCAATAATAGGTGGGTGCTAGATCACATATCAAAATCAATACATAGCTCTCCACATAAATGGAAAAAGAAATCTGCACACCGAAAAAAATTTGAGTAGTTTTAAATCAAGCTTTATCCGGCAGTGAAAGTTTAAAACACATGGCAACATATTGAATAAAAAAAGCTGCAGGTTACTTATCTGTGACAGACAGTGTGCACAGCAGGCTGATTATTGAGACTTATTTGACCCTGCAATGAATCTCTGCAGATCAGGGCCAATGCTAACATCAGATGCCCTCCCTGGCTGTCAACAGAGGACATTCCACAAGGCAACCTAAGCAACCTGCCTGGGGCAGAGCAGATCCCAAGGACCCCTATAAAGATATCCTCGCCATCTAAAACATTCCTAGAGGAGCATTGCATCACGTGACATCATGACATCACATGAACCTGCCCATACTTTCAAAGTCCTTTTGATGTTCTTTGATAGCATAAAAAATTAAAGATGAGCGTTTTCGCATTCAGGGAATCCGGACACCCCCGAACACCCCCTATCCGAACGCGTTCATGAGCCTGTTCGGGTTCTCCCACCCAGACTCGGAGTGAGCTTTTCTGGCGCTCGCGACATCCCGCTGTCGAATCTTGTGAGATCCGGACACCGTCACTATATAAGGACAGCCACGCGGGCACTATGTTTACTCCAGTCTAGGAGATTGAACAGTGTACATGTGTCTGGCAGTCTCAGGGCCGGCGCCACCACTAGGCAGCCTTAGGCATTTGCCTAGGGCGCCGGCCACTGGAGGGCGGGAGTTGCAGGAAAGAACAAACTGAAGCCACTTATCGCTGTGAGGACGGAGCAGGAAAGCAACTGGCAGTGCAGGCGCTAGCCACTGCTATTGCTCGCGCCGCGCCTGTCAGCCTGAATGACAGCGCAGCACACACTTTAGCTTGAACAGCGGCCTCCCCCTCACTGTCACTGCTCCCCCCTCTCCCTCTCCACCCAGGGTCTACAGTCCCGTGAGCAGCAGCCTGTGCCGTGTGGCTGCGGTCAGTATCTTTCCCCGCAGCGCAGCTCAGCGCTGCGCTATTGGAGTTTGAGCTGAGCCAGAGAAGAGAGAGTGGCTCTGCTCTGCATGGCAGCGCGGAGGACTGGTGACATGAGACACAGCTTTACGGCAAAGGCTCAGGCTCCTGCTCGCCATGTGCCGGGTGCAGTTGCAGGCAGGGCCGGGTAGCAGTGCCAGGGGCGGTAAAGACAGTGCTTCCATCTGGGGCTGAAGGTGCACTGTGGCAGCTCACATCTTGCGGCCGGGAGGAATCCTGACTACGCGCCCGCCGGCTGCTTTGGTCCTCTGACCCCTGATCCCCTGGCAGAACAGCTTGCACCCCGTTATTGCTATTAATGAATGCTGGCTTGACCTTTTCCTGGGACCACCCACCAAAAAGCTGGATCTCCTCTCCTACCTCTCAGACGTCAGATGCCTGGAGGTGCCTGGAGGTGAGGGAAGTTTTTTGTTCCTTTAATACAGATAACAGTTATATACTAATATATTTATACATTTTATTTATTTATTTGATTGACAGACATACTGTAGACATACATGTGTACATATATATATATATATATATATATATATATATATATATAGGCTGCGGGTTATGGTGAACAGGTTTCTCCTCTGCAAGTGGTTTTGCTGCTGCAGCAGAAGTGTCAGAAGGACGTTACTCAAGGGGGGGGGGGGGGCGTTAGTATTGTGTAGCTTTGCCTAGGGCGTCAAAATGCCTTGCACCGGCCCTGGGCAGTCTTCCTTGGCACCTGCCCGCATGCTCACTCTCCCACCCCGCTGCAACCTGTGTGCTGTAGTAGTTTTAACTACTACACTGCTGATAGTGACAATCTGCTGGGTCTGACTGTGCTATTGTAGTGTAGTGTAGTGTGGTGGTACACTGTCTGTGGTGGTACACTGAGTCTGTGCTGTATATTATATATTTATCCCTGTATTCTGTGCCTGTGCCTCATATAGATTGATTTACCTGTCCTCCAGTCCCTACCGCCAACTAGTATCTTTGATCTACTAGGTGGCACATACACAGTCACTCAGTGTACTGTGCAGTACACTTCTTCTGTAGTACAGTCCTGTGACTGTCTGTGGCACTGATAGTACTAGTATAATGCCCCTTTCCCACTGCAGGCTTTACACGGTAAAATGCCGTTTTTTTAGCCTTTTTAAACGGCTAGAGCTGCAGTGGGAAAGCTCCAGGTTGCTTTACCCGGGTAACAAATACCGGTATTTGTTAACCGGGTAAAAAGCAGTGTTTTACCCGTTTAAGAGCCGTTTTTTTGGCAATGGGAAAGGGTTTTAAACGGTATTTAGAAATAATAATAAAGGTTAAGAACATGATTGGTGTATGTGATGTTTTTAATGACAGGCAAGGTTTACTAGAGAGTTTAAACATGTTGCTTTGTGGTTTACACGGGTAAGTGTGAATGGGACATTTACTGTTTTTAAACGGTAATTTACCGTTTAAAAGCTGCAGTGGGAAAGGGTCTTTGTGGCTCTTACCCGGGTAAAGACCCATTTAAAAAAAAACGGGTCTTTACCCGGGTAGGCAGTGGGAAAGCAGCATAACAGAGTCTGTGCCTGTGATATTGTGTAGTCAATTTAACCTGTGATCTGTGCCTGTGCCTCATAGTTTAATATTAAATAATCCCTTTAAATATTTTTTTTCTGTGTCTGCTGCTCTGCTGCTGTGTGACTGTAAGCTGGTACAGGGTACCAAACGTCTCACCTCACCTGTGTGCACACCGGTGCTGCAAAATTATCAATCTAATTGTTTTGGACAATAAGGGTAACTGACTTAAATTCCTTAATAATAATCCTTTTCAATTTTTCTGTGTCTGCTGCTGTGCTCCAGAAAGATAATGGAGAACCAAAATATAGAGGCTCCAATAGTACAAGAACCCCTTCCTCCAAGTGCTGAAGCTGCTGCCACTAGTCAAGAACATGAAATGCCATCAATGTCGTCTGTCAATGCTGATGCCCAATGTCTTTGTCGAAGGCTTGTGAAATCCAAAAAGGCAAAGTTGAGTACGTTTAAGAAAAAAAATGTAAATCCTTGGAGGAGAAAAGGTACGCTTGCCAATATGCCATTTAACACACGCAGGGGGAAATTTACTAATATGGAAAACCTAAAAATTCGTATTCGTATTTTACCTACGACCGATTACGAATGTGTACGAATGGTATTGTTGTAGAAAAAGTCGTGTTCCGGGCTTTAATTTACTATGTAGTCGTAATTGAAAAATTCGTATTTTTCGATGTCGTAGCCATTCGTATTTTGTTTTACAAATGTTTCGTATTTTTGTAGAATCGTAAATTGAAATACAAATGTCCTAGGGAAGTTTGTTTAAAAACCAGGATATTTTACGAATTTTCGTGAAATGAAATACAAAAAATTGTATTTAATTCCACATGCATCACTATGAAAATGAAACCAGAATCGTGATTGGTGTGTTTGTTTTACACTTGGGAGGTCTCTCACAGCCATATATAAGTCGTGGAGGCGCCAAAACTTCAGTTTAATGTATAGCACACACTGTTTGCATTACAACACAATAGCACAGGTTAGGTCTGCAGAAACACTGCAAACCACAATACTCATCACTCTTTACAAGCGTTTGCCACCATTTCTGCCCTTGTAATTCCCAACCTTACTTTTCCAGATTTTTGTTCCCAACACTTACATCAGACATAACATCTGTAAGTGTGTACAGAACTATATATATATATGCAGACAATAACATAATATCTGCTCATAACCTTCAATACGAATTAATGATTCTCCTCACCTAATTTGACACACCCTTGTTTGCACAGCTCATCAGTGCAGCAGCTGACATCATTTCTTCATTACTCTGAAAGTCCAGAAGGTTACTGCTTTTCATCCTGGTTTTAGCCATTTGCAATATTACAGTGTTGTAAACATTATACCCACTAACTGCAGTTTTTATTGATCATGTGACCTGCTAATTGAATGTGTATTAATGCTGTGCGTCACTGATCTTGTTTAGGAAATCACAGGTTCAATCACATACATGTATGTTTTACTGTGTGAGTGCTTCAGGTGGGCTTTAGCTGCTCAAGGGTTATTAGTGGACATACATTTATTCTGCTCTCAGCACACCAAAATTTCACAATCCACATTTTCAAACTCTTGTGCAGTGCAGGTGGGGCAGATGTATAAGGCACACATTTGGGATTACAATGGTCTGTGATGTATTGTTAAAATGATAACACATGTGTCCCATTGAAGCAGGTGAAAGACACTTCAAAATACACCTTGCAAAGGAAGGTGTATTTTTTTTCACGAGTTTGTTTACGAATCGTAGGTGTTTACGAATCCGATTTTACGAATTCACGAATACGAATTTTTAGTAAATGGTGAAAATACGCCTAGCCAATGCAAAAATCAGGCGTATTCTATCGATGGTGTAGACTTTTCGTAAACATGCGTAATCGTATTTAAAAATACGAATACGATCTCAATATGACATGTTTACGACAATACAAATTTCACGAATCTACGAATTTTGCACTTGATAAATGAACATTTCACGAATACGACAGAAATTCACGATTATTTCCCTACGAATACAACTTTTTTCTACTTTAAAATACGAATCCATATTAGTAAATTTCCCCCGCAGTGTCAAGGAACGGCTAAGGGCCTGGCCTATGTTCTTGACTAGTGGTCCAGCTTCACAAGATAATCACAGCCCTTCTCCTCATCCTCCTCTTCTCCCCCCCCCCCCCCCAGAAATGTAAAGAGAGTTAAGCTGTCAACAAACAGACAGCAAACAACTCAGCCTTCTAAAGACACGGTATCACAAATCCCCAAGGAGACTCCAAGGGTGTTGGTGGTTGCAAAACATGACCTTCCCATCACTGTATGGGAAGGGGTGGCTCCTTCCACCATTTGCAGCACGCCCTCTGCATATGCTGGAAGGATCACCCACAGTCCAATTCCTGATTTTGAAGTTATCAATGTTGTACACCAGGAGGAGGGAATTGATGTAGCTGGCACTGAGGAGGAAGTTGATGATGGTGATGTGGTTTTCTTAAATGAGGCACCAGGCAAGACAGTTGTTATCCGTGGGGTGCAAAAGGCCATCACCATGCTGGGGCAGAAGACCAAAAAATCCACCTCTTTGGTCTGGAATTATTTTTATCCAGATCCGAACAACAAATGTATCGCAATATGAATCTGGATTAAGCATGGGTAGGGACGTCCTTGCTTATGCATCACCTGAAGTTAGTTCACACTATTTAAATCACAAACTGTGGCTAGGACCGTAAGCAGTCCAGGGACACCTAAACCCTTGATCCAGTTGTATCCAAGCACCTGAAAACCACACCAGCAAGTCACTCCTCTTCAATTTCCTCCTCCATCCGGATTGGAGGTAGTCCTGCAGGCCATGTCACTGTCATGACTGACTCCTCTTCCGTCTGGGATTCCTCCAGAGGATCCTGCAGTGGTACGCCTTCTACTGCTGCCGCTGCTGCTGTTGCTGCTGGGAGTTGGTCATTGTCCCAGGGTGGAAGTCGTAACACCGCTATGTCTTTCACTAAGCACTTGTCCGTCCAACAGTCATTTGCCATGAGGAGGAATTACGACAGCAGTCATCTGATGGCAAAGAGGATACAGATGGGGCAGGTCCCATCCTTGCCGCCAGGCCGCCATGGCGGAGGTTCTGGCGCTCCGATATTCTGCTTGCGCCGGCGTCCGCCAAGGGGCGTGGGTGCACGCCATGCAATACAATCCGCCACCACTGGTGGCTAATGCTCCATCAAGCTAGAGTCGGAGTGGTATACTGCAATGTGCCAATGGAAACCCGCCATTCGCCGTACGGAGCGCGCTTACAGTATGAGACACTCGTGCGCGATGAGACGCTCATAGGAAATGAGACGCTCGTGCCAATGAGTCGCTCATAAACATCGGAGCGTGCAAAAGGTCTGTGTAGTGTCATGATCCTATACAATCATTTGCCTTCACGTTCACGTAGCCGATGCTGAATATTTTGAACTGTTGGTACTGTGCATAATGTGTATGCAGCTGAAGTCAATCCCCTCCTCCCTTTCCAGGGGTGGAGGGGGTCGACTTGACCTGAAGTACAGTACATTACATCACATTACAGCGCTAATTCATTAAAGGACCGTATCAGACGCTGCCGGGACTCGGGTCTCGCCACTGGGGCTGCGGATGCCACAGATTATATCAGCACTCTACAGACCATACACATCACTGTGTTGTGTAGTGTAGTGGGTAGCTGTGCGGGTCTTCATGCTGGAGACCCGCGTTCGGTTGTCAATTTATTTTATTTTTTTCTTTTATTTGAATATTTTGTAGAGTGATATTTCTTAAAACTAGACCATGAAATGTAGCAGTTTTAACAAAACTAGACAAATAAAACAGTTAATGTTTTACAGGTCTCCTCACAGAATCATACTGTAAGTGAAGTAATTAGCGCCACCTGTGGATCATTTATAATGTGTCAGTCAGTAACGAGTACACCTGTGCCCCAGCTACTGTAGGTGTTCATGAAGTGTTGGTACTGTAGAGTAAGAGGACTTGATTTGGTACAGTACAGTACCATTGCACTATTGTCTCTTCCAGGGAGTAATGTGTATGCAGCTGAAGTCAACCGCCTCCTCTCCTCCCCCCAGGGGTGGAGGGGGGTTGAACTGACCTGAAATACATTACAGGACATTACACTATAACATCTACTGCAGCACTAATCCACGAAGGGGCGGGCCGTCTCAGACGCTGGTTTCGCCAAGGGGCGGGCCGTCTCAGACGCTGCCGGGACTCGGGTTTCGCCACTGGGGCTGCGGATGCCACAGATTATATCAGCACTCTACAGACCATACACATCACTGTGTTGCGTAGTGTAGTGGGTAGCTGCGCGGGTCTTCTTGCTGGAGACCCGTGTTCGATTACGGTGTCAATTTTTTTTTTCTTTTATTCGAATATTTTGTAGAGTGATATTTCTTAAAACTAGACCATGAAATGTAACAGTTTTAACAAAACTAGACAAATAAAACAGTTAATGTTTTACAGGTCTCCTCACAGAATCATACTGTAAGTGAAGTAATTAGCTCCACCTGTGGATCATTTATAATGTGTCAGTCAGTAACGAGTACACCTGTGCCCCAGCTACTGTAGGTTTCATGAAGTGTTGGTACTGTAGAGTAAGAGGACTTGATTTGGCTACAGTACAGTACCATTGCACTATTGTCTCTTCCAGGGAGTAATGTGTATGCAGCTCAAGCGCCCATGCAAATTTAGACGCCAAGAAAGCCTTATTGGTAACCGGAATTTTTTATGTGTGTTAAAACTACAATACTATACTAGCCAAATGCCAGCACCTTTCAACAAAACCAATGAGACGTACAATACAGTACAGTAATTTAATGTAATGATTCTGTACGCAATTCAATGTAATTTTATTTATTAGTGTGTACACTATCTATAGAACAGTACAGCTTGGTGGACACAACACAATAGTAGTAAAGTACTTTACTGTAGTACCCTGCCGTAATAACAACTCAGACGCAAAAGCGTCTCATTACTGGAACGTCTGTGCAACTGGGTCGCAAGAGCATCCGTCAGAGACACTCCTTTGTGTCAAACAAATGCAGCGCCTCTCCGCCCGCGTCAGCATGATCCTCTCCTCCAAAGAGACGGGATCATGCTCGTGCCGGCGGTGTGAGAGAGGTGCTGACTAGGCTTGCCAGGGACAATAAATTATTTACTGTAGTTCCTGCGCTTCATGCACACGCTGCAGCACAAATTTTATGCATGCGCAAAGAGGTTTTCAAAAGTGACATCTGGTGGATGATCACTGGTATTGCACTCATCCGGAGACGCCACGGCGAATCGCCAAGCATTTAAAATGTATTGCGATGGCAGGCGCCGTGGCCAGCCATGGCCAGCTGGCGGAACTCTCGCCATAGGAAGCCAAGATGGGACCTGCCCCATCTGTAACTGCGGCCTTGACAGCTATGTTGGTGTTAGATGTGCCTCAGGTGTCCGCCATCAGTGGAGTGGGATTTAGACGGTTGATGGAGATATTGTGTCCCTGGTACCAAATCCCGTCTAGATTCCACTTCACTAGGCAGGCTATACCGAGGATGTACAGAGATGTCCAAAAAAGCGTCCTTGGTGCCCTGAAACATGTGGTTGTACCCACTGTCCACTTAACCGCAGAGATGTGGACAAGTTGTTCAGGGCAAACTAAGGACTATATGACTGTCACAGCCCACTGGGTAGATACATCGCCTTCCACAGCAACAGCAGCAGCATCTCCAAAACACCAGCTACTTCCAAGGCAGGCTATGCTGTGTATCACCAATTTCAGTAAGAGGCACAGTGCCGGCAACCTCTTAGAGAAACTGAGGGAATCATCTCACATTGGCTTACCCCAATTAGACTCTCCCGGAGATTTGTGGTGTCGGACAACGCCAGTAACATTGTGTGGGCATTACATATGGGCAATTTCCAGAACGTGCCATGTTTTGTCCACACTATAAATTTGGTTGTGCAGCATTTCCTAAGAAGTGACAGGAGCATGCAGGAGATGCAAAATTTCTGGACACTTTCGGCATTCTGGCACTGCCTGCCAAAGGCTGGAGCAGCAGAATAAACTCTGCAACCTGCCTTGCCATCACCTCAAACAAGAGGTGGTGATGCGCTGGAACTCCACCCTCTATATGCTGCAGAGGATGGAGGAGCAGCAAAAGTCCATCCAAACTTACTCGGTCACCTATAACATAGGAGGCTGATTTTCAGTGTTGTTCAAGATTCTCCAGCAGTTTGAACTTGCCACACTTAAAGTAAGCTCCGATATTGCCAGCTTGAGTCAGGTGATTCCCCTGGTCAGGCTGTTGCAGAAGCAGCTGGAGAAAGTGAAGGATGAGCTAAAGCGTTGTGATTCCGCAAAGCAAGTAGTTCTTGTGGATGAAGCCCTCCATACACTTTGACAGGATAAGAGGGTGGTCAGTCTGTTAAAGTCAGAGGAATACATTTGTGCCACCATGCTCGATCCTCGGTTTAAAGCTTATATTGTAGAAAAGGGGGGTTTTGGATGTGGGGTATGGCGCTACAAGCACGATGTGTGGGAATGGGGATACTTAACTTAAGTATTTCTGGTCCTTGATCTTCCCTTGATTTCTTCCCCCTTTAGATGTTCTCTCATTGATTTTTATGTTGAAGAGAAAGACAAAGATATGGAAGGGTTTAGGTTGGAACGGGGGTTGGGTTCAGTTTTCAAGATTATGGTGTTTTGTCCCAGGTTTATAATCCTTCTTACCTCACTTACATAGGAATGTAGTGAGGGTAAGCTTATCTGGGTATCTTTTTAAAGATGATCTGTGGGAGGCGTACCTCACTTACACATTAACACGCATGGAAACTTGCATTAGAGTATCTTTCTTAAAGCTGCGTACCGGTACTCACGATTTATTGTGTATGTACACGAACATCAAGGTATCTTTAATCACTCCAGGCTGGCTTCTTTTAAATTGATAAAATTTTTTATTTTTATTTTACAGTATAAAATTCTTTTAAAAAACGGAAATACGGTGGGCAGCGTGCACGGAGCAGCTGCGTTTTAGGTGAGCTCCTGGAAGAGAACCTCTGATGCGGCATTGAGCAGAGAAGCCTGCCGCACCTGGAGACCAGGGCTCAAAGGGGAGAATACCCCGGAGTCGTACAAGCCCCAAGAACTGCCATCGCTTACCCCGTTGCTGAGGCTCGGTGTAGCCGGAGGCGAGAGGGAGAAGGAAGCACTGACCGGGTGCGCAGCCTGTAAGAAGACGGCACACAGACACAGCGGCGGCGGCGGGTGAGAGACGCCAGCCGTGCACGGAGAGCCACGGAGAGCCAGCGCGGCGAGTGTGAGAGAGAGGCACTGAAGGGGTGTGCAGCCTGCGTGACGACGGAGCACAGGTGCGGCAGCGGCGGGTGAGAGACGCCAGCCGGACACGGAGAGCCAGCACGGCGACCACGCTAGCCCCACGCCAGCTAAAGCCCCCGGTTGCCTTGGCATCAAGTCCAGGGAGGAAAACTTCACTGCCGGAGAGGGGAAGAAGCGAGCATCGCATAGAACCCCAGGAACAGCTCCCAGCACCGGTGGGGGAGAGAAGCCACCGCCTGCAACATTGTTTGCATTAAGCTTCGATAACAAACCTCCAGCAGCGGTGGGGGAAAGAAACCGCGGTTTACAGCTCCCCTCACAGCCCCAGGATCGTTACCCGGTGCACTAGCGCCCGAAGAGGCAGCCAGCAGGAGAAGGGGGGCCAGTGGAAAGGTTACCCTCTGCTAAAATCAACAGAGGAGTCAAGCAGGGAAGGTGAGCACGGACTTGCTCACTGACCAGGTACCCCTTTTTTCTTTGCTCCCCGATAAACTGCTGGTAGACACACCAGCCGATGCACCATATAAACCCAGGCAGCGACCCTATTTGCTAAAAAACACTGAGACACTGACCTCTGGGCCAAGGCTGACTGCTATCCCTAATGCTGAATTTGCCTGTTTTATTAAAACTCCTTAGCTGCAGAGCCGGGGGGCATTCAATTGTCCCTGCAGGTTGTGGCGAATGGGAGAAATCCTAAGGAAAAGACACTCTCAAACGATTCATTATTAATAGGGAACCACAGAACCGGGGAGTAACGAGGAACTCCTGCAGGTTGTGACCCCTAAGACCCCTAAATAAGGGCTCTAATAGAGACAAATGGATACACATGTGACCTGAACATACCAGGGCAGCAGAAACTAGAAAGACACTGTTTATTAAAGCGCCACTGAGTCTCTAGTTGCTGGATTGCGCCCCTGTTTGCGCCCCCTCTATCATACCTTGAACGTGTTTTTTTTTGTTTTTGTTTTTGTTTTTTTTTTTTTTTTTTTTTTTGGCCCTGGGGCCAGGCGTATGTTGTGGAACTTTGACTTTTTTTTTTTTTTTTTTTTTTTCCCTCTCCAGCTTTTTTGTATTTTTCCTTTGGAGTTATTATAAGTTGTCTTTCCTACCCTCCCCTTCCTAGCTTAGTAAAACTCAATAAGAACGTAAAAGGAGGAGAAAAGGGGGAAAATGTTAGCCTTAAAGGCTGAGTAAACTTAACTCCAGGGACCGGACTTGGGCCTAAATTGAATAGAACTGAGACTGTTGACTGGGTTACAGACCAGCTGCCCGGGATCTGGTTTTAAACGGAAAAGGAACTGCTTGCTGGGACACGGGCCAGCTGCCCGAAAACAAAGGATACTTGCTAATACTTAGGGGGAGAAGAAAAAGGAAAAGACTTGAGACATTCTCTCTTGTTGTCTATCTTATCCCTGAGTCCTCCCCCTGGAGACCACAAACCTATATAACTGCCGCTATTTTAGTAACCCTTTCCTAAAAATAACTGCCACTGTGATTATTATATGTACAATTTTTTGATTTTCCCCTCTTAGGTTATAGTTTTTTGTCTTGCTTTTCCTAAATTTCCCGCCTGGTATTAAAAGAAGAAAGAGGAAAAAAAAAAAAAAAAACGTAAATTGTAAGGGCCAAGGGGGAAGGGGACTGCTTGCTGGGGCGCGGGCCAGCTGCCCAAAAACAAAGGACATTTGTTAATATTTGGAGAGGGGAAGGGGAAAGAGAAAAAAAAAAAAAAAAAAAAGAGAGAGGATCTGAGACATCGCCCCTTCTTGTCGAGTTCACCCCTGAGTCCCCCCCCTGGAGATCACAAACCTATATAATTGCTGCTATTTTAGTAACCCCTTCCTAAAAACATCTTTCACTGTGATTATTATATGTGCAATTTATGATTTTCCCCTTTTAGGTTATAGTTATCTGTCTTGCCTTCCCTAAACTTCCCGCCTGTTATAAAAAGTAAATTGTAAGGGCCAAGGGCCAAGGGGGAAGGGGAGGAGGAGGAGAAAAAAAAGAAAAAAAAAAAAAAAAAAAAAGAATCCTCACGAACCGGGGTTGGTTAAACCAAGCCCACTAGGGCATGGATAAGTACATAGCCAAAAATCAAAAAAGGCTATCCGGACCCAACACCACCCCCATAATGGTTAGAAATAAGGCAGCAGCACCCAAGGTAACAACAACTCCCCCGAGGGCGGCCTCAAAAGAAACTGAGCCAAACGAGGCACCAGGCCCATTCAATGTGGAGGCTATGGCTCAGGAGATCTCAAAAATATTGTTACCAATGATTGAAATGAAATTAGAAGAAAAGCTAGATGCCAAATTGGAGATAATAAATCAAAGGTTTGAGACAATTTTATCTAAGTTGGAGGAGCAGTCGAGTAGAGTAACGGAGGCAGAACAGAGAATTAGTGATGTAGAGGACACCTTAATCTCATTAAAAAATAAGGTGGAAACCCAGGCAAAACAAATACAGCAACATATAGAGAAAATAGATGAAATCGAAAACAGAAGCAGGAGAAATAATTTACGCCTGATAGGGATCCCAGAAAGGGTTAAGGACTCAGAACTCCAAGAGTATATAGGCCAGAAGATTGTTTTTGCCCTAAATTTATCAAGCGAGGCACTGAACCCATGTATTGAAAGAGCCCATCGATTGGGTCCAAGAAGAGTAGAAAAGGAAGGACAAAGGCCCCGACCAGTTTTGGCGAGGTTTTTGGACTTCAAAGCAAAAGAACAAATTTTAATGGCTTACCGTAAAACAAGGCAACTGACAATAGGAGGAGATTCAATCTTGTTGTTTCAAGATTACTCCACTATAGTATCTCAAAAGCGGAAAGAGTTTAATCCTATCTGTAAATTCCTAATTGACAACCAAAAAAGATTTACTTTACAATACCCAGCAAAACTTAAAGTTACAGAAGATGGGCAAACTCATACCTTCTTGGACCCACTCGAAGCAAGAGAGTTCTTTAAGATCATGTAAGAAAATAGGCATAACTGGCCAATAGGTCGGTATCCATGATGGCTTTCTAAAATGGAATTAAAAATAAAGATGTATGAATATTGGGGCTTGGAGGGTGGGGGGGGGACCCCGGAGAGGGGACAGAAATGGATTAATATACCAGTAAATCCTAGGAGTGAGACCTGGGATGGCAAAAATAAAAAATCCGGGGGAAGAAAAGATGGGAAGAAAAATAAGGATTTGAAGCAAAAATGGTATAGGAAATATAGAAGAGAGGTACAGGACACAAAGTCAAGGCAAAAACAAAGAGGGAACAAGAATTATATACACAAACATAAACAGGAAGAGAGAGCTAAAAATAAAGGCTACTGTAAGATGGAGACTAGAGGGAGAGAACTAAGGAGGGGTCTTGGATTTGTAATCCAAGATTGAAGGTAGAGTGGGGGCACTGCACCTAACGCGTTTCGCTGGGGGGCTCCCAGCTTTTTCAAAGGTGAAAAAGCTGGGAGCCCCCCAGCGAAACGCGTTAGGTGCCGTGCCCCCACTCTACCTTCAATCTTGGATTACAAATCGGGTAACCACTTTGTACCCGGGACTCCCTACTATCGGACCAGGAACCATCATTGGGACATACAAAGGAGATCCAGCAGCAACTACTGACCCACGGGGACCACAGCAAGCCCATTCGAGCAAGTGGACAACATCCCAGATATGTGAGTGTCCATTTACTGCAACTCTCCAGTTCCCACAAACATTGTCCGAGGAGTTAGACAACCCATCCATACCCAGGTAGAAAAAGTGGGGACACTCTTTTTCAGAGAAAGAAGGGCCCACCACACAAGTGGAGCCACCAAGTGCCGCATTTGCACAGATATAATATCTAATTGGCCAACAAGTGCACACTTCATGTTAATTTTAATTTTAATTTATTTTGTTTATTAATTGTGTATTATTCTATGTATATTAATTCATAAAATTAAATTTTTTTAAATTTATCAATTGATTGTTTACTCAGTTCCTCAAACAGCGCAGTTTTCACCCCATTTTTTACCCTGTACAAACTGGCTCTATTTTACCTGAGTTGTCCCCCCTCCAGTGTGTACTCTGAAAGAGTTTTTAGTACAGCGGGGAACCTGGTCAGTGATCGGCATAGACGGTTGCTTCTGCAAAATGTGGAGAAGATTATGTTTATCAAAATGAATTATCAATTCTTTAATGAAGACCAGCAATTGCCTCCAGAGGCAAAAGAGGGACCTGTGATTGTGGAGTCCAGCGGGGATGAATTGATAATCTGTGAGGATGAGCAAGTACACACTGACGAGTGGCGAGGAATCAGAGGAGAAGGATGAGGAGGACATCTTGCCTCTGTAGAGCAAGTTTGTGCAGGGAGAGTTGACTTGCTTCTTTTTTTTATGGGGCTCAAATAAACCAATCATTTCAGCCACAGTCGTGTGGCAGACCCTGTCGCTGAAATGATTGGTTTGTTAAAGTTACGCAACATAAGGGTGGGTGGGAGGGCCCAAGGACAATTCCATCTTGCACCTTTTTTTGCCATTATGTGATTTTTTGGGGCCTAGTTTTTTAAACTGCCATCCTGTCTGCCGCTGCAGTGCCACTCCTAGATGTTTGTGCCGCACAATTGTGTGTATACTTATCCAGCTACCTCGGTGCAACCTTTTGCCCTAAAAACAATATTGTGAGGTGTTCAGAATAGACTGGAAATTAATGGAAATTAATTATAATGAGGTTAATAATAGTGTAGAAGCAAAAAAATTCAGCGATTTTAGCAGTTTTTATGCTTTTTAAAAAAAAAAATCAGAACACAAAACACGAACACAAAACACGAAACACAAAAAAGGTGGTGTTTTTAAACAGATCCAAAACACTGCCCGAGATACAGACCCAAGACGCGTTTCACGAAACAAGAAAAGTGCCCGGTGCACATCCCTAAAAAAAATTTTGTAAAGTTAAGCAGCCAGTCCGATTACTCTAATTGTGACTCAGTAATAAGCCTAATTCCAAAACACCTAGAGCCTTGATCAGATTTGCACGCATGTTCACATAGCTGAGCATTTGTTAGTAGACTGTACAGTCATCAAGGTACTCTATCAATGCGGCCCGCTATCAGCAGCAAAAATATAGTGCTATGGATTGCTGGAGGGAGAAAGGTCCCAAATATATATAAAGGTCCCAGATATGTTGCCTAGGGCCCCATGAGGTCTTAATCCACCTCTGCCTGTCAATCAGCCAGCATATGGGCTGAAAAGAAAAGCTGTCACTGCCTTTCTGCACATACAGGGCTCACCTATGCACACTACAAACCGTGTGCATGCCCGTTTGTGCGCTAACCTTAAAGGCTGAGAGTTCAAAGCCCCATGAACGGGACTAAATAAGGCCCATACTTTAATTATTCTATGAAATGGCTCCAGTTTTCATTATATGAGGTAACCTGCCACTCCCAACATGCAAATCAGCATTTATTAACGTTAAACGCATGAAGAAAAAGCTTTTGCAGTAAGAGCTGTCCTTTGTGATCATAGGACTACCGAGTTTATTGCTCACTGCAGCCAAGCCCCAGAACAGTGGCAGAGCTTGTGGGTTGTGGACCTAGTTGCAAGTTTATAATTTAGGCCCCCATTTCCATCAAAACCCAAGTTCACAATATGCAACACGGCAGTTGCATATTGAAAGAGGGTGACAGTGTGAGGCAGAGGGAGGCAGTGTGTGTCAGGGAGAAAGAGTGGATGACAGGGGAAAACAGAGGTTGATGGGCACAAATACAATATCCCGCGCTGTGCGGATAACAGGGGCATGTATCTTGGTGAAGGCAGTAACACAATGGCCATTGGTCTGTTTTTGACTGGCCCAACCCACCTTCTGGCTTTCCTCAGTTTGGCACTCGATAAGACACACTCTGGCAGTGCCAATTACAACCGTTATGTATTTACAGGCAGAAGTGAATGAGAAAAATGTACAGCTGTCTTTTAAGAAGAGGCAGCAAATGACTGCGATCATCAGCGCTCATAGGTGGCAGGACTCTGCTATCAGTCTAGAACACAAGGTTATCCCTGCCTCTCTGAAGTAAGGGGCAGGTTGCTTCATCTGCTCCCTGCACTGGGCCATTCATTCATCATTGCTCAAAATGGCCTGACAGAGGGCCAGGGAATAACTCATTGCTAGTTTGGGCAGTAGTGGGTCCCTTAGTCCTCAGGGGCCCTGGTGCAATGCACCTGTTGCACCAATGGCAGTTCCCCCTCTGCCCCAGAATATATTGTATTCCTGATCTTAGTCCGTACAGTATGTGGTACGTATCCAGATCACCAAAAACTGGATTGTTGGGGTTTGTCCACATATTTTAGCTTCCTGCATCTCATTCATGCTGAATTTGCTTCAAATTTTGTCTACTACACTCAATTTTGCCTGACCTCAGTACCAAGTTGAATTCCATATAGTCCAGGTAATAAACCTGCCTGAAAAGGATGGTGCTGACACATTTCTCAGCCAGTGTCCAAGGTGAGGTTTAGGGCTGAATGCACTAACATCCGTGGCCCCACATCGCCGGCTACCGCAGAGACATTTATCGCATATGCACTAAAATATGTAATAATTATCACAAAGGACAACTCTCGCGTTAAAAGCTGTCCTTTGCGATGCAGCAGCGAAGTGCAGCGGGTCACCGATGGCTCCCCCCTCCCTCCCTTACCCCTCAAACCTGGAAGTCCATCATGCAACTTTTGCTGCGATGCCCGTGTCAAGGTAACCCAGCGGTGGGGCTTTAGTGCATCTCATAATGCGTTAAAAACCCTGTTAACTGGGTTTTCCGCGCATTTTTGCATTAGTGCATCCCCCCTCAGTCTTTTAATCCTCAACATCTATATATACAATAGTATATATAAATAATAGTATACTGCATATACTGTAATAAGAGGTTTAGAACTTAATTGAAATGGCTGTAAAGTTTCCCTATTACCTTCCTTCTGTGTAGCGAGAGATGACATCTTATGATATTCATAGTCTGGGAGTGTGGCATTACTCTGTCAAATCATACTATTGGATTAAGACCAACATGGAGTAGCAGAAGTTGTCAAGTTTCAAAAGAATGGTCCCATTTCTCTAGGACTATCCTGCTGTCCCACCCACAGGCTGCAGTGCCCTGCGCTTGGTTAGGAAGTTGGGGAGAGTGCACAATACTGATCTGTGGGTAAGCGGCAGGTGAATAGATGCAGTGCGTATTCACACGGCATCTATTGGCAGTGTAGGCAAAGCCTGGGGGCAGTTAGAAAAGTGCTAAGCATGCCACCACAGAGACGTAATGGGGTTTGCCACAAGGCTCTGCTCTCTTTATGGGCCTTTGTCACACAAAATTACCATCCCAAAAAGTTGTAAGATACTGCATACATAAAATCAGCCAAGAAAACACATCGGATTGCAGTTGTAAAAAAGAGGTGACAAATTCACACAAGATAAGCATTACATTTCTGTAAAGATTACTTAGGATAGGGTATAAAATAAAGGTCAGTGACTGTATTGAGCAAACTGCAATACCAAGATATACAAAAAGCATTTGAAGTTCACAGCTTTATTCAGCACATGTACAGAATTATATTTTATGATCTGCAGTTTTGCTATACAAAAGGGATTTATATCAATCCCATGCAGAAAGAGGCTTGCATCATGTAACATTTGACCAGTGTCGTAACTATAGCCCCGCAGCCCCTGCTGTGGCGGGGAGGCGCTGATTAACTGTGGGCGCCGGTCTGCGGGGCTATAGTTACTAGTAGCCCGGGACATATTGACTGTGGCTAGTTTCTCACTGGGCCATTTCACCAGGGGATGGCCAGGGGAGGACAGAGGTGTGGATGAGGATGCCATGGTTGAACACATCCACACAGGGATGTACAATGGTGTGGCCTGGGATGCGATGTTCGCAGGATTGATGTCGTATTGTTTTTTGAAATTATGTATGTGTCAGATTCTGCATACACAACTTTCAGTAAGTATGGACTAATCAGACTTACAGATGAGCAAACACAGGTCTTTTACACATAGGAGAGGTGCCCATAGGCATGTCACAGCTGTATAGACTGAATTGGAGGACATTCGGAGAGGAATGGGATAAAGGGCCAGATGCATTAAGCTCCAAAAAGTGATAAAATGGAGAGTGATAAACAACCAACCAATTATCTCCTGCCTGACATTTTTCAAACCCAAGATAGAAGAGGGAAAGTGGACTTTATTTGTGGGGCACTCAAGGGTGCCCCACAAAAAGAGTCCACTTTCCCTCTCCTCCTATCTTGCAATTACTATCGGACTCAGGGGAGCACCACCAACATATACAGACACTCTTCCCATATTTGGGGGACCAATACGTCTATCACAGTTGGTACCAGGCTACTCAGGCCGAAACCCACCGACAGGGTGAAAGGGTCTCACTTGACCCATTTTACACGAGGTGGGCATAACCTTGTGCGGTTCCCAAAACCCTACTTCCCTTACCTTCATTTTTCAAACCCAGCCTGTGACATAGCAGTTAGCAGCTGATTGGCTGGCTGTTTATCACTCTCCATTTTATCAATTTTTGAATCTTAGTGCATCTGGCCCAAAGAGAGATAAAGGGCCCAATTTAAGAGCTGTTTGCTAGGCTGCGTATGTTCACAGCCTAACAAACAGGTAAAGGCCGCACGCCACCCAGCCAAATGCTCTCCGGCATAGAAATCCCCTTTGATTTGATGGTCGCACACCATCGAAAGATTTTTCTCCCCTTCGGTAATAAAAGTCAGCTTAGACTGACTTTTATTACAGCCACTATCCATTAAATTTGGGGCGGGCGATGACGTCATGTTGATACATCTCTAAGTTATTAAGAGGGCTAACATTGGGGAGGGAATATTTGCTGTTCAGGTCAATATTCTTTATAGAGATGAGTAGCAGCAGTTTCAGCATGACAAATAATCAGCTCTGTCCTTTACAACCAGACAACCAGGCTGTCCATGACCATGGCTGACTGTGCCATGGATTCATTAAGAATAGAATATGCTGGATATGTTTATGTTCAGTCCAGAGTGACATTCTATTCCCTGTTTTACTCAGAGGCTAATCTCTCTACTTGTAGTATAATTATAGCCTCTCTGCACAAATATATTAATCAAAGTAGTGGCTGCCTGGTCAAATGTGACATTTGGGAAGGCAATTTGTCATGCTCTTAGAAGGTGCTCTATGGGGAGTCCTCTAGTAGTGTCAAGAAAATGAAAGCTACAGTATCCCTTCTGTGAGGATTATTTCCCTCAGTTTACTTTGAAAATGGAGCAGTCAAAAGCCATTCCTTTATCAATGTACATGTGCACAAAAAGATAATGGTGACTCACTTGGGAACATTCAAAATGAAATCTAATTGTGGCATGTCTGACATTAGCAGTTGCAATATATCCTTCTTATAACTAGGAAGGGTCATGTAAAATAAGTATAATCCAAAATAATGTTAGTAATCTAAGTAAATTATGATATGTTCTCAACATTGAATATATGTCAGGAAGCATGACCTTTTTTAAGACAACAAATGTAGTGCTCACATCAGGCATTCCCAACCACGGTCCACAAGGCACACCAACAGTGCAGGTTTTAGTGATAAAAGGTGATAAGGTTTGTGCTCAAGCCTGAATAACCTGCACTGTTTGTGTGCCTTGAGGACCGTGGTTGGTAATGCCTGGCCTACAGTATTTCAAATATGGTTGGAATTGCTATCATCAGTGACACTGAGAGGGAGTGGGTGCTAATTATCTGGTTGCAGGCTTCTGGAGGGCCTGAATGGCATCCAGGTCCACTGCCCCAGCCCCTCTTCTGGATGATACCTGTGGTTAACTCCATTTTACTTCTTGATATACAAGTCTCTCTTTCTCTCTCTCTCTTTCTCTCTTTCACGCACTCTCACACACAAACACACTCTTTATCCCCATCTCTCTTCACTCTCTCTATATGCCTTTCACTCTCCCAACCATTCTCTCCCACTGCCTAGCCCTACCTCTCTTTCATACTATCTAGCTCTACCTTGGGTATGGATCATTGGATAGACAGCAACTAGGTCAATAAGCGTTATGCATGTTGACCTAGTGGTGTCAACCTAAAGCTTGTCGACCTATTGTTTGTAGATCTTATCCCCTCTACCTCTATTGCTCTATATCCCTACTTTACCTCTCTCTCTCTCCCACACACTCACTCTCTAAACATACCACTCTACTCTTTCTCTCTTAGGGGGGATGCACTAGCATCCACCGCCCCACGTCGTCCCCCCCCCCCCCTACCGCAGCAATACTAATCATATATGCTCTTGCGATAAGAGCTGCCCTTTGTGAAGCAGCGGGTCCCCAGCAGCTCCACCCTCCTCCTACCCGGCTGCTTCTTGTTGCTGCTGTGGGGCTGCCTCCACCTCCCTGGATCTGGAAGGGGATGTACAGGGCTTGGGAGGAGGTTACTGGTCCAGGCAGCACAGCACTGTGCTGTCCAGACACAGGTTAAGGGGGGCTGGGCAGGGCGGCAAGGGTTCACGGGGGCGGTGGCAGGTTGCTATACCCCCTGCAGTGAAAACCTGGCGTGCGGGTTTCCCTGCATACCAAAGTGCTGCAAAAACCATGATAACTGGGTTTATGACAACATTTTTCCTTTAGTGCATCCCCCCTGACTATTTTGCCCTGCCTCCCTGTCTCTCGTTTTCTCTACCACTCTCTGAAGCTTTATCGCTGACACACTCTCTCTTTCTTGCTCTCTATCAATACCACCCATTGCAAAGGCCAGGAAATATCTGGCCAAAGATGGAGATCACTAGCCTCTTATCTCCCCACTAAATGGCGATGATAAGTCTCCAGTGGGAAATGCAATACCCGTTTGTACACAGGCAGAACGTGTCCCGCTCAAAGCACAGATAATCAGTATGTACAGTATATGATAACCTCTTTAGAGGTTAGTAAAAGAGGGTGCTACTACAGCATTATGCTGGTTCCTTGTAGTAGAGATGGAAACAGTCAACAAATCTGAAAACAATATGTTTAAGCCCCCTCTTACTAAACTAATTCAATATGCTATGAATTTAACTATTATACACAGCTCAAAAAAATAAAGGGAACACTTAAATAACACAATGTAACTCCAAGTCAATCACACTTCTGTGAAATCAAACTGTCCACTTAGGAAGCAAAACTGATTGACAAACAATTTTGCATGCTGTTGTGCAAATGGAATAGACAACAGGTGGAAATTATAGGCAACTAGCAAGACACCCCAATAAAGGAGTTGTTCTGCAGGTGGTGACCACAGACCACTTCTGGCTGATGTTTTGGTCACTTTTGAAAGCTGGAGGTTCTTTCACTCTAGTGGTAGCATGAGATGGAGTCTACAACCCACACAAGTGGCTCAGGTAGTGAAGCTCATCCAGGATGGCAGATCAATGTGAGCTGTGGCAAGAAGGTTTGCTGTGTCTGTCAGCGTAGTGTCTAGAGCATGGAGGCGCTACCAGGAGACAGGCCAGTACATCAGGAGACGTGGAGGAGGCCGTAGGAGGGCAACAACCCAGCAGCAGAACCGCTACCTCCTTCTTTGTGCAAGGAGGAATGGGAGGAGAACTGCGAGAGCACTGCAAAATGGCCTCCAGCAGGCCACAAATGTGCATGTGTCTACTCAAACGGTCAGAAACAGACTCCATGAGGGTGGTATGAGGACCCGATGTCCACAGGTGGGGGTTGTGCTTACAACCCAAAACCATGCAGGATGTTTGGCATTTGCCAGAGAACACCAAGATTGGCAAATTTGCCACTGGGGCCCTGTGCTCTTCACAGATGAAAGCAGGTTCACACTGAGCACATGTGACAGATGTGACAGAGTCTGAAGACACCAAGGAGAACGTTCTAGTGCCTGCAACATCATCCAGCATGACCAAACCGGTGAGTCTGTAATGGTGTGGGGTGGCATTTCTTTGGAGGGCCATACAGCCCTCCATGTGCTCTGCAGAGGTAGCCTGACTGCCATTAGGTACCGAGATGAGATCCTCAGACCCCTTGTGAGACCATATGCTGGTGTGGTTGGCCCAGGGTTCCTCCTAATGCAAGACAATGCTAGACCTCATGTGGCTGGAGTGTGTCAGCAGATGAAGGCTATTGATACTATGGACTGGCCCACCCGTTCCCCAGACCTGAATCCAATTGAGCACATCTGGGACATCATGTCTCGCTCCATCCTCCAACGCCATTGCACCACAGACTGTCCAGGAGTTGGCGGATGTATTAGTCCAGGTCTGGGAGGAGATCCCTCAGAAGACCATCTGCCACTGTCATCAGGAGCATGCTGAGGAATTGTAGGGAGGTCATACAGGCACATGGAGGTCACACACACTACTGAGCCTCATTTTGACTTGCTTTAAGGACATTGCATCAAAGTTGGATCAGCATGTAGTGTGTTTTTCCACTTTAATTTTGAGTGTGACTCCAAATCCAGACCTCCATGGGTTAATCAATTTGATTTCCATTGATAATTTTTGTGTGATTTTGTTGTCAGCACATTGAACTATGTAAAGGACAAAGTATTTAATTAGAATATTTGATTCATTCAGATCTAGGATGTGTAATGTTAGTGTTCCCTTTATTTTCTTGAGCAGTGTATACTGTACATCAAATCCAAGCAGTCATTTTATAATTTGCCACATGCTCTCTCACCATGAGGATACTAGATGATGGGGCAGATGTACTAACCAGCGTTAAATGTATTTCTGAACTTAACGCTAGTTAATTGGGGGGGATTAAGTTTACCCCAATGTATTACTAGCACACCTAATGCGCGCTAGTGACAGCTAGCCGAGTTACGCTCGGAGGGGCTGTCCCCTGCAATCCCCCCCCCCAGTGATTAGCGGCTGTGGCGATGTATTAACAGCTGCCCAGGCTTTAATTCGCCCTGGTCGCTTTTCCAGCTCAGGGCTAGCGTTGTCCTATCCCCCACTGCAGGGACAACGCTAACCCTGCTGCTGGCTTGGGCTGTGCTGGAGATCTTGTGGTTTTAGCGAGATCTCGCGCATGTTCAGAATGTTGTCCGGGGGAGCCGCGAGTGCGCATGTGCGGGGGAGCCGACAAGGAGAGCCGTTCATGCTGGGCATAACGGCTCTCCTTATAAGCTTCGGGGGGGGGATGAATACATCTGCCTATAACGTTTGCCCGCTTCTCCACATTATGCTAGAGAAGCGGGACTCGTTATTCAAAAACGTTATAGGCAGATTGATACATCTGCCCCACTGTGTGAAAAGTCTCTAATTATCAAATACAACTGAATAAAATGTCTTCCTAGCAGACAATCAATAGAATTTAATCTAGATAAAGAAAGTATTTTGTGTCCTACAAATATGTGGACAATGTTAAAAAACATTTTTGTTCTGCCAAAAAATCGCACAAAGCCTTATTCTCACTGCTGTATGTTTTATAGGGTTAGATTTACTCTTTTATTGGAATTCGGTTTGCGTGTAAAGCATTGTGTGCCCTGGAAGAGGGGTATTCCGTGGCTCTACTGACATATTTCACTATGTGCAGGCAGACAGTTCTGATATTACTTTCAAGAAAAAACATTATATACCATATATACTGTATGCTTGTTAAATTGTCACAAGCTCTAGTAAAACATATGCTATGATATGTAATTGTAGGAAAGATAATGAATTTGCGAACCAGGACACATTTTAGTGGCACATATTTTGCTGTTTGTCACTTGGACCAGGCTTGCCAGATTGAGTAGGACTTCCAGGTTGTAAATTCTGATTGGTTACAATGGGCAACATCCCATTTTCAATAGAACTCCCATCTTAGTAAATAAACTACAGAGTGTGTATATAAAGATAATAAATATAAGTTTTACATAAACTATGAAAGAGAATCATAGAATGGTATACAGTATCTTTCAACATTTAGGCTCACAATTAGGACACCCAAGTGGTAAAGCCCAAAAGGGGGCATGGTCTTGTCAAAAGCAAGCCAAGTACCATTTTCATCACTATGGGGGCATTCCCAGTGCCTCCAGCCCTTATGCCTCCCATGAAGAAATGCTGTGCACATGAAATGGTGACAGTGGGGCTCCAAACTGCCATTTTACCCCAGGACACTGCTTCCCGCAGGTGGGATAGCGGTACAGTCCCAAAAAATTGGAACTGTTGGAGTTATGGTAAAATATTGTTGAGAAGGTGATTCTTGCCTAAAGAGGTGACTTTACTTTGAACACACATGTTTGCAGGATATTCTTGTTTTTTAATTAAAGGAATTTCACAGTTTCACAGAATGGGTGCAGCCATAAAAGTGTTCTCTAAACATGGCACCCGCTATAATCCTGGAGAGTAATTTTACTACTGATCATGCGTTATGGCCATTTTGTCTGCTGTGGACAGGCCCACAGGGGCAAAGGGGAAATCCCCGCGGAGGCCTACTACCTGAGGGCCCTCCTCCTCCTCTCAGTATGAGGTTCCATACTGTATACTTCAATTACTCATTATACATACAGTATGTTACATTGTACTGTACAGGACTACATGATGTATTTTTTAATTACATTAATCTGGTATATTACCATGGGGTATGGATCATTGTATAGACAATAATTAGGTCGACACCACTAGGTCAACATGACTGATGTTCGTCATGGAGTTAGGTCAATGGGGTCATTAGGTCAACACAAGCATGAAGGTCGACATGGGGAAGGTCGACAGTCAATAGGTCGATGGCGAACTGTCATATTTCAGTAGTATTTTGTAGCTTGAATTGATTCAACACTCCCATGTTTGCATTTAGTAAATCTCCATGTTTAAAAAAATAACTGATTACACCTGTGAATCCAATCTTGGCCAAACATGATTCTCAGTAAATATAGCCCTAGGTGTGAAATTCTGTTTAATAAAAGACCAATAAGTAGGTGATTTGCAAATCATAAAAGCAAGTTGTGCACCTTGGAAAAACTATGATTCATTCACTGCTGATTATTTGGTGGATACAGAGCAAGTGACATGTCCACGACTCCTATGCTCTTTGTATTGCCAATTAGCTGCACTGTTTATTGTGGTCCTCACATCACAGTTGGGCTGCCTGCCCAACTGTAAGATCAGCCGCTACCCTTAACACAGCTCAATGCATCAATAGATATGCAAATATATTAGTGATCAGCTGTGCAGCAGGGCCAAAAAGATTGTACACACCCACCAATCCGCAAGTGATAAATCCTGAAACGCATGATACAGCATAATTCCGAATATGCATCGAGCTTAAGAATTAAGCCTTTGAAAAAGTATGTTTAAATGTGGCAACATGATATCCATGATATGTAATACCATTACTATTGAAGACGTCAATAAATAATGTACTGTAGTGTATGGCAGTGGTTCCCAAACTGTGCGCCGTGGCTCCCTGGGGTGCCTCGGGACACATGCAGGGGTGCCCTGGGTTGGTAGTCCAGGACCAACTAAAATTATTAATGGTTAATTATTTATAAGCAAAACCAGTGCTGGTGGCTGCCAATCATAAAATGTGTACAAACAGAAGCAATTCCTGCCCTTTTCCACATAACTGACCCTAAGAATAGCATATAAATCCAATCTAATTAAAATAAATTTGGCCTAGGGGTGCCGCGAAAAAAATTCTTATACTCTAGGGTGCCGTGATTAAAAAAAGATTGGGAACCCCTGGTGTATGGTATAGAGGGCTGAATAATGTAGTGAAGGGTATAGAGGGGTCAGTAATATAATTTAGGGTATAGAGGGCTGAATAATGCAGTGAAGGATATAGAGGTAAACAGTGAAAAAAACCATGTCGACCTCGCGACCTGTCGACCGAAAGTCGTGTTGACTTTTACAACTGTCTACATTCTATATGTCGGTATTTTGACCTTGTCGGGATTTTAAATGTCGGTATTTTGACCTTGTCAGTATTTTGACCTTGTCGGGATTTTGACCTTGTCGGGATTTTAAATGTCGGTATTTTGACCATGTCTGGATTTTGACCTTGTCGGGATTTTGACCATCAGTCAATAGCTGTCGATACTATGACCGTCGGGATTTTGACCATCGGTCTTTCATACCGAATCCGTTTAGGGTATAGAGGGGTCAGTGATGTAGTGTAGGGTATAGAGGGGTCAGTGATGTAGTGTAGGGTATAGAGATGGTCAGTGGTGTGGTGTAGAGTATAGAGGAGTCAGTGATATAGTTTAGGGTATAGAGGGGCCAGTTATGTAGTGTAGGGTATAGATGGGTCAGTGATGTAGTGTAGGGTATAGAGGGGTCAGTAATGTAATGTAGGGTATAGAGTGGTCAGTGATGTAGTGTAGGATATGGAGTGGGCAGTAATGCAGTGTAGGGTATGGAGGGGTCAGTGATATGATAGGGTATCTATAGATGAGAAGGTAATGTAGTATTGGGTGTAAAGGGTCATTACAAATACTAACAAGCCATTTTGTTGGAACATGACATGCCCCTTAAGGGCTGCACATTTTATAATCACCCTGATACTAATTTTCAAAAGTTGATAAGTATGTACTGTATTGATGCTGTTAATGTTTTTCAAAATATGGAATAACATGATGGCAGTCTCAATGAGCTCTGTACAGTATATTTTCTGTATAAGGAAAACATATAGGCGTCTTAACATGTCAAGTAATGTGATATTATTCTGCGAAACCTACCTTTGGGACTTTGTTGCATCCTTTGTCAATTTACAGCTTAATCCAAAGTATTCATATTTATATCATACCACAATACAATACACTAGTGTCTATGGACAACACCAAATAGTCTGCCCTGTTTCCATGGTGACTGCTCAGTTTATTTACTTTAACAAAATAAGCCATTGGAATATTCAGTACAGGAATATATGAAAAAATTAAATATAAAAAATAAAAAATGCACGCTAGTGACAAAGACTAATATAACCAAATAATAATAATCATTCAGAAACATTATCAGAAACTTCTATAAATGCAGATATTATGAAGGAATATAAGACCAGCAAGGTTCTATTCCACATAAAGAAGGTATAATTTGCATCAAAGTCAGCCAGTTTGACACAGAAAATTCAGTCATTTGAAGCGGGTGCCGGACGGGTTCCCGACATTTGGGATCCCGACGGGCATTTACCTGACGTCGGGATCCCGACTGTCAAAACACAGACAGCCGGGTTTCACGATGGCCACCTGCTATTTTCCCTCGTGGGGGTCGTGCCTGCAGCGTGGCGAGCATAGCGAGTATAGGCTTAGTTGCGCTCACCATGCTGTCTGGGTCCGGCCAGTCGGGATCCCGATGTCGGGCTAATGACTGTCGTGATCCCGACTGTTGGACCCCTGTACCACACCCATTTTAGGCTTCTAATACCAAGCACTGCACATGAGATAAACAGTGATACAGTATAAACACATTTGCCATTACTAAATAAAACAAATTGGTTAGGACCCCCACTACCACTACCCCCGGACTGACCTGAATGCTTTCTCCCAAGGGTGTAACAAGGTGCTAAAATATTATCAAACATCTACAAATGTATCCCATGCATTAAATGTCACAAGTGCAGCTTTTATTTATATTACTATTTTTTTCTTTGAAAAAAAGAGAGAGAGAAAAAAAAAAGTGTGGGGAAAATTCACCATAATGCTGTTGGTAATCATTCAAGGTTAATTGGTTAGGTGGGTCAAACTTCAATAAGTAAATTTGATGAGATACTGTACCCCTAACAGCACAATGTGGAAAGAAGTCCATTGCTTTCTATAGAATAATACCAGCAATAGCTGGCATTGCCCGAAGCTCGAAGCCTGGTGTTGCCGGGCTTAGTACACATTAGACATCATGTGGCCCTAGACAAGATAACAGTTTGGGGCCTTCCTTCCTCAAACAATCCATAGCACTGTATATTTGCTGCTAATCGTAGAGTACCTTGGCGCATACTCAGCTATGTGACCATAGGCATTGTGTATAAATCTGAATCAGGCTCTACATCTTTTGCAAGTAGGCTTAGTAACTGTCACATTTATTGTAAACTGACTTTCCGCTTTATTTTACAAACTTTTATTTATCCTATTGAAGAACATTAAAGGGATTTTGGCAGTGTGGTCTGATCCATCTGATGTCACGATAGGCAATGCTCCTCTGGCAATGTTTTGGATGGCCAAGATATCTTAATGGGGACCCAGACAAGTGCCTAGGTTGCCTTGTGGGAAATCCACCTCTGGATCCCACCCATAATCATGAGAGCGGACATAAGAAAAAGACTTGCTTATACTCGCCTCACACACTTTCTTAACTCGCACAACTTAATGGACCCGCATCAGTCAGGCTTTCGTGCCCAACACTCCACAGAGACAGCACTGACTAAAGTTGTGAATGATCTGGTCACTGCTAAGTCTAAAGGCCACTACTCACTACTAATTCTTCAAGATCTCTCTGCTGCTTTTGACACTGTTGACCACACACTTCTCATACAAACACTACAATCCATAGGTCTTAAAGACACAGCCCTCTCTTGGTTCTCATCCTACCTCTCTAACCGCTCCTTTAGTGTTCGTTTCTCTGATTCTACCTCCTCTTCGCTACCTCTTTCAGTTGGAGTACCTCAGGGTTCAGTTTTAGGTCCCCTGCTTTTCTCAATCTATACCTCATCTCTTGGCAAACTAATCAGCTCCTTTGGATTTCAGTATCATCTGTATGCGGATGATACTCAGCTCTACCTATCCTCCCCGGACCTGTCCCCATCTGTATTGAGCCGTGTCTCTGAATGCCTTTCTGCTGTTTCATCCTGGATGTCATCTCGCCACCTCAAACTTAATATCTCAAAAACAGAATTAATTATATTTCCGCCAATAAATAGTAGTTACCAACCTGAAATCTCTATCGCTGTTGAGAAGATGACAATCACTCCTACCTCTCAAGCTCGCTGCCTAGGTGTTATACTTGACTCAGAACTTTCCTTTGTACCTCACATTCAATCTGTCTCAAAATCATGCCACATGCACCTAAAAAACATATTTAAAATTCGCCCTTACCTTACACAAGACACTGCAAAAACTCTAATCCATGCTCTCATCATCTCACGCATTGATTATTGCAATAGTCTCCTTATTGGCCTTCCCCAATACAGACTCTCACCACTAGAGTCCATTATGAATGCAGCTGCAAGGCTAATCTTCCTAGCCAGACGTTTTATATTACTATTTTTTCTTTGAAAAAAAGAGAGAGAGAGAAAAAAGTGTGGGGAAAATTCACCATAATGCTGTTGGTAATCATTCAAGGTTAATTGGTTAGGTGGGTCAAACTTCAATAAGTAAATTTGATGAGATACTGTACCCCTAACAGCACAATGTGGAAAGAAGTCCATTGCTTTCTATATATTAATGCCAGCAATAGCTGGCATTGCCCGAAGCTCGAAGCCTGGTGTTGCCGGGCTTAGTACACATTAGACATCATGTGGCCCTAGACAAAATAACAGTTTGGGGCCTTCCTTCCTCAAACAATCCATAGCACTGTATATTTGCTGCTAATCGTAGAGTACCTTGGCGCATACTCAGCTATGTGACCATAGGCATTGTGTATAAATCTGAATCAGGCTCTACATCTTTTGCAAGTAGGCTTAGTAACTGTCACATTTATTGTAAACTGACTTTCCGCTTTATTTTACAAACTTTTATTTATCCTATTGAAGAACATTAAAGGGATTTTGGCAGTGTGGTCTGATCCATCTGATGTCACGATAGGCAATGCTCCTCTGGCAATGTTTTGGATGGCCAAGATATCTTAATGGGGACCCAGACAAGTGCCTAGGTTGCCTTGTGGGAAATCCACCTCTGGATCCCACCCATAATCATGAGAGCGGACATAAGAAAAAGACTTGCTTATACTCGCCTCACACACTTTCTTAACTCGCACAACTTAATGGACCCGCATCAGTCAGGCTTTCGTGCCCAACACTCCACAGAGACAGCACTGACTAAAGTTGTGAATGATCTGGTCACTGCTAAGTCTAAAGGCCACTACTCACTACTAATTCTTCAAGATCTCTCTGCTGCTTTTGACACTGTTGACCACACACTTCTCATACAAACACTACAATCCATAGGTCTTAAAGACACAGCCCTCTCTTGGTTCTCATCCTACCTCTCTAACCGCTCCTTTAGTGTTCGTTTCTCTGATTCTACCTCCTCTTCACTACCTCTTTCAGTTGGAGTACCTCAGGGTTCAGTTTTAGGTCCCCTGCTTTTCTCAATCTATACCTCATCTCTTGGCAAACTAATCAGCTCCTTTGGATTTCAGTATCATCTGTATGCGGATGATACTCAGCTCTACCTATCCTCCCCGGACCTGTCCCCATCTGTATTAAGCCGTGTCTCTGAATGCCTTTCTGCTGTTTCATCCTGGATGTTATCTCGCCACCTCAAACTTAATATCTCAAAAACAGAATTAATTATATTTCCGCCAATAAATAGTAGTTACCAACCTGAAATCTCTATCGCTGTTGAGAAGATGACAATCACTCCTACCTCTCAAGCTCGCTGCCTAGGTGTTATACTTGACTCAGAACTTTCCTTTGTACCCCACATTCAATCTGTCTCAAAATCATGCCACATGCACTTAAAAAACATATTTAAAATTCGCCCTTACCTTACACAAGACACTGCAAAAACTCTAATCCATGCTCTCATCATCTCACGCATTGATTATTGCAATAGTCTCCTTATTGGCCTCCCCCAATACAGACTCTCACCACTACAGTCCATTATGCAGCTGCAAGGCTAATCTTCCTAGCCAGACGTTCATCGTCTGCAAAGCTACTCTGTCAGTCACTTCATTGGTTACCTGTATTCTACCGTATTCAATACAAAATTATTTTACTTACACACAAAGCCATAAACCAAACTACACCAACATACATATCTTCTCTTATCTCAAAATATCATCCAACACGACCTCTACGCTCCTCCCAAGATCTGCGTCTCTCATCCACACTCATTACTCACTCCCATTCCCGACTGCAGGACTTTCTTCGGGCTGCACCCACTCTGTGGAATGCCCTCCCAAGCACAATAAGACTCTCCTCCAGTCTCCAAACCTATAAGCGTTCCCTAAAAACTCATCTCTTCAGGCAAGCTTATCAAATTCCAGAACCAGTCATCGAACCTTGCGTTCTGGTGGAATCGATGCAATAAGAATACAGTATCTATCCTTATGTATCAATGCCTATTTCCCTATAGATTGTAAGCTTGCGAGCAGGGCCCTCCTACATTTTGACTGTCTGTAAATACCCTGTTTTGTTGTATCACTGTCTGCTATTGTAAAGCGCAACGGAATATATGCTGCGCTATATAAGAAACTGTTAATAAATAAATAAAAATAAAATAGTATGGGAAGGGAAGACAAGTAGCAGGGCAAGAGGAAATGGGGTTTATTGGAGGTAAAAGAGAAAGCAAATGGAAATAGACCCAGAGTCAGCCAACAAGGAAGGAAAAAGAATAGACACATCAGTACAAAGAGAAAACAGACATGTAGGAGGTGATAAAAACATAGGGCAGGATGTTCTAACATCCGCCACCCGTTTTCGCCGCCCCCCCCCCCCCCCTAATCGCATATGTACTAACACAGGCAATTAATAATGCCAGGGACAGCTCTTGCGATAAGAGCTGTCCCTTGGGATGCAGATCCGGTGCTTGACTTCCGGGTCCGGGTCTGAGAACCAGGGGACCCTCTGTGCATGAGCAGAGTGATGGCGCATGCTGGGAGGGATCCGTGATGGATCCCTCACACAGCTCTGCGGTAAGAAGCCCATAGGCTTCTACAGGGTATGACCAGCAAAAGCTGGCGATTTCCTCCACAGCACTGACCAGGCGGAAGGGCATTGGAGCATTTTGAAATGCAGTAAAAAACCCCGATAACTGAGTTTTTACTGTATTTCTGTTTTAGAGCATCCCACCCATACACATCAGGATAGGTTCCTCGAGTAATGCAGGCAGCTAAATAGAGAGATCTAAAAGTTAGCACCAAAAGAGAGGAAAAGAGGTCATGGGGAGCAGTATACAGCAATAGACAGCATTCAGCCAGTGTAATATAAATGGGAGCATTCGCCCATGCACCCATTTAATTCTGTGGTGTTTCTTCCTAAAAGAGAAAACAAAAGCATTGCTGAAACCTGCTGCTCCCCCCCCCCCCATGACCACCAACCTACCTTTTCATAGTGTCACCCTGGCTCTCAGTTAACTCTTCACCTCTGACCCAAGTGTAGTTCTCTATAGTTGCTTCCGGGACATAGGGGTCTTGGATAAAGTGAATTGAAAAACAGCCAATGAGGTCCTAACTACCATGTAACAGAGTGATTATATACTAAACCCTGTTTGGGGGGTTACAGTATTCTGCATTCCCCATATGTACTAATTTTCAAAGAAGCATATGGGCTTTCCACATCAGAGAGATCCAATCCCCCATGGCCAGCCGATTCACTCTGCCCATGAGTAGATGGACTCCCGGGTCATAAACCCAGAACTCCAGGGGCTCGGGGGGCATCGTACATCGTAAAGGGCAACTGTTATTGGGAGAGTTGTCTTTTTTAATACTAATCACATATTAGTACATAAAGTACGGTATGTAATTAGTATTGGAAAAGCCAGTGGTAGGATGTAGTTCAGGCATTTCCAAACTATGGCCCCCAGCTGTTGTGGAACTACAAGTCCCATCATGCCTTGCCACAGTTTTGCTATTGGTGAATGCTAAAACTATGGCAAGGCATAAGGCATGCTGGGATGTGTAGTTTCATAACAGCTGGAGGGCCATAGTTTGCCTGATTTACATCTCACCCTGTGTTTTAAAATTGACAGGTATGAGCCAATTGGTTGGTACTTTATCTCCATCAACTTTATTTTCCTCCAAGGCTTAGTAATAGACTCCTTAATCACTCAGTAGTTCCATAGGCTAAGGGTCAGATGTAATAGTGTGAGAATTGGAAAGTGAGAGATTTTTGGAGTTTTTCCATTTTTTTAAAGCGGCAATCATTTACACGGCAAAAAAAAGGTTGATTTTGCTATGTAATTGATTGCCGCTTTAAAAAAAATGGGAAAACTTTCACAAAATCTCTCACTTTCTGATTCTCACACCCTATTACATTTTGGCCCTTTATATCTACGGGTGTTGTATAGCTCATAGGGCAGTATTCAATGAGAAATCTCGCCGTGTGCAGAGAATCCTGTTTAGGATTCGCTGCACACTCGCTGTGTTCCGGAGGGCTGGCTGCCACTCGCTCTCTCCATATTCAAAGTTGGAGGGGCGAGCAGCCCCTCGTGGCGAATCTTAACCCCTGCAGCGGACGAGCGTCCACGGCAGGGAGCCGTGGGACGGTGGCAGGCAGGGAGATTGAAGTCTCCCTGCCTGCCCCAGAACATATGTGGGGGGAGTGGGCTCCCCGGGACCCAGGCAGCACAAGCTGCCCCCCCCGAGCCAGCAAGGGACGGGTATATTCACTGCTCCCGATCATGCATATGTAACGATCGGGTGCAGTGACTATATGAATATCTAATGAGCGGCTCGGCTCCTGGCCCCCTGCTGGCTGCTCTGTGTAAAATATATATATATATATATATATATATATATATATATATATATATTTTTTTTATATATATATTCATGTGCTATAAGCACATGAATAAAAATAGCAAGCCCCTTCACAGAATAAAATTCCTGATTTTTTTACACCAAAATTAAAACAAAAAAAAAACTTTTATTTAAAAAGTTCACATTCCACTTCTCCATGAAAAGATGGAGAACTGCTACACGGAGAGACACGGCGAAAATCACTCGGCGAGAAGTGTACATTGAATAGGGTTGCTCGCTTTTTGAGAGCAAAAGTCTCCATCCAATGCGAGAAAAGAACAAACTCGCCATAAAACATGGCAAATTTTTCTCATTGAATACTGCCCATAGACAGTCAATAGGTTGACACCAAAATTTAGACATGCATTAGTTACACATTGACAAAAGTTAGACATGCATTAGTCCGACAGTGACAAAAGTAGAAACACAAGTATAATATTGAAATGGAAAATCAATATGTGTACATGGACACTGTATAAGTGTTCCGCGTCACCTTGCATGGCTCGCGCTTCGGGCACATTGCCTTTCTGCACTCAGCACACCATTCTATTCTCCCTCTATGCCCACTGGGTTGGTAAAGTATGAACAAGATGGTTTAAAAATAAATTGGTTGTTGGGATATTGAGTGCTATGTCTAACTAATGCATGTCTAACTTTTGTTAATGTATAATTAATGCATGTCTAACTTTTGTCAATGTCAGACAAATTCATATCTAACTTTTGTCAATGTCTAACTAATGAATGTCTAACTTTTGTCAATGTCTAGCTAATGCATGTCTAACTTTTGATGAGCCAGAAGCACTTATTGATATAAAATGTATCAGTACTACAGAAAAAAATAAGGGCAAGCTTGTGAAAAGAGGGTGTGGTGATGGTACACAGAGGGAAGTCACAAGTTGCATTACAATTCACAAGGTTTTTTCTGTACACTATTTTTTATTTTATTATTTTATTATCATCTGCACTCAGCTTTTAAAATGAAATGCATGTTGAGCTGATCAACTTTGTATTTATGCTACCTGAATTCTGTCCCTGAAGCAAGGTAAACAAATAAACAACATACAGTAAAATGTAGAGACCCATCTTCTGCTGACCAAAATATAGGGACTCATTCAGAGATGTTCACAAATCTGATGAATGCGTACATCTCCAGTTGTCAAGGTGCCCATACATGGGGCGACGATCGCACCCGTTATGGGCTGGATCGCATCTTAACGCATGCGTTTTACATGCAATTTACGTGCAATGTGATCCGTGGGCAGTACAAAAAGTATGTTCAGCACATACTTTTTGTACTTTGCGATGCGATGCCTGAGGGAGCGTGCATTGCATCGCGTTGCATGGTGCTATCGCACTGTGTATGGGCACCATTAGTGCTTGGTTCATGTACTACGCATGCAATGCCTCCTTCTGCAGATCAATGGCAGATCCCCCCTACTGCAGCATGATTGAAATGCTACAGTGTATAAGGGTGGTAACAGGGACAATTCTTCAAAGCTTGAATAAGTTGCCTCCATTTTGTAGGCATGCATCGAACCAGGCTGAGCAGACTTACCGCCCTCAGCTGATCAGTTACGGCAGCCAGTTGAGTAAGCTGAGGCTTACTTGGATGGCCGGGGGCTTCATTGATGACCGTGATGGTGATGGTGATCCTAGGCTGCCTCATTGGATGCAGCACTGGATCTGCAATGCATGCAGGATGCCACATCTTTCCTCCGGACACCTCAAGCTGCTTTAGTATATTCCGTATTAGCATATTTGATCATCACTGCTACATTTAATCATAGAGTAAAGGTCAGATTTCAGTTCTTATCTCAGCCTGAGAGACTAGGGCTAATGTAAAAGCCTCCGATTTGTTAGAGGTTGGAGATTTTGTTCAAGTCTGGCTATTTTTTAAAGTAACAATGATTTACAAGACAAAATCAACCTGGTAAATGATTGCTGCTTTTAAAACGTGCAGACTCGCACAAAATCCTAAACCTTCAGCAGCTAGGAGGCTATTACATTCATCTCCAAACATTCACCCTCACTGCCAGCAGCCTACAAAGGGGGTTATTCTGGTGATTTGCTTGGATGCATATATGCAACCTTGCGAGTCAACCTAACCCCACCTTGCGAATGGTGGCACACTGGATAAACATCCATTTGCAGCATGCAGTGGACTGCCCCCATCATTCATTGGTCGCCGACCATCAAATATTGTGGAAGGTGCACGCATATGTAAGAGTGGTCTGAGGCACCATTACATATCCATGCACATTCTGGATGAAATGGAAGGGCAGCTGACATCTGGTGATGTCAGCTGTCCGCCCCCATTGGCCACGTCATGCCCTCATTACCATGAGAATGCCCAGCATTTTCATGCGAACGCCCGTAAAACGCTGGGTGTTCCCATATGCTAATTGCCCGGACCCGCCTCCCCCTCCACACCCACTCAGATTTTTCGCTGGGTACGCACAGACACAGCGCATGCACATGTGCAACAACAAAACATTGGTCCCCCTGTGAACGAGCGCCAGCTGTAAACGGACCTGAATAAAGTCCACAGTTCACTAAACTCTACTGAAATTTGATTAACTGATAAAGCTCATTTACCATTCATTAAAGATTCAGCCAAAGACGGCGCTGGTTGCTTATAAATGAGGTAATGTTTTATTTATTCTCTAAATGAAAGATTAATTAGTATTGGTGGAATAACAAGAATATTTGCAAAATGATAATAAGTTAACCTATAAATACTAACAAAATAACATTACTAAATCAAATTGTAATCTTGCAGCAGGGCCCTCCTACCTCCAAGTCTGTCTGTTGTTACCCAGTTTGTTTTATCACTGTCTACTATTGTAAAGCGCCACAGAATCTGCTGCACTATATAAGAAACTGTAATTAAATAAATAAATAAATAACACTTTTCCACTATTTCTTCAAAAGCCATCTATGGGAAAGTACAGGAGTGGGGAGGAATATGAGAAGGACATTTTATTGAATTGTATGCAAACGGAATCAAATAAAACAAATTGTTAAACAGGTAAAGAGCTGCAAGCAGGAATCAATGGCAAGCAGAACTGCAGAGTAAGGAAAGAACATTAAGGTTGAAATGAGTCACCTTGGCAAATAAAACACACATTGAAAAAAGAGAGCTGAAGGTTTTCATTTGAAAACAATATTTGAACGGAAGATATTGAACATTTTAAACTTTAATTAAAATGAAAGAATATAAATATTGTCCTGAAGGGTAAAATATTATAAATGTATTCCCTTTCCTTTTCTTAGTTGTCAGTTTTTTTTAAATCTATTTATAAAGTAAGAAAAGTTATATCAAGAACCAACAGAAAAGCTAGACAGCTTCCATTACTATCAGCATCGGCATATTGGGAGTGGCAATCTACACCATTTGCTTTAAATAGGTGATGGCCTGCCCACTCCTTTTGAGTTGTCAGCCAATTTAGCCTAGAAGACTCAAGCCTATGTAAGATATCTGCCTGCTTTAGTGCATTACAAGACTTTTCTAGAGCCAACTCCCTCCGTTTAAAAAATGTGTTTAAATCTGCAACACTAATAATCAAGTCCCATTGTAAATATGCTGTAAATAAGCTTTAGTTAGGACCAATACCATAAAATAGGCCGAGCAGTAGAGTCAATGATATCTGCAAAGTACACTTCCCAAGAGGCCATTAGTTCAGAACCTGTCTCCTCCTGTGTGATTCAAAATGGTTTGTTTCCTGTCCTCTCTGCACTCATTCCCCACGAAAAATGGTGATTGGCCTAAAATAACCCTATCCTTATATTGTCACAGCTATCATTAGAGATGCAAAATTCCAAACAGACTTGGGACAGGTGGATCTTAGAGAAATGATTAAGTGTGTGTGGAAAAGCAAACATACTACGGAAACAAGCGAAAGATGTATCAAGCCTTGTATAAGCGATGTTATATATCCTATCCCCTATCGCATGCAAACTGGAACTTTGGAGCTGATTCAGACCTGATCACAGGGCTGTGAATTTGCACAGCGGCCGACTATTGATAAACTGCACATGAGTATGGACCGCAATGCACATGGACAACACCTTCCAGCAATGGGGTCCTGCTGCTACTTCCATTCCCAAGCCGTTTGCAAGGTGATTAACAGGAATCTGGCGCCTTGGGGTGGTAACCAGCAGTTTTGTGGTAGTGCCAAGAAAATATGCTAGCCCTGCCAAAAATAAAACCACTGGGAGTGTCTGTAAAAATGCAGGCGTAGGAGGGTGTGTGACAGCTTCAGGCCTTTGATTGGCAGAAAGCGGGCATTTGCGGGCAGAAACAAGATGTTTTCTGTGTGTATTTGAAAAGATGCAGACACGCCCAGGCGTTTTTTAGGATGGGTCCATGCTGACCACTTCCAGCCTGTCTCAGTAACAGATTAGTGGGAGCCACAGACTTACTGACACTTTCACATGTTTTGGGAATGGATTTACAAATGTATGGCGGATAGTGATGCATTCTCAATTCAGTTACAAATCTGCATGGGCTGTTTTTCTTTCAGACGGGGCAGCAGCTTCCCGCTCATAGTTCACTGCAAACTCTCTGATTAGCGATCCATGCTGAATTATGTCCTTTTATAGGTATTATGTCTTTGAGGGCAACTGTATTAGCACCTCTTTTGAAATAAACTGCTGAAGACCTGACAGCCACCCAAAACTGCTAGTCTGCATCCTACAGAATACATCTTGTTTTCCCCATTAGTGTCCGCCTTCATTTACACCATTTTGCTAATGAGTATAGGCAATGGCCAATTGATCTGTTATAATCTAAAATCCTATTTTCTACTTCAGAATTTTCTATGAAATACTCATTGTTGTACAGTCATCTATTGAGTCACAAAATATCTGTACAGTATATGCTTGTAGACATTATTTCCATTAGAACATACGCATCTAAATGTACAATAGTATCTTAAGTTGATAGGTAGCTCTACTGTACTTTCTGATCTGGGAATCATATGATTATTTTGTTCCTAGTATACAGCTCTCACATACAGATTTTTATTTGTTAGTCACTAAAAATTCCTATGGCAATAATCTATATGACTTATATAACAGCTAAACCGGAACCTTCTGAATTTTTCACTTTTTGCATATTATGCTGTAATCTCAGCATTTGATACACAGGGCACACATTTTTAGAACTATAATAATTTAGCTCTGACTGTGTATGTGGTTTGCTTTGCCCTGTTTGTGTCCAAATCCACAACTAGGAAGTCAAACTCAAGCATCAAGTTTTGTAGCATATCTGTAGATATCTCCTCATCATCTACTTGCACTCTAGCAGACATTAGTTGCAGTGGGACAGACATAATTCTGTCTAGGTAATAACCATACTACTGCATTCAATTAATTTTGTGCTATATAATGCACATCTTAAATGCATCCTCATTATGAGACCTGTTTTGAACCACTTACTGCAGTGCAGTTCACATATTAATCTCTAGCCCACATTTCCCCATGAATTATTTAGTACACATGTTGCTCTACATTCAAGCTAGAGATGAGCGGTCCGGATTCCCTGGAATCAAAACCGCTCCGAGCACAGCCAGCCCGATGTCCCTCGAGCCGCACTCGCGAGTTTCCGGCTTTGTTCGGAAACCCGAGCGTGGCCGAACGTGGCAATCTGGCATCAGATTCTCACGAGATGCAGTGTCTTTAAAAATGTCCTGAGAATTTGGCACCATTTCACAACAAGCTTCCACAAGCTGCGCACAGCTCTGCAGTTCAGGGGTCTGGGGCCTGGGCATTGTGAAGAGGGGTGTTGTGCTTGCAGAGGGGTGTTGTGAAGAGCAGTGCAGTGCAGCGGAGGGATGCTGTGGGGAAACACCTTTACCCAGCTCACCACAGGTGATAGCAATTATACATTACCAGGGAAGTCCAGGAACAGAGCATTTTCTCCCGCATTGAGAGGGTCAGGTAGGCAAGTATGTTATGGGTGCATCTACTGACTGTATGCATGCTCCTCACAGACCTGTTTATGCAGCTTCTTTACACTACTCAATCTCTATAGTGATTAGAAACACACATTGTGCTGTCCTCACACAGGGGCCAGTAATAGTCTGACTCATTACATGTGTGCCTTACATTGTGACTGAGTGCTGCTTTTGGGCATCTGGTTAGTTTACATTTATGTGCATGGGACTTGTCTGCCTGGGTCTATATTTCAAATGAAAAACTGTATGTGCATACATGTGCAGTAATATAGCAAAGTTATGAATGTATTAGTGGAATATCCTGACCTTGTACAGACAAATTGCTTAACCAGTGGGTGGTATATGTAAAAGAAGTGTTGTACAGCCAAACTCACTTTGAAACACCATTCAACAATGGAGTTAGGTTACCAACTAGCCCAGGAATTCAACCCCTCCGAACTTCGGATGCCGTTCTTATTGGATGCTGGTGACTGTCCCTAAATGGAATGGAGCTTGAGAAGAATAGTTTTTGTTGCACTCATCGGTCATTGTAATACAAGCAGTCACGGTATGGGATGCTGGAACAGCAATAACACAGGTAATTCAGGCTGGATACTTTGGAGCTAAGTAAAAGATGCCCATCTCCCACCAGCTTACTCTTACATAGTGGTAATATGGCATGAAGCTAAGTAGTAGATGTCCATCTCCGGCCAATTTTCTCTTACACAGTGGTAAGATTGTGATGCACGTGTGCAGTACTATCCTCAGTGGCCATCATAGTAAGGTTATGAAGCCTCCCCTAAGGAACCAATATGGAGCATCTGCAGATGTGCACTCCGCTAGCAACAATTTTTCACATCATGTCCCCCAGTATAAAAGGAAAGTTGAAAGAATATTTTTTTTATTATTTTATCTTTGCCTGATCTCTCATTTTTTTCAATCTTGTTTTTTTTCTGACAACCTGATATGTTTCTTAGTAAATATAGCCCAATATAGCATTAACTAGAGTGGCAGAAGACCCATGAGTTCCCTAACTCAATGCAGGTTTCATAATGGAGATGGTCTATATAAAAAAACCTGTTCAGCAGGACATCTTGTTAGGCAAGTACAAGTAAAAATAAATGTTGTTATGAGAGGGTCATAAACTGATGGTCATTTTTATTTCTAAATGGGCAATCCCTTTAATGTGATACCATTTATTTGGCAGAGTAGCGTATATTTTTCATCATAAAACTGGGTACACATTAACCAATTATTAACATTATTCACGATAACGATATAATTAATGATATATTTTGCATATCGGCTAATGTGTATGCATTGTATCTTTAATAATGTGCACTCCCACGGGTCATTAATGACACCCCTCTGTCATCTGTACATGCAGTTAAATCCTGACTGTCTCATCAATGACAGCATGCTCCTAGATGTGGCCACTAAATGATATCGTTAACAATATCATTGATGGACGAAATTGTATAATGTATTCAAAGCTTTCATTTGTTTTCAAAATAGAGTGCCAATAATTTCACTGACCAACGAGTTTCCACTAATGCTCACAGGAGAACTGGGAATCTTCTGGGTCAATACCGTTTCAATGCATACAGCTGTCCCACTCATCTGCTCTTTGCACTGATCCTCCTTTACTCTGTGTGTAGTAACCAAGGTTGAAATGAAGATAAGAGATGTGAATAGAAAGTCATTTTGTACAAACAATTATAGACAGAGCTCATAAATGAATATAAAACTGCTCAATAACCTATTACAGTCTTATTACTGTAGGTAAGATGAGCAACAATTATATTTTTTTCAAAGCACAAGGGACATTTATAAACCTTAGTCTACTGAGAGCGGTAAGAGTAATTAAGTATTGACTGAAAATAACCTGCAAAGGCCCAGGGTAACCGTTCCATTCTGCTTTACTTAATAATGGATAATCCTCCACTTCTCAGCTCAATCTCTATTAAACTGAACATGCTCTAATTTGTTGCAGTAAATGTGAGGCGATTACGCTCTTTATACATTGTGATGATTTGTGATATATGCAAATGACACCAAATTCGCATTTGTTGTACACGTTTCGTTAAAATGTTAGAGGTTAATTTAATGGTATTGCGGGTATCTACATTAATATGTAAAGCAGATGTTAATAACATATGAAAATGACTAATGGCAGATGATACTAAATGATGGCCCAAGAGCAATAGGTGCTGATCTGATGTCCTAACATAATGCCAGCAATATAGCTGCTATTATTAAAGCGCCAAGTACTTTTAAAAACTTATTTAGCCTTAAAAGTAATTGGCCTTCAAAATCAAGCAGTTATTTTTCTGGAAATGTGCCACACCCAGAAAATCAGAGTCTGTTAAATTTAAGGACCCCATCCACTAGTGCGATAGGGCCATTTTTAATGTATTGCTGTGACGGAGCGCATTAAAAGTGACACATCTCATGTAATTTTCATGCGATTGCAATGTAAGGCGTGTTCCCTTGCACCTTGCATTGCAGTCACAGATCCTATGGGCTGCCATGAATATCTGTCGCAGAGCGTAGCCCTGGGTAGGATCGCATATGATACATTGTATGTAAAAGGACCATACACAATGTATCATATGTGATCCTGCTGCCCTGCAGCTGCCGGGTGAGGTGGCAGGGTATCACATGTGAGGTACTGCATGCGAAACCTCGCCCTAGTGGATGTGGCCTTTAGGTCAATAAATTACACTACATATGAAGTTTCAGAATTAGGTTTTAAGTAGAGTTAATCTTCTATTGTTCTTTTCACTGACAGATTGTAACATGGGGCCAATACTTCTATTTTTGCTAAACCAGATTACAAATATTTTATTACCAGTTATATTGTTACTTATATGACATGTTCCTCTCTGATTAGGTTACTTATACCCCTTTTACAACACCACAAAAACCCGTGTTTTTGCCTCTTTGTCCTGGGTCAGCAGTAGTTTAAATGGGGTAACATAAAATAAATAGGTGGTGGTGGTTGTGGGGCAGTGTAAATGGGTATGCTGGGTCATTCAACCCAGCTCCTATTTACACCAATGGGGGAACCCAACCTCCCAACCACAGTGTCCTGCAGTTAGTATGGGCAGGCGGCGCACACAGCCTTCGTTGCTGTCTGGTGTACTGTGCAGACAGCAGTGGAGCCATGGAGGAAGTGAATGGATGCCCGTGTGCGGCATCCATGCACCTCACGGTTGGGGGCTAGGGGGTGCATGGAGGCTGCGGCCAGCCCAGCAGCTTACCTTGATCCTGGACTTGCCCCCGGCGTGGCAATCTGCAGTCCTATCACGTCGTTCAGTGGTCCCGGTGCTTGGAGTTGATGTATCTCCTAGCGCCGCCCTCTGCACCCGTGTGCAGTGTAAATGGTGCTGGCCCGGGAATATTCCAGGTCGGCACCGCAGTGTAAACGGGGAAAATATCGTACCCAACCCGGATTGGAACCATGTTCCAAATACTGGGTCAAATCCGGGATTTAGGTGTAAAAGTGATATTAATTGATTAGTATAATATAAACAGTTACCCTTTACTATCAGTGTAGTAGGTGCTTAGTGAGTGGTTGATAGTGATATACAGTAGCTGCTTTGGTTAGTTTAGGTGAAACAGAGAAAAGTGATATCCAGTTACATTTTCCCAGACTGATTTCCATAAACAAATTAATGGTACAATTAATAGACCCCAACTTGAATATGTGATTTGAATTTCTCCGCTCACACTCCAGAGCCAGCATTCATCTTAAAGTGTATTTTTTTTTTCAATATTTCTGTAGAAATATCTGAGTTTAACAAGCTGCATAATTCCCATTGTCAACAGCACAGTGGATATGGGGCCTGGATGTGAGGAGGACTCAGAGATATTGGTCCATGCTCACAGAGCTATCGTTTTTCTCTGAGCATGTGCAGAGGCTAAATGTTGTGCAATTAAACTATATTTAGAACGTCAGTTTCTAAGCAGGACAACAATAATCGAATTATAATAAAATGTGATATTTTGTTTCACTTGATGAGGGTGTAGGCAATTATAAAGCAGAAGAGATGTGTTGGATTATGATAAGGAACCGTACTGATAAACATAGGCACAGGTGTAAACATGACCATATTGAAGTGCTCTTGTGAGACCAGTGTAAATTGCCCTATAAATGTAATCACTCAGACTGCAATGTTATGACCTGACTTTCAGTGGTTACCAGTTACACAAATCAGAACAACAATGGCTATAGAGCAAGAATTTAAAGTCACTGAGAAATACATAAACCAACTTCAAATCAACCAAATCTACATAATATCTTTCCAGACTGCTTTCTGAGTCATTAATTCCTAATGACTAGAAAACTATGTGATGTGTAAGGGGCTATGAATATTTTTTCCCTGTATCTGAACCAATTCATAATCTAAATTACCAACTATAAATCAATTTCAGATTTGTTGACGTATCTTTAATAATGATAAATGGAGAGTTTATGGCTCCTGCTAAAGTTCACTTCAAGTTTTTGATTTATTAGTGAGCTGCACTGTAGTGGGACATGATTTCACCTCTACAGCCATGCATTTCAAGTTGAAAAAGGAAAATCAGCCAGAAAACTGTAGTATGACAATGTAATTTGCACGTTTCCAAAACGATTACAATATCACCTGCTTGTTCCAAAATTGTATATATTTTTAAATGAAGTACTGTATTAAATAAAACCATTACAGCTCAAAATAGTAGATTTGTGAGTTATAAACCTAAATTTAGCAAAGACACAACATATGCATTTAATAATCTCAATAAAGTTAGTTCTAACTAGAAATGTGCAGGTTCGGTGTTCTGTAACCCAAACCAACTGGAATTTGGCATATCCCGGTAGTTCCAAGCCCAGGTTTGGATTTTTCCGACAGGTTTGGATGTCCCTCCCATGGTGATTAGGAAACCATTTCACACAGGACACCGGAGAGTTAGTGTGTTGGGTTGTGTGCTGTCACACTAAGACTGTGTTAGTTAAAGGAAGTGGGGAGTACTGTAAGTACTAATGTGGGTTGCATCACTAAGACTGTGTCAGCAGTGACATCACTACAGGGGTCCATGGGGTGTGGGCCCACCAATGTGCCATGTAAATAATTGTCACTTTAAAATAACACTGAATAAATTGCACACCCTGCTTCTCACAGGTTATTACATTCTCCCCACTGTGTTTGCAAATTCTTGAGGAGAGTCCAGGAGTGTTCACATTAGCTATGTGTACATTTCTGACATTGTAAAGCCACCTCTTTTGCATGGAATTATTTTTACCTGAAAACATTTGTCAAGCCATGTGAACCATTTATAAATCCAAAGTAAGTAAATGTAGAGGCATTAACCATCCAGGAACCACCCTCCCCCCAGTTTATGTAATTTACAGTGAGTTCATTCATGTTATTTAATAAAAGTTGAACAAATTCTGTAATAAAATGAAAAGCATTCCAGTGCCATCTACCAGCAGTTTGGACCAGAACATGCCACCTCATCATCAACCTCCTTATGAAAAATTGGGTACTTGTTTCCTAGAATGGCGCCCACGATTTTGATCTTAGGCATCGCAAGGAAAAAAATTTGCGTCGGTCGCATCGCAAGCGGCCAAAAAAATCGCATGCGATGCGACCGACGCGATTACCGCGATTTTACATAGGGAACAATGTTAAATGGCCCAATTGACCCGATTTCACATAGGGAACAATGTTAAATGGCCCACAGACCCCAAATACCCACCCTGAAGTGTGAAATGGCCCCCCCAATTGTTAACGCCACCCCACGATCAACGTCAACCCGAAGCGCAGCGAGGCCGCAAGGGGCGACGGTACGCTTCCTCCAACCTTTTCATACCCCCACTATCCACGTCGGCGTGGAGTTGAGAATAGAAAGTGTGGCGAGCGCAGCGAGCCACCAAGCCCGAAGCGTGGCGAGCGGACGCGGAACACGCTCCTGAAGCGTGGGACACGGATTACTTAACATGTATTCCGCGGCCCCTCGCCACGCTTCGGGCTCGTATTCCACGTCCCCTCGCTCCTCGCTGCGCTTGCCACGCTTGGGGCTCGGTGGCTCGCTGCGCTCGCCACACTTTCTATTCTCAACTCCACGCCGACGTGGATAGTGGGGGTATGAAAAGGTCGGAGGACGCGTACCGCCGCCCCTCGCGGGCTCGCTGCGCTCGCCACGCTTCATGTTGACGTTGATCGTGGGGTGGCGTTAACAATTGGGGGGGCCATTTCACACTTCAGGGTGGCTATTTGGGGTCTGTGGGCCATTTAACATTGTTCCCTATGTAAAATCGGGTCAATTGGGCCATTTAACATTGTTCCCTATGTAAAATCGGTAATCGCGTCGGTCGCATCGCATGCGGTTTTTTTGGCCGCATGCGATGCGACCGACGCGATTTACATTTTACCATCCATTTCTATGTAAAATCGCGGACATCGCATCGGTCGCATCGCATGCCATTATAATGGCATGCGATGTACATGCGATGCCCGCGATGGGCGCCGTTCTAGGAAACAAGTACCAAAAATTGTCCTTTCAAAAATTGGTTTATAGTGGCCAAAATAATTTAAGCACTTCAGCCACAAAAGAGGAAGCCCCTTTTGGGTTTGGTATGATGTTCATATCCTTTAAATATAAAACAAAATGGTTGGTGAAAGGACCCAAAGAACAATTCCATCTTGTACCAGTTGTGGTCTATATTTTGGAGAAAATAAAACATGGTATAATCCCTCATGCTCAGAATCTCTGATGGACCTCATAAATGAACTAAAGATAGAAAGAAGGAAGGATAGCAGCTCAGCCTCCTGATATTTGTTAGGCTGATTTGGAGTTCCCTTGCTTTGCATTGCAACTATTTTTCTTGCCCAAATGAAATCAATATAAATCATTTAATTAATCAATTATTTACCTGCTTTCAACTAATTGCTCCACCACTATATACCTGCACTGTTCTTAGGCCACTCCTTTTGAAAAACATTTTTTGCATAGAGTTAAATATTTGTAGTTAATTAACCTGAAATCGGGACATCTGCCAATGCTGTTCCACAATATTTCAGATATGTGCTATATTCTTTGTGTTTGTGCCGCTGATCTGTCCCTTTTTTTAGCCATCAATTGGCTATTATTGGTGTTATTAAAAGTATTGTAGCTGTGATGTGGTCAAAGTTGAATGTCATTAATGTCATTGAGGTTAATAATTTTGTAGCTGTTTTTTCCCAAATAATCCAAATCTAAAACTATGACAAAACAGTGTACTTTTGCCAAAAATTTATTCTGGTGCCCACAATGTAGTAAATAATTATTATGTACAGAAAACTTTCCATTGAATGAACCTATTATAAAATGGAATAAAGCAAATGATTCAAATATTTGCTTATTGCAAACAAAATAAACCTTTCAAATGAACAAATAAAAAAAAATTACAATAAAGAAATGGATAGAACATTTTTTAGATTATGTTCTTTAGAACGATCTGCATCCTGAACTGGCCTTCTCTAGAACCGCTTCAGTCAGGTAAGTTCAGCTCTGCTGGTCTCCTATCATTATTCAACCACTGTAGTGACAATATGTTTTCAGATATTTCCTGTTTTCCCTGCACCTACCCTTCATGGATAAGTAGCCTAGAAAAGATCAGAAAGAAATTCTCAACACCTGAATTGCTGACTCCAAAATGCTTAATGATTTGACAGTCCCCTGTGTGAGCGTGAATGATGGAGATGTTCTGCAAACTTTGCAAGAAGTCCTCTCAAGCAGATGGCACAGCATGAACTTTATATAGTACTTTGTAAGTTTATAGAGAGCTTCTAATATTTTTTCCCTTGAGGTAACGTGCTGTAATATAAGTACCTTTATCAGTGTTATTAAATTTTGCATTTTGAAGGGCAAATCAACAAACACTTCCATTAAGTATTAATTTACTCAATAAAAGTGTATGAAAGAATATTGTGGTCCTTTAATAAAGTTCCTTCACTACGGATGTAAAAAAGAAAATAATCCTTAGTAAATTATTTGGGAGGCTTGTATTCATAATATTCAATCAAATGTAGTAATCAATAAAATTGTTTGTACACAAGATATTGCTTATTTATATATTTGAATTTATTAAAAATGACTATGGGGAACATTTACTAAGATGTGTATTCTACTTCACATGTGATGTTGCTATGGGAAAACAATTATATCCTGTGTACTATCTTCTAGAGCAGGGCCGGGCAACACCAGCCCTCCAGATGTTAATGAACTACACATCCCTGGATGCTTTGCATTAGTTTTGCTATGTGGCCATGCTGAAACTGATGCAAGGCATGCTGGGATGTGTAGTTCATTAACATCTGGAGGGCCGGTGTTGCCCAGCCCTGTTCTAGAGGGTGCTAAATAAATAAGTAGATTCTGATTGGTTGCCCATAGCAACATCACATGTTAAGCAGAATACACATCTTAGTAAATTTCCCCCGATGTCACAATATTACTTTACCTGTGCTGTAAATTAAGAGGCAAGTACAAAGAATTTATTGGATCATAAGGTTTTCTTAGTTTTACCTTGAATACTTTTACAAGGAAGCATAGGAGCAAACAAGAGGCATTGGGCCTTATTCTAGTTCACTCTTTCTGACAAAATCCTTATTAGATGGACAAAACCATATGCACTGCAGGGGGGCAGATGTAACATGTGCAGAGAGAATTAGATGTGGGTGAGTTATTTAGTTTCTGTGCAGGGTAAATATTGGCTGCTTTATTTTTACACTGCAATATAGATCTCACTTTGAAGTAAAATTCCACCCAAATCTAACTCTCTCTGCACAAGTTACATCTGCCCCACCTGCAGTGCATTTGGTTTTGTCCATCTAAGAAGGATTTTGTCAGAAAGAGTGAACTAGAATAAAGCCCATTGTCCCATCGCATATGGGTCATCCTATCCCATCGTGCACAGGTTAAGAAGAGGTGGCAGAAGCAGGAAGCAAAGGTGATGGGTTGCCTTCATAGGAAGCTCATTACCTGAGTAAGCTTGTGTTCCATGGCTATATATCACATTTTTTATTTCAGTTATCGGCCCTTATTCTGGTTCACTCGCAAAGGCAAATTCATTCTCAAATGGACAAAACCATGTGCACTGCAAGCGGGGCAGATGTAACATGTGCCGAGAGAATTAGATTTGGGGGAGTTATTTTGTTTCTGTGCAGGGAAAATACTGACTGCTTTATTTTTACACTGCAATATAGATATCACTGTGAAGTAAAACCCCACCAAATGTAATTCTCTCTGCAAAAGTTACCTCTGCCCCTTCCCTGCAGTGCACATGATTTTGTCCATTTGAGAAGGAATTTGCCTTTGCAAGTGAACCAGAATAAGGGCCATAGTTTCCCTCCTCTTTGAGGTTTGGCATCGCCTTCCATTACCCCTCAATAATGCAGCTGAGCAGATGTAAGTAGTGTATGGTAGCACAGGATTGGATTTTACAAAGTGTAAGTAGTTAAATATCTCAAAACGGATAATCAGGATCAAGTCGCTGAAGGGAAGTTGTTGGACAGGTTATGGGTTTAAACTCTATGTATGGCAATATATTGAAATATGGTATTTACTAAAGGATATTAAAGAAAGAAGAGCTCTCAAGTTAAGTGGGCCAGATGTATCAAGCCTCAAAAAGTGATAAACAGCCAGTTCCTAACTACATGTTGCAGATCGGGTTTGTAAAATGACAGTTAGGAGCTGGCTGGCTGTTTTTTTTATAACCACTCACTTTTGAATTTTCGTATTCGTATTGATGGGACATTCGTATTTGTATTTACAAATACGAATGAATACGCCATCGATAGAATACGACAGGAATCACCATTCAAAAGAATGGTGATTCATGATTTACTAAGTGGCCATATTGAAAATACGGCCGCTAATTGGCGTAATACAACCGCTAATGACCCGGGAAAATATGGCAGGAAAATACACTTCATTTTCCTGTCGTATTTGGCTTTCCCACAGCCGTAACCAGCACCAGGCTCAAAGATCCGGGGCTGGTAATAAAAAATCAGGAATCCCGGCAAATAGGGGTTCCCCGATTTTTTAAAACCAGCCCCAGGCTCCAGAGCCGGGGCTGGTTCCCAAAATACGGGGGACAAAATGACTAGGGGTCCCCCGTATTTTAAGAACTAGCCCCATGCCCAACCAGCCAGCAGGGTAATGCCACAGCCGGGGGGAGACTTTTTATACAAGTCCCCCCGGTCAAAGCATTCATCCCTACCAACCAGTCAGCCTGGCCAGGGTTCCTGGGGGATTGGGGACCCCCCCCCAATAAAGGGGTCCCCCCTCCAGGACTTACCTGACCAGGCTGAAGCCTGGTGCTGTCCCCAGTGACCCTAGAAAAAATCCTTGGGTTTTGCTGTTGAACTATGAGTCCCAGCAAGCCTGGAACGCATACTGGGACTTGGAGAACCACAAGTCCCAGCATGCGGCCCATTAAAGGGCTTGCTGTGACTTTTAGTTCCACAGCAAAACCAATAGATAAATAAAAACACACTGGCACAATTCGAAAAATAAAACTTTAATACATACATAGCCCATACATACTGATACTTACCTATCTTGAGCCCATAGGGAGCCCTCGGTCTTGGTCCGGTGTCCTGGTCTGGGTCGGCGTCCGGGTCTGTGTCGGCGTCCGTGTCGGATTCCGGGTTCGGGTTCCGAAGAAATCCATAGGGGACCTGAGGAAGCAAATCATACTTAGAAGTCTCCTCTGGCGAAGATCTGTCCTCTTGTCTCCTGAAGTAGTCCAGGTCTTTGGAAAGCAACAAAACATGAGTGTCCTGGTACCCGGTCACAAACTTATAGAAGAGACGCTGATGGTTCATGTTCAGCACCTCTCCTCCGAATGATTCTATTGGCTGCCTAGTGGCCAATCAGGAGCAGAATTTCGCGGCTTCTGATTGGCCACTAGACGGCCAATAGAATCATTCGGAGGAGAGGCGCTGAACATGAACCATCAGCATCTCTTCTATTAGTTCTTGACAGGGTACCGGGACACTTAGCTACGCTCGCCTCGCTGCTCTCGCCACACTATATAAAATCAACTCCATGCGTAGTGGATAGTGGGGTTATGAACAGGTCAAAAATCGGTTCGGATCGCATTGATATATCGGCCAATATCGCATCCAATATATAGGCCAATATCGCATCCGATATACCGGGCGCCGTGAAAATACACAAGTACCGAAAATCCTTTCAAACACGCAGTTAAACATTTAAATACAGTTTAGAGTGTTTAACATCAAACACAGATTAATATTAAACTAAACAAGTACATATGATATGCATTGTTGTAGTACAAAGAAACAGAAACAGTAACTGCTGGAAGGGGGGTAGTAATGCTGGCCATACACGCTGCGATACGTGCATGCGTTCCGTGCTTAACAAGCACAGATCACATTGCATTGCATTGCCTGTGCATGCATTGTGCATGCAATGTGATGAAAACAAAGTACAAAAAGTATGTGCAAGCACATACTTTTTGTACTGTGCGATGAGGTGCCGCGGGAGCGCGCACCTCAAAGCACATAACGCACAGCCTGCATCGTAGCGTGTATGGGCTGCTTAACTATGACAACTACTACATTGTAGCTACTATGACATCTTAAAGAACTTTAGCCTTCTGCCATACAGTAGCCCTTATATTTTCATTAAAAGATATTAAATCCTGTCACTCCATAAGGGTAACACTGGATTACCAAAATGTTTCAAATAGACAAGATGTAATGTACAGGTATGTGAGGCTACTAACATAACATCTTGTCCTGTGATTTGTCCCTGATTAGCCAATGACGTTCTGTCACTCACTAGGTTACTATCTATCATTGGGGCAGATGTATTAAGCCTTAACAAGAGATAAATGCAAGTGTGATTTGGAGAGATAAACGTCCAGCCAATCAGCTCCTTACTGACTTTTTACAAACACAGCCTGTAACATGGCAGTTAGCAGGTGATTGGCTGGACGTTTATCTCTCCTTATCACCCTTGGATTTATCTCTTGTCAAAGCTTAATACATCTGCCCCATTGACTGCTGTATGCGCTATCCAGCTTACCTGATGTCCCCTGCATTGTATTTTACTTTAATGAATATCATTCCAAATGTACTACTACAATCTTATGATTTAACTGCACCCAGCGGGTTCTGTCAGATTCTGAATTTGTTGTGGGTACAGGATGACCACTGGCAGGATTGGTTGAAACTGGAGAGTATAGAACTAATGTAGGTGAATGAGTTACACTACTTCACAGTCAGTTCTGTATTCAGGATACTGAAGAAAGGAGTGCAGAATAGTACTAGACAAGGTATTGGGGCTTAGAACATATAGATGGGTGGTGCTTTACGTGGCGGTGTCAGGAACATGATATTAAAGTTCAGACATGATAACTGTACATGTTGTAGACATGTTCCCGCTGTTAGTAATGTATGTCTTGAATATTAGAATCCTGCTGGGTACCACAATGATATTAGCAGCCTGCTATGATAGTATAAGCATGAATTTACTTGTTGAGAATACACACAGTAAAGTAGTGATGGCCATTGATGGTCATCCCTGCTTTACAATACAGAAGGTTGTAAGCCAATAAGAGCCTGGGGCAGGATATCGCAGTAGTGTCGGGGGCAGTGCTAAGCTCTGTATCCTGCCACTTTGTAAAAAAAATCCTTGCTTCTGCATCATCAATGGTGGGAAACCAACTGCTTCTACCCCATCAATGGCAAAAGTATTGAACATTGGTCATATTGATGGTCGATGGCCATGCCTACAGTAAAGTAAAGTTGAATGAGCAGGTAGGAATTTGCAGGTTTGAAACTGCACAGAGTTGGATGCAGTTGCATTCAGGCAGGTATTTCAAGCTGAAGAACAGAAGCACACTGGTGTAATTGCAGTGACTGACATTAGACTGGTTGCAGGGGCTATAGTGAATAGTAAGCTGTGGCTGTAGCTGACAGTAGACAGCACACTTGTGTGGAGGATAAATGATGATTGCAGCAAGGAGAACTGGAGAAGGATCATACCGCTGAATAGTTGAGTGCATTACACAGGATTAAATAGCAAGTAGCACTCTGTAGACCAGGCATGTCCAACGTTGGCCATCCAGATGTTGTGAAACTACACATCCCAGCATGCTTTGCCACAGTTTTGCTATTAGAGAATGCTAAAACTATTGCAAAGCATGCTGGGATGTGTAGTTTCAAAACATCTGGAGGGCCAATGTTGGACATGCCTGCTGTAGACTATTGGAGACAAACTGGAATGAAGTGTCAGGAAGCTAAAAAAAATCAGAGAATCTGCGCTTCAGACGAAGAAGAGCTAAAATACAAATAAAACTAGCACTGAAAGTAAATGAGAGGATTATATATGGTGCTCTGAATGTTCATAGGCTGATTGGGTCACATGAGAGCTGTAGCTTATTTAATGAGATCAGATCACCTGATAAAATATGGCCATGCCCTTGTAACTGTAAGGACCAGAGATGTTGCTGAAGAATATGCAGCAGGCTAACAGGATAAGTGCAGTGTGCCAGAAGCAGAGGGTATGTGAAGCAAAGAGACATTGGGATGTGTTGTGAGAGGAGGACAGTAGATACCATTTAGTATTGAAAAACGGCTAGAGAGGTGGGGGTATTATTTTCTTAAAGTCTAATTTTGGTAAGTTTTGTGTTTTTGAAAATCTGAGATTTACTAGTTAAAACAGACATTCTGGCAAAGTTCAAACATTGGTCCAATACTGATGTCTTTACATAGATACCAGTAAAACACAGACATATTTTAAAGGTTAGTTTCAGAACGGACAACCCACCCAGCTAATATTGTAGATTTGCCTGAGACTGGCAACTTTGGGAGAAACACTGTACAGATCACTATATGTGCAGTGCAAAAATAAAAACATATCCATCCCTGGACTAGGTTGCTAATTGGCTAAGAGTTGCACTCTCCCAGCCAATGAGCAGAGGTTGTCATAGAAACCATCCACTGACTGGCGAGGAGCATTCGACTCATATATATAGGCATTATGAAGTCATACATTCCATTGCTGTCTATTTATTTACATCAATTTTAAAAATCAATCTACAGTAAAATTGACCTTTAGTACATTTAGCCTAGAGAGAGGGTGGGATGTACTAAAGGGAAAATGCGCTAAAACGTGGGTTTTACCACATTTTCCTGTGTACCATTAGCCGTCCGCCCCGTCTCCATCTGGCAGGGTATCACCACCCTCTGGGTGGCGATGCCCTATAGAAGCCTATGGACTTCTATCGCCGCCCGCCGCCCACGCGACCCCCCCTCTCGCCCTCCATCGATCTCCTCCTCCCCCAGCAGGTGTCACAGTCGGGAGGACATCCGGCTGCAGGGGGGAGGAGGAGACGCAGGTGGACACTGACAGCCGCCGGGATGTGACGGAGACTCCCGCACACCACATTACAGGTATCGCGGGGGTCTCTGTCACCACAACCCGATGCTAGCCGCATATGTTAGTACATATGCGGTAGCATCGCGGCAGCTGTCAGCCCGCCCAGAGAGAGATTAATGTAACAGTGTGGAGAGAATTAAGCAGGAAACAGAACTGAGTAGCAGAGAAATAGATTTAAAAGAAGGGAATGATGCAGCTGTGACAGAAAAAATGGAAATAAAATAGAATAAAACTGAACTGCATGGTGTGAAACTGTGATCCTAATGACACCCACAGCAATTGTCACAGACAAAAGTGTTTCAAGACTTTATGCCCAGGCTGGTCTATGTATATATGAAGGGAAGGTGTCACAGCAATGCATTCAATGGGACTACATTGTACTTTCTACGCATCTACATTGTACATTCTACATTAATTACAATCTTAATGTTCTTTGTAGTGAGGAGAATTTGTAGTGTCTGCATTGTGTAATGGAGATGGGGAAAAGTCATCATCTTGATAAGGGCAGCCCTAACAAGAAGCTAGAGCAGACATTCCCAAGGCACACCAACAGTGCAGGTTTTAGTGCTATCCAGGCTTGCGCACAGGTGACTTAATTAGTACCTGAGTGATTCTGATTAAACCATCTGTGCTGAAGCCTGGATATCACTAAAACCTGCACTGTTGGTGTGCCTTGAGGACCGTGGTTGGGAATGCCTGAGCTAGAGGGTCGAGTGTTTCGTAACCCTGAGCTCATAAATAATAAATTAGATCATAATAAAGGGTGACTCTTGTGTAATATAATAGACAATTATTCTATGTGTGAGAGGCCCAGTTAAACAGAAAGGATGAGCCCCAGGAGGAAGTAGTAATGGTAAGATGGAGAAACATTGTCCTTGATTTGTCTGTATTCATTATTAGTCAGGCATCTACAAACATCACTTTGAAGGAACGCCACCTCCTAAAAGCAAGCCTATCGTGGGAGGAGTGGACTCTTGAGCTTCAGATATTCCAGAACCCTGGAGGTAAGCCACCCCAATACAATAATTGGAGGAAGCTTTTAAGAGGATGTAACCACAAGCAATACAGGACCAGCACTTTTGGGCCAAAAAGGAAGGGATATTGCACCAAACTGAGGTCATATAAGAACACATTCATTTTATTAACATTGTTTTTCAAACTATTACTCTGGATGCAGCTTGGCTATCTTTTTCAAATATTTCAGGCTCAAACATTTAACATTAACGGTACCTAAAATACCTTTTTATGAAATTCTGTTTTATTATATGTATTAATAAATGTACACCTGATTATACTTACAAATATTATTATTGTAATATTTAGCGCAAGCACACCCCCTATTTTTTTCTGTTTGCCTACAGGGGTTGACACCCCCTTTTCTTGGTTGCAGCTTGACAAAACGACTTCATTTTGGTGCCCCTTTAGATACACCAGTATCTAATTTTTCCTAGTCCAGGTGCCCCATCCAAACTCCATGGGCATACCATGCCATCCATTAACCAATATAACATAAAGGGATAATGATTCAATAAAAACAAAATAGCTGTATAACGTTTGGGATGAATTACCTACAATTTACGTCTTAAAACAAATGAGGCCAGAGAATTATACCAAAGCCCAGCAGCCAAAGGTTTTTTTAAATGGGCAATCACTGACAATGCAAGCTCATGCCTTGTAAATGAATGCGGCACTCGGAGGCTAGTACATTCGTCCACATGTGTGCATCCATGCTTAGGAGCATGAGAACATGGTTTTTGATTGAAGCAGTTCTAGTGATCAAAGCATTGTGAAATCCCTTGAGCGTATGTAGACACCAGCCACAAATCCCAATGTATATTTAGTTTAAAAAGTGAGGATAATTTGCTAGAATCAATTGGCCACAATTTGAGCAATGAGATAATATATAATGGATAATAGATAATAAATAGTTAAGTCCAAGAGGAGCCGGGAAACCTCATCTTAGATGATTTTATAATACACTCATAAATAACCATCTGGACTGGTTGCTTTGTGTTAAACAATCACTTTTAAAATACACATTATTTAAAAAAAATGTAGCTGCCAAATTGTCAACTGAATACATTTTAATTTGAGATTCCATACATTTGTTTGCCAGTATTTTATTTATGATTTCACTGACATTTGTTTAGTCCCATTTTGTTTGTATTATTATTAATATTATTTAAAGATTTAAAATGTCCAGAAAGACTTGTGTCTGGAGTATAGCATCCGCTGAGTCAGCCCTGTAAAAGCAACCCCAACTGAGCATGTACAAAACACCAAAAAAAAGACTCCTGCACCATTTTTTCAGAGCCCTATGCATGAACAGTACAGTAGCACAGTGCAAGAGTGGGATGAGGGGGCATGGATGCAGTTTGCACATGGGTCTCCTTTAATGTTAATATGCACCTGACAAAAATAATGACACACATATTAAAGATAGCCACAACCTTATCATTAAGTTAATGCATTACTTTAGAAGAAATATCAAAAAGTTTAAATGAATAGAAAAATGAATAAAACGAACTGTTAGGTTATTAGTTCACTCTGTCCAGCATCTGCATTTCAAGATAATTCTACAGTCCTAGAAGGGTCATTGGAGTTGTACAGTTAGAAGTGTTTTCACAAACTGAAATAGATTGCAAATATTGCAGTTTATAAATCACATTAATAAACCTTGGAGTTTTCTTTTTCTTATTTTGAACCAATGCAATTTATTTTGTTCACGGAACCCAATATAAACCTCTCCTCCCTATGGCTGTCACTTTATTAATTAGCACTCCGTAGAACAATGGTTTAAACTGTCTCTTTCTGTCAGATCTGCCTTAACGCGCAATTCTTCTTGAAATTTCAGGAGTATCTACCATCATTATTTGGACATTGTGCCCTTGGACTTCAAATTTCTTAAATTGAGATGCTGTATTTTACAGCATGTAAGTGTCAAACCCTGCAAAACTATGTTGTACTTCTCTATCCATTATTCATTTGCTTGGATAAGAAGAAGCAGAGAAATTACTCTTGTTGCTCTGAAAGCTACTTGAAAAGGTGACCTTTAAGCAAAAGAAAGAAGAAAGGAATGGAGGATAAATATAGCAAAGTAACCCAGCTGTGGCACTGCATTGATTAAATATTTAAAGGTTCCTCAAAGGGCAGGGCATCCAGAGGTAAGAGAACTTGGAGTATTGGAGGCGAGAAAAAAACATGGGAACAGGTGAGAATTAAAATGCTGTCAGGTCAAAGGGGACCTTCACAGCTGAAGATTTACAGCTTTCCATAACGACAGTTTAAAATCGTATATAGCTCGTACAACTTAAAGCACCCGGCAAGTCAATTACAGAGTTCTGCTACATAATTTACATTACTGGGTTTTCCATGGCTGGGCTTTGGGCATGTAAATGTATTATGTTGTCTTAAAATGAGAACAAAATTAATATAATTTTACAGGGTCTTACCATACATAGACACCATTGTACATTGTCTTTATAGACCAGCCAAATGAGTGTGCCGTGCCTGTACTGTAGCTTATATTACTATCCTAACCAAAGGCAGTTCCCACTAAATATATTCTGAAGATGTACTGTATGGTAGGCCTGGATTTTTGTATACTTTACCAAAGAACTAGGGAGGAGACACTAAACCCCCTTCTCTTCTGCCATAAAAATGACAGAAAAGGATGTCAGGATTCTATAATGTAAGACATTTGTAAACATAGGCTCTTTATGATGCTTCCATAATTCTAAGGGAAACCGTCATATAACAATCACTCAGTTATGCACCATGATTTCACTGATGTGGCTACAAATACTGTAATTCCTCTCCACAAGGTCACCATTTTATAAAAATGAACAATAAATGTTACATTTACTATACTGTGAAACAAAAACAAATTGAAACAAACTTTTAGTTTGGATCCTTGTCAGTGAGGGGGGCATATTCTATCCAGACCCTTCCATTTGTAGGTTATAGGACAGGAAGTGAGGGGCTAGGGACAGAGGACAAAGGACAAGGAGTTAGGCAGTGTTTGCTGAACTATGGAGGGAACAGTTTAAGTGCACCTAGAGGAGCCAGTCCTGGGACCATGGACAGGCGAAGGTGATTTCCACAGTCCCTAGATTTATGGAGCAGCGTGTGTAAAGAGCAATAGACTCCATATTTGCAGTGTGAGGTTATCAGTATGCAAAGATCAGTGGAAGGAACAAGGGGGATCCCCACCTTTAGGGGTACCCTAAAAGTGTGATGAGAGGTGTGAGTCTCAGGAGAATACAATCTCGGTAAGTGGTAAGGAGGAATATATACAATAACCGCTGTGTAGAGCCACGAGGAGGAGGCGGTTGGCGGGTGTTACGGGTTCTGGGAGCAGTAAGCGGTAGGCAATCGGCCACTGGGATTTCTAATAGGGAGACGGAGGGTACCGGCAGAGGAAGTGCGGCCTGCGCAGAGTGACCTATGAACAAGTCACGCTGCGCTGGGGTCGGGTGCTCAGACGCTGCCCGGCATTAGACTGCACATGCGCAGTCTAATCCTGAAATCCCAGGATTGGATAAAAATCCCGGACATTTTCGGGCCAAATTCCAGGATCCCACCAATCCCAAGATTGGCCACCCTAATCACAAAGAAAGCATGTAAAATCACAATATTTACCATGCTGGTACACTTAGAGAACACAAACTTGTCCTGGATCGCATTGTCACATGGAGTACACTGGTAATTGCTGTGATCGATCTTCAAAATATCCGCTAAAAATGGCAGCATTGCTCACAGCCATTGTTCATTTAGTATACCGTATATATGCGAGTATAATTCGACCCGAATATAAGCCGAGGCACCTAATTTTACAACAACAAAACTGGAAAAACGTATTGACTCAAGTGAGACCCTCACTCGAGTATAAGCCGAGGGGGGCTTTTTCAGCATAAAAAATATTCTGGAAAAGTAGGCTTATACTCGAGTATATATGGTAAATAAATACAGATACAGTCAAGTCAGTTAATTGAAGTCTAAGTAAATATTGCACCCAACTAAAAAAAAATCACTTGGCACTCAAACGGTTAATGAGACATGTTACTATGTATGTGCATAAATTTGATAATATCAGCTTCGGGAATTTTATTGCAAGATAGGGACAACCTGGGGATATAGCTACTGTACATAAATTTTGTAAGATATGACTATTTGTGTAACCTGGACACAGTTTTTAATAAAGTAACAGAACCACCATGCTGTGTGGTAATGTATTAGCATGGCAAAGTTTACCGATTACAATGTTTGCTACCTACTAATGCAACTACAAACACTTATACTGTTTTTGCTACTAACCAAATACATGTATAGTATGGATACAGGCACCTGGAAACAATTGTGTACTCAATAGAGGGAGCACAGTTCTGTGGTTTGCCTAAACAGGGCCAATTAAATTGCAAAGAGAAGACATGGGTTTTGAAATAAAGGGGTTGGTGTCTGGGGCAAGAGAGGGCTGTCTATGCAATGTAACAAGGTTGAGTAATAAGTGTCCAGACGCAATATAATGATTGCTTATATTGAATTATATTAAATTAAACATGTTAAACAAAATTAAAGAGTTAAAACAAAAATAACGCAAACAGCAAAAGTCACATATATTCAGTCACCTTACCATATGACAACCTGGCAAGAGCACAGGACATTAATTAGTAATAATGTAGGTAATTAGCAGTTACAAAAGCTGGACTAGTAGAAAGACATGAGATCCTTCCTTCCCACTGTATACAAGCACTGCAGGGTATAATTAGCTGCCAAACTGACAGCTAACTTAGCACAGCAGCTCATGCATGCATTCATCTAGCTCTCCTCACTTGAGTTATGCACCAGTAAGTACTAATCAAGATTTTTCTTAAAAGCCAACTAAGTCCAACAAATACAGTTAATTGAGAAAAATGAATATCATCCAGGAATACAAGTATCTGCTTAGTTATTTATTCATGCCTTAGATGTTTCTTTATAGGCAATTTTCTGCAAAATGTAACACTTTGCTTTTCTTACAAAGTGGCACTACTGTTTCCAAAATTGTTACAGCAACCTATTACATTTATTGATGTCCATTCATCCGCAATGTTTTTGTGGGTGTGGCCATAGTTCACCCTATAGGGCAGGCATTCCCAACCACGGTCCTCAAGGCACACCAACAGTGCTGGTTTTAGTGATATCCAGGCTTCAGCACAGATGGTTTAATCAGAATCACTCAGGTACTAATTACGTCACCTGTGCTCAAGCCTGGATATCACTAAAACCTGTACTGTTGGTGTGCCTTGAGGACCATGGTTGGGAATGACTGCTATAGGGAATTGCCGGATTGGTGTTTTAATGAAGTGGGGGGGGGGGGTCCAAGATTACAACAATGTGATTACCTGAAACTGCTCTTATTTGTGGAAGTTTCATGGGCACTCATACAAAAATTTAAAGCTCCAAGCAATTCTGAGTCATACTCTAATGCAGGGATGGGAACCTTCGGCCCTCCAGCTGTTGTTGTACTACACATTCCAGCATGCCCTGCAACAGTTTTAGCATGATAAATAGCAAAACTGTAGTGGGGCATGTGTAGTTCAACAACAGCTGGAGGGACGAAGGTTCCCATCCCTGCTCTAATGGATCGCTCTCACAATTGGACAAATTTACTAAGCTTTGAAAAGTGATAATGTGGATATATATAAATTACCAGTCAATCAGCTCCTACCTGCCATGTCACATGCTGTGTTTGAAAAATTACAGTTATGGGCTCATTGGTTGGTACTTTGTAAGTACAGGTCGAGTCTCCCTTATCCGTATATTCCAAAAACCGATATATATTCCAAAAATAGTAGTTTTTCAGATTATTTTGGGGGGTGTTTTTTGTTTTGTTTTTCCTCCCCCCGAAGCCTCTTTTTTCATACTTAACTCCTCCCCCAGTGTCCAGGGTGCCTTCGGAATCCTCTTCAGCGGCCATCGGGGCACTGACAGGGGACCAGGTAAGTATGGGAAAAAAAAGATATTCCAAAATCCATAAAAATCCCTTATCCAAAATGGTTGTGGTCATTTCGGATAAGGGATACACACCCTGTATTACAAAATTGGGTGCTGGGTGTAACCCCCTGGACCAGGGGGCCCCTGGAGCAACTATTGATATGAATGATATGGCGCTTGCATAGAATCAACTAGCCCTACTATTCTCACATTAGCATCAAATAATAAATCAGGCTTCTATAATAACAACCAGCAACTACAGCTATGTGCTATGAAGTAGACACAGAATTCAGGTTCTTCTACAGCAGAACCGCCTGTTATATTTCCAAATGTGATTAGTGATCTTGATCCCTGATTAAACCACAATCCACCCCAGGATATTACACAGCTGTTACACATTGATAAATGAGAGAATACCCAAGCAGTTGCCAGTGGCATGCAACATATAATAACAACCAATATAGCCAATGCCGTGATAAATGATTATTGATGTTGATTATTTACCAACATCCTATATTTTTAAGCTAGTGTTCTTAAGTGTTCTGGTTTTGTTGCTTTGTACTTCCCTTATTTAATATAGGCTCTTTGTAGTGTATTAGTAGCAGCACCTAGATATAACCTAGTAGAAATGTATATAAAAAAAACATTAATCTAATCTATTAGCAAATTTTAATTTCTAAGAATCACAGGAAAGAGACTTTGTATTATTTTTACTGGCTTAACTCAAACAATAAGTTTATTAAGCCTACTGCTGAAAGCCAAAAACAATATGGGGAATTACTTTAATTAGTTCATGGAAATGTAATGAACTTTAATAAACAGAGAGATTGCACCATTTTCACCAGTGATCATTTGTGTTATATTTAAATAATAAAATAGGGAAAGGTCACTTATTTGTATTCTGTATGAGATTCATATTTGGTTGTGCTTTTAGTAAGAAACTCCACTTGGAAATCTTCAAGACGTATCCACTATCCCTCACTATCCCAAGGTTGTCCGGCACTCCTCGCACTCCTGTTATTAGCTGCCCTGGTGTCTTCCTAGATGGGAGATCCACCAAGTATACGATGCAAACAAACAGGCGTCACTCAAGGACTTGCGTGAAAGATATTTAATGTGAGGCGTGAACTCCGTTTCGGGTGTTACCCCATCGTCAGGACCAAAGCTCAGAGCTTTGGTCCTGACAACGGGTTAACACCCGAAACGGCGTTGACCGCCTCACATTAAATATCTTTCACGCAAGTCCCGGAGTGATGCCTGTTTGTTTGCATCGTATATATATATATATATATATATATATATATATATATATATATATATATATACTGGGCTTCCACACAGGGGCAATATAACGCATTGCTCCACCCAGTGGCGTAACTAGATACATGTGGGCCCCATGGCAAAAGTTTTTAAGGACCCCTATTCATCACCTAATGCTGAAAAATGCATACAGTGCATGATACTTTGACAGGCAAAGTGGGCCACTTTCAGCTCTGGGCCCCATAGCAGCTGCACCCCCTGCACCTATGGTAGTTACGCCCTTGGCTCCACCTCTAGTAAGTTTTCATCATCTTTATTAGACAAAATACAAGTCGTCTTGGTACTTTATTTATAACAGAGTCAGCTTAGATGTAGCTGTGCACGCGCACTATGAGCCATGAAGTTCAAGCCTCACTTTGAATTCTTCCTCTTCTATACATTCTGGCGGCCATTTTTTGTAAAATTAAGAGCCTCGTTTTAGGCACCAATTACATGAGTTCCAGCAATTGTCATCAGCAGACACCAGCCTTGGGAAGGCTGTTTGTACTTAATGCTGGCAGTTAATTATAACCATCCACTGTGACTATGTATTCCAGCCATTAATACTGAAAATTATAATGCCTTCATCTAATTAGTTGCCGCCAGATAGATTAGCCCCCAGGTGTTTGTGTGTACTGTTGTTTACTATGGTGCACTGCGTCAGAGGCGTACCTAGATATTCTTGGGCCCCATAGCAAAAGTTTGTAAGGGCCCCCTATTTAGCAACTGATGGTGATAAATGTATGTAAAACATATTACTTAGACAGCAAAGATGGGCCCCCTTCAGCTCTGGGCCCCATAGCAGCTGCACCCCTTGCACCTATGGTAGTTACGCCCTTGCACTGCGTATATATGCCAGCAGTACCATAACAGGATGCCAATGTAACCTGTGCTTCGCCCACCAGCATAACCAATAACACCAGGGCTGCTGCACTACTAACACCCTACTTACAGTCCTGTATGCCTGTATATTAGATTAATATCAAGAACTCACTCATCAAGTGATGCTTGCTGGGTGTCTCCAAATGTCTTATCCACACAAACAATATTCCTTCACATGATCACCAGGAGTAATATTAAATACAGACAAACCATAAAAGAAGACTCAGTAGGACTTCCGGTGGGCGGACCCAGCTGATGGCCGCATCTTATAGAGCTCTCCAGCCCCAGATCTACAACACTGACCAGCAAGGGCAAAAAACGCCAACGGAGGAGTCACAGGGCTCTGTGAACCCCCGATTAGGAGACAGAGGTGGGCAAGAGGTGAATACCCGGCTCCCCACCACATAAATTACCCCGGAATCAGCGCCTGGAACAGCGCGCTACAGGAGAGCGGGCGCCATCTTGGAAGCGCACCGCACACTACACCGGCTACACACCGCTGAAACTCGGACCGGGTGAGACTCACCAGCCAGATCAGACGACCGCTGAGGACCCAAGCAGTGACCCCACCACACAGGGGTGAAAACGAAGCGGCCGAGACCAGGAGATCGTGCACCGCTGGATCGCGGGCGCCATATTGGGTGAGGCGGGCGGCGGAAAAAGCACACACAGCAAGCAGGCAAGTGATCTGAGGAGGGAGAGTGGGGACGCATCAGCAGGCTGGGCTTCCCAAACACCCCTCACCCGACTTCATAACCGCCCCAACCTCCCCACACCCGCATAAGGCCCACGAGAGCAGAACAGGAGTGCACTGGACGCCATCTTGGTGCAGGCACATACGCTGACAGCACCTGCCTGAAAGGAAAAAAAAAAAAAAAAAAAAAAAGCGCTGAAAAAGTCCCTGCATATATACTGAGAAGACTTACCCAAGTATTATACAAAAGTATACTGTCCACACTAACTACAACAAACCCTGCAATACTGGTCCTCATAACATAGCTCCAGAGGATAAGACACAGCACTTTCTTGCTAAAAACCTGAAGCAAGCCACAAAAATCCTTAAAGCAAGCCAGCACTGCCCCCCTGTGGACAGAGGTGGAACAACACATACACCTGCTGCCCCATCTGCACTGATATTAAGGAAAGAGGGCCACTAAAACCTGCGAGACTGAGCACACATGTCAGCAATGGATAAATACGTTGGAAAAACGCCGAGAGGCGGGAGGGCTGCACCCTCGGTGAAAAATAAAGACAAAAGATCTTCACCCGCGCCCGAGTCCACCCCTCCAGCATCACCGGCTGACAAAAGAGCATCACGGGAATTGGATCCCTCTACAGAGAGCACCTCTTCCATACTGCACGCACAAGAAATTGCGGCCATACTCTCACCCTTACTGGACGAGAAACTATCTGGTATAAAAGAAGCCATTGAGTCAGTGGTCTCGCAATTGGGCGAATACGGCTCACGATTTGAAGAAGCAGAGCAGCGCATCTCTAATGTGGAAGATGACCTCGTTGCCGCAAAAAACACGATAGCATCACAGGAAGCCACCATACTAGCCATCCAAGATAAGTTAGAAGATATGGAGAACAGGAATCGCAGGAATAATCTACGCCTCATTGGCCTACCAGAATCGGTGAAGCACCGCGAGCTACTACAGCTAGTTTCCAAATGGCTACCAGAGGAACTCAAGTGCCTACCACCTGCGGGCATAATACAAATTGAAAGGGCACACCGCATAGGCCCTGACAATCAAGATAAAAGGAGAAGACCGAGACCTGTCATCTTTAAATTTCTTAATTATCTGGACAAGATAACAGTGATGGAAGCATACCGTAAAATAGGAGACCTACAATACCAAGGTGAACGCCTGCTACTATTCCAGGACTTCTCCTACCAGGTAGCGATGAAGAGAAGAGAATTCGCCCCAGTATGCAAATCATTGTTCGAGGCAGGCATCAGGTTTGCACTGCTGTACCCAGCAAAATTGCGCGTTCAGCGTGATGGAAAACAGCACTTCTTTGACACAGTTGCTTCAGCACAGAACTTTCTGGACTCTGTTGTGAATGATACTTCTCACCTATCAGATGCTGACTGACTGTCGCTGATATATACTTGCAAGTATACACCCATAGAAATAGTGTAAAGATGTTGTTTTGGCTAAAGCGTTATTGGATTCAATCTGTGATAATTACTCTAGTTGCCCCCCAGGGGTGCGTTACCCAGTTGGTGTCAAAAAGACACAAAGTTTCCCCCTCCCCAAACTGCTATCTAATCAATTGTTATAATACTGGTTATAACAGGCAAAGTTGGCCTGATTACTGGGTTCGTAAAAATATAAAAACTGTAAGAACTGTTCGATATTTTCAAAGAATATATAGTGGGTCACAATATAGGATTAGCTATAAAACTAGTTTCGTGGTCAGGCCCCGGCTCGCTGGGACTAGGGTCCCCACGGGACAGACGCTTGCACTATCTGACAAGATTCCCTTAACAGGCATTGGTTAAATGAGCACACAAGTAGCTGATAGGCTTGTCACACGCACACATATAAGATTCCTATCATGGAACATAGAAGGTTTAAACACTCCTCTCAAGAGGAAAAAGGTCCTGCAGCACTTGAAACGTCTAAAACCGGATGTGGCAGTGTTGCAGGAAACACATTGGAGAGAGGGGGACCCTAATACTCTTAAAGATAGTTGGTTCACGGAATTCTATGCAGCCTCCTATACGAGTAAGAGGCGAGGAGTCCTCATCATTATTAACAAATCCCTGAGACATGAAGTGATAGACACCCAGAAAGACCCGGAGGGACGCTATGTGTTTGTGAAACTTAAGATAGAAGGGGAACTATTCACCCTCGCAACATTATATGCTCCTAACGGTCCTAATACTGTCTTTTATACAAATCTGTTTGTTCAACTACAAGGTTGGGCTGAGGGTCAAGTGGTCCTAGGAGGTGATTTCAACGCCACGCAAAAACAATCACTGGATAGAAATAATAATACATGTGGCGACATGCCACCCCCTGCCCTAGGTTTATTGATGAGCTCTTTGAAAATCACAGACCCCTGGCGCTACCTGCATCCGGTTGAGAGAGAATACACATTCTACTCTCACCCCCACCACACCTCCTCGAGAATAGATTTTTGGCTACTACCCACTCACATGCTAAACAGGGTAAAAAGCGCCCGTATTGAACCTATACTGATTTCGGACCACGCTCCTACGTGGTTTGAACTGGCTTTAACCTCACCCACACAACATTCCTATAACTGGAGGTTTCCCTCATATCTAGCAGATTCCCCCGACTTTCAATTAGAATTAAAGCAGCACTTCATAAATTATGTCGATGACAATTTGCAACACATAGACGACATTAACCTATTCTGGGCAGCGTCCAAGCCAGTGGTACGTGGACATGTAATATCATACACCTCAACCAAGAAAAAAAAACTAAACGCTAGATTCCTAGAACTGAGTACAGCGGTCTCAGACTCATATGAAGCTATGTTAAGAGATGATTCCTCAGCCAATAGACAAAACTACACCGACACCAAGGCACTATATGACAGTCTATGTACGGAAAAAGCACAGTGCACGCTGGATTTTCAAAAGCAGAGATACTTCAGGTGGGGAAATAAATCTGGCAGGCTGTTAGCTACCATTGCCCGTGGACAGCGCCCACAACATCATGTAAATAAGATAATCGTAGACCAGGGACAACTCACTGAAACAACAGACATAGCAGACTCTTTTTTAAACTACTATAAAAACCTATACTCCTCCCCTGCTGACCATCCAGCACTAGGGATGGATTTCCTTAGGAGGGCATCGCTCCCAACATTGACTCAAACAGAAAGAGAGGTTTTAACAATGCCCATCACGGATCTAGAGCTAGAATCGACCATAAAAGGTCTCCCAAAGGGGAAGTCGCCGGGCCCAGATGGCCTAGGAGCGGACTATTACAAAATTGTGTTGCCACACCTCAAAACACACCTACTGTCACTCTATAATTCTATATTAGCTGGACATGCCGCACCCCCTGACTTTAACCAGGCAAGGATCATATTATTGCCTAAACCAGGTAAAGATCCTACTCTGGTCGGCTCCTACCGCCCAATTTCCTTGCTAAATCAAGATTTAAAAATACTGACCACTATAATGGCCCGCAGGTTGCAAGTGGTTTTACCGAAACTACTTCATCCATCCCAGACAGGTTTCATTAAAGGCAGATCATCCGTACATAATATTAGGCAAGTAATAGCGGCCATAACTAAATCCCAGTCAGTGAAACAGGGGGGCTCTCTACTAGTGAGCTGCGACGCAGACAAAGCATTCGACAGGGTATCCTGGCCCCATCTCTTAAGGGTTCTTCACACCCAACAATTTGGGGTTAATTTTATATCATTTTTCCGAAAACTTTACAGTTGTCCCACAGCAGTCCTTACTGTAAACGGCCTAAACACAGCTAGTTTCGTATTAGCCCGAGGCACCAGACAGGGATGCCCACTATCCCCGCTGTTATTTAATCTGGCCATTGATCCCCTGATTAGGCTATTTCACCAACAGGGTGATTGGCAGGGAATAAAGTGCGGAGGAACGGAACTGAAGGTCTCGGCATACGCCGATGACCTACTACTCTATTTTACTAACCCACAAGAAGCGTTCCCTGGCTTCTTAAAAACATTAAAAGAATTTGAAGATATATCGGGCTTTGTGATAAACAAAACAAAAACCAAAGCATTAGCACTGCACAGAGGGGCTAAATCTAGATGGAATAGTGAATTCCCATTCATATGGGCAGATAACTCTTTAACATACCTAGGACTTGAAATACCAGTGGATCCGACCCAATTATACACGGTGAACTACCCCCCACTCATAACAAAGTTGTTGTCAGACCTAAAATCTTGGAAGTCCTTGCCCCTGTCCTATTTAGGAAGATGCCACATGATCAAAATGATTTCCTTCCCACGAATATTGTATACCATCCAAATGCTTCCTCTTTTAATATCCGAGGCCGATTTACGTATTATAAACTCGGCAATCAGCAAATTCATTTGGGATGGGAAAAAACCCAGGATCTCTATGTTTAAATTGTCACAACATGTGTCACTGGGGGGCATTAATTTACCATGCATAAAAAGCTATATGTTGGCAGCTAATTTTAGATATGCAATCGACTGGATACATTCCACAAGCCACTATGCTGACACAGGGCTTGAGCAAGCAATGAGCCCGCAGGTCCCACTGCCGAGTCTCCTTCACATGAGACCAACGGATTACCCACCTGAAATTGCAGGGAATCTACTGTTCACCACGACATGTAAAGCATGGAGAATGACACGCTCTAGACTTAAGTTATCCACACATGACACGATATTTAACTCAATCCTTTATAACACTAACACTAACGGGCAGATAATTCAGAACACCAGACTGATCAGGTGTTGTGAAGCAAATGGTCTTAGACTACTGTACCAATTCATGGGAGATGGAGATAACCCCATCATGTCTTACCAGCAAATCTGTGATAAATATTCAGGGGTGAACCTGCCCATCTATGTATATTACCAACTGAGAAGTTATGTATCCGGCCAGATTAAAAGAATCCCGGCAACTGACAAGACGGCTGGTATTGATATTATGATCAAGCATGCTCATAATAGACCGTGCACCACCTCTCTATTATATCTACATATAAAAAGGCGCATAGATGTAGACACATTAGACTCAGGCATGGCAAAATGGACCGTAGATCTGCCCAATATAACACTGCCTTCCCTTCTATCTGCATTTGTAAGGTTAAATAAAACATTGATATCGGCCTCATACATGGAAATGCAGTACAAGTTACTGCATAGAACTTATTACACTCCAAAGCGAATGTTACAAATGGGTACTGCAGAGGACTCTTGTTGTTTTAAATGTAAAATGCCTGAAGCAGATACTCTGCATTGTATGTGGAGTTGTCCGGAGGTTCAGAACTTCTGGGGAAATGTATGTACCTATATTAAATCGCAATATAATATTACGGTTACCCCCACCCCAGAGTGGGCAATATGGGATATATATCCAACCCCCAATAACGTCCGCCAAACAGCGGGGCAACGAATATTTCTATCTAAAATAGCTGCAGCAGTACGTAAAACCATCCTATCGCAATGGATCCAATCTAATACTCTGTCCATACCCCTATTAGTGCCCCGGATATCCCATCTTTTCCAGATGGATTGGCTGGAGATGTCATTAAATAAGGACGCGAAGGCAAAAAAATTCTTTGCAATCTGGCTGCCATATATAAAATCCCTACCAGAGTCTACAAAAATTAACCTTAGGAAGGCTGTCCAACTAACATCATGGTATAATCTAATGTTACTACAACATAATACACCCCCCTTCTGAAAGAACCCCCACTTATTAATGTAATCCCCCTTAAGTGCGCATATCAAGGTTTGTCGCCAAAAAAGTGTTGCGAAAATGACCCACTGTAATGAAAGATGTCTATACTATAACAGGAAATACTTGACGCATTGTTATTATTGTAAAAACGAATTTATTTATTAGATGGTTTCCTTTTGTTATTTGTGTAATGTATATGCAAACGATCTTTAAAAACAATGTAACAAAAGAGCATAATACTTTGTATTGTACAGTTCTTCAATAAAAAAGATTTAAAAAAAAAAAAAAAAAAAAAGAAGACTCAGTAGTGCGGCAGACAAAATGGGACAAGACCAGCACCACTCAACTTTCAGAGGAGATGTTACAGGAGGTTATCAGAAACTTAAGATAACAAGAGGGATAAAGTATCCATTCACAAGGTACTGTACATGTGGCAAATAGTCTCCTTGGTGCATGTGGCATGAGAGAAGAGACACACAGTAAATATAGTTTATACTATATAAAGAGTGTTGCTACTTTATGTCCGTTTATTTTCTGGACTCCCTGCAAATATTAACATTGTGGGATCAATAGCAAGCAGTCTTAGGGCCAGATGTATTAAGCTTCAAAATGTGATAAAGTGGAGAGTGAAAAACAATCTTATCAGCTCCTACCTGTCATTTTTCAAACCCAGCCTGTAACAACATGACAGTTAGGAGCTGATTGGCTGGCTGTTTATCACTCTCCATTATATCACATTTTATAGCTTGATACATCTGGCCCTAAGTCTTAAAACATGTAGAGAGTGATAAACTAGCAGCCAATCAGTTCCTGTGTTTTTTCAAAAACAGCCTGTAGCATGACAGGAGCTGATTGGCGGGTACTACCATCACTCTCCTCTTTATCACTTTTCTCAGCTTAGTACAGATCTGCCTATAGTGTTATCAAGTCTTAAAACAGCCAGCATGGGGCTAGAACTTTTGTATGGAATTGGGCAGCAAAATAAATAACCGACAGTTATGCAGCAATTGTCCCACGGAACACTTTCAGCCATTGATTGTACAATAAGTGCATGCTCAAGATTGTACAATCACAAGCGGTTTCCCAATGAAATACAATACAAAGTCCTTTAAGCTAACCCCATGCCACCTAATTTTAGGCTTGGTTTGACATGATGTGAAACTACAGCAAGATTTGCAGCTACTCTTAAGAAAAAAGAATTATCTACGTTAAAAATATGCTTATGTTTCAAACACATGCGGCTCCACAGTAAATAAGAAAGACAAAACAAAGTGCAGATAAATAGGTTTACAATTGCTTTTGTTCTTTGGAGCTTCCTCTTATGTTTGAATATGCCGCAGGCATTGTAGAATTGCCTTCCTGCAATATCCCTCAGCATAATCTTTCTAACATTTTGTTTCTTATTTCGCCTGCGTGTACTTAGAACCGAATAGTTTGCGTCCAAACGTATTGCAAGTGCAGTTTCTGGTAAATCAAAATCAAAAAAGATATACAGTACACCAAAAGGAATAATTGGCCAATATTAGGTGTGGGCTAAAAGCATCAGATACACATTATTCAGAAAGATGGAATTCTAAATAAGCTCAGATTTTAAAAAGCCAGCTGCTTAAATATACTGATTATAAAGTCACTGGAAAGATTGATACTGAAGATCCTTTTCTCATGAATTCATTGGTTTTTTTGCTATAGAAATATGCCAAGTGTTTTACCTCCCATCTCGCTTATTATTTTCAAGCAAATCTTTAATGGCAATAATTGCTATAACTTTCTTTTGTCAGGGCAAATAAATGTTTCTGAGGAGATGTAAGCTTACCTGTTGGTCTCCATCAAGTCCATTGGAGAAAACGCATTGGGCTTTCTTAGACAATGCCGCTCTTGAAAGATAAGGGGGGCGATTCTCTAACACAGAAATGTGGTAAAAACCCAGTTTTCTGGGTTTTTATCACATTTCTGTATGCTCTATTGCTCCTCCGCAGTGGCAGTAAAAGCTGGCGATGCCCTGCAGAAGCTTATGTGCTTCTTACCGCAGCACTGTGTGAGGGATCCGTCACGGATCCCTCCCAGCATGCCCTGCGGCCGGCGCCACGCTCTGCACATGCGCAGATGGACTCCCGGGTCACAGACCTGGAAGTCCAGCACCGGCGCCGCATCGCAAGGGACAGCTCTTATTGCAAGAGCTGTCCCATGCATTAATGATTGCATATGTTAGAGAATATGCGGTCATTAAGAATACGGTGGCCGGCAACACAGGGCTGCGGATGTTAGAACATCCCGCCCAAGAACTTTGCTTTTATTATGGATATTTAATTAATTGTTTATGATTTCTCCGCTGTACTCTGTTTTTTCCCCCCATTATTTTATTACCTCCAGTTAGGCTGTTTGTTACTTCATTTTATGTGTTCTGCTGAATACTGATTGTGTCATTTTAAAGTGCCTTTTTTACTCCATACTATATTATTGATTGGTTTCTACTGTAAAGGGATACACACATGCGATTGTTGACTACAGCATCGCTATCGCCCGGCAGAATAGAGACTGCAGGCAAGAATATTTTGACTAGACGCTGCAGTGTCTATTCAGCTGTACACGCGGGCTACTGCTGGGGATAACCTCTGGCTTATCTCCGGCAGCGACATTGCGCAGCCCGTGAGTACACCCCAATAAGTGTTATTTTTAATAAAACATATGTTATTTATTTTCAATAAACTTCCCAGTTTTATATACTACCGTTCAAAGTTTAAGGTCACTGAGATATTTCATAATTTTTTAAAGAAAATCACAGTTTTTTCAATGAAGATAACATTAAATTATTCACAAATACACTATCAATACCGATATTTATACAACCAAAGAACAATAAGTGAAATGTGCAGTTTACATCTTTATTCCGTAACTTGCGTACCCTTTATTCCTAGCTACGTGCGAACAAAACGTAGCGCAGCGTAGCGTACCTTTTCCGTGTATTGTACACGCTGAATCAATAACAGTAATGGGAAAACCCTTCGCAGTACTTAGTCTCTAATCTGCAAATAAAAGGGGGGGTTGAAGTGGATTGCGCTGCTGGTTATAAAAATTTGAAAACCACACACTGATTGGCTGAGAGAAGATGAATGAGATGCTGGACACACTGTTACATTTATAATTTTTATATGGAAAAATACATCAATAAAAATACATACATTTAATACATACAAATAATCAATAAATTTATACTAAAATATCTCATAAAAATGGATCCCTTAGTTAGGAGAAAATATATCTTTAGCCAGTAGACTTGCAGCCAAGGAGCCTGTTTTATAGGGTTAAATAACCATAAATAGAGGGTGGTGGTTGTGGTGGTATATGGGAGATAGAGTCCAGTTCATATACAGTCAAGTGGTAATTTAATTTGTAAATATAGATCGCAGGTTGTAATTTTATTGCTCACCCTTGAAGATAGTACTTGCTCCGTGCCAGTATATGGGGGTATCCAGCGAGCGGTCTCAGTTGTTGGAGGATGGTAGCTCCTTTTCTGATGTGACTTACACTCCTCTCGGCTGCTCGCCGGGGTAGCCTGCCTGTAGTCAGATACGGATTCACCGCACTGACCACGGCGGTAAAGGAGTGAGTCGGACAGTTGGTGAGATGCTCTGCTCTGTGTGGAGCCCCGGCTCTCCTGATGTAGCGTGGAGAGCGGCTGGATGAAAGCAGCTGATTGCCGGCAGCGAGGGGGGGGAGCTGCACTTCAGCTGTGGGACAGAGTGTGAAGACAGCGGTGAGCCGACGGGTGAGCTTGTGCTGCGATGCGCTTATTCAGCGTGAAGCGGCTAGATTACCGGCAGCGTGTAGTGAGCTGCGCTTCTTCTGTGAAACAGGCTGGAGGTCTGGAAGTCTGCCAGGTAGATCACCTAACCAGGTGTGTGATGACGTCAATGCGTTTCGTTCCCGTGGTCTGCTGGGAACTTTTTCAAGACACTTTTTTCTAATCTGAGAATACCTTTTAAGGACAATGTCCGTAATATACGTTATCGCTAAATGCGAATAATAGACGAGACCACGATATAACAAGTGAGGAGATAGATTTTCCAAAATAGTGTATTTAGAACAGGAATACAAATTTTACCGTCATATACTTGTAGAAATATCGCAGCGCAGTCCGGTCGGAGCTCGCTATGTTCAAATTGAACTTAGCCCGGTCAGGATGAGGGGAGAGATGTAGTGCCAAAAAATGAAAGAGAGAGCATCAGCCAGCTCAGGGATAGCTATCTTTATAGTTTACAAACAAAGGGGGGTCAAAGGCCGTTTCCATTGGTCACAGGTTCAAATATCAAGTAGCAAAATACTGCACCCAATAAGGATTGGTGCAGGGGGGGTGTACTTCAGTGTCCTTTGTGTGTTGGCATCGTCGTCGGGGGTCGTAAACAGCAACAAGAACCGTTTTTTAACTGGATTCCTTTGTCTCACACAGTATAAGAGAAATAGTCCTTGAAATATGGATTTTGTCCGTAATTATCGGACCATATGAGTTGCAAAAACTTCGCAACGACCGCAGTACTGCGCATAAGAAACGGAACGTAACGGTACCAAACATTATACAGACAGAAGTGTGTAATGCTGATTAAACTATGTGTAGTGCTCTAAACCTTTAATTAACTATATTTTATTTGGTGTAAGTATGGTATTATGAATTTATGTGTAATAGTATGGCTGCGCTTCTGGTCCACTTTGTCACACAGACTCGGGTATGTATACTTTATTTGCGCAACTCTGCGAACCAAACTGGCGACCATACTATCCTAAAATGGCGTGTGTGCAACTTGACTTTAACAGTCCACCCTTTGACAGTAAATACAAAACTGTCACAGTACAAAAAATATTTCCTAAAAACACGGAAATTCATAAACAATTTTGTGATGTATGAATCAAACACAAAAAGGGGAGTAAACCATCTGCTCTTTGGCCAATCCAGGATCATGGATAAATGAGGGGCCACATTTATCGAACAATCTACTCAGGGTGACGAAGGATAATGTACAATTTTGGGATAAAAATAAAAACAGGGGAGGTTACACTATATACAATTTTTCAGATATGGCATCCTTTGGTAGGCATTGTTTGTGACAACAGACCCTTGAATTCTTTGTTGTCTCTCTTTCTGGTATGCTTTTGAGTATGCTGGTATTATTACTATCAAACCTCCTTACCAACATCCGGTCCTGGGTAACGTATCAAGCTTAGAGATTCTATCTTGACCTAAACTGGGTTGGGTAACACACTCTCAGAACTCTGTATCATCTGCCCAATACCTGGCAGCAGTGCGAAAACAGTATCCTTGACTTTGGGGATAAAAACGGATAGTGGGGGGAAAAGCAAAAATAGGACCCATAATAGTGAAGGAGAGGGAAAAAAATGAAAAACTTGGAAATGATTCTTCCAACCTGTTACCAGTGGGGTTTGTCACAGTCCTTTTTTGTAGCTTGTACAGGTTGCTTGACCGTAGCTGCTCGCCAGTCCTCCCGAAATGATGCCTCTAGCGATTTCTTTCTTTCGCTCTTGTGTAAGGACCTTCTGGATTTCTGGTCTTTTGGCAGTAGGACGAACCTACCCGAATCTCTCTCTCTGTGACTTTGTTAATTGAGGTAGTGCTGGTCAACAAGACTTGGGGTGGTTCTTTTCAAAGATCTATCAAGCAACCTGTATATGGCAAATCATGGGAAACAACAACATCTCCTGGTTCATGGTTATGACAGTTCACAATAGATGTCAACAAAGTCCTTTTTGGCTGGCTTTTTCCCAGGGGTGAATACGTCATTGGTGTTGTACTTGAAACAAGGGTCAGTTCGTGGTTGAGTCTAGGATCTTCTTGTGGGGTTATCATAACGTGTGGCTGCCAGCCAAGCAATGTTTCGATGGGGACAAATGAGGTGGAGTTCTGAGAGTGATTCTACTACTATGCAGCACAATGGGAAGTGCCCCTGGCCATAGCAATTCTCTTTCAGCTTTAACTTTACCCAGTTTGTTCTTGATAGTACCCTTCACCTTCTCCACCTTAGCAGTTATTTGGGGTCGGCAGAGAATGTGGGGTGTACCATCAGTCCCTAGGAGTTTACACTTGTTTCAAAACTTTTCATATACACTTGCGTACTTAGGGGTGTTTCTGGGCTACCATATCTATACACACAAAACATCAACACATATGAAAAAATAAAATATAACTAAACACTTTTAGAGTGGACTGTACAAAGTCAGTTTGAATTACCTGCAGAGGATCCTGCTGGAGGAGGGATGAGGAGATGGCTCTGTGGGAACAGCCGTTCCAGTATCTTTCCCCAGACAAGTAAGGCATGACCTTGTTGTCTTACCTGTCTGTGGGCACACCAGTAAGTTTTGGCTAATTTCCACATACCTTCCCTGCCAAGGCAAGTCAGACCATAGGCTATCTCTGCCCTGACAGTTTGGCATGTTCTCTGAGTCACTGGTTTTCCTTGTCCATCTTTCTATTTCTGTCCACATCCTTCCGGCTTCCAGACTGCTTTCTCCTGCAGGGGACACAAATCTTGTATTTTATGTGACTACACTGACATTTACAAGGGAGCAAAAACCATTATCCGCAGAGCGCGTGGCTCACCCAGCTGCCTCGCCAGCATGGCCATTATCAAGTGACACTGAATCCTTATCAACGGTGTGGGTTTTACACTTTATAACAGCCACTCTGTCCGGCAGCTGTGCGGCTGTCAGGAATCTTTGAACTTACACCGCTTGCACCACTGGAGTGCCAGCTACTGTCACAAAATTTCTGGGCGCCATATGGCCCAAGATCTTCTGCATTACACCAACAAACGTACTTAGAGTCGGCATAAATATTGGCTGCTATTCCCTCAGCTCGCAGCACTACTAATAAAGCTGCTGTTGCCGAGTGAGACGGTCCAAGGGGGTCCAGCCTCTACTATACCTTCTCCATCTATCACGGTATAGCCAGTGTACAATTTTTCCATCTCAGTGTTCTCTGTGGCAGCTGCCATCAGTGAAAAGAAAGAGGGAGAAAAATGAATTTCCTCTTCCAATGGGTTGTTACCACCCTTTGGGGACATGCTGCAAAGGTCTGATTCAAACATGTCATGCAATCATATTCGTCTAGGCTCCCACTAACTTCTACCATTCCAGCAACCTCAGCATCAACCCCCACCCTTTGTGCCTTGAAAGGCACACCTGGTAAGAGTGTTGCTGGGTTTACAATATTACCCATGTTACTGGTAACATTTATAAAATTCATCAATGCAAGTTCCCATTTAGTGAACTTGGCTGGTGAATATTTTTCTCATGTTTAGGCAGAATTTTAGGAATGTCCAGACTATATGAGGAGCATAACTAGCCAAAATACACCCCAACACCACATCCTCAGTCTTGTTTACCGGTAGTGCTATGGCAACTACACTGTGTAGACAAGTAGGAAGTGCTCGGGTAACTGGGTTTAATTGTACACTGCAGTACGACATTGGTCAGGCTGGCATCACCAGGTTTCTTAAGTCACTATATCTGTTGCACACTTAGCAGATGCCCTGTTCCAAATCACATGGTCTCCTGTGTCAGTCATACCCAGTGCAGGGGCTGTAATCAGGCCTGTTTCTTATTCTTTACTATCCACATTTGTCTGAGGTTTTGTGATTGCGCCTATTCATATGTAAATGCATTTTACAACCTTTTTCATTCTCTGTTGAATGGTAATGCTTTGTGCACTTCTTGGACTGCTTTTCACAAGTGGGTGGCTGTGGTTGCCCTGGGTAACTTAGGAAGCAATGTTTAAGGTTACTGGGACTTTGTTCAAAGTTTACTGAAAAATAGTGTGACTACTCTCTTGTCAAATTGTGCTGGTTTATGTGGTACTGCACATTCATAATAGGTATTTCTCTGCTGGGTGTGCGACAGAGTTTTAAACTACTTATTCTATCATTTTTGGGGTTGTGATTGCTACTGTGTCCCAGATTCCCCCCTATTCCCCCTCCCCTCCCCCCCGTTCAGGCACAACTGCAATCTGTCCTGCGATACCTTATGTCCTGCCTCAGGGGAATACACCAGAAGTTGTCTACCGCCATCTACTGATGTTATGGATGAGTCAGGACACAACAATAAATCATTGACCCATTGTATCGGTATCAAGCCATTTGTGGGCTGTGAAGACAGCGTGCAATCCCGCAAGACCTGGGGGAGAGGCTTTGTGGCTCTTAAAGTATCTGGAACAGAAGAGGAGGGGGAAAAATGAAAAAAAAATCAAAAGGGGAGAAAAATTAATGACAGCAATGTGTACATTTATTGCAACAGAAATTTCTCTTTTGTTTGGATGAGAACAGGATTTGGCACTATGGGGAAATTGGCTCTCAACTATTTGGTTTTAACCCTTTTCAAATCCTGTTCTGATCGGTGAGCCCTCCTTTCTTACCCAGTGGGGTTGTGACTATGGGCCGTGTCTAGGGGTATTAGCTAAAAGGTTCTCTTTTGGGAACCTTGTTATCTCACTGGGTATTTTTCCAGCTCGACCTCAGGTTTCAAATGGTGAAGCTGTACTTTGGGGTGCTATGCTGTTTGTTTTTAAATGGGTTTCTATTGAATCTATCGTTGCCATTAATACTGTGTCCTGCCCATCTTTAGTTCAAAGGGAACTCGGTATTCATGCTGTGGTTTTAAGCTACCTTAGATGGGTTAAAATCTATAACAGTACAGTGCAGCATTAGTCATGGAGGTATATCTAACAATTTTGCATCTTGTTCGTGCATACTGGTCCTGTTGTCTCTAAGTTATGAATCTTCCGGAGCCCAGAAGCAGACATAACTTATTTTTCAAGGTAGTTCTGTAATTAGAAGGTAAATCGCAGCCGCTGCAGTCAATAAGACAGAATATTTGGTATGCAGGGGCCCAATTATGATCTCTATTTGTTTTACCAATGGGTAATGCTGCACTTTTCCTGTTACCCCAATTGTAACTGCAATTTGTTTGGCACAACCTAGATCAAGAGGGAATGTTGTTAGCAGGTTTAAACAAAAAAAAAACTTTAGTTTTTAAACCATTACGCTTACCCATATCTGAGGCTCCTCCTTCAGATATTGTGTCATGTTACCTGGTTGTGGGGTATATGTATGTTTTACTCCCTGTTTACATATATGTGTCATGCTTAGGGCGGTGTTGGCTACAAGGTGGGGTGGGCTATGTGTTGAGACCTACTTGTCTCCTTCCAGTGTGTCTCCCAGTCAATTACGTATGTGTTATGTTTCCTATGGTTCCCTACCCTGCAATTTCTGGCTAGGTGTCCTTCCTTACCACGGATGAAACACACTGTTTGTTTCTGTCTTACCGTGTCTGGCTGTCTGTGTTGCATGTTTTTGGTTGGGGCCTTACTGAAAGCGTGACTGCTAACTGCTATCAATTTAAACACACCGTTTCTTTGCATTTCTTTCATAAGTTGTTTGTCTATATCAACAGCAGATTTTCTTAGCGTGTTTATGGTCATTTCTCTGCAGTTGGGGAAAATGGTTTCTATGTGGGTTCTCAAGTTTTCCTTAAGACCTTGTATCAGCACAGAGACAATCACTCCCCTACAATGTATGTTGTCCTTGGGGTCAGGGACACCAGTGTGTTTTGGCAATCTCTGCAAAGCACGGTTGAAATATTCGCTGGCAGATTCACCATCTTTTTGTTTGATAGTGAACGTCAGGATATTTTCAACTGTCGCAGGGAAATATACACCCAATTGTATATTTATTAGGCGTATATTTTCCTGGTTGCCCTTCACACCACTATCCCGAATACATTTCGGGATATCTATGTGTGAAGGGAGGCAAGCCTTCAACATGTATCGCCAATCCTTATTGGTGGGCTCATCTGAATTTCCCAGATCCCTTACAAATTTCTGACACTTTGCCAGATTTTTCCTGGGATCAGGGAAGTTTTAGATGATTGAACGACGTTCCAATCGTGTCCACGTATTGTGCATGTCGCTATCCCTTACAGGCATTACCTCATCCCTGTCTCCCCGTCCCCAAGGAGGTTCCACTGTGTGCAGAGGGTAGACTTGTATCCCCTCTGCACCACTGGACAACATCCCAGGAATAATCATCTCTGTGCTGTGTTGTGTGTACTTACCTGTGTCTCCAAGTGTGTTCCCGGCATCAGCCATCTCCTCGGCCAGGATGGCAGCTGCAGCTTGGACTGTCTCAGCCTTTCTCTCCTAGCTTCACAAGGGATGGCTGGTGTCGGGAACTCCTCCTGTGGGCCTGTACCTTGCTTATAGGGGGTAGAAACAGTATACAGGTTATTCATTTTCAGGTTTTTGTTGGTTTCACTTTGGACTTGAATTGTTCCCTTTTTTTTTTACACATGGAGTGATAGTAACATTCGTATTCCTGTGGCCGATTATATCTGCATCTGACAAATAACTATGTTCCTTTTGAATGTTACTTTCCTTCTGCCACAAGTTTAGACATTCATTCTGTTCAACTCTTTCCTTGAATGACAAGAGCAAACATATCTGATCTCTAACTGCTGATAAGACTTCTGGATCGAAACTACCAACACTGGGAAATTCTACTTTGCTGCCTTGTGTCATTTCCTTCCATTTATTTAAGTAAACAACTGCTCGTTTACCGTGCTTCCTGCACATTATGAATGCCGCCAATCCTTGTGGTCGGCATAATTCTTCCCTCTGTAGCACAATCTTCCTGTGCGAGCTAATATGTCCCATTGACACAATTAGGCTTATAGGAATTAATAGTTTGCAGCTAGAAAAGACTGGTGGGTCGTTTGTCTGTGAGTCGCTCCCAAAACACTCCTTCTCCATAGCATGGCACTATTCCGCACCTAAGCGTGAAGCCCACTCTACGAGGTTGCGTCTACTCAATCACCACTCGCTTACGGTTAGTAACGCATTACTACACGACTTGCAGGGTGCGGCCGAGCTTTGCAGAACACAAAAAAACTTGCTTTTCCTGTATCCTCAAAACTGGTATATTTCTAAAGTGGCTAATCAGATCACTGGGTTCCGATTTAGCTTCTTGTACCCTTCCGGTGGATCAAAATAGGTAGGTCCACGGAAGGGGCAGTTCCTATGGGCACGTCGTCACGTGCGCCTCTATGTCTTAAACCTTGTCCTACTCTGGACTGTGCTGAGTCGTGTCGTCACACACCCGTTCACCCAATGACTGTTTCACACTGGGTGCTAGTTACACCTTGGTCTTACGCTTAAACTTGCAATATTTCTGTACAGAAAATCTTCCCGGGTTGGTAGTTTCTCACTAGATACTTATGCAGTTATAAATACCTTTAATGGCTATAGGAATCTACTAAAATAATGCTTGAGTTGCTTGTTTTTGGGAAAAATGAACACTAAAAGAAAAACTTATTTTCTTTTATTAATTACCGCTTTATCCACAGTATGTTACTATATTGTTTTAAATAAAGCTAGTGATTTATACTATCCACCTCTGGGTTTCTATGTGTGCTGCATGTGCAGTGCCAGTGAACAGCCACGTATGTTTGTGTGTTTATTAAACCTGTTCACAGGCCGCCGATGAATCGGCCACCCACATGTTCTACAGTGTATTTGTAAGGTCGCAATCGGGTTTCACTGAACCCAGTAATTGTGCAGAAATGCGAAATAAATCCCTTAACTCGGTCCGAAAATTACGTATAAAAATAAATCCCGCACTCAATCCGTAAATTACGTACAAAGATGCGAAAATTTCCTAACGTAAGCACGTGCGTGCGTACCTTACGTAATACACAATAGACGCTTCACGTTACTGTAAAGGCCCAGAACTTATCGCCACGTGGCGGAGTCCCTGGCCCTTCAGTAACTAACAATAAAAGATTATAGGGTACTCTTTACTTAGAAGGGCGCCCACGATTTTGATCGTGGGCATCGTTAGTAAAAAATCTCGGGCATCTCGGGCATTGAATGCACTAAAAAATCGGGTGCGATCAACCGACGAGATGCCCGAGATTTCCCATAGGGAACAATGTTAAATGTCTCAATTGACCCAATTTTCCTGTTCAATGTCTCAATTGACCCGATTTTTCCATAGGAAACAATGTTAAATGGGCCACAGAGGCCAAATAGGCACCCTGAAGTGTATAATGGCCACCCGAATTGTTAACGCCACCCCACGATCAACGTCAACCCGAAGCGTGGCGAGCGTAGCGAGCCCGCGAGGGGCAGCGGTACGTGTCCTACGACCTTTTCATACCCCCACTATCCACGTCGGCGTGGAGTTGAGAATAGAAAGTGTGGCGAGCGCAGCGAGCCACCGAGCCCGAAGCGTGGCGAGCGCACGCGGACAGCTGTGAAGCCCGCGAGGGGACGCGGATACCTGTGAAGGTATCCGCGTCCCCTCGCAGGGCTCGCTGCGCTCGCCACGCTTCGGGCTCGGTGGCTCGCTGCGCTCGCCACACTTTCTATTCTCAACTCCACGCCGACGTGGATAGTGGGGGTATGAAAAGGTCGTAGGACGCGTACCGCCGCCCCTCGCGGGCTCGCTGCGCTCGCCACGCTTCGGGTTGACGTTGATCGTGGGGTGGCGTTAACAATTCGGGTGGCCATTATTCACTTCAGGGTGCCTATTTGGCCTCTGTGGCCCATTTAACATTGTTTCCTATGGAAAAATTGGGTCAATTGAGGCATTGAACAGGAAAATCGGGTCAATTGAGACATTTAACATTGTTCCCTATGGGAAATCTCGGGCATCTCGTCTGTCGCATCGCACCTGATTTTTTAGTGCATTCAATGCCCGAGATGGGCGCCCTTCTAAGTAAAGAGTACCGATTATAGTTTTGCACAGAAGGAATCCTCTATGTACTATAATAAACACAGGCCTTTGCCTCCACATGTGCGAACTTTTTTCCGCACGTGGCACATATACTGTAATAAAAAAGCAACTCAAGACACTATACCCCATTAAACTACTTGTGGCAGGCAGAAGTACAGCTTACTAAACACTTAATATACTTTAAAACAGTATATTTCCTTGGATTTCACTTATTGTACTTCGGGTTCAGACGCTAGCACCTCTCGAACCCTGCACCGTCGCGGACTTGGCCTCTCCAGCAATGGGTAAATAATCGGTTCCACCCTTTTGCTGGTATAGGTCAAGCCGCGCACTCGGTACAGTGTTCCAGATTGTGAAACGCGCGGACGAAGCCCCCAATTATCAATACCGATATTTATACAACCAAAGAACAATAAGTGAAATGCGCAGTTTACATCTTTATTCCGTAACTTGCGTACCCTTTATTCCTAGCTACGTGCGAACAAACCGTAGCGCAGCGTAGCGTACCTTTTCCGTGTATTGTACACGCTGAATCAATAACAGTAATGGGAAATCCCTTTGCAGTACTTAGTCTCTAATCTGCGAATACCTTTTAAGGACAATGTCCGTAATATACGTTATCGCTAAATGCGAATAATAGACGAGACCACGATATAACAAGTGAGGAGATAGATTCTCCAAAATAGTGTATTTAGTCCCTAGCGGACAAAAGGGGATTACAGAAAGAAGAAAATACAGGATAACACGTGATACAATTATCTAACAATAATAATAAATATACTTTAAAACACTAACAGAGGAACAGAAACAGATACAACTATAATCAGCCACATTACACAGAACAGGAATACAAATTTTACCGTCATATACTTGTAGAAATATCGCAGCGCAGTCCGGTCGGAGCTCGCTATGTTCAAATTGAACTTAGCCCGGTCAGGATGAGGGGAGAGATGTAGTGCCAAAAAAATAAAGAGCCCCAGCCAGCTCAGGGATAGCTATCTTTATAGTTTACAAACAAAGGGGGGTCAAAGGCCGTTTCCATTGGTCACAGGTTCAAATATCAAGTAGCAAAATACTGCACCCAATAAGGATTGGTGCAGGGGGGGGTGTACTTCAGTGTCCTTTGTGTGTTGGCATCGTCGTCGGGGGTCGTAAACAGCAACAAGAACCGTTTTTTAACTGGATTCCTTTGCCTCACACAGTAAGAGAAATAGTCCTTGAAATATGGATTTTGTCCGTAATTATCGGACCATATGAGTTGCGAAAACTTCGCAACGACCGGAGTACTGCGCATAAGAAACGGAATGTAATGGTACCAAACATTATACAGACAGAAGTGTGTAATGCTAATTAAACTATGTGTAGTGCTCTAAACCTTTAATTAACTATATTTTATTTGGTGTAAGTATGGTATTATAAATTTATGTGTAATAGTATGGCTGCGCTTCTGGTCCACTTTGTCACACAGACTCGGGTATGTATACTTTATTTGCGCAACTCTGCGAACCAAAATGGCAGCCATACTATCCTAAAATGGCGTGTGTGCAACTCGACTTTAACAACACTATGCATTGTCAATGTGGTAAATGACTATACAGATGAATCCGGTCTTATCCTTGCTGGCGATCTGCCAGCAGCATGCTGCTGGCGGATCGCCAGCAACACGGCGCCGCTATCTGACTGAGACGCGCGTGCATCCCCCACGCACGCACGTCTCAGTATCCGGGCGGCGGGGCGGACGCATTACTGTCCGCCTCCCGCTCGAGGGGGCAGGGGGGGACCCGAGGAGGCTGCGGGGGGCTGCGGTCGCCCGGTGTGGGCACCGGGCGACCGAGGGCAGCATCGTCGGAAGGGGACGCGTGCACAGCTCGTGCACGCGCATCCCCTTCCGGCATACAGATGGCGGCAGGGCGGGGGATGGCTATGGCGACGCCATTGCCATCCCCTGCAAAGATGAATCCCGCTACATCTGTACTAGCTGCAAACATCTGGCTTTTAAAGGAATATCTACATAGGTGTATAGAGGCTCATTTCCAGGATCCATCACTCCAGTGTTTTAATGGCACATTGTGTTTGGTAATCGCATTAGCAGGCTAACGGATGACTAAAGTAGGTATTATCTATTGCATAATGGTCCACCAGATTGCAAAGGTTCTGGGTGGTCTGTACAGGGGCAAACGCAGGATTTTCAGAAGGGGGTTTCCAGAGGGGCGGAGCAAAGCATGGAGATGGACACTTAGGCGACCCAGTATATGCCGGGTCAGTTAAAGTATTATAGATAGACCAAATGTATATAAATAATAATAATAATAAAAAATAAATATATATATATATATATATATATATATATATATATACACATACATACATACATAAAGGGGCACTAACAGCAGTGTAGACCCCTGGGCATAGCAATGTATTGGGGCCCCTACCGATCCTCCAACAGTAGGGCTGGGGGAAGCTTTGATGTCCCGCGGGTGGTAGGGGGTATTATATCAACCACTCAGCACGTAGGGCCTGGATCAGTAATTTCCACTAATTACCCCTTTACTGCACAGATGCTGGGAGAAGGGGGCATTGGGCTGAATGAAGGGGCCCTGATACATAACTTTCACGGTGGTAGAGGATGTTCAATAGAGGAGGGGTGTATAGTGGAGTGGGCTTATTATTCATCATTTTCTGGTGGGAGAACAGCTTGCTTGACTGCAGATATCTCCAGTTCCCGGAAATAGATCTCTTAGATTTTAATGGAATAAAAAATTAGAGAATCCCAACTACCAAATGGTACTGGGGACTAGGGGATCAGAGTTCAGGAGGCAGAGCAATCTGCCAACGAGTATATAAAACTACATACCAGGTGTGTGGAGCTGGAGCAGTAACCAGCTGCTGGAAGGCTGATATCTTTGGTTCTGGGAACAGCAGAGACAAGCTACTAGTGTCCGTCAAAGGGGGAGAGTCCCAGCTTTTGGAACATACCCTCAGACAGAACCTGAAATATCTGACTGGGAAGAGCAATTAACAGGCTTGGATGGGGACCACTGCTTTGAAGTCAGATATCTCCGGTTCCCAAGGGCTGATATTTTTAAATCTTGTACCCATAGAAAGAGGGGACCCTCAGCTTTCACCCTAGGACCCTTAGACGCCTGGAGGGGTTTCTGGGTACTCAGAAGCCATCCCTGCGTGTGCCACTGCTGTATGATCTGGTTACACAGAAATGTTGACCTTGGATTAAAAGCAGTTCTGTGTTAAGGGGGTGGAACAGGGTGTTAATACCCCAGGCTCCCCTCTGTGGAAAACCCTCAGCTAAAAGCTGTTTTGACTGCTAGTCTTTGGCAGCACTAGTGCCCTGATGGAGTAAATTATTTATGGTTTTACTCCCCACTGCAGTTCTGCTGCTGTCTGCTTGGTCTGCAGCAAGCAGTGATGCACTCCCCACTGCTGCAGTGCTGATAGCTGATTCTCTAGTATGGTAAGATATAGGGGAGCCACCACTGCTGCTGTGGAGTCATCTGGCTTCCAGCCGAGTTCAACTCTGATCCACAGGAAGGGAGGAGGTGGGACTTGTTGGAAGAGCAGGAAGCCCCAGTGCTGCTGCTGAGAAGAGAGGGAAGTTACATGTGGAAGGAGTCAGCATGCACACAGCACACAAAGTGCCAGCAGGAGCATGGAGGTGAGTAGTGCACACACACATGTATACTTACCAGGGCAGGGTCTGCTTTCTGTATATACTTTTCAGGGCACACCACATTCATGGGGGTGATGCTCATATTAGGGAGAGCGACCCTCTGTCTTAAGTGACCTGAGCCTCCCAAAAGCTTAATCCGGTCCTGATCAGGACATGGGGAAGAATAAGAAACTTTGGGGCAGATTTATTAAGCTCTGTGAAATTATAAAGTGTCTGGTTTGTATCAGCTCCTACTGTACATGTGAAGTTACAGACTTGGTTTGAAAAATTACAGGTAGGAGCAGATTGGCCGGTGATAAAAAACCAGACACTTTGTCACTTCACCGAGTTTAATAAATCTACCCCTATGTGAGGATATGTGTTGACTGTACAGTGTGATGTCATTGGATAGGAAAGGTTCATAGAGATAATGTGGACAAGTTAACCTCAAGAGGTGAGTTTTCAGGGAACACTTAAATCCTATAAAATCAAATGCCATAACATCTATTTTGTAGTTTACAAAATTAAACTGATTCCTTTTATACCAATGTCTTTTTGAGATTGGTTGAAAAGGAAGCTGTCATAAATTGGAGTGTTAGAATCACTTTCCTACCTCTCAAGTGTCCCTCCAGGCTTTCCCTGCATTGTGCTCTCAGGAAGGTGAATCCAGGTATACATGCGGCAGGCAGTCTAGCATCTCTACGACACATCTGCGCTCCATACTTTAGCGATCTTAGCAAAACTTTGGCATTCTCTCCTGTCTCATCAGTGGCTGTCTCTCCTTGTGTTCCAGACTACTGCACTTCGCCATTACTGCAGGCCGCAGCCACTCTGCATACAAACCAGAGTTCCCTCCAGTCTCCAGGTATAGGCACAGCCATCTTGGATTCAGTAACATGATTACTTTCAGCCAATCCTGTTACCACTGTTACTGACATCAAAGACTCTAGCCAATCACCTTGCAGCTGGCCCTATAAGTATATTAGGTTTAGACCTGGGAAATTGGCAGTTCAATAAAGTCTACAGCCTAGCTGCTTCCTGTGCTTCTTTGTGCATTTGGAATATTATTCCTTGCGTAGACTTTATGCGTGTGCATTTTCATCCTGCTGCACAGTCTGGCTCATACCAGTGTTGCTGGTTAATCCATTGAGTTCCAGCTGATTCCAAGTTCTTCTGATACCAGCTGCTGCGATTTCCTTCTGTCTTTGTGAACTTCCTCCATTCTCCTTGGAGGTTATACTCAGTTACTAATGAGTCCTATTGGTATCTCTTGATACCATTCCTGCATAGTCTGTCCACTCTTCGCCATCGATCTCCAACATTGATTGTCAAACATCGATTGTTATCATTGATATCATCGTTTGCTACCATCAATCACTAGTTCCAGTTTCTTCAATCTCGAGCATCAATCCACAACATCGATCCCCAACATTGTCAAACATTCCAACCATTAATATTATCAATCGCTATCATCAATCACTAGCTCCAGTTGAATCAATCTTTAACATTGATCTCCATCATCGATCTCCATCCCCGATTGTCATCATTGATTATTCAAACTTCAATTGCAAACATCGCACCCAAGCATCGTTCAGCAGCATCAGTTCTATTGATTGTGTTCTAATGTTTGCATCTGCTGATTTTAAACTTTAAACTTTTTGCCAAAATCTTTCCTTGATAGAGCCGCTCATTCCGTGAAAGGAGGCGGGGAAAAACGTTGGAATTCTATAACACTGCACCAGAGGGACACCATACAGAATGCAACCATACCATCCATCTCAAGGCGACTCCGGATATAGTTGTCCATAAAAGGTGATTCAGCACCATCAACTGGGAGGCCCGAGGAAAGTGGAAGCTGTAAGGAAACCCTTATCATAAAGTGTCTGGCCAGACATATAACCTGGACAGTATCAATCTATTTCATATCAACAACTGTAATCAAATCTAACCACTAAACCCATAACAGACTGTTTACTAACCAGCCACTTCAACTAAGCAACCGCTAGTCTAACCTGACTTTTTTTATCTTCAAGGGAAGTGCATTTCTAACTAACATGACCAGTTTTTAACAAATACTTCGCATGCTATGTATAGTCACAACTTGTTGTGCAAAATTTTCCTTTTTTTATTTTAATACTAATACACTTTTTTTATATATTTTTATATGTTTGATGTGATGTATGTCTTGTCAATTATTGAGAGCAAATACTATTAAATTGCTATAATACTGTTTATTCCCTATATTGTGCAGTTCTAATTTTTCATTTCTCTGATTTTAAACTTCATTGCTGTACTTCTTCACTGCTAAACTCTCAAGTACCTTCCCTTTCCCTGCCACCTTCAGTGAGTCCACACCGATACCAATCACCATCAGTATCCAGCATTGTTATCCAACATCATCAGATGTACTCCACTCTGTGCCTCTGCTATCAGTGCTCCAAGTCTCCTGTAGATCTCAGCATATTACCTGCCAGTGTCTTCCAATATACTCACCTCTTCTTTATCCATCGATGGTCATCATCGGACATCAGTGGCGATATCCATTCTTCAGCTCGCTCTGATTCCATTCCCTACCGGTTCTATTCCTGCCATAGACTCTCATCCGATGATATCCGAACCACTCCTTCAGCTCTTGCTGATTCCATTGTCATACCGGTTCCATTCTGGCCATAGACTCTACTCGGATAATATTTGAGCCACTCCTTCTGGTCTCGCTGATTCCATTCCCCACTCTGGTCAGAGAATCTACTCGGGCAAACCCAATTCCAAAGACTTTACAGTTACTACTCTTTCATTCTGCTAAGCCTCAGACTTTCTTACAGTAATTGCCATTGTCTAAAATAAATATAACTTGATTTTATTCCTGTTTCCTTTGGGTGCTGGACTCTGGTCCTTCTCCTGAGTTTTCTCCCACGTGTTTGAAGTTCCTAGGGGAACCCAGATTCCACTACATTTCAGATGACAAAGCAAGCACAAACCTCAGACATTACATGGTATAGATTAGTCAACCTTTTTCTTTATGAATTTTACATCCTGGTGCATTACTGTAGTTGAATATAAGTTTCTGCTCCCAGCATCCAACACATACAGTACAGTAAATGTGCCTATGTTAAGGTTGTCTGTCTTTGCTAAATAAGCAGTACTGAACAAATCAGTATACTGATATGGTAAACTTATTTGTCTTGATTTTCTTGTGGCCAGGGCCGTTTCTAGAGGCGGACAAGCCGTGCAGCAGCCCGGGGCGCCGCACGGCTTGTCCGCCTCTGAAACAGCCAGGGCGCCCGGCAGTCTAACCCCCCCGCCCGCAGCCGCAGCCGCTGCCGCTGTCTCCCCGGCCGCCCGACTCCACGCTGGAGAGGGGAGGGGAACGCATCGTGCGTTTCTCCGTCCCCTCGCCCACGTCACTGGGCTGCCGCTGTCAGCCAATAGGAGCTCGGGCGCGGGATAGGAGAGAAGCACGATGCGCTCCCCTCCCCTCTCCAAGTAAGTTTGTTACTGGGGGCATATGTTTGTGACACTGGGGGGCATATATCTGTGGCACTGGGGGGCATATATCTGTGGCACTGGGGGCATATATCTGTGGCACTGGGGGCATATATCTGTGGCACTGGGGGCATATGTTTGTGACACTGGGGGGCATATATCTGTGGCACTGGGGGGCTTATATCTGTGGCACTGTGGGCATATATCTGTGGCACTGGGGGCATATATCTGTGGCACTGGGGGCATATGTTTGTGACACTGGGGGGCATATATCTGTGGCACTGGGGGGCATATATCTGTGGCACTGGGGGCATATATCTGTGGCACTGGGGGCATATATCTGTGGCACTGGGGGCATATATCTGTGGCACTGGGGGCATATGTTTGTGACACTGGGGGGCATATATCTGTGGCACTGGGGGGCATATATCTGTGGCACTGGGGGCATATATCTGTGGCACTGGGGGCATATATCTGTGGCACTGGGGGCATATATCTGTGGCACTGTGGGGCATATGTGTGGCACTGTGGGGCATAATTGTGGCACTGTGGGGGCATATATTTGTGGCACTGGGGGCATATGTGTGGCACTGTGGGGGCATATATTTGTGGGACTGTGGGGGCATATATTTGTGTCACTGTGGGGGCATATATTTGTGTCACTGTGGGGGCATATGTGTGGCACTGTGGGGGCATATATGTGGCACTGTGGGGTATATATTTGTGGCGCTGTGGGGGCATATCTGGCACTGTGGGGGCATATTAGTAAACAGCATCGGTTGTGCGGCAGCGGCACATGGGGCATAATGTGTAATGGGCATTACGATGTGGGGAGTATTGTGTAATTGCCATCACAGTGTGTGGTCTAATGGGCATCTTGGTGTGCGGTGTAATGTGTAATTGTCATCACGGTGTGCGGCGTAATATGTAATCGTCATCACAGTGTACGGCGTAATGTGTAATTGGCATCACAGATAAATAGTGTATAATGATTTAAGTAGCCTGTCATTGTGAGGCGTACTAGGTCATTGTGTGGCCTTCAGCCAGCCAACTTAAGTGCGGGAGGACAATAACAATTCCTGCAGCAACCAATGTCTGGTCTTGCAGGTTGCAAAAGTGTGATATAAGGTAATTGTTTTCCTGCTAGACCACGCCTTACATTAAGCCACACCCCTTTTAATATCAAGCCACACCCCCTATTTCGGCACGCGCCGAAGGCGCGCGAAATTACTATAGTACCATGCTATGTATTGGGGGGGGGGGGGGCGCATTTTTATTTCTTCGCCCTGGGAGCTAAATTGTCTAGAAACGGCCCTGCTTGTGGCTATAGATGAGAAATGTTATTAAATAAACTACAAGATACTTTATTTGTCAGTGATTCAATCACTTTGTAATGTTTGAAAATAAATTTGGAAAAAGTGACTTTTTAAACCCCTAAAACAATTAAAGAAAAAAAAGTTTATTGTTTGAACCAGGTATTTGAATCCCGGCTTCTCAAGAAGACTAACAGTATTTTGAGGGATTCTTCCCATCCTAGTAGCGACATGTTTTCCTTACTCCCCTCCAACAAGCGTTATCGTTCTGTTTTGTGTAAATCCAAACGATACAGAGAGACCTTCTTTCCAACAGCAATTCGTGTTTTAAATTCTTAGTCGGAATTTTTCTGGGTATAGATCTTTATTTGCATATTGTTTTACTCTTATTGTCTTTTTCTTATCTTTTGTATTGTTCATAACTGAATTTCGTTTAATGTTCATGTATGTGAGCATTTTATGATAATAAAGACATTATTAGGTACTTGTTTCCTAGCACGGCCACACCGATTAAGATCGGGGTGGTCGTGCTGAAAAAAATCGGGTCGATCGCATCGCATGCGATTTGGTCGCATGCGATGCGATCGACGCGACCGACCGATTTTTGACCCGATTTTTTCATTAAATCCAATGTAAATTGGGTCCCTGGGACCCAATTTTACATTGGATTGAATGAAAAAAATTCCAAACCCCCCCCAAATTGAAGCGCGTACACAGCGCCCCACGATAGACGGCAACCCGAAGCGTGGCGAGCGCAGCGAGCCCGCGAGGTGCGGCGGTACGCATCCTCCGACCTTTTCATGCCCTACTATCCACTAGGGCGTGGAGTGAGAATAGAATAGTGTGGCGAGCGCAGCGAGCCACCGAGCCCGAAGCGTGGCGAGCGCAGCGAGCCCCGCGAGGGGACGCGGATACCTTCACAGGTAATCGCGTCCCTTCGCGGGCTTCACAGGTGTCCGCGTCGCCACGGACACCTGTGAAGCCCGCGAAGGGACGCGTTTACCTGTGAAGGTATCCGCGTCCCCTCGCGGGGCTCGCTGCGCTCGCCACGCTTCGGGCTCGGTGGCTCGCTGCGCTCGCCACACTATTCTATTCTCACTCCACGCCCTAGTGGATAGTAGGGCATGAAAAGGTCGGAGGACGCGTACCGCCGCCCCTCGCGGGCTCGCTGCGCTCACCACGCTTCGGGTTGCCGTCTATCGTGGGGCGACGACGGGGACATTTATAATGTGAAATGGGTCATATTGACCCATTTCACATTTTTTTACATTTTTACACCATTTCAATGTTAAAAAATTTTTTAACATTGAATCCTATGTAAAAATCGGGTGCATCGCGTCGCATCGCATCGGGACCAATGTTAATGGTCCCGACCGACGCGATGCCCCCGATATTTTACCGTTCCCGACAAGATTTCAATGTTAAAAAATTTTTTAACATTGAAGTCAATGCAAATATCGGGGGCATCGCGTCGGTCGCGTCGGGACCAATGTTAATGGTCCCGACCGACGCGATGCCCCCGATTTTTGTTTCCTAGCCGGCAAAATGGACCTGATTTCAAAAGAAATCGGGTCCATCGGGGTAATCGTGTCCCTTAATTAAGGGACACGATTACTTACGATTGTGGCCGTGCTAGGAAACAAGTACCCATTATTATTATTATTAAAACACATGTTACTCAATTCACTGGGTCCATAATTACAAGTTCCATAATGTTCATTGAGTCAAACTACAGAATAATGTGCCACAGTACTTGTATTTGTAAGACTTGCATATTAATGGTCTACATGGCAAAATGTATTGTAATGGCTGTATACCAGGGTTGCCGACTCTCCCGGAATGGCCGGGAGTCTCCCAAAAATCGGGACCACCTCCCGGCCCCCCGGAAGGGTGGGCAACCCTCTCGGATACAGGGGGCACCCCCCTGCGCCCCGGATCGCGGCATTAAAATGGGGGAGGGGGCGGAGCTAAAATGACACAACCGCGTCATTTTAGCCATGCCCCCTCCACGGAGATCCGTGAATTCGGCAGTTTGTCACCATGGGGGTGGGGCTTAGTGATGTCACACTTTAGCCCCGCCCCCTGAGCAGCTGCTGGAACTCTCCTCTCCGGGCTTCTCCCGGAGAGGAGAATTATAAAGTCGGCAACCCTGCTGTATACATATTTTCCAAGTTGCCAAAAGATTGGTGGTTTTTAATGACTAATTTAATAGAAACCATTCTGGAATCCCACTTACCATCACACTCTTGTAACCTAACTTCAGTTGGGTACAGGAAAGGATAAAACAATTATTAACGGTACAGTAAATGTAGTTGTAAAAATAACTGAGCTCCTGCTATTAAGCAGAGTTACAGTACTGCTATGCTCCTATCCTGATCTATCAGTTTTTGTTCTGTGTAACGCATTAGCTGTGAATACCTTAAGCCAATGGTAAAAGGTAGCACATACTGTATTGTATGTACAGAGCTTTTGGATTTTTGGAGACATTTAGTTTATATTTGTACTCTTGGTTGGAGATAAGTGGCAGCCCCCCACACACTGGAATTGAAAAATCCCTGCACCACGCATAATGAAATGTTATGTTAACTTTCACTTAAAGAGCGGATACAGGGTACAATGTATGTCCATATGTAGAGAATATCTTGCATGAATTTGTGCTGTGCCTGCTGCAAAAGTGGGTGCATGCAAGTAGGAGTGATATGCATTTCACTATCATTTACTCATGACCAAGAGTTGTAATGGGTGTTCTCAGCGCTCACATTAGCAAAGTTTAGTAAAAGCATGTCATACCCTCCAACATGACCCTCTCCATTAGGTACAAAATGCTCTGTTCCTGGACTTCCCTTTTACTTATATGATTGCCATCACCTGTGTTGAAACACCTTTCTTATAAATGGACTAGTTCAACATAGGTGATGGTAATCATACATTAAGAGGGAAGTCAAGGAACAGAGCATTTCGTACCTAATGAAGAGGGTCATGTTGGAGGGCATAGCATGTTCAGCCAAATGTGTCCCATTCAGACCTGTATATAATCTTTAAACCACGCCTGTCTAAAGGTACTTTACAAATTTAGCAAACTGCAGGAAAACCTGCTGGAGAATATTCTAACAAAATAGTGTTGATAGGTTGAGATGAGATGCATGTGACTTTTTCTAACCTGTCATTTATTTAAGAAATATCTAGAATGCTTAATCATAGATGCTGAAATATGGGGCTCTAAATACACACTGATTAATATCTACGCACCCAACACAGCACCTCAGGACTTTTTGAGACAGATAATCAATGTAATTACACAAAGACAAAACTACCCCCTGATACTAGCAGGAGATTTTAACGCGGTTGAAAATCCTGCCTTGGACAGGCAACCCACCTTACCATTTAGGATGTCCCCAATATGGCGTCAGTTTCAAACCCTCAAATCCACACTCCATTTAACTGATGCTTGGAGATTATTTAATCCGACTGAAAAGTTGTATACGTTCTACTCTGCCGTTCACTCGTCATGGTCCCCTATAGACGCAATTTATATATCTGACCACTTAGTGCCCAGGATCAGTGATACCAATATTCACCCAATTGTAATATCCGACCACGCACCCGTCTCAATCTCAATCACACTAAACCAAAAAAATTACGGCCCTGGCGACTGGAGATTTCCAGCATACCTCTACAAATCCGATAGATTCAGGGAATTTCTTTTAAATAACTGGATGAATTTCCAGGATGACAATATCGACTCATGGGACACCCCAACTACATTTTGGGGGACGTCCAAGGCAGTTCTCAGGGGTCATATTATGGAATATACGTCCAGACAACGCAAGGAACAAAAAGCCACTTATGACAACCTATCACGAAACCTTAGCACAGCACTACGTAACTACATAGATGACCAAACAGCTGAGAACCAGGAAAATTATCTCCAGTCTAAGCAATTGCTAGATACTCACCTATTAGCACAATCAAAAAAGACCTTTTATTTGCCAAACACAGATACTACAGGTGGGGGAATAAAGCAGGGAAACTGCTAGCCAACATGTCGAAACCTAGACACAAAAAACACTATATCACAGCTATAAAACACCCCTCTGATAACTCTATAGCCACAAACACTGAAGATATAGTAAAAATGTTTGAAAATTATTACACAAACCTATATGCAGAACCTCCATTTGATTCGGAAAAACACTCTGAATTCCTAAATAATATCACACTCCCAGAATTGACATTAGACCAAAAAGAAAAACTGTGCGGCAAGATAACCATAGACGAGGTATTAAACGCCATTAAACAGCTACAGTTGTGCAAGTCACCGGGACCTGATGGGCTGTCTAACGAATATTATAAGTTACTTCAACAACAACTCGCCCCCGCACTGACTGAACTATTTAATGATCTTATCGCAAATCACACCCCATTTCCCTACTTCACGCAAACGTCTAAATCCCCAAACCCCATAAGGACTTACAAAAACTAGAATCATACAGACCAATAAGTCTTCTTAATACAGACGTGAAACTATTCACTAAAATCCTAGCTGACCGCCTTTAAAATATCCTACCGGACATTCTTACCCCACACCAACTGGGATTCGTTAAGGGACGACAGTCGGTGAAAGGAATACGGGCGGCAATCGCAGCCGTGGCAGCTTCCTCACATCCCACCGCTAACACCCTATTAAGCCTAGACACAACCCGCGCTTTCGACACAGTATTATGGCCGCACTTATTCAAAATTCTCAGGGTAAGAGGCTTTGAACCCTTCTTCATTGATTTTATAAAATATATATACACCGCCCCTCAAACCAATCTAATTATCAATGGAAGTAAAAGCACCCTGATCCAAATGTACAGAGGTACGAGGCAAGGTTGCCCCTTGTCCCCCCTATTATTTAATATAGCCCTGGACCCCCTACTTCGAAGGCTGGAAACGGATGCTAAATTTAAAGGAATTCAAATAGTCAGAAGCTCCATCAAACTTACCGCATTTGCCGACGATATTCTAATATACACGGCAAATCCTACAGAGTCCCTCCCTCACATATTCAAAATATTAAGTCAATTTGCAGAAATATCAGGATTTACAGTTAACAAAACTAAATCGACGGCACTCTACCTGGGCCCCAGACACACGTTCCCACATGGTTTATCGAACCTTAACGTAACGTGGGCGAGAGAACATTTCCTATATCCCCAGCCGACTAATAGATCTTTATGGATTAAATTATACACCGGCAATAAAAAAGATCACTGACGAACTAGAGGACTGGAAAAACCTGCCTTTATCCTATTTGGGAAGGGCAGCCCTAATTAAAATGGTATCTTTTCCTAGGCTTATGTATTTAATCCAAGCCCTCCCCTTATTTATCACAACAAAGGATTTACAAAACATTAATAAATGCTTTAGACAATTTATTTGGAAGAAAAAAAGAAATAAAATCAGCCTGCTTAAACTACAACAGATTAAGACGAATGGAGGGCTGGGACTTCCAGACGTGCAACTATATAATAGAGCTGCGATGTTCCGATATTTATCGGACTGGATCCAAAATAGCGAAATTTACACCAACACTACTTTAGAACGGGGATTCCTCGACACCGGGGACTTGATTTCTTTCCTCCACTCACAAGAAAACGAAATTCTAGAACATCAAAAAAATAATCCACTGTTATGGAATACCAGGAAAATTTGGCACATTACTAGAAAACAAGTAGGCGCAAACCCACACAAAACGTTATTCTTACCATTTCTTAATAACCCAAATTTTCAACATGGAAATGCCAGATACCTATTCAATATCTGGCGAGTAGCTGGCATTACACATATAGGGTGTCTGGTAGATAAGAATAGAAACACACCCCTGACATTTGAGCAGGCTCAAGAAAAGTGCGCCTCCATATCGGGTTTCCCTCTGGCCTTCCTGCAAGCAAAACATTATATCCTCACGATAATCAACTCCTTCTCGGAAAAAGATTGGAGCAACCAAGTTGACTCATTACTGGCAAAACCACCAATCGCCAAAAAAGCTATCTCATACTATTATAACTGCTTTAGAACCAACCTGAATCATGAGTCTGACGATAGCGGACTGATTCATTGGCTTAGGGATTTCCCCGACCTATCAGCCCAAGATCTTTTACGGGCCTATAATGTCTCCTGTGGGTTGATCACCTCGGCGATGTACAGAGAGATATTTCTTAATGTTCTGCATAGAACCTATTTATCACCCCATCAAAGCTTTCTGTTGGGAAGATCCACGTCACACGCATGTTATAGATGCGGGGAAGACTCTGCAGATCTATATCACTGCTTGTGGTCATGCCCAGTAGTCAGGGGCTTTTGGCTTCAAGTCAAACGCTACGCTGAAACCCATTTAGTCAATTACCTGCCTTTCAATGCTGCTTGGGCAATTTTTGGAATAATCCCTGAGGGGGCTAGGGTCACGAGGGGGTGCAAACGCTTATTAACAGCTATAAGCGCTGCTGCAAAAAAAACTATTCTCCATGAATGGATCTCCACCACAATACCATCTTTACCCTTGTTTAAATCCAAACTTTTTAATCTTTTTCGCATGGACTGGGTGGAGGTTTCACTGGAGAAGGAAATTAAGGTGGAAAAGTTCTTTTCCATGTGGGAGAGTTATATCGCAACCCTTTCCGTGGAGATGAGAGGCCAGGTCCACTCGGGTCTCAGGAATACATCGTGGTATCTCTTACGACTAATAGGTGGGGACCCGCCCATAACGCTGGACAGTGGTACTACATAGACATGATGTCCTTGGATGGGTGAGGGGAGGGGGGAGAGCCACAGTTTAATTTCATTTTATTCTTTTTCTGTTCTTAAGTTTTTCCTAGGTTAGGGATAATTCCCAAAAATCAATTTTGCCAATGCAATACGAGTCTAGACAATGTTTAAGCTAATTGAAAATGTATAAGACCATGTACGCTATGCTTTATTTGTAAGACCACATTTATTGTACAACACAATGATTGTAACAACTGAATTTGATTGCATTGTCATACTATGTAACTATTGCACCTGGTACTTTAATAAAAATATATAAAAAAAAAAAAAGAAATATCTAGAATGCGTAAAAAACTCTTTTACTGTTAAAATGTAATTTTACTCCCATTGTACATTTGTAATATATAAAATGCCCCTGTATACAGGTACAATATTTATTCTGCTTTGCTATAATTATCAATAATCTTTATTATGCTTCCCATATAATTATTATTATTATTATTATTATTATTATTATTATTATTATTATTATTACTACTACTATTATTGATGCTTAATCTTTATTATGACTCTCTTTTTATCAATCTTTAATACGTTGTCTATTTTTTTTATGATCCACTATATTTATTTTTTAATAAAAGCATATAATAGTTTATTATGTTATCAGTATGGAGCACACAAGTAGATTCTCAGGACCCCACACAGTGCAAGTTTTGCAGGTCTCCTCACAGAATTACAAGTGAAGTAATTAGCTCCACCTGTGGATATTTTAAAATATGTCAACCAGTAATGAATGCTCCTGTTAGATGACCTGGAAAACGCGAACTGTATGGGGTCCTGGGGCCCAAGTTTGAGAACCACTGGTATAGAGTGACATACTCACAACCTTCTTTTCTTCTTCAACTGAAATCCATGAATCAGACAGACCATCCGTTGTTAACTATTATCCTAATTAACAGTGGCATAACTATCTTATTTGCGCCCCCCCGGCTGAAAATGCGCAGCGCCCCCCACCCCTCCCCCAGTAAAGTTAACAAACCCCCCCATGCCTTAACCCTCCGCTTCTGCTTCTGTATCCGGGACCCGCAGATCTTGTCTGCAGTCCCGGCTTCCCCTCTTGGCTTCTCCTGAAAACAGACCATCACAAAATGTCCCCCCCTCACCATACAGAAGTTCAGTTTTTAAAGATGCTAGATAAGGCCTCCAGCATCATCAAAAACTGTCTGTTGTACAGGGGCATACATTTTATGATGGTCCGTTTTCATAACAGCAGAGGGGAGCCAGGACCAAAGACAAGATCTGCGGGTACCGGCTGCAGCACAGATGCGTCAGTGGCGTTACAGTAGCCCCGCAGACAGTGGTGTAGCTAGGTGCCACAGTGCCCGGAGCAAGGGCATGTTTCTCACACCCCCCCCCCCCCCAATTTGTAGTAGGAGAGGCTGTTGCGCAGTGAAAAGGCTGCGGGAGGGAAGGGTAGGCTGCAAGAGAGATAGGGTCAGGGTTTAGACTGCGGGAGGGAGGGTCAGGGTTTAAGCTGCGGGAGGGAAGGTCAGGGCTTAGGCTGTGGGAGGGAAGGTCAGAGTTTAGACTGCGGGAGGGAAGGTCACGGTTTAGGCTGCGGGAGGGAAGGTCAGGGCTTAGGCTGCGTGAGGGAAGGTCAGAGTTTAGGCTGCGGGAAGGAAGGTCAGGGTTTAGGCTGCGGGAGGGTGGGTCAGGGTTTAGGCTGCGGGAGGGAAGGTCAGGGCTTAGGCTGCGGGAGGGAAGGTCAGGGTTTAGGCTGCGTGAGGGAGGGTCAGGGCTTAGGTTGCTGGCTTGAATGTAGGGGTTTTTCTGGAGGAAAGGGCTGTGAGAGGAGAGGGTTATACTGTGGCAGGGGCGGGAGGTTAGATGAAGGCTGCAGGGGGGAGGGGATGTTAGGTTACGGCTGCAGGTTGGGGGTTAGATTAAGCAGCACGCTCAGCCTTTCCTCCCTCTATCCCCAGCAGCACAGCATGACTTATGCACAACCCCTCAGACCCCTCCCCACTTTGTCACAGTTGATGCTTCCCTGGAGCTGCTTTTTAAATAACCTCAAGGCAGTAAAAACCCCCGCCAGAGAAGCCAACAACCCTTTGTCTGAAAGTTAACCTTTACATAGGAATGCTGAGTGCTTTTACCCAGGGTTGCCTACTTTATAGCTGCCCTCTCCGGAACTGGGCAGCCAGTTCAGTGTGGCAGTGGGGGGAGGGGCTGCCGACAAATGGGAAAGGGGGGGCCGGGTCACTGAAGAAATGCCATGTATAGGGGCGTGGCCAGCACGATCGTTCCCTCGAGGCGGGACCAATGTGGGTGAGGCAACAAGGATGCGATTCACAGATGGAGTTCACAGGAGACTGCATGCAATCCGGGAGGCTTCCTCCTCTTTCCGGGGGGCCTTGGAGGGGGACCCGATTTCCGGGACCCTCCTGGCTATTCCGGGAGGGTAGGCAACTCTGCTTTTACCCTGGCAACACTGATATTGCAAGATTATAAAACAAGGTTGAGCAATATCACATATAATACTGTGGAAGGCCTTCCAGCCAGATACTGTATGTTGTTACTATTTTCCAGAGTGAGTTAGTTATTATAAATATATTTAAGAAAGCACAGGGCCAACTAGGAATAGACATTTGTTATAATGACACAACAAGTCGCTTGTATGGTTTATAAATTCTTAACATTACACAAAAGTTGCACTATAGAAACATCCTCATCCTAATTTCCTATTTTTATACAAGTCCCTATGTAGAGACTGCTCATGGGATCAAATCCTGCCTCTGGCAATAGTACATGCCAAACTCTGCTTCCAATAATACTAGTAATATACTGTTGCCATACTAAAGGCTACAGTGTAATCCCCACTATGAAATATGTGTGTTTACTGAATGTAATATCCTGGTTTCTGCAATAACTGAAATAGTGATATTTTTATATTACTGTGCAAACCCCTATTCACTTAGAATGCTGAAGTCTTAAACCATGTTTTATAATAACGCCCATAACACAATGTTAATGACTAAATCATCACTTTCTCTATTTTACATTCAGGTATTGTTGGATTTTTTTAAAAAGCAGCCACAAATGATGAATGTTATATTTACTTTATGGCTTCCATTCCAGCATAAAATATCATTTTGGAGCTTGGTGTTTATACAGATGTGCCCACAAATGTCTATATTCAAATAAAAAAAATAGTTAAGCCCCATACACACTACTCAACCCTGGTAGTGACTGATATAGTTACCAATATTGTCTGGGGTGGCTGATATTGAGTGTACACCCTGAACGATATCGCTAAACGATATCATTCAGTGACATCACCGGAACCCGCTGAATATGGGGGTTGTTAGCTCTATAGCCAAATTGACCTGCATGTTAAGCAGATGGGAGGGATCTTTAATGATATTGCATGTTACCCCTTCTCCCCCATAACGCACCTTCATACATCTGCCCCACTGGGCGTGATGTTCTAACATCCACCTCCCCTCTCCGCTGGCTACCACATGTCATACTAATCATATATGCACTAATATATGGGATTAGTAACACAAAGGACAGCTCTTGCGATAAGATGAAGGATCCCTACAGGCTAAAGGGGGAGATTTATCAAATCCTGGAGATTGATAATGTTGAGTGAGATAAGGTACCATCAGATCATGTAATTTTCAGCTAGGTACATACCAAATTCTTACAGTAAATTGGGATGAGCAGCTCAGATTCTGTCAAATCTGAGCCACTCCCAGTGCCGGGACCTGAGTTCCCACCAGACTCGGATTCTCACAGCATCGTATTGTCACAGGACTTGCATCCCACAGAAAGCACCAGGGATGTATGCACACTTCACTGTGTGCTCTGCTGGCTATACCCCACTGTGACCCTGCTAGCTGTACCCCACACTGACCCTGCTGGCTATACCCCCACTGTGACCCTTCTGGCAGTACGAAATTGTGACCCTGATGGTTGTACCCCACTGTGACTCTGCAGGCTGTTGCCCATTTTGAATCTGTAACCCACTGTGGGGGCACAAACAAACCAAGCACTTCAGCCACAAAAGCTGCAGTCCCTGTTTCTGTAGGGTTGGTTTGTTAAACTGTGCATGTCCTTATTAACAACCAACATAAACAAGGGTGGGAGGGCCCAAAGACAATTCCACCTTCACCACCTTTGATTTTGCTGTTTGGTAGTGTTTAATAGATATGTATTAAACGTCCGTGTGTTGTGCTGCTCTGTCGCTTAGTTATCTTAAAGTTTATTAAACAATATTGTGAGCTGCAAGGTGGACAACATTGTCTGCAAATTACTGGAAATCAATGTTATTGAGATTATTAATATTCTTGGCACAAAAAAGGCCCACATTATGTAATTTTAGTTTTATTTGTGCATTTAAAAAAAAATCCAAACCCAGTCACGCCAATTTGGAAAATTCATATACAAATCCAAAACCAGCCGAGGAATCAGTCATAATCCAAATCCAGAAAAAAATGGTCCGGCGCACATCTCTACTCTATAGAACTGATTATTTGTGTATTAATGTGATTAAATTTACTATTTGTAAATTCAACACTTACAGTAGTACATTTTGGGGTTTCTATCATTCTTATTTGTAAACTACAGATAAGGATCCATTGATCAATTGTATTCTAAAGTTAGTAATGAGGACAGTTTGTAGTAAATCATTGGAAACCAACAGAAAAGCAATAACCAATGCTTTTTTAAAACTGCCGCCTAGTAACTTCTTCTATACTCAGATTACCATCACTTTATTTACACCTTGTGATTATAGTTACTACTTACCCCACAGCCTGGCTAGAAGGCCTGATTATCTGGAGTCAAGCTCAATGTCCATGACCTTAAAAGTTATAAGACAGACACTTAAAAAACACATAGGCCCTTATTCTAGTTGATTTGCCTATTTCGGACAGGAACCGAGTGTTCTTAGCCCCGCCTACCGTACGGATCGCTCACACCATCCGAATGCTGTAAGATGGCGAGCGTACGGACCACGAGTGGATGTTTTATGTGAACACCTCCTCCATCTGTGGGAACCTCCCCATCCGTGGGAACCTCCCCCATCCTTGGTCCATCGAATGATGGACCGAGCGGTCAGACAGCACCGAGTGCTCCAGACCACTCGGACATTTTTCTCTATGAAAGCAGGGATATGGGTGGGCAGCTGACATCCGACTATGTCAGTTGTCCGCCCCCCACACGTGCGTCCCGGCTGCATTACCATACATACGCCCAGCATTTTCATTGGAATTCCCATGAAATGCGGGGTGTACGCATATGGTAATGAGCCCAAACAGCCCTTCACGCCCCTCTCCACCCCCCGCTTGGATGGTTCCGTATGATCGGTTTCTGCACGGACCTCACTCCGTGTTCAGACGTGTGAGGCATTCGCAAATGCGCAGATACGCCTCTGCACATGCACAAATATCGGACGTCCGACCAGACGCGGAGCCGTCCGACTCAATCAGAATAAGGGCCATAGTGTACAAACCATCTTCAATCCTCCCATTGCTTCTACAGCTATTGGCAGTGCTGAAGAATCATCTTACAGAAATGACATACAGAGCTATTATAAACATGATACATGAGCACAATGAGATTTTATAATGGACTGGGATTTTATAATATGCTTATCAGGCTTTCTATCAAAAATGTTATTTAAAACACTGGCAGGAAAATAGCTGTAATAGGAACAAAAGACTGCACTCAGCTGCATAAGAAATGTAAATACAATATCAAATATGTCAATTTTTCTCAATGTAAGGGAAACACTAAATAGAAACGTGAATATATTAGAAGCTCTTTTCTATATGGAAATCTTGTACAATATTTTAGATTTAGATATCATTTAAACAGTTTAACAGTTATCGATCAATATGTGAAAATGATATTTTTTTTAATAATGTCTTTGCATACTCAGCAATTGTCAGACAGCTGCAAAGGTGATGTCCCTGATAGAATGTGGTACTGAACAGATTAAAGCAGAGAAATGTGCAAAACACAGTAGCAGATAGATATGCCTTGCTCTGTGGGCTGATGGAGACTAGAATGCAATTATGTTATGCACATGCAAGTTGAGAACACACAAGTACAGCTTGAGTATCCCGTATGGGTATCTGTTATCCAAATGATTCCGAAAACCATAGTTTCCCGAATGTACTTTTTGTTGTTGTTGCTAAAAGCACTACTGGGGACATCTGTAACTGGCACTACTGAGGTGGGGACATGGTATGGCATTAATCCTTTGAGTGCAACTGAATAGACTCTGTGCACATGCTGAGCAGATCAGTGGCAGACAGGGGGTAATCCCAACACCCCCCCCCCCCCCGCCCACCTCAGGACACTTCGGGGTTGTGTGGGATGCAGGACAGTCCGGTTTTTGGGGGAATATCATTCAGGACAGTTGGTAGGTATGCCCACAGCACATAAGCCTAGTGCTGAGGAGCAGTGTCCCCACTGTGAATCCACAAGATCTCTATGCTATCGTGATACCTTCCATGCAGCCTGCAGTTATCAGCCACCATAGCAAAGAACAGAGCTGTCCCCAGTGACGTCACCCGGGTGGCACCCTCAAAGTGCTAGCTCTTCTACACTTACAGGAGCTGAGTGATGTATTTTTGCCTAATTGTGGATTACAAGTTCATGCATTTTAACAGGACAGTGAGAATTTAGTAAAACGATATTCCCACACATGATTGCTGATTGGACTGAGGTATACATAATCGTTTGCATATCAATATAAAGAGTTCTATTTTACCAGGGGTGGGAGTGTTAATGAGGATGGGATCGGGATCGGCGGGATCCTGGTATTTCGGCCTAAAATCACAGTGATTTCAATCCCGGGATTTGCACTTCCAATCCTGGGATTCTGGAATTGGAAGCGCATGCACAGTAGGGTTTTTCTTAAATGCCGGGCAGCACTCAGCAGCAGATGGCTAAGATGCTGCCCCAACCCTCGGCTTTGTGCACCCGCCAACCTGCTTTCTAAAACATCCTCCAACACCTGCCTGTGAACGCCGGGCAGCACTGAGCAGAAGACGGCTAAGATGCTGCTTGGCTGTGTGCAGGGTGACTTTTGACGTCAAGCTGCGCAGCCAGCCACAGTCTTAAACGGAGCCTGCCCATGAACGCCCCCAAAATATGCAAATGCATATGCAAATATGCAAATGCATATAATCAGGTCTCTCTCTCACTATATATATATATATATATATATATATATATATATATATATATATATATATATATATATATATATATATATATATATATATATATATATATATATGGGTAGTATTCAGCCCGGCACTCCTCCTGAGCCCGGCACTCCTCCGGAAGAAATTTCAACTGCCACGGTGCCTTCTTGCTACATTAACATGAATCGACGTGGTGAACAAAACCAACGTTTCAGGGTTTTGTTTCACTAAAACTTGTTCCTGTATAAAGACCTCTGGAGTGCCTTTTTTTTGTTATACACGTTGATTTATATATTTATATATATACTGTATACGGCCTGGCACCCTGCCAACTGGAACACTGTGCCTTCCGGAATCAATTGCTATCCTTATAGTACAAACAAGCAGCGGCACTCGGAGGTCTTGTAAAGAATCTGTGTTTATTGCATTAACAAGTAATGCTGTGCTCCCGACGTTTCAGGGCTCTTGCATCCTGTTTTCAAGGTGAATGTGAAAAACAATTAAACAAGGAGTGTTATCTTACCTTGCGTAGGTAAGATAACACTCCTTGTTTAATTGTTTTTCACATTTACCTTACAAACGGGGCGTAAGAGCCCCAAAACGTTGGGAGCACAGCATTACTTGTTAATGTAATAAACACAGATTATTTACAAGACCTCAGAATGCCGCTGCTTGTATGTACTATAAAGATATATATATATATATATATATATATATATATATATATATAATTTTATTTTTTTGTGTATGAGCACAGTACAGAAATGTGTATCTAAGTAAAAATAAAACATACATTCACCTAAATGGGACCTTGCAGCAGTATAAGAAATAGTAAGTCCAATTGATTTGTCACCATTACTAACTTATATATAATGTTACAGTATATATCAATTTTCATGGTATGTAAAGTGTTAAACAAATCTTTTTTTTTTTTTTTAAGTGTAAGGAATAAGAAATAAATCAATAAAGGCTTTCATGTGCTAAAAAGATGTAGGATTCATTTCAGGAAAGGTAACTTCCATATCCACCAAGCAATTTGTATCTTCTAAGGCAGACAGTTTGTAAGATTTCCCATTAAAATGTAAATTTGGCAAAGTTTAAGGTGCCAGTTCTCTTGCTGGAAGCATGAGAGAAACAAAGTTGCTATATATTTTCTGTCATTGTGTGCTTCCCCATTGTACCGAATGCCAAATTAACAGTTTTGATGCCATGAGTACAAAGTGTTCACTTCTCTATTACAACATATTTTAAATTGGTACAATAAATGGTTAAAAAAAAACTTCTTCTGGTACTCTAGTTTTAAATGGAGGATGACAGTGCTACAAGAATTCAAAGTACAGCAGAAAGAGCTATTCTAATGCTAATTTTTATTTTCTAGAAAGTGTTTCTGGCCAGATTATCTGTGCATTGTGCTTTATTCTTGTGAGATCCTCCAATTTGTGTTCTGTCATGGAAACTGCATTAGGAAGGCCATAGGTAAACTTGAAGGCTGCAGAATTGAAAGCAGCTGAAACATGCACTCTGTATATCTCTAATTCTGAGTAACTCTGTTGATATTTAGAGTATAGTACAAAGGACAAAACTGAAATTGAAATAGGGGGTGTGAGTGTGATGGGGCCCAGTAGCTGATAAAGTGGAGTATTTAATACCCACCACTATTTCAGCTAGGGCAAATAGTGGTGGGCGCCTATTCAATGCTGTCTTTCCCGAGAGCATTGAAGAGGAATCTCGTCAGAACGGACCAGACGGGAAAGCTGTTGGGACCGTTTTGCCGAGGATGACCATGAATTGTCAAGATCACAGCTGTATCTTACCAATCCATGGCTTTTTCTGAGGTCATGCCCCCTTTTTTACTGATCGGCAGGCCATGCCGGGCGGTCACGACAAGGCTGATCGGTACCAGGCGAAGTCATCCTGTCCCCTATTGCAGGTGTTAGAAGTTTTCTTAGGAAAGAGTCCTTTAAATATGCAGCATCAGTTGACTGGAGAGCTCTGTTGGAAGAGCAGTGATCACACTTTGATCCCACTGTGTGTGCTGCTGTACATGCAGATGTCAATTCAGGGCTTGGAGCCCAGAGGCAGGTGTCTCTATTGTGTACTTGTGTAATATCTGGGCGCCCGATTTTGACATCGGGTCAGAAAAATCTGACGCATCGCATGCGACCAAATCACATGCGATGCGACCGATTCGACCCGATTTTTACATTGGATCCAATGTTAAATGGTCCCTGAGACCCAATTTTACATTGGAACAATGTTAAAGTCCTCACAGACCCCATTTTTAATTGTATCCCCACCCTGATGGGTAATTACTATGTGAAATGCCCCCCCATTGTTAACGCCACGCCACGATCAACGTCAACCCGAAGTGTGGCGAGCGCAGCAAGCCCGCGTGGGGTGGCGGTATGCGTCCTCCGACCTTTTCATACCCCCACTATCCACGTCGGCGTGGAGTTGATTTTCTATAGTGGGGCGAGCGCAGCGAGTCACCGAGGCCGAAGCGTGGCGAAGCGTGGCAAGTGCAGCGAGCCCCGTGAGGGGCCGCAGAATACCAGCCCAAAGCATGGCAAACCCCACGTGGGGACGCAGAATACATTTTAAGTAATCCACGCCCGCTCGCCACGCTTCGTGCTCGTATTCCGCATCCCCTCGACACACAATAAAATGAACTCCACGCCGACGTGGATAGTGGGGGTATGAAAAGGTCGGAGGACGCTTACCGCCACCCCTCGCGGGCTCGCTGCGTTCACCACGCTTTGGGTTGGCGTTAACCGTGGGGTGGCGTTAACAATGGGGGGCATTTGACCTAATAATTAACCATCAGGGTGGATATACAATGAATAATCGGGTCTGGGGGCATTTAACATTGGATCCAATGTAAAATCGGGTCTGAGGTACAATTTAACATTGGGTCCAATGGCAAAATCGGGTCGGTCACGTCGCATCGCACCGATTTTTTAATTGTACAGGAACGTCTTAAAAACCCCGAAAATCGGGTCCCATTGGGACCCATCTCATGCCTGTAGTTAAGCATGCCTGCAGCCTTCGAGTCTACCTATTGCCTTCCTAATGCAGTTTCCATGACAGAACACAAATTGGAGTATCTCACAAGAATAAAGCACAATGCACAGATAATCTGGCCAGAAACACTTTCTAGAAAATAAAAATTAGCATTAGAATAGCTCTTTCTGCTGTACTTTGAATTCTTGTAGCACTGTCATCCTCCATTTAAAACTAGAGTACCAGAAGAAGTTTTTTTTAACCATTTATTGTACCAATTTACAATATGTTGTAACAGAGAAGTGAACTCTTTGTACTCATGGCATCAAAACTGTTAATTTGGCATTCGGTACAATGGGGAAGCACACAATGGCATGTATTCAATGCTCCTATTTCGCCGTTTATAATGGCGAATATGCAGGTTTTTTTGAGAGTAGAGAACTTGTCTCACATATTTTGTACCTCACTGTATTACTTCACAGAAAATATCTTGCGAAGAAAACTGTGTTTGTTCAATGGGGATTTCAGTGTGTCTCTCAAAAAGTCTATTCAATGCACAAATAGCGAGTCCTAAAAGGGTTTTTTTTTGGAGAGGTTCTCAGTTTTTCCCTTGGTCTTTTTTTTTATGTGAACTATATGCTTATCTTTGTTAAATTTGTCCTTTTTTTTTTGTTTGTTTGTTTTAAAAAATTAAAAATATGTACTGTAATGTATTTATTGCAAGTGCCATAATGCTGTACTACTCTATTAATTGATTTGGAATTTAATAGGTTATTTTAATGGTAACCAATAAGAAATCATTTTGGAATGCTCCTAGTAATTTCCCATGCTTCCTCTAGGTTAAGGGCCCCATACATCAGCAATTAATTGTGACAATTTTCAGATATGGAGATGATTGCCACAATTAATTTTAGATGTGTGGGCTCCCCCTTTTGGCAATCCCAATCAAAATTGCCAATCGATTGCTTAATCAGGTTTTTAAACATGCTTAATAATCTGGTATTATCTGCAGATCTTTTTTATATGTGTGGGCATTCCCAATTCGTCTTCTTCATCTATTTACATTATGAACAGCTGAAATGACAATCGATTGGGCAATTTCCAGATATGAAGATGCAATCTTTAGATGGAAAAATCTGCTGATCACTGAAATATATCTGTAATGTGTGGGCAAAGTCAGATAGATTGTAAAATCCATTTATCTGGCTAAAAAATCCCTGTATCTGGAAATCCATAAATTGTGATTGCTGATGTATGCCCCATTAGTCTATCCTCACCTAACCCCCAAACAGGCTTTTAAACACGCTAACAATTATAAAATAAATTAAATAAAAACACAGGGCAAAGAAACAATGCCAAAAGCACAACACAAGGATAAAGGCCAAACAGAACAAAATACACCCGTCTGCACAAACCCAATTAAAATAGTCACACAGCCATTTGTTGTAAAATAAATACTGAACAAAACATTAACCTTTCTAAAACTTTGTAAAAAAATACAAGTCCACAAATACGAGGAACACGCTGCTGAGATGAACACCCTGCTCAGGAATATCCCAGTCTGACCAGCTCACGTGGAGAGCAGGAGAAAACAGATCTCTCCAGTTACAGCACTCCCATTTGAACTCGCATAATGATGCTAAGTTCGCAAAAGGGGCCGGCGAGCTGGCCACACGTTGAATACTGAGGAAGTCAGAAATGAGGAGATGAGAAAAAGTGCCGAGCGCTTCAGCGAGATCACAGGGACACAGAACAGTGAGCGGTGAGCCAGACTCTCTAAAAACATTGAATACTCCTCAATGACAGAAAATATATAGCAACTTTGGGGGACATTTACCAAAATGGATTCGTAGAAAAAAGGTGTATTCGTAGGGAGAAATACACCTTTTTTTTACGAATTTGTATTTTCGGGATTTACAATCCCAAAAATACAACAATTCGTAGTCCTAAAGATGGAACATTCATATTTGTATTTACAAATACGAATGTCTACACCATCGATAGGATACGACAGAAATCACCATTCAAAAGAATGGTGGTTTCTGATTTACTAAGCAGCCGTACTGATAATACGGCTGCTTAGTGGTGTAAAACACCCACGCAAATACGACAGGAAAATAGAACACCATTTTCCTGTTCTATTTGCGTTTTAGCCTGCACGGATCAGTCAGATCCGTGCAGGCTTCAGTGTAAAAAAATAGAAAAATTAAATAAATAAAAAAAAAACGGCGTGGGGTCCCCCCCACAGCCGAAACCAGCACCAGGCTGATAGAGCCTGGAGCCGGTAATTAAAAATCAGGGAACCCAACAAATAGGGGTTCCCTGATTTTTAACAACCAGTTCCAGGCTCCTGCTCTGGGGCTGGTTCCCAAAATACGGGGGACAAAATGACTAGGGGTCCCCCGTATTTTAAGAACCAGCCCCAGGCAAAACCAGCCAGCAGGGTAATGCCACAGCCGGGGGGAGACTTTTTATGCAAGTCCCCCCGGCCAAAGCATTAACCCTACCGGCCAGTCAGCCTGGCCAGGGGCCCTGGGGGAGTGGGGACCCCCCCAATAAAGGGGTCCCCCCCCTCCAGGACTTACCTGACCAGGCTGAAGCCTGGTGCTGTCCTCGATGCCCCTCGGCGGTGGGCATCGAGCTGATAGCGGTGTAAAAAATAGAACAAACGATTGTTTTTTACTGTGGCACTACAAGTGCCAGCAAGCTTCCCCAGCAAGCTGGGACTTGGAGAAACACAAGTCCCAGCCTGCTGGGCATTAAAGGGCCCGCTGGGTCTTGTAGTGCCACAGTAAAAAAAATAGTTAAATAAAACACACTGACACCCATTTTAAATAAAAGTTTAATACACACATTACACACATACTGATACTTACCTATCTTGATCCCGTTGGTAGGTCGCTGGCTCCAGTGTCGGCGGCTCTGTGTCGGCGGCTCCGTGTCGGCGGCTCCGTGTCGGCGGCTCCGAGGTCGGCGTCCTGTCCGAGGATAATCCATGTTGGACCTGTAGAAGGAAATCCAACTCACCCAGGTCCTCCATGGATGGTCTTCTTTCTTCATCTGTCGACATCCAGGACTTCCAGCAGCTGCCGGCATCTCCCGCGACGCTCCCCGGCTTTCAGAGCCGGAGAGATCCTTCCTCTTCGGCGTCAGGGCTCAGAATGAATTCTGGCCAATCAGGAGCCGCCTAGCCGCCTAGCGGCCAATCAGGAAAGACCTGAAACAGTCGTATGCAGTCGTAGGGAAAATACTAATACGAAAAACTAGGTTTTTCATATTAGTAAATTTCCCCCTTTGTTTCTCTCATGCTTCCAGCAAGAGAACCGGCACCTTAAACTTTGCCAAATTTATATTTTAATGGGAAATCTTACAAACTGTCTGCCTTAGAAGATACAAATTGATTGGTGGATATGGAAGTTACCTTTCCTGAAATTAATCCTACATCTTTTTAGCACATGAACCATCGCATGCCTTTGTAGACTTTGGGACCCATCGCATGCCTTTAGTTAAGCATGCGATTAAAAAATCGGGCGCCCAGATATTACACAAGTACCTATATCTATTGCCTTTGGGAGTTACACTCCTGCCTCCATCACTAGTAGGTCATCAGTGTGGTAGCCCGATGCATGTTTATATATATAGAGATACACCAACTTCACTTTGGGAGTGGTCATCCTTTTATTAGTAGTATCTTTAGTTAAAATTAAGTTTACGCAATATCTTTAGTGAAAATTAAGCTTACTTTCTATGGGGAAATTTGCTAAGATTGGAGTTAGAATCTACTTCTTATTTATTTAGCACCTTCCAGAAGATAATAAATCGTATCTAATTAGTTGCCTATAGCAACATTCAATCTGAAACAGAACTCCCATCTTAGCAAATTTCCCTCTATGGCTTGGAAACCTGCAAGCAGCAATGTATCCCAACATAAATTTGGTGTGGATCCACAGACATACCAGGTACTTGCAGCTGTATGAATTACATCAGGATAAATATCCAGCGTGTACTATAATAACTTATTGGTGCGCCTGATTATTGAGCTCCCAAAGCAATTGTTTGCTAGCATCCAGCATCAGCAACGTTTAGGGTTTTATGTCTTTAGAATATTAAGCCATTAGAGAGAAAACACCCTTCAACATTACAATACGTAAAAGTTTTATCTGCAACCATGTGAGTCACTTAGCCAGGATTGGTTGGGACCCTGTCAGAGATTAGAGAGCCCATGATTGGTCAGCTGAGCAGTGTGCTTGAGACTTGCTAGATTTGCAATGCAACTACAGCTGCCAGCTACAGCAGCAGTGATGTGGATTATTAAATAGACAGTGTCTAGATAATCAGTAAACAGGTCGACACCTAAAGGATGACATGCAATAGGTCAGAATGAAAAAAAGGTTGACGTGTTTTTCACTTTTTTGTGTCAATGTCGACACCTGTCATCATGGACCCCCAAGTAGAGTAGTTTATGTACTGTGTCTCATAATGATCCACTCGAACCAGTTCAGGAAGATCTATTCTGGGCAACAGATAAAGAAGGATAATACACACTGAGGAAAACAATGTAAAAAGTAATATTGCAGAATAGGGAAGTAAAATGACAAATATCATGTTATTAATGTGTTACAGTGTGTAGTGAAAAATCCTGTGGTTTAATGATGATGCCTAGGTTAGTCTATACATTTATGTGTTTAATTAACTAACACTGAAAATACAGAATGGTGCACCTTGGTGTTGCATTGTTCGCATAACAACCAGCCATGATAGCAGTGAGGTTAGTATATTTATTAACCCCTCTGCGGCAGCAATGACCTCTTATTGTTGCCCCCAACTGGTATCGCATTTCTATGTATTTGCAGCCTGGACCTTTAACCCGATAAAACACGTCTCGGTGAAACATTTTCACCTGCTGAAGGAGCCATGAAAACAGAGAATGTGACAGAAGAGAACCACATGTCCCACACGGTCTGCCCTTCTCACTCTGTACCTACTGCTGAGCCTGAGGCCATGTACTGTATAATACTGGCATCTTTTACATTTCACAAAGAAATGTTATAGACACAAGTCCAGGTACATTTTTATGTGACATGGGATTCATTTTGAATTTCTGGGTCAAATAATACTGATTGACAAATTGCCAAATGTGATTACTTTGTGGACCCATGGATTGTGTAAGACATACTGTACCTGTTGCCTAAAATCTATTAAAAAAGAGTTATTGGGGGATAATTATATTTACTGTGCTTTACATTTTGCAAATATTCAATTTCATTAGATTATAATGATAACAAAAGTCAATAATATGGTCTCATATTAAGGGGGGTTATAACTAATCTGAAAAAAAGAATATCATACATAATTTCATTATTGGTTAATGGTGAATAGTTTTATCTTCAGTGTAATAAGTTTTTTATGCAGTATAACATCACTGTTGTACATTGATATATATTTTGGTATATACTGTATAAACTATAAACACATCAACAAAAAATCCAAACTTTTGCTAGATTGAGGAAAAGAAATGAGTAAAAATGAACTTGAACATCTCCAATACATAAATACATGCATACATAGATTAAATCACATACAGCGCACACAAGAAATTACAGTGACCTGTGGAATGCATGAACAGTGACAGTGTTCCTCTGTCAGAGGTGACTCAGCATCTGTAGCGCCAATTTCATCATATTTTCAGTGTCCAACCGCCAAGTTCCATCTCAGCTGTGGGGGACGGTGAATGGGTGAGGCTTCAGGTCACTTTAGGTGGCAGGGGTGGGCGGGGCTTTGGCAACCGTGAGTAAATAAGCAGTGCTTCAGGTGTCTTGGGAGTGAATGGGCTGGACTAAAGACATTACGGAGTGCACAGTCAAAGCTAAGGATGTCCATGGTGAATGGGTGGGGCTTTGTCATACGTTGGCAGTGACAAGAAAAAATATTTTTAGGCCTACTTTGTACAGTGGATCCTATAGGCGTATTTTCATGGGGGTCTGGAGCAGCAGATGCACCTTTCTTATTGCTTACCTGGCCTTGTATAAAGATAATCCACATATTCTCCTGTCACTCATATGGTTAATTGAGCAAATAATTGAGAATAAATGCACTGCACTGCAGACTCACTCAGCTTTTACCTGCTGAAGGGGAGGGAGAGATGCAGGGGGTGGTACTGGGGAACTAAAGATATGGGATATGTAGACGTAGGGTGTTAGGGACACACTATCAGCGTCGCTAATACTGTAGCCAGGGGGGCTGGGCCGGGTGGCCGCTCTATCAGCTACTGTTGTGGGCCGCCTGTTTTTTTACCTCATATCTAGTCCTGTAGGCGGCGGCAGCTTTCAGAACATGGCCATGGCTACAGGAACATGGCAACCGGCCTCCTGTATGAGGACATGTCCAACGGCCTCCACTCCAGGGGCCCGGCCGCCTGTCTTACATTCATTTCCTCCTGATCCCTAGCAGCCAGTAATGGACACCACATGGGTGACGTCATGATGCTGACGCCACCCACCCATGCGTCTAATGTGGGGGAAGAGCCGGCGGGCGGAGGACATTGACTCGCAGAACAGAGGTTGTGCCTGCTGTGGTTGCGGCGTGGTAAAGAAGGGCAGAGAGGATGGAGCCGCAGCAGTGTGCATGCTGCCCACGTACTGGACCCAGAGCAGCAAAACTTGAAAGGCAGTGGCACTGGTCAGGCAGGCAGGTGACACATTATCTACTAAATAACTCATCCTTTTATTATGCAGGGGGAGCCGCCTGTGGTGCCCTGTTCAATTTATGCAGGGGGAGCAGCCTGTGGTGTCCTGGTATTATTATGCAGGGGGAGCAGCCTGTGGTGTCCTGGTATTACTATGCAAGGGGAGCAGCCTGTGGTGTCCTGTTCTTTCTATGCAGGGGGAGCAGGGGGAGCAGCCCCTGCATATAAACGAAAAACACACAGTTAACAATGTGCTGTTGCTTATGGGCCAGTGTTTTGGACTTGCCCCCCAGGCTAAAATTTGCCAGCCAGCCCCTGACTGTAGCTTCCGGAGTCTGCACATGAAGCGACTTCGGCTCCTACCTCCGTCCTCCATAAAATAAGTAAAATACCAGACTCCATGGGCAGATATAGGGGGGGGGGGGGGCACACGGACAGGGCCGGCGCTACCCACTCAGCAGCTCCTGCAAAGCAGGGAGGCGCCATGCTGAAAAGGCGCTGTCTCCCTCCCTGCTCTGCTAAAGCTGTCTCAGCCCTCACTGTCACTGCCTCCTGCACGCCGCCCGCAGCGCTTGTCTGACAGCGGGCGGCAGTATGGAGAGGCTGAGCAGCTCCCTGCACTGCGCACACACTGTCCTCCTCCTGCAACCTGCCTTCCTCACGGACACTTGCGCTGAAGCATGTAGCGCTGTCTGTGAATGCCTGGATGACATGTCATGTCCGTGATCCGCCCCCTACCCATTGCTCCCTGCGCCTGTCAGCTGTCAATCAAATGATGAACAGGCAGCAGCACCGCCCTTCCTTCCACAATCGCAGCGTGCGATGCGATGTGCGCTCCTGCAGGCATCGCACAGTAAAAAATGTATGTGCTGCACATACTTTTTGTACTGCTTTCGGATTGCATAGCACACACATCTCGCAGTGTGTATAGGCACATTTGGTGCCTGCAACATTTTGCAGACACAGCACTGAGATGGTGTATGCATACATGTACATGCACCCGAGATCCTCCATAGGATCGAATGTTGCATATGCTCCCACAATCGGGATACAGCTTGTTGCAATGGCAATGTGAAAGGGCGCAAAATGTATGGTTTGCAGGAGGGCGCCGGACACCCTAGCACCGGCCCTGCACACGGACACATGCCCCCCTGTCATTTAGTGGCAATTGGGTTTTTTTTTACTATTTTTTTATTTTTCCTACTGCCTCGGAAACTGTATACATGATATACATAATAATAGGGCTTGGCTGGCTGCTATACAGCCTGTAAGCTCGCCCTTTGTCACAGTACCTGGTCTTATGACTTACTGTACCATTTGCCATTGTATAAATGCTGCCATCCCAGTGTAAAGCTGTAGTAGTTGTTTCTGTACCATTGGTGCTATCTCAGTGTCAGCTGCTGCACCTGTTCCTGTATTGCTGGTGCTATTGCAGTGTAAAGTCACAGTAGATGTTCCCGTCCTACCTTGCTTAGCGATGTGTTAGAGGGAATAAATAAAGCCCTATGGGTTTCCCTGGATGTTTCCTACTGTGAGCTCCTTAAAATGAGAGGAAAGTCTCCCTCTCTAGTTGAATATGCAATGTAATCCCTGTTTATTTGAATGGGGGGGCAGGGCTGAATTTCCCACTAGTCCCGTGAGGCACGGTCTTATGGGCGGCACCTACTGGGGGCAGCAAGGCATCCCCCCTCATTGCGGGTAGCAGGTTTTGCGATTCACCTGAAGGGGGGTCGCTGGGTGGGTAAGGGGCATTACTGGGGGCAAGGCCGGCCTGACCATTACTTCGGCCAGGTACGTGGCTGAGTAAGGAGCCGCAGTCGGCTGAGAACCGAGGAGAGCAGCGGTGCAAGCACTTAGGTAATGTGAGAGCAATGGCCGAGGTCCAAAGAGCAGTACGCGCACCTGGGGCACAGGAGAGCAGCGGGCATTGAGCAGGAGACCATCGGCAGCCGGAGAGAAACAGCAGACCATGGGAGCAGGACAGCAGAGTTAGTGTTTGCTGGAGAGCTATCGAGTCAGGAGGCCGGCGCCTGTGAACTGGATACCCACCGATCATGATAAGTATCAGACCCCCTTCCTCTCCCCACCCTCTCTGCTTCCACCTGACACCTCATCCCCACTCACTCCAGTCAGATAATCCCCTCTTGCCCCCTGTCAGCTCTCCCCACATCACCTTGCCCAGTCACCTCACTCCCTGTCAGTTTGCCCCCATCATCAGGGGCGATAAAAAATTTGGTGCCTAGGGGCGGTCTGGCACTAAAATCTGGCCCTGGGGGGGGGAGGGCATAGGTAAATCTCGTGGGTAATTGGAGTCCATCCACAGTAAGAGAAGTACCTTTAGCCTTTTTTAGTTTTAGCCAAAGCTGCTAAGAATTTTGTTCAACTCATACGTAAAATAATTAATAAGAAATAATTAGCAAAACTTTTCTATACAGCTGTTAACAAATTTGTCTTTACAGCTCTGATGGGAAGCTGTGAAATATATATTGGATACTGTGATGTTAATAGACGCTCCTGAGACATTTAAGGCATTTGGCAAATGATTATTAATTTCACAGTCTTATGTGCCAGATGTGACTCAGTTGTTGGGAGCGGTCAGAAAAGAGCATAGGGTGATATTTGGATATGTCTGAAAAACCTGCAGCGACCCTCCTAAATCTAAAGGTATTGTACTGTAATGTATCAGCTGGAATATATATATATATATATATATATATATATATATATACAGTATATAGCCGGGTGAGATCGGCACTCCACTCACTGAAATTTTCCAACATAAGATGCCCAGGTGCGTGTACTACTACGCAACAGGTCCAGATAACACAGTCTGTAGGGAAACAGGCACTCACGGGACTTCAAAGTGACAAAAAAATGGACACAAGGGCCACACTGTCAAGCAACGTTTCGAGCATTAATCGCTCGTCTTCAGGCTCAAAAAATTACATGTACAACTCTTACCTATATCACCTTCCACCACCGTGAAGAGACTGCTCAGTGTCCGTCCCTCCGTCCCGGCGCCCTGGCTTGATGACGTCATGCCGGCTCCGACGCTCACCCGCCCGACAGCCCCAACCGGGGGACGGTTGCCAGGCAACCTCTGTAAACACTGGAGAGGTAGTGGATAAAGGAATATCCACTGGTGTAGGGGGCGCAATAAATATAGGTTGCTCTGCCAAGCTGCAGTGTGGGAAAAGGGGGTATTTGGCCCCCGTAAAGATAGAAAAAACACAAAAATACACTGCGCTAGAAACAGTCAAATAACAATAAATAAGAGCAATAATGTGCCAAAGAAGTAAAATTGCTAATTTAATTTAACTCCCCTTTACCTCAGTTGCAGAGGGGGGGGGGGGAATGATAAGAAAAGAGGAATGTGAAAAAAGGGGGATATTAAAAGTCCAGTTCATACGGTACCATATAGATAAAAAACTTCAAATGGATGGGTCCATTCCTAGAATGTCTCTCGAGTGGTAGCTGGTATTTTGTATCCAATGTGCCCAGTTAAGGTGACGATGGCAGGTACTTTTGTGGAGAGGCAATCTCCTGGTGTAACACCTCTGTCCTGGGTAGGGCAAATAGGGGCCTCAGATGGAGGGCATCCACTTGTTTGCTCAGTCACAGTCACAGTGGAAATGCTGCAGAGATGGGGGGAGAGACTGGTCCGGATCCAAACACTGACAAATGTGGGGGGTTAGAACTGGGTGGGGTATTCCTCTTGATCCACCAACGCGTTTCGCCAGGTCTCTGGCTTTATCAAGGTGTGCATGGTGTTGCTGCTACAGGGTTTATATACCCAACTGAATAAAGCAGTAGTCTAGCTAATTGGCACATTATTAAGTGTAATTAAAACAAATATATCTAAAAACAACATAAAATATGTATGAGGAGCATGAGCAGGAGAGAGTAAACAATAAAAACCATAATAGATAAAGAAACGAGTACTCTAAACATGTTAAAAATCAGATTATTATAGTTCATAAACCGGATGTGCAATTCCGCATAGGGTGGAATGCACGCTCTTTCTGGAATCAGATGTGCTTCCTATTTATGGAACGCACATCACTTCCGGGTTTGCGGATTTGTCCCTAGACACTTTAGGGAAAATGGACATAGCTTAGCGTCTCTCCGCTATAAAATCATAGATCAGGTACCATTGAGCATCAGAGGGGGGACCGCAATAAGCTATTACTCCAAAAAGAGACGCGCTGGATACACCAGCTTAATACGGTGCACCCGGCCGGTCTTAATGAATATTGTAGTTTCATGTGCTTTCTTTAAACATGTCATTACATGTGTTTTCTTTAAATTTGCTATCATGGTCATAGCTTACGTTATATATTTTTTCTACAGTGTCCAAGATTGTGTTTCCCACTGGTATTTGATTGTTTTCTTTGTAGTCAAGTTTTTCATACTAAACCATGCATTTGGTTAAAACCCATGCATATTACTGAACAGTATTTATGTTCCGCATGTAACATTGTATTATACGTGCCAGCGTTATTAATGTTTATATGCACTTATTGTTTACAAAGGTTGTCTGGCAACCGTCCCCCGGCCGGGGCTGTCGGGCGGGTGCGTCGGAGCCGGCATGACGTCATCAAGCCAGGACGCCGGGACGGAGGGACGGACGCCGAGCAGTCTCTTCACGGTGGTGGAAGGTGATATAGGTAAGAGTTGTACATGTCATTTTTTGAGCCTGAAGACGAGCGAATAAAGCTCGAAACGTTGCTTTACAGTGTGGCCCTTGTGTCCATTTTTTTGTCACTTTGAAGTCCCGTGAGTGCCTGTTTCCCTACAGACTGTGTTACCTGGACGTGCTGGTTCAGGAGTATAGGCACCTGGGCATCTTATGTTGGAGAATCTCAGTGAGTGCCGATCTCACCCTGCTATATTTATTGCTGTGCATAAGGAGTTGGAAACGGCGTGTCGTTGTACTCCGTGACATATGCACTGTTATCTGATACGGCACCCCGAATTGTTTATTACATTGTCTGCTCCCGTGCGCTTTCAGTGCATAGTCACGCTGGAATTGTATCATTGCTCTGTACACACCAGAGCATGCAGGTAATACTGGCTATAAAAGTGTTCAATTGACAGTTGGTGAAACTTTAAGTTTTTCTGATGCGGACACAGATTCCATTAGTTTTAAAGAAAACTTACTGCAAACTGGCTGCCAGGAGACGTGTGAACAACTATTTGTGAAATTACTCAGATTGAAAAAGGAGACAGATTTCTATTTACATGGGGTGACGGTCTCCGACTACCACAGAACAAGTCATATCCCCCCGTGGTTTTCGCATCAGAAACGCCCCCACTATCGGTAAGAATAACCCAGAATTCTGCCGTAAGTGGGTGGCAATTCTGAACAAATGCAGTTTAGACCTTATTCTCCTGGTAATCTCTGAAGCTACCAGAGAGCTAACAGCCATTAAAAAAAAAATCAATACCTTTGAGGCCACACATTTGGACACTCTGAAGGGAGACTCTGAAACTGCATGGCTAGATAAGCTAACCACGCAAGTGGAAGCATATCGCCGAGAGCTTGTTAAGTTTAAGAGAAATAAGCTAGAAATAGTCCAAAAGGACTATTTGGATAACAATGTTTATACCTGGGTGCATAACGCTCCTTCGTCACAGAAACCGAGAGAGCGCAGAAATTGGAGAACCCGTAAACCCTGGGGTGATACCGAGACTTCGAGAGGAAGTTGATCCACACAAAGTGAGTCTGAGGACACCACCAAATCCAAAAAAAAACCTTTAGGGGTAAGCACCCAGGCATATCGCGCCGGTCACGGCACCACCCTAACAGAAGAGTTGGCCAGTGGCTCCGGATAAGTCGAAGAAAAAAACAAAAAACAAAACGAAATAATATTTAATCTGTCAGACAGGCCACTCAGTGAAAGTGAGATGGCTGTTCTGAGCAAGGGACTTAATTTCGTACCTGCTGTAGGTTATGATGAATTTCAGTGGCAAGTGGACTCATTTAGGTTCAATCGCAAGTTACGGTTAAAAGAGCACTTCGACAAAAATACAGATAAAGCTTTGGAATCCACCCCTTCTGTGGACAGACCAATAATATTGAAAAAAACATCATCGTTTGACCCCATTACAAATAATCAAACTTTGAAGAGCTTTAACAAAGTGCTGGACCACAAAGCTAAAGAAATTGGCAAACTTGTAGGTTATCCTAATCTGACGAAGGATGAATACACTGCACTGAGAGATCTAAGCAATGATAATAGTATAATAATCCGCTCCGCCGATAAGGGGGGTGGGATTGTTATTCAAGGTATTGACCAGTACCGCTCTGAGATTATGTGATAATTTTGTGACACTGATGTATACAGACTGCTACAATCAGATCCCACAGCACAATTTAACGCGCAACTATACAGAGTCCTGGAACAAGCAGTAAAATCCAATATCATTACCCTGACGACTGCAAAGATTTTATTTGAGGAACATCCTACAGCACCAGTCCTTTATTCGTTGCCTAAGCTGCATAAGGATGCAGTAAATCCCCCCGGACGGCCTATTATCTCGGCCCGGAACTCAATCTACTACAAGGTCTCTAAATTTCTGGACATGCATTTCTAACCGACCATTCAAGCACAAAAAACTTATCTTAAAGATACAACATCTTTACTGCTCAAATTGCAAAACCTTCCGAGGATACCTGATGGCAGCCTGTTATGTACCCTGGACATTGTCAGCCTCTACACCTGCATTCCCCAGGAGGCAGGTGTGGAGGCAGCACGCAGGTTACTGTCCTCCAGCCCCTTGTATAATGGTCCAGATTTATCTTTCTTCTTGGAACTATTGTCTATGACATTATCTAACAACTTTTTTTTGTTCGATGGCAGGTGGTACTTGCAACGCCGGGGCTGCGCAATGGGGTCTTGCATAGCTACGGCGTTCGCCAACTGATAAATGTTCGATATAGAACATGATTTTTTTCTACTCTGATAGCATTGTGGGGTCAAAAGTGTTTTTTCTTACACGCTATATAGATGACCTACTCCTTATTTGGACGGGTCAAGAAAAGGAATTTGTGGATCTAATTGCTAACATTAATGCGTTAGAAAGTACCATCAAATTTACTTATGATATAAGCTATACGTCCGTCCATTATCTAGATGTAGTGATCAATCTAGAGGGCGGTAAGATCACCACAGGTTTATACAAAAAAACGACAGACAGAAACACAATGCTGCATTGTTCAAGTCAACACCCCATAGTCACTGTCAGGGGACTCCCCTTTTCACAATTCTTATGCGTGCGACGCATATGCGACAATGACGTGGAAGTGGAAAGGGAGATAGACCTCATGATCACCAAATTTTTGGTTAGAGGGTACAGCAAAAAAGATTTACTAGCAGCCAAAGCCAAAGTCATGTCAACCCCGCGAGCTAAAACTTTAGTTCCCAAAGTGTGTAGTAACAGTGATAAAATAACTAGAATACCCTTTGTACAAAAATACAGCAATTCCAGCACGGCCATTGTTAATACAGCGAGAGATATGTGGCCGATGATACAAAGAGATCCGGGCCTTAAGTTGTTTAAATATTCTAACATTTTACCTAGCTTTCAAAGGCAGTGCAACTTGAGGGACTGGCTCGTGAAAAATTATATTTCTGGCCTTGACAAACAAAATACTGCTAATTTTTTAACCAAGAAGCCTGAATACTACAGGTGCATTAACTGCACGACTTGCAGATATCTGGAAATAGGGACATCCTTTTTACATCCTCATTTGGGTGCTAAAATTCCCATCAAACAGGTGTTAACCTGTTCTAGCTCCTACGTTATTTATATTATTCGATGTCCTTGTGGTCTTCTCTATGTGGGGAAGACCACAAGGACTTTCAAGGAAAGAATGGCGACACACCGGTCGACCATTCAACAATCTTTAGAAGGAAAAAAGGTTAACAACGAACAGCCAGTCCCTAGACACTTTAGGGAAAATGGACATAGCTTAGCGTCTCTCCGCTATAAAATCATAGATCAGGTACCATTGAGCATCAGAGGGGGGGGAACGCAATAAGCTATTACTCCACTGGCTTAATACGGTGCACCCGGCCGGTCTTAATGAATATTGTAGTTTCATGTGCTTTATTTAAACATGTCATTACATGTGTTTTCTTTAAATTTGCTATCATGGTCATAGCTTACATTATATATTTTTTCTACAGTGTCCAAGATTGTGGACTGGTATTTGATTGTTTTCTTTGTAGCCAAGTTTTTCATACTAAACCATGCATTTGGTTAAAACCCATGCATATTACTGAACAGTATTTATGTTCCGCATGTAACATTGTATTATACGTGCCAGCGTTATTAATGTTTATATGCACTTATTGCTTACAGAGGTTGCCTGGCAACCGTCCCCCGGCCGGGGCTGTCGGGCGGGTGAGCGTCGGAGCCAGCATGAAGTCATCAAGCCAGGATGCCGGGACGGAGGGACGGACGCCGAGGAGTCTCTTCACGGTGGTGGAAGGTGATATAAGTAAGAGTTGTACATGTAATTTTTTTAGCCTGAAGACGAGCGAATAAAGCTCGAAACATTGCTTGAGAGTGTGACCCTTGTGTCCATTTTTTTGTCACTTTGAAGTCCTGTGAGTGCCTGTTTCCCTACAGACTATATATATATATATATATATATATATAGTTCAAGAAAGACGCGTCACTCCAGGGGGGATTTTTCATCCGTTATAATAATACAAAATGCAGGTGCACAGGTACAAATCAGCTAACGTTTCAATACATATTTTTGTCAAGGCGCCATGTGCCCTGTTAACTAAACATGAAATACATTTATATATATATATATATATATATAAAAATACAGTATGGACCTCGTATTGCGCTAACAATTCTTAATATCTGCTGCTACTCCGATAAGGCTCTCCTGTTAGTGGGAGTCAGGCAAGAGATACACGAAAAAAAGGGGGTTTATCGGAGAGCGCTGAATTATGTACCACCTAGTCACTTTAGTACAATATAAAACACTGGTAAAAATTTAATATAACGACAATTGATTATTGTCCCTTTCCCGAATGAAACGTGGAGTTCTTGTTCAAGGTAAAAAAGTTCTTTATTGAAACCCTTTCAATTTCAATAAAGAACTTTTTTACCTTGAACAAGAACTCCACGTTTCATTCGGGAAAGGGACAATAATCAATTGTCGTTATATTAAATTTTTACCAGTGTTTTATATTGTACTAAAGTGACTAGGTGGTACATAATTCAGCGCTCTCCGATAAACCCCCTTTTTTTCATATATATATATATATATATATATATATATATATATATAGACATTGTAGGGGCTCTGCCAGGGCCGGTGCAAGCCCCCTGCCCGCCCCAGGCAACCCCCCCCCCCGCCCACCCACCCCCAGCACGGGGGGGGTGGGCGATACTGCGGCGGGCGCCCGCACCCCCCGGAGCGCTGTACCTGCTGTAGCTGATATGCAGCTTCCGGGTGCTGCGAGTCCCAATCGTCCTCTCCATCCTCGCTGAAATCCCCCCAGCAGGGAGCAGGCGGCGTGCGCGGGGGGCAGCGTTGATTCACACCGGGCGGGATCGGATGCTTTCTGGTACCTCTCTATGGTTCCTTTGTGGCTCAGTACCGCCCTCTAGTGGCCGGCAAATGCCTAGTCCTGCCTAGTGGTGGCGCCGGCCCTGGGCTCTGCACACACTAAATTAACTGATATTAATAAATAGTGGAGATTTGGTTCATGAATTGATCAATGCATTTAAGCCTGCAGCCCCCTTCACGGGACCCCACTTTTCTGCAGGTCCTAACACTATCGCTCAAAATGGCTACAATACACATAGCTGTGACATTAATGTTTGATTCCAGGCATGCTATCTGGTCTAAAGCTCACAGCAGACTATGCTTTTATCACCCCGTCACTAATCATCTAGGGAAATGGTTAACATAAGCTATGCACTATAGGTTAAAACACAGAGGCGTAGGGAGGGCGGAGCCACCGGAGCTCATGCTCCGGGCGGCGATTGGTTGACTGGCGCCGCCGGCCCGCCCCCCCACCGCAAATGATCCCTGTCTGCATAAGTAACTAACGGGCCGGGCAGCGTGCGCAGCGCCGGCTGCTGCCCTGCCCGGCGCCTGGCTCCTGCCCTGCTCGCCCGGTCCCTGCCGCCAAGCGTCACGGGCGGTGGGGCTAGGCGGCGGGCTGACACTCTGACCTCCTCTCTCTGAATTGCTGCTGCTGCCCGGTCCTGCTTCCGGGCAGCGCAGCGTGAGTGTCAGCGGCGCTGTCCCGTACAGCGCAGCGGCAGTCCGGCACTGTCTGTGTGTGACTGAGCAGGGAGAAGGAGAAGCAAGTGGTGATGGAGCCACTCTCCCCTCTGACCTCTGATGGCACCGGGGCTCGACAGGATTCAGGAGGACCCATGCTGCTGCGCTGCCAGCACTGTGCGCTGCGGTAGACATGGGAGGCAGCTGGGACTGTCTGCAGTAGCTTAGACCCAGCGCCGACAAGGAAGACCTTCCTTCAATGTTGAAGGTACTGTAAACTGCAGCAGTGCACTTATGTTTAAGGGAGAGGGGATGTGGAGCAGCATGTACTGAGGTGGTGTGGGGGAGGATGACAAGAGGTATAAAGTGCACTCCCTCCCCCGCTCTCCATCTAACCTCTCATATTTTTGTGTCTCCAATCCTACTCACGGCCTTCCATTGCTCTCTTTGTGAATCTCTCTGGCTTCTGCTGCTGCCCTGGCCTGCTGTGTTGTGTGTGTGTGTGTGTGTGTGTATATATATATATATATATATATTTATTTATTTACAGCTGTCAGCATGTTATATAGCGCAGACGATTCTGTTACAGTGTCTTATATAGCGCAGCAGATTCCGTTACAGCGTCTTATATAGTGCAGTAGATTCCGTTACAGTGTCTTATATAGCGCAGCAGATTCCGTTACAGTGTCTTATATAGCGCAGCAGATTCCGTTACAGTGTCTTATATAGCGCAGCAGATTCCGTTACAGCGTCTTATATAGCGCAGTAGATTCCGTTACAGTGTCTTATATAGCGCAGCAGATTCCGTTACAGTGTCTTATATAGCGCAGCAGATTCCGTTACAGTGTCTTATATAGCGCAGCAGATTCCGTTACAGCGTCTTATATAGTGCAGTAGATTCCGTTACAGTGTCTTATATAGCGCAGCAGATTCCGTTACAGTGTCTTATATAGCGCAGCAGATTCTGTTACAGTGTCTTATATAGCGCAGCAGATTCCGTTACAGTGTCTTATATAGCGCAGCAGATTCCGTTACAGTGTCTTATATAGTGCAGTAGATATAGTGCAGTAGATTCCGTTACAGCGTCTTATATAGTGCAGTAGATTCCGTTACAGCGTCTTATATAGTGCAGTAGATTCCGTTACAGTGTCTTATATAGCGCAGCAGATTCCGTTACAGTGTCTTATATAGTGCAGTAGATTCTGTTACAGTGTCTTATATAGTGCAGTAGATTCCGTTACAGTGTCTTATATATTTCAAATGTAACATGCCAACTCATGTTAGCCACGCCCCCAATTCATTACCGGGGGGGGGGGCGAAATATGCCCTTGCTCCGGGCACCATGGCACCTAGCTACACCGCTGTTAAAACAGGGTGCATGAGAGAATGTGACCACAATAAGACTAATTTAAAAAATTTATCTAATAAACAATATATACACTAAACATTGGCACTCACCTTTCCTAGTTTTCGGGTGCCCTATGGCTTTTGACCACATTGTTTAAACAGACATTGTATACAGTATATGTTGTACTTACAGTTTATCTTCTAATTATTATTCTAAGGAGGTCGTTCTGATTTGTCCGGTACCCAGCGTATTAGCACCAGGGACCAGTGCAGACGCCTTCGGCTAAACATCCATTCGCAATGCGCCGGGAATGTATGCGGGGCGGGATTAGTTGGCTCACTAAGCAGTGAATTTACACTGCTTAGCAAGACAAACCAAATCACCCCTTAAGGGCGTTCTTCATTTATATAGTGATAACAATGGCCTAGTTCACATAAAATACATTTTAGAAATCCATTGTAATCTGTCTTAAAAATGCACTAACTGTATTAATTTATCTAACACAGAAATCCTCATAGCCAGAGCTTTGGAAGCTGCTCTATGCAGTCATTTTTCAAAAGCTCTGCAGGTCTCTAGTTTAGCACTGCAAATATTTTGTGTCATGTTAAAATCACAGCAGAGATAAAGGCTTGAGCAGGACAGAAATCCCTAGACACATCCCATGCACCACTACTTCAGTATGACTGTGAGCAACTTAAGGGCCAGACCATGGAGCTCCTGCCAGGTGACCGAAATGTACTAAAAAGCAAAGGTGTAACTACCATAGGTGCCAGGGGTGCAGTTCTATGGGGCCCGGAGATGAAGAGGGCACATCTCTACTGTCTAAGTCAGGCATGTACAAACTATGGCCCTCCAGCTGTTGTGAAACTGCACATCCCAGCATGCCTTGCCATAGTTTTAACATTCCCTAATAGCAAAACTGTTGCAAGGCATGATGGGACTTGTAGTTTCACAACAGCTGGAGGGCCCTAGTTTGGACATGCCTGGTCTAAGTAATATGTTTTGCATACATTTATCACCATCAGTTACTAAATAGGGGGTCCTTAAAATTTTTTGCTATGGGGCCTATGAATATCTAGTTACGCCCCTGCTAAAAAGTATGTGTTATAGGGCCTACACACATCCCGATTTTGGCCAGAGATATAGCATGCCAGATTTAGCATAGCAGATTTCCTTTGAGCACAAAATCATCTATATTGCTTAGAACGTGCAAAATGTGTCAACGATATGCCTCAGCGATTCTGCTTAGCGATTTAAGCATGCCAGATTCTTCTCAAGCATGGGAAAAAGAAAAAAAAACTCATTTAAATAAAAATGGGCAGTTCAAAGGGCTGGGGGAGTTCTTGGGGAGTTTTAATGGGAGAGAAGTCAGGAGAAGTGTTGCAAAGAGTACCTGTACATAATAGCACCTTACCAGAGTGTTTGCAGCACTTTCTCTTCACTCCTCACCCCCTTGAAAAAGATTATTTTTCAAGGGGAGAGAAGTCAGGAGAAGTGTTGCAAACAGGAACCATACCTGTACATAATTGAACTTAAAATTAACAATAAATAACATTTTGAAATGAAATGACACCATACCGTGTTTTTTATAATTTTTTATAAATACTATAAAAGTATAAAATTGAACACCACTGGGTTCATCAACAATATCAGGCCGAGAAATGCCTCTGGCCCAAAGACTTTTTAAACAAACAAAGGGATCAGGCCAACAAACTCACAACAGTATACTAGAGCCAACAGAAGTGATGACTCACAAAATGTGCAAAGAAGAGATAGCAAAGGTAAGGACAGTCTTCAGTGAAGGACACACAACAGTGACTGATAACGCATCATTCTGGAGTCAGGGCCAAATGACGTATACAAGCAGACATTATAGTCTACACGGAATCGAAAACGCATGGAAGAGCAATTTTTTCAACTTTTAAAATTTGGAATGTTTTTGGTTTTGAAAATTATAATGGATAATAAACAGCATCGTCCTGTCCTTGTGTACTCGAGAACGCTGAGTACATTCCACTGGACAGACTGCTGGTGGTGGCTGATGTGGGCGGGTTGGGTGAAGGGGCTCCCGTCGTGGTAGCTGGGGCAAGCTGCGGAGGATTTGCCGCCGGATTAATATAGGGTTGGTGGTAGGGATACTGTGGTGTGGGTCCGCCAGATGCGTAATGCATCGGGTCGCGCATTAATTTGAGGTCATCAGGAATGTTTTTATCCTGTGCCCGAATTATTGCGTCGTACACGATGCATTTGAATTTCCGACGGGTGTCGTCATCCATAGAACGCATCTCCGAGTCTACCGTGTTTGAAAATTGCCGAATTGAATCAATAGGCTTATTAAGCCTTGCCTCCGCAAATTGAAAAAATTGCTCTGAGCTGCCGGCTACAGATCTTTTGGCTGCCTTCTTCCTCTGCCTGGGTGGTGGCGTTGGCGTTGGCAGGGGGGTAGAGGTCGAGGGTTCCACTTCCTCGCACTCTAGATCTGTAGCCGCTGTAGTCTCGGACGTCTCCGCAAACAGCTCCGGAGTAGCATCCTGTAAAATAAAATACTTTAGGACCATGAATAATGATGACATGTAGCATATCTATATGTGTTCACACTTACCAGATCCTGGCTCTCCTCCTCTTGCCTAATTGGAGGCACAGGATCCATGCTATTCTGTCCATGCGTCTTCGATTCTTTCTCCAGCAGGAAGTGCATCTGGTCGTAGTACCATAACGTTGGCTTGTATACGTCATCGGCACCGGCTCCAGAACTCTGCGACTCAGTCACTTTTGCGTGCTCCTTCACAAAGACGGTCCTCAAATTCGCTATCTTCTTCTTCACACATTCCATGGTGGCATCACTTCTGTTGGCTTTAGCATAGGCCAGCAAAGCATTGTAGGCCTGATCCCTTTTCTGTTTGTTTGAAAAGTCTTTGCTTGTAATTTGCCACAGGCATTCATGGGCCCGATATATGTCGATGAACCCAGTGGTGAATTTCTTGGAACTATTCTGTTTTGCCATTTCTGTGTGAATAATATGGTATAAAATGTAAATACATAATTAACAAATATGCATCCACCATTATGTACATAAACAGTCCAAACTAGGTCAGCTTACAATCTATTGTCCCTACCACATGTACATGCGCACACATTCACTGTTTTTGTAGGGGGTCTGGTAAGACAATTTACCCCATCATAGACATGCAAGTAAACAACACATGACTAGCTTTTGCAATGTGCCATCCCCCCAGACCATGCAAGTAAACAACACATGACTAGCTTTTGCAATGTGCCATCCCCCCAGACCATGCAAGTAAACAACACATGGCTAGCTTTTACAATGTGCCATCACCCCAGAGCATGCAAGCAAACACCACATGACTAGCTTTTACAATGTGCCATCACCCCAGAGCATGCAAGCAAACACCACATGACTAGCTTTTACAATGTGCCATCACCCCAGAGCATGCAAGCAAACACCACATGACTAGCTTTTACAATGTGCCAACACCCCAGAGCATGCAAGCAAACACCACATGGCTAGCTTTTACAATGTGCCAACACCCCAGAGCATGCAAGCAAACACCACATGGCTAGCTTTTACAATGTGCCAACACCCCAGAGCATGCAAGCAAACACCACATGGCTAGCTTTTACAATGTGCCAACACCCCAGAGCATGCAAGCAAACACCACATGGCTAGCTTAGCAATGTGCCATCACCCCTCTCCAAACTTGCGCTGGGGGCAGCGGGCTTCACATGACACCCTCACCCTCACCCATGCTTTTTTTTATAACATTGGTGGCACAGTGGGCGCCTCACATCCCCCCAAACATCATTGTGCCCATATTCTTGCGCTGGGGGGGCAGCGCGCGGCGGGTGCAGCGCGCATCACGTGACACCCTCACCCATGCTTTAATTTATAACATTGGTGGCACAGTGGGCGCCTCTCATCCCCCCAAACATCATTGTGCCCATATTCTTGCGCTGGGGGGGCAGCGCGCAGCGGGTGCAGCGCGCATCACGTGACACCCTCACCCATGAAGTTTACATTGGTGGCACAGTGGACCCCTCTCATTACCAACCCACCCCACCTGTGATCAGTGCGTTTGTGGTGCATAGTGGAGAGCAAAGTACTTACCAGCTCCAGAGGGTTCACAGCGCGTGGTGTCTGACAGCAGCATGTGCAGAATGGAGAGGAGGGCTTCAGGGAGTGTCCAGATGAGCAAAATCGGTGGTCAGTTGAGCACAAAAAAAAGACACCACACAGAAGGCGCCCGATATGCAGGGTCTTGCTAAACGATTTTGCTAGATTGATGGGACATGCTCATGGGGCCTACACACATGCCGATTTTGTGCCATTTTCTAAGCGATTTAGCAAGGTCGCTTAGAAACTAAGCATACATCGGTGTGTGTGTGGGGGCTAAACCGATATAGATGCGCGGCCCCGCACGTCTAAATCGCATTAAGATGAAGAATGAGCATGTCCCATCAATCTAGCAAAATCGTTTAGCAAGACCCTGTATATCGGGCGCCTTTTGTGTGGTGTCAATCTGGCATGCTTAAATAGCTAAGCAGAATTGCTGAGGCATATCGTTGACACATTTTGCACGTTCTAAGCAATATAGATGATTTTGTGCTCAAAGGAAATCTGCTATGCTAAATCTGGCATGCTATATCTCTGGCCAAAATCGGGATGTGTGTAGGCCCTATTATTCTTCATCTTAATGCGATTTAGACGCGCGGGGCCGCGCATCTATATCGGTTTAGCCCCCACACACACACCGATGTATGCTTAGTTTCTAAGCGACCTTGCTAAATCGCTTAGAAAATGGCACAAAATCGGCATGTGTGTAGGCCCCATTAGTTGGGAGGAAAGCTTTAATTTAAGCAGGCACAGTTTGTGATTCATAATATAATAATTCAGTGGGTGGCATTTATCTGAATCATTGCCAATGTGCATTACTAAACCCAAGACAGGACCAAACAGGACATCTCAGCTGCTTTACAAATACTGTACTTCATAGCTGCCTACCCTCCTGCATTCTGAGGGAGACTCCCTGAAATAACAGCAATCTCCCTCTCTCCCTCATTAGTCTAGCAATCTCCCTCATTTCACCTAGCCCACATTACACTGTTACATTTTTGGGGAAAAAGGGAATGAGAGACAGATACATTTACATTGAATCATCAGCACCAATTCCCAGCACTTTTAAAAGATTCCTCTCAGATGTAGTAGTACACACCAACGCTTCTAGGTGCCACGTTCACAATCTCTTTTTACATTCTCTCCATATATGGAACTAGACACACCCTTTGGGTGGAGCATGAAAAGCCCCCTAAATGGGGCACTGTGCAAAATTCTATTACCAACTATAATCTCCCTAAAACTAGTTTTCAAAAGTAGGCAAGTATGCTGTACTTAGGTAGTTCTGGGCTGCCATCAGGAGGGAGTATGCATAAGCTACATACATGCTAAAAAGATCTTTCAAACTGGAAGCTACATTTTGATCCAGATAATTGCACACATTGTTGTTACTCTAAACAGAGACTGACAATGTTTATTAAATAGCATACAAGCTGGGAGTTGTTCTCTATGGGCCTTATTCTAGTTTACTCTTTCTGACAAATTCCTTCTTAGATGGACAAAACCATGTGCACTGCAGGTGAGGTAGATGTTACTTGTGCAGAGAGAATTAGATTTGGGTGGGGTTTTACTTCAAAGTAAGATCTATATTGCAGTGGAAAAATAAAACAGACAGTATTTACCCTGCACAGAAACAAAATAACTCACCCAAATCTAAATATATCTGCACATTTTACATATGCTCCCCTGCAGTGCACATGGGGCCTTATTCTGCTCTGTGTGTACTTTGGCGCACTCTTTCAGATGGCGGTTTTTAGCCGTCTGCGCATGCGTGGGCAACGCTATGCGCATGTGCCACGCAAGGTCTCCGTACTTGTTCTCACCAATACTGTACAGAAATGTGCACCGCATTAACTCGGGAAATATGGGCGTAATATGGGCATCAGTCGGAACTACACAGGGGCGTAGTTCAAAGTGGGCTAAACTGGGCGTACACGAGGGAGTGCACTAATTATGGTACGCGTACATTTGGACAGCACACCGAATGCACGCAAACAAAAAGGCAGGAAACATGCGGTCTTCATCAGCAAGTATTGCTTTGCGGACACCACTCGGTCATGCGCTAGGCATTCGGAACACCCAATCAGTACGGGCGCACCTGAACCAATGTCAGCTGAACACAATACAATCCACTCCTCTACTCATTACTCATTAATTACACTCTTGTCATTGCTTCAATTGGAACCATTGCAGCTTAAATGGACCATTACTAAACACACAAATATATGCTGCATTTTTGACACACATTTACACTGCAAGCAATGGACAGAACTTCCTATCACTAATATAAATATACATGTCACTTTTACATTCACCAATAACATTGGTGAGTACGGGCACGTTCCCATCCGTTCTGACGCGGTAAGACCGTGCAGAATATGTGTGTGTCCACCGCACTCGCAAAGGTTTGGATGTCGTCCGTAAACACGCCCTCTTCTTAAAGAGTGAGTCCGTCCGAATGCGGAGGACCGGTGGGCGTTTCTTCGTACGATGTCGGCACAGCGTGGCGTGCGGACCTCTCCGAAATAAATCGGAAATATACGCACCAACCAGAATAAGGGCCCTGGTTTTGTCCATCTAAGAAGGATTTTGTCAGAAAGAGTGAACTAGAATAAGGCCCTATGTTACTAACAACTCACAGCAGTTTCATGTATGTGTAATAAGTAAGCAACAGCCTAGTGATTGGTACATTGGCTGGTAAAAATAATACCCTGTGCAAACCACCAGATTGTAGGTCTACTTTAAACAGAACCAACCAGTATACAGATCGAGCCATCCTCATCTAGCCCTTTAATAGCATTAAGTGAGCCAGAGCTGTCAGACTTAATCCTATGCTAATCCCCTACTGTATCGTTCTATCTATTGTATTGCAGCTGAGAACAATAGTCCTTGGTGAGCCATGGCTCACAATGGCTATCCAGAGAAGGCTAATTGAAGAAGGCTCCATCTGTAGGATCTTAATTTTATACCAGCCATCAGTGAGGACATTATCCTAATCAGCATATTAGGTAGTGAGACAGTTTGGACCCTGTAGATCACATTTTAGGATTTTGGGGGGTATATTTATTAACCCCTTCAGTGGTAATCCTGAGAATTTTCTGTAGTATGCCTCAGTGCCCAGACTGGCACTGCTTAATGCCGGGCAGCGCCGTTGAGCTGGTCACTGACTCCCTCTGCTCGGCCGCACCTCCTCCTCTCCCCACCTCCCCAGCTGTTGTATTACAGTCTGCGACGGGACTGTACTACACACTGGGTTGCCAGGGGCAGGGCCGGGTTGCCGGGGGCAGGGCCAGGCAGAGGCCGGCCCTGGGACACAGCGTGGTGGGGGGTTTTAAGGGAGCGCTCCCCCTAAAAATCTCGCCCAGTGGGGAGCACTCCCTAACAAAAAAAAAACCACTGCAGGGGTTAAAGTGCGTTTTTCTTTTTTTTAAGGGGTCTTGTTACTCATAGCAATCATTAAGATTCTATCTATTATTATCTAGAAGGGACAAGATAAATGATAAGTAGAATCTGATTGGTTACTATGGGCACTAAGGCCAGTATCTCCACTTCTTAAAACCCGCACTTATATAGGGGTATATAGTAATTATACCCCTTAATGCAGTGGTTCCCAAACTGTGTGCCGTGGCTCCCAGGGGTGCCATGGAGTAGTTGCAGGGGTGCCCTGGGTTGGTTGTCCAGGACAAATTCAAATTATATATAGTTAATGTAATAAGGAAAATCAATGCTTGTGACTTCCAATTATAAAATATGTGGGTAAACAGAAGTGAATCATGTTCCTCACCACATAACTGGACCTAAGGATGACATATAAGCGTAACTTATTTAATTTAATATTTTTTTTCTGAAGCTCATGGTATCTAACTTTTGGCCTAGGGGTGCCGTGAAAAAAATTCTGATACTCTAGGGTGCCGTTATTCAAAAAAGTTTGGGAACCCCTGCCTTAATGACATCCATGTCAAGTACATTGCACATAACTTTAATGAACATTGAATAATTACATGAGCAATCCCCCAGTGAATTGCTCCACCAGTGATTAGCTCTCACTTCCTAACAAAACTAATATACTGTAGTGAAAATGACACTGGCCTCTTTTATAGAAATCAGTCCCTGAGACTAACTAATTAAACTCATCCAAAAGTGTGACCTGTATTATCCTTGTGAGTAAGCTAAAAAATCTTTGTGGTTAGCCACAAATAGTGTTTCCCATCATAGAGGCCAATGTTATTTTTATTACATGGAGTTCTATGGAAAGCAGTCAGCCTCCTCTGGTGCAGTAAGGTAATTGGCTATGGGGTTTCCCATCGAAACAACTTACCCAAGTCCCTGTAATTTGTGCGGAAGAGCTGCATGTGGAAACAACCCATACTGCTCCTCAGTCTCTAAACTGGGTTGTTGGTGTTTATTTTTTAAAACCCTGTGGATGCCTACAGGGAACAAAAGAGGATGTGCTCTACACTGGAATAGGTCAGTATTATTATTATTATTATTATTTTACAGGTGCTTCCATGAATTCTACTGGACAAGAGGACCGAAAAACTATGTGGGATGTTGGAAAGTATGTGAGTGCATATATATATATATATATATATATATATATATATATATATATATATGTATTATAAGGGCACGGTAGTGCCCTTATATTAAGGCTGAATCCAACGAACGGATTTTTCCCATAGGGAACTTTTCGGATGGGGGCATGGTGTTTGAGGGACTGCACCTCAAAAGTGACTGGGCGTACTGAGCTGAAATTTGGCATGTACGCGTAGAATCGTCAACCGGTGCTGCGTGCCAAATTTCAGGGCGAAATATTAAAAAATGACCAATTGGGAGCGATCTAAACTTCCAACTGCCAGTTTTTTTCTGACACTTCAGAAATGACACTTTGTCACCCATGTTAGTCTATGAGGGTTTTTTTGGGAAGGCATAACTCGGGGTAGAGGAACAATTGAGACTTGGGGTTTGTTTTATTAGGTAGATATTGTCCCAGTGGAGTGCCTTTTGGGGTTGAGGATTTTCAGATAGGTACAGTTTTTATTAAATTTAGTGAAACGTCCCCCATTATAAAGATAGGAGCTCCAACTTGTTGCGCATGCGCATTGTGTCCAGTAGGGGGAGTACACTACAGACAGAAGCTTCACTTGGGTGCACAAACATGGCCGACCTGCCCGAGTAGGTGTTTTGTTTAGTGAGCAGGAGGGCAATTACCATTCTTTGTGTTATACAGGGGGGCTAAGGGGTGTTATGGGGTTAAGAGGGACAGAGTGTGTGAATAATAGCACTGGCACCGCTTTATTTAAGTAGTTTGATAAGCTCCGTGCAGTGCCAGAGGTGAGGGAAGAATCAGTGACGTCAGTGAACTGGGCGGGATATTCAAAAGTGCTTTGCTTTTGATAGGTGCCCAGCACTGCCTGTCCATGTTCCCTGCAGGCTATCAGCTCTGTGCCTTTTCTTATTAGCTCAGCTAAACTGAGCACCCCTCCAGCAGCATCAGCAGCAGCTCTCCGTGTACCTGCAGCAGCTGCCAGTCAGTGCTGCCAGCGGTCACACAGGGACAGTGCACACACATCTCCCGATCTTACTGTGTGCACTGTGCAGCCTCCTTCTCCCCCCGACATCTGCCCCAGTGGGTTCCTCCTTTTCCCCTGCATCAGCTCCCTCTCTCCCACTCCCGACAGCCTCCCAAGGCAGCTTCGCTCCCTCTTCTTTTTAAACAATAGCTACCATACCAAGAGGTAGTCAACTGTGCACAGGGGGCGGGGCTAAATGGGTCTCAGGGGGCGGAGCTACACGGGACCCAGAGGGGGCGGAGCTACACGGGACAGCCTATGTCCCACTCCCGACAGCCTCCCAAGCCAGCTTCGCCCCCTCTTCTTTTTAAACAATAGGCAATAGCTACCATACCAATAGATAGTCATCTGTGCACAGGGGCGGGGCTAAATGGGTCTCAGGGGGCGGGGCTACACGGGACCCAGAGGGGGCGGAGCTACACGGGACAGCCTATGTCCCACTCCCGACAGCCTCCCAAGCCAGCTCCGCTCCCTCTTCTTTTTAAACAGTAGCTACCATACCAAGAGGTAGTCAACTGTGCACAGGGGGCGGGGCTAAACGGTCCCAGAGGGGGCGGAGGTACACGGACCCCAGAGGGGGCGGAGCTACACGGACCCCAGAGGGGGCGGAGCTACACGGACCCCAGAGGGGGCGGAGCTACACGGAATCCAGAGGGGCTGCTGTGCTGTCAGCAGTGAGAGAGAGAGGGAGCCACTACAGATCCCCAGCTGCTTGTAATGTAAGTGTGTTTGTGCAGTGCATGTGTTTTAATGAATGGGACTGTGTGACTGACTGCCATGTGTGGGGAACTGGTGTGTGTCAGTGTGACTACTGTGAGTGTGTCAGTGACTTGGTGCTGTGTGTAGGTGACAGTGGGTGACTGCGGTGTGTGTGTGTGTGTGTCAGTGACTGGGTGCTGTGTGTGGGTGACTGCCATGTGTGGGTGTGTCACTGACTAGGTGCTGTGTGTGGGTGACTGCTGTGAGTGTGTGTCACTGACGGAGTGCTGTGTGTGGGTGACTGCCATGTGTGTGTGTGTCAATGACTAGGTGCTGTGTGTGGGTGACTGCCATGTGTGTGTGTGTGTCAGTGACTGGGTGCTGTGTGTGGGTGACTGCCATGTGTGGGTGTGTCACTGACTAGGTGCTGTGTGTGGGTAACTGCTGTGAGTGTGTGTCACTGACGGAGTGCTGTGTGTGGGTGACTGCCATGTGTGGGTGTGTCAGTGACTAGGTGCTGTGTGTGGGTGACTGCTGTGAGTGTGTGCCACTGAGGGAGTGCTGTGTGTGGGTGACTGCCATGTGTGGGTGTGTCAGTGACTAGGTGCTGTGTGTGGGTGACTGCCATGATGTGTGGGTGTGTCAGTGACTGGGTGCAGGGCCGTATTTCCCACTAGGCCCATGTTTTGTCAGTGACAGGAGCTTGCACTTCTGACTATGGGTACTTGATCCCAGGGGCGGATTGGCCTGCAGGGAAACCGGGCCATTCCCTGGTGGGCTGGCTCATAACACATTAAACCAGGGCTGCCTGCTCTCCTCCATGGCTTGGCCGCGGGCCGCGCTATCTCAGCGGTTACCAGCGGCCAAAACCAAGTTGTAGAGTGGCTGAGGGTGGCGGGGGAAGAATGTGGCTAACAAAGTTCAGTAGAAACAGTGAGCGCCGAGCATCCTATCAGCGCGGTGGGGGCGGGGCGAGATGCGGCTGGAAGAGGAAACACACTGCTGAACTCAGAACAGTGTGTATGCTCTTCCAGCCATATCCCGCCCCCCGCCATGCTGACAGGCACTGCCGCGGGACAGTAGAAATCTAAGCAGCGGGCACAGCTCAACACTCATGCGCCGCTGCCTAATGCCGCGCTAGGAGAGAAGGCCACTGATTAAGTGTCGGTCCCCTAGCTTCCGGAGCCTGCCGCTGATGTGAACAGTGAGATGGGGAAGGGGGGGGGGGGGGGCGGAGGTTGGTGCTTTGCGTATTTAAGAGATATGTCAGTTGGGGGGGTGGTGGGGTTGGATGGTGCTGTGTGGGAGAGCTGTCACTGAGGAGGGGGTTTTGGTGCTTTGGTGTGTGAGAAGTGTCAGTGGGGTGGGGGTTGGTGCTGTGTGTGTGTGTGTGTGTGTGGTGTCAGTGGGGGGGTTGGTGCTTTGTATGTGTGTGTGAGAGGTGTCAGTGGGGTGGGGGTTGGTGCTTTGTGTGTGTGTGTGTGTGTGTGAGAGAGGTGTCAGTGGGGTGGGGGTTGGTTGCTTTGTGTTTGTGAGAGAGCTGTTAGTGTGGAGCAATGGTTCTGTGTGTGAGGTGTCAGTGCGGGTGTTGGGGGGATGGTGCTGTGTGTGAGAGCTGTCAGTGGGGGGGAGGATGGTGCTGTGTGAGAGGTGTTTGGTGCTTTGTGTGTGTGTGTGTGAGGTGTCAGTGGGGGAGGATGGTGCTGTGTGAGAGGTGTTTGGTGCTTTGTGCGTGTGGGAGAGGTGTCAGTGGGGGAGGATGGTGCTGTGTGAGAGGTGTTTGGTGCTTTGTGTGTGTGGGAGAGTTGTCAGTGGGGCAGGGGTTGGTGCTTTGTGTGTGTGTGTGTGTGTGTGAGAGAGGATTCAAGATGGCTGCAGGTGGACTGCGGTGCATGCGCTGCTACCCGCAGCTCCTCTCATGTGCCTTTACAGAGCAGAGCACTTGAGCGACAGCTCACGGTTTTGCCTCAGATCCCCATGACTCCTGTAGGCCATGCAGAGGTGTGCGCGTGGCATCACTGTGTCAATTGGAAACAACATTGGTTGTTGTTCTTGTCAACAGTAACTGTGGTCTCAGCATCTTCTGGAGCTAATGCAGATTAGAAAGCTCAGGATGGAGTGAAGGATCCAGGGAACCGGAGTTCTTCGCTGGAGGTATCCAGAGCCGGAGTGCGGTGACATGAGGTGAATGATGTTCTGTGTGTCTCCCCCACAAAGGCAGGTTTATTTCATCCTTTCAACCACTGGAGGGCCAGGTTAGTAGCCACTACACACCCCAGCGCAGCCTATGCATACACACACAAATAGCCTTACCCTCTCCATACACACACCTGTACCCTAACCCTCTCCATACACACAGCCGTAGCCTAACCCTGTTCATACACACATATAAACACAGCCACTGCCTAACCCTATACATATACATACACACACACACACACACACACCCATAGCTTAACCCTATTCATACACACACACACACACCTATCTGTAGCCTAACCCTGTCCATACACACATATATACACACAGCCATAGCTTAAGCCCACACACACACAGCTTAACCCTATTCATACACACACCTGTACCCTAACCCTCTCCATACACACACCTGTACCCTAACCCTATCCATACACACATAAAAAACACAGCCACTGCCTAACCCTATACATACACACACACACACACACACACCCATAGCTTAACCCTATTCACACTCACACACACACACACACACACACACGTATCTGTAGCCTAACCCTGTCCATACACACATATATACACACAGCCATAGCCTAACCCTACACACATACACACAGTTTAACCCTATTCATACACACATACACACCCAGCTGCAGCCTAACCCTATCAATACACACACACACACACCTGTAGCCCATATTTGCCGAGTTTTACATTTGCCTCTCCGGGAGAAGACCGGAGAGGCCAGCCAAATCTCCGGGTCGAGGGCGGGAACAAGGCGGCTGACTCAAAGTCCTGCCCCAATCCACGCGAGTAGGGTGTGGGGCTAAAATGACGCGAATTTATGTGATTTGTGTAATTTTAGCCACGCTCCCTCTCCGCGATTTGCGGTAAATGCCGGTAATCAGCAGGGAAGGGGGGGTGCAGGGGCTCTGGCTGGAGACTTGCCCCCCTTTCCGGGGTGCCTGGAGGTGGTCCCTGATTTCACACATCCATAGCTTAACACTATTCATACACACATCCATAGCTTAACACTATTCATACACACACTCACACACACATCCATAGCTTAACCCCATACATACACACACACCTGTAGCCTAACCCTGTCCATATACACACCGCCGCAGCATAAGCCTACACACACACACACACACACACACACACACACACAGCTTAACTCTATTCATATACACACCCATATCTTAACCCTATTCATACACACATACATACCCAGCCGCAGCCCAACCCTATCAATACACACACATATACACACAGCTGGGTACTTATGTATTATCTGGGTGCCCGATTTTGGAATCGAATAAGAAAGCTTTAAGAAAGGCATGCGATTCCAAAATCGGAAGCCCAGATAATACATAAGTACCCACAGCTGCAGCCTAACCCTACACACATACCCATAACTTAACCCTATTCATATCTGTGGTGATTAAATCTTGTGAGGGGGCGTGGTCAGCCAGGAGGGGGAGGAGTGATATATGAGGCAGGAGTATCCCCTTCCCCTTGGCTGACCACACCCCCTCACGAGATCCCACCCCCATTAGGGCTGCTTTGAGAAATTTCCCGGGCTGGTTTAAAATCCCAATCCGCCCCTGCTTGATCCCTGGCACCAGAAGCACAAACTCCTGTCACTGACATTACAGGACAGCCTCTCTCCGGGTGTTCGGCACCCAATCCCCAGCGCAAGAGAGAGGCAGCCCTATGATGCCTGTCTGCTAATGAAGACACAGCACTGGAGCCGCCCTGATGCTGAAGACGGAGCTTTGCACTGCCAGGGAGCTGAAGACATGCAGCCCCATGCAGTTAAAGTTACACTGAAGACATGCAGCCACACGCATGAAGTTACAGCACCTGCGCTGCTGAAGGTACTTCGTATGCTCTGCTTTCTCTACTCTCCCTCCCTATAATAGCCGGGGGGGGGCGCAAATAATCTGGTGCCTAGGGGCGGGCTGAGACTTATATCCGGGGTGACAGTGGTTAACGCTGTGTGGGTCAGTGACTGGGAGCTGTGTGTGGGTGACTGCTGTGAGTGTGTGTCACTGACGGAGTGCTGTGTGTGGGTGACTGCCATGAGTGTGTGTGTGAAAGACTGCCGTGAGTGTGTATCACTAACTGGGTGCTGTGTGTGTGTGATTGCCATGTGTGGATGACAGCTGTGTGTGTGTCAGTGACTGGATGCTGTGTGGGTGACTGCCTTGTGTGTTTATGTGACTGGGTGCTGTGTGTGGGTGACTGCTTTGTGTCTGTGTCAGTGACGGTGCTGTATGGGTGACTGCCTTGCGTGTGTCAGTGACTGGGAGCTTTGTGTGTGTCACTGACTGGGTGCTGTGTGTGTGGGCAGGGGCGGATTGGCTATTAAATTCATCGGGAAGTTTCACGGGAGGCCGATTAGTAGGAAAGATGCAGGCGGGTGTGTAGCACACCAGTGCCGCCCACACAATTCGGCCGGGCCCCTCATTACTCAGTGTACATCTCAGCCTCAGTGGCAGACGGCAGCCCGAGTCCGTGTCCACGGGTAGCCCTGCCTCCCCCCCCACCCGTTGCAGAAGTATGCACGTATGAGGGTGGCGGTGTATAAATGTATGCACATATGAGGGTGGCGGTGTATAAATGTATGCACATATGAGGGTGGCGGTGTATAAATGTATGCACGTATGAGGGTGGCGGTGTATAAATGTATGCACGTATAAGGGTGGCGGTGTATAAATGTATGCACGTATGAGGGTGGCGGTGTATAAATGTATGTATGAATGTATGAGGGTGGCGGTGTATAAATGTATGTATGAGGATGGTGGTGTAAATGTATGCACTTATGAGGGTGGCGGTGTATAAATGTATGTATGAGGGTGGTGGTGTAAATGTATGAACGTATGAGGGTGGCGGTGTATAAATGTATGAATGTATGAGGGTTGCGGTGTATAAATGTATGCACGTATGAGGGTGGCGGTGTATAAATGTATGCACGTATGAGGGTGGCGGTGTATAAATGTATGTATGTATGAGGGTGGCGGTGTATAAATGTATGTATGTATGTATGTATGAGGGTGGCGGTGTATAAATGTATGCACGTATGAGGGCCGCGGTGTATAAATGTATGTATCTATGTATGAGGGTGGCGGTGTATAAATGTATTTATGTATGTATGAGGGTGGCGGTGTATAAATGTATTTATGTATGTATGAGGGTGGCAGTGTATAAATGTATGCACGTATGAGGGCCGCGGTGTATGTATGTATGTATGTATGTATGTATGAGGGTGATGGTGTATAAATGTATGCACGTATGAGGGTAGCGGTGTATAAATGTATGTATGAGGGTGGTGGTGTATAAATGTATGCACGTATGAGGGTGGCGGTGTATAAATGTATTTATGTATGTATGAGGGTGGCGGTGTATAAATGTATGCACGTATGAGGGCCGCGGTGTATGTATGCACGTATGAGGGCTTTTTTTTTTCTTTTTTCTTCCTTTTTTTTTTATTAAAATAATGTATTTAATTTTTTGCTTACTGCAAGCTTGCTGTTAAGTGTGAAATATCAGTCAAGGGGTGCTGCCATGTATGCTGCATAATTTCAGGGGTGCCACTATGTGTGCCATATAATTCCAGGGGTGCTCCATGTATGCCATATCAGTCCAGGGGCATCGCCATGTGTGCCGTATCAGTCCAGGGGAGCTGGCTTTTTTTTTTTTATTAAAAGAAGAAAAAATATATATAATTTTTTTCTTACTGCAAGGGTGCTGTTAAGTATGCCAAATCAGTCAAGGGGAGCCGCCATGTGTGCTGTATAGTTCCAGACACTATTGATGATTTAGGGCCAGATGCACTAATCTTCAACAGTGATAAAATGGAGAGTGATAAAGAACCAACCAATCAGCTCCTGTCTGACATTTTTCAAACACAGCCTGTGACATGGCAGGTAGGTGCTGATGGGTTGGCTGTTTATCACTCTCCATTTTATCACTTTTGAAGCTTAGTGCATCTGGCCCTTAGTCTTGCCTGTCACCGATGTCTCTAAGTATGGTGATGTAGTAATTTAGAATGTAAGCTCTAACGAGCAGGGCCCTCTCTCATGTGCTTTTCTAAGAATATATCTCTGCCACTATTATAATTACATCAGTACTCAGTGGCGTAGCGAGGGTGGTGCCGGGTGAGCGTGAGCTCCGGCTGCCGACGAGTAGCAGGGCGCCCGGCCGCCGGTCCACTGTCTGGATGCCGCCCGCCCGTCCATAACAGAGGCGCAGAGTCTGAGAGTATTACAGAGACCCTGCGCCCCTGCCGCCGCCACAGGAAACACAAGAGACACATGCTAGGTCCTCCTGCGTCTGTCACACTGACAGACGCTAGAGATGCAGGGGGACCTCTAGCGGCTGTCTCCTTTTGTGGCGGCGGCCATCATTGGAGGGGCGCAGGGTCTCTAATACTGTCAGAGACTCTGCTCCTCTGCTATGGATGGGCGGGCAGGCAGACATTTAGTGATATTTATAAAGGTACAGTATGTGTGATCCGCTGTGACTGTAGGCATGGGGGGGAGGGCAATATCTATGAGCTGGGCAGTGACTGCGGGAATGGGGGGGGGATGCATGCATGGTGCAGTCCCTGTGTGCATGGAGAGTGTATGTGCTGGGCAGAGACTGTGGGAATGGGGGTGTATTTGCTGGGCATGAGGCTGTGAAATGTTGGGCAGTAACTGGCCATGGAGGGTGGTGTATCTGCTGGGCAGTAACTGTGAACATGGGGGTGCATGTGCTGGGTAGTGACTGGGTATGGTAGGGGTGTGTGTTCTGGGCAGTGACTGTGGGCATGGGGGTGTATATGCTGGGCATGAGGCTGTGTAATGTTGGACAGTGACTGAGCATGAGTGGGTATGTGCTGGGCAGTGACTGTGAGAATGGGGAAGTATGTGCTGGGCATGAGGCTGAAATGTTGGGCAGTGACTGGGTATGGTGGGGGTGATATTGCTGGGCAGTGACTGTGAGCATGGGGGTGTATGCTGGGCATGAAGCTGTGAAATTTGGGCAAGGACTGGGCATGGGGGGTGGTTAATTTGATGGGCAGTGACTGTGAGTATGGGGGTGTATAAGTAGCACTAAAATGTCATGGGGGGGGGGGGGCGCCGAAACATACTGTTGCTCCAGGCACCATGTCACCTAGCTAATCCTCTGTACTGTAAATCACTATTTTTCTCGTTCAGGTGTGAGTTCCAGGTAGAATGTACGAGGCACATGGTCACTGTCAATGTCTCTGACACATGCTCCTGATCCCCAGCCAGAGCCCAGTACCAGCACACCTGGATCCTGTGTCAGTGACTGGGTGCTGTGTGAATGACTCCCATGTGTGGGTGACTGCTGTGAGTGTGTGTCAGTGACTGGGATCTGTGTGTGGGTGACTGCTGTGTGTGTGTGTGTGTGTCAGTGACTGGGTGACAGTGGGTAACACTGTGTGTGTGTGTGTGTGTGTGTGTGTGTGTCAGTGACTGGGATCTGTGTGTGGGTGACTGCTGTGTGTGTGTGTGTGTGTGTGTGTGTGTGTGTGTGTCAGTGACTGGGTGACAGTGGGTAACACTGTGTGTATGTGTCAGTGATTGGGAGCTGTGTGTGGGTGACTGCAATGAGTGTGTGTGTGTCACGGACTGGGTGCTGTGCATGGGTGACTGCCATGAGTGTGTGTCAGTGACTGGGTGCTGTGTGTGCATGACTGCCATGTGTAGGTGACAGCTGTGTGTGTGTGACTGGATGCTGTGTGGGTGACTGCAGTGGCGTAACTAGGGCTCCACAGCCCTTGCGGTGGTGGGGGAGCCGACTCCACAGGGGCGCAGGAGCATGGTGAAGCACGCTGGAAATGTGTGCACCTCTCCCCCCTCCCCAGATGCCCCCTCTCCCCCCCCAGATGCTGAGATTTGCGCCGCTCCCCCCCAGATGCTGAGTTGTGCGCCCATCGTCACGCTCCCCCCCAGGCGCCGGAGATGTTGCGCCACCCTCTCCCCCACCTAGCAGTCCCAGAGCCTCCGTCCTCCAGCAGCCGCAACATGAGGGAAAATAAGCAGCGCTGCGCTAGGCCTGCCTCCCACACAGGGATCACACTGCTGTAGCGCTGCTATGTCCAGCCTGGATTCCCCTGCCGCCAGTCTCTCCTTCATCCTGTGGCTGGATCCACAGGCCTCATTTCCTGCAGCTCCCCCCCCCCCCGTGATTGGTCAGTGCCCATGGAGCCCTGTACCCTCCTACCTGTACCCAGTGTATGATCTCATAACTTTTATTATCTTCTTAAAAGGTTTGGCCTGACTCACTTGTCCAACAAGAAGTGTCCGTGTATGATTTCTCTCAATAAAGAATAGCATCTTTTGTAGGAAACACAGGGGGTCATTCAGACCTGATCACTGCCATGTGTTTTGTGCACGGCTGCAATCAGGTTCAAACTGCGCATGCATATGCACCGCAACACACATGTGCGTTGGACGCATACAAAAAACTTAGCTGTTCAGCGGTGGACTGTGCGAAAAAAATGTTTGCACAGGCCATCGCTAGAAGATTGACAGAAAGGGGAGGATATTGGCGAATGTGCGACCTGCGCCGCTCTCTCCCCCCCCAGACACTGAAATGTGCGTCGCCATGCTCCCCCCAGGTGCCGGAGATGCTGCGTCTCCCTCTCCCCCACCTAGCAGTCCCAGAGCCTCCCTCCTCCAGCAGCTGCACCATGATGGAAAATAAGCAGCGCTGGGCTTGCCTCCCATACAGGGATGACACTGCTGCAGTCCAGCCTGGATTCTCCTGCCACCAGTCTCCCCTTCATCCTGTGGCTGGATCCACAGGCCCCATTTCCTGCAGCTCAACCCCCCGATTGGTCAGTGCCCATGGAGCCCTGTACACTCCTACCTGTACCAGTGTGTGATCCCTTGTGTGTGTGCATGAAATCTTTTGACCCACCTACCCTCTTCCTCTGTGTGTGACCCCCCTTGACCCCCCATCATCCCTGGTGTGTTTCCTCCTGCACCCCCTATTCCCTTGTATGACACCTTGTCCCCTCTTCCACCCTTATCCATAGTGTGTGACCCTCCTGTACCACACATCTCCTGTGTGTGACACCTTCTCCACACTCTACATCCTTTCTCTGTGTGTGACAACCCTCTTATCCTTGGCTTGTAACCCCCCTGCACAACACACCCCGTGTATGAAACCTTCCCCACTCTTCTCCAGGATGGCCCTCTCTTTTGTAGATGTTTACATGGGTCCCATCTGTCCACCTGCCATCCCTACTGCTACTAGACCCGACAGTGCCAGCAGCCCATCTCTTGGGCTAATATCACCTGCGGAGGCCTCTCCGGCAGGACCCAGCACAGGACTGCATACAGCTGAGGAAGCGGTCTGGGATGCGGTGGCAGCTCTCTACACCCCCTTGAGGACACTTCTGCTGCCTGGCCCTATTGAGCCTGTAGCCCTCCGCCCCTGGCACTGTGAGTACTGCTTAAAACTACTGCTTAAAAGTACTGCTCATTGCCAGGGGTTTCATGGGATGGGTGTCTTCATTGCCAGGGCTTTCATGCTCTGGGACGGGTGTCATACTCCTGCCAGGGGTTTGTAATGCTTGTAGGCAGTGGTAATGCTCGTTGCCAAGGGTGTGTTATTGTTAAACATTTTAAAAAATCCAATGTTTATTCTTACACTGAAATTTTTATTTTGAATAACAAAAAATAAATTTAAAAAAAGCGATGAAATTCCATTGACAAAAAACCTCACGGTTTCACATGTCCCATTAAGGCTTCTTACACATGATCTGGCATTTCAGAAACCTGTTGTAACTCTTCCACTCAAACGCCAAAAAGCAATGAAATTACGATCATTAAGGCTGATGCCTTAATGGACGTGTTCCTTGCGCAATACAGATATGGTACGCCATCACAGCCTGTGGGTAAGTGCAGATTCAGCACTCTCACAGAGTGAGATTGCTGTCACTCACACAATGGTGGAGCTGCTAATTCACAGATTTGTGTGCTCATTGGAATACACACATGCAGTCTATGCAACTGAAGGTCTGAGCAGTTATGTGGCGCACTCATCCTAATAAGTACCTGCAATCATCTAACGCTGTCTATCCCACTGAATTACTATAGTGTTCTTTCTAGCACCCGCCATCTTTGAAAACCCATGCAGTTCCTCTTCCCTGCCTGGGGTGTAGCTGTCTGCTGTAGTGCTTCTAGCACAGTGTGATCTGTATATCAGTACTGCAAATCAGACCTGTGCTAGAAACACTATAGCAGACAGCAACACCCCAGACTGGGTAGAGGAACTGCATGGGTTTTCAAAGATAGCGGGTGCTAAAATAAACATTATTACTAGATCTATTCCACTGAGGGTCCAACATCTTTCACGCTCACTACATATATCCATTTCATTTAGTATTCACATACAGTTACCAGAAACATCTTTCATAATTGTAACTATAATACTCCCAACTACTATGCATCTATACTTTGTTCTCCTATACGCCTTAATGCTGCTCTGTCTTCCCCGATACCTACTGCTGTGTGTATTCCCTTATCTGCACCAATGTGTCTTTCCCCATCTGTGCTGCCCTGTCTTTCCACACAGATGCTACTGTTTCCTTCTATCTGTGCCACTGGCTTCCCCTCTATTAGTGATACTCTGTCTCCCCCTCCATCCATGCTGCTCTGCCCGCCTCATCCATGACAGTGTCCTTCCATCTGTACTGCTGTCTCCCCTCTCCATCTGTACTGCTCTGTTTTCCCTTTATCCCCTTTGCCCCGAACCCCCTCCCCCATCAGTGCTGTCTTTCCTCCAACTGCTCCTCTGTTTCCCACCCAATCGCATCATTCTGTCTTACCTTCCCCAATCTGTGCCACTGTTTTCCACGCATCTGCTTCATTAGTCCCCCATCAGTGCTGCTTTGCCTTCCCACCATCTACGCATTTCTATTCCTCCCCATCCGCCCCACACTGCCTCCTACCCCAATCAAAACCACTTTTACCCCATCCTCTCGGCTCTGTTTACTGCTCAAACCTTCAGTTGCATAGACTGCATGTGTGTATTCCAATGAGCACACAAATCTGTGAATTAGCAGCTCCACCATTGTGTGAGTGACAGCAATCTCACTCTGTGAGAGTGCTGAATCTGCACTTACCCACAGGCTGTGATGGCGTACCATATCTGTATTGCGCAAGGAACACGTCCATTAAGGCATCAGCCTTAATGATCGTAATTTCATTGCTTTTTGGCGTTTGAGTGGAAGAGTTACAACAGGTTTCTGAAATGCCAGATCATGTGTAAGAAGCCTTAATGGGACATGTGAAACCGTGAGGTTTTTTGTCAATGGAATATATATATATATATATATATATATATATATATATGTGTGTGTTTAATAGCTTAACTTTTAAGGTATGTGTTTACTGTGGTTGTAATATTTGTTTTACAGGTGGAACTACAGGTACCAGCAGGCCTTTTAATCCCTGCATTCTGGTATTTTTGGTTCTCTATGTACCAGCATGCAGGAGGAGACTTGATGGGACCTGTAGTTTCACAGGTAAAATACAGTATTATTTCTTAGTATTACACTAATTGCTAACAATGTGTAATCCACCACCCAGGGGTTCCGGGGATAGCCCTGGTTTAAGCCCTGGCCCTTGGGTGCCCTGGAGGGGGGAACCTCTTTGTTGGGGGATTTTCCCCACCTGCATTTCAACACAGTTTTGTTGGTACTTGTTTCCTAGCACGGCGCCCATCGCATCGCATACCATAAGGCATACGATGGTATGCGATGCGATGTTAGCCGATGTTATACAATTTTAAATTGTATACCATCAAATTGTATGCCATTGTATGGCGTATACAATGGTATACGATTTTAAATTGTATAATCACCCTAATGGGTGTTTTCAATGTTAAATGTGCCCCCTATAAGATAAATAATTGTATAAGCACCGTAATAGGTGCTTACAATGTTAAAAGCACCCCCATGCCACCCGTGCTATCAACGCCAACCTGAAGTGTGGCGAGCGCAGCGAGGCCGCGAGGGGCGGTGGTATGCGTCCTCCGACCTATTCATACCCCCACTATCGGCGTGGAGTTGATTTTATATAGTGTGGCGAGCGCAGCGAGCCACCGAGCCTGAAGTGTGGCGAGCGCAGCGTGCCCCGTGAGGGGACACGGAATACATGTGAAGTAATGCGTGTCCCTTCGCGGGGCACGCTGCGCTCGCCACGCTTCGGGCTCGGTGGTGAGCTGAGCTCGCCACACTATATAGATTCAGCTCCACGCCCATGTGGATAGTAGGGGTATGAAAAGGTCGGAGGATGCATACCGCCACCCCTTGCAGGCTCGCGGCGTTCGCCACACTTCGGATTGGCGTTGATAGTGGCGGTGGCGTGGGGGTGCATTTAACATTGTAAGCACCTATTAAGGTGCTTCTACAATTAAAAATCGTATAGGGGGACCGTTTAACATTGAAAAAACCCATTAGGGTGCTTATACAATTTAAAATCTCATCGCATTGCATTGTATTGTATGCCGTTGTATGCCATATACAATTTTAAATTGATTACAATGCCATACGACTGAATATCGTGGGCGCCGTGCTAGGAAACAAGTACTGTTTTGTTCATTTGCAAAAATTGCAGCTTTGCTAACAGGACTGAATTAGGCCCAATGATCTGTGCAATGCTTCTTAGGAATAAAAGTCTATCAAATACCTAAAAGCCAAAGCTGGTACTGTAAAATCGTAGATAAACCTGGCCCCCGTTTTTTTAATAACTAGCACCAGTCTGATCCACCTGAGGGGAGCGGGATTATGCCATAGCAGGGAAACACATAATCAGGTCTCCCTACCACCATGCAAACTGATCAACTTTCTAAAATTCCTTGGAAAAATTGGAGCCTGCCAAAAAAGGAGTCACCTATAAAAAAAAAAGTCCCCAGGCCTGAAATGAAACCCCGGGCTATACCCTACATCATGGGCCTTCAAACTGTGACCCTGCAGATGTTGTGAAACTACAAATCCCAGCATGCCTTGCCACAGTTTTGCTATAAAGGAGTGTTAAAACTGTGTCAAGGCATGCTGGGATTTGTAGTAGAAGAGAAAACTACACAGCGCTCGGAGAGGGAAACCCCTAGCAGCCCTTACTCCTTGGGGAAAGTCTCGGTCCCCCTAGTAATAGAAAAGCAGAAGTAGGAGAGGGGAGTGTTGGCGCTCTGGGGTTTTTGGTGGGATAGTTTAAAGTATGGAAAGTGAGGAGCTGGGAGCAATAACTGTGGGCTGGGTGTTGTGATAAATGAAGCAGGTGGCAATAACTGTAGGCTGGGTGTTGTGATAAATGAAGCAGGTGGCAATAACTGTAGGCTGGGTGTTGTGATAAATGAAGCAGGTGGCAATAACTGTAGGCTGGGTGTTGAAATGATGTAAAAACTGGAAACAATAACTGTAGGCTGGATGTTGCTGGTGGAAGTGGTGGGGCGGTCCCCGACTTTGGTTGAGGTAATGTTAAACTGTCCCACGGTGAGGCAATGCCTGCTGACTCACCGATAGGTGGTGGTGTCACAGTACCCAGATGCCTTCACGTCAGGTCCTGAAGTGGATGTGTGTACCTCCAAAGATAATGTAAATGGTTCAGGGTATGCAGGTGGTAGGTAGGAAAAGGTGGTAGTAGCTTACCGTATAGTAACGATGTATCGGCTGATGTCGATGGTGCGTGATTGCTGGGATTTGTAGTTTCACAACATCTGGAGGGCCACAGTTTGAAGACCCATGCCCTACATATCTGGGGGACTTGGGGAGGGTTTCTTGTTGTAAAAATTGAATTACAATAATGAAGGTTATGCACACTAAATATTGTAATCCATATTTTTGTTAATATACCCTTGGGAGTAAAATGTATTTATTCATATTGTCTCTGTGCATTATATCTTAAATGTTTCTTCATTTTAATGCTGAATAACACTTCTAATGTTGATCAGAACAATGGATATGTGCAAACAAAAGAATATTCTCTTTTAGGAGGAGCTTACCTAGGCAGGAAAGAAGATTCAACACCTAATGATCGTCATTATAAAATTCCAGTAACTACCAGAAATCCAGCTAATTATATTGTGTATAATATAGTGTTAGTGACAAAAATATCCAGTGCCATTAAGTCTGTTTCTGTCTTCAGTATGCATTTACATCCTTTTAGAAACATCTGTTATTCTACAATAACATACAGGTATAATTTGAAAACTAATTTATTTTCATTTGGTAACTAAATGACACAAAAGGAAAATAATGCACTGGAAAATAATACCATTATAGTAAGAATGATGACAGACCGTCTCTGCATTATGTATTCACAATCACTAATCAAGTATACTATTATGATTATTACATTTTAACCCTTTAACCTGTAGCCTGATATTGAATTGGTTGAATTTATTTTGAGAGTTCTTAAGGGATGGCTAATTTTGTCATCATAAAAAAAAATATTTTATCTAGAATGAAAAAAGATTAAAGTAGCATAAAGAAGACTACCCACCGAGCCAAAACGAGTTAATTAATTATGCAAAAAAAATGGAAAATACATTTGTTTCTATTTATAAATAATTTCTCTTTAAATGACACAAATAATATATGCAGTTAATTGTACCACCAACTGGAAGTTCTAAAAATATGACTGAAGGCACCTCCACTTATGTAGTTTTTCATAAGAATTATTTGTACAACATATAATTCAAGAGGTTGTTTTACACAATCACCATAATATACTGTATGATGCCATCTTGTAGGAAACCACAGACAAGGTCAACACACTGGTGGTGCTTATTGTTTTCCTTTTCCCCAAAGATTTTTTTTTTTACTATTTTACATCCAACGCTGTGAAGAAGTCTGGCAATACCTCGTTGTTGTGGAACTCGACATAGACATGTCTGTGAAAGATAGTGCAAGAATTCTCTAAGAAACACAGAATTGCATCTATGTAATGACACTGGTATTGGCCCGCAAGTACTGGGAATCCAAATTGAGACTACAATGGCAGTGCAGGAGGATGTGTTGCTATGGGGTTGTGATTGTGTTGCAGTATTGGTGCAAAAATTATATTCTTCCTCAAAATTTGTGGTACGTTTGTTATGAGACCAATTCCTTATTAGCCTCCTCAAATGAAGACTGCGGTCCCAGTATTGCAATATCACCAGACAAGAGCAGCTACACTGAAACCATATTTATGTGAAAGATTGCTGCTAAGGAAGCTTCCAAAAGATTCAATGTGGTGATGCATGATACAGCTTTGAATGATGAGTGGGACTTGTCATCTGCTTGTTGAGAGATAAGCATGAAAACTCAAAATGTTCCAGGAAGTGCCATCATAGTGTGCATCCATAGCAACTGGTATGATCTGTAAAAGAAAACAATCATTAAAAAGGTGGAGGAGGGAATTTACATCGCTCTGTTTACCCCACCATATAATAGGGCACACTTTTTTGAAAGAGAGCTTGGTATAGAAGAGTAAGAGACAGTCAGCGTAGTCAAATGGAGAAAAACCTCTAGAATGAGGGATCAGCACATTGCTGATCCCTCATTCTAGAGGTTTTTCTCCATTTGACTACGCTGACTGTCTCTTACTCTTCTATACCAAGCTCCTTGACAAAGGTCCAAGGCAGGGACCGAAACGTTGGGGCATATGGAAAGAGATTATCTCAGCACAATCCTATGATTGGAATAAAACCCATAACCTTGATGAATTTATAACAAAGTTTGGATAATTGTTATTCCGGCGAGTGCCTTACATCCTACACAGACTAGTGTGGGAACCCTGGACTATATTTGGGTGCATGCTCTAATGCACCTCTTGTAAGGCACCCAAAGTTGCACCGGGTGAGTGCGAGTGCGGTCTCCCCTCGAACTATATATATATATATATATCTTCTACATTCAATCATCTAGCCAGTTTGGCGTCCACTTACCTTTTCACGGGTATGTAGCCTGGCGAAATACCAGTCTTTATCCTCCATTATTTTCACTTGCTTGTTCTTCTGTTCATATTATTTGTATTCATTGATTATTTTAATTGCATTTTAGATTTTATTATTATCCTGTATGAATTATTATCGTTGATCATACACTCAGGAAAATATTATTCTGGTATGTACTCAAAGATTAATAAAATTATACCTATTGTATGTATATTGAAATGAAGTGACCAAATATTGAAAATACGCCCCTTGCTCTTTCTTTCTGTACCATTTCTAGTCTTACCCCTGAAGAAGTCGTTCTGACGAAACGCGTTGGGTTTTAATAAAGAACTTTTTTTACCTTGAACAAGAACTCCACGTTTCATTCCGGAAAGGGACAATAATCAATTGTCGTTATATATATAAAAATTGTTTACCATTGTTGAATATTACACTAAAGTGACTAGGTGGTACATAATTCAGCGCTCTCCGATAAACTTCTTTTTTTTTTATATATATACATATATATATATATATATATACATACATATATATATATATATATATATATATATATATATATATATGTATATATATATACATCATATATATATTTTCTTTTGGTCCGGCACTCCCAATAACGTTGTATACTGGCTCCGGTGCCCTCACGAAGAATAGGGATACAAGAGACGATGGTGCGGCACTCGGAAATAATGCGATATGCAATCAATCTGCTGTGCAACGTTTCAGTTTTAATAACTGTTTTCAAGCTAACAAGTGTAAGACAAAACAAACATTTAAATACCTGTAGTCTCGCCGCTCTCACCGGGGGGACGCCAGCGTCAGAACAGGAACGCCTCTCAGACACGCGACGTGCTGCCGATGACGTCATGCCGTCAGCGGGTCCGCTTCCACGGGAGACGCGTCTCTGTTGCTTAGCAACAATGACGCCGTCTGCTGGGAGATCAAAAGACGCAACATTAAAAAATGACACAGTGCATGTAAAGACTGTTTACAAATCGCAAGCCCTGCAGGGGGGGAAAAAAAAAAAAAAACACCAGAAGAACCACATTAATAACAATCTAGGGGATAATATGCATTTATGGGCAAAATACATTACTGGAAACAATTGTATGAAATGTATTCATTGAGCCCCCTAGGTTGAATAACATCAAGGCGGGCTATCCAGCGATTCTCACACTGGATGAGTTTAAGCCCTCTGTTGCCCCCTCTTATAGAGGGTGGTATAGTATCAATCATGCGATAACGCAAGCTATTTAATGGATGATGTGCCTCCACAAAATGGCGAGCAACCGGTTGCTCGCTTTGACCGGATGCAATTGCATTTCGTATGGCTGATCTGTGTGCAGTCATACGAATTTTAAATTTATTTTCCGTTTTACCTATGTATACCAGGCCACACGGACAAATGACCTGGTATACAATAAAGGTGGACTCACAATTGAGTCGGTGTCGGATTTTATAAGTGTGTCCTGTGTGTGGGTGTTGGAATGAGTCTCCTGCCAATAAAAATTGGCAGGTGACGCATCCACATCTACTGCACCCTAATTTTGCTGTTGGCAAAAAGGTTCTGGAAATAGATTCTGGTCTCAAGTTGGAAATATCCGTTTTAACCAACCACGATCGTAGATTTTTCCCTCGTGAATAGCAGGGCATAAGTCGAGAGTTGGCCAAGCCTGTGGTGGAATCTGAGGCAATTAGGGGCCAATGTTTTTTTGCTATTTTTTGAACATCTGGAGATGCCGTGTTATAGCGGTTGACCCAAGGGAGTATGATATCATCTTTTTGTTTTCTGGGGGAGGTTACTAGCAAAGCATTACGTTCTAGTTTAAGCGCTTTGGTTTTAGCTGCATTCAACACTGCCAGTGGGTAGCCCCTTGTTAATAATTTTTCAATCAATGCATCAATCTGTAGAATAGCTACTTCTCTGTCACTATTGATTCGCATAATGCGGACCATTTGAGAGAAGGGTAAGCCCCTAATAAGGGACTTCGGATGGCAACTGGATGCCTGTAATAAAAGATTTCTGTCGGTGGGCTTAGTGTATACAGTGGTGGTAATTAAACCTTCCTTGATGCCCACTTTGACATCCAGAAAGTTCATGGAGTTCTGATCCATGACATGTGTAAACTCAATAGGCCCTCCCATGGCGTGGTAATCCTGAAGAATTTCATCAAACATGGTTTTGGAATTTTTCCATACGATGAATAAATCATCGATATATCGACTAAACGAAATAGTATTGTCTACCATGCTAGGGTTACTATAAAATAGCTGCTCTTCAACCACATACATCACAATATTTGCATAGCACGGAGCTGCGCTAGATCCCATAGCACAGCCCCGTGCTTGCAAATAGAATTTTCCATCATAGATAAAGAAATTGTTATAAAGAATCAATTTTAACAATTTGATGATGACTGCAATCTGCTCTTCGGGAAACGCTTTCCTTGACTTAAGAAATTTTTCGACGGCTTCTAGGCCGAACTCATGTGGGATCGAAGTATATAAACTAACTACGTCGATCCCAATTAGCCAGCAGTCGTTTGGGATGAAAGAAATGTCCTTGAGTTTTGAAAGAAATTGTCCAGTGTCTCTTAAGAAGCTGGGTTCTTTCACAATCCACGGCTGTAATAGAGTGTCCAACAAGGTAGCGACAGGCTGAAAGAGAGAGCCTTTGGCCGCTATGATAGGGCGACCAGGGGGCCTCTCTGCGTTTTTATGAATTTTAGGTATGGTGTAATACAGGGGCACCACTGGGAATTCAGGAACCAGAGCTGTCATCCAAGAGGCCTCAATGAGATTAGAGGTAATGGCTTCCTTTAACACCTCAATGAGTGCTTTTTTGCACTGGGGTGTAGGATCTCTTGGGAGATCTGTGCCATATTGCAGCAGCTATATCAACATGGCGGCAGAAGATGCAACAGCGCAAATTAGCCATCTGCTGCAGCAAGTGGGTGACATGTACTCCTACTCAGAAACAGAGGCGGAGGCGATAGTCTTTTCAAAAGGAATTGACGATGAGATAGAAGCAAGTTCCAGCGACACCATATTCAGGGATTGGATAAGGTTAAAAAAGAAAGAAGTGGACTTCCACCTACACTGCCTATCTTTAAGTGACTATTATAAACTTAAATATATCCCCAGAGGCTTTAGGGTAAAGAACTGCCCAACTATTGGTCGTCACGACCCAGCCTTTTGTAAGCGCTGGATCGCCATTGTTAATAAATGCGCTTTCGATTTGATATTATTGGTTATCGATCAATCATCGAAAGAATTGGAAAAAACCAAAGTCAAGATTGCTACTTTTGAATCGACCCATGTACCCACTCTGATAGCAGACAAAGAAACTGATTGGCCGGCACAATTGCAATTGCAAATTACCCAATATAAAAGAGACCTCATTAAATTTAAAAAAGAAAAACTACAAAAAGTCACCATGGACTATGAGAGGCATACAGTCTATAAATGGCTGTCAGACCCTAATGCCTCTGATCAACGAAGAGTCCCTTTTTTCAGGCGTAACAGAAAGCCATATTCCAGATTCGACACCGAATCTTCCCAGGAAGCCGGGAGTTCGAATTCGGAAGCTGAAGGACCCTCAGGAGCCAAGGGCCCTTTAGGGGTTACTACGCGGGCAAAAACTGGAGGCCCAAGAGGAGGTGCACGAGGCGAGGAAAACAAAACCAGAGGCAGAGGCAGGCCAGGCAGGCCGCCGAAAGCAAGATAGACACCATTTATAATTTATCTTCGTATGAACTATCACCGAGTGAAGTTCAGCTATTGAGCAAAGGACTGTCTTTTATACCATCCAACAGCTTTGATCACTTCCAGTGGAATGTGGAAAAACAAGCCCTTAATCGTAAACTCCGTCTAAAAGAATTCTTTCATACCCACCCACCTGAAATTAATCAGCCCAGCATCATGCAGAATTCGGAAAGGAAACTACCGGACAAACTTAAGAAATATTCTCCTCCTTCTACATTTGACCCATTATCAAACAACCCCAGCATAAAAACATTCACAAGGATGCTGGATGGAGAGGTCAAGGAGTTAAATAGCCAACCAAAGCAGTATCACCACAATTTATCCCCACTGGAGCGACAAGCGCTGAAATCATTGTCTGAAAATAAAAGCCTTATCATACGATCGGCGGACAAAGGTGGGGGCATAGTCCTTCAGGACCTTCAGGACTATAAAATTGAAGCTGAACGCCAATTAGGCGACACTGAAGTATACCATCGTCTCCCAAGAGATCCTACACCCCAGTGCAAAAAAGCACTCATTGAGGTGTTAAAGGAAGCCATTACCTCTAATCTCATTGAGGCCTCTTGGATGACAGCTCTGGTTCCTGAATTCCCAGTGGTGCCCCTGTATTACACCATACCTAAAATTCATAAAAACGCAGAGAGGCCCCCTGGTCGCCCTATCATAGCGGCCAAAGGCTCTCTCTTTCAGCCTGTCGCTACCTTGTTGGACACTCTATTACAGCCGTGGATTGTGAAAGAACCCAGCTTCTTAAGAGACACTGGACAATTTCTTTCAAAACTCAAGGACATTTCTTTCATCCCAAACGACTGCTGGCTAATTGGGATCGACGTAGTTAGTTTATATACTTCGATCCCACATGAGTTCGGCCTAGAAGCCGTCGAAAAATTTCTTAAGTCAAGGAAAGCGTTTCCCGAAGAGCAGATTGCAGTCATCATCAAATTGTTAAAATTGATTCTTTATAACAATTTCTTTATCTATGATGGAAAATTCTATTTGCAAGCACGGGGCTGTGCTATGGGATCTAGCGCAGCTCCGTGCTATGCAAATATTGTGATGTATGTGGTTGAAGAGCAGCTATTTTATAGTAACCCTAGCATGGTAGACAATACTATTTCGTTTAGTCGATATATCGATGATTTATTCATCGTATGGAAAAATTCCAAAACCATGTTTGATGAAATTCTTCAGGATTACCACGCCATGGGAGGGCCTATTGAGTTTACACATGTCATGGATCAGAACTCCATGAACTTTCTGGATGTCAAAGTGGGCATCAAGGAAGGTTTAATTACCACCACTGTATACACTAAGCCCACCGACAGAAATCTTTTATTACAGGCATCCAGTTGCCATCCGAAGTCCCTTATTAGGGGCTTACCCTTCTCTCAAATGGTCCGCATTATGCGAATCAATAGTGACAGAGAAGTAGCTATTCTACAGATTGATGCATTGATTGAAAAATTATTAACAAGGGGCTACCCACTGGCAGTGTTGAATGCAGCTAAAACCAAAGCGCTTAAACTAGAACGTAATGCTTTGCTAGTAACCTCCCCCAGAAAACAAAAAGATGATATCATACTCCCTTGGGTCAACCGCTATAACACGGCATCTCCAGATGTTCAAAAAATAGCAAAAAAACATTGGCCCCTAATTGCCTCAGATTCCACCACAGGCTTGGCCAACTCTCGACTTATGCCCTGCTATTCACGAGGGAAAAATCTACGATCGTGGTTGGTTAAAACGGATATTTCCAACTTGAGACCAGAATCTATTTCCAGAACCTTTTTGCCAACAGCAAAATTAGGGTGCAGTAGATGTGGATGCGTCACCTGCCAATTTTTATTGGCAGGAGACTCATTCCAACACCCACACACAGGACACACTTATAAAATCCGACACCGACTCAATTGTGAGTCCACCTTTATTGTATACCAGGTCATTTGTCCGTGTGGCCTGGTATACATAGGTAAAACGGAAAATAAATTTAAAATTCGTATGACTGCACACAGATCAGCCATACGAAATGCAATTGCATCCGGTCAAAGCGAGCAACCGGTTGCTCGCCATTTTGTGGAGGCACATCATCCATTAAATAGCTTGCGTTATCGCATGATTGATACTATACCACCCTCTATAAGAGGGGGCAACAGAGGGCTTAAACTCATCCAGTGTGAGAATCGCTGGATAGCCCGCCTTGATGTTATTCAACCTAGGGGGCTCAATGAATACATTTCATACAATTGTTTCCAGTAATGTATTTTGCCCATAAATGCATATTATCCCCTAGATTGTTATTAATGTGGTTCTTCTGGTGTTTTTTTTTTTTCCCCCCCTGCAGGGCTTGCGATTTGTAAACAGTCTTTACATGCACTGTGTCATTTTTTAATGTTGCGTCTTTTGATCTCCCAGCAGACGGCGTCATTGTTGCTAAGCAACAGAGACGCGTCTCCCGTGGAAGCGGACCCGCTGACGGCATGACGTCATCGGCAGCACGTCGCGTGTCTGAGAGGCGTTCCTGTTCTGACGCTGGCGTCCCCCCGGTGAGAGCGGCGAGACTACAGGTATTTAAATGTTTGTTTTGTCTTACACTTGTTAGCTTGAAAACAGTTATTAAAACTGAAACGTTGCACAGCAGATTGATTGCATATCGCATTATTTCCGAGTGCCGCACCATCGTCTCTTGTATACATATATATATATATATATACATACATATATATATATATATATATATATATATTGAGAGCTAATGGTTTTGTGCATGGGAGTGGGGTAGTGCTGCAGCTTCACCTATCTGCCAATGTGACAATGATTAATGGTGCTGAGCATAAGGAGTCAAAGCACACTGGCTGCACTAGTGTGCAGTACATTACTGGGAGTTGATTAAGTCCCATAAGACTTTGCACAAGAGGTCAGAGGCTGAGAGGCTTGGGCTGAGCTCTGTTTGGTGGAGCTCATCATATGCTTCTCAGGCCTATGAAGGATAGCAGCAGCAGCTGCCTTGTCATGGGAGGGTTTTTAATCAGAGGCAGCGCTGAGCCTGTCAGGGCTCCTACAGAGTAAGGTACAGAGGTACAAACACAGGCTTTTCATGCGGTGTATATATATATATATATATATATATATATATAATAGAACAGGCAGGTAGGCACACACTCTGGGTATTAGAGGCACGGTGCAGCAGTCCATAAAGAAATGATAAGGAAACTCACTCACCCAATCTCTGTTGCAGGCAGACAAAGCAAGAAGGGACCAGCACTCGTTTTCGTGGAAAAAAGATTTGTATTGAAGTTTACAGTGCAGGCATGTTAAGTACAAACATAGTGTACAGCTGACCCAACAGCCGTTTCAACCAGAGGTTCTGGTTTTCGTCAGGGGTGACGCATACTGGAAGTAGCAGACATATAAATACATATGAAAAGGGCGCCAGTCCCTCCTACATTGACCCTGTCAGCTGGTATCGCCAGCGGGTTCAATGGTGACTGACAGCCGCAGTAGCGGGGCTGCCGTCATCAGGGCTGACGTCAGCAGGGGATTCCCTGTGTCTCTTCGTATGCGATCAGCTGTATGAAGCTGTTAAATGTACGTGCGCCGGGCTGCTTGTTCCTAAGGCAACAAGCTGGGTGAAAAAACAAATGACCAGATGGGGGTGAGAATGTGTAGTGTGCAGAAGAGAGTGGGCGCTGTTAAATTATACCGACAGCTAACGTATGTACAATGCACACAACGGGACCTTGCGGTAATGATATTAAGGGGGATACGTGTAGGTGCTGGCAAGTGATGCCTCAGGGATGGATATGGCAACGCCTATGGTGCAACAGTGAATAAACACAGAGCTACTTGTACAGCAATTGGTAACTTGCACATTTTGCAAGCAACTACAACGGTGGGCTGGTGCATATGGCAATGCTCACCATTTAGAAGCACACTCAGGTGCTGTTTGTGAGCCCCATCCGTTTAGTGCTGCTGAGTGCTCTGTAAACTGGCCAACAAAAAGCAGTTGCCACCCAAGGCTGGTGCATACGGCAATGCTCCCCTGTTACAAGCACACTCAGGCGCTGTGCGTGTGCCTTGGTGTGCGATCCGCATAAGAAGATGCCAGTTAGCACCAAAAGTACAGGTATCAGAGTTATCAAGATGAGGTTGGCTGCGCAGAATGCGAAATGCATACACAGGGAATATCACAAAAGGCAGGTATAATTGTCTATGTTACCATATAATGCACACTCAGGTAGGTGCCGTATGTAAGCCATGGTGTGAGTTGTTCCCTAAAGTGTAATGCACAAAAGTGGCAGTTGGTAGCCAGAAAGTTAGAGGTAGTTTTCATTTTGGTTTTGTCCTCAGAGGTAGCAGCTCATCTTGAAATCTTCGTTGAGTCCCATTGGTGACAAACAGTTAAGTCTGTGTATCCATTGAAGTTCACGCTGAAGTAATGATTTATCACGATCACCACCTCTCCTAAGTGGGGGGATGTGGTCGATGATGAAGCACTTCCGTTGATTGACATTATGCTTCTTATCTCGAAAGTGTCTCGCCACTGGTAGGTTGTTGAATTCTGATGTCAGGGTAGGGCTATCCAGGCTTTTTTAAATGGAGGAGCGGTGCTGTCCCAGACGTTCCTTCATCATTCTGGAGGTCTTCCCCACGTATAGCATTTTGCACGGACATATTAGAATGTAGATAACAAATCTACTGGTGCAATCAAGTCTAAATCTACTTTTGTATTCCTTTTTATCAAGGGGATTGGTAAATCTGTTTCCCAGGGTTAGGAAAGAACAATTGACACATCCCGTGCATCTGAACACTCCTGGTTTTTTCATCAGCCAGCAATTGGATTTGTCCATGGACGGTGTCCTATCAGTGACGACCAATTTATCCCTCAGATTAGGGCCTCTTCTGTACGCAAAGCGGGGTGGAGATGGCATCATTGGTTTAATATTGGGATCACTTGAGATCAGGTGCCAGTGTTCCTGAATCTTTTGTTTGATATGTTTTGAGGCTAAGGTGTAGGTGCTGCAAAAGTTCAGCCTGGTTTCCTTGGGTTCTCCTTTCTTTGGAGTCGAGGATAGTAAATCCTCTCATTTGAGGAGGTTGATCTTTTGTAGTGCCTCTTTAACATCAGATTTTTGGTACCCTCTGTCGAGGAATTTCTTGGTCATTGTGGACAGGGCTTCCTCTAGTTCGCTCGGGTCAGAGGTGATCCTTAATACCCGTAGCAGTTGTGAGAATGGGAGACCCCTTTTCAGAGGTTCTGGGTGACAACTACTGGCATGTAGCAACGTATTCTTGTCTGAAGCTTTATTATAGACACTGGTACTTAGTTTGCCCATTGTAAGCTTGATCATTACGTCAAGGAAACTGATGGTAGCACTGCTGAAGTTCAGGGTCAGCCTGATGGTGCCAGGGATGGTGTTAAGGTAGTGAGTGAATGATAGCAGTCTCTCTTCACCACCCGTCCACAAAAAGAATAAGTCGTCTATAAAACGAACGTAGAATAGTATGTTGCTTTGATACATGCGGTTGAAAGTTATATGCTCCATCTCATATGCCGTCATGCAGAGATTAGCGTAGGATGGGGCCATGTTGGACCCCATCGCTGTACCCTGCTTTTGAAGAAAGAACCTGTTCTCAAAGAGGAAGTAGTTTTTATTAAGTATGATGTCCATAAGGAGAATCATATATTCTGATGGGGGTCCATCATAACCAGCAAAATTTTTGATAGCCTCTTTGCTGGCCGCCAAGCCTATTTCGTGTGGGATGTTTGTATAAAGGCTTGTTACATCCATGGTTACCAGGAGTGTATCAGCCGGGATGTTCTTGATGTTGGAAAGTTTAATGAGGAAGTCAGTAGTATCCGAGATGAAGCTCTTGCTGGTTCTGACAATCGGTTGAAGATATAGGTCCACAAACTGTGACAAAGGTTGACAGAGTGAACCTCTCGCTGATATTATCGGTCTGCCAGGGGGTGCCGTCAGCGATTTATGTACCTTAGGCAGTGTGTAGAGTATAGGTACTTTCGGTTTATCCTGGGTCAGAAACTCTGCTGTTTCTTTGGAGATGTATCTGTTCATTATTCCAATATTGATAACAGCATCGATTTCTCTCTTATACCGCCACGTCGGGTCGTGATCAAGGGGTTGGTAACAATTGGTATCTGCTAGTTGGGTGAGTGCTTCCCTGATGTAATACTCCATGTCCAAGAGGACTATACCTCCACCTTTGTCGGCTGATCTGATGATTAACTCTTTATCATTTTGAAGAGTTTCAAGTGCCAGTCTCTCCTCTTGGCTGGTGTTAGAGTATGAGATTTTTTGTTGTTGTATAAATGGCATTGTGTCTCTTTTGAGGATCCGCATAAAGGTGCTGATGGAGGGATTGGTGACTGGTGGATCAAAGGTACTTGGTCGTTTCAGTATCGTCGTTCTGCTCTGTTCTTCAAGGCCGATATTATTGCCGCTTTTGGAAAAGAAGTCTTTGAACCGCAGCTGCCGTCCGAACTTGTAGAGGTCAACCTGCCAATCAAAGGTCTTTTGTTTCAATGTGGGTACAAAGGATAAACCTTAGTGGAGAAGACTTATTTCTGCTTCAGTGAGTATGTGATGCGACAGGTTAAAGATGACGGATTTGTCTATTGGTTCTGGGCTTTTCTTTTTTCTTTTCCTCCCACCTCTGCGGGTGGGTACAGCGGGTTTTTTGGGGGTTGACGGTTTCTCTCAGATCTCTCCAGGTATTGGTTATAGCCTTTATACAAACATCCCACACGAAATAGGCTTGGCGGCCAGCAAAGAGGCTATCAAAATTTTTGCTGGTTATGATGGACCCCCATCAGAATATATGATTCTCCTTATGGACATCATACTTAATAAAAACTACTTCCTCTTTGAGAACAGGTTCTTTCTTCAAAAGCAGGGTACAGCGATGGGGTCCAACATGGCCCCATCCTACGCTAATCTCTGCATGACGGCATATGAGATGGAGCATATAACTGGCAACCGCATGTATCAAAGCAACATACTATTCTACGTTCGTTTTATAGACGACTTATTCTTTTTGTGGACGGGTGGTGAAGAGAGACTGCTGTCATTCACTCACTACCTTAACACCATCCCTGGCACCATCAGGCTGACCCTGAACTTCAGCAGTGCTACCATCAGTTTCCTTGATGTAATGATCAAGCTTACAATGGGCAAACTAAGTACCAGTGTCTATAATAAAGCTTCAGACAAGAATACGTTGCTACATGCCAGTAGTTGTCACCCAGAACCTCTGAAAAGGGGTCTCCCATTCTCACAACTGCTACGGGTATTAAGGATCACCTCTGACCCGAGCGAACTAGAGGAAGCTCTGTCCACAATGACCAAGAAATTCCTCGACAGAGGGTACCAAAAATCTGATGTTAAAGAGGCGCTACAAAAGATCAACCTCCTCAAACGAGAGGATTTACTATCCTCGACTCCAAAGAAAGGAGAACCCAAGGAAACCAGGCTGAACTTTTGCAGCACCTACACCTTAGCCTCAAAACATATCAAACGAAAGATTCAGGAACACTGGCACCTGATCTCAAGTGATCCCAATATTGGACCAATGATGCCATCTCCACCCCGCTTTGCGTACAGAAGAGGCCCTAATCTGAGGGATAAATTGGTCATCACTGATAGGACACCGTCCATGGACAAATCCAATTGCTGGCTGATGAAAAAACCAGGAGTGTTCAGATGCACGGGATGTGTCAATTGTTCTTTCCTAACCCTGGGAAACAGATTTACCAATCCCCTTGATATAAAGGAATACAAAAGTAGATTTAGACTTGATTGCACCAGTAGATTTGTTATCTACATTCTAATATGTCCGTGCAAAATGCTATACGACGTGGGGAAGACCTCCAGAATGATGAAGGAACGTCTGGGACAGCACCGCTCCTCCATTAAAAAAAGCCTGGATAGCCCTACCCTGACATCAGAATTCAACAACCTACCAGTGGCGAGACACTTTTGAGATAAGAAGCATAATGTCAATCAACTGAAGTGCTTCATCATCGACCACATCCCCCCACTTAGGAGAGGTGGTGATCGTGATAAATCATTACTTCAACGTGAACTTCAATGGATACACAGACTTAACTGTTTGTCACCAATGGGACTCAACGAAGATTTCAAGATGAGCTGCTACCTCTGAGGACAAGACCAACTTGAAAACTACCTCTAACTTTCCGGCTACCAACTGCCACTTTTGTGCATTACACTTTAGGGAACAACTCACACCATGGCTTACATACGGCACCTACCTGAGTGTGCATTATATGGTAACATAGACAATTATACCTGCCTTTTGTGATATTCCCTGTGTATGCAGTTCGCATTCTGCGCAGCCAACCTCATCTTGATAACTCTGATACCTGTACTTTTGGTGCTAACTGGCATCTTCTTATGCGGATCGCACACCAAGGCACACGCACAGCGCCTGAGTGTGCTTGTAACAGGGGAGCATTGCCGTATGCACCAGCCTTGGGTGGCAACTGCTTTTTGTTGGCCAGTTTACAGAGCACTCAGCAGCACTAAACAGATAGGGTTCACAAACAGCACCTGAGTGTGCTTCTAAATGGTGAGCATTGCCAATTGCTGTACAAGTAGCTCTGTGTTTATTCACTGTTGCACCATAGGCGTTGCCATATCCATCCCTGAGGCATCACTTGCCACCACCTACACGTATCCCCCTTACTATCATTACCGCAAGGTCCCGTTGTGTGCATTGTACATACGTTAGCTGTCGGTATAATTTAACAGCGCCCACTCTCTTCTGCACACTACACATTCTCACCCCCATCTGGTCATTTGTTTTTTCACCCAGCTTGTTGCGTTAGGAACAAGCAGCCCGGCGCACGTACATTTAACAGCTTCATACAGCTGATCGCATACGAAGAGACACAGGGAATCCCCTGCTGATGTCAGCCCTGATGACGGCAGCCCCGCTACTGTGGCTGTCAGTCACCATTGAACCCGCTGGCGATACCAGCTGACAGGGTCAATGTAGGAGGGACTGGCGCCCTTTTCATATGTATTTATATGTCTGCTACTTCCAGTATGCGTCACCCCTGACGAAAACCAGAACCTCTGGTTGAAACGGCTGTTGGGTCAGCTGTACACTATGTTTGTACTTAACATGCCTGCACTGTAAACTTCAATACAAATATTTTTTCCACGAAAACGAGTGCTGGTCCCTTCTTGCTTTGTGTGCCTGCAACGGAGATTGGGTGAGTGAGTTTCCATATATATATATATATATATATATATATATATATATATATATATATATATATATGTTTATTTTAATCCCCCCCCCTCTGCAGTTGACCATTGGCCAAGTTTATACTGCTCTTACTCTGTGTTTTGACAGTGTAATATTCTCCCGTGCAGTTTGCAGCCAGTAATGACAGTAAGTAAGAGGGGGCCCCCCTTTCTAAAGTGCATCAGGCCCCGCAAAGGCTTAATCCAGCTCTGGTCACTGCGTAGGCTCTGTATAATTAAAATAACTTGAACTACCTGTACTGCCGGTGCTGCTCTGCATTCCAGCAATCCTGACTTACTGTTGCTGCTGAAGCTTCTCCTAAATCACATCCATTGAGGAATCAGTCTGACCTCTTCTTTGTCCATGTCTAGATTGGTAGGAATCTTTATCCTCCTGATATTTAATATTGTGATCATTAGGCTGTTTTACATAAGGTCTTATTGTCTGAGTTTAAATCCAGGCAGTTACCTAAGTACTGCAGCGTATATTAGCTTTATGGAAACAAAGGGTGACTATTATTGGTAGAAGACCTCACCAGCTATGATGTATGGTTTGCATGTAAGATAAAACTGTTGTATCATATCATCCCATGGGTTTATAGGTACTGACTGTGCACTGTGGCCATCCCTACTGTATGGACAATCAAAAGATATCTCTAGCGATATGGTTCAAATCCTCTTCTGTGTACAGCCAACCAAATGTCCTGATGATACGTCAGAATGATTTATGAATATATCACCTCCTGGCTAGAGACTGTATAGGACCAATGATAAATTGTATATAAGGAAATGATATGATACCTGTATATGGTTTTAACATTATCAAGAATGCACAGGGGGTTATTATGGTTGATTAGCAAGGCTGCGAATTTGCAGCCTTGCGAGTCCACCAACCCCCCCCCCCCCCCTTGCTAATGGTTGGCGGCCGCCACCCGTTTACAAGGGCGACTCACTCGCAGGGGCTTGCGAATGGATGTTACACAGTAACATCCAATCGCAGGGCAGGAGGAACCTCCCACATCTTTCGATGGTCACCGAAGATGTGGAAGGTGCATGCATATGTAAGGTAGCTCTAAGCAACCTTACATATGTGTGCATGTTGGGGATTAAATGGGCGGGCATCTGACATCCAGTGATGATAGCTGCACGTCCCACCCCCACCCTTGTCACAGCCTCATTAGCAGGAGAACGCCCGTGGGGCGCAGAATGGGACATGCACAGAAATGCGCATGCGCACTAAGAAAAAATTGGTCCCCGTGTGAACGCAGGCTAGCTGCGAACGGACCTGAATAAGGTCCACAGTGTGTACAAGCAGTATCATCCCAAAAATTGGACCAATTACTGTTCGCTCCAGTGTGTACCTGGCTTTTCTGTAGATCTCTTTTTCAAATGATGTCCCCCTTAGCAGGTGACCATCTCAGATCCCATTTTGCCTTTATGTCCCTCATACTGTCTTAAACACACATGTAGTCACACTGTCTTAAAAGAGTGGAGTATCCTCTTTAAACAGTATTTCCTCTAAGTTAATATCTACTGATAAATAACTGAAAAAGAACACAAATGTGTTTTTTTTTTTCTACATTTTGGGCAAGAGGATTTGGGTCCAAAGACCAAATCTCCATAATCTTGTGTCAAATAAAAAATGGTTCCTCGTTTAATATGGAAGATTGTCTAATTTTAAAAATGGTAGGCCCTGTTCGGCTACCTTATTATCCACACACAGACAAGTTGGCTAAATAGCATTTTTGGTGTTTAGCAGCAAATGGATAATTGTCATGCTTTCATAATTTACCGGATGTTCATTCCAATCAAAAAACTAGTTAGATGGTTAGATTAAAGTTGGTCTAGGCATGGCCAACTTAACCCAAGTGAATTTTTCAAAATAGGTGTGAAAATTGGCAAGCAAACATTTGTATTCATCATAATGACCTGTATTGTTTACCTTATAAAGGAACTATAATATTTTTACACATTTTTATTTGAATTTATGTAACAAATGTGAGCATTTTGAACAACTATTTTTCACAGAGATGTTGACATTCAAAGGGTTATGGATGGCAGCTCAGTGCAATTTATTTAATTTAATAATAATATAATAAGAATACATTTTGGCCCAATGGCACTGTTGAAAAAGTGCTGATACTCTAGGCACTGTGATTTAAGAAGGTTTGAGACCATTTCTGTACACTGTAGCGTATTTATGCAAAAGCAATAGATGTTCTCAGATAGGCAGTGCTGCTGCCACGGCCCTAGACTATAAACTACAGTGCTTTCAATTGCAAAGAATTTACATAACAAAAACATAGGAAAAAAATAGCAAAAGAAGACAGTAAATTGGCAAAAAAAAAAAGTGGCAAGAAAAAGAAATGACAGATTACAAGCAATATACTGACCACCCCTCAGTTGAAATATGCATTGTAGTTTGGAGATTTTGACATAAACATAGAGAGGATTTCAACAAAGCTAAAGGTGGCTATACACGATGCGTTACACGCTCCCGCTGGCATCGCATCGCACAGTACAAAAAGTAGGTGCTGCATATTTACACTACACTTTTTGTACTGATTTCGGAACGCACACACATTGCATGCAAAATGCATGCTGTGCGATGCGATCTAGCTCATGTGATTCTCGCAGCGTGTATGGGCACCTTAAGAAAACACACATCGCATCATGTGTTTGCAGGGCATCACAGAAAATAAATACTGGACCTCACGAAAAAAACGAGGGCATGAGATTGTTATTGTTGTTATTATTATTATTATTATTATTATTATTATTATTATTATTATTATTATTATAACTACTACTTCTGCTACCACTACTACTATTGTTTATTTACAGTATAATGCTTCAATGCATGTGATGTAGAACAGGGGTGGGCAATAAGCGGCCCTCCAGCTGTTGATGAACTACACATCCTAGCATGCCTTGCGTTAGTTTTGCTATTTGGTCCACTTTTTGCCCACACCTGATGTAGAGGATCCATAATAAAAGATATAGAGGATCCACAGTCAAACTACAGGAGGACATTCAAGAAACAATACTGTACTGCGTTTACTGTGTAATAAAGAATGTACAAGATGCATTAAACCAGGCATGTCCAAAGTCAGGCCCGGGGGCCAAATGCGGCCCGTGCTGTCATTTCAAGCGGCCCGCAGCCTCCAGCTGGAAACGTGCAGAGCATCAGATGTGGGAAGCACAGCACAGATCACTAAAGGTGGGGCCCCGGCGAGTGCGCCTTTACCTTGCTGTCTGCTGCAATGAGGAGGTGCCGGCCACCACAGTCAGATGTGTTTGGCGTCCTACGCCTGCTGCTGCAATCATATATATCACCCTACTCCACAATCACAGTGACAGCAGTGTTTGGGGAGGGGGGGCAGCAAGGGGGAAGCTTGCTCCCATAACATGCAGAGCAGAGGAGGGCAGCAGCGGGAGCCCAAGCATCTCCTGTCCTTGCAGTGCCTGCTTTGCCTCTCCTTCCTCTGGCTCACACAAGGGGCTGGGAACCATACAGAGAAGGGAGGGGACATGAGTGGGGGACATACAGTGAAGGAGGGGCAGAGTGGGGGACATACAGTGAATGTAGGCAGTGCTGGCCATTCAGAGAAGGGGGAGCAGGGGCAGGCTGGGGGACATACAGTGAATGGGTGCAGAGTGGGGTACATAGTGAATGTGGGTCATACAGTGAATGGGAGTCATACAGTGAAGGAGGGTCAGGCTTGGGGACATACAATGAATGGAGGCAGTGATGGACATTAAGAGAAGGGGACAGGCTGGGGGACAGAGTGAATAGGTGCAGAGTGGGGACTACAGTGAATGGGGGACATACAGTGAAGGAGGGGCAGGCTGGGGGACATACAGTGAATGGGGGCAGGCTGGGGAAAATACAGTGAAGGGGCAGGCTGGGGGATATAGAGTGAATGGGAGTAGAGTAGGGGACCATTCTGATGTGATTAATGATTCAAAGAATGTCAGGCTGAATGGTCGGCCCCCACACATTTACACTTCACCAAATCTGGCCCTCGTCGCAATAAGTTTGGACACCTCTGCATTATACTGTACAAGGTTGCACATGTATAAACAGTGATAATGTGATAGCAAGTACCATGATGTTAATAGTACATAGAAGGCATAAGGCATAGTAGGCATAAGTTACAAAGTTCAGAAACTCAGAAAGGCTCACTATCAGGGTAAAAATCCTCTAGAGCAATTTTTAATGATTTAATCTCATTTTTAATATTCTTCATAATCACTTTTAGATTTTCAGCATTTCAGCAAAACAGTAATCCATTTATGATGTTAAGTGCAAACATTATTCCTTTAAGAAGCTAGTGCAAATTACAGTAGCAGCAATAGCTTTAGGAATTACATCCATACACACAGTTTCAACCCTTACACTTACTAATGCTTAATTTAACTTAACCGGGCCTATTCATTGTACCTAATGGGCCCATTACACATGCCGGAATGCTGATTTTCACATGTTTTAAGTAACAGACCGATTCAATATTAGAAGCCCAATGGGGCCACCACCAATGGAAGTCTGCTTAAGAGAACCAAAGTCATCTTCAGTTGAGCCCCTAAATTATATTAGTATCCTCCTCAATACCTAAGGCAGCGATTCCCAAACTTTTTTGAATCACAGCACCCTAGAGCATAAAAATGTTTTCGCAGCACCCTTAGGACAAATGTTTCTTATTGAGAAATTCAGACAAAATCTCAAATGAAGTGCATTGTGTTTATACTGTACATCACAGTTATGTGGTGAGGGAAAGGATTTGCTTCTGTTTGTCCACATATGTATGTTATGATTGTCAGCCACTAGCACTACATTGGAAAGTGGGGGGAGAGGGGGTAGAGTTACCGCCTCGTGTGGGGGGCGCAAGAGATATGGGGTGCTCCGCCAAGCTGCAGTGTGGGTAGGGGGTAGTCAACCTCCTATATAATGCAAAGAAGAAAAGGGGGGTACACTGCGCTGAAATAATGAAATATATTGAACAATAGAATATACAATAGAATAAACAATGTGTGCCAATGGAACGTAAAAAATATATATGTATTTATTTTTTAAAAAGCATGAATAAAAACAAGGGGTGTGACATAAAATATTATGAATTCCCCAGATGGAATAAGTGGAGGGGTGTTAAAAAATAGTCCAGTAGATACGGTACCGTATTTGTAGCCACTAGTTAGTGTATCCGTTCCTATATTGTCTCCTCATGAGTAGTTGGGATGTATTTAGAACAAATGTCCAGAGTCACCCGCGGTAGGAGTAAGTGTGGAGTGTTAAACTCCTCTTAGAATGGATGTCCTCCGTTCGGGTCTTTGTCCTGGATGGGTCCTTTGTAGGGTTCCCAATGGGTATCCGTGATGTTATAGGATATTATCAAATAAGAGACTGGTCCGGATCAAGGCAATAAAAGTGGCAAGGGTCCAAAACTGGATAGGGCACCCACTTGGTTCACCAACGCGTTTCGCCAAGAATTGGCTTTATCAAGGTGTATATGGTCTTGTCACTGGGGGGTTTATATACCCACTGGTTTGTCACCATTCCTATTGGCACATGTGCAAACAATAAAGTTACCTAAACAATCAAAACGTATTTGTATCTAGATGAGGGGCATGAGTAGGAGAGACTAGACATAGTTATTATACATAGATGCAAAAACGAGTGTTGTAAAGGGTTTAAAAACCTTAAAAACTGTAAAGTATCAACCGGATGTTGATACTAGCGTCCTTTGGAACGCATAGAGCTTCCGGAGGAGGCCGTGCTTCCTGTGTATGGAACGCACGGCACTTCCGGGTGGTATCACGCAATGCGTCTTCATTATTGCTGTGAATGACGCGGCGGATACCGGGTACGTCAGGGGGCGGAACATCTTCTGTGGAGCGCATGGTGTTCCTTATTGCGCTCCACAGTGGCCATATTTAAACCAACGATTTTGTGCAGGAAATCATGCGGACGCCATCTTAAGTAAGGGAAGACGGCGTCTGCAATTATATATGGAAAGGTTCTAATTTTCCAGTAAGACAGCGTTGCTTGTTTGATTAATGCAAAAGCATATAAGGTTATGTATACCATCAGACATTTAAGTAAAGAGATTTTTTTCAAGAGATATAAATAATCAGTATAGAGAAAATATATATTAATAAAGGAAATAATAAATAATAAGAGAGGTACATATACTCTAATGATATATAAGTAAACAAAACACAGTTTTTTGTATAATGGTCATCAATTGGTATATATTTGTCAGACATTAAATACAAGAAAGATAAAAAGATATATAAATGATAAATGTGATGTTAAAAAGAGCTGCAGAATGTGTTATTAATAATCCCTGATTTTTAACCTATCTTGTAAGCAGGGGTATATTGATTAAATTACGTTATTCTAAACAGAGAGGGAAGGGGGGAAACCTTCCCATTTATAAAAGGAGAAAAAAGAGAGAGAGAGTGAGAACGAGAAATAGATATAAATAGATATTTTAAGTATGTATTACTGTAGTATCTTAACAATCCTATACAGTGTCATAAATTATCTCAAATATTGTGTATTGGGTCCTATTCAGAACACCATAATATAGGGAACACTTTTTGTACACTATGGTATTTATTCTGTTTTAGTGAGTATTTGTATATATTGGCCACAAATTGGGATAAGAGAAAACTAATGGGGGTGGGTGGGGTGGGTGGGGGGGTAACTGTTATGGGGAAGAGTGGAGGAAGCTGGAAAAGGATTATTGTGAGGAGATGTTAGACAAGAGAAAGCTTAGTTTATAATGGTGTTGAGTTCTACTGCCTCATTGAGGCCCTCTGGATATACAGTGCGAAGTCTGTACATCCAGTAGACCTCTTGTCTACAAAGTCTGCTGAAGCGATCTCCGCCTCTAGGGGTTCTTGAGATGTGTTCTAGACCTATAAGGGTGAGGCCTTCTGGATTCCCAGCATGTGTCTCAAGGAAATGTCTCGGTATGCTGTGGTTAGTGAGATGTTTGGAGACGTTACGTCGATGTTCTAAAAAGCGGATTTTAATTCGTCTGGTGGTTCTCCCTACGTATCGGAGATGACAAGGGCAGGTTAGTAGGTAAATGAGATAGTCTGTATTGCAATTCATGAACCCGATGGGTTGCACCGCATTACCCTCCCCATCCAGAAGGGTATCTGATGACCGAACTTTTATGTGTTTACAGGTTATACACCTGCTACTCCCACAGCGGAAGAGACCGTTAGGTTTGGGGCCCAGCCATGTTGGATTGAGATTGGTTGGGTTGTTTTTTATTTCTTTTAACATGCTGGGAGCTAGTTGGCTCTTTAGAGTTTTATTCTTTCTAAAAATAAAAACTGGGTCAGGGGGGAGGACATCTTTTAGCAAGTAATCCGATTTTAGTATGTTGTAATTTTTTGAAATGATCTTCTTAATTTGGGTTGATTGGTGGTTGAATTGTGAGATGTACATGGCTTGGGTATCCCAGCCCGTTTTCTGGGCTTTTATTTTTAAATCGGGGATTAGGAGTTTGTCTCGATCTATAGCTGAAACTTCTTCATATGCTTTAGTTAGTAGGGAGTTTGGATAGCCTCTTTGTCTAAAGGAGGCCATCATTTCTTTGGCCTGGGTTTCAAAAGTGTTGAATTCAGTACAGTTACGAAAAAGACGTAATAGTTGTCCCTTCGGGATCCCTTTTTTCCACGGGAGATAATGCGCACTGTTAAAGTGAAGATAAGCGTTTGAGCCTACTTCCTTTGTATAGTTAGAGGTGATGATTCTATTTCCTATTGCTTCCAGGGTCAGATCCAGGAAAGAGGTGCGGCTCTCGTGATAGGTGTGGGTGAAGTGAAGGTTAAAGGAATTCAAATTGAGGTGATTAACAAAATTTTGTGCTGACGTGTGGTCCCCTTCCCAAATAATAAATAAATCGTCAATGTAACGGCCATAGAGGACCAGGTGCGCACCAAAGCCACTTCCCCAAATCATTTGATCTTCTACTTCGCCCATATATAGGTTGGCGTAGCTTGGTGCGAACCTGGTCCCCATGGCCGTACCCATCACCTGGAGATAGTAAGTGCCTTCAAATAAAAAATAGTTGTGCCTAAGGATATAAGAAATAGAATCTGTGATAAATTGTTGGTGTCTCTCCCCCAGATCATCGTCTTTTCTTAGCCGTTGTGAAATAACCTGAATACCTGTTTGGTGTGGAATATTTGAATATAGGCTAGTGACATCTAGTGTCAAAAAAGCATAGGTGGTTTTCCACTCTATGTCTTTTATTAGCTGTAAAAAGTGAATGGTGTCTTTAACGTATGATCTGAGGGTAGAGACACGAGGTTGTAAGTAAGTATCGACATAAAATGATAAGTTAGATGAAAGTGATTGGATGCCAGAAATAATAGGTCTCCCAGGAGGTGCAGTGAGGGTTTTGTGTATTTTGGGTAAATGGTAATAAATCGGTGTAAGGGGGTGTTCACAGTAGAGAAACCTCAACTCTTCCCTGGAAATGACCCCATCTTGTTCAGCAGTGCTCAACATGTCAAGAAGTTTGTTACCAAAGGTTTTAGTCGGATCCCCCTCCAATGTCACATAGAAGTTTTTATCCTTCAACTGTCTGTGGGCTTCGAGAATATAGTCTGATCTGTCCTGTATTACGAGACCCCCACCTTTATCTGCTTCTCGTATAATGATGGATGTGTCTTTTGTGAGTTCTTTTAGGGCCCGTTTCTCGTTGGAACTGAGGTTGGATCTAATTTTTCCTTTACCCGAATTTACATTGGTTGTTTTACATAAATTTTCAAAATCTTTTAAGGTAGTCTTGTAGAAGGATTCTACACTTGATCCCTTTGATTTAATAGGAAAAAAGTCGGACTTTTTCTTAAATTTGTCTTTTGAAATGTCAAATAATTTCGTGGATTGGGGTGAGGCAGAGTCGAACTCCTCCAATAATTCAGAGAGGGCATTGAGGGCAGGTAAGTCGCCTTGATCTAATATAATAGCTGCTGCCTGCTCCCTATTTTTATTTAGAAGTTGTTTGGCGAAATACCGTTTGCGGCAGAGGCTTCTAATGAAACGGTTCAGTTCTACGAACAGGTTGAACATATTAGGAGGGGTCGTGGGAGAGTATTTCAGACCTTTCTTAAGAAGTTTTTGTTCTACCACTGATAGGGTTTTGGAGGAAAGGTTATAGATGGTTTGTTTAGACTTTTTCTGGCTTAGGGTTCTTAGTTTCTTCTGTTTCTCCTTCTTTCCCCCTCTTCGTCCTCGGGATCTGGGCTTCGAACTCTTTTTGGTGTTCCCAGGTGAAGAGGGTTCAGTCTGGAGTTCTCTAATTGGGGGGGTCTTCTTTCTAAAAAAACCTCCTCGTGGATTCTGTCTTGATCTCTATAACCTACATCTGTTGTTCTGATTTTGGGACGGGCCCCCATTGTTTGGGAGTTGGGAAAGGAGTTGGGATCTTTCTCTCGATAAGTGGGTCTATATTCCCTTTGTTGTTTAGGTGGGGTGGAGGAGCGGTTGCCATAGAACCCTCGTGGACCAGAGTGGATCCTCTGTCTCCCCGTGGTCTCTCGGCGACCCTCTCGGGACCAGTCTCTTCTATATCTGGGGGTGTTTTGGGACTGTTTTCTCTCTTTTCTAGGGTAATTCTCTTGGGTGTTGGGTCTTAGTTTGTTTTTATCCCTATATGATCTAACCATGTCATTTCTGTAGTCATCAAGGTCTCTTTTAAATTTTTTACTCTTTGTCTCCATAAGGGACTCTTCAAATTTAGAGACCCTTTTATTAGTCAGTTCGTCTCTCTCTTTAAATTCTTGAGTGTGTTTGTGTGTATCCAATTTTAGTTTTAGTTGTTCAATCTCTTTCTCAATTTTTTGTGTCTGTGAGGTTCTATACCCAATTACGATTCTCATCAATTCTAGTGAGCATTTGTCTAAGGTTTTATCCCAAGATTTTTGTGTCTCTGAGTCTTGGGGAAAAATTGACGGTTTGAACAGTCTCAACCCCCTGGGCACCATATCTTTGTCAAGGTACCTCTGGAGATTGACACTGTCCATCCAATGTCTTAATTCTGATTTGAGTAGGTTTTCTAATTGAACGAAATCCTCTCTTAATTCTGGATATAGAGGTTCGGTTTGTGTATTGGGTAAATCCCATTTGGAAAAAAGGTTTTGTCTCCTGCTCATGCGATCCTCAAAGTTGGCGAAGCAACTCATAGCTGCAGCCCCCTAAAAGACAAAATGGAAAGTGGGGGGAGAGGGGGTAGAGTTACCGCCTCGTGTGGGGGGCGCAAGAGATATGGGGTGCTCCGCCAAGCTGCAGTGTGGGTAGGGGGTAGTCAACCTCCTATATAATGCAAAGAAGAAAAGGGGGGTACACTGCGCTGAAATAATGAAATATATTGAACAATAGAATATACAATAGAATAAACAATGTGTGCCAATGGAACGTAAAAAATATATATGTATTTATTTTTTAAAAAGCATGAATAAAAACAAGGGGTGTGACATAAAATATTATGAATTCCCCAGATGGAATAAGTGGAGGGGTGTTAAAAAATAGTCCAGTAGATACGGTACCGTATTTGTAGCCACTAGTTAGTGTATCCGTTCCTATATTGTCTCCTCATGAGTAGTTGGGATGTATTTAGAACAAATGTCCAGAGTCACCCGCGGTAGGAGTAAGTGTGGAGTGTTAAACTCCTCTTAGAATGGATGTCCTCCGTTCGGGTCTTTGTCCTGGATGGGTCCTTTGTAGGGTTCCCAATGGGTATCCGTGATGTTATAGGATATTATCAAATAAGAGACTGGTCCGGATCAAGGCAATAAAAGTGGCAAGGGTCCAAAACTGGATAGGGCACCCACTTGGTTCACCAACGCGTTTCGCCAAGAATTGGCTTTATCAAGGTGTATATGGTCTTGTCACTGGGGGGTTTATATACCCACTGGTTTGTCACCATTCCTATTGGCACATGTGCAAACAATAAAGTTACCTAAACAATCAAAACGTATTTGTATCTAGATGAGGGGCATGAGCAGGAGAGACTAGACATAGTTATTATACATAGATGCAAAAACGAGTGTTGTAAAGGGTTTAAAAACCTTAAAAACTGTAAAGTATCAACCGGATGTTGATACTAGCGTCCTTTGGAACGCATAGAGCTTCCGGAGGAGGCCGTGCTTCCTGTGTATGGAACGCACGGCACTTCCGGGTGGTATCACGCAATGCGTCTTCATTATTGCTGTGAATGACGCGGCGGATACCGGGTACGTCAGGGGGCGGAACATCTTCTGTGGAGCGCATGGTGTTCCTTATTGCGCTCCACAGTGGCCATATTTAAACCAACGATTTTGTGCAGGAAATCATGCGGACGCCATCTTAAGTAAGGGAAGACGGCGTCTGCAATTATATATGGAAAGGTTCTAATTTTCCAGTAAGACAGCGTTGCTTGTTTGATTAATGCAAAAGCATATAAGGTTATGTATACCATCAGACATTTAAGTAAAGAGATTTTTTTCAAGAGATATAAATAATCAGTATAGAGAAAATATATATTAATAAAGGAAATAATAAATAATAAGAGAGGTACATATACTCTAATGATATATAAGTAAACAAAACACAGTTTTTTGTATAATGGTCATCAATTGGTATATATTTGTCAGACATTAAATACAAGAAAGATAAAAAGATATATAAATGATAAATGTGATGTTAAAAAGAGCTGCAGAATGTGTTATTAATAATCCCTGATTTTTAACCTATCTTGTAAGCAGGGGTATATTGATTAAATTACGTTATTCTAAACAGAGAGGGAAGGGGGGAAACCTTCCCATTTATAAAAGGAGAAAAAAGAGAGAGAGAGTGAGAACGAGAAATAGATATAAATAGATATTTTAAGTATGTATTACTGTAGTATCTTAACAATCCTATACAGTGTCATAAATTATCTCAAATATTGTGTATTGGGTCCTATTCAGAACACCATAATATAGGGAACACTTTTTGTACACTATGGTATTTATTCTGTTTTAGTGAGTATTTGTATATATTGGCCACAAATTGGGATAAGAGAAAACTAATGGGGGTGGGTGGGGTGGGTGGGGGGGTAACTGTTATGGGGAAGAGTGGAGGAAGCTGGAAAAGGATTATTGTGAGGAGATGTTAGACAAGAGAAAGCTTAGTTTATAATGGTGTTGAGTTCTACTGCCTCATTGAGGCCCTCTGGATATACAGTGCGAAGTCTGTACATCCAGTAGACCTCTTGTCTACAAAGTCTGCTGAAGCGATCTCCGCCTCTAGGGGTTCTTGAGATGTGTTCTAGACCTATAAGGGTGAGGCCTTCTGGATTCCCAGCATGTGTCTCAAGGAAATGTCTCGGTATGCTGTGGTTAGTGAGATGTTTGGAGACGTTACGTCGATGTTCTAAAAAGCGGATTTTAATTCGTCTGGTGGTTCTCCCTACGTATCGGAGATGACAAGGGCAGGTTAGTAGGTAAATGAGATAGTCTGTATTGCAATTCATGAACCCGATGGGTTGCACCGCATTACCCTCCCCATCCAGAAGGGTATCTGATGACCGAACTTTTATGTGTTTACAGGTTATACACCTGCTACTCCCACAGCGGAAGAGACCATTAGGTTTGGGGCCCAGCCATGTTGGATTGAGATTGGTTGGGTTGTTTTTTATTTCTTTTAACATGCTGGGAGCTAGTTGGCTCTTTAGAGTTTTATTCTTTCTAAAAATAAAAACTGGGTCAGGGGGGAGGACATCTTTTAGCAAGTAATCCGATTTTAGTATGTTGTAATTTTTTGAAATGATCTTCTTAATTTGGGTTGATTGGTGGTTGAATTGTGAGATGTACATGGCTTGGGTATCCCAGCCCGTTTTCTGGGCTTTTATTTTTAAATCGGGGATTAGGAGTTTGTCTCGATCTATAGCTGAAACTTCTTCATATGCTTTAGTTAGTAGGGAGTTTGGATAGCCTCTTGGTGACAAACCAGTGGGTATATAAACCCCCCAGTGACAAGACCATATACACCTTGATAAAGCCAATTCTTGGCGAAACGCGTTGGTGAACCAAGTGGGTGCCCTATCCAGTTTTGGACCCTTGCCACTTTTATTGCCTTGATCCGGACCAGTCTCTTATTTGATAATATCCTATAACATCACGGATACCCATTGGGAACCCTACAAAGGACCCATCCAGGACAAAGACCCGAACGGAGGACATCCATTCTAAGAGGAGTTTAACACTCCACACTTACTCCTACCGCGGGTGACTCTGGACATTTGTTCTAAATACATCCCAACTACTCATGAGGAGACAATATAGGAACGGATACACTAACTAGTGGCTACAAATACGGTACCGTATCTACTGGACTATTTTTTAACACCCCTCCACTTATTCCATCTGGGGAATTCATAATATTTTATGTCACACCCCTTGTTTTTATTCATGCTTTTTAAAAAATAAATACATATATATTTTTTACGTTCCATTGGCACACATTGTTTATTCTATTGTATATTCTATTGTTCAATATATTTCATTATTTCAGCGCAGTGTACCCCCCTTTTCTTCTTTGCATTATATAGGAGGTTGACTACCCCCTACCCACACTGCAGCTTGGCGGAGCACCCCATATCTCTTGCGTCCCCCACACGAGGCGGTAACTCTACCCCCTCTCCCCCCACTTTCCATTTTGTCTTTTAGGGGGCTGCAGCTATGAGTTGCTTCGCCAACTTTGAGGATCGCATGAGCAGGAGACAAAACCTTTTTTCCAAATGGGATTTACCCAATACACAAACCGAACCTCTATATCCAGAATTAAGAGAGGATTTCGTTCAATTAGAAAACCTACTCAAATCAGAATTAAGACATTGGATGGACAGTGTCAATCTCCAGAGGTACCTTGACAAAGATATGGTGCCCAGGGGGTTGAGACTGTTCAAACCGTCAATTTTTCCCCAAGACTCAGAGACACAAAAATCTTGGGATAAAACCTTAGACAAATGCTCACTAGAATTGATGAGAATCGTAATTGGGTATAGAACCTCACAGACACAAAAAATTGAGAAAGAGATTGAACAACTAAAACTAAAATTGGATACACACAAACACACTCAAGAATTTAAAGAGAGAGACGAACTGACTAATAAAAGGGTCTCTAAATTTGAAGAGTCCCTTATGGAGACAAAGAGTAAAAAATTTAAAAGAGACCTTGATGACTACAGAAATGACATGGTTAGATCATATAGGGATAAAAACAAACTAAGACCCAACACCCAAGAGAATTACCCTAGAAAAGAGAGAAAACAGTCCCAAAACACCCCCAGATATAGAAGAGACTGGTCCCGAGAGGGTCGCCGAGAGACCACGGGGAGACAGAGGATCCACTCTGGTCCACGAGGGTTCTATGGCAACCGCTCCTCCACCCCACCTAAACAACAAAGGGAATATAGACCCACTTATCGAGAGAAAGATCCCAACTCCTTTCCCAACTCCCAAACAATGGGGGCCCGTCCCAAAATCAGAACAACAGATGTAGGTTATAGAGATCAAGACAGAATCCACGAGGAGGTTTTTTTAGAAAGAAGACCCCCCAATTAGAGAACTCCAGACTGAACCCTCTTCACCTGGGAACACCAAAAAGAGTTCGAAGCCCAGATCCCGAGGACGAAGAGGGGGAAAGAAGGAGAAACAGAAGAAACTAAGAACCCTAAGCCAGAAAAAGTCTAAACAAACCATCTATAACCTTTCCTCCAAAACCCTATCAGTGGTAGAACAAAAACTTCTTGAGAAAGGTCTGAAATACTCTCCCACGACCCCTCCTAATATGTTCAACCTGTTCGTAGAACTGAACCGTTTCATTAGAAGCCTCTGCCGCAAACGGTATTTCGCCAAACAACTTCTAAATAAAAATAGGGAGCAGGCAGCAGCTATTATATTAGATCAAGGCGACTTACCTGCCCTCAATGCCCTCTCTGAATTATTGGAGGAGTTCGACTCTGCCTCACCCCAATCCACGAAATTATTTGACATTTCAAAAGACAAATTTAAGAAAAAGTCCGACTTTTTTCCTATTAAATCAAAGGGATCAAGTGTAGAATCCTTCTACAAGACTACCTTAAAAGATTTTGAAAATTTATGTAAAACAACCAATGTAAATTCGGGTAAAGGAAAAATTAGATCCAACCTCAGTTCCAACGAGAAACGGGCCCTAAAAGAACTCACAAAAGACACATCCATCATTATACGAGAAGCAGATAAAGGTGGGGGTCTCGTAATACAGGACAGATCAGACTATATTCTCGAAGCCCACAGACAGTTGAAGGATAAAAACTTCTATGTGACATTGGAGGGGGATCCGACTAAAACCTTTGGTCACAAACTTCTTGACATGTTGAGCACTGCTGAACAAGATGGGGTCATTTCCAGGGAAGAGTTGAGGTTTCTCTACTGTGAACACCCCCTTACACCGATTTATTACCATTTACCCAAAATACACAAAACCCTCACTGCACCTCCTGGGAGACCTATTATTTCTGGCATCCAATCACTTTCATCTAACTTATCATTTTATGTCGATACTTACTTACAACCTCGTGTCTCTACCCTCAGATCATACGTTAAAGACACCATTCACTTTTTACAGCTAATAAAAGACATAGAGTGGAAAACCACCTATGCTTTTTTGACACTAGATGTCACTAGCCTATATTCAAATATTCCACACCAAACAGGTATTCAGGTTATTTCACAACGGCTAAGAAAAGACGATGATCTGGGGGAGAGACACCAACAATTTATCACAGATTCTATTTCTTATATCCTTAGGCACAACTATTTTTTATTTGAAGGCACTTACTATCTCCAGGTGATGGGTACGGCCATGGGGACCAGGTTCGCACCAAGCTACGCCAACCTATATATGGGCGAAGTAGAAGATCAAATGATTTGGGGAAGTGGCTTTGGTGCGCACCTGGTCCTCTATGGCCGTTACATTGACGATTTATTTATTATTTGGGAAGGGGACCACACGTCAGCACAAAATTTTGTTAATCACCTCAATTTGAATTCCTTTAACCTTCACTTCACCCACACCTATCACGAGAGCCGCACCTCTTTCCTGGATCTGACCCTGGAAGCAATAGGAAATAGAATCATCACCTCTAACTATACAAAGGAAGTAGGCTCAAACGCTTATCTTCACTTTAACAGTGCGCATTATCTCCCGTGGAAAAAAGGGATCCCGAAGGGACAACTATTACGTCTTTTTCGTAACTGTACTGAATTCAACACTTTTGAAACCCAGGCCAAAGAAATGATGGCCTCCTTTAGACAAAGAGGCTATCCAAACTCCCTACTAACTAAAGCATATGAAGAAGTTTCAGCTATAGATCGAGACAAACTCCTAATCCCCGATTTAAAAATAAAAGCCCAGAAAACGGGCTGGGATACCCAAGCCATGTACATCTCACAATTCAACCACCAATCAACCCAAATTAAGAAGATCATTTCAAAAAATTACAACATACTAAAATCGGATTACTTGCTAAAAGATGTCCTCCCCCCTGACCCAGTTTTTATTTTTAGAAAGAATAAAACTCTAAAGAGCCAACTAGCTCCCAGCATGTTAAAAGAAATAAAAAACAACCCAACCAATCTCAATCCAACATGGCTGGGCCCCAAACCTAACGGTCTCTTCCGCTGTGGGAGTAGCAGGTGTATAACCTGTAAACACATAAAAGTTCGGTCATCAGATACCCTTCTGGATGGGGAGGGTAATGCGGTGCAACCCATCGGGTTCATGAATTGCAATACAGACTATCTCATTTACCTACTAACCTGCCCTTGTCATCTCCGATACGTAGGGAGAACCACCAGACGAATTAAAATCCGCTTTTTAGAACATCGACGTAACGTCTCCAAACATCTCACTAACCACAGCATACCGAGACATTTCCTTGAGACACATGCTGGGAATCCAGAAGGCCTCACCCTTATAGGTCTAGAACACATCTCAAGAACCCCTAGAGGCGGAGATCGCTTCAGCAGACTTTGTAGACAAGAGGTCTACTGGATGTACAGACTTCGCACTGTATATCCAGAGGGCCTCAATGAGGCAGTAGAACTCAACACCATTATAAACTAAGCTTTCTCTTGTCTAACATCTCCTCACAATAATCCTTTTCCAGCTTCCTCCACTCTTCCCCATAACAGTTACCCCCCCACCCACCCCACCCACCCCCATTAGTTTTCTCTTATCCCAATTTGTGGCCAATATATACAAATACTCACTAAAACAGAATAAATACCATAGTGTACAAAAAGTGTTCCCTATATTATGGTGTTCTGAATAGGACCCAATACACAATATTTGAGATAATTTATGACACTGTATAGGATTGTTAAGATACTACAGTAATACATACTTAAAATATCTATTTATATCTATTTCTCGTTCTCACTCTCTCTCTCTTTTTTCTCCTTTTATAAATGGGAAGGTTTCCCCCCTTCCCTCTCTGTTTAGAATAACGTAATTTAATCAATATACCCCTGCTTACAAGATAGGTTAAAAATCAGGGATTATTAATAACACATTCTGCAGCTCTTTTTAACATCACATTTATCATTTATATATCTTTTTATCTTTCTTGTATTTAATGTCTGACAAATATATACCAATTGATGACCATTATACAAAAAACTGTGTTTTGTTTACTTATATATCATTAGAGTATATGTACCTCTCTTATTATTTATTATTTCCTTTATTAATATATATTTTCTCTATACTGATTATTTATATCTCTTGAAAAAAATCTCTTTACTTAAATGTCTGATGGTATACATAACCTTATATGCTTTTGCATTAATCAAACAAGCAACGCTGTCTTACTGGAAAATTAGAACCTTTCCATATATAATTGCAGACGCCGTCTTCCCTTACTTAAGATGGCGTCCGCATGATTTCCTGCACAAAATCGTTGGTTTAAATATGGCCACTGTGGAGCGCAATAAGGAACACCATGCGCTCCACAGAAGATGTTCCGCCCCCTGACGTACCCGGTATCCGCCGCGTCATTCACAGCAATAATGAAGACGCATTGCGTGATACCACCCGGAAGTGCCGTGCGTTCCATACACAGGAAGCACGGCCTCCTCCGGAAGCTCTATGCGTTCCAAAGGACGCTAGTATCAACATCCGGTTGATACTTTACAGTTTTTAAGGTTTTTAAACCCTTTACAACACTCGTTTTTGCATCTATGTATAATAACTATGTCTAGTCTCTCCTGCTCATGCCCCTCATCTAGATACAAATACGTTTTGATTGTTTAGGTAACTTTATTGTTTGCACATGTGCCAATAGGAATGGTGACAAACCAGTGGGTATATAAACCCCCCAGTGACAAGACCATATACACCTTGATAAAGCCAATTCTTGGCGAAACGCGTTGGTGAACCAAGTGGGTGCCCTATCCAGTTTTGGACCCTTGCCACTTTTATTGCCTTGATCCGGACCAGTCTCTTATTTGATAATATCCTATAACATCACGGATACCCATTGGGAACCCTACAAAGGACCCATCCAGGACAAAGACCCGAACGGAGGACATCCATTCTAAGAGGAGTTTAACACTCCACACTTACTCCTACCGCGGGTGACTCTGGACATTTGTTCTAAATACATCCCAACTACTCATGAGGAGACAATATAGGAACGGATACACTAACTAGTGGCTACAAATACGGTACCGTATCTACTGGACTATTTTTTAACACCCCTCCACTTATTCCATCTGGGGAATTCATAATATTTTATGTCACACCCCTTGTTTTTATTCATGCTTTTTAAAAAATAAATACATATATATTTTTTACGTTCCATTGGCACACATTGTTTATTCTATTGTATATTCTATTGTTCAATATATTTCATTATTTCAGCGCAGTGTACCCCCCTTTTCTACTAGCACTACATTGCCTATAAATAAAATGAATTAATCCTGGTCCACCAACCCAAGGCACCCCTGCAAGTGTCCTGAGGCATCCCAGGGTGCCTAGGCACACAGTTTGGGAACCACTAATGGTATTACAAATCTCCCAACTGACCTCAATTTGGTGGGACACACCTATTTTTTCCTCACTGTGCTATCTGTGGGCCATGGTGTGTGTGGGATGGGGGGGGGGGGGGCTGGGCTTTTACTAGCTGCATTTACACATTTTCTGCTCAGTTGAAGAGAATGAACAGTGGTGTAAAAGGCAGCATGGTGCACTGTATGTTCCATTAGGCCCAACATTTCTGGATGAAAGTTGGAAGCCCCTACATATCAGTAATATTCCACAAGTATCACATTTATGATGGAATAGCAATTTAAAGTACATGAGTAGAATGGAAATCATACAGAAGAAGTGCAAGAGTAGCCCAAACATGTTTTGCAGCCATTGGGCATAGTGAGACATGTACGCGACTTTTTTATCCATAGCTTTCATTTTCATTGATTGTCGTTTTGCAGTGATACAACAGGCTTGTGAGTGTCTGTGTGTGACTCGGTCTGAGACTGACGACATACAGTACTGTATACAGAACGATAAAAAGCAATGGCAGTGAGTTACAGTATGCCACCACCCTCACACCTACCTCCTACAGTATTTTATTTAAAAATACTAGAATGTTCTTTCGCAGAGAGAAATTCTAATATTCCCTGACATATTCTCAGATATCAGATATCAGATTCACCACATTATTAATGAGGAAATACTCCATTGTATATAACAATTTACTATATTCCAGGTACTTTCATGTGGCATTAAAATGCCCAAGCAGGTAACTTGCTATCACCTGGAGATTACACTAGGTGGTCGCTAGATGTTCCTTGTTACATTTATTCCAAGCTGTGCATCTTTGTTCCTGGCAACAAACTGCCTACATCTGACAGACCTCTGTGCATAAAAATGAATGTACACTTCATTTGCTCTCAGGCATGAAGAACAAGGAACTGACTCATTTTACACCATTCTGTGCTGCCATCAGTCCCTTTAAAAATGGCTGCAAGCTCCCAGCTGGAATAGATGAAAATGAATAGTCTAACAAAATGCTGTCACCCTGGGCTGCCTTCAAACTCTCACTGCTTTAATCTAAACCATGGTACAAAACACTGGCTCAACACGTGCTTTACAAGCTGCCTACAGCCCCGAGAAATTACTGGCTAATGATTACTTGAAGTAGAAGACAAGCTCTGTTTGGATTCAATTCTCAGCAAGGAATTCAGGCAGTCTAGACATCCCTGAGCAGTTGTGTGGGAATGTAACATGACAGTACATTATATAAACCTGAGATAGACATATCCACACAATGTTAATCAATTCTTTAGAACCATTAGCTTTCTATTTGTGTACTAGTACATTACTATACAGTATGAGCAACCAATATTTTGTATGTACAGACAAAGCCATCCTCATCTAGCTCTTTAATAGCATTAAGCCAGAGCTGTCAGACTTAATCCTATGCTAATCCCCTACTGCAGTAGTTCCCAAACTGTGTGCCTAGGCTCCCTGGGGTGCCTCAGGACACTTGCAGGGGTGCCTTGGGTTGGTGGACCAGGATCAATTCATATTATTTATGGTCAATGTACCAGGCAAAACCAGTGCTTGTGGCTGCCAATCATAATATATGTGGACAAACAGAAGCAAATCCTGCCCCTCACCAGATAACTGACATACTGTATAAACACAATGCACTTAATTTAATTTTTTTTTCTGAATTTCTTGAGAAGAAGCATTTGGCCTAGGGGTGCCTTGAAAATATTTTGATGCTCTAGGGTGCCATGATTCAAAAAAGTTTGGGAACCCCTGCCCTACTGTATTGTTCTATTCATTGTATTGCAGCTGAGAACAATAGGCCTTGGTGAGTCATGGCTCACCATGGCTATCCAGAGAAGTCTAGTTGAAAAAGGCTCCATCTGTATTACCACTCCTGGGGTTACAGGGCTTGTTAGAGTGGAGTGCACCCCAGCACTGCAGTATCTCCTGTCACAAAATCAAAACTGGCCTGCCACCTTTCCCAAAGGCCTGTACTGCGCATGTCCAACTATGGGTCCCATTATCATCTTCTAGAGTTTGTGATCATAGGAGAATCTAGAATTATGGTAATGGGTGGTTCCAAATCCAAATACGCAAGCAGGGCGGACCTTTGCACTGCGAAGCTGTGTGCCAAAAAGTGGGCATGGCCTCATGGGAAGGAGGCGTGGCATCACAAAAAGGGGCATGGTATTACACTTTAGACCACACACCTTAACACCCATTACACATTTTAGCAAACCCCGTAATACCCATGAAAAATATCGATGTCACTGCTTAGACTACAGCCGGGCAGCGCACAGTGCTTTCTGCCCAGCTTTCATTTCTTTCAATTAGGTGCGTCCAGCGTTGTGAGACATCCCCTTTCGCAACAAGAAAAAACAGAAGAGTTTCTGAGCGCAGATTGTATGATTATGCACTGCAGCCGTCTCAATTAAGGGGAATACCAGACCCCTTATATATGGACACACAAGAAAAAAGAAGCAATGGAGGCAGCGCTGTGCAAAATCAATATACAATTATTTATTAAAAAGAATTTATATATGATAACACTTTAAAAATGGTTAAATACCATATGTAAACAACTTAGCAGCCAAAGTAATTCCTATAACAACATGTACAGAGTAATCCCCATATTAATGAGTTTTAGTAGCAAATGGTTAATTGCATGCATGCATGCATATATTGATGGATTAGTTGCTTCTGTGATCCCTGTATAGGGTTAGTATGTTAGTTATAGCTCAGTCCAATCCCACCTATGTGCACATGGTACTTTAAGGGTATTTGAATATACTTATAGTTTTCCAGCTGTTGGATAGGGCAAGTGGCTCCCAGACCTCGGTGTCACACTCCGACCATTGGTACTTTTCCAGATGATTTGGTCATATCAAAGGTAATTCCACCGGATCTGTATAATGGCTGCCAAACAAAGTCCCCGCTCTCCTCGCTGTCTTTCCTAAACTCTATTTCAAATTCTGCTGATGTCTATTGTTAATCTCACAGGTTCTACACCAATAGTACATACCAAAAGGGCGACACCCCTTTTAAAACAGCCATTGGTATTTTCGGCCCTCAATGAATAACACCTTAATCTTCAGAGGTCAATATTTGTTTTTCCTAAATGTTATTCTACTTGTAACGCATTTTTTTTAAATGATTAATATCGTATCACATCACCTATCCTTCAAGAAAATATTTAATTGCGCAAACAAGCTTCAATACCCCGTAATCACAAAGTGCTAGGTTCTTTGATTCACCTTGGTAGATCGTTTTATACAGATCGTGGAACAGAGGTTAATGATAAACTGGAGATGATCACAAGAACGTATTTTCTAAAGCCACATAAGATTTCCCATTTAAAGACAGACAGTAATCATTATGCAAAATGGCTTGATAATATTCTTAAAGGACAATTTTTGAATCTAAATACTACTGCATGAACAATGATGTATATAATAAAGAGATTGTTATTATAAATTATATTTTTATCTATAAAGGATAGTTAAGTGGCAAATCTGAATATACAGTATCATTAAGGAATAGAAGATATCAAAAGAGAAAGTCAATTACAGAAAAAGGAGACTTTAAAAGAGAGAAGTGAGGAAAATGGCTCTGTAATATTATAACGAGATTTTTTACAGTTACAATATGCAGTTAGGAATATTCCAAATATAAACTGTGATACATTAATAAGGGCAGAGGTGTATCAGTACCACCGCAGACCAGGTGCTAATTGGGGGTGCTGGTGCCTGTTTTATGCAGATTCCATGTGCTTTCTCCATTTACATGGAATCTGCTGAAAGTGGCCTCCAAAAATGGCTGCCACCTAGGAGAAGACAGATGCTAGAGGTCCTGCTTTACCTCTAGCGCCTGTCAGGAAAGCTCAGCTCATATAGTGTTGCCCTGAAGTGCTGAATACCCAGCAACGTGAAAGTGTTTAAGAAACTCATGTCACTGTCATGTAGGAGCCCAGTACCACATTCTGGCTCATTTGCCCCCACCTATTTCAGCCTCACAGACTCCATAAATACATACAAATAGAACAATTAAATTTTTTGGGATAAAAATAGATACGCTACTTTAATACTTGTGATTTAGGGCCCACAATGAACTGGTCTTCATCATGCTGTCATGATGATGGGTCTATTTTTATTTGTGAGGAGGTTTTTTTAAAACAATTATTTCTGTGTTAGTTAAATAACTTTATTCTGTATATAGAAAACAGAGATTATTAAGGCTAGATCGCAGAAGTAATGTAATGTGACAATGCATAAACTGCAAAACCAATGTTTTATTTTCCCGCATGTGATCTGATTTTGTAGGCATTTATATGGCCTTGGACCGGTGAGGTTTAGTCCTTTTCTGGTAACTTGCATGCAGGGTGTTTACTGTTATTTCAATACCTATAGAGCTGGCAAATAGCCCCCTAAGTTTTTCACTAAATCTGCACCTCTAGTCAGATGAGGATTTAGATCTCATGGGACCTTAGGAAATATACTGATTTGAATATCTCTTCCCTTGAAGAATGGAGAGTTATAAACCACCAGCCAATCAGCTCCTACTGTATCTGCCATGTCACATACTGTGTTTAAAAAATGTCAGGTAGGAGGTGATTGGCTGTTTTTTTAATTTCTCTCCATTTTATCACTTTTGAAGCTTAGTGCATCTGGCCTATGGATTGAAAGACTAGTAAATTTATATGATGGAATGCTGAATGTAGGGCTAGATGTATATTTCTGCCAGTTTGGGGTTTAGAGTCCTTTCCAAAAAGACTGTTCTCAGTGGCACACACAGGGGGGTTTCTGAGTACCCAGAAACTCCCCCAGGAGTCTAAGGGCCCTAGACTGAAAGCTGAGCCCTTGGGAACCGGAGTTATCTGATTTCAAAGCAGTGGTCCCCATCCAAGCCTGTTAATTGCTCTTCCCAGTCAGATATTTCAGATTCTGTCTGACAGAGTTTTTCTGAGGGTATATTCCAAAAGCTGGGACTCTCCCCCTTTGATGGACACTAGCAGCTTGTCTCTACTGTTCCCAGAACCAGAGATATCAGCCTTTCAGAAGCTGGTTACTGCTCCAGCTCCACACACCCGATATGTAGTTTTACATACTCATTGGCAGATTGCTCTGCCTCCTGAACTCTGATCCCCTAGTCCCCAACATCATTTGGTAGGTGGGATTCTAGTTTTTAATTCAATTAAAATGTAAGAAATCTATTTCTGGAAACTGGAGATATCTGCTTTCAAGCAAGCTGTCCTCCCACCAGAAAATTATGAATAATAAGCCCACTCTACTATACACCCCTCCTCTGCATATTAAACATCCTCTACCACCCTGGAAGTTATGTATCAGGGCCCCTTCATTCAGCCCAATGCCCCCTTCTCCCACCCCATCTCCCACCATCTGTGCAGTAAAGGGGTAATTAGTGGGAATTACTGATCCAGGCCCTACATGCTGAGCGGTTGATATAATACCCCCTACCACCCGCGGGACATCAAAGCTCCCCCCACCCCTACCGCTGGAGGATCGGTAAGGGCCCCAATACATTGCTATGCCCAGGGGGCTACACTCCTGTTGACGTCCCTGTATGTATATATATATATATATATATATATATATATATGGAGAGTATAGGGAGAATCTAGGCGCCTTCCAATAGTATAATGACTCTTATGAGAAGAATTTATACATATATTCAAGTATTTATCATAAAAGGTATTTATTACATCAAAGTAAAAGTATATATATATATATATATATATATATATATATATATATATATATATAAAATCATAAAGTACATAAAAGAACAGTTTTTCACATAAAAGACGGGTACATAAAAAACTTTCAAGCTGATCAGGATGGGGGGGGGAGAAAACGGAGGAACAGATGGGAGAAGTTAGTACTTAGCTGAGTAAAAGAGAGTACGCCGTTTTTTGTGAAAAAAGCGGAAGTCCTTTTCCTTAGTTACAAACTAGGAGGTAGAGCAGTAGTTTTTATATACCTGTCTTTTATGTGAAAAACTGTTCTGTTATGTACTTTATGATTTCATATATATATATATATACTTTTACTTTGATGTTATAAATACCTTTTATGATAAATACTTGAATATATGTATAAATTCTTCTCATAAGAGTCATTATACTATTGTAAGGCGCCTAGATTCTCCCCATACTCTCCATCCAAATCTATCCGGTTTACCAAGTCGGTGCACAGAGAATTGGCTTGCCACCTTTTACATTTGTCAGCCATACCCTGGAAATCCTAAAGGTTTCCCAAATAGTATTTTCCACCTTAAACACAGGGTAATCCAATGCGCCAGTGTCCTAGAGCTTCTTTTTGGTATATATATATACATATATATATATATATGTATGTATATATATATATATATATATGTGTGTGTATATATATATATATATATATATATATATGTATATACATATACATTTGGTCTATCTTCTATAATACTTTAACTGACTCGGCATATACTGGGTCACCTAAATGTCCATCTCTGTGCTTTGCTCCGCCCCTCTGGAAACCCCCTTCTGAAAATCCTGCGTTTGCCCCTGGTTCTCTCTGTATCATGCCTATGTAGACATTCTTTCTAAGAAGAAAAGGACTTTCTCCCTCCACAACATCTATATGTTTGTGAAATGAATCTCATGCTTGGTGCAAGCTTTCTAAAGGGAGATTATAATGTCCGTCCATCCCTGTTGACCAATGCTATGGAGGATTATATCCAAGAACATCTCAATAAGGGCTTTCTTCATTCTTCTAAATCACCTGTAGAAGCGAGATTATTCTTCTTAGCAAAAAAGTGTTTCGCTTCGGCCTTGCGATGACTACAGGTACCTAAATAAAGTCTCCATCATTTTGACCAACTTAGAGAAGCAACCATTATCTTTTTCAAAAATAGATATACAGAGTGTAACCATATTCAAATAAAAGATGAAGGTGAGAGGAAAACAGTGTTCAGCTAAATTGGTCACTATGAATACCTAGTCATGCCTGTTGGATTGTCCAATGACCCTGCCTTGACCTTTATTGCGACAGCCTGGGTGATTTACAAAACGTTAATGTGTTTTTGATAATGTACAGTATGTAAAAATATCACCTTGGGAAAATCAACCTTCAAAACATTGCATACTTCTTTAGTAATAACAGACTTATTTAGAGCCATCCGGTCAACTTCAATTTTATACATATTAGTAAAATCAAAAGATAATTTCTGATAAACCTTTTTGTTTCACCTTTGCAATAACTGCTATGGTATTTGTCTGTATGTATCAGGTTGCCATGGAGACCGTTGCAAGGCACTATGGGTAGGCATGGCCAGACTCTGTCCCAGAAGTACTCCATATGCCAGTGGTGGGAACCATGACACACTGGCATCCTGCACTGATTTATAAAAGATATGTGTTTAATATGTCTCTTTGGAAATAGTTTGATGCCAGATGATGGGCAATAAAGCCCAAAACATTGCCTTTATGGCTATGTGAGTTTTATTATTACATACTGTATATATATACATACAGTATATACTGTATAAACACGTGTTGCTACACTCATTGTGGCTGTAATATGGCTGCTAGTGCCCACTGGGAGCAGCAAGTCACACACTGTGCTGTGCCGGGAACTAGCTTCGATGTATGAAGGTGGCAGTGGAAGTGCGCCTTTTTTCAAGCATGGTGCATCTGTGATATGGTGGAGGCCTGATGAGTGTTGCAATAACTGATTATATACAGTATATAAAATATACCCTTCTTTAAAAAGAAGAAAAGAGATATCTACAATATACAGAATGCCTACGTATTTATATGTATATATACTGGGGGTCATTCAGGCGTGATTGAACATGCTCTATAATGCACAAAGTATGGATTATTGTGATATTCTGTGCAAACGAGTCCTGCAATGTCAGAAGCACCAGACTGTCAGTGATTTACAGTCTGGTTCCATTTGGGGGGGGGGGGGGCAAGAAAGAGGCAGCGATGGCATCAGTTTGTGAAAATGGAGGCATTTCATTCCCATTTAGGATATGGTGGGAGAAAGATTTGATGGTGCATCCTATGGCAGAACTGGCATCACTACTGCATGAGGAGGCATCTTCTTGTGATAGAAGCCTCCTGCTTTTACTGTATCACTATACAGCACTCTCACTGTTGTAGCATATCCAATGGTACCTGAATGAGCCATAAGGTGCCTATATATACACTGAGTGGCCAAATTATTATGACCACCCCCTCAGTACAATGTTGGACCACCTTTTGCCCTTACTGCTGCATGGAATCTTCTTGGCATGGACGCTATGAGATGTTGGTAGGTGGTAAGAGGAATTTTAGACCATATCCGAGGAACTGCACTTTCCAATCCCTTAACATTTGATGGTACTGGATCCAGCTGCCTGATGGCCCGTTCGATCTCATGCCACAGATTCTCAATTGGATTGAGATCTAGTGATTGTGCAGGCAAACTAAGCAAGGTAATGTCTCTGTCATGCTCTTTGAACCATCTGCGCACAATGCCAGCTTTATGACAGGGAGCATTGTCCTGCTGGAAGTATTCAGCCCCAGCACGGTACACCATTCACATAACAGGATTAAATTGATCTGCAATAAATACCCTTGGCCATTCAGAAGTTGTTCCAAAGGACTCATACAATGCCAAGAAAACATCTCCCAAACCATAATATTGCCTCCACCAGCTTGAAGTGTTGTGGCTATGCAGTTGGGGTCCATGCTTTTGTGCTGTTTTCTCCATATTTGCACCCTGCCATCTGCATGGTGTAATTGAAATTGCGATTCATCTGACCACATGACCCTTTTCCAGTCATCTTCTGTCCAATCCTTGTGCTCCTTTGCAAACTGGAGACGTCTGCTCTTGTTCAAGGCAGAGAGTAGAGGCTTTCAAACAGGTTGTCAGCTTCAATAGACTGAGGGCGGTATTCAATGACCCTGATTCGCCATGTTTTTATGGCGAATTTGTGCTGTTTGTGAATTTTTGACTGAAACGGTGAATCACCCTATTCAATGACCAAATGGCGAATACATTTGAAGGTTTTTTTTCGCCATGATTCACCGAGTAGCAATCGCTATCTTTTTATGGAGAAGTGGAATGTGAACTTTTAAAATAAAGTGTTTTGTTTTTTACATTTGGTGTAAAAAAATCTGGAATTTTATTCTGAGGAGGGGCATGCTATTTTTATTCATGTGCTGTAAGTACATGAATATATATTTAATTAAATTTTGTTGTTTTTTTTACACAGCAGCCAGCAGGGGGCGCCGGAGCCGAGCCGCTCATTAGATATTCATATATTCACTGCACCCGATCGTTACATATGCACGATCGGGGGTAGTGAATATACCCGGTCCCCTGCTGGCACCCCCGGGGGGCAGCCTGTGCTGCCTGGCACCCGGGGAGCCCACCTCCCCCCCACATACGCTCTGGGGCAGGCAGAGAGACTTCCATCTCCCTGCCTGCTACCGTCCTCAGGCTCCCTGCGGCGTTCGCCGCAGGAGCTCATATTCGCCGGTCAGGGGCAGCGAGCCCCTGACTCGTTGAATACCGGAGCCGGCGAGGCTCCGGAACGTGGCGAATGTGCAGCGAATCCTAAACAGGATTCGCTGCACCTCGCCGGTATTCACATTGAATACCGCCCTATATGGTGTAATGTGCGGCGAACAGTTCGTTCAGAGACCTTCACAGTTGCTCCTTGATTAAGATTCCTCACAATTTGACATACTGTTGCTCTTCTGTTGGACAACTCTGACAAGTCTCCTTTCAGATCGAGCATTCAGTAGCCTGTGACGACCACAAGCCTGACGTTGAGACCTGGTTTTCTGTTTGGCAGTCCACTCTCTGTAAACATTAATAACTGCTGAGCTCGAACACTTCACACGTGCAGCCGTTTTGCTGATACTGGTTCGACGGTTTGAGCACCTACAATCATCCCGCATTCAAATGGTTTTTTTTGCCCATTTCTTCACAAGCAGCAGTGCAATTGATGCTTCACTTGTCCTGCATTCCCTTTTTATAGCTATATTGCCCTCTAGTGAAGTTATGGCCGATCTGCGTATGTGTCAAGTAGTCATAATAATTTGGAAACTCAGTGTATATATGTGTGTGTGTGTGTGTGTGTATATAAAATGTAAATCCTTTTCTGTATGACTCTTAGCAAGTGGCAGTACATTTCATGCAAGCAGCTGCAGTTAGTATTCATTCTGTAAATAAATTCCCTTATCTCCAAGCAGACTCTGGGGTCAGTGGCGTAACTATAGCGCCGCAGCCCTCGCAACGGCGGGGAGGTGCCGGGGCACCTTGTGGGTGCAGCAAGGAGCGGGCAGGGGGGTCCATGCGGCGCAGGGGTATATGCGGCGCTGAGTATGATGTTGCTGGGGTCCCTGCAGTGACCTGGAAAAAATGCGCTATCTGCTATGCGGCGGCGCGGGAAGCGCTTCTGACTTTGAAAACACTGGGTGCACGCTGATTGGCTGAATCTCAGCGGCGGATAGCGTGTTGTTTCCAGGTCACTGCAGGGACCCCGGCAACGTCATACTCAGCGCCTCAGGGACCTCCCGGCTCTCCCTGACAGCAGGTACCCCCACGCCGCACGGACCCCCTGCCAGCTACGCAGGGAAGGGGGGTGTCTTGTGTTTTAACGAGGGGGGGGCAACGACGACAAATGTTTTTGTTACGCCACTGACTGTGGCGTAATGTCATCTCTTATATATTTAGCCAGATCTGTCACTCAACCCCTGTGGAGAACGTTCCTGTGTAGGACAGTTTCACTTTCATGTGTATGACGTTCCACCCCCTTGACATCACCTCCCCCCGCCCAGCCAGGGCTACAGTACACGCCCACCATCCACCATTACTCCACAGCCACCATCCACCATTACTCCTGCACATCCCTACCCTCTGCCAGGACCCCCGCGACCCCCCTCCCGCGATTCGCGACCCCCCTCCCGCGATTCGCGGGACCCCCCGCGACACCCTCCCCCCCGCGATTTGCGGGACCCCCCCACGACCCCCCCTCCCGCGATTCGCGGGACCCCCCGCGACCCCCCCTCCCGCGAATCGCGGGACCCCCGCGACCCCCCCCCCCCTCCCGCGAATCGCGGGGACCCCCGCGACCCCCCTCCCGCGATTCGCGGGACCCCCGCGACCCCCCCTCCCGCGATTCGCGGGACCCCCGCTTTCCACCCTCCCGCAAGTCGTGGGACCCCCGGGACCCCCGCGAACCCCCCCTCCCGCGATTCGCAGGACCCCCGCGACCCCCCCTCCCGCGATTCGCGGGACCCCCGCGACCACCCCGGTATCCGGACTATTGTTAGACAGCACTTGGTTGTTAGACAGTCGACATGGTTTTAGGTCGACATACCATTAAGTCGACATGTCATTATGTCGACAGCTCATTAGGTCGACATGTTTTTAGGTCGACACTGCCATTAGGTCGACAGTGTCTATGTCGACAGTCAAAAGGTCGACATGGGTTTTTTCACTGTTTATTGAGCCGACATGTGCCGACAGGCGGTATTTCATGCCCTACTATCCACTAGGGCGTGGTGGGAGAATAAAATAGTGTGCCGAGCGCAGCGAGGCACCGTGCCCGAAGCATAGCGAGCGGCTGCGGTACACTTCAAACTGTGTCCATGTCGACTGTGTCGACATTTCGGCCAAAAAACAGTGAAAAAACCCATGTCGACCTTTTGACTGGCGACATAGACTCTGTCGACCTAATGGCAGTGTCGACCTAAAAAACATGTCGACCTAATGAGCTGTCGACCTAATGAGCTGTCGACATAATGACATGTCGACCTAATGGTATGTCGACCTAAAACCATGTCGACCTATTGAGCTGTCGAACTAATGGTGTCGATGTAATGGCTGTCGATGTAAGTGCTGTCTAATATCCGTCCCAGACCCGACCACCCCCTCCCGCAATTCGCTGGACCTCCGCGACCACCCCCTCCCGCGAAACGCGGGAACCCCGCGACCCTCCCGCAAATCGCGGGACCCCAGCGACCCCTCCCGCGAGCCCCCTCCCGCGATTCGCAGGACCCCTGCATCCTCCCCTCCCGCGATTCGCCGGACCCCTGCGACCCCCCCTCCCGGCATTAAAAGGGCCCCCCGCGACCCCCCCTCCCCGCGATTCACGGCATCCCCCCCCCTACTGTGATTTGCGACCCCCCTCCCGCAATTCGCGCCGCCCCCTCCCGCGATTCACGGAACCCCCCTGTAGCGCCCCCCTCCCGCGATTTGCGGGCCCCCTCGGCACTTCTCGCGATTTGCACACATTCGGGGACCCCACCTCCCGCGATTCATGCCCCCCTCACGCAATTCACGGCACCCCCCCACACCCCCCTTCCTGCAATTCGCAACCCCCCACGACACCCCCTCCCGCGATTCACGAAACCCCCCGTTGCGCCCCCCTCCCGCCATTTGCGGGCCCCCTCGGCACCTCTCACGATTTGCCACCGCCCCGTAATTCACACATTCGGGGACCCCCCCTCCCGCGATTCATGCCCCCCTCACGCAATTCACGGCACACCCCATACCCCCCTTCCTGCGATTCGGAACCCCCCACAACCCCCCCTCCCGCGATTCATGCCCCCTCCCGCGATTCACGGACCCCCGCACCACCCCCCTGCGCCCACCCTCCCTTGATTCACGCCCCCCTCATGCAATTCACGGCAACCCCCCACACCCCCCCTCCTGCGATTCGCAGCCCCCCCACGACCACCCCCTCCTGCGATTCATGACCCCTCCCGTGATTCACGGACCCCCGCACCACCCCCCCTTGACTCACGGCACCCCACGCGCCCCTCCCGCAATTCACGGACCTCCGCAACCCCCCCTCCCGCAATTCACTAACCCCGACAACCCCCCTCCCGCAATTTGCGGACCCCCCTTCCCACGATTCAAGCCCCCCCGCGCCCCTGCCCACGATTTGCGGACCCCCGCCCCCTCCCGCTAACCGCGGATCCCCACACACCACCCCCCCTCCCGCAATTTGCAGACCCCCTTCCGGCAATTCCACCCCCCAGCGGACCACCGCGGCCCCCGCTCCCGCATTTCACGTACCCCCGTGACAATGGGGGATCCTGTACCACCACAAGCAGGTACCGCCCCTAGGTGGGAAATCCGGCCCTGGCTGCCGCACTGCAGGTTTCCCCACTGCCCTCTGCACCAGCGCCACAACTTTTATCAATGTCTTGCCCACATACCACTATTATACAGCCTCCTGCTCTCATGCACGCTCACTCCCTCCCAGTGGGAGGAGACGCTCACCCACTGCCGGGAGCTGCATACTGTCCCCCACCCTCCTCCAGTTCTAGGGATGCCCATCGACCATCAATGATTTTCAAATAATCGATGGTTTATGGCCGATGTTGAATACTTTTGCCATCAATGTGGGAGGACACTGCCCTGCCTCCTGTTCTCCTTCCCCGTAACTTCCGCCAGTGGAGACCCGCTCACCCTGTGTTGCCCACATTCCCCTATCATGCTTTACCGCCCAGCCTCCTGCTCTCATGCACCCTAACTCCCACCCAGTCGGAGGAGACACTGACTCCTGTATTTCTGTGCTGCCACGCTGGACCCTCACCCAGTGGCAGAAGCTGCACAGTGTCCACCACCCTCTTTAGTCCCCCGTATGCCCACACACCCCTATCATTACCCAGCTTCCTGCTCTCCTGAACCGTAACTTCCACCACTGGGTAATCGCTGACGCTGTGTTGCCCACATACCCCTATCATGCCTCATATCCCAGCCTCCTGCTCTCATGCACCCTAACTCCTACCCAGTAGGAGGAGACACTGACTCAGGGCCACCATCCGGTACTCCTGTGCTGCCACGCTGGACCCTCACCCAGGGCCGGATTTGTCACTAGGCCCGTGAGGCACGGGCCTAGGGGCGGCACCTACTATGGGGCGGCAGCTGCTGGACCCGGTTGTACACCCCAGTGTAGCGGGCATCGGCGGTAGTGGGCAATGGCAGCCGCTCCTGTTCCTGGTGATCGGCCCGCCCCTCCACCTTCAATCGGTGCTTCTCCGTGCGCATCGGGTCTGGTCCCCCCCCCCCCAATCTGCAGGCACTGTTCGTACCCGACTATGCTAGCCGCCAGCGCCAGGGATGGATACAGGGGTTGGGGGCGAGCGAGGGCTATAAAACAGTACCTTTGCGGCGTGTCAGTAGAGCAGCCTGGGACTGTGCTTCCCATACTCTTCACCAGACACCCAGGGATCATAGCAGAATCAGAGGAGACCCAGGGTCTGGTTTCCTCACTGCTCCCTCCCCGGCCAGCGCGGTGCGCACAGTCTCACTCACAGCAGCCGCTGCAGTATGGCCTGAGCGGCTGCGGCTCCCAGCACGGGGAGGACTTGCGTGCCGTTCGCAGGGCATCGGGATGCATGTGTGGCATCAGAACTGGGGGGGGGGGGGCAAGGGGGCAGCACAGTCGGGCACACAGACAGAGTTCTTTACTGGGAAGATGCACAAGCAGACAGGGACACAGCACAAGCAGCGCGGCTGTCCCTGTCTGGTCATCGGCAGCGTGTCCTCCGGTTCCTGGCTCCTGCATGTCTCTACTGACAGTCTGTCTCTGTGACAGCAACAAAAGTAAGAGCCTTAATTAGGCTTACTTTCTTTAAAACAAGTACATGTAAAGTGTATACACACACACACACACACACACACCCCCCCCAAGAAGTTTGTCAAAACAAGTACATGTAAAATGTATGTGTGTGTGTGTGTGTGTGTGTGTGTGTGTGTGTGTGTGTGTTTGTGTTATTGGAGGTATATTGTTCCAATACACACCCATCTGAAAACACCTCTGGTGTGGCATTATGTGCTTTATATATATATTATATAATGTGTCCATGTGTGGCCAGCACCCCATTTAATGCAGAAGTCCTGGGTGCCCTCCCGGGAATGGCAATGAAGCATCCTGTTGTAGAGAGGATGGATGGTGGGATTCCCAATAATAGAATAATGACACATACCAGGTACTTGTAAACCAACGTTTCAAATGTATTTCACATTAGTACAGGTACACCCTTGCGAAAAATGTTAAATACATTTGAAAAGTTGGTTTACAAGCGCTTGGTACGTGTCATTATTCTATTATTAGGAGTTCCGCCATCCATCCTCTCTCTCTCTCTCTCTCTGTCTCTCTCACTACACTGGAGGTGCAGCACTCAAGACTTATTAAATATACTAGAAAAATTACCACACTGAGTCACCGCCTCATGTATCAACGTTTCAAATGTATCCTGAAGATATACATACGTGAGGTGGTGACTCAGTGTGGTCATTTTTCTACTATATTTAATAAGTCTTGAGTGCTGCACCTCCTGTATAGGTGTGTATTGGAACAAGCTTTTGGGGTGTAACCCCCATTGTCACGACACATCAGGCTGTAGGTTTTGTGTCCTGACAATGGGGTTACACCCCATAAGCTTGTTCCAATACACACCTCCTTTTTAATCTGAAAACGCCTCTGGAGTGCCGTTATTTGCTCAGTGTATGTATGTATGTATGTATGTATGTATGTGTGTGTGTATATATATATATATATATATATATATATATATATATATGTATGTGTGTGTGTGTGTATATATATATATATATATATATATATATATATTACCATATAGATTTATGGTGTTCTGCACATAATTACCATGTACTGTGTATACCTAGTTAGTGCCGCCGATCTTCATTGCTATATATATATATATATATATATATATATATATATATATATATATATATAGGGGGGCGGCCAAAAATGTCGTGCCTAGGGGCGGCCTGACCCGTAAATCCGCCCCTGCCCTCACCCACTGCCAGAAGCTGCAATACAGGGCATCTTTCATACAATTCTAACCATATTTCTCACAATACAAATGTTCACAAATTAAGGGGCGTAGCCCCTTACGCCGGTGTGAAGAGCGCCCGTAGGGCGCGATGAATCACCTAGTGTACTATAACTAAATACAGAGCTATAGCAAAGTTTCAGCACCTTAGACAGCAGCAGCCACTCTATAGCTGTGTATAGTGTTGAAATGGGAAGCGGTCATCTATTAGAATGAACTTAGGTCTACAGTCATTAGGTCGACCCCACTAGGTCGACTGGCAGGAAGGTCGACCTGACTTAAGGTCGACATGGGCCAAGGTCGACATGACTTAAGGTCGAACCGATTCCGTTGAAATATACTCAAACACCAGGAGCTAGTGACCCAACAATTAAAAAGAGGACACAGATGATGCAGCAGAAGATTCCCAAAGATCGGTGCCATCTAAATGACCATGTTCCAGTTTTCGGTAATTGCATGCCACTACTTAGGGCATGCGATGTGATTTTTCATTGTAAAGACCCGATTTTTAATTGTATAGTCACCCATGGGTGATTTCATACCCCCACAATCCAACTACGCATGGAGTTGATTTTATATAGTGTGGCGAGCCACGAAGCCCGAAGCGCGGCGAGCGGACGCGGATTACTTTACATGTATTCTGCGTCCCCTCGCCACGCTTCGGGCTCGGTGGCTCGCTGCACTCACCACACTGTATAAAATCAACTCTATGCGTATTTGGATAGTGGGGGTATGAAATCACCCATGGGTGACTATACAATTAAAAATCGGGTCTTTACAATGAAAAATCGCATCTCATGAATTGTATGCCACTATATTGCATGCGATGCGATGCTATGCTATGCAATACAATGAAAAAATCAGGCGCCCAGATATTACACAAGTACCCAGTTTTCAAATGACCAATTGATTACTTCCAATCTTCGATTTGGGTCATTTCTGGGATGCAGGTGAAATGGGAGATTTCAAATTTCTGATCATCATCCCTCAGCACAGGACTGGGTGGCGTCTTGGAGGGTGACTCTGGGTCTGATTCACTTAAGTGCAGAACTCCCTTATAAGGCAGCAAGGTCAACATGGGTCTAGGTCAACATGGGTCAAGGTCGACATGGGTCTAGGTCAAGAGGACATTAGGTCAACACGAGCATTAGGTTGACATGGGCAAGGTCGACAGTCAAAAGGTCGACATGGGGTTTTTCACAGTTTTTTAACCGAATGTTAACACAGTCAACATGGACACAGTTTTAAGTGCACCGCATCCCCTCGCATCGCTCGCGATGCTTCAGGCACGTTGCCTCGCTACACTCAGCACACTATTTTATTCTCCCACCACACCCTAGTGGATGGTAGGGCATGAAATTCCACCTGTCAGCACATAAACCCATATTGACCTTTTGACTGTCGACCTGGCCCATGTCGACCTAATGTTTGTGTTGACCTAATGACCTGTCAACCTAGGCACATGTTGACCTTGACCCATGTTGACCTAAACCCATGTCGACCTTGTTGCCTGTCGACCTAGTGGTGTCGACCCAATGCTTGTCGACCTAGTTGCTGTAGACCAGGCATGTCCAAACTGCGGCCCTCCAGCTGTTGTGAAACTACACATCCCAGCATGCCTTGCCATAGTTTTAGTATTCCATAATAGCAAAGCTGTGGCAAGGCATGATGGGACCTGTAGTTTCACAACAGCTGGAGGGCCAAAGTTTGGACATGCCTGCTGTAGACCTAATGACCGTATCCGATTTGCGCACATCCCTTCCACCTTTGGAAGTGGTAAGAGTGTCACATTTTAAAAATTGTAATTCAATTTAATTTATGCCACAAGATTAAAAAAAAAAAATCAGCATCTTCAATATATTGTCAAATTTTATGTTTTTAATTACATGGATAAAAACAGCACAAGTATTGGAACACATACAGACTAATACAATCTTATATTTACTCAGTTCCTTTGGGTTATTGTGTATTATTTTGCACCATGTTATTTAATAGCTCTAACAAAGTAAAGGAAGCAGTAATACTGTTGCTCTCATGATCAGCAGCAGCAGTGAATGGATGTGTGAAAATGCCATATAGATTCTGGCCTGTAACAGCAGAGCTGCAGGGGTGACACTGTTCGCATTGCACATATTTATTTTTATTTGTATTTAGCATATGAGTAATTTGCTAGCTACACATTAGAAGCATTTAGACATTGGTTTCATTAGGATTGAATCATTCCCATGTGTTTATTTTATACAGATGGGATGCAGTGGGGAGTGAGGGTGAGAGCACAGAATGTGTTGCCTAAGGGCCACAATATGTAAATGTGCAACAGCCAGTCATGATGTAAGAGATACACCTATAGCTGCCAACATTTATAAGCAATTTTAGGGACACTGCTGCTTAACAGATGCATGCAAGCATTTCATACAATGACTGATTTGGCAAAGCTTCATACACAACCACCATCATAGCCTGTTAAATAAATGCAGCTAAATGTGCAGTTTCTTGGACTTAACCTGACACTTTGCAACTTTCCAGAATAGTGGACATTTATTACCTCTGTGTCAGATGTCTGTAGAACAGCAGGACAGAGGTAAAAGGTTTGAACTACATTTTATTCAAACCCCTCTTCTAGTTATTATTTGTGCCCTCTACTTACAGTGTGCTGAGTAAAGCCATTTTGGTCCGCACACACTGGGCCTGATTCAGACCTGTTTGCATGGCTGTAAATTCACACAGCGGCCGATTAATGATACATTTTGCATGCAAACAGTTTACAGTATGCATGCGTGAGGCCAACAGTGGCACACATAGGGGGGTTTCTGAGTACCCAGAAACCCCCCCCCCCCCCCCCCCCCGCATCTATTTATTGACCAAGAGAGCCGTGAGAAACCATGGGCGAGATTTAACAGAGTGTGATTTTTTTTTACTTTTTTTGTGATTTTTTCCTCAAAAAACGTCCGAATTCGCACATTTCCCGAAAATCGCACATTTATACCCCTTTTCCACTTGCAAAAATATCCCGTGTTTTTGCACATGAACGCGCATCAACCCGGGATTTAGTGCAGTGTTAAAGGGTCTTGGAGGAATATCCCGTGTACAGCATTTCGGGATCTCAACTCAGGTCCTGACATGAGTAGGACCCGGAATCGACACGGGATGCGGCCAGTGTGAATGGTCCCGAACGGGTACACAGGACTTTACGCTACCCCAGAATCCAGCAGCATAGGCGAATCTGGGTGGTCCGGGGGTGTACCGCACCACCCATTCAATTGCCCGGTGCCTGCAGCTTTAAATATTAATTTTGACCGTGGCCGCCGGATTACTTACCCCCACACAGTGGCGCAGCCCGGCACCGGGACCCCCAGCAGCAGCGGTGGGCGCATTTTCTGCCACAGCCAGCAGCGCCCGGGGACAGCAGTAATGACGGGGAACCAGGGTATGGAGCAGCTCATCCCGCTGGTGAACCGGCTGCAGGACGCCTTTAGCGCCATTGGGCAGAGCTGCCACCTGGAGCTGCCACAGATAGCAGTGGTGGGCGGGCAGAGTGCGGGGAAGAGCTCGGTGCTGGAGAACTTCGTGGGCTGGTAACGGGCGGGAACTATGACATATATGCGACATTAGTGCTCAGAGCTGGCACGCCTGGCAGCATGGACATCACCTTGGAATAGCTGGGTCTAAGCTGAGTGAGGTAACTTCTGCAGCAGTGGGGTGTGCAGCCATACCTGTCATACCTGCTGTGCATACTCCAAATGCTTGGGTTATTATTGCACCTACAGTATTATCTGGTACAGGAATGTATTTGCAGGGATTTCCCGGGATCAGTGTGAATGGGGCTGTCCCGGGTCGATCCCAGATCTGAGTGCAATGTGAAAGGGTACATTCCCGGGTAGTGTCCCGGGAAGCATCCGGGAACACATTCCCGGGTATGCAAGTGGAAAAGGGGTATTAATAGGATACGAGTTGTGCCAAAAAAATAGCACTTTTTGCCACGAAAATCGCACTTTTTCACCTGTCGATTTTTTTATCACATTTCAATTCGTATCCAGATGTTTTCCCATTATAAAGTATATGACTCGCAAATTTACTAGGGTGTGATTTTTGGTAGACGTTACTAAAAATCGCAAAAAAAATAGACCAGGTTCTGAATTTGAGAAAACCATGCACAGATCATTGAGATCTATGCATGGTTCTGTCTTAAACAATGTGTAAAAGTTAAAATTTAAAAAAAGAATGGCGTGGGGTTCCTCTTCCTGTGTATAACCAGCCACGGGCAAGCCGGACCTGGTTCCAAAAATACGGGGGACAAAAAGCGTAGGGTTCTCACATATTTCTGAAACCAGCCCCGGACTCTTGGACCTGTCTTGGTTCCAAAAATACATGGTACGGGCAGGAGATATTATGTAAAAAGTGTCCCCCGGCTGTGGCATGACACCGCAGGCTGTTGGAGCCCGGTGCTGGTTCCAAAATATGGGGGACCCCCAGTTTTTTTGTTCCCCGGATTTCTGGATCCAGGACCGGTCCAAGAGTCTGGGGCTGGTTTCAGAAATACAGGGGACTCTTACACTCTTTCTCCCCCATATTTTTGGAACCAGGTGCGGCTCAATGAGCCCGGGGCTGGTTATGCTCAGGAGGGGGGCCCCCATGCCTTTTTTTTTCTTCTTTATACAAAAACGACAATTACCATTTCTCCAAAATCGCACATGTCCTCAAATTCGCACATTTTCATGACTAAAATTTGCACATTTTCATGACTAAAAATCGCAACATATTGAATTTTTTTTTGTTGTGAATTAGCACCCATGAAATAGTCGAATTCTTCCTAAAAAATGCGATAAGGTGCAATTTCGGAACCTTACTAAATATTGCATTCTATTAAATGTATGTCTAGTCGTGTGCACTGTGCAGAGCTACTGCTGAGCTCAAGTGTAGGACACAGATTACATTATTGTCGCCCCGGTACATACAAAGTTCCAAGCGCCGTAGTCCTTCCTTCCTTTTCGCTCTACCAGGATCTAAGCTGTGCCCCTCAGCGAACAGCCAGGGAACAAGTTGAAGAAACTGCCTAGCTGCTGTGTCTGCTAGTGAGAGTAGTGTGCAGTGAGAGTGGCTGGTAGAGCCCTTTGTGCTGGAGACATGTACTCCCTGCTCTGCATCCCTGCTGGTGTACACTGTACAGTGTTACATAGGGCCTTATTCTGGTTGGTGCGGCCGGGCCGTACGCGTACGTTCCGGGGTTTTTCATGATCTGCGCATGCGTACAATCGCCAATGCGCAGGCGCGAACACTCCACAACGCTTACGGACGGGTCTCTCCGTGCGAAAAAACCTGTACCCGAGAGTACGGGCATTGGGGGCGGCATAGGGGCGTGTTGAGGGGAGCGGCCGAAATAATGAGGGAAAATGGGCGTAAACATGGGCGTACACGGGGGTGTGCACCAAAAATGAGCGGTGCTACTACCGCACGATCGCCTAAAGCACCGTTCATTTCGGACACAAAACAGGCGGCCGCCAACCGCCAGCTCAGACCACCCCTACAGATACCGCATGCCTGCGTGCGCTTGGGTTTGCTAATTAACGCTGATTACTACTCAAACACATACACCTGAATGTAATAAGCAATGCTGCAGTCTATTAAGTCCAAACCATGATTTCACTACCTGCAAGCCACACACAGCACTCGAACACATTGGAAGCTTATCTTTAAGGTAAGAATCTTTTTAAGACCTGCTTATATATGCTAAGGTAGGTATTTGTTAAACAGTTATACACATTCACTACGTGCTTTCATAGACTTACACAGTAGCACACTCAATCTACACAAGTCGACATGTGTCAACGTGTTCACTCTAATACAAACATAGGTTTTGTATTTATGATACAATAACATAAACCACATCTAACACCTACAAAGGATGTTTCAGCAATGTTTTAAGCCCATGCCCACTATTTTGCACATTAATTAATTCAATCAATTAATTAATTTTCTTAATTATAGTTGAAAGACAAGATTTGCAGGTCCATACATGTGAAGGGTATGCCCGCGTACACGGACGTACGCTCACTCTCACGAGCGGTGACATAAGCTGAGTTTTCTATTGAAAACAACAGGGACCCGTCCGTGCAAGCTGGCGTACGCTCAGATAGCCGCAAGAAGTCGGTGGGAAGACGGACGAGAGACGTCCGTAAACGGTGGCGTACGCTCTGTTGTACGCCAGTTGTCGGAGTGTAAGGTCTGGTCCGTCCGTGTACGTTGGCGTACGCTCAATTGTACGCCACTCCCCTTCGACATTGTTTCTGGCCGTACGTATGCGGCTGAGTTGTGGGTGGACTTAACCTCAACGGCCGCGTACGGAGAGCGTACGCTAATATGGAACGTACGCACGTTTGGCCGCTCCGATCAGAATAACCTCCATAGTTACATAGTAGGTAAGGCTGAAAAAAGACTTGCGTCCATCTAGTTCAACCTGGTATAGATATCCATTGCTGATTTGGTAGGTTCTGGTATTTTACAGACAAATTATATTTCTTATTTGTACCCATGGATGTTTTTCTCCAGTAAATGTTTGTCCAACTTTTCCTTGAACGCATTTAATGAGCCAGCCGTTACCACCTCTCTGGGAAGAGAGTTCCAGAGTTTGACTGTTCTGACCGTAAAGAAATTCTTTCTACTAGCTGAATGAAATCTTTTTTCTTCTAATCTATACTCATGCCCTCGCGTCCTAGATTCCTTTCTAGTAGAAAATAGGGTGTGTGACAGTTCCTTATATTGGCCCTTGATATACTTGTACATGTTGAGCATGTCCCCCCTTAAACGTCTCTTCTCTAATGTAAATAGTCCCAAATTGCTTAATCTCTCCCCGTAGCTTAAATTCTCCATTCCCCTAATAAGCTTTGTTGCTCGCCTTTGGACTTTTTCTAATTCTATGATGTCCTTTTTATAGTGTGGGGCCCAGAACTGTACTCCGTACTCTAGGTGAGGTCTCACCAATGCTTTATATAGTGGCATAATTACCCTTGAGTCCCTAGTTTCCATTCCCCTCTTAATACATGCCAGAATTTTGTTGGCCTTTTTTGTAGCTACATTACAATGGGCACTACATCCTAGATTGCTGTCTATTTGGACTCCTAGATCCTTTTCAAGTATGGAATTACCCAACCGACGGAAGTATACTCACGAGACGCTTGCATGTCCCCTTCTGACAGCAGATTTTAGTGGTGATCAATTTGCATGGATTGTTACAGCTCACAGACAATATCTAGGTCGAGAGTCTCTTAGTCGACATGCACAAGGTCAACATTGACAAAAGGTTAACACAAGCATAAGATTAATACGGAAAAAGTCAACAAATGTCGACATGAGTTTTCACCTTTTATTGGGGTCAATGTTGACACCTAAGCACGTGGTCCCCCAATTAATGTACTGCTTTCTCCCACATGGCTCAGTATGCTGTGGGTCACGTGTCTTGCTGTGTTTGGCGCACTTTACCAATTCCAGTTGTGTCCACGTGGAGGGTAAAGTATAAACATGTTTAAAAAAATGTAAAATCCCCAAAAACATATGTCAACCTTTACAATTGTCAACCTTTTTTCCATGTCAAAATGTTGCTTGTGTCAACCATTTGTCAATGTGAACCCTGTGAATGTCGACCTTTTGGTGTAAATCTATTGACTCTCGAACTAGATATTCTCTGTGAGCCATCTGGATCCGGGTTGATTGATCTAGACAGACAGTCAATAGGTTTACCCCAAAAAGTTGACATGCAATTGGTCAGCAAGGTCAAAAGTTTGACAGGAAAAAGATCTACACGCAATAGGTCAACAGGGTCAAAATGTTGACAGGGTCAAAATGTCAACATAATGAGTTTTTCATACTTTTTATTTAAAACTAGCATGTTGTTTCTTTACCATCCATGTCGGCATAGAGTGGCACCGAGGCCCAAGCATGGCGAGCAAAGCATTACACTTTGTTGACCTTTTCAAATGTCTACCTTTTTTAATTTTGACCCTGTCGACATTTCCCACATCAATCTTTTGACCTGTCAACCTATTGCATGTCGACATTTTGGGGTAGACCCATCTATCTAGGCACTGTCTATCTAATAATCCACACCTGAATCTGCTAACTACCCACTATAAACATTTAGACATTTAGACATTGGCTCAGTTAGGATTGAATCGTTCCCATGCATTTATTTTATACAGGTGGGATGCAGTGGGGAGTGAGGGTGAGAGCAAAGAACGTGTTGCCTAAGGGCCACAAAATGTAAATGTGTGACAGCCAGTCATGATGTAACAGATACACCTATAGCTGCCAACATTTAAATACAAAGTTAGGGACACTGCTGCTTGCAGATGCATGCAAGCATTTCATACAATGACTGATTTGGCAAAGCTTCATACACAACCACCATCATAGCCTTTTAAATAAATATAGCTTTTTTTCCAATTAAAAATGTACAGCTTTATGATTATTGTGAACATTTTTAAAACCTAGGCAACAGGGTGTAAACTTTAAAAGTCTGAACTATACATTTCTAGTTATTATTTGCACCCCTCTTCTGACAGTAGCTGAATAAGGCCATTTTTGGCAGCACACGCGATATTAAAACAGTGCCAACGTAATGACAAATGTTTCTACCAAGTAATGAAGTAACTGCATGTGACAGACATGTGTGGCGCTCCTGATGCCAGTGAAGGTTTGGGAGGTGTAATGGGGAATATCATTAGGGTCACAGGACTCATGAATAACAATTGACTCTTTGCAAAATGGGGCTTGATAGATTCACTTCCCATTGTCAATTATTGTACTGCGGAAATGAGTTATGAATTATACAGCAGATGAATCCTGCTAGTGTCAGCTTATTCTGACAGTAACCCCTGGTCTACCAAATGAAGTAGTGTGTCAGAACACTCTATTAGAAGGTTTTTTTAGACAATTAATTATGGAAAAGCAAAATATTTTTTTAAAGATTAAAAGTAAAAATAGCTTCATTTCAAATCTTTCAATCCTAAAAGATTACAATGTGTTATATTCATATTTTGCATTTGTTTTTATTCTGCTTATCTCGTTTATTAGTTTTAGCCACAGTGGGCTTTATGCAGATTTGTATGCAGTTGGCACCTAACCACAAGCACAATTGTGAGACGCAACCAGATCTGCCTAGGAACTGTAGCAACAGCCACTTTTTCAGAATGGATTTTACATGTACGTTATTATTATCTCTTCCTATTCTCTGTGGGACCTGAGCTATTTCTTCCCATTGACGTGTTGCAGATTTTATTTTTAGATCATTTTAATAACAAAAATTATAAATTGCTATAATGGGCCTTGTTCATAATTTTTACGAATAGGTCGACATGCACAAGGTCGACAGTGTCAAAAGGTCAAGACATGAAAAGGTCAGCATCCGTTTTTACTTTCTTTGTGTTAATGTCAACACCTGATTCCATGGACCTCCAATTACTTTACCACTTCCCCATCATATGAGTTGCCTCACTTGCCATGCTTTAAATCAGATGCCTTGCTCCACTCGGCACACTTTGTTGTTCCCGATTGGATCCATGTGGATGGAAATGATGTCAAAGTTCAAAAAATTAAACGAATCACAAAAATCTCATGTCAACCATTTTCTTATACTGTATGCATGAAGACCATACAGTGCCAGCCTATTGGCTAGAGACCAGGGATGGCGAACCTTCGGCCCTCCAGCTGGTATTGAACTACACATCTCAGCATGCTCGGCAACAGTTTTAGCATGGGCAAATAGCAAAACTGTAGCAGGGCTTGCTGGGATGTGCAGTTCAACAGCTGGAGGGCCGATGGTCCCCCGTACCTGGTCTAAACCTACAGTACAAACAGTTTACCTACTGTATCATCTGAATCCCGTTTGTTGAGGTGCTGAATATTTTCTTACAAGGATACTTGGATAGACTTACTAACCTTGTATTACAGGTAACATTTGTAACACAGCTACTATGTGCCCATTTGATTTATTTCACTTTACAATTTTAATTTTATTTTACAAGGACAACATTTTTTTAATGGTGTCGTTTTATTTTATTTTTTTCAGCAGAGTTTGATTGACAGTCTCAACAAATGAGCCATCAGCATCAAAGTTGAGTTGGCCCAAGGCATTACAGGACCAATGGCAATGTATTTATTACTAGAAGGTTGGCAATTATCAAGGACCTTTTATGTGTATGTCTGTAAATGCACAAAGTCACAAACAAAATAAGTACTTGTCATTACAAGAACATTGATTGGTGACTGAGAAACTTCTAGTGGCAGGGTCGGAAGGACAAACAATACAACAGACAGGAAAAGTGCGGCAATGAAAGTAAAGAAGATATTCTGAAGTGAAACATAGAATTAAGCTAGTTTAGCTTTTGCTATGATATGTCAAAAAAAATTCCGTTTGATGATTAATGACACACTGAACAATTCTCTTTCCATTTTTGTGAAATTGCACTCTGCAGAATGGTAATATGTCCTGGTTCACATAAATCCCCCACTGCAAAATAACTTAGATGAAAATTAGTTGAAATTGTTATCAAATGTTAAAATATTCCCATTCACATGATCCAGAGAGAGGTACAGTATAGGTGTTTCCCAGTCTTGGAGAGTCAGTAGAGATTTAGAAGGTCCCAAGGATGCCATTTTCCTTCCTTACTTCCTTGTTGGGTTGATTAGGGATGGGGACACAGGCAGTCTGGAAATCCTATATGAGATAGAACGTGTATTTGGTCCACAATAGTATGATGCAGGTAACGTATCACCAATCCGTAGATATGGAGGTGCTCCCCCGAGAGTAATGTCAATGAATGGAGGAAAATAAAAAGCACTCTCTTTTGTGTAGGGGCACGCTTAATTAGTTAAAACTTTTCATGAGACAGGGATAATTTCCTAAAGACACAGTACACAACAATTACAAACAAACACAATTGTTTTTATCTAGTACAGTTTTTGGACCTTTGATGGTCTATTTTACTGGGCATTGTTATTGTCCTAAAATATCCTAGTTACACCACTGCATGGATTTGTCCATTGGAGAAGGAATTTGCCTCTGAGAGTGAACCAGAATAAGGCCCATAGTGCATAGGCGCCAAAACCGTGGGTGCTCCGGGGCCCGAGCACCCATGGAAAGTGAGGAGCATCCACGGCAAGGGCCACAGCAGTGGGGTCCCAGCAGCAGATATGCTGTCAGCAGCAGGGTCCCTTGTGGCGGATGAGAACTAGTACCGCTGCTAGTTCCCATCTTCCACAGGGACCCTGCTGCTGACGGCATATCCACTGCTGGGACCCCGCTGCAGTGCTGCTGTTGCTAGAATTCCGGACCCCGACGGCGAGCAGCGGGTGAGTTCCATGGGGGGGGGGCTGGTCTGTGGGAGCACCCACCAGAAAAAATGGAAATCGGCGCCCCTGCCATAGTGTGTGGGGAGGAAGGGCTATCCACATTATTGGCCAGTATTCAATGCCTCTGATTTGCCATATTTTACAGCGAATCTGGCAATTCGCCGGTGTAACAGCAAATTTTCTCTTAGTAAAAACAATTCACCCTATTCAATGGAGACAATTCGCTGCCAATGAACAGCGAATATCTGGCGATTCGCCGTATGCGATTCACCGCAATTCGCCGGTGGTTTTCAATGGGGTTTTTAGTGGAATTCGTCAAGAGTGTATTCAATGCTCAAATGGAGAACTGCTTTCTCCAGTGATTTTCGCCATGTTTCACCATTTTACATTCGTCATCTTTTTTAGGTGAACTGGAATGTGATCTTTTAAAATAAAGGTTTTTTGTTTTTTTTAGGGTGTCAAAAAATCAGATTTTTTATTCTGTGAAGGGGCATGCTGTTTTTATTTATGTGCTTGCAGCACATAAATATATATTTAATATATTTATTTTTAAACAAATTTTTTTTTTTACACTTTCGCCAGCAGGGGACCAGGAGCCGCTCATTAATATTCATACATTCACTGTACTCTGGTCCCGATCATTACATATGCAGGATCGGGACCATTTAAACGAGCTGGGGGACGGCGACAGGCAGGGAGATGGAAGCCTCCCCGTCTGCGCCGGACACTGAGGGGGTTAAGGAGGGCTTGCAGGGACACAGGGAGAGCCCCCCAAGAGCTGGCAGGGGGCTGGGATAAGGGCTCGCTGCCCCTGACGCGTTGAATAGGGTGACACGGAGGGCTGGCAGCGAATGCTGCAGCCCTCCAGAAACCAGCACATTTTGCTGCACATTTCGAAAACCAGCATTGAATACTGCACTATTGTATGTGTAGCATAACAGGGTATGTGAATTATGATACCTGACAGCACCAGGATAGGTGAAGGTGCAATGCCAGGCGTAGCCAACTCCAGTCCTCGAGAGCTACCAACAGTTCACGTTTTCCAGCTCGCCCATGTTGACCTAGACCCATATCGATCTTGTCCCATGTCGACCTAGAACCATGTCGACCAAATGCTTGTCGACTAACATGCTGTAGACCAAACGATCCCAACCTCTTCAAATTCCCCTGATGTGAGACATTTATAATTTCTACATGGAAGCCTATGAGTATAGTAAATGAGTCCTCCAAATGTGAGCCATCTATTGAATATCACAAAATGGCTTTATTAAAACCTAAAATATTGTTCTTACAACAATGTCCCTTCTTGGTGCTTAACAGCAGATTTGCGAGTTCTAATTCAGTGTTATTATAGAGTGTTATATGTATGTTGATTATCCATGCTTCACATTAAAGAGTTAAATCTCTTCACTAATATCATGCTCAGATTTTTCCATTCTACATAATCTAATGGATGATTTTCTGCCAATACCAAAGCTGTTTAAATCTCATATTTTTTACATTAATGGAACAGAGACATTTTTGTTCCTGAAAGAAAAGACACAACTTAATGGAGTCAATAAATGCTTAAATAGCTGCTTAATTTCCCATCACTTGTGTTAATTGTTGGCTTTAAGTGTTGTACAAACTCCACTTTTATGCGTCACTGTCAGCGACTTCTGCAATGGATTTTTGCTATGATCCATTGACAAATTGGTCACTAATATTTTTTATATATTATATTAATTATAATTAGGCATGTGCACCGGCCACTTTTTTCGTGTTTTGTACTGTATTTTGGGTTTTGGGTCTGGATCTCCGGCTATGTTTTGGATCTGGATGTGTTTTGAATCTGTATTGTTTAAGAAAAAAAACGTAAAAAATCATAGAATTTGGGGTTGTGTTTTTTTTTTTCTTTTTTGTTCCTATGCAATTTCCACTCATTTCTAGTCTATTCAAAAGGTTGCACCGAGGTAGCTGGATGACTATACTAAATGACACAAGTGGGCAGCAAAAACACCTGGCACATCTAGACGTGGAAGACAGGATGGCAGTTTTAAAAACTAGGTCCCATAACTAGGCCCACATAATGCTATAACTAAGACGTGCAAGACGGATTTGTCCTTGGGTCCTCCCACCCACCCTTATGTTGTTATAGTAAACAGGGCATGCACACATGCCCACAAAAAAAGAAGCAATTCATCTCTCTTCCTGTACAAACTGGCTCTACAGGGGCAAGATGTTGTCCTCACCTCATCCTCGGATTCCTCACTCCTTTCAGTGTGTACAGTACATCCTCAACCTCACAGATTATCAATTTGTCTCCGCTGGACTCAGGGCCGGTGCAAGGCATCTGGATGCCCTAGGCAAAGCTACCCCTGCGCCGCCTCCCCCCCCCCCCTCCACGGAGGAAGCAATCAGGGGGGGGGGGGGTAGGAGTGGTAGAATGAAGCAGACGGGGGGGGGGATAGTGGTAATATGCAAAAATCGCAAGGGGGGGGGGTGAGGATACTTGCAGGTGGAGTGGTAATATGAAGCGAATGCATGGGGTGTAATATTCTCCAATTGTATATATAAATTGTTAAGTGCTGCAGAAACCTGGCTCACCTGCTGTGCTCGGGGTCTGAGGCTGAGCTGCTCCTCACTGTAGAGCGCCGGGCACACATCCTCCTGCCGCTGTATACACAGGGGACACACCAAGCACTCCTGTCAATGCCCCTTCCCCCCCCCTGCCCTCCGGCAGCACCGAGGAACTTTTGAAGGGGCTTGAATTATAGCCGGGTGTAGAGGGAATGCCCCACGCCGGCCACTTCATCCCACTACTAGCTCCGCAGCTCCGTCACTTAGGGCAGACAGAGTGTGATGCTGCTCTCACCTAGGCTGTGTGCGCACGAGGTAACAGGTGTCAATACTGCTGCTGTGCGCATGGGAGAGAGCCCGGGGCTGCCATGTACCTAGGATAGCTCTTTAGCAGAGTGCTGCTGCTGCTGCATCGGTGAGATGCATGGCGCGGTGGCCAGATAAATACAATAAATACAGCAGGTACAACTAGCTAGCTGTGTACTGTATCTCACATACTAGCACAGGGTTGCCTACCTGACCCTCCATTCATGCGCCGGACGGGGCGGGGGCTGAGCAGCAGGAAGTACCAGGCACCAGAGCCCAAAGAGCTCCTCAGCCAGCCTCTTCCTGCTCCTGAAGCTGTATAACTGGAAGCCAGAAACCGATTCCCCAGCAGGGCAGCGAGGGGGGTGGGCGGGTGTCAGATGCTTGATTAATGCACTCATTCTTAATTTCTGCCCCGCCATCTACCACCCGCAAACCGCAAAACATATTACAAAAAAAAAAAAACCTGCTTGGAGAAAAGAGGTAGCTCAAGTGCGCCCTCCAGTGCCAGACGCCCTAGGCAGCTGCCTAATGCTGCCTAGTGGTAGCGCCGGCCCTGGCTGGACTCCACAATCACAGGTCCCTCTGTAGTCTATGGAGGCAATTGTTCGTCTTCATTTAAGAACTAATTATTCATTTTGATGAACCTTCTCCACATTTTGCAGAAGCAACCTTCTATGCCGCTCGCTGACCAGGTTCCCGGCTGCACTAGAAACTCTTTCGGAGTACACAATGGAGGAAGGACAACTCAGGTAATATAGAGCCAGTTTGTACAAAGGCCTCCAAATTGCCTCTTTTTCCTGCTAGCACAGGTACGGACTGTCTGACATGTCTACTTGAATGATTTTTCAATGTTGACAGCATCGTATGCAGCGACAGTAAACATGTCAGCAATTGTTGGCAGGTCCTTCAGTTTGGACCAGATGTCCAAACTCACTCCTGCCTGCGCTGCAGCAGTACCAATGGACTTTAATGGCAGTACCACTGTGTCACGGCCTGGACTTTCTGTGTTCCCGGCACTGACCTGGGTGAGCCAGTGGAGGGCGCAGGGAATCGGAAGCTGGGAGGCTTGAGATATCTGGAGCTCATGCACGGAGGGATGGAGAATGATGACCTGCCGGGGACACAGAGGATTGGCTGAACCTAAGGCAGAGGCACGGGGTCTAAGCCGACAGCGGTGTTCACCAATGACCCCTGCAAGGGGATATGGACTTAGCTGCAACTGCCGACCAGGTCGCGGCCCTCTACCCAGGTTCCTCTGTGACTCTCCTTATGTATAGCTTCAGCTTCCTATCACTAATTATTAACACTTAGTATCTCACTGGCATGCTGCACTGGGCCTCCTAGCTTATGATAGTTTTTGGGTTGCCACACCCTGCACCTAGATATAGCGCTAGGGACCCCCAATATACAGAGAAGCCTTGACGCGGCTTGGGGGCATATCATACACCTGCGCAGGTATATGTAACCAATATCTCTGAATTCTATTATCATGTAGTGTTCAAGATTGGTTGCTAAAACTATTCAGTGTGCCGGGGGAACCAATGTCTTGTTACTTACTAAGTATTAACCCCTCCCTTGCATGCACCTGAAAAGTTTTACTGAACTAATTTGAGCATCTACCACTATCTGTATGTATGTTGTGAGAGGCAGAGAGGAGCTTGTATTAGGCAGAGATGCAGGTCCTGATATGCCACATGGAGTAGTCTGGGGTTGCTCCAAGGTAGGTAGCTCTTAGTTCAGATATACCAAGTAAGGAGCCATTATCATGTGGCTCCTTGCTAACTAATTGTAGACCCAATTTAGGGTAACAGTGGTGTGGGGTGCGGTGCCCCTGGACTGGTTGGGCTGGGTGGCTTTAGTGCGGCATGCCCTTACATTCTATTAACACTTTTCCCTCACTAACACTATCTATCTCTTATTTTAATTACATTCCATTTATCTCTCTCCTTATTTATAGCTTCGGCTTCCTATCACTAATTATTAACACTTAGTATCTCACTGGCATGCTGCACTGGGCCTCCTAGCTTATGATAGTTTTTGGGTTGCCACACCCTGCACCTAGATATAGCGCTAGGGACCCCCAATATACAGAGAAGCCTTGACGCGGCTTGGGGGCATATCATACACCTGCGCAGGTATATGTAACCAATATCTCTGAATTCTATTATCATGTAGTGTTCAAGATTGGTTGCTAAAACTATTCAGTGTGCCGGGGGAACCAATGTCTTGTTACTTCCTCTGTGACTTTGGCAGGGTTTGATACTCTGGAGACTGGTGCAGCAAAGATGTTATGGGTACTTAAACCATTGATGGTGATCGATGGCACTGAATGCTTGGTAGCAACACAGAGGGCACAGAGGAATGTAGGTAGCAAGGTGTACACAGCATAGGGGAATGAGTACCATGGGATGCGGCCTGGGAGCCGGTCGATGGTATTCGATGGTGCGGCCTGGGAGCTGGAGGAGAGTACTTGTGATGCGGCCTGGGAGCCGGAGGAGATTCAATGGGAATCGATGGTGATCACTGGGGATCGCTGGGGCGGACTGGAAGCCGAGAGGTGACGGGCATGGGAACCCACTGGTATCCAGACGCTGAGCAGGTAACCTGGGCTGCACACAGAGTGCTGGATCACACGGCAGATGGAACTCGTGGAAGCTTCTGGCAGGAGTGGAATAACCAGGAACACTGAGGATGGAAGCAGGTAACAGCGGACTCAGGTAACCAGACCTCTGGAGCAAGTGGGGAGTCTTCAAAGGAGCTTGACGCTGGAGAACTTGCAGGGGAACTGACAAGTTGTTCAAGACGGGGAGGAGACTGGGAAGCAGGCTTTTATCCCTCCAGGTGATTAGGGAATCAGCCGCAGGCTTGTGGAATTAGCCGCAGCAGCAGCAGCACACAGACCAGGAAGTAAGCTGGAGTTTACCTGGATCATGTGACCCGCAATCAGGACAGGGAATACACCTGGAATCCTAGGAGACACAGGGAATGGCTTGTGAGCAGGAGACATCGCGCCAGGGGTTGCTGACTGTACCAACAGCTGATCTACAGAGTAGATTACACCAGCGTGCCGGTAAGGGGCGCACGCGAGCGGCATGAGAACTGGGGTTCCTGACACACTGGACTGGACTTATGTAGCAGTATCACTGGACTAGACTTATGCAGCAGTATCAATGGACTTTAACAGCAGTACCACTAGACTGCACTTATACAGCAAATATCTATTTTGGACAAAACTTAATTCTACACATAATTCTTTCAAAAATGTTATTAAAATATTAATACCCATAGTAAAAAAAATTCAAATCAATTTTCTATCTGCACCATTAATAAGCTTGACTTGATTCACCAAACACAGAACTACTGGTCCAGTCGAGTCCTGATTAAGAAATTCCCAGCACATTGAAAAGGGATTTTTATTATATCTTACTTATCTATTCATACAAACTAGGCATTATTGAAAATAATACAGTATGTAAATGTTATTTGCATTTATTTATGCACAACTTTTTTTGCTATTTATGTTTATTAAGGACCAACAAAGAATAAAATGGAAAAACCATCAGTTATACAAACAGACAAAAACAATTGAGTATAAAGGTTGTCGTAGAAAATCCAAAGCATAAAAAAACCCAATCAACTTCTCCAAATACAAACTTCCCATGCAAATTGCCCGGTGATGCGGCTGCGCGGGGGGGGGAGGGCAGCTGACAACACCATAGAGGTATCTCAGGTCTGCAAGCGCTGAAGAAATCATTTGATGGTCATGACCATCGAATGATTTATCCCTCGCACCCAAGGCTGCAAATGGATGATTGTGCAAATCATCCATTCGCATGCCTGTGGGGGTTCTGGGGGGGTGGCCATGCAGCCTTGCGAGTCAACCAAAATAAGGGCCTTTGTCAATAAGTAGTCAATAAGTTTGTTAATAGATAAAAGATTAGGAATGTGACGGGAAGACTTGATCTTGCACATGGGGTATGTCCTCTGCAACCTCTCTTTTTTTCCCCAAATAGCCAGAGTCAGAGGAGATGCAAAATGGGAAAACAGTGGTTGGGCTCAGTTTAGAGCCCAACGATAGGTGCCATGTCAGGGCACCTCAATGACGCCACCATAAGAGGGATAAACCTTCTGTTTACCTATTGTTTTTTATCCCCTGTCCTTGTTCAATTCAAAACCCTGCTGTATGATAATAAAAAATAAAGTGTTGTAACTGTAACTACAGTATAACAGATGCTTTTGTCTATAGAGGACCTGATGCTTGAAGCATCCCATATGTAATCACTAACCACATAATGGGCCTAATTCAGGCCTGTTAACTATGCTGCAATGCAGGGGGGCAAATGTATGATGTGCAAAGAGAGTTAGATTTGGGTGGGGTTTGTAGTTCAAAGTAAAATCTAAATGGCAGTATAAAAATAAAGCAGCCAGTATTTGCCCTGCACAGAAACAAAATAACTCACCCAAATCTAACTCTCTCTGCAATTGTTACACTTGCCCCACCAGCAGTGCACATGTATTGTCCATCTTCAAAAATTGCAGCTTTTCTAACAGGTCAAATTAGGCCCAATGTACTTTGTGAACCATTAAAGTGTAATTCCAAAAAGTTTTTGGTTATCGAACCTGCCCTATTGACCTGCTTCTATAAGCTGTGAATGGAGTTTGCCTCAATATTGAATTGCAATTATTAGGGTGCCTCTTCATCCATTGTATGTCGTCTATTCGCGTATGGCAGACTATGTGGCCAGTTTAACTTGATCCCTGGGTATATTTGTACTCATTCTCATTTTCAGTATGCCAATGTCTAAATTGCAGTTACTCATCTCTCCATAGAGATAATGATTTTATTAAGTAATTTGTACTCAAGTTGAAATATTTGTAAATATATTCTGCTGTAATGGCATTCCAAACCCTCTCACTGACCAGTATACAGTAGATTTTGTATAATCGTTTATGTCTCAATACAATGCATCCGGTAATCGCTTTAATTATACTCAAGAATTAAAGATGTGTATTTATGTAAGCGCTGTATAATGCTAACATTGTCAAGGAATGAACCATACAAGAGTAAGATATCCAAACATTTTTTTTCTTTTAATATAAAAAGCAGATTTTTGCACAGGCATAATTGAAAAGCAGCTGAGAAAAATGATGCTATCAATCTTCTTGACAAGTAAGGGCTTTAAATTGGTGTTGCTCTCCCATTTATGTACTCATACTTGCCATTGCAAGTCATTTTTCCATGGTTTTTCTTGTAATATCTACAATAAAAGCTGAAGCCATCACCAAATATTAAATTATTATTTATAATACACTATTTTCTGCAGAAAATACTTAATCATACGCATGAAATAGAAAGAAATTTGCCCTTCACAACAACCTCTTTGGGTTGCTAGCCTGCTTTCTGGGGATTTAACGTCTAACAGCATAGCCTTAATACTACATGACTTTACTCAAGCATTCTGGGTAATGGTATCTATGCAAGTTAGTTAATGATCCAAATGATGCTGCATACATTTTTTCTCAATTTTTTTAAATTTCAACTTTATTTTTCCATTTTATCATCAACAATTCAAGATAAGAAAAAGAAAATAACAGAACATTTATGATCATGCTTCATTTCATTTCTCCTGTCGTTATTTCCATATAGGAATGCTTACTCTTCTCCAGATTTTTATTATATTGTTAGAAAAAATGGTAACAACCAGAGAGCGCACTGTATTGATCTAATTTTCTATTTTTATTTATATTTATTTGCATAAGTAATTAAATCGCATACATGATAATAAAAATGTATTTTTGGGAGCAGCAATTAAGCTGTGGTTGATAGCTAACGATATTAATTTAATTACATCAAAGTAGTGCGCCTGATTATACCTTGGATAGGTATATATCATATGGTTATTATATTGTTACACTTTGCTTTTTGTATCGTCGTGTGAGCTCCGCCCCCACCCTTATAGTCTCGAAGTATCATTTGTTTCATATTTGTGTTCTAACACCTAGTGATTTATTTCTAACCTTGGTTTACTCTCCCTTATCCCAATTTACCTTCTTTATATATTCCCACACTCATTTTCGGAGTAGGAAGTGCTCTTCCATCAATTTCCTAGTGATTTCAAGTTGTCGTAGTGACAACCTCACTAACTAAAAAACTAATGAAAAGATGCCCTAAGAGACATGAGATAGCCAGGAATTACACAACGACGACTTAATGGAATTAAGGGTTAAATGGGAGGGGGATGTAGGTCCAATAACCAGAGAAGATTGGCAGGGAGTTCTAGCAGATATCCAGTTGGCAACCAATCAAGCACAATTCCAACAAGTCCAATTTTATATAGTGCACTGCACCTATATGACTGGTTAAGATCGGAGGCAGAGAGAATGCTAACTGCCCTAGGTGTGCAGCTAACATGGGAACTTTCTGGCACTTGCTCTGGACTTGCCCAGAGGTGGCAGAGTTTTGGGAAGCGGTGATTAAGGAGTTAACTGCCAGGGGAGTCCCTAGGGAGATCTGAACACCGGTAGCATGTACTTTATCTATTATAGAGAGGGGCTTAGTGGATAAGTATTTAAGACAATTTGTTATCATAGCCTGCACCCTGGCTAAGATCTGCATAGCCAGGAAGTGGCTGGCTAAAGATGGGCCAGAACTAGAAACCTGGAAAACGTTGGTTAATGCAACTAAGGCACATGAAAAATATATCCATTTGTCGAGGGGCACAGAATACACCTTCTATAAAATCTGGAATATCTGGAGGGAAAGTATATAAGGAGAAGATGTAAAGAGGTCTAAAAATAATGGTAAAGTTAAGTCAATCTAACAGGGGGCAGGGAGGTAATAAATAAAAGTTTAATATGTTTTAATGGTTTTAATGGTTTTATAGTTTATGTATATGCATATCTGGAGGGAAAGTATATAAGGAGAAGATGTAAAGAGGTCTAAAAATAATGGTAAAGTTAAGTCAATCTAACAGGGGGCAGGGAGGTAATAAATAAAAGTTTAATATGTTTTAATGGTTTTAATGGTTTTATAGTTTATGTATATGCATAACCCCCCCCCCCCCCCCGAGAAAGGGGAATGGATAACTAAGAACACTTTTAGCTCACTTAAAGTAAAATCACAACACATGATCTATATGATTAATAAGTAAAGATAAATAGGAAAATATAATCAAGCCGAAGCCCGGCAAGCACTGTAAAATAAAATTATAGTCACTACATTTTTTCTTAATTGATATCAATCCTTGACACATAACTTTCTTGGGTACTAATACAACAAACACTTATTAAGGCCACTAATTTAACAGGATGAATCAAATATATATGTAGCAAAAACGATATTGGCATATTTATTATTGAGGTTTGGATAACTAATGTTTCCATACATTTATATTAAAATATATTTTGCAATAGTAAAAACAATGCCCTCAGAAACAAGAATGGCCTACTTGCAAAAGAGAGATGTGGATGAATTATTATGGGGGCAGGATCTGACATTTTGGTCAATAGTCCATGCCCCCTCCTTTCAATGGCAAAAGGCTGTCAATTATGGGTCCATGAAGAGTGGTGGGCCAATCCTGGTTTCAATAATGTCAGGGGTACATCAATTTAAGAGATTAGTGCACCTTGATTCAAATGATATGATCATCACACACTAACTTCCTGCACTGCAGTAAATATTACTGTACATTTTCAAAAGAATGCATCTAGACCAGTGATTTTCAACCTTTTTCAGGTCGCGGCACACCAGACAAGACTTCAAAATTGCCAAGGCACACCAACATTTTTTAATCAAATATAAGACATACTGTATCCCTCATAGTAATTCCACACACCTGCCCCCCCCCCCTAGTTATTCCACATACAGTACCTGCCCCTCCTTCAACAGTCCAAGCATCAACTCCCCCTTACAAATTACATAAACAAATGCCCCTCCTTTGTTATTACAAGCACTCACCTGCCCCCTCAGATATTCCAAAAATATTTTGCACTTGTAAGTAGGGTTACCACCTTTTTGTTGAGAGATTCCCGGACATTGGCCCACCCCTTGACAAACCCACTGACCCGCCCCAGTCCCGCCTTATGTTGATTTTGGTACTTGTGTATTTTGGCGGCACCCATCGCATCGCATACCATAAGGGATGCGATGGTATGCGATGCGACGCGATATCGCGCGATATTGTACAATGTCATACAATTTTAAAATTGTATGACATTGTATATGGCATATAATGCCATACAATGCGATGCGATGCGATTAAACATTGTATAAGCACCCTAATGGGTGCTTACAATGTTAAATGCACCCCCACGCCACCCCCCACTATAAACGTCCCTCGCCACACTTCGGGCTCAGTGGCTCGCTGCGCTCGCCACACTTTCTATTCTAAACTCCACGCCGTCGTGGATAGTGGGGGTATGAAAAGGTCGGAGGACGCGTACCGCCGCCCCTCACGGGCTCGCTGCGCTCGCCACGCTTCGGGTTCACGTTTATAGTGGGGGGGTGGCGTGGGGGTGCATTTAACATTGTAAGCACCCATTAGGGTGCTTAAAAGTACCCTTTAGGGTGCTTATACAATCTTTCATCACATAGGGGGCAAAAATCGCGTTGCATCGCATCGCATGCCATCGGGTGCATGGCATGCGATGCGATTAAAACATTGCGCGATGGACATTGGGGGCGCCGCCAAAATACACAAGTACCTTGATTTTTTTAAACCTTTGCTTCAATTTCATTCTTGATTTTGCATACCATAATGCCAGTTACATGTTATATCACACACATTAATGGCCATTACAAGTTATGCCACACATCGTGATGCCAATTACATGTTATGCCATATACCGCAATGGCCATTACACAACATAATGCTGACACACCGCACACCCATTATATAGTATACCACATGCCATAATGGCGATTACATGTTATGCCACACACCGTAATGCCCATTGCACATTTTAGTGAACTTTGTAATTTCCGATTACACATAAGCCCACACATGATGCCCATGATATACTATGTAACACTCCGCAATGCCCATGACATACTAAATAACACACCGCAATGCCCATGACATACTATATAACACTCCGCAATGCCCATGACATACTATATAACATACAGCAATGCCCATGACATACTATATAACACTCCGCAATGCCCATGACATACTATATAACACTCCGCAATGCCCATGACATACTATATAACACACCGCAATGCCCATGACATACTATATAACACACCATACACATTTGACACATAAGTGCCACTTACCTATATGCTCAATGCCAGGGGCTTCATGCTCGATGCCAAGGTGGACTGAATTTGCTCGTTGTCAAGGGGGACATGCGTCCATGTGCACACCGCCCGTCCGCTCACGGCTCCCCCGCTATGTACGGGAGAGAGACGTGCTGTGCTGCTATGTAATATTCATATCTCCCGCTGCTGGACCACTAGCCAATGGGCGCTTGCGGTCCAGCAGCCACCAGTTGATTGGCTGCTGGACCGCAGGCGCTCATTGGCTAGTGGTCCAGCGGGATATATGATTATTGCATAGCAGCACAGCACGTCTCTCGAGTCCTGGACAGTGCACAGCGGAGGAGCCGTGAGCGGGCGGGCGGTGCGCACATGGACGCACACTGACAGGGGGGACGGTCGGGGAAGCATTCCCGAACATTGTATAGTCCGGCTCAGCCACTCAGCGCCGCGCGACCACACACACAACCCACAACGTCCAGTATGATGCCGAGCCGCCCGCCCGTCCGTCTCCCCTGTCAAAGTGAAACTCCGCTGGTGAGTCGCCGTGACCCGAGGCATGGCGGCACACCAGTCAGCTGGCCGCGGCACACTAGTGTGCCGCGGCACACCGGTTGAAAATGTCTGATCTAGACACTTGAAGTGTCCTGTCTCACCCATGTTGGCATGCCTGCACTAGTGGGTAAACTAGGGACATATACACTGCAAAAATACATGGGTGTAGACTCTTGAGAAAGAGATGAAATGTTACACTTCAAAGTAGTACACCTTTATTCATGTTACACCACACAGTAGAACATCTTATGCACGTTATACCAAAATCAAGGCCAAATTTGCATGGAAATCCCATGTCAAACCCGACTTGACAGATTATAGTAATAATCACTATCTAATTAAACATTGGAAAAATAATATTGGTAATATGGGGGGGGGGGTATAGGGGATCTATGCATCTCCAAGACCAGCATCAGGCTCTTACTTATGGTGGGATAATGCCACAGCTAGGGGAGATACTTGATGGGGTCCCCCAGCCAAAGCATTCATCCCCTCATATGGTCACTCCAGCCTTGGGATTCCTCGGAAAGAGGGAATCCCCAATAATGGAGCCATCCTTGATGATAATCCCCCAGGTCTAGGGTGTAGCCTGGGGCTTTATCCTACAGCCTGGGTGTTGGGTACCGAGTTGATAGCAATTATAGTCAAAGTAAGAGTAATATTGTCTTTTATAGTAGGATTACAGGTTCCAGCAAGTCTCCAACACATGCCGATACTTGGAGAACCACAAGTTCAAACAAGTGTGTGCTGTACACCACACATAGATGCAGTGGTGTATGTGTGTGGTATATTAGGTTGACAATGTCTAGCTCAACTCCAAAAGGTTGACATGCACAAGGTCAATGCTGAAAAAAGGTAAGCATGAATAAAAGGTCAACACTGAAAAGGTTGACACCTGAACACATAGCCCCCCCAATTAGAATACCTCCTCCACTTGCATTGCTCTCTTTTCTCACCATGCTTTGGGTCTATACTGGGTATACTGGGTCGATACTGCTCCCAGTCCACATGGATGGTAAAGTGTGAAAAAGTAAACAAAAGAGAATGTAAAAAACATAACCTTTTCATGTGTCAACCATGTCCATAGACATTGTCTGCCAGCATTGGTGCCAAATGTATGTTTTTGCTGGTGGGTGCTCAAGCCAAAAATATATGGGAGTGGCTTCATGGTGAAGGGGCATGGCCAAAAAATAATACCAATTTATGTTATGGCAGCAGAGTCCCCCTTTTTGCACAATACGGCCAAATACATAAATGCCCCCTAAGTGCCAAATACATAAATGCCCCCATAGTGCAGGTACATAAATGCCCCCACAGTACCTGTGCCGGCGATGACAGAGAGGGAGTGTGCTAGCAAGTAAATACGGTGGCCCAGCAGTGGGACTCGAGCCTGTGGGTGCTCATCCATTTCTGTTGGTGCTCGGGCCTTTGAGCTCCCACAGAATCGGCGCCTATGCTGTCAGCCATTAGGATACTGTGGTATATAAACCAATATGTAGAGGTTCAAAAAGATGCTGAGCACCACAAACAACCAGTAGCAGAACTACCGAGGGTGCAAGGGGTGCAGCTGCTATGGGGCCTGAGATGTTTCCAGGGCCCGCAGCTCCCCCTGCACTTTCCTACCCTCTGCAGAGTTCTGCCGCTGCCCCGCAAACTGAATTGCTTCTTCTCTCCCAGCTTCTGCTGCTTGCGTGAGTCCGACATACTAGTCAGTGAAGCAAGGAGCACAGCATGAGCCCCCGTACCACGTGACTCAATCTGCTCTTCAGGCCCTGTGCTGGGCTGGTTGCTCCAAGACTGCTCCAAGAAATCCCCTGCAGTTCCCGGCCGATGGCAGCATACACTAAGACCTCAGTGACCCACAGGATTTATATAACAGAGGGTAGGCTTCTGTTTACAGAGATTTTTAACTGTGATGTCTTGCTTTTACTTTTTCCCCCACCCGCAGCACCCCCGACCCCCCCCCCTCCCCCACCCATGGCTATTTTGCTATGGGGCCCACAGTGATCTAGTTACGCCCCTGCAAACAACCTAACCCTCAGCCGCACTATGTATAATATAACAAATGCATCCAATCATACAGTTATCTGTTGTAGGGTAAAAACTAGCAAACATCACAACCATGAAAACATATTCCATCTCTGAAGAAGCATGACATTTGTTAATGTGTGTTCTTTGTTTTCTTGTATTTGCCATGCAGATGAAATGAATGTGAGGCAAGAAAGAAACTGAAGCTTGAAATGGAGAAAGCCATAAAAGTGTTAGTTGTAGAGAAAATACTGCTTTGTATTCAACAAATTGTTTCTCAAATGCTTACACATATGATAACTGAAGATAGTAATTAAGTATGGATTAAACAGGCAAGAAGTAATGTTGCCTGAAGTTTTTGTTTTACCATATTTTAGTTGGTATTTTTGTAGAATAAAATGATGACACTTGTAAGCACAATAAAAATGAATAAGAGTTAAACACTGTAACTTTACTAAAACATCTAAAAATTAAGAGGTGATGTTGTCCTTATCAACCAATCAGATTCTGGCTATCATTTTTCTATTGCATCCTACCACCTTTTTTATTTTTAGAATCATTATTAAACATACATATATTTAATATTCCTACTGAACAGCAACGCAAGTGTGTGTGTCCTGAACCACCAAGGCTGCAGCGGTATTGCAGGACTGGTCCAGGTCCCTTTGCCGAACTGACAGCGGGTGGATGCTGATACCCTTAAAGGGTAACCCTTTGCTGGCAAGATGTTAACCCCTACCCTTTATGTATGTGAGCTTTTATTTTTTCAAGTAAAACTATTGAACTGATTGCTCATTGGTGCGCTCTTTCTCCTAACTTCTTTTGCATGTCCTGTTGGGAATCGGAGCCGTGGTCTGGCCCCATGGAGTGAGCTGCACACATAATTTAACAAAAGGACTGATCAAATTCGGCTGTGCGCGCTGGAAACTTCTCTATACATATATTTAACTTGATAAATAAAAGAAGGAGCAATGTTATGTTTGTACAAAGGTCGTCTTATTCTGTGAAGGGTCAATTTTGGAGTAAAAATGAAAAAAATAATAATTGGGGTTTAACAAAGAAAGCAAAATACAGTATTTTTCAAATACAATTACCCATAATGGGGTGTATTCAATGGTTTCTGCAAGCTGTGACAGCGAGCAGCGCTGACTGCTCCATGTCACATCTCGCATTTAGCCACAAGACTCGCTGTATGGAGGAATCCTCACTGTCCTCTGACAGTGAGAATTCCCCCGGAACGTAGAATAGGGTGAGTGACCCGCCGTATAACCCCCTCGCTGGCTTAATTGAATACGGCCAATGTCTTTGCAGATGCAAGTAAGTACGGATGTATGATGCAGTTACAAGCAAAAATGTGCAAACTGGGCAAACAAGGGCTACAATAGCAAGTCACATCCTTCATGGATAATTGGATTGACACCTACTGTAAGTAGCAAAAAGTATTGCACAGTGGATCAACTCCAAATGGAAAAATAGCAAACACTAACATACTGTACTTGAGAATCAATTTTGAGATAAAATAGTAGATAGAGTGAGATTTTTTTTAATGGGGAAAAACCTGCTCAGAAATTAAACTTGGCCATGATAACTGTGGTAAACTATGTTTGTACATGTACTGTAAATAGGTTATTCTGTGAGACCTCTTTTGGGAAAATGTTGCCAATGGGCTACAATGAAAATGGACAAACTCAGAGAAATTAATCTGTGGTGAGTTTTACACATCTGTTTTAACAACATTCACTTGTTTCAGTAGATTGCTGCTCTCTCCCAATATACCAAATGGATAGAAAATCAGTTAGTATATACAAAACTGTATGCTAATAGTGCATGTGTATTGTGCTATGAGGCTTTATTAAAGCTGGAAAGGCTTTTGTTGAGTCCCCATGGAGACCTAACCACTAGTACAATCAATAGATGGTGTCAGCAGTACATTTAAAAGCAAACTAAGTATACAGTTATTTAATAAGCATACTACTCCCCCCCCCCCCCCCCCCACTTCCCAGTTATTCCACACACACCCACAGAACTGGCCATACCCTTGCAGTGGTACATAATTTGCCCTTTAGAATTTTCTGGACTTGTTTCCTAGAACGGCACCCACGAATTCCATCGTATGGGCTCCTAAAAATCTCATCACATCGCATCCCCCTGGAGTATTGCGGCATGCGATGCAATGCAATTCGATTTTTAATTGTAGAAGCACCCATGCCATGAGATGTGATGGGTGCTTACAATGAGATGCAACCCCCAGTATCCACGCCATCCCGAAGAGTGGCAAGCGTAGCGAGCCTCACGAGGGGCGGCGGTACACATCCTCCGACCTTTTCATACCCCCACTATCCACGTCGGCGTGGATAGTGGGCTCGCTGCGCTCGCCATGCTTCGGGATGGCGTGAATACTGGGGGTTACATCTTATTGTAAGCGCCCATCATATCTCATTGCATGGGTGCTTGCACAATTAGAAATCACATTGCATGCCATTTGCTGGCATGCGATGCTATGCGATATTTAATTGTACAAGCATTGCACGCATCGCACACTACTAAATAAGGTACACGATGCCATGCGATGGGTGCCATGCTAGGAAACAAGTACCGAATTTTCAGCTCCAGTTGCACCTTGATCTGGCCATGTTTAACAGTTAATAAAGACATTATATGGGCAAGACAATCTATCTTTTATATTTTATTTTGGGTATCCCTTCTCCTTGTTCTCCTTCCAACACACATATCATCATTTTGTTACCGAGCAACAAAATAACATGAACTCACTGTCTCAGTCAAAGGTTCCTTAACAGGGACAGATTGATGCCTTGAAACAGCCTTGGAATGATTAGTGGGGTTTGGGCAAGGCTCACAGGTGTTTGCCATGAGTCAGGAAGATCTGGTCTTGTAGCTTCCCCTATATACTGGCTCTTGGTATACAGGGCAAGTAGGCTGTGCTGTTCAGCCAACCCTACAACCCTCTTTGTGGCCAGACCTACCCACCCGGCCAGCAGCCCTTCTGGCATTTGCCAGAAATGCCATTTGGCCAGTCATGCTTTGTTCCCATCCACAGTTTTCAATCCACACTAACAGTCCAGGTTTTAAGGATAGTCCTACTTGAGCACAGGTACTTCAGCTATTTTGATTCATCCATCTGTGCTCAAGCACTGATATCACTAAAACCTGGCCTGTTAGTGTGCCTTGAGTACCGAGGTTGGAAAAATCAATTGGATTAAATCATTTCACTTTTAAGAACATATTTTTAAAGACACCCATCATCTGTAGTTTCCAGATATGGAATATTAATATAGGCAATCAAAAATAAATCTTTTTCAATCTTGCACTCACAAACCTACAAACTACAGATTAAACCAAAAAATTAGAAGTGAACTTTTAAATACTGTAGACTCACATGCAAGGGCATTAAAAATCTGGAGGGGGCCATGTGCACCTATCCTTGGGCCCGCTCCTTCATAGAAAAAAACTTGTGCTTCCAAAAAGGTTCTGGTACATGTGCATATTTCCAGTATTGTCTCCAGAATTCTGGCACTGATGCCAAATTTCTAGTGATTCATTACAGAATGCATTGTGGGGACTTCCAGTGGGTGGAACATCATGATGGCCGCATCTTAGTCCCCTCTCCATCTCCAGCATATTGAATCTTCCACCATCTCCCTCTTCTCCTCACATTCGGGAGATAATATTACAAGAAACTCTGTGTTACCCAAATTGCCATTTATTGTGGAGACAGGAGCAGCATTTTCCCTGGAATCCTGCCTAAAAAGTTGTAAGTCCTGCTGCACATGGGACGCTGGAGGAGCCATTACAGTTGTTGCCTATGGGCTCCCATTATTTCCCCTGTGGCTCCCCTCCTGCCGCAAACCCCCCACCCAACGGTGCCTCTTACCAAGATCGGAGATGGAGGAACTGTGAAGGACGGCTCTCCAGCACCCCCCTGGACGAGGTGCCGGCTTTGTTGCGGGGATGAGCCTGAGAGCCGCTGATGTCAGACACAAAGCAGTCGGCAGTTGAACATCCGGCTGCAGAACGTGGAGGTGCTGCCCGCATTAAGCCCCCTGCCAAGCCTGCTGGGACCGGAGGCAGAGGCGCCGCAAAAGTCACCATCTTGGTACCCTCTGGGCAGAGGAGCAGCCAGGCTGTGGCGGAGTGGTGGAACAGCATCACCTGGTCAGGCAGCAGGCTGTCACCGGGTCAGAGGGAGAGATTGCTGTGCAGTGTCCTGTAGCTTGGTGTCCTGCTGAGCAGCAAAGAGGGGGACACCGAGTCGACATCTGGTGGTGAATCGGCACTCTGGGAGTCCGGGTGGTGCTGCTGAGTCCCGTGAAGTGAAGTGCGGTAGAGTGTGGCAGGGACGGAGGCTGCTGAAACGGCTAGTAGATTCGCCTGGCCACTGGGGAGGGGACGCTGACCCTAGTTCTGACTAGTGAGGGCTTAATATTTTTTTTCACACTGGTCACCACGTTCACACTTTCTTTTGCCTAACTGGGCTGTATAGCCCTTGCACAGTGCTTAAACCCCCCTTTTTGGGAGACACTGCAACCCCATATAGATCCAGGGGTGACCTCCAAAGACTCCCAGCTCACTGGATCATAATTACCAGTTTCCATCCCCATTAACAACACTGGCTACCTTAATTGGTAAAATTATAAAGCACAACCCTGCTTGCTGTCGGTTCTCATCAGGGTAGACTCTACCAGCAAAGATCTCTATTACCCCTTATTATAAGGTTATTACTACAGACAACTTCTATCTTGCAAAATACAACTGATACTCCACTTCAGGGACAATTAAGTGGAAATCATTTGATCCTGCTCAGCCCCCCACAATGTTCAGAAGGTAAAATATTTGAGGTAAACCCCCCAGACAGACTACCAAGAAACTCATTGACACTTTCCCATTATTAATGATGTGATGAGAATCCACAGATTCACTGAATGTCACATACTATGCTATAGTTTGTTTCTGGATATTTCCATGTTTTACTCAATTATGGAAAATTACAATTCTCTTACGATATCTGCTGTTTTTCATACACAACTTATTTACCCCCTATCTTTCTCTTTTTCTAAATTGTTTCCTTCTATATCTTTTCTCTAAGCACTGGGTCTGGCTGTGTAAACTCATGTCCTTAGAGCCAAGTCGTCCAGCTTGTTGGGACAGGAGGAAGGCTCTAATATGGTATGAAAACTATACTCATAACAACTTTATAATTTCAGGTGGATAATCCCAACACGAACCATACACCTACTACGGTAACTAACTCCACTACTTCCATCCCCTACTTGTCATGGAACGTGGCGGGATTAAACTCAGCTATTAAGTGTAAAAAAAATTATATCTCACTTGAAATCTATGAAACTAGATATTATGTTGTTGCAGGAGACATACTGGTTAGAGGGTCCATATGCTAAACTAACAAGTCCTTGGCTGGGAGAATGCTTTTACGCATTCTGTATTCAAAGGAAAAGAGGAATGGCAATAATTTTTAATAAAAATCTACAGTATGAAGTAATTGACAAAATCATTGACTCGGAGGGTGAAATGTTTACCATTCTGAACATATATGCCCCTAACACTCCTAAATTTGAATTTTATTCCAAAATCTCTAACCTCCTAATGTCAAAAAATACTCCAAATCTTATTGTAGGTGGAGACTTACTCTTTGATCAAAACTTAGACAGATCCCCTTCACTTCCAAATCACACTTCTAAACACAAAGATGGCTTACGTTTACTACTATCCCACCACAATCTTATTGACCCGTGGCGATTATTACACCACAATAACAGAGAATTCACCTTTATTTCACACGTACATAAGACCTTCACTAGAATTGATTATATCATAGCATCAGATACCCTTTTACCAAGATTTCAACAAGCCAAAATAGGTAATATCCTGATTTCAGATCATGCCCCCATAAGTCTAGGTATAACACTCCAAAATCCCCTGAACAAAGATGTTACATGGTGTTTTCCTTCTTAGTTATATAATAACACAGAATATTGCACCTTTCTTAAAACTAAATGGAATGATTTTATAATCACAAATTCTATTCATCGTTCAGATCCGGTCCTTTTCTGGTCCACGTCAAAAGCAGTTATGCACGGCCATATTATTGCTTATATCTCTAAAATGAGGAAAGAACATAGAAAAAAAACACAACACTTACAGATAATTTAAATGATGCCTATCAATTATACCTCAATGACCCTTCTGAACCTAATAAAACCAATTACATGCAACATAAACTACAAATGGAAACTTTCTTGACCAACGACGCTCGTTTGATACTAGAGCATACAAAACATAAATATTTTAAATGGGGAGGCAAGGCCTGGAAATTACTGGCTTATATGGTACACCAGCAGACTAAAAGAAAATTGATACAAGACTAAAACATCTCCATGTTTTAGTCTTGTATCAATTTTCGTTACTTGTTTCCTAGCACGGCGACCACGATTTTCAATCGTATGGCATCTTATGCATTGTATCGCATCGCATGCCATATAGACGCATGCGATGCAATGCAATTTTGGCCCCCCTATACGAGCCAATAGGGGGGCCAACGAGCCTGAAGTGTGGCGAGGGGACGCGTATTACTTTTAATGTATTCCGCGTCCCCTCGCGGGGCTTGCTGCGCTCGCCACGCTTCGGGCTCGGTGGCTTGCTGTGCTCGCCACACTATCTAAAATCAACTCCACGCTGACGTGGATAGTGGGGGTATGAAAAGGTCGGAGGACGCGTACCGCTGCCCCGCTTCGGGTTGGCATTGATACTGGGGGTGGCATAGGGGTGCTTTTAACATTGTAAGCACCCATTACGGTGCTTATACAATTAATAATCTTATAGGGGGGGCATTTAACATTGAAAACCCCCATTAGGGTGTTTATACAATTTAAAATCGTATACCATTGTATATGGCATACAATGGCATACAATGTGATGGTATACGATTTTAAATTGTATAACATCGGGTCGCATACCATTGTAAGGCTTATGGTATACAATGTGATGGGCGCTGTTCTAGGAAACAAGTACCCAATTTTCTTTTAGTCTGCTGGTTTTAGTCGTTGATTTTTTTAACATCTCAGAATGATATTGCAGCTAAATTTCATTCATACTTTTCTAATCTATACTCTGCTGCACCAGACTACACTCATCTAGCATCGTATTTACTTTCTGAAACTTTTTCTGCAAATAATTCAAGAAACAAAAACAATATGTTTTCAACGCTGAAAAGGCATTTGATAAAATAGCATGGTCACATTTATATAGGGTTTTGGATAGGAGAGAATGTGCCCCTCGATTTATAAACCTCATTACATTTTTTTATAATAATCCATCTACAAAACTTTTAGTGAATGGATTAATTGGCCAACCTGTCCAACTTTTTAGAGGAACTCAACAGGGATGTCCCTTGTCGCCTCTGTTATTCAACCTCTGGACCCATTCCTACGTATATTAAACACATTTTCTATTCATAAAGGTATTCAAGTGGGAAGAAGGGAAGTAAAATTACTAGCATTTGCTGATGACCTACTACTATGCTTCTCTAATCCACAAGATAGTCTTGCCAAAGTGATGGAGAAAATCTCACAATATGGGGAAATATCAGGATTCACAATAAGCATTCAAAAATCTGTGGCATTACTCCTTTCACCTGACAGATACCGCCGATGGACACACAATTTAACTCTTACCTCGGGTTGTACTAATATCCCATATTTAGGCATACAACTACCTAAACACCTATAACAACTTTATTCTTTAAACATAACACTCTTTATAAACAAAGTTATCACCGATTTGAAACACTAGCATAACATTCAACTATCTTTTTTAGGTTGTGCACAAGTTATCAAAATTATCTCCTTTCCTAAACTTTTATACCCTATTCAGGTCTTGCCTCTATTAATTTAAATTAAAAAATGAACAAACAATTAATTTGGCCTTTTCATAGATTCATCTGGTCTGGTAAAAAAAACTAAAATCAGCATAAAAATCTTACAACGAAATAAACAGGAAGGAGGTATAAACTTCACTCAAATTTATGTGAGGATATACATCCTTTTATAATCAGGTTGCTATTTGCCATTATATTAAAGACTGGTTGTCATCTACAAACCAATATGCATATTCTGACCTAGAACAACAACTATTACCAAACATTCATATAATTGCTTTCTTACACATGCAAAAAAAAAAAAAAATACCTCCCCCAATCTTGGAAAACCCAATACTCTCATCAACTCGAGCGGTTTGGTATAAAATAAGACGCTCTAGGAAACTGTCTCCATTATACTCATTGGGGCAGATGTATTAAATGCAAGTTAGCAGGTGATTGGCTGGGCGTTTATCTCTCCTTATCACCCTTGCATTTATTTCTTGTTAAAGCTTAATACATCTGCCCCATTATTCCTTCCCTTATATCATATAGTAACCCAGCTTTTCAAAACAGAGGGAATAATTACCCCTTCTATATATGGGATAGCTCTGGCCTAAAGACAATTAGTCAATTAGTTGATACACACCTCCAAAAACCATTTTCTATAAACCAGATCATGGAAAAATATATTTTCACACCTAATAATACTTTTGCCTTGTTCCAGGCAACTCATTACATTCAAGACCTCTTAAAAAAAGAAATGCAGTGTGGCACCGAAACCATATTTGTAGGGCAGAAGTTAAGCAAAACTTTGGGTACAGGGTGTGTCCCCCTGGACTTAGGGGCCCATGTGCATCTATTATTGATATGCATCATTACAATCATGTATGCTAATAAATCTCTTTACTTGTGGTTACCGGATGCTGAAGATTGCATGTTTAATCTTTTTGAAACATATTGATAATTGTTCTCTGGTTGGCACTAAGTTCTGATGGTGACCAACCGCAGATAATTTTAGATGGTCCATTTGAACATAGATTGTGATGGTTAACCCCAGAATATTTCACCAAATCTAATTTGCTAGTACTTAAGGCCTGGCCATATAGCTAAATATGTGTAGAGCTATAGTACCAGGAACAAAGGCATATATATACTTTGTTTTGCATTAACAGTTCAGTTGCCTTCCCCAAATGGTGAATGCAGCTTAGAATGATTTTACCACTGGCTCATATAAATCCTTTGTATCTATATGACCCCCTAATGTTCATTTTGCTTGTATATAATGTACTTTAAATGCCAGGAGCCGGCTATTTCAGAATATAATCTTTTTCTTTTCCTTTCAATGGAGACTTCATAGAAACTGAAATCCATCATACTCGGATCCTGATAAATTAAGACACATATCTTGTAGATAAATTATGGATGGGACAGATGAGGTGGCTGGGATGAGCAGATGGGTTCGCAGCATGAATCCATTACAGGCACAAAAGACTCGCTTTAAATGGTTCTATTGACTTTTTACAGTGGAACCTCTCCTTATATTTAGCTTTGACCACAAAGGAATGCAGCAAAGTGAAGTAGCCTGACACAAACTGATTGAAAACCCTACTGTCATTATCTGTCATTGTGTATTATATGATATACTTTGTTAACCTTTTTAATTATTTCGTTTTTATGAAAGTATATTATATGTTTCTTAAATTGATAAATTAGCTGCAAGATATATAATACAAATGATGTTACTCTTAACCCCTTCCTGACAGAGCCAGTTTTTGCGTTCCTGACAGAGCCCTTTTTTTCAAATCTGACATGTCTCACTTAAGTGGGGATAACTTTTTTTTGCTTTTACTTATCCCAGTGATTTTGAGATTGTTTTTTCGTGACACATTGTACTTCAAATTAGTGGTAAATTTGGGTCGATACAGTCTGTGTTTTTTTGTGAAAAATACCAAAATATCGTGAAAAAATGGAAAATTTAGCGATTTGCAAAATGTTAAATTTTCTGCTTGTGAGACAAATAATCTTACCACTCAAAATAGTGAATAACTAACATAGACCATATGTCTACTTTATGTTGACATCATTATTTCAACTTCCTTTTAATTTTTTGGGACACTAGGAGGCTTCAAATATGAATAGCAAATTCTCAAATTTTCAAGAAAATTTCAAACACTGATTTTTTTAGGGACCAGTTCAGTTCTGATGTGACTTTGAGGGACTTGTATGTGAGACACCCCCATAAATGATGCCATTTCAAAAACTGCACCCCTCACAGTATTCAAAACAGCATTTTGGAAGTTTGTTAACCCTTTAGGTGTTTCACAGGAATTAAAACAAAGTGTAGGTGAAATTTCAAAATTTCTTTTTTTTTGCAGATTTGCAATTTTAATACATTTTTCTAAGGAACACAGTACATTTTACTAGAGAAATGTGACTGAAAATTGATTCCCCCAATTCTTTTGTTTTCATAAATATCCTATATGTGGCCCTAGTGTGCACGGTGACCAAACCACAGGCTTCATAATAGAAGGAGCACCTACTTGATTTTGGAGCCTCCTTTTTATGAGATTATTTTTTAGGCACCATGTAGGTTTCTAGGCACCATAAGATGCTAAAAGTTAGGAACCCCCCCACAAGTGACCCCATTTTGCAAACTACACCCCTCAGGGAATTCATCTAGGGGTATAGTGTACATTTCAAACCCCCAGGGGTTTCACCAATTGTGGTACAACTGGGCAGTGAAAATGAAAAATTATTTTTTTTACACAAAAATACAGTTCTGGCTCCAAATTTGTCATTTTCAGAAGGTATGAAGGAGACAAAGCACCCCAAAATATGTGCCCCAATTTCTCCCGAGTACGGCAATGCCTCACATGTGACCAAAAAATACCAGTTGGGTGCATGGCAGGACTCAGAAGGGAAGGAGTGATTTTTGGATTTTGCAGCTCAGATTCTGGTGGAATTTTGGTGGGTGCTATGTCGCATTAGCAAGACCCCCAAAGCACCAATACAGTGGAACCCCCCCACAAGTCACCCCATTTTGCAAACTACACCCCTCAGGGAATTCATCTAGGGGTATAGTGTACATTTCAAACCCCCAGGGGTTTCACCAATTTTGATACAAGTGGGCAGTGAAAATGAAAAATTAAATTTTTTTACACAAAAATGCAGTTCTGGCTCAAAATTTTTCATTTTCAGAAGGTATGAAGGAGAAAAAGCACCCCAAAATCTGTGCCCCAATTTCTCCCGAGTACGGCAATGCCTCACATGTGACCAAAAAATACCAGTTGGGTGCATGGCAGGACTCAGAAGGGAAGGAGTGATTTTTGGATTTTGCAGCACAGATTCTGGTGGAATGAATGGTGGGTGCTATGTTGCACCAATACAGTGGAACCCCCCCACAAGTCACCCCATTTTGCAAAGTACACCCCTCAGGGAATTCATCTAGGGGTATAGTGTACATTTCAAACCCCCAGGGGTTTCACCAATTTTGATACAAGTGGGCAGTGAAAATGAAAAATTACATTTTTTTACACAAAAATGCAGTTCTGGCTCAAAATTTTTCATTTTCAGAAGGTATGAAGGAGAAAAAGCACCCCAAAATATGTGCCCCAATTTCTCCCGAGTACGGAAATGCCTCACATGTGACCAAAAAATACCAGTTGGGTGCATGGCAGGACTCAGAACGGAAGGAGTGATTTTTGGATTTTGCGGCTCAGATTCTGGTGGAATTTTGGTGGGTGCTATGTCGCATTAGCAAGACCCCCCAAGCACCAATACAGTGGAACCCCCCCACAACTCACCCCATTTTGAAAACTACACCCCTCAGGGAATTCATCTAGGGGTATAGTGTACATTTCAAACCCCCAGGGGTTTCACCAATTTTGATACAAGTGGGCAGTGAAAATGAAAAATTACATTTTTTACACAAAAATGCAGTTCTGGCTCGAAATTTTTCATTTTCAGAAGGTATGAAGGAGAAAAAGCACCCCAAAATCTGTGCCCCAATTTCTCCCGAGTACGGCAATGCCTCACATGTGACCAAAAAATACCAGTTGGGTGCATGGCAGGACTCAGAACGGAAGGAGTGATTTTTGGATTTTGCAGCTCAGATTCTGGTGGAATTTTGGTGGGTGCTATGTCGCATTAGCAAGACCCCCCAAGCACCAATACAGTGGAACCCCCCCACAAGTCACCCCATTTTGAAAACTACACCCCTCAGGGAATTCATCTAGGGGTATAGTGTACATTTCAAACCCCCAGGGGTTTCACCAATTTTGATACAAGTGGGCAGTGAAAATGAAAAATTACATTTTTTTACAAAAAAATGCAGTTCTGGCTCAAAATTTTTCATTTTCAGAAGGTATGAAGGAGAAAAAGCACCCCAAAATCTGTGCCCCAATTTCTCCCGAGTACGGAAATGCCTCACATGTGACCAAAAAATACCAGTTGGGTGCATGGCAGGACTCAGAACGGAAGGAGTGATTTTTGGATTTTGCAGCACAGATTTTGGTGGAATGAATGGTGGGTGCTATGTTGCACCAATACAGTGGAACCCCCCCACAAGTCACCCCATTTTGCAAAGTACACCCCTCAGGGAATTCATCTAGGGGTATAGTGTACATTTCAAACCCCCAGGGGTTTCACCAATTTTGATACAAGTGGGCAGTGAAAATGAAAAATTACATTTTTTTACAAAAAAATGCAGTTCTGGCTCAAAATTTTTCATTTTCAGAAGGTATGAAGGAGACAAAGCACCCCAAAATCTGTGCCCCAATTTCTCCCGAGTACGGCAATGCCTCACATGTGACCAAAAAATACCATTTGGGTGCATGGCAGGACTCAGAAGGGAAGGAGTGATTTTTGGATTTTGCAGCTCAGATTCTGGTGGAATGTTGGTGGGTGCTATGTGGCATTAGCAAGACCCCCCAAGCACCAATACAGTGGAACCCCCCCACAAGTCACCCCATTTTGCAAACTACACCCCTCAGGGAATTCATCTAGGGGTATAGTGTACATTTCAAACCCCCAGGGGTTTCACCAATTTTGATACAAGTGGGCAGTGAACATGAAAAATTACATTTTTTACACAAAAATGCAGTTCTGGCTCAAAATTTTTCATTTTCAGAAGGTATGAAGGAGAAAAAGCACCCCAAAATCTGTGCCCCAATTTCTCCCGAGTACGGCAATGCCTCACATGTGACCAAAAAATACCAGTTGGGTGCATGGCAGGACTCAAAAGGGAAGGAGTGATTTTTGGATTTTGCAGCTCAGATTCTGGTGGAATTTTGGTGGGTGCTATGTCGCATTAGCAAGACCCCCCAAGCACCAATACAGTGGAACCCCCCCACAAGTGACCCCATTTTGCAAACTACACCCCTCAGGGAATTCATCTAGGGGTATAGTGTACATTTCAAACCCCCAGGGGTTTCACCAATTTTGATACAAGTGGGCAGTGAACATGAAAAATTACATTTTTTACACAAAAATGCAGTTCTGGCTCAAAATTTTTCATTTTCAGAAGGTATGAAGGAGAAAAAGCACCCCAAAATCTGTGCCCCAATTTCTCCCGAGTACGGCAATGCCTCACATGTGACCAAAAAATACCAGTTGGGTGCATGGCAGGACTCAGAAGGGAAGGAGTGATTTTTGGATTTTGCAGCACAGATTCTGGTGGAATGAATGGTGGGTGCTATGTTGCACCAATACAGTGGAACCCCCCCACAAGTCACCCCATTTTGCAAACTACACCCCTCAGGGAATTCATCTAGGGGTATAGTGTACATTTCAAACCCCCAGGGGTTTCACCAATTTTGATACAAGTGGGCAGTGAAAATGAAAAATTACATTTTTTTACACAAAAATGCAGTTCTGGCTCAAAATTTTTCATTTTCAGAAGGAATGAAGGAGACAAAGCACCCCAAAATCTGTGCCCCAATTTCTCCCGAGTACGGCAATGCCTCATGTGTGACCAAAAAGTGGCAGGACTCAGAAGGGAAGGAGTGATATTTGGATTTTGCAGCACAAATTCTGGTGGAATGATGGTGGGTGCTATGTCGCATTAGCAAGACCCCCAAAGCACCAATACAGTGGAACCCCCCCACAAGTGACCCCATTTTGCAAACTACACCCCTCAGGGAATTCATCTAGGGGTATAGTGTACATTTCAAACCCCCAGGGGTTTCACCAATTTTGATAAAACTGGGCAGTGAACATGAAAAATTACATTTTTTTACACAAAAATGCAGTTCTGGCTCAAAATTTTTCATTTTCACAAGGAATGAAGGAGACAAAGCACCCCAAAATCTGTGCCCCAATTTCTCCCGAGTACGGCAATGCCTCACATGTGACCAAAAAATACCAGTTGGGTGCATGGCAGGACTCAGAAGGGAAGGAGTGATTTTTGGATTTTGCGGCTCAGATTCTGGTGGAATGAATGGTGGGTGCTATGTGGCATTAGCAAGACCCCCGAAGCACGGTGAAATTATGAACCTAATATTCCATAGATGTGTGGTATATTTTAAAACACTCCTTTATACATAGGCCGGGTTTGTCGGGGCAAGTGTCACACTGGAAAATAGTTTGCTTTCTTATTCCCTTTTTATAGCAAACTTTGCACCTTTTTTGTGTCCTGCCCTTTTTTCCAGTGGAGGGGATTTCATCAGGAAAATGCTGCCCTGGTACAATACGGGGGCCAGTACTAGAAGTACTGGGGCCCTCTGCCTGCTGGTTCCCAAATATTAGGCCCTTTATGACTTCCTCTTGAAAGTGCATAAATGTCCCCCTCTGGCCGGTAGAACGGAATAGCACGTAAGCGTTATACAGTGCCATCTGGATGATATACACGGCCACCTTCTTGTACCAGATTTTTGTTTTCCGCAGGGCACTGTACGGCTTCAGTACCTGATCTGAAAGATCCACTCCGCCCATGTACCTATTGTAATCCAGGATACAATTAGGTTTGGAGGTGTGGGTACTGGTACCTCGTACAGGGACGGAGGTGGTACTGTCTCCGTGAATTGTTGTCAGTATAAGGACATCCCTCTTGTCCTTATATTTGACCAACAACATATTTTCGGTGCATATTCCCCTGCTTTCACCCCTTCTCATTACTTGGGCAATGTGCGTTTTTGGGAGGCCTCTTTGGTTCTTGCGCACAGTACCGCAAGCTGCTGTACCTCTTGAACCAAGGGCCTTAAACAGGGGGATGCTAGTGTAAAAGTTATCCACATAGAGGTGATAACCTTTATCCAGGAAGGGGTGCACTAAATCCCAGACAATTTTCCCACTAACACCTACGAGGGAGGGGGGGCATTCTGGCGGTTGAATTCTTGAATCCTTCCCTTCATAAACCCTAAACCTGTGGGTGTACCCTGAGGTGCTTTCACACAGTTTATACATTTTTATGCCATACCTTGCCCTCTTACTGGGAAGGTACTGGCGGAATTTAACCCTTCCTTTAAAATGTATAAGGGACTCGTCGATACAAATAAATTTTTCAGGGATGTACACCTCTTCAAATTTGGCACTGAAATGATCAATGACCGGCCTGACTTTGAATAGCCGGTCAAAGGTGGGATCATCTCTGGGTGGGCACTGTGCATTATCGGTGTAATGTATAAATTTAAGAATTGTCTCAAATCGAGTCCGGGGCATGGCCATACGGTAAAATGGAGTACTGTACAGAACATCTGTACTCCAATATTGCCTAATTTCTGGCTTTTTTACTATGCCCATATGAAACACCAGACCCCAAAACGTCATCATCTCTACTGCATCTACAGGGGTCCACCTAGCAAATGATGACGTGGGGTTTTGAGCAATAAACTGCTGGGCATATAAATTAGTTTGGTCCACCATTAAATTTATAAAATCATCAGAGAAAAATAATTTGAAAAAGTCAATTTCTCTGAGACCTGTGGAATCAAATTGGATTCCTGGCATGGCCAAAAACTCAGGAACCTGGGGCTCAAAATTGTCTGGTGGTGGGGTCCATACTAGATCAATTATTGGGGGGGGAATCTCAGCTGATCTACGGGGGCGTCTTTGAGGGGGTCCCTCATCACCAGAGGAGGAAGAGGAGCTTAAGACGAATCCTTCAAATTCCCCGCTTGCATCACTGGCTGTGTCAGAGTCAGAAGCAAGCATGGCATATGCCTCCTCCACTGAATACATTCTCCTGGATGACTGGGAGGACATTTGGGAGGACATTTGGGAGGACATTTGGGAGGACATTTGGGATGCCATTTTTATTTTTGTGTTACTGGTAGTGAAATGTTTCAACACGTGTATAGTGTAGGGGGGGGTACAAACTTTATTTCAATCCGGGGGGTATGTAGTGTGTATGTGGTGCAGAAAAAAAAAATACTTTATACCAATAAAAAAAAAAAAATGAAGGGGTTAAAAATAAAAAATTGAAGGGGTTAAAAAAAAAAAAAAAGGTCCTGCGCCAAAAATTGAGCACAGATGTTGGTCAGTAACGTCTGTCACTGAACAGCGCTCAAAGGCAACAGGAATCTGATCAAAAAAAAAAAAAAAAATTGATCAACCCTGTACCGAAAAAGCTGATCAGTGATGTACGTCACTGATCGGCGCACAGTGGCCACAGGACACCCACAAAATCAGTGTGTGTAAAAAAAAAATTAAAAAAAGACCCCACAGCACTCACAAAAAAAAAAAAGGTGATCAGTGATGCGACACTGATTACCAGTGAGGGACAGCAGGTGCACAACCTTTGGTGCAACTGACAGTGCAACTGGCAGCAACTGACAGGTATATATATAAAAAAAAAAACCTCTGCGCCCCCAAAAAGTTGCTGATCAGCACAGATATACTGATCAGCACAAAAGGGGGGGTAGCAGACACAAAATATACACTCTCTATCACTCTCTGTCACTATCTCTCTCTATCTCTCTATCTCTCACTATCTCTCACTATCTATCACTCTAGGACACTGCAGCAGCAGCACTGACAGTTATATGTATAAAAAAAAACTGCACCCCCAAAAAGGGGGGGTAGCAGACACAAAATATACACTCTCTATCACTCTCTGTCACTATCTCTCTCTATCTCTCTATCTCTCACTATCTATCACTATCTATCACTCTATGACACTGCAGCAGCAGCACTGACAGTTATATATATAAAATAAAACCCCTGCACCCCCAAAAAGGGGGGGTAGCAGACACAAATCTCTCTATCTCTCTACCTCTCACTATCTATCACTATCTATCACTATCTATCACTGTATGACACTGCAGCAGCAGCACTGACAGTTATATATATATAGAAAACCCCTGCACCCCCAAAAAGGGGGGGTAGCAGACACAAAATATAGCTCTCTCTGTCACTATCTCTCTATCTCTCTCTATCTCTCTCTATCTCTCTCTCTATCTCTCTATCTCTCTATCACACTGCAGCAGCAGCAGGAAGTCTCAGGAAGTCAGATCCAGGAAGCGTCCAGCACGCTACAAGCAGTGATAAGGTGATCAGGTAAGGTATTTGCAAGGATCAGGTAAGTATTAGCAAGGATCAGGTCGGTATTCACGGCAGGCAGGCACGGTGACCGTTCTGCACGCTATTCCAGACCGGAATGGCGTCTGCAGCGCAGTCACCGTCAGTTTAAATGTCGCGCCTTGGCTGTGATTGGTCCGTGGGTCCCACGGACCAATCACAGCCTTGGGGGCAGGTGGGGTGAGGGTGGGGTGAGGTGTCATCGTCACCGATGACCCCCTCATGCCCCCTGACGCCCGGCGGTGATTGACACCTGTGTTACCGAGCGTCCGATTCGCTGGTAACACAGGAAAACGCTGTGAATGGCTGTTCACACTGAACAGCCAATCACAGCGATCGCCGACGGGGGGGCGACATCGCAGCCCCCCCTGGGCATGCAGGGACATGTCTGCTGTCAGGGACAGCAGACATCGTCCCTCTGTCACTGCGTCTCGAGACGCAGTGACAGTTTAAAGTCATGACGTACATTTATGCCATGTGTCGGGAAGTACCTCCCGGCCATGACGTAAATGTACGTCAAATGTCGGGAAGGGGTTAAACCCCTCAGTTCTGCGTAAACAGTCACTTGAATGCAAGCTCTTTTGCAGAGACGTGACTGTGTTCCTGTACATTTCTCAGCCGTCTTCATGACACCTCATGCAGGCATTTCAGTAGAACACAGTTTTCTATTTTCACCAGAGGAGTCTTGGGAGAGACATTTTTAGTGAGTAATATAGAAGTAATAATAATCTGTCAAATCGAGTAAAAGGTATAGAAACTCATTAAACGATAACTGATCTAAAGGGAGAATACATTTCAGAAGCGGTTCTGTTTTGTAGCTTGAGAGGCTGTAATTGTACCAGCTCTGTGTTATAAAGTAATGTAGTAAACAGTCCCTTGGTGAGCTGGTTAAGGAGGCACCAGTTGTACACTGATCACTTAAATTCACCCCACCTCCAATGCACTTGTCCCAGATAACTGTAATGGCTAGTCTCCCTGTGCAACATTTATGATGCTGTTTGTTGGCAAACACATGAATTATTGTATTTATTAAATATATACTTAATACAAAACGTATGGCAACATGTAATTACCTAGATAAGTTTTGACCTAGTATTTTTATTCTTAAGGTACAGTATATCTAATGTAATTGTCTAGTAGCAGCATCAACACTGTTGGCATAGGGATTAGCAGTACGGTCTGTGGATATTTATTTTCAGGTTTGGTTTTGTTTCAAATCAAGGGTCAGTATATCAGCAAACAAATATACAATAGTGGGAGAACTTCATTTTCAAAGATATCATCAAGAAGGGTCTTCAGAGGAACTATTACACATGAAATACATTTCTCCCTTAGTTTATATGAGTTTCCTCCAGGTCCAGTGTCCATCCACACTCCTAAAACATGGCTATTGGTTTCTGACAAAACATTAACCCTAGTGCATGTGTCTGTGTCCATGTAGTGGGGAATATACACTGTAAGCACCACTGGGGAAGGAATGTATGTAAATAAAATATATTCTATAAAGCTCTGCATAATGTGTGTGTGCTATGTAATTAACTGTTGGTAAATAATACAGACTGAGTATTAGTAAAAGGAAATGTTTATATAATACATGTCCTTTTTATGACTCTAACACAAAGGTGGGTATTCAATTGTTGTTGTTTTCCCCTTTTCACACTTATTCTCCCTTTTTCTCACAACTTTTATATGTTGTGGTATTAGTGTGATATTCAATTCTTACTCGTCTTTCAAAAGTTGACAGTTATTTGAACATCTTTTATGTTAAAGTCATTTTCAATGATATTCAATATTCAAATGTTTGGTGATAATTTTCTTTTTATTGGACATCTTGATAATTTTCTCATCTTTTTATTCACTTGGGTGTCATGTGGTGATAAAAGTGTTTTTTATTTTTTTTATAATGAATGAAGTTAAGGATAAACTTAGACATTTTTGGGGGGGCCCGGGACTGAAGTCCTAGTATACCAGTGTATATTCAATGGAGCTAACCCCCCAAGTGCACCCTGTGCTAATACAGTTACTGAAGTCACGATATGTGATATAGTAAACAGAACTACTCAGTATAGAGGAGCCCACAATTGGAATCTCTCCAGCTATAGTGCACTTCAAGCTGCAGAATGCACAGCCATGCTGTGATTTGTAGTTGTGCTAGACATAACGACTAGAGACACAGGTGGCCTATCTGTCCAAACAGACCACCTTCTATTAGGATGTCACTCTCAGATGAGGGCATAAAGTGATGGAGTGCAAGCTTTTGGGTCAAGGCTTAGGCCCCCACACAGAAACACAAGGCTGGCAAACATTTTTTTTTTTTACCAGTGTTATAAAAATGTTCCTCTGTAAGTAATGATGCAACGGTTTTAACAGTCACCATGCCATGAGCAATATATTTTAAATGTCAATAAAACAAATTAAAAGTTCTGCCCTAATAGAAAGAAATATTCCAATACAATACAGAATCAATACAGATCCCTTTCTCAGAATCCTCTGCTGGAACCAAAGTAAGGGGCAAAGCTTCAAGCTTGTGTCGAGCTTCTCCATGTTTCAACCTAAGCTCTGTCGACCTTCAGTGGTAGACTCATTGCATGTCGACCTTAATAGTGTCGACCTAATGCCCGTATACCAGGAACCCCCCCCCCAACTCCTTCACACACAAGTCTCACAACTGTGTGTATGACAGACGGATCACCCTGCTGGGTCATCGATGGCAGGCTCTGGCTACCTGCATGGCGCAATGGCTCTTCATTGCTCCTTTGGGAGGCAGGCTGCAGCGCATATCCTTTGCTCTTCAACTTCTGCAGCGGCTCCCGGAATGTGGCACCTGCCTGCTCGCACATCTGCTTTTCAGAATCACGGTGCAGGACACATCAGGGTGTAGTTGTGTGAGGGCCACGTGAATTAAATGGCATCTATTTAATAGGGGGTGGGTGCTGTTATAATAGAGACAAACTTGTATGGCCATTAGAGGGCATGTAATTATGGGCAGCCTATGGGAAAACCTTGTAAGCCTCTCTTCAACAGGGACAACACTTTTCATGCAGGAAGCCACTCTGCACATCCTCTCCCACAAGATGCAGTACTGCAATTAAACAGATTAGAAGGGTGGAGCTAAACACAGTGGGTGGAGTTAAACACGTGGAACAAAATAGGAAATAAAAAAAGGGAATAAAATGGCATGCAAATTAAATTTATGCCATCTGTAGTATTTAAAAAGGGATAAAATGGCCGTGAGATTAAAAAGGGGAATAAATGGACATCTAAGGAAAAAAATACATTTGAATAGCACACCCGACCGTTACTTCAAAAGACTTCAGATGCGTGAATTTATTCTAGTTCACTCTTTCTGACAAAATCCTTCTTAGATGGACAAAACCATGTGCACTGCAGGGGGGCAGATGTAATATGTGCAGAGAGAATTAGATTTGGGTGAGTTATTTTGTTTCTCTGCAGGGTAAATACTGACTGCTTTATTTTTACACTGTAATATAGATCTCACTTTGAAGTAAAACCCCACCCAAACCTACTTCTCTCTGCACAAGTAACATCTGCAGTGCACATGGTTTTGTCCATCTAAGAAGGATTTTGTCAGAAAGAGTGAACTAGAATAAGGCCCTAAGTGTCTACAAGGGTGGGCATCCACTGCAACCAGATTACCTTGTATCCAAATACCTTATCCGGTATCGGGACACCAACAGATGACCGGGGGTGAGGATGCAGGCAGTGAGAATACCGATACTGGCATCCCAATGGAGGGAATCCCAGTAAGTATACTAAAAAGATTAATTAGAAACAGCTCTCCCTTCTCTATATGCCTGCCTGAAGCTATGTCTGGCTTCACATCCCGTCACTCCCATTAACTCAGTGGTTCACAAATTTGGTCCTTAAGGATCCCAAACAGTGCATGTTTTCCAGGTGTTATCACAGAATCATAAGTTAAATTGACTCCACCTGTGGATCTTTTAAAATGTGTCAGTGGGTAACAAGTACACCTGTGCACCGGCCTAGTGCGGTGCATGGTTGAGAGTTCTTGAGCAGCAACTTTGGGAACCATAGCTTTATGAGAATTTGCAAGGCCATTTTGCCACCCAGTTGTCGCAAGAGATACCCATTTCCCAAAAATGCAAACCATTTGCATCTGCACATGGTAAAAATAACTGTGCTCAAAGATGCGTTTGAGTCAGAAGGATTCCCAGTCTATAGACGTTGTTAGACAAGGTAAGAGCCATCAAAAAAGACTTTGACGCAATGGGTGGTGAGATGTACTACCAAAGCTTAGTACAGTACATCCCATCCTCAATGTGAGTACCACGGTAAATTTTTAGTTCCAACCTAAAGAGAGGCAGCAGCTTATAAAAGCCACCACTTTGTAAAAATAGCCCAATAGGTTTATAAATGTCTTTTTGGGGTTTGTTGTGGTAGAAGAACTCACTTGCTTTACCTTGAAAGGGCTAAAAAAAACCTATGGGTACATTAAAGTGTATAAAGGGTAAATATCTTGTTTCTACAGTATATATAGTATTTGCATGCATTATAGAGTCTGCAACTTTTAAAAAGACCATCTTCAAAATAGACCAAAAAAATGAAACAAAAGCAAAGTACATGAAAGAAATTAAAGTTCCATATTACATGTTACCTTTAGCACTATTTCTTTTAGGATTTTTTTTTTAAATGCTGAGAAATGAAATGCTTTGGTTGCCATAATTTAATAATTTTACCTCATCATACATTTAATATGATTAAATTAAGCTTGTCAATTACCAAGCCACATGCTCCCTAGAATTTGCATGGTTAATTAAGAATTTTCTTCTTAATGTTTAGTAAAAGTACGTACATATGTTCAACTATGTTCATGGAATATATATACTAACTATATATATATATATAACCAATAATCCACCACGCGCTTATACAGGTTAAACGGTCAATTATGATCAAATAAGATTGGCTGCCTCACCAGAGTGTCCCCCGAGGGCCAAGGGACCAAAAGAAACAATATAAAACACAATTGTGGTGTGGCCAGGGGTGCCGAGAGAGGGGGGGGAGCAGGTACAATTTACCCGGGCCCGGGCCTGTCAGGGGGGCCCTGGTCTGGACACACAGAGTTTTTTTTATTTGGTGGCAAGCAGCGGTGTAGCTAGGTGCCACGGTGCCCGGAGCAAGGGCATGTTTCGCGCCCCCCGATTTGTAGTAGGCGGGGCTCTTGCATGGCAAAAAGGGGACGCGGCATAACATTATACCACACACTGTAATGCCAATTGCACATAAAGCCACATGCTGTGATGCCAATTACACATAAGGTCACACATGATGATCATTACATACTGTATAACAAACCGTAATGCCTATTAAATGTCATACAGACATTACATAGTATACCACATGCCATAATGCCCATTATACATTATGCCACACACCATAATGCCTATTACACGCTACGCCTCACACTGTGATGCCAATTACACGTTGCGCCTTACACCATGATGCCCATTACACATTATACCTCACACCGTGATGCCCATTAGATGTTGCACCTCACACCGTAATGCCCATTACACATTATGCCTCAGACCATGATGCCCATTATACAACACATGGTGATGCCCATTACATATTATGCCACACACTGGGATGCCCATTACACATTATTTGACACACATGATGCCCATTACACATTATTTGACACACTGTAATGCCCATTACATAGTATACGGCACGGGACAGACAGGGGGGCAAAGATGGACAGATAGAACAACATAGATAGAAAGATGGATGAGGGGAGGGGGAGCACAGATGGATGGATCATAGACAGATGGGGACAAAGTACGATGTTGGGGGACAGACTGACAGATGGATGGAGGGGCAGCATAGACAGAGGGAAGAGTTGGGGGGGCAAAGACAAAATGACATACAGATGCTGGGATGCTCACCATTACTTTCTCTCTTTCTGTCCAGCAAAGGCATCAGCTGTGGGTCCTCTCCCTCTTCTCCTCTCTTCATGGTGAGGCTCTGGGCAGCAGTGTCCTCATGATGCGGCTCCGGGCTGCAGCTAGTCCACCCTCCCCCCTCACACACACACCGCGCGGCTCCGGGCTCGATGACAGGAGCGCAGCAGCGATTCCTCTACTCCCACCATGACCAGCCCTGGCTGCAATCATGGTGGGGGGCCTGGCTGCAATCGTGCCAGCATAGCTCTCTGTGTGGTGCAACCAGCTTAAGAAGCCATGGTCCTATCTGGATTTCTAAAAAGCCAGCCTATGAATTAAACAGTGCCCGCTATGTCCTCCATATTACGTTTTAACATTCAAGGAGCGTGCGCACGCACTATGCCTAATGACCCGCACCCTCGTATGCACGCACTATGCCTAATGACCCGCACCTCCGTATGCACGCACTATGCCTAATGACCCGCACCCCCGTGCACACGCACTATGCCTATGGAGACATGCACTGCTATTTAAAATTCACATCTCCCGCTGGACCGCACTAGCCAATAGGCGCTCGCGGTCCAGCAGCCACCAGTTGATTGGCTGCTGGACCGCAAGTGCCTATTGGCTAGCGGTCCAGCGGGAGACGTGAATTTTAAATAGCATCACGTCTCCCGGACACTAGCGGGAGAGGGAGATGGCGCGGCAGAGAGAACGCAGGGGAGCGGGCAAGCTGGCGGTGCCAGCACAGCTCCGGCGCCATGATAGCTACCTGCGCCCGGAGCTGGTGCTCCACCGGCACCGCCCTCGCTACGCCTCTGGTGGCAAGTACCCCCAACATGACCCATTCCATTAGGTACAAAATGCTCTGTTCCTGGACTTCCCTGCCAGTGGCAGTTACAGAGGTTGGACTCCAGCACAGTCCAAAATTCAAAGAGGGGCAGTCACATAAACTGCCAGTGAGTCCAGGACAGTGATGCTTGGGGTGGCAGTATATATGACCCCCCTTTTTGAATATTGGACTGTGCTGCAGGCTCACATCTGTAACTGCCAGGAACAGAGCATTTTGTAACTAATGGAATGGGCCATGTTGGAGGGTATGTGTAAATCCTTTGCAAAGAGCATGTAACCCCTGGCAGAGCATGTAAATCAGGACAGACAGGTTAATCCCTGGCAGAGAATGTTAACCCCTGGCAGAGCATGTTAAACCCATATGCAATGAGCCTTACGGTGTGTGGCATAATGTGTAATGAGCATTATGGCATGTGGTATAATATGTAATGGGTGTGTGACATGTGTAATAGGCATTACAGTGTAAATTGTTGTACGTGTATCCACCTTGGAAGCAGTGGCGTAACAACGGGTCCGTAGAGTGTGCGGGAGCTTCGTCCGTGGGGGCCCCAGGAAGTTGTTGTACCGGGGCCCAGGATTTCTCTTGGCGGCCCTGGGTGTGGCGCCTATATTTTGTAGATAATGTCCATAAATAAGATGAACTGTTGTCAAGTGAAGCAAATGGATACAGTTCGTCCAGTAACTTGTTTATTTTGTAGATCTTGTTTGTCAAAGATAAAACATAATAACAAAATAAACAAGTTACTGGATGAACTGTATCCATTTGCTTCACTTGACAACAGTTCATCTTATTTATGGACATTTTCTACAAAATATAGGCGCCACACCACAATTGTGTTTATATATATATATATATATATATATATATATATATATATATATATATATATGTACTTTATTATCCGTGGCACTTGGGATTTAGAAAAAAATCAGACAAACAACTGCTGGCGTATGTTGACATTTCAGCCTTTATAGGCTTTTTTCAAAACAGCTACATTGAAAAAAGCCTATAGAGGCTGAAACGTCAACATACGCCAGCAGTCGTATGTCTGATTTTTTTCTAAGTCCCAAGTGCCGCGGATTATAAAGTACCTGTATCTGTCCCACATATTGGACACTACCGAAGGCATGGGGCCATTCATCACTGCAGGGCTGAGTGCCGGCTACACGCTGTTTATATATATATATATATATATATATATATATATATACCCTGTTTCCCTGATAATAAGACCTACCCCAATAATAAGCCCTACCCTTATTTCTGGACAATGGTCCAAAATAAGCCCTACCCCGAAAATAAGCCCTAGCTTAATCCCCATTTTGCCCAGTCCCTGTGCTAAACTCCCAGCTCCGCTAAACCCCCCCACCCACCCGCATGAAATGGATGCTGCTGCTACGGTAGCAGCCCTGGTACCGCTGAAGCCTCTGCTGGCATCAGCGGTCCCAGGGATGCATTGTGCATGTGACGTCACTGCGCACCTCAAGGACTGAGTGGCGTCTGTTCACAGACGTAGCGGAGTGACAGTGCGGCGGCGGAGGAAAGGCTGAGTGGCTGAAAAATGCAGAAGGAAAGGAAAGCGGCAGTTGTTCTTAAAGTATAAGGTGATTGAGGGGCATGATGTAGCTAAAAGAAGGACTGAGGAGCTAAAATAAGCCCTACCCCAAAAATAAGCCCTTTGGTGTTTTTGGACTGAAAAAAAAAATAAGACAGTGTCTTATTATCGGGGAAACACGGTATATATATAGAAGCAAAGGGTAAGGCGTCACTCCAGGGCTTAGTAGAAATCAATTTTATTGTGAGGCGGTCAATGCCGTTTCGGGTTTCCCCGTCGTCAGGACCAAAAGTGCAGTGGTTGAGCACTTTTGTTCCTGACGACGGGGAAACCCGAAACGGCATTGACCGCCTCACAATAAAATTGATTTCTACTAAGCCCTGGAGTGACGCCTTACCCTTTGCTTCTATCATATCTGGTGGATATCCCACCTTGGATGGCACCCAGGCAAGAACATTTAGAGTGCGGGGAGCGCCGGACATCAGCGCGACATATATATATATATATACATATATATATATATATATATATATATATATATAGTACTCCATCTCGAACAAGCAGCGGCACTCCACAGGATATGTCAACAACAATAAAATTTAATGTCAAAACCGACGTTTCGGGGCCATAACAGAAACCCCTTCTTCAAGGTGTACAGACAAAACAGACTGACAGTCCCGCACCCAGCTCCCGGCTAACCTACTACAGTGTGTGGCAGCCATGACAACCGAGCAGCCCGCAGTAGCATCAGGTAACCACGGCAACCATATTACATCCTGCTCCACACGCCCTCCTTGCATACAAGACCGGAAGTGAGGTCAGACGCCACAGCAGTCTCCAAGCATGGATGAGGAGGCACTTACATTCCTCCGGTATTTAAGGTAGGATCTTATATCACTGTTTTGTCTGTACACCTTAAAGAAGGGGTTTCTGTTATGGCCCCGAAACGTCAGTTTTGACATTTGTTGACAAATCCTGTGGAGTGCCGCTGCTTGTTCGAGATAGAGTACTACACTAATGGTCCAGGGGGCACCCCCGGTCCTCAGGGTACAGATCAATAACAAATACAACATTGTGAGCCAAAGTGTCTAATTATCTGTAATAAGGCAGTTGTGGCTACATTTATATTAGATTTATCCTTGTAAAAGCTTTACCACATTTCAATTTAAGACTTTTCGCCTGTAAACCTCAAACACATGGGAGTCAAATGAAAACAACATCTTGTTCTCTCGCAGATATATATTTAAGTGTTTCCCCAGAGAACTTGTGATATTTAAAGGGTTATCCTTTTCTTTCCCTACAGCTTATTTTACTGAAACACACTAGTACTTTGTAACTGCAATCATGTACTAATCACTATCCGTAGTCTCCAAGGCCCGATTAAGGGTTCCAGTCGCCATAAGCTTTTACACTTGTAGTACCCCCTGTAATGCTGCTAAATACAGAGCACAGTGGGTATAAATCCTCTGGAAATCTCTATTCATTTTGCATATGTGTGGGTAATGCACGTTATATAACTAATATGTATGATACTGGCATCTAATGATATTTACGGAGTGTAAAGGAGATTTGCCTATGGGTAAAGAGATGAAGACTCTAATCACACAAATAACCCACAGAGTCACTGTGCGGTGTGAAAAGGCCTTTTGAAGAATCCTGGGTCCAGAAGTAAAGAGGGGTTAATCCTGAGCGATCCAGGTCCCGTTCACACTATAGGGCGGAGGGAGCATAACCTCAAAGCACTGCCTCCTCCACGCCTCCCGATGATGTGCCGCCGCTCCATCCTACCTCCCGATAATGTCAGTGACCTGGCTTATGTGAATTGGCCATAAGGGATCACTTAATTTAGCTGTGTACCCCCTCACAGTACAAATAAGCATAGAAATATATGCCAAATTTATGGTGCATCAAGACTGGTAGGACTTATAATTGCTTGCTGTTCTTCAGATTACCAAGAAGGTGCTGTAGAACAATAATATTAGCAGTAAGTTACATGGTTACATAGGCACAGCCATCAAGTAGTCACTTTTACTTCATTCAGATAAATTGAGATAAATTGGTTTATTAAATCTCTGTTTTATTGGTTTATTAAACCAATTTACTGTATCAAAGGTAAATATCTTGTTTTCAATGGATCAGTATTTTCATGCATTATGGGTTCAGCAACTTTCAGATAAATTGGTGTATTAAATCAAATGGATTTAACCAATTTGTTTGAGTGTCCATTTTTGTTGGGTTTCTAATGTTTGGGGGGCAAATGGTCAGCTGTTATTTGCCCTCGTACATTACCAAATTTCCATTCCAACCAGACAGATTGGACACATAATCATATAGTACAGGTATGTATCCAGTTTAAAGGTTTATCAGGTACTACTTATCTCTTTTCATTTCTCTTGGGGCTTAAATATCATATAATTTTACTAGACTGTTCCCTGGTTTTGGCTTTCCTTCAGGGAATATTTCCAGGACTATTTATCAATGGTAGGAAAAAAACTCACATCAACTAAATGTGCTGTGTTTTGCATAGATGAGTAAAAAAGTACTATGGCAATGTGGGATGAATAAAAGCTATTTTTCTGTAAAGCATCCAACAAATTGCAGATGTTGGACATTTTAATACATTCATACAACTCCCCATATGTAAGAACAGGGATCATAGCTTATATATACTGCAGTCCCCATAGAATTCTATGGGACTTTGATTTTGCTGCAAACATAATTCTCATGAACATGTCCCCCATAGGCAGCATTATCTATAGATGGTATTGCCTATATAAGCCTATGGGTTATATAAATTCAGACAGATTGCAATTCCCTTTCCAAGTATGGGAAATGAGATCTGGAATGTGAATTCAAGAGCTTGGAGGAGAATTTTGGTATTCCTCCTCCAAATCCCATAGAGTACATTCTGGTGGCACTAAGATAATGTGAAAAGGGTGTGAAAACTTTTACTAAATATAATTTTGATAAATATGCCCATAAGTGTTGTGTCCAAATTATAAATGTTCCAAATGCTGATAGTATGAGTTGCATTAAATCACCACATGTTTGAGTGCTGCCACCATTAATAATACTGTATGCTGATAATTTCTCCCTTAAAGCAGTAAGTAAAAACTATTTTTAACAGGCAATAGAAGTTAAGTGGGGAGGAGTTTATAGTTAAAGATGGTGTGAGGCAGAAAATGCCACCCTTCCCACACTTTTTGTGTATGGTTAGTTAGCATGTGTGTGGCAGTAAGGAACAATAGTGTGTTTGCTAAGTTTTGGCTTAGTGTGTGTGCTCTCCTTTGATTGGAGTAAGTAGGGTAGATGTACAGTATAAAGCAGTGATAAGGGAGGAAAAGTGAGCCCTATGAGAAGTGGCATATGGCAACCAATCAGCTGCTTTGTATAATTTTGTATTACGCAAATGATATATGTTACTTTAGTGCTGATTTTTTTGCCATAGGTTAGTTAAAAGGAATAATGCCTCAAATTCTAAATTAAACCACTGAGCCTGAAGATACAAATATTGATGCCCAGATCCTAACGCTATCAATATTATTTTCCCCATACCCAAAGCTTTAAATAGTATTGCCACCATTGCTTAAAATATAAATAATAATCCTCCCATAAATAACTTTGGCAATAAAGTACATCTGCTCCCATTATATATAGTTACCTGCCATATTCATACTGATCCATTGGAAGAAAGGTACCTCATGGGATACTGTATTGGAAAGGAAAAAGATAAACCTTTTTGAAACAATGGACAGCTCCCAATAAGAATGCAATGCAAACTGATTCAATTTCCAATGAGCAGGCTCAATAATATCTGAGGCACCCAACAAGGAGTAGTCTTTTACATCTCTCACCCAATCACAGAGTGACTAATCGAACCAATTATTTAAATTTTTTATTTTTTTTGTTGTACTATTAAGCTACAGTTTGTCATTACAGTGGTCTTGTTGACAAGTCATGGGTCAACCCCTGAAAGGATGCCACTGGAAGATTGACAATGACATTTATGTTCTACTGGAGCCTGTGGAATTAATTTATGCTTTCCATATAGAAACTTTTTTTTTTTTCATTTTATTTACAGTTTCTTATATAGCTCAAACAATAAAAAAAAAACCTTAAGCGCTGGTCTTAGGCTAAAGCTGTTATATTGGATTTAGCTGTTGCTTCAACTACTGAGGTAATTGTAAACCTCTAATAGACTAGCAATGGACTATTCTCAACAGAAATATATAGTACAGCAAATTCCATTGACCTTTACAATTGTAAATAGTGATTAAACAACTGGGTAGTAACAGACCGATATAGACATAGGAGAGCCCTGCTTGCAAGCTTAAAATCTATAGGGATAATAGGGAGGATACATAAGGATAGGAATCTATAGAATGACAGTCCTTCCAGATTGCAAGACAGACCTGATGGGATGCAATTAGATACCAGCGCTACTGGAGGTTATGTGGCATTTCCATAAAATTATAATCTTGCCTGAAGATGTGATTTTTCAGGGAACGCTTGAAAGTTTGGAGGCTAGAAGATAGTCTCAATGTGCGTAGAAGGGCATTCCGTAGGGTGGGTGTTGCCCAACAAAAATCCTGCAATTGTGAATGGGATCTTGTAATGAGTGTGGATCACAGATGCAGATCTTGTGCAGAGTGAAGAGGTTGGGCTGGAATATATTTTGAGCTATGCAAAGAGATGTATGTTGGTTAAGTCAGGTTAATGGTTTTGTTTGTGAATAAAAGTATTTTATACTGAATAGGATAGACTTTAGGCAACAAGTGGAGGGATTGACAAAGCGGATCAGCAGACAGTTCAGAGTTAAAGATTAAAGCTAGGCTGTGAGCTTATGGAGCAAGATTGTTTGTAGTGTTCTCAACAGTGATAGAGATATCAGGTTGGTAACTACTCTTGGTTGATGGAAATACAATTAATTCTGTTTTGGAAATGATGAGTTTAAAAGAGAATTAGGATCAGAATTGTGTTTTTTCAGAATGCGGATTATAACTGCATGCTGCATGCTTGAACAGGGAAGAAAAAGTACCAGTAAAGAAAGAGAGAGAGGTAACAGATTTTAGATAAGTTTGGGATAAGCACAGGAGACACAGTATTACCAACTTGTGAGGGTATACGATCAAGAGAAGAGGTAGGAGGATGAAAAGAGTGTTGATACTTCATCCTCACTTGTGGGGTCAATTTAGGAGAAAGTGCCAGAGGGCTCAGGAAAGGAAGTGAGCAAGTCACTGGAAGAAGAGGACCATGCGATTTCCTCTTGGATTTTATCAATCTTGTCCTTGAAGAAGGAAGCAATTTTTGTGCGTAGAGTACAAACATTTTTTTTTTAATTTGGACTTAATTTATAGTGTAAAAAAAAACAATCCTACCAGTTTTGAATTTAAAACTAGGAAAGGCGCAGGAAGAATAATGTAAGCATGACTTGTTTTGCAAAAGCCATAAAAATGAATGTGTCTTCTTTTTGCTGTAGTCTTCAAATTCATCTGTTGCTCAGCTTATCGGTATGTTCAGGCTGATTGCATCCATCAGGTATAATGTATAATCGGACATGGAAGCTTGTCTGTAACAAGAACTGACATTGTTATAGCACATAACAAAAAAGAAATACTGTGCCAGCATTTCATAACCAGAGTTCTCTATCAGCTCCTCAATAAACAATGTCAACTATGAACTACAAAGTCAATATCTATTCCTTACACATGGTGGTGATGATGCAAATCAAGGTGCAGCACCACCCTACATTTGCTTCTGGGACCCATCTGTTCTGGGACAATCTGCTAAAGAGGCGTGCCACAAAGGGCCTGATTCTGAGTTGGACACAAGCAGAAATAAAAATGGATCTCGCAGATATCTACGTACAGATGGAGCCATCCTCATCGAGCCCTTTAATAAAGTTAAGTGAGAAATAGGATAACTCTGCTATCCCCTACTGTATTGGTCTATGCATTGTATTGCAGCTGAGAACAATAAGCCTTGGTGAGCCATGGCTCACCATGGCTAGATGAGGATGGCTCCATCTGTACTGTTCATACACAGTAGAAAGAAATTGGCGCCTGTCCATGGAGAACATTTTCAGTGACACAGGCATTTCATGGCTGTTGCATCTCATTGGAGTGTCATGTGTGTGTGAGCAATTGCAGTGAGCAACTTTGCAGCATACATACTAAGATGGGACTATCTTTTGTACCATTAATGAGGATGGTGCAATTGCAAATACTAATTATGACAGCTGCAGACATAAAAGCAGTGGGCTGAAAGCACGGATCTCTGGAACATGGGCAGATTCGAGCATTAGCATTTTGTAGCAACAAGACTGCAGTGGCCATATGGAAAAAGTCTTGGATGCATTCAATTCAGAATCAGGCACAAATAAGCAGCTTCTGCTCTATTAAGGACAGAGTAATGGCCCAAGTGGTAAATTGCATTGCCGGTGTCACAAGGGTGGGTTTGCCTTGTTTCAGCATGGGGTGCTGAAGTTGAGGGTGTGTGAACAAAGCTGGAAGGCTTGAATCAGATCATAGAAGTAGGTAGAAGTGGGTAATGCTAGCTATGACTGATGTACTCAGGCTATTCTAGCAGTGTATTGCCCAAACGTGTGTACAGAATAGGGATTATCTTTATTGTATAGGAACAGAAGCTGGAGAGGAACTGGAACTGAACTGGCTAGAACCAAACTGGAACTGGACTGGAGTAGGAATGTTAGCTGAAGATAGACAAGAACCAGAATATGAAATGGAGACGGACTGGCAGTATCCATTCTGGTTTTTTGGTGGGAACTCTGGTGTTCTGGTCACTCAGTAGAATCAGAGTGGAGTGGGACAGGGGGCATGGCTTTGTCATAGGTTGACAGGGGGCATGGCTTTGTGGGTGGGGGTGTGGCTTCAGGAGGGAACATGGCTCAGCATTCAGACCCTTATTTCTGATACTCCAGGAGATGTTTGCTGTCCCCAGAGACTGCTTTGTTACCTAAAGGGTAAATTTACTAAAGCTTCTAAAACTGAAAATAGGTGATATTGCCCATAGCCACCAATCAGTTTATGACTATTATTTTCTAGGATACAATAGAGAAATGATAGATACAATCTGATTGGGATGTGTACAGTATATGTTACTGTGACTACTGGCTATAACCCTCCACCTGAAGAGTATTCAAGTATCCTGGAGGCTGGGAGCCCACTGCCATGTCGAACCAGTGCTGCCCACTTTCTAAGTAATGTGGGCAGTCTGGCCAGTGGATGACACTATTCATACTAAACTACATCATTGTAGCCCCCACTTTGATACAATCATGTCATTGCCATTGCCAACTGTACCTCTTGGCATGCCACATCCCTCACACCCCACCCCCATCTGTGCTGACCTGGCTGCCTACTTATAGCAGTCAGAAAGTTGCTAAAAATGCTCCTAACATATACTGTACTGTATGTGCCTAATATCTGAGTGTGCATCCATATAAGGCCATATAGCACATACAGTACAATCAAGGCCAGCTCCACAGTTTGGCAGCTTTGGGCAGATGCCTAGAGTGCTGGGATATGGTATGCAGCCCCCGACAGTCAGAATTCCAATGGTCGTTTCTCTGACATTAGAAACCCAACTGTCAGTAGTCTGACAGAGGGGCGAATGCGTCAGAGCCCATTGTGGTCTCGCTGCACTCGCCACAGGTTCTTTTCAGCCCTAAAGTGGACCCCCACAAGGAAAAATAGCCCGTCACTCAGGATCCCAACTGCCGGGCATTTAGCAGTCGCAATTCCGATGTTGCAGAAGCGACCATCGGAATCCCGACTGTTGGAATGTCATCCAGCACTCCTGGAGGGGGCTGTAGCAAAATACCATGTCTGCCTACAACACAATCAAGGATGTCTGCGTGGATGCTATACTTATTGTACTTAATGCAAGTGGCAGCTTTGGAACTTCTGAGATGTCACCTCCACACTTTTACTTGATGTGCAAAAAACCCTTTGTGAACGGCATTGGCAACTTGCATAGTCGCAGACCTGTTCACAGTGATCGGGGTGGGCATGGTGGTGGGGATGGGGCTGCCCATGGGAACATCCAGCTTTTCATGGGTACACGTAGGGGATGATTTGTGTGCTGAGGGCAGCGGCTGATGTAACAGGATGTATCAGCCACCCGCCCTGTCAGTTCCCACTGACTTTTATTTGACTTTTATCCGCTGACCATCGAATGATTTCTCCTGCCTAGGAGACATGCGAGGGGAAGTGTCTTCGTTACACATCCCCTCGCATATTAACACGGGGACAGGCTGGTATTTGGCGGGGCGACGTTACAGGCACTTGGTAAGCTGTGAGCTTCGCAGTTTACGAGCCAACCAGAATGACCGCCTGAGTGCCATCTGTCCCTGTAAGAAAATAGTTAAAGAACATTTTTTAAATCATTTCCCCAAAGTGTTTTTACCCCTTGTGTGGCCAGCCATCAATTAAAGGGCACTTTGACTAGGAAGTCTACCTATAATCATTCTTCTTCTTGTTTCCTGTGAACCGCTGACTGCTACTGTTTACATGTGTGTGAAAGTAGAAAGGAATAAAGAACTATTGATGTAGAACAGCTCCAATTCTCTCTCGACACTTGAAAGCAGCGACAAGCTTATATTATGTTTGCTGTTTGTGTTGACACACAGAGAACTTGAGGTTTTACCCAGGGCCAGAGCAAATAATAATAATAATGAGGAAAGGAATTATATTAGACAGTCAAATTTAAATGCAAATTGGAGCACCACAGAGGCTAGATGCAAATAAATTTAAATGAATATTAAACGGGCTTCATAAATTGATATGCTAACATTCTGTGTTGTGCAGGGCATCAAGCCTAATTTCACTGTTATACAAAGGCGATTCAGAACTGCCTTATTGTTCAGTGCTCAAACATAAGATATGTAAAATACAGAGCAGAATTTGAAATTGTATATACTCCTTTCATTGTCAGTAATATTTAAAACAAAAATAATCCATTATTATTGTTGATGTATATAGGCCCTTATTCTGGTTGACTCAGAAAACTGCAAACTTTGCAGCTTTGGGAGTCCACCAAACGCCTTCAGCCGCCCGAATGGCCACCACCTCCCCCCCCCCACATGCCGAGTTCCCTGCACGGCTGCGATTGGATGTTTAGCCTACCTCTGCGAGCACCCTGTGCAGGAAGTGGGCGGGCAGCTGACATCCGCTGACATCAGCTGCTTGCCCCCGGCACTCACGTCACCGGGCCATTTGTATGGGAATGCCCATGGAATGCAGCCCGTCGACGCGACCCCACACCCACACTAGCAGTTCGCCATGCCCACTCGTACTGAGTGTCTGCACATACACAGGCGCAGGCGCTCCCCATCGCTCCAATGCGCAAACACACAGGGGAGCAAAGCAATCAGAATAGGGAACATACTTTCTCCAATTCAAGTAGTGTCGTAGAGGGAATATGCACTGCTCAAAAACATAAAATACGTATTAAATACTGTGTTCTTTACATAGTTGAATGTGCTGACAACAAAATCACACAAAAATGATCACTGGACATCAAATTTATTAACCCATGGAGGTCTGGATTTGGAGTCACATTTAAAATTAAAGTGAAAAAACACACACTACAGGCTGATCCAACTTTGATGTAATGTCCTTAAAACAAGTCAAAATGAGGCTCAGTAGTGTGTGTGGCCTCCACGTGCCTGTATGACCTCCCTAAAATGCCTCAGCATGCTCCTGATGAGGTGGTGAATGGTCTCCTGAGGGATCTCCTCCCAGACCTGGACTAATACATCTGCCAACTCCTGGACAGTCTGTGGTGCAATGGCGTTGGAGGATGGAGCGAGACATGATGTCCCAGATGTGCTCAATTGGATTCAGGTCTGGGGAACAGGCCGCCAAGTCCATAGCATCAATGCCTTTGTCTTGCAGGAACTGCTGACACACTCCATGAGGTCTAGCATTGTCTTGCATAAGGAGGAACCCAGGGCCAACCGCACCAGCATATGGTCTCACAAGGGGTCAGAGGATCTACCTCTGGCAAGCACATGGATGGCTGTGCGGCCCCCCCAAAGAAATGCCACCCCACACAATTACTGACCCACTGCCAAACCGGTCATGCTGGAGGATGTTGCAGGCAGAAGAACGTGCTCGTTGGCATCTAGAGATATCTGGACCTGCCTGGAATACCTGGTACAAACATACTGTATTTGGCAGTGCATCATCAGTTGATGGTACTTAGCTGATTACAATGATGAGTCCTCATTAACTAAATTTAAAGACCCATACACACTGGGCAACTTAGAGCTGAAAGCCTCGCTAAACAGCATGTTTGAGCGGCTTTCAGCTCAAAGCGCCCAGTGTGTATGCCCCGGCGATGAGCGATGAGCGGTGAACGCTTCTGCGTGCTCCTGTATCATCACCGGGAAAGCTGTTAATCTGCTGGTAATACCAGCAGAAGAACGGCTTTGAGGATGGCTTTGCATAGCGCTGCGCTATGCAAAACCGTCCTCTCCCTGCTGACAGCGCCGGGCAGGGGGAAAGCCGCTCAGTGTGTGTGCACTGAGCCGTTCCCCCCCCCCCCCCAGCAATGATAGCTGTCCATACACACTAGGCATAGTCGTAGGACCTTAAGTTTGGCCAAGTTTAGAAACCGTGTATTGATCATTTCTGGTTGTCTTTTAGCAACTTTGGCATCGATTCTTTGTGGCAGCCATTTTTCTGCTACTACAGGTTTTCTTTCAACAGGGATACAAGCTCTTTTTGGGGGGGTTTTATTGTTCTTCTGGGCTTGTTCTCTGCATTCTAACCAGAGGTTTTGGACAACTCATTGCCATTGCATGAATCGGTGAGGGATTTTTTTATGCACATTTATACATAGAAAATAACCTAATAGGAATTTTAAAAATAACAACTGGTGTGGTTATCATGCCTGTTAGTTTAACTAATACTGTTTTTATGTTCTTTTGTCTTTGTAGTTTTATTGGAGTTTGAATGTTGTTTTTGTTGGTGGTGGTGGTAAGGGATGGCCATTGACCATCAATGATTCATAATCATTGATGGTTTAAAACCAACGTAGAATAGTTTTGCCATTGATGGAGGAGAACCAGATTGTTTCCTTCCAACAACAGCTCAGTATAAACTAATATTTTGAACATTGATAACTGTTTGCACTATGATTTTCGGTTGTTGACCAAATGCAATTGGTCAGGTTTTAAGGGGCATGTTGTAGAAAGATGTTAGGAGTTTTGGTTGGGCAACCATTTTGAATAAACATTTAGGCAGCAAAGATGTGTGCAAGCACACTGATATGTATAGATGGCCACTGTGCAAGGTTTAGAGCTCTTACATCAAGCATGGCCATTTTGTAGACTTTTTTTTAGTCATAGTACCATGCAGCAAATGGCATTCCTGTAAGTTGGGTGTAGTGGCGGAGACAGCGAAGCAGAGAGTAAGTTCTGCAGTGGCTCATTTCTTCAGCCCCAGCTAAGTGTACCATCTTACTTGCGGTTATCTTGTTTATGGTTACAGTCCTGCTTATTGAGTCATCTTCATGTATTGTTACAGTCCTGCTTATTGAGTCATCCTTTTGTATTGTTACAGTCCAGCTTATTGAGTCATCTTTGTGTATTGTTACATTCAGCATATTGAGTCATCTTTTGTGTATTGTTACACCCGTGGGGTGGTCCCATCCAGACACTGTTTTACACCAGGTTCCTAGGGTTTCTTACGGGAGCCCCGTAGGTATTCTCGCCAGCAGGTGTCAGTTAGAGGTTCCCCTTGTTAATCACTGGCCTTGGCGTGTGAGTTGTCATTTACATAAGACCAGGTGGCATCGAGGTGGGAGCCTGACTAACGGGCTCCCACGAACGCGGCTATTAGTGGTGAAGCTTAGCATCCTGCACTCACACGCCAATTACATCTGGTAGCAACGGAGTTAGGTTGGCGAGGCTGCCCTCCATTCCTGGTCAGATCTCCTACCAGCCAGTGCCACGTAGTGCTTCGCCAGGCAGCGTGGCACGGGAGATCCTAACATTATAACCGGCCAAATAATTTATATTTGTCCTCAGTCACGGGTCATACTCCATTATGGATCCTTCCCAGCAGGCCACGGGACATGCTCTGGTGGGCCAGATTCACACTCTCACACTGGAACTCCAAAAACTGACTCTCCGGGTCAAAACTCAGGAGGAACAGGTACATGGAGTCCTGTCAGCATCTAGACACCCAGAGCCCAGACTCGATCTCCCTGATCGCTTCTCTGGAGATCGCTCACTTTTTTATAACTTCAGAGAGGCCTGTAAACTATATTTCAAACTGCGTCCATTATCCTCCGGGTCAGAGACCCAGCGGGTGGGGATAATCATTTCTCTCCTACAGGGGGATCCTCAGACCTGGGCATTTGGGCTCCCTGCAGGAGATGAGGCCCTCTCCTCCGTCAGTTCTTTTTTTTTAGCCATGGGGTTGTTATATGATGATCCCGATAGGTCTGCTTCAGCTGAGGCCAATCTCCGAGCCCTCCGTCAAGGGCATGGTACGGCAGAGGGGTATTGCACACAGTTTCGGAGGTGGGCCATTGATTCCGGGTGGAATGACCCAGCTCTACGCAGTCAATTTCGGATTGGCTTGTCCAATGGCCTCAAAGATGCACTGGTGCACTACCCATCTCCCACATCTGTAGATGAGATGATGCAATTAGCCATCAAGGTGGATCGACGCTTTCGGGAGCGTCAGCGAGAGAGAGAGTCTGGGATCTTTCCCTCATCTCCTTCGGGAGATTCTTTTGACCACTCAGGGGAAGAACCCATGCAGCTAGGGGCTACCCGCCTTTCCGTTTCCGAAAAGAATCGGAGAAGACTCAAGGGATTGTGTCTTTATTGTGGGGGGTCCGGTCACCGTGTGGTGGGTTGTCCGCTTAAGGCGGGAAAAGACAGGGCCTAGGTAACCTTGGGGGGGTTCACTTAGGCCTTACCTGTTTTTCCCCCATGGAATCCATTTATATCAAGACCACCATCTCCTTTGGGAAGCAGTTTCTGGAGGTGTCTGCCTTCTTGGATTGTGGCGCAGCTGGCAATTTTATAGACGCCACATTGGTTGAATCCTTAGGGTTCAAACCCATTCCCCTTGAGGGGTCTTTGGCAGTTTGTGGGTTAGATGGCATACCACTATCCAATGGCAGTATTTCCTCCCGTACTCCTTCCCTCAGGTTGTCTATAGGAGCTTTACATTCCGAGGAAATCTCTTTTTTAGTTTTTCATTGTCCGGTTGCACCTCTTGTTTTGGGTCTGCCTTGGCTAAGGAAGCACAATCCCAATGTCGATTGGGTTACGGGGGAGATTACCCGTTGGGGGTCAGCATGTTCTGACAGCTGTCTCTCTCTCCCTCTACGGGCGGTGTCTCCTGTTTTGTCTTCTTTACCCTCTTCGTATCACAATTTTCTTGATGTTTTTTCTAAGAAAGAAGCAGAAACACTGCCTCCCCATCGGCCATTTGATTGCACCATAGATCTCGTCCCCAATGCCAGGTTACCTAAGGGGCGTTTGTATGCTCTCTCCGCTCCTGAGTCCCGCGCTATGGAAGATTATATTAAAGAAAGCCTAGAGAAAGGCTTCATCCGTCCGTCCAAGTCTCCGGTAGGGGCAGGGTTCTTCTTTGTTGAAAAGAAGGACGGGTCCTTGCGCCCCTGTATTGATTATCGGGCCTTGAATCAGATCACCATTAAGAATTCTTATCCTTTACCTCTCATTTCTGTGTTATTCGACCAGATTCGGGAAGCCGTTGTTTTTTCTAAGATCGATTTGAGAGGAGCATACAACCTCATAAGAATCAGGCAGGGGGACGAGTGGAAGACGGCTTTCAACACGCATACTGGCCACTACGAATATCTTGTTATGCCTTTCGGATTGGCCAATGCTCCGGCTGTCTTCCAGGATTTCATTAATGAGGTACTCCGGCCGTTTTTAGGAGTTTTTGCTGTGGTGTATCTAGACGATATCTTGATTTTTTCCAAGACTCTGACCGAACATAGGCAGCATGTCTGTATGGTTCTCCAAAAATTACGCGAAAACCAACTGTACGCCAAGTTAGAAAAATGTGAGTTTGAAGTTTCCCAGGTTTCTTTCCTGGGCTATATCATTACTCCCAAAGGTTTTGCCATGGAGCCTAAAAAGGTTCAAGCCATCCTGTCATGGGCTCGTCCCTCTAACCTCAAGGCTGTTCAGAGGTTCCTAGGTTTCTCTAACTATTATCGTAAATTTATTCGTTCATTTTCAGATATCGTGGCTCCCATTGTGGAACTCACTCGCAAGGGAGCAAATCCACAAGACTGGTCTCCACAGGCCATTGACTCCTTTGAACGGTTGAAAAAAGCTTTTTGTTCCGCTCCGATTCTTCACCATCCTGACCCCCGGAAGCCGTTCTTAGTGGAAGTTGACGCCTCCGATGTTGGGGCGGGAGCCGTGCTCTCCCAGACTTATAGTCTGGATAACAAACTGCATCCCTGTGCCTATTTTTCACGGAAATTTTCCGCCGCTGAAAAGAATTACGATGTAGGTAATAGAGAGCTTCTGGCCATAAAATGGGCCTTTGAAGAATGGCGCCAATGGCTGGAAGGAGCAGAACACATGATCACCGTTATCACAGATCACAAGAATTTAGCATATATCCAGTCAGCCAAACGACTCAACCCTCGTCAGGCTAGATGGGCTCTTTTCTTTACCCGTTTTCGATTTAACATCACCTTCAGACCCGGTCCTAAGAACGTCAAGGCCGATGCGCTTTCCCGGAGTTTCCAGTCTTCTCAGGACCCGGAATTGGGGGATGAGACCATTATCCCGTCAGCTTTTATCTTGGCCGGGTTAACCCAAGATTTGGCTACCCGTGTTCTTGCTTTCCAGCCCTCTGCTCCCCAGTCGACTCCTCAGAACAGACTCTTTGTCCCCAAGGCTCTGCGAGATTTAGTTCTTAAGGATTTTCATTCCACCAAGTTGGCGGGCCATCCTGGCATCACCAAGACCCTCGAAAGTTTGTCCACAGCAGTCTGGTGGCCCTCCATGAAACAAGACGTCACCCGTTTCGTCTCAATTTGTCCCGTATGCACTCGACAGAAGTCTCCCAGAGCAGCACCCATGGGCCAGCTTTTACCCTTATCCATTCCAGACAGACCCTGGTCACACATTTCTATGGATTTTATCGTCGACCTTCCTTTGTCTTCCCGTTTTTCCACCATTTGGGTTACGGTCGATCGCTTTAGTAAAATGGCTCATTTTGTACCTTTGCGCAAACTTCCCTCGGCTCAAGAATTAGCGCAACTTTTCATTACTCATATTTTCAGACTTCATGGTCTCCCCAGAGATATCGTCTCGGACAGGGGACCCCAGTTTGTCGCCAGTTTTTGGAGGGCATTTTGTTCCAACTTGGGTATTCAGCTCAGCTTATCCTCCGGATACCACCCTCAGTCAAATGGACAAACCGAGAGGGTTAATCAGGCCTTGGAACAGTATTTACGCTGCTTTATTGCTAAATGTCAGACTGATTGGGCAGACTTGGTGCCGTTAGCGGAATTTTCTTATAATAATTCCTATCACGTGTCTACCAAGACTTCACCATTTTTCTGTAACACCGGTTTTCATCCCAAATGCAATTCCTTTGATGTTCCGGTTAAGTCCTCTCACTCAATTCCCTCGGCAGTTACTGTCCTTAGGGATTCTTGGAAGAAGGTGCGTCGGGCCTTGAATCTTTCTTCGGCCCGTTCTAAAGTTTTTTATGACAGACACAGGAAACCCTGCCCATTCAGGGTGGGCCAGAAAGTCTTTCTTTCAACCCGATTCATCAAATTACGTCAGAAAAGTCATAAGTTGGGCCCCAGATTCATCGGACCCTTTCTCATTACCAGACAGGTTAACCCAGTGGCCTTTCAGTTACAATTACCTCGATCATTGAGGATCAATAATGTTTTCCATTGTTCCCTTTTTAAGCCGGTTTCCACTCTCTTTCATCAGAAACAGTCTAAGAGACCTGTGATTATCAGAGGCCACAAGGAGTTTTTGGTAGAACAGATCCTTGATTCCAAGTTTGTCCGGGGTCAGCTTAAATTTCTTGTTCATTGGCAGGGATTCGGGGATGAAGAGAGATCCTGGGTTCCGGACAGACTTCTTCATGCTCCCAGACTTAGGGCAGAGTTCTTTAAGAAATTTCCATTTAAACCTGGGGGTAAGGGTTCGGTGACCCCTCCTCAAGGGGGGGGTACTGTTATGACCCCTGCAGTCAGCTCTGACACTGACGTAAGGGGTTCTCTGCGCTCCGGTCCGGCTGGAAATGCGGCCACCCCTGCAGCCGGCTCTAGCGCTGACGCAGGGGGTTCTCCGCGGTGTCTCCCGGCTGTGATGTCACAGTCAGGGCGTCGTCGCGTCAGGGGACGTGGTCACGGTAACGACACACGCCCCCGTCTGACGTCACGTACGGCCAGGAGTCTCGCGCCCGGCCACTTCCTCAGCGCACGCCCCGGTTGCCTAGGCGACGCGGGACGCCAGGCGGCCGGGCGGAAGAGGAAGCGCGCAACGCAGCCTCGTCCTCCTATGGAGGCGCTACTATTTAAACCCTGATGCCGGGACACTCAGACGCCGGTTATAGTTCTGACCCAGCGTCCTGAGTGTTCCCGGTCCCTGGAGCTTTGTTGGTCTTTCTGGGTGTACTTTCCAGCTTGATCCTTCCGTCAGCTGGTTCCTTGTCTCACCCTGCCCGCTGCCGCTCAGCCCCAGCTAAGTGTACCATCTTACTTGCGGTTATCTTGTTTATGGTTACAGTCCTGCTTATTGAGTCATCTTCATGTATTGTTACAGTCCTGCTTATTGAGTCATCCTTTTGTATTGTTACAGTCCAGCTTATTGAGTCATCTTTGTGTATTGTTACATTCAGCATATTGAGTCATCTTTTGTGTATTGTTACACCCGTGGGGTGGTCCCATCCAGACACTGTTTTACACCAGGTTCCTAGGGTTTCTTACGGGAGCCCCGTAGGTATTCTCGCCAGCAGGTGTCAGTTAGAGGTTCCCCTTGTTAATCACTGGCCTTGGCGTGTGAGTTGTCATTTACATAAGACCAGGTGGCATCGAGGTGGGAGCCTGACTAACGGGCTCCCACGAACGCGGCTATTAGTGGTGAAGCTTAGCATCCTGCACTCACACGCCAATTACATCTGGTAGCAACGGAGTTAGGTTGGCGAGGCTGCCCTCCATTCCTGGTCAGATCTCCTACCAGCCAGTGCCACGTAGTGCCTCGCCAGGCAGCGTGGCACGGGAGATCCTAACAGTGCCCATATTATAAAATGTAAGGATGTTCATTTCTTTAGGCCAGCATTTGATGGCGCATTGCATTTTTCAGTTGGAGGAGGCTCTGTTGATGGGCATTTTGTTTATTAAAGAAATGTAAATATATTACAGTACATCAAATAAAATTTGACTAAAGCTCACACAAATTCCTTTTGTCTGGTGTCTTTGTTTTTAGATAAGCACTAAGAATACTTTTTAAGTATTAAGCTTCAATCTTCAACCATTGAGGAATTTAGGTGAACATAAAGCATTGCCAAAAGCATAGGAAAATGCTGGGGGGGGGTCAGTTGCCCAGATACCCCTCCTCTTGTCAAGTGTCTCAAATTATAACAATAGTAATGGTGTATAATATTATTACTAGAGCTGCTGCCGCATCATACAGTGTAAGGGACAGAGCAGAGCTGCTACCCATGACCAGTGGTAGCAGCGTTTTCGGTACTTGTGTAGTTTCACGGCGCCAGCATGGCCGTGCATCTGAGTCCCCTTGCGGGGCTCGCTGCGCTCGCCCGCGCTACGGGCTCGGTGGCTCGCTACACTCACCACGCTACTGTATCTAAAATCAACTCCATGCCAACATGGATAGTGGGGGTATGAACTATCCACATTGGCATGGAATTTATTTCGTTTATTTTAGAAAGTTTGGCGAGCGCAGAACCCGGAAGTAGCATGCGGCCATGCTGGCGCCGTGAAACTACACAAGTACCGCTTTTTCTACCAAGTTTAATGTATTTGTGGATCTGAGTCCTCAATCAGTGCACTTGACCAGAGAGTAGCTACCAGGAAGAAGAGACTTAAGCTTTACCATGAGGTTGGAGAATATGTTCTTAGAAAGTGCAGTACTGGTTCTATTATATTTTTGTATTTATTATGGTATGTTTAACCGTTTTCTGACCACTTATTTATATTATTTAAATGTATGATACAGCCAATACTAAAGAACATTTATAGTATTATTACTGTATTCCATACAAAATCCAGTGTATAAAGTGACCAATGTTTACATTAATATGAAGGGTCGTTACTTGGTTCTTCTACCGCTCCACCAGACTCCCATAATTGCTCCAATGTTATGCAGTGGGTGATTGTGGACTGCGTTTGGAGACCCCTCTCTGGAAATCCTGCATTTGCCACTGAAAGTTGGAGGATCAGTGCCCCTGTAAGAATTCTGATTAACTCCTTTCCTTCTGGGGTGACTTACTTTTTTTCACTGTAGTCTTTACTGTTTTTAGGGTTATGTTTAGGGTTGTTATATTAGAGCATGTTCATTGATAATAATCTGATCCTACTGATGTTAACATTTTCTTTTTTATATGTTGGAAAGAACGGAAGTTTTAATTGATCGATTATGTGCTATTAGCTGAATGTGCTCTCCATAATTTTATTATAGGCCGATGGTCCCTGCCAGGAAGTTACATAGCCCATCTGGATGTGCTTTTGCAGGAGAGTTGTATACCAATGATTGATTTATATACATGTATTTGTTTGCAGTGTTATTCGTTCCTTTATCTACAGATGGAGTAGGTCTCATCCTTGCTGCTGGGTCGCCAGGACGTCCCCTCTGGCGACCCGCCAGCAGCCTCGCCAGCGAATATACTGAGACGCGCGTGCGTCTCACGCGCACGTGCGTCTCAGTCTCCGTCGCCAGCGCGACGGAAACCCTGTCCGTCTCCGCCTCAGGGAGACGGACAGGGTTAGGAGGGGTTAGGGGGGTGCGGGCAGGCGGCGGGGACCCGGGGGAACGGATGGAAGCGCCGTTGGAAAGGGGACGTGCGCGCCTCTTGTGCGCGCGCGTCCCCTTCTCGCCACCGCCATGGCGCTATCGGGGGATGGCGGCTGGCGACACCAGCGCCATCCCCTGCCAGGATGAGAGCTGCTCCATCTGTACCACCATACTAACTTTAATTATTACTTATTCAAGAAATTATATATAATTATTTCAGTCTGACTCAAATGAACTCCAACTCCTGTTGTCTGGTGTCTTTATCTTAAGTTGAGATGAGTGTACTAGGTTCTCCGAGAGCCGAGTCTACCTGAATTTTCTGGATCCAAGAAAATGACGACCCTAGCTCAGGTAGTTCCACCATACTTGGATTCCAAAACAAGGCAAAACGTTATCTTCCCTGCGCCGGTTTTGTGTATTTTGGATTCAACATAAATCCCTCCCACTGTGATTCAGGTGCCATTTCACACAGAACCTCCAGAGAGGAGGAAGAATTACAGTAACGAGGACTTAAAGTACGGATGATGTTTGATGGGCACCCACATGTCCCTAGTGCTCTTTAAAAAAGTCAGTCCACACAGTCTCAAGCGCTCTCCCCCTGCAGCTGCTGAATCCCAGGTGAAAATATTCAATCAATGATTATTTCAATGGACAATCTCTATGCAGAAACAGGGATTATCTGCAGCGCTGGGTTAATGTGCAATTCTTTATATGGGGTTCGCAGGTTTTCAAAAATAACAGATTATTCCAGAAGTTTTTTCTTCTTTTACTTAAAAAAACTTTTATTTATGAAGCCAATATATATGCAAAAAAACTTTTGCCAAAGATATAAGTAAAAAACTTTTCCCAAAGATATGAATAAAAAATTGCAAAAAATACAAAATATAAAACACAATATACAGTCTCGTTCCTTGCAGAAAAAAAGTTTTAAAATAGGCTCAACGGACCTCTCGGGGGCAGAATCTCCTACCACTTAGATATTTCTCAGTGGGATTTCTTTAGCAGGATGAAATGCTGCTCCTTCACTGGTACTCTTCCCTTCAGGCACCACACTGCCACTGTGGTGACCCTTCGGGTTTTCCCTGTGTTTGGATAAAGTATTCCCTCGTGTGTAGGAGATAGGGACAGGTAATCCTTAGGGCAAAAAGAACACACAGCCTGCGTTCCTCTCACCAGCCAGCACCTGCCTGCGCTCGCAGTCTGGCAGGGTCACTGGGACACTAATCTTTAAATGTATGCTGTGGGGCTCCAATGTTATCTGGATAACTCTCCCAGGCTTCACTTGAATGTATGTGAGCCTCTCGGGGTGCGATTGTATATACCCCGGTACTGCTCCCTTGTGTCTGGCGGCTTTTTACTTTTCTGTGAGCTCCAATCTCCAGCTGCTCATCTACTAGTTTCAACTTCTTGGGTCTTTCTCAAGAGCCTATTTTAAAACTTTTTTTCTGCAAGGAACGAGACTGTATACTGTGTTTTATATTTTGTATTTTTTGCAATTTTTTATGTATCTTTGGGAAAAGTTTTTTACTTATATCTTTGGCAAAAGTTTTTTTGGTACTTGTTTCCTAGCATGGCCACAATCGCTGGCATCGGGTGTTATTTTTAGTGGTATACGACGCGACCGACGCAATGCCCCCGATTTTCCCATTGAAATGCATTGTAAAAAGTCAAAATCGCGTCGGTCGCGTCGTATGCGGCTAAAAAAGGCTTAAATGGTCCAGACGCGATGCTCCCGATTCCCCCATAGGAAACAATGTTAAATGCCTCAATGTACCCGCGATGCCCCCGATTTCCCATAGGGAACAATGTTAAATGCCTCAATTTCACCAAATCAATGGTAAATGGGCCAGAAAGCACCAAAAACACCCCAATTCAGTTAAATCTCCCCCAAAAAATATTTGACGCCACCCCACGATCAACGCGAACCCGAAGCGTGGCGAGCGCAGCGAGCCCGCGAGGGGCGGCGGTACGCGTCCTCCGACCTTTTCATACCCCCACTATCCACGTCGGTGTAGAGTTGAGAATAGAACAGTGTGGCGAGCGTAGCGAGCCACCGAGCCCGAAGCGTGGCGAGCGGACGCAGATACCTTCACAGGTAAACGCGTCCCTTCGCGGGCTTCACAGGTATCCGCGTCCGCTCGCCACACTATTCTATTCTCAACTCCATGCCGACGTGGATAGTGGGGGTATGAAAAGGTCGGAGGACGCGTACCGCTGCGCTCGCCACGCTTCGGGTTCGCATTGATCGTGAGGTGGCGTAAAATACTTTTGGGGGGACATTTCACTGTTCAGGGGTGTTTTGGGGGGTTTATGGCCCATTTAACATTGTTTCCTATGGGAAATCGGGGGCATCGCGGCTAAATTGAGGCATTTAACATTGTTCCCTATGGGGAAATCGCGGGCATCGCGTCGCGACCATCGCACCCGATTTTTTAGTGCATGCGATGGCCGCGATGCCCCCGATTTTCCCTCACGATGCCCACGATCATGATCGTTGTGGCCGTGCTAGGAAACAAGTACCGTTTTTTTGCATATATATTGGCTTTATAAATAAAAGTTTTTTTAAGTAAAAGAAGAAAAAACTTCTGGAATAATCTGTTATTTTTGAAAACCTGCGAACCCCATATAAAGAAGTGCACATTAACCCAGCGCTGCAGATAATCCCTGTTTCTGCATAGAGAATGTCCCTAGTGCTATTAACCCTTTGAGTGTCATCAAAGAGAAAAGATGTGAAAGATGCGCAAAATATGAGTGTCATCATCTATGTGGGAGATGTGCAAAATACCGTCTAAAAATGCCAGCATCGCTCACAGCTGTTATATAGATTCAAATAAATAATAATTTTGTGTAAAAAAAGATTATATTTTCTTATGGTAAAAATGACAGGTTATTATGATGAATAAAAATGTTTGCTTGGCAATTTTCCCACCAATTTTGTCAAATTCACTTGGCACTCAAAGGGTTAATAATAATGGCAGCACATGTCCCTAGTGTTATTAAAAATACTGGCCACACATTTCCTTAGTGTTATTGATACTGGCTAAGTATAGTACAGGAAGTGCACATCTAAAAAGCCAGGCCATGCCATTGCATTAGTAATGTAAGTGTTGTGAGTCACAGTGTGAAGTTGTTGTCATTTGTTTCAAAATAAACATTAAAACAAAAATTATGTGTGGTTAGGGCCAAGGGATGTGGGTCATTGGATCGACCCAATTAAAATCGGCATGGATTGGGTCACCCACTCAAGGCCAACAGGCCTTAGGTCGACAGCTGAAATAGGCCGACATGGCTAAGGTCAACTGGGTTGGAAGGTTGACACAAGTATTAGGTTGACAATGGTAATTCAAAAGGTTGACATAAGTGTTTCACATTTCAACCTTAATAGTGTCTATCTAATGACCGTATCCCCGACCAAGCCATGACACTGCATTAATAATATATAAATGCTGTGAGAGTAGCAGTGTGAAGTTGTTAATAAAAAGATGTGCTATAAACTGACATGTGTTTATGCCACTGCTGTGTCGCTTAATAATCAGCCAGCTCGCTGCAGCATTTTGCCAATGTGATGAAAACAATATTAAGAGCTGTGAGGCGGTCAAAACTGACTAGAAATGACTGGAAATTAAAGTTATTGAGGTTAATAATACCGTAGGAACAAAAAAAAACAACGAAATTATGTGATTTTATCTGGTTTTGAACATTCTTGAAAATAAATACAAAACCAAAACACAAGGGCAATTTTGGGAAAACCAAAACCCTACGACGAATTAGAATTAAAACACAGGAGTGGGGTGCACATCTCTTATATTAAGATAAGTATTTGCAGTTATTTTAACTGATGATTTGCAGATTTCAACTGTTAGGGAGTTTATTAAACCAGACAGTGAGAGATTTCGAAGCAAGGCATTGGTGAGCTTCAGCGATTTTTAATTAAGTACTGTACCTAAAAATAATTAAAATACATTTCATTAAAAAACACTATAATTCGAATAAACCATATTTTGGTGCTTCTGTTCTGACAGCACCATCTGAGGAGAGTGTGTACCACCTGGGTACTTGAAATTAGGATAACCTCTTCAATGCTATTAGGAGTGGTAACCCTATTACTGTAAGATATATTGCAAAGGGAATGAAACCCTGTTTTGTTGGTGAAAATACTATTTTGTTTCCAGTTAAGCAGCTTTTGTCCTTTGATAAATCAACATTGCTGCGTATGAGCCAGTGCATTTTATGCTTGCCGACATGCTAAAACTGTTGAAGGGAAATAAATCCTTCTGGCAGCTATATGTTACAGTTCATAGCCACAGTACTTCTATTATTATGCACTGAGCTCCTCTAATCAGGACTCAGAATTTTCTCCTCTGACAGGAAGATGTGCTTTGATATTATGGGCCCAATTCCTAATGTGACAATTGATTACATCACATGGCTGTATCTATAATTGTATGCAGGACCGGCGTATTGCGAATAAGACCCGTCCCTGTGATACCACTCTGCAGCCATATCGTGGTACTGTATTGTTTCACAAAAAATACCCCAATTATGTGCTGCGCATGCCTTGCTACTACCGATACCAGCACTACATCCCCATTGCAACAACCCCCCATCCTACCTAACGTCCCCCCCCCCCCCCATCCTCCTACAGATCATGCTCACCAACATTCAGAGTTCAGTGATCAGAGATCCTGCAGGACTGCCCGTCAATGGGGCTCCCTGCTGCTGTGGCTTCCTGTGCTGTAACATGAGCTGCCACTTTGCAGAATCACTTTACTGCACCAGGGGTTACAGCAGCCGAAGCCATCACCAGAGCACCGATCACCAGTTGACACCCTTTTCTCACATTATTTTAGTAACCAAATCAAATTTCACATGGGAAATGCAATCTGGACATTTTTTGTTTTAAATTGTAAAAAGATAATGCAGATCACAGTGGATCCCCTGCCATAATTTCTGAATAAGGACTACATGTGCGACTGGAGGGCAGTGGGTAGTAGAACATTACTTTATTTTCTATCTATAACATTCTGCAATAAAATAAACATGTTTGTTTATATGTAAGGATTATTTTAATTATCCCCTTTATTGATTTCTGTGTCAGCTGATGGCAGTTATTTGGGAATGTGATGGTGGGCAAGGGATAGCAGAGAATTGATGTCTCTGATATCTAATACCCCTTTCAGACATACTACCCGGAATTTTAGACCCGGTTCAAAGCCGGGTTTTTAAAAATCACAGGTCCATTGCAGGTACGCACACCCGGGATTTTAGAGGACTAAAATCCCAGGTAGAGCCTTTCAGACATACCCTGGTCCCAGGATTGTGCTCGTGCACGTGAAAAATCCTGGGATTTTGCCGTATGACTAAAAGGGGTATTAATTATAGTTTGTCTGTTAAACTGCTGATGTTAGGTTTTCATGGCAAGGTTCTATGAAAAGCGGAATTAGAGGGAGGGGGAAATATTATCATGTGTGGTCCCGACAAATCCAACTGCAGTAGTTGTATCAGAAGGTAAACATCCAAGGTACCCATATCAAAAGACAGTGTTTGTGAGCTAGTGATGTTTCTTTTTTCTTTTTTGTCGAGATGGCTTCAATTGCACTGGTGCCAACTGGATGACCATTAGTTTTTCTGGGTACTGCTGAGGTAGGTATCAATTTGGGATCAAGTCCCTAGGACACTCCTCTGCAGATTTAAGCCATATAACTACTTAAACCCTTGTGTTGTTCTGCTAAATTGCTCGTTTGCTGTCATACTAGGATAAATGCTTGTGCCGATGTGCTGAGTTTAACCTCTTGTGCCAAAATTGGATTAATCCCATGTACTGCCATGGTTTAGCTCATTGTGCCACTGAGCTGGGTTTAAACTATTGTGTCATGATCCTGGGTTCAAACTCTTTTGCCATGGCACTTGGTTTAAACCCTTATTCCATCACATCACTCTATACTGCTCATTGTTTAAATGGTTTAAATACAATTTAAATTTAAAATTGAAATGTAAAGGATTTAAATTTAAAGGATTTAAATTTAAAGGATTTAAATTTAAAGGATTTAAATTAAATCCTTGTTCTACCGCACTGAAATTAAACCCTTGTACTGCCACACTGAGTTTAACACCCTATTGTCACCATGTTAGGTTTTATTCTTTGTTCTGCAGTGCTAAGTTCAGACTTTGTGTCACCACATTGGGTTTAACTTTTACCCCTTGTGCCATTATGTTAATATAAATTTTCCACTGAAAATCAGTTTCCACTGAAATTAATTTCCAGCTCTGTAGGTCCCCAGTGATAGCGGCAGCAGCAGTGTGGATGTGAAAGGCCATTGTACTACAACCTGTGTGTCCATAGACTTTCCTCCAGCAGTCTGTTTCCACCCATCATGCCATCCTGTATAAACATGCTATTGTGAGGACATCAGACAGTGGATCACAAGAACCCAGCTTTCCTCTAGTGGAGAGAAAACTTCCAATAAGTTAATATATTAAATAAATTGATATAGGTGGAATTTCATGCAAAAAGAAACACAACGACCATCTATTTAAAGAACTGGCCAATCTTAAATATTTCAAAACAGCCACACTTATTTGATATTGTTTTTATTATTATTATTGATGTATTCATTGTTCATTTTTTTTAAAGACAATCCCACATATTAATTTATAAGCACTGCAATATGTTCTTTTACATATTGTTGTACAGTTAATATACACTGCCTAGCGAGCAGGTCTGTATCAGGCACAAGATACGCTATGCAAGAGGTTGTATTTTCAAGTCTGCATCGGCCCCATGATTTTTTTTCAATTATACATTTTTCCAGTGATAATTACAAGGGGGTTATTCTGATTCACTCCTTCTGGCAAATTCCTTCTTAGATGGACAAAACCATGTGCACTGCAGGTGGGGCAGATGTAAAATGTGCATAGAGAATTAGATTATGGTGAGTTATTTTGTTTCTGTGCAGGGAAAATACTGACTGCTTTATTTTTACACTGCGATATAGATCTCACTTTGAAGTAAAACCCCACCCAAACCTAACTCTCTCTACACATGTTACATCTGCCCCCCCTGCAGTGCACATGGTTTTGTCCATCTAAGAAGGATTTTGTCAGAAAGAATGAACCAAAATAAGGCCCATTATTTTAGTAACCAAATCAAATTTCACATGGGAAATGCAATCTGGACATTTTTTGTTTTAAATTGTAAAAAGATAATGCAGATCACAGTAGATCCCCTGCCATAATTGCTGAATTAGGACTACATGTGTGACTGTGGAGGGCAGTGGGTAGTAGAACATTACTTTATTTTCTATCTATAACATTCTGCAATAAATTAAACGTTTATTTATATGTAAGGATTATTATAATTATCCCCCTTATTGATTTCTGTGTCAGCTGATGCTGCTTTGTAATAGGAACAGAGTAGTAAACAGGGATTATTTTGAAGTAAGGAGCAAATTAAAATGATCACTTCCTAACTGGAGGGCAGTTATTTGGGAATGTGATGGTGGGCAAGGGATAGCAGAGAATTGATGTCTCTGATATCTAATACTCCTTTCAGACATACTACCCGGAATTTTAGACCCGGTTCAAACCCGGGTTTTTAAAAATCACAAGTCTATTGCAGGTACGCACACCCGGGATTTTAGAGGACTAAAATCCCGGGTAGAGCCTTTCAGACATACCCTGGTCCCGGGATTGTGCTCGTGCACGTTAAAAATCCCGGGATTTTGCCGTATGACTGAAAGGGGTATTAATTATAGTTTGTCTGTTAAACTGCTGATGTTAGGGGCAAGGGGCAGTGTTTAGGTTTTCATGGCAAGGTTCTATGAAAAGCGGAATTAGAGGGAGGGGGAAATATTATCATGTGTGGTCCCGACAAATCCAACTGCAGTAGTTGTATCAGAAGGTAAACATCCAAGGTACCCATATCAAAAGACAGTGTTTGTGAGCTAGTGATGTTTCTTTTTTCTTTTTTGTCGAGATGGCTTCAATTGCATTGGTGCCAACTGGATGACCATTAGTTTTTCTGGGTACTGCTGAGGTAGGTATCAATTTGGGATCAAGTCCCTAGGACACTCCTCTGCAGATTTAAGCCATATAACTACTTAAACCCTTGTGTTGTTCTGCTAAATTGCTCGTTTGCTGTCATACTAGGATAAATGCTTGTGCCGATGTGCTGAGTTTAACCTCTTGTGCCAAAATTGGATTAATCCCATGTACTGCCATGGTTTAGCTCATTGTGCCACTGAGCTGGGTTTAAACTATTGTGTCATGATCCTGGGTTCAAACTCTTTTGCCATGGCACTTGGTTTAAACCCTTATTCCATCACATCACTCTATACTGCTCATTGTTTAAATGATTTAAATACAATTTAAATTTTAAATTGAAATGTAAAGGATTTAAATTTAAAGGATTTAAATTTAAAGGATTTAAATTTAAAGGATTTAAATTTAAAGGATTTAAATTTAAAGGATTTAAATTAAATCCTTGTTCTACCGCACTGAAATTAAACCCTTGTACTGCCACACTGAGTTTAACACCCTATTGTCACCATGTTAGGTTTTATTCTTTGTTCTGCAGTGCTAAGTTTAACCCTTTGTGTCACCACATTGGGTTTAACTTTTACCCCTTGCGCCATTATGTTAATATAAATTTTCCACTGAAAATCAGTTTCCACTGAAATTAATTTCCAGCTCTGTAGGTCCCCAGTGATAGCGGCAGCAGCAGTGTGGATGTGAAAGGCCATTGTACTACAACCTGTGTGTCCATAGACTTTCCTCCAGCAGTCTGTTTCCACCCATCATGCCATCCTGTATAAACATGCTATTGTGAGGACATCAGACAGTGGATCACAAGAACCCAGCATTCCTCTAGTGGAGAGAAAACTTCCAATAAGTTAATATATTAAATAAATTGATATAGGTGGAATTTCATGCAAAAAGAAACACAACGACCATCTATTTAAAGAACTGGCCAATCTTAAATATTTCAAAACAGCCACACTTATTTGATATTGTTTTTATTATTATTATTGATGTATTCATTGTTCATTTTTTTTAAAGACAATCCCACATATTAATTTATAAGCGCTGCAATATGTTCTTTTACATATTGTTGTACAGTTAATATACACTGCCTAGCGAGCAGGTCTGAATCAGGCACAAGATACGCTATGCAAGAGGTTGTATTTTCAAGTCTGCATCGGCCCCATGATTTTTTTTCAATTATACATTTTTCCAGTGATAATTACAAGGGGGTTATTCTGATTCACTCCTTCTGGCAAATTCCTTCTTAGATGGACAAAACCATGTGCACTGCAGGTGGGGCAGATGTAAAATGTGCAGAGAGAATTAGATTTGGATGAGTTATTTTGTTTCTGTGCAGGGAAAATACTGACTGCTTTATTTTTACCCTGCAATATAGATCTCACTTTGAAGTAAAACCCCACTCAAACCTAATTCTCTCTGCACAAGTAACATCTACCCCACCTGCAGTACACATGGTTATGTCCATTTGAGAAGGAATTTGCCAGAAGGAGTGAACCAGAATAACCCCCTAAATTCATTCCTTCTAATTTTGGATTTTCTGACTGAGGAAATATTTATCACACATGACAGAGGGTTGATATAGGGAGTTGATGTGCCAGTTTTAAGAGGCAAAATTGGATTATACTTTGCTTAGAGCAAACTGAACTTGCTTTACTGGTCTCTAACAAACTATAAATACTTGGTAATGCCTTGTTTTCAGAGCTTTTAAAGATATTTTTCCAAAATCAGAAATAATATTTCACAGTTGTCTTTGGTGTATAGTCTAAACGTAACTACTCCAACCACAATATACTTAATTTTACAACAGCAATCCCTCTAACAGTCTATTCTCTTTCACCTACCTTTATTTTTATTGCTGCTTTTTTATGAACAACCAGGATCTCTTTATCATCAAAATTATTTCTCATGCAGCATTAACCCCGAAATATATATATTTAAATAGCCACAGTAAACACTCTATAAATGCACATTGAATATTCCAAAATAACTTTATTCAAATGCATACCTCCCAAAATAGAGTTTTCTGTGACGTGTGACACTTGTGCGCCAAAAGTGGAGTGGCTTCACGAAAATGCCACTATCGAATTCCATGTTCATTGCCAGCACTGAACATCCTTCACATTGCTTATCTGATGTCAGAATATATAAAGTGTTTACAACACTTGTAACACTTGCAACAGTTGTAATAGATACCTATTGCTACTGTCGCTGTAGCTTCAAAAATAAAACATCAATAACATAAGTTGTTGTTCAGTGCCTTCAATAATATAGACAAGTTCTATGCAGGAAAACTGGTAGCTATTGTTTAAAAGGAATGTCCCTTTAAATCCCGGCCTATCACTCTCTTCCAAGTGACTGGTTTGAACTCCTGTCTTCTGTATTTGAAAGCTAGAAAAACATTTATCTTCAGAGCAACTGATATTTACAGCACAGTTATTGTTTACAACATCTTTGAGAATACAGTCATGCCCCAGAGGCTGCATAATCAATACACACTATCACTATTTAATGGTGCTACATTTTATGTTGTAATAATCACATTTTTTGGAATTGCTGCTACATTCACATCCAGATAGCAACATTTTCTGAATGGCATTTTGACTAAAACGGAAGATGCGTGGATGAAGCTGGAGGAAATACATTGTGAGGAATTGGCACAACCTCGAAGGCAGGGTTTTAAATCAGGCCTCATTTATATCATCAGCTGCAAGGCACTAAAACAAAGATTTATCACTCAGCTGATGGACTGTGAAAGCATGTACGGTTCTGACATTTTTTTTGTTCTACTAAAGTCCCTTAAAAGCCATCTATTTTCATTGGGGATTAATCCATAAGAAACAAAAAATCAAACACAAAGTTACAGTAAATATAAAGCAAAACTTTATTGACAAGAAGTTGCAGAGCGAGCAACAAAAATAAAGTTTATGGATTTTCTACACACTACATTCAAAACTTTAATATGAGAATGCAGTGAACAACTTATTCTTGATCTTAGGGCCATATTGGGAGATTGTAGGTACTTACTTCCTATTCTTTTTCCTATTATTATTATTATTATTATTATTATTCTTACAAGATAATGCAAGTAAATTATTCTAAACAATGCTGCATCAGCAGTCATAATACACAAATAAGAAACTGGATGGCACCAAGCAGGGGCGTAACAAGCACCTTCAGGGCCCCATAGCAAAATCCTGAAAGGGCCCCCCCAATTGTCACTACAATGCCCCTCGGGGTGGCATGAAGAGAGAAGGAATTAAGAGTCAAAGAGGGTGTCAAGGAGAGAGAGAGAGTTTAGAATGTAGATGGATGAGAAGCGCAGGGGAGAGCAGAGGAGAGGAAGGAAGAGATAGATGGAGAGGGAGTGAGAGGTGGGGGTAGAGAGTGCAGGAGAGAGATAAAGAAAGGTTAGATAGAGCAGAATGGGGGGCAGAGAGAGAGGGGGGTGAGAGAGAGAGGGGGGCAGAGAGAGAGGGGGGTGAGAGAGAGAGGGGGGGAGAGAGAGGGGGGATGGAGAGAGAGGGGGGGATGGAGAGAGAGAGGGGGAGAGAGGGGGAGAGAGGGGGAGGGAGGGAGATGGAGATTTGAGAGAGGTTAGATGGAGAGCCTATCCTAATCTCATCCTCCCCCTCCCCTACACCGTCCATATCAGTACATGCTGTGTTGTGTAAACATAAGTGCTGCAGTTTACCTCCAGTATTGAGGGAAGGCCAAGGTCTCCTTATCGGCGCCGGGTCTTTCACGCATCGGCGCCGGGTCTCAACTGCTGCAGAGCTGTGCTCTTTTCTGTAGTCGGCTCCCTCCCATGCAACTGCGGCGCACAGCGTGATTCACGCCGGGGCTGGTCACTAGGTAGTGACGTTGAGCCCCGGCCTGCACCACCAGAGAGGTCAGAGGGGCTGGATCACCACTTCTCCGTCCCCGCACTGCACGCTGCTCACAGGGAAGGGGAAGGGTGTAAGGGACAGCGCTGCTGAGCCTGATACTGCCCGTGTGGCATTACTCGAATAGAATAAAAGGGTGCAGGGGGTGCCTGCAGAGCCATCAGGCCCCCTAAAGGCCCGGGCCCCATAGCAATTGCACCCCCTGCACCCTCCATAGTTCCGCCACTGGCACCAAGGATGCCATTGTAGAGAGAATGGAATAGATAATAATATAACGGGGTTATCCAATTACCTGCAATTAACGATCAAGGGCAGTTGCTTCGCCCGCAGTTATTCAATTAGCCCCCACAAAAAAAGGATTTTGTTTTGCCTGTCTCAGACAAGCAAAACCAAAGCCCCAAAAGCAGCCTAGTTTTCATGTGAAAATGGAACAGCGATCAACCAAAACACACAGGTTTCACTAAACCAATGTGTTTCCAGGAGAATATTCTTTTTGTTTTCAGATGACTAAATTGTAGTCAAAGTAATATCGGAGATACATCAAGAGAAATCTCAAAAATCAGATTTGTGCTCACAATGTTTCTTTGCAGGAAACTGGATGCCTAGGGCACCAGGACAAAGTGGGGGGTGGGGCTTGCATAAAGGTCTAATTTATTCCATGCTCCTCAGCTCTCACATATCCCAATGTCCTGTGGGGGGTGAAGTTCTTAAAGTGACTGCCAGATGGCTGCGCCAATGTAACTTACTGATGGAACCATTACTTTTTGTTCATTGTGCTATAGTGCCAGTTGATTAAGTCTCCATCACTCATCACAAGATTGGGTCCTACATACATATGTGTTTAACAGCTAGCTACATGTGTATTAGCCTAGGGCACCTTGAACATTTAAGCAAGCCAATATGGGCAATATTTAGTAGTAACAGCATTACTTCTTCTAGTGCTAGTTGGATGACTAATACCGAAGACCAGAAGCGCTGGCTATTGCTATTGCTATACAGTGCAAGGTAAATAAATATGTGGAAGTCATCCCAATCTGATTCCCAGGGAGACTAGAAATATCCCGGTGTGGTATGGCGCTCCGACAGGGGGATCCCGACGGTCAGTATCCTGGCGTCAGAATCCCGACTGCCGGCGCTCCAACAGGGGGGTGAGCACAAAGAAGCTTTTCACTTTTTTTTTTACACTGAAGACTGCACGGATCTGACTAATCCATGCAGGCTTCTGCCAAATATGGCTGGAAAATGAGGTGTATTTTCCAGCCGTATTTTCGCAGCAATTAGCGGCCGTATATAGCGATATACAGCCACTTAGTTATTTAGAATGAATGGTGATTCCTAGTCATATTCATTCAATGGTATATACATTCATATTTGTAAATAAAAATACGAATGTGCCATGAATGCGAATACGAATTTATGTATTTTCGGCATAGTAAATGCTGAAAATACTTATAGGCAGTTGTATTTGCATAGGACTGCCTATGAGTACACCTAAACTAGGCGTATTCGGCTTAGTAAATTTCCCCATTATCTTTCACGCAGAAAAGCAAATAGAAATAATTGACCCGATAAGTTGCTTTTCTGTGTGAAAGGGATTGGAAAACAACCAGGGACACAAAAACATAGGGAAAGTGTCCACCGAAGGCGCGCGTTAAAAATTTAGGCTGTGGTTTTTTGGGGAAGGGGAATGGCCACACAATTGTATCAATTGACATTACACCACACATTGCACCAGGTAGAGCAGTGGTTCCCAACCCTGGTCCTCAAGTACCCCCAACAGTGCACGTTTTGCAGGTCTCCACACAGAATTACAGGTGAGATAATTAGCTCCACCTGTGATCTTTTCAAATGTGCCTGAATAATGAGTGCACCTGCCGGGTGACCTGGAAAACGTGCACTGTTGGGGGTACTTGAGGACCAGGGTTGGGAACCACTGAGGTAGAGCAACTTATACACATTGCAAAGAGTGTTACATTTGGGTGGGGTGTGTTAAAACTGAAATCTAAATTGCAGTGTAAAAAAAATGCAGCCAGTATTTACTCTGCACAGAAACAAAATAACTCACACAAATATAAATCTCTCTATACATGTTACATCTGCCCCACCTGCAGTGCGTTTTGCCCATTTTGAGAACAAATTTGTCCTGTGATCAGACCTGAATAAGGGCCATTGTGCCAGGTAGAGCTCCCTAGACACACTGCACCAGGTAGAGCCCCTTAGACACATCATGCCAGCATTATGCACACCTTAATGCCCATTACATATAATGCCACACACCATAATGCCACAAAAGACAAAATGTTGGGGAACCACTGGCGCTATGTAAATGTGCAGTTCTCAGAGCACAATTGATATTGGTGTCCGGCCACCTACTCCAATATAATTCGAGTCGGCAATCAGTCAGGTATCAGTAACTGTTACTTCTGCACGCGGACAGACACTTACTTTAAAGTTCTGTCCCGCATGCACGTAACGGTTTCTTTTCAAGCCGGGCTCCACTGCATACATATATTTGAGAATGCTGACACTTACTTTGTATTTCAGTCACGCGTTCACGTAACAAGTTCTTTATCCACCACAGGATTCTTCTGTTCAAACAAGCAGGTTTATTCACATACTGTACACTGTAAAATCATCACACAAGGGCTGTATATACAGGAGGTGCTACAAAGCAGACAGGAAAGCGAAACCCCAGGTCCGTACAGATGGTCCGGCGGTCAGACGCTGCAGACGTTACCGCTTGGTGTGCAGTCACTGGAGTTAAGCTTCCGTCCTCTTTGCTTGCAGGCTGTCTTAGTGAAACGACAGGGGCGGCAAACATTATGCCACACACTGTGATGCTCATTATACATTATACCACACACACCATGATGCCCATTACATATTATACCACACACCATAATGCCTATTACATATTATGCCACATAAGTGTCACTTACCTACATGCTCATTGCTAGGGGTTCCTTACCGGGGGTCACAAGCTCTTTGCCAGGGTTTTATGCTCCATGCCAGGGGTTACATGCTCATTGGCAGGGGCTTTATGGGGGGGGGGGGGATTACTTGCTAGTTGCCAAGGGGGATAACCCCAATACAGATGGGCAGTGCGGTGTGCTCTCTGTGACTAGTACAGCCAGTCAGAGCAGTGGGCAACCCAGCTGTATCAGAGCAGGGCCGCGGCTATTTCAAATGTTGCAGAAGCTCCCGAGTCATTCAGAACTTGCGGTCCAGCAGACAATTAGAAGCCACCACTACCTGATTGGCTGCCAGGCCAATGCAACATTTGAAATAGCTGTCGTACTGCTTTGATACATACAGCTGGGTTGCCCACCCTTCTTTCCGTGTTTCCTCATTACAGCTAGAGCAATGCTCTGCCAGTGAGTGCACAGCTCTCTACAGTAACTGTGTAAGGTGCCATAGTAATCAGGGAACTGAGAGCAATGGAGAAGACACTATCAGTGCCCTAATTATTATAGTGCCACATGGCCCACGTAGCAGCCGGCCCTGCCTGGACCTCGGGGGCTTCAACCCATACACTGCATCCATTATAAATACACCAGTGCACAGATGTCTGAAATATGTAGCTGGTATTGCAGTGCATCCCCACTACTGTATGCGTCAGTGGGCCTGATTCAGACTCTCTTATCTGCAAACCCACCCTGTACAAATCTGAGTGACTTGCAAAAATGTCACTATTCACTATCATGCCACACATCCATACACAATTCACAAACCATCAAATGGTTTTCCGAGTCTGTGCAAATGTGAGTCCACACCTTCACAGAGACAGGCTGATCGAGGCCAGAGCTGACATCACACACCCTACCCTAAATAGCCCGGGCATGCCTGTGGTTTTTTTTACACTCACAGAAAATAGCAGGTTACTATCCCCAAACACTGACTTCCTGTCAGTGAAATTGCCAGGGGATTGCAGTCTTTTGATAATCGAACAGATTGTGGAGACCACTCCCAATTGACTGGGGGAGGACCCGATGAATGATATCACTGAGGAATCCCTCAGTCTCGTGGGGAGGAGCTGCAAGTGTAAACACATTTGTGGCTCCTCAGACCAGTGGAGCGGGAAACATTTTTTAAACAGACGTGGATGCCTATTATGGACTAAAGAGGATGCAATCTACACTGGAGGAGCTAATGAGTATTATTTATTATCACAGGTATTCTAAGGATTTCTACTGGAGAAGAGGACAGGCCATTTCTAGAGGCGGACAAGTCGTTCAGCCGCACGGGGCACTGCATCTGCCACCACGTGACTGCACAGCTTGTCCACCACTGCCTTAGCTGTCGGGATGCCAGCTCCCCTATGAGCCGCCGTAGAAGGGGGAGTGGTGGGTCAGCATGGGGGGATCAAGGCGCTAACCTCCGCTGGCTATTCTCTGCTGCCAGGAGCTTCCCTCCACCGGCTCCAGGCTCCTGGCAGCCGCGATCCTCTGCTATTTTTTTTAATTTGAGTGGCGGGGCACGCAGTGCGCCAGTTATCCTCTGGGCAATTGATTCCCCCCTAGGCAATGAGCATGTAATCTCCTCATGGCAACAAGCAGAAAATCCCTGTGGTAGCGAGAATTTAATCACCCCATGGTAACAAGCAGGAAATCCCCCTGTGGCAATGAGCATGTAATCAACCCATGACAACAAGCAGGAAATCCCCCATTGCAACGAGCATGTAACTCCTGACAACTACCACTACCATAGGTAAGAGACACTTATGTGACATAATGTATAATGGCCATTATGGTGTAATGGGCATCATGGTGTGGGACATAATGTGTAATGGGCATTACGGTGTGGGGTGTAATGGGTGTAATGGGCATCACGATGTGGGGAGCTTTGTGTAATGGGCATCACGGTGTGTAACATATTGTGAAATTGGCATCACGCTGTCAGGCGTAATGTATAAATTACTTGTGGGAGGTATTGTGTAATTGTCATTAGGGTGTGGGGCATATTCTGTAATTAGCATTATGGTGTGGAGCAGTTGTGGTTCGCCAAGTCCCTGCATGCAGCAGAGGCTTGCTAGGACTTGTAGTTCCACAACAAAACCCATGTTTTTTCTTCTATCTTTTACACTTTATATACAGTACCATCAGCTCAGTGCCCCGCGGCACTGGGGACAGCCCCGGAAGGGGGACCCTTAACAGGGGGTGTCCCCAATCCCCCAGGGTCCCAGCTCAGTCTGACCAACCACAGGTTGTTGCTTTGGCTGGGGGACCTTGTATAAAAAGTTTCCCCCAACTGTGGTATTAGCTTGCTGTGCTCTAAAATAGAGGGATCCTACTCGTTTTGTCCCCGTATTTTGAGTGCCAGGACTGGGCCATGATTCTGGTGCTGGACTCCAGCTTTTTTCCCCCTGTATTCCTGCAACCAGGTCCATTTTAATGAAGAGACCGCATGCCAGGATTTTAATATTATTTATTTATCTATTGTTTACACAGGGCAGCATCACACGGACTGACAGATCCTTATGATGCTGGTGGCTAATACTTATTTGGCTGCCGGTAATACGGCAGCCAAATACGGATCTCGGGAAAATGGCATATTTGTAAATTTGTCGTATTTTCTATTCCTATTGTCAGGCCGTTCAAGGATGATCCCGTTTGTACCTGTTCGTACCGGAATCTGACATTTACGGCCCATTTACCCCAGAGTTGGAGATTGTGAAAATTATGCTTCTCAATCAAGTGAAATATAAAACATTATTTATGTACTTACTAGCTAAAAGCCTGTCAAATTGAAATTTACTTTCACTTTGAGCTGTGACAGTTTTAAGGTTCACTTTGAGCTGTGACAGTTTTTAGCCCACAAATGATCCACCCCACCCTCACTCTGGGCCAGATTCTCTAAGCTTCAAAAGTGATAAAATTGAGAGTGATAAACAGCCAGCCAATCAGCTCTTACCTGCCATGTCACAGAATGTGTTTGAAAAATGTCAGACAGGAACTGATTGGCTGTATGTTTATCACGCTACTTTTTAACACTTTTGAAGCTTAGAGAATCTGGCCCTCTATCTGCTCCTAGATCCAGTTTCTGTATTCACAGCTCCCTCTCTCCATATCCAGCAAGTTTCAAACAGATTAGTGCCTGTCCAAAAGTTGCTTTCACTTTCTATGATGACATCTTTTAGCACACAAAGGAGCAGTTTAGTCGAGTGGCATTTAGTAGCCATACTCCACATCATAGTGATGAGGAGTAGTTAGCATTTTTTATATGTATATAGGCATACCTCCCAACTGTCACGATTACAGCGGGACAGTCCCGATTTTCGGGTCCTGTCCCGCTGTCCCACCCGCGGCAGGCATTGTCCCGCTGCGGGGGGTGGCAGTTGGGAGACCCCCCAATCTAATAGAATAGACGCTGTGCGCATGCGCACAGCGTCTATTCTCGTATGAAGATGAGGTTGCGGCTAATTAGCATAAGCCACGCCCCCATTTGCATACGCCCCGCCCCCTTTCCGGGCGCTTTTTCTTCAACAGAGAAGTTGGGAGGTATGTATAGGTGTGGATTTCCCATTAATTAGCACTCTTTTAATAAGGACAAAATAATAATATTAAATGGACAAAAAAGCAACCATACTTGCTATTGTACAAAACCTGTATACATTTGCTTTGTCCTCTACTATAACAAACATTAGGCAAGCAAGTAGGCACTGCATGGATAAGTTTTTTTATTTTATGACAAATCCAATATATATTGCTAAGAATCACTTCCAAGATCTACAGAGCCCTGTCAGTCTGCATGGCTAAATAGTATACTGAATACTTCAACGATCAGCCTAATTACACAGTTATGTTTCATTACTTCCCATTACGTTCTCTTCCTCTGAAGTGGTACAAAGAGTGTGTTTGTTAATAGAGCTTCTGCGGTTGAAACTAACAAGTTTGTATTTGAAGTCATGCCTGGACATTAAACAGTCTGGCTGTTCTAAAAGCAGGGTTTATGATAAGATGCTCCACACTTCCTGATCTTATCGACACTAGAGGCAATATATTTCCTTTTTCATGGATCAAGGTCAGAATAAATTGAAACTAAATAATAGAGAATTCATACACACTAATATGCACAGAAAGTTCTTATACTTGTTTTAAAACTTATTTTATATTTTGCTGCATTAGGAATGCGCAGTAGTATGAAAAATACCTGACATTTGCGCTCATGCATAAAAAGTTAACCATTTATTACCCCACATTGAATTATTTCCTGATTCCCCAGAATATTATACGGTATAGTAAATGGTACCATTACAAAGTACAACTTGTCCCGCAAAAAAAAAGCCCTCATGTGTCTATATAGCCGGAAAATTAAAAAAGTTACGCTTATTTGAACGCAAGGAGGAAAAAAAAAAAAATTACCTTAAAAGGCAATGTCGTGAAGGGGTTAAAAAAGAGAAAAAGTGTTTTATTCTTTTTATTAAAAAGGCAGCTCCCCAGGAACTGTATGGTTGATTTAGCAGCACCCCAGAAATTATATTACACACTTGGCCCACCCCAGAAATTATACGACACACTTGGCTGACCCCAATAATTATACAGCGCACTTGGCTCAACCCTGGGCTGATACAACACCACTGGTATGATGTGGCACACTTAACAGCCCTTGCAGTTTAAAAAAAACAACACTTTTTTATTTCAATCAAAAAAAATGAGGGGGGCAGCTCCCCTGGACTGATACGGGTCACTGGGCAGGACAGCTGGACTGATATGGCACAACACCCCTTGCAGGTAAAAAAAAAATCAACTTTTTATTTTAATTTAAAAATGGGGACAGCTCTCCTGGACTGATATGGGACACGTAGCAGCACAGATGGGCTTTTACAGGACACTGGGCAGGACAGCTGGACTGATTCGGGGAAGCCCTGAAGTAAAAAAAAAAACTTTTCTTCACAGAGCCCCTTAGATGTCCCCCACAGCAGTTCCATATGACAGCTCCCAATAGTTGTAGTCTTAGTTGTACCATCAATAGTTTTCCACTTCACTTCAATAGTCATTCCCCCTTAGTAGATGTACAAAAGTTCCTGCACCATTAGTTCCCCCTTAGTAGTTGTACCTTTAGATTCCCGATCTGTAGTTGTCCCCCTTGAGCAGCCCCCATGAAGTTAGGCAGCCTCTATTATTTCCCCCATTAGTTTATCCCCCCTTAGTTTGTTCGCCATTAGTGTTATTTTGTCCCCCTAAGCTTTCCCCTCTCTGCAAACAGCACGTGCTGTCTAAATTTCACATGTTGAATGAAGATGGCGCCGGTAGACGGGACTTATGGTGTGTACACACGGCATATATGCCGTGCTATGCAAGTCCCGAAACGATCAGATGGTATCGGGACTCGCATAGCACGGCATGCTGCAGAGGGACAATTTAGACTATATAGTACAGTGGTGGCCAACCCGTGGCTCTTGAGCCTCATGCGGCTCTCCCCCTTGTAAAGTGAGGCTCCTGCTCCCACTGCTGCCCGCCGCCCACCGTCCGTCCGTCCCAGTCCCCCTGCTGCCAGTTCCCTGAATCCCTTCTCCTTCTGAGGGGAGGAGAGCATGCATTGCGCATCTCTCCTACCCCTTACTGTGCATCCTTGTGACTGGGCCGTCCGCCAATCAGAGCTCGCGGGCCAGCAGCCAATCAGGAGCCGGCCAGCGAGCTTTGATTGGTGGACAGCCCAGTCACAGGGAAGTGAGGGGGAAGGAGACACGCGGTGTTCTGTGCTCTCCTCCCATCGGTGACATGACAGGAGGACTGCAGGGGGACACCAGACTGTCCTCTCCCCGCCCGGCAACAGCAGCAACAACGGCGAGTGCTGCTTCTGGGAAATTTGCACTGTGGGGGCATAGCAGTTTGTGGCACTGTGGGGGCATACCCGGCACCGTGTGGTGCATACCTGGCACCGTGGTGGCATATGTGTATCTGGCACTATTGGGGGCGTAGGTATATATAGCACTGCACTATTGGAGGCATATTTGTATCATACCCACACAAGGGTTCAAAATAAACTACACCCTTTTTTTTGGCGCATGCGCCTTCGGCGCGCGCATGATGTCGGCTCTTTAGCTTGACTACCGATATTTTTCGGCTCTTTACCTTTGACCGGTTGGCCACCCCTGATATAGTAGATCTGCACTATATAGTCTTGCCTGCCCTCACTATATCGCTGCCGATTTGCGCTCACTCGGGAGAGCGCGTCGGCAGCGCATCAGGCTTATTAGCTCTAAAAAGCCGACAATTAATATGCGATATGGCTTCCGATGTTCACTATATCGGGAACATCGGAAGCCATATCGCCCCCGTGTATACACACCATTACATAGAGTTCCGGTCTCGCAAAAATCCGACAGCGGGAATATGACGTTCGGATGGAAGCGGACAGCTTGGGATGGAAGCGGACAGCTCGTGATTGCCTCGGATCAGGTACGTTCGGGGGGGTGTTCGGATCTCTAGGGTCCGAACACGCTCATCCCTAGTACATACCAGGTTGTGGCCAGGAGAAAATAGTCATACATGTGCCAGGAGATGTGGTTTGGCAGTGGCAACAGTAGTAAATTTTGCAGTACACATTTGTACACAATTTTGTACTTTAATGAAGTGTACACTAAATAATAGATAGTTGCCAACAATACTACTTACTGACGGGATACGGTCGTATTGTTGACCCAACTTAGGTCGACAGTCATTAGGTCGACACCGTTGGTCGACAGGCAACATGTTGACATTCGGGTAAAAAAACGGTGAAAAAACCCATGTCGACCTTGCGACCTGTCGACCTAACCCATGTCGACCTACAACCCTGTCGACCTGGCTGCCTGTCGACCCAACGGTGTCAACCTAATAACTGTCGACCTAAGTCTGGTCGACAATATGATCCACACCCTTACTGACAGGGTAAAAACAGTGGACAGGACCACAATGACAAAATTCAGTGCAGGAAATGACTGGCAGATGGGGGATTCTAGGAGACCTGCTCATGTTTGCCAGGCATCCAGGAGAGCCACATATGATTCTGTAGTTTCCCAGAGATTCTGGAAGAGAAGGAAGGTACACAGTCTATCAGGGTCTTGCTGATCTTATTAATATGCAGTAGGACTTTCAGACACATGCCCCAAGGATTAAGAAGTCCAAACGTATCTGTATCTTGAATCTACTAACGAATTTCTTTGAGTGACATTAAACATCTTAACATAAATGAATCATTAAGCTGAAATATGCATAGGATAGCATTGTGTGTTTCAATGGCACACTGCCCACTTCCTCAGACTGATAGTAACCATTTTAAATGAAGATCAAAATAATTATATATCAAAATTGAAACGATAATTTCTAAATTACTTGGACTGTTTCTCGCCTCTTCAGTCTTATTAATATATAACGAATAGCATATACCATGTCAAATGCATCCAAAACACAGGTGCAAATGCAGCATTAATGTATTAATTATGTTTAATTAAATAAAAACATCATTAAAAACAAAAATAACAAATTAAAATTTGCTTTTCTTTCAAAACTATTGCAAATATATAATAAATAATATGAATTAATCACATGATAATGGAGACCTACAGTGGCTTCTTATGGGCTTAGTGCTTCTTGTTGTCTCCCATTTACACTATTTTTAGTATTAGTGGGAGACAACAAGAATCACTAAGCTTATAAGAAGCCACTGTGGAGGCCTCGCAAGTAATGTACCTCCAAGTGCATGTGTCCTTCTTGTGGGAAGCATAAACTCACCCTTATGGCAGGGCCATCTTTCCCACTGGACTGAGTAGGCTACTGCCCAGGGTCCCCCAAGCATAGGGCAGGGCAAATAAATAAAAAATGTTGCATATGGCAATCCCGTTAGTATTGACCAGTGTTGGCCTGCATCCCTCCTCCCTCCCTGTCCACCTCCACCAGTGGTCACATTGCATGTCGGATGTGACATCATTACACCCAACTTTATCAGTGAGGAGCTGAGAGGGGTGATATTGTTTAGGTAGGGGGCTCACTGCACTGGGGGGGGGGGGGCATAATGCTGTTAATATGGCCCTACCTTACAGTACTTTATATATATATATATATATATATATATAGTATAGAGGAGACAGGAGTCCTGACGTTTCGGGATTTGACTCCCTTTATCAAAGTGAAAAACAATGTGCAAACATGAGGAAGGTAACAGCAAACTTACCTAAATACTGTGTAAAAGAACCTCCCCTTTCCCGCAGATGCCGCCATAGGGTCCCCCACACCTGCCACTGCCATGCCAGAGTCACCCGGAAGTGCAGGGTCGTGAGCCGCGTCACATCCACTTCTCCGTGCTGACCGGCCAGCTTGTGTTGGGATTGCGTGTTTGAAGAAATGGACCAGGGGCGATGAAAGGTTTGTATACACAGTTATCCGATGTTCCTCAAGAAGATGGAATATGCAAAGTAAATAAAAGCATGTGTGAGAAATCCTTCTGTTAAACCGGCAGAGTATAAATGGAAATCTGGGATTCCCTGGTCCATTTATACTCTGCCAGATTTCCATTTATACTCTGCCGGTTTAACAGTTGGATTTCTCACACATGCTTTTATTTACTTTGCATATTCCGTCTTCTTGAGGAACATCGGATAACTGTGTATACAAACCTTTCATCGCCCCTGGTCCATTTCTTCAAACAAGCTTCCCGATTTAGAGGTTCAGTGGTGACCCTGTATTGGTGGATCCGGCTGAAGAAAGGCGATTGCGCCTTGGGACTTTTGTCTTTTTTTTGTTTGTATTGTGCTGGGATTGGTCTGCTTCTCCAGTGCAGGGTTGTGAGCCGCGTCACATCTGCTTCTCCGTGCTGACCGGCCAGCTTGTGCTGGGATTGGTCCGCTTCTCCAGCGTCTGGGTTGTCAGGGAGACCACTGTAAACAAAACAAAGCGGTGATCACACAAGTGATAAAAGTGTGAAGCGTGTCAAAAATTAAGCAAGCGATAAACATGGTAATGAAGCGCACGCAACTCTAATGGCGTGACCATAGTAATAATGGTGAATAAAAAGGTTAACGCTGACTATGGATAGACCTGTTAGAAAAAATGTTAGAAGAAACAGACATAGAAATAATCGAAATCTGTCCATATGTATGATCTAGATTAGAAAAACATATTAAAGGATAACTGTTCATTCAGTCCTCAGGGGCTGAGAGTGTCGAGTCTGTGTATCCATCGTGTCTCAGTTTGAAGAAGTTTTCTACCTCTGTCACCTCCCCGGATGTCATCAGGTACCTGGTCTATGATGGTACGGTATATCTTAAAGATGCCAGGCTGTGCTTGGCGAGAGCAAAATGTTTTGCTACGGGTTGTTCGTGATCATTGCGTTCAATGGCAGATCTAATAGCTTGGTGATGGGATACCATTCTTTCTTTAAAGGCTCTAATAGTCTTGCCAATATAGCAAAGCCAGCATGGGCACCTGATGAGATATATAACATGTGTACTGGTACACATCAGCGGTTTCTTGATGTTTATCCTGATTCCGGAGTGAGGATGAGTAAAGAATCTCCCCAGTGTCATGTATCGACAGGTGGTGCACCCAGTACAGTGGTAGCACCCACCTAGTTTAGTGCGAGTGGTAGAGAATGTTCTTTTAGCTACAGTACATCAGTTCTAACCAGCATGTCCCTGATGTTCTTGCCTCTGGTGTAGCAGTGCATGATTCTTGTATTTTTAAGTATTTTGAGATCTTTATCCTGCTGTACCATGGGCCAAAGTTTGTTTGTTGTGGATTTAATGATGTTATCCACAGAATTATAGCTTCGGACCCATCGGATGACTTCATCTTTTTTGGCGATGTTAGATTGCTTGGTTTTGTTCTTCAATGTCTCTTCTCTCAAAGTCAGTTGGACTTTTTGTAGAGACTCATCGATGTTAGCCTGACTGTAGCCTCTGGTACTTTGGAAGCATCGCTCGTTATTCATTTCACTCGTAATAATTGCAAGTATAGTAAACTCTTTATCGTTGAAATCGGATGATGGCTGTCAGCAGCTAGCAAGGTGTTGCAGTCGGTTGGTTTATGATAGATGCTGGTCTGGTTTATGATAGATGCTGGAAACTTAGATTTATTTTTAAAAATCATCCAACTTCTCTTGATACAATTACGGTTGAAAATAAAGCTTCTAAATTTAAAAATAAATCTTAGTTTGAACCGTTCTCCTCGAATGTGGCCATCCCCAGTTTCATCAAAACCCTGGATTTCCAAATCAATGACACATACAAAAAATCCAACATCAAGCACTCCAATTTATCAGGAGATGAATTGAAGGAAATAAAAAAATTACAAGCTATGGATGATGTCATGATACTACCGGCGGACAAGAGGTGAGGCATTGTGCTGCTACCACTTGACATGTATAAGACAGAAGTCTACTCACAATTGAACAATGTGCACATCTATGATGGTCTCAAGAAGGATCCAACGCCACAATATAAACATGAACTTGACCAGATATTGGACCAAGCAGCCAATGAGAAAACCATTTCCCCAGATCTTGCCAAGTACCTCAAAACTGACTTTCCTTGGGTACCCATCATATACTGTCTACCCAAGATTCATAAGCATGCCACTAGACCACCAGGACGACTGATTATCATGGCACAGGACTCTATTTACAGCAAAGTGGCACAGGTAATTGACTATTATATACAATCTTGTGTACAGGCCCAAACAACATACTTACAGTACATGATACCAAATCCCTGATGTTAGCACTTGAGACCCTAGACAACATTCCAGAGAACCCTACGGCTTTGTACCCTGGACTTTACAAGCCTGTACACCAGCATTCCCCACAGTGAGGGAATACAGGCAATGAAAAGTCCCATGGATATGGATGTGAAATATGAAGGGCCTTCACCAGAGTTCATGATTAAACTCCTTGGACTCACATTACACCGTAACTATTTCATGTTCAACGGAAAATTCTTTCAACAGCGTAATGGGTGTGCGATGGGATCGCCCGTCGCACCCTTGTACGCAAACGTGTACATGCATCAGTTGGAACAGAGAATATTCCTTGCCTCAGAAATGATGACACACATCTTCTTTTATCGAAGATACATCGATGTACTGTTACTTTGGAGCGCTTCGGAGACATCCTTCCACAAACACATGGAGATGATCAACAACTTGGACTGTCCCATCAAATTTACCTATCAGATGAGCCAAAGTGCTGTAAATTATTTAGATGTGAACATCTACATTGAAGATGGGAAAATCCAGACCTGCATCTATCATAAACCAACTGACCGCAACACCTTGCTAGCTGCTGACAGCCATCATCCGATTTCAATGATAAAGAGTTTACCATATTTCTAATTATTGTGAGTGAAATGGATAATGAGCGATGCTTCCAAAGTACCTGACAGTTTGAAAAATATGAGTGATAAGTTCCTCGCCAGAGGCTACAGTCAGGCTAACATCGATGAGTCTCTACAAAAAGTCCAACTGACTTTGAGAGAAGAGACATTGAAGAACAAAACCAAGCAATCTAACATCGCCAAAAAAGATGAAGTCATCCGATGGGTCCGAAGCTATAATTCTGCGGATAACATCATTAAATCCACAACGAACAAACTTTGGCCCATGGTACAGCAGAATAAAGATCTCAAAATACTTAAAAATACAAGAATCATGCACTGATACACCAGAGGCAAGAACATCAGGGACATGCAGGTTAGAACTGATGTAGCTAAAAGAACATTCTCTACCACTCGCACTAAACCAGGTGGGTGCTACCGCTGTACTGGGTGCACCACCTGTCGATACATGACACCGGGGAGATTCTTTACTCATCCTCACTCCGGAATCAGGATTAACATCAAGAAACTGCTGACGTGTACCAGTACACACGTTATATATCTCATAAGGTGCCCATGCAGGCTTTGCTATATTGGCAAGACTATTAGAGCCTTTAAAGAAAGAATGGAATCCCATCACCAAGCTATTAGATCTGCCATTGAACGCAATGATCACGAACAACCCGTAGCGAAACATTTTGCTCTCGCCAAGCACAACCTGGCATCTTTAAGATATACCATCATAGACCAGGTACCTGATGACATCCAGGGAGGTGACAGAGGTAGAAAACTTCTTCAAACTGAGACACGATGGATACACAGACTCGACACTGTCAGCCCCAGAGGACTGAATTAACAGTTATCCTTTAATATGTTTTTCTAATCTAGATCATACATATGGACAGATTTCAATTATTATCTGTTTCTTCTAACATTTTTTCTAACAGGTCTATCCATAGTCAGCGTTAACCTTTTTATTCACCATTATTACTATGGTCACGCCATTAGAGTTGCGTGTGCTTCATTACCATGTTTATCGCTTGCTTAATTTTTGACACGCTTCACACTTTTATCACTTGTGTGATCACCGCTTTGTTTTGTTTACAGTGGTCTCCCTGACAACCCAGACGCTGGAGAAGCGGACCAATCCCAGCACAAGCTGGCCGGTCAGCACGGAGAAGCAGATGTGACGCGGCTCACAACCCTGCACTTCCGGGTGACTCTGGCACGGCAGCGGCGGCTGTGGGGGACCGTATGTCAGCATCTGCGGGAAAGGGGATGTTATTTTACACAGTATTTAGGTAAGTTTGCTGTTACCTTCCTCATGTTTGCACATTGTTTTTCACTTTGATAAAGGGAGTCAAATCCCGAAACGTCAGGACCACTATCTGTGTGTGGCTGATTTATTTCAAAGACCGAGCAAGTGCCAGCTGTCTCCTCTATACTGCATATCGCCCTGAGCGGGCACCCTGGCAGATGATTCTGGCAGCCTGAGTGCCGGTGCCTCCAAGCGCTATATATATATATATATATATATATATATATATATATATATATATATATATAATCTTTGTAGATTATGCACTCACGGCCAGCATTGAACTTTGAGGGGGTGCTCCTTTAAAGTAACACAGTGTGTCCCAATAATATACAAAGTGGGACAGATCCCAATAAGGCACTCACCAATATTTCACGTAAAGACAACTTCTTTATTGGTGATCCATTACCAGATTAGGTTTGTAGGTCTACGTTTCGGCCACTAGAGGGCCTTTCTCAAGACACCACAGCATTGACATCCACACAGCTCAGAGGTCAGGATATCTTTGTATATATATATATATATATATATATATATATATATATATATATATATATATATATACTGTATTTATGCAGTCCTTTTGCATACAGTATATCGCATGTGATCTTAGCCAAGCTTTTCCAGGCTCACAAGCAACCCAAGAGATTGCTTGTGCAGCTGGTGCCACTCACAGACTCCAGTGCAATGCGCACGTGACCGCGCATTGCATTGGACCTGCTGTCATTCATATGCAATTTGCATTATTTATCTGCGATTCATCGCCGCAAATGTAAAGGGGTTTAAATGTAAAATGCATCTGGATTTGGATCTACTGTACATAGTCATAAATGGATAAGATATTTGTGTGCACATGGCTCAGCATAAAGAACTGCAATTTTCACACTAAACACACAAAACAAAAGACACAATGGGCAGTTTTTATTCCATAACTCTAAACATTGTAGATCTAAGACTTCAAATAGGGATGGAGCCTTATGGTACCCCCATTAAACCACTGTGGGGATGTGCCCAGCAATCTCAGTGATGCTGGGCTGCACAGCATCTATCCATCCACTGCTCTGCATAGCTGCATTGCTGCCTCATGGCTTTTACTTTACCCCCCAACCATGAGGGCGGGGTGGGGGGGGGGTGGCTAACTTAAAAGGCAGCACTGCAGCTATGCAGCTATGCAGCTATGAGATTGCTGGGCAAGTCCCCACAGTGATTTAATGGGGGTACCATAAGGTGCCACCCCTATTTTGGGCACAAGTCTTAGAATGTTGACAGTTATGGCATAAAAACTAAAGCATGGATGCATGTGCCTCATAATAAAGCCCATTGTGTCTTTTGTTTTGTGTGTTTAGCGTGAAAACAGATGGGAGGTATGGTTATGCTAATGCCCCAGCTGATTTCTTCAAAGCTGAGAAATCTAATTCCAGCACCTTGCACCTGTGGAAATGAATCTGGAAATGTATTTAGAAACACTGTAAAGTGCATCATCCAGCCCAATGGCTATACTGTGTGAAGTGTTGTGCATCTTCAGACGCTGTCAGTAACACGCAATATACCTATGTAATGTATAATGCAAAAATATGCTTCAATTATAGCCTTACATGGCAGCATATTACCTTATGTTTACCTATCAGACATCGACTGCTTTTCTGTGTGCTCATAACCTTTCTATATTGCCAAGGCTGCCCAAACATTTCCCCTTCAAGTGGGCCGGGAAGACGGATCATAGTTTATTCTCTTTATCATATTGCCACTTTGTTTAACCCCTTCACGACATTTGACGTATATATACGTCATGGCCGGGAAGTACTTCCCGACACATGACGTATATATACGTCATGACTTTAAACTGTCACTGCGTCTCGAGACGCAGTGACAGAGGGACGATGTCTGCTGTTCCTGACAGCAGACATGTCCCTGCATGCCCAGGGGGGGCTGCGATGTCGCCCCCCCGTCGGCGATCGCTGTGATTGGCTGTTCAGTGTGAACAGCCATTCACAGCGTTTTCCTGTGTTACCAGCGAATCAGACGCTTGGTAACACAGGTGTCAATCACCGCCGGGCGTCAGGGGGCATGAGGGGGTCATCGGTGACGATGACACCTCACCCCACCCTCACCCCACCTGCCCCCAAGGCTGTGATTGGTCCGTGGGACCCACGGACCAATCACAGCCAAGGCGCGACATTTAAACTAACGGTGACTGCGCTGCAGACGCCATTCCGGTCTGGAATAGCGTGCAGAGCGGTCACCGTGCCTATCTGCCGTGATACTGACCTGATCCTTGCTAATACTTACCTGATCCTTGCAAATACCTTACCTGATCACTTGATCACTGCTTGTAGCGTGCTGGACGCTTCCTGGATCTGACTTCCTGAGACTTCCTGCTGCTGCTGCAGTGTGATAGAGAGATAGAGAGATAGAGAGAGAGAGATAGAGAGAGATAGAGAGATAGTGACAGAGAGAGCTATATTTTGTGTCTGCTACCCCCCCTTTTTGGGGGTGCAGGGGTTTTTTATATATAAATAACTGTCACTGCTGCTGCTGCAGTGTCATAGTTATAGATAGTGATAGATAGTGAGAGATAGTGATAGATAGTGATAGATAGTGAGAGATAGAGAGATTTGTGTCTGCTACCCCCCCTTTTTGGGGGTGCAGGTTTTTTTTTATATATATAACTGTCAGTGCTGCTGCTGCAGTGTCATAGTGATAGATAGTGATAGATAGTGAGAGATAGAGAGATAGAGAGAGATAGTGACAGAGAGTGATAGAGAGTGTATATTTTGTGTCTGCTACCCCCCCTTTTTGGGGGTGCAGGTTTTTTTTTATACATATAACTGTCAGTGCTGCTGCTGCAGTGTGATAGATAGTGATAGATAGTGATAGATAGTGATAGATAGTGAGAGATATAGAGAGATAGTGACAGAGAGTGATAGAGAGTGTATATTTTGTGTCTGCTACCCCCGCCTTTTGTGCTGATCACTATATCTGAGGTGATCAGCAACTTTTTGGGGGCGCAGAGGTTTTTTTTTTTTTATATATATACCTGTCAGTTGCTGCCAGTTGCACCAAAGGTTGTGCACCTGCTGCCCCTCACTGGTAATCAGTGTCGCATCACTGATCACCTTTTTTTTTTTTTTGTGGGTGCTGTGTGGTCTTTTTTTAATTTTTTTTTTACACACATTGTGATTTTGTGGGTGTCCTGTGGCCACTGTGCGCTGATCAGTGACGTACATCACTGATCAGCTTTTTCGGCACAGGGTTGATCTATTTTTTTTTTTTTAATCAAATTCCTGTTGCCTTTGAGCGCTGTTCAGTGACGGACGTTACTGACCAACATCTGTGCTCAATTTTTGGCGCAGGACCTTTTTTTTTTGTTTTTTTAACCCCTTCAATTTTTTTTTTTTTTAACCCCTTCAATTTTTTTTTTTTTTTTAACCCCTTCAATATTTTTTTTTTTGTATAAAGTATTTTTTTTTTCTGCACTACATACACACTACAGACTACATACCCCCCGGGTTGAAATAAAGTTTGTACCCCCCCCTACACTATACACGTGTTGAAACATTTCACTACCAGTAACACAAAAATAAAAATGTCATCCCAAATGTCATCCCAAATGTCATCCCAGTCATCCAGAAGAATGTATTCAGTGGAGGAGGCATATGCCATGCTTGCTTCTGATTCTGACACAGCCAGTGAGGCAAGCGGGGAATTTGAAGGATTCGTCTTAAGCTCCTCTTCCTCCTCTGGTGATGAGGGACCCCCTCAAAGACGCCCCCGTAGAGCAGCTGAGACCCCCCCCCCCAATAATTGATCTCGTATGGACCCCACCACCAGACAATTTTGAGCCCCAGGTTCCTGAGTTTTTGGCCATGCCAGGAATCCAATTTGATTCCACAGGTCTCAGAGAAATTGACTTTTTCAAATTATTTTTCTCTGATGATTTTATAAATTTAATGGTGGACCAAACTAATTTATATGCCCAGCAGTTTATTGCTCAAAACCCCACGTCATCATTTGCTAGGTGGACCCCTGTAGATGCAGTAGAGATGATGACGTTTTGGGGTCTGGTGTTTCATATGGGCATAGTAAAAAAGCCACAAATTAGGCAATATTGGAGTACAGATGTTCTGTACAGCACCCCATTTTACCGTATGGCCATGACTCGGACTCGTTTTGAGGCAATCCATAAATTTATACATTACACCGATAATGCACAGTGCCCACCCAGAGATGATCCCACCTTTGACAGGCTATTCAAAGTCAGGCCGGTCATTGATCATTTCAGTGCCAAATTTGCAGAGCTATACATCCCTGATAAATGTATTAGCATCGACGAGTCCCTTATACATTTTAAAGGAAGGGTTAAATTCCGCCAGTACCTTCCCAGTAAGAGGGCAAGGTATGGCATAAAAATGTATAAGCTGTGTGAAAGCACCACAGGGTACACCCACAAGTTTAGGGTATATGAAGGGAAGGATTCAAGAATTGAACCGCCAGAATGCCCCCCCTCCCTCGTAGGTGTTAGTGGAAAAATTGTCTGGGATTTAATGCACCCCTTCCTGGATAAGGGTTATCACCTCTATGTGGATAACTTTTACACCAGCATCCCCCTGTTTAAGGCCCTTGGTTCAAGAGGTACAGCAGCTTGCGGTACTGTGCGTAAGAACCAAAGAGGCCTCCCAAAAACGCACATTGCCCAAGTAATGAGAAGGGGTGAAAGCAGGGGAATATGCACCGAAAATATGTTGTTGGTCAAATATAAGGACAAGAGGGATGTCCTTATACTGACAACAATTCATGGAGACAGTACCACCTCCATCCCTGTACGAGGTACCAGTACCCACACCTCAAAACCAAATTGTATCCTAGATTACAATAAGTACATGGGCGGAGTGGATCTTTCAGATCAGGTACTGAAGCCGTACAGTGCCCTGCAGAAAACAAATATCTGGTACAAGAAGCTGGCCGTGTATATCATCCAGATGGCACTGTATAACGCTTACGTGCTATTCCGTTCTACCGGCCAGAGGGGGACATTTATGCACTTTCAAGAGGAAGTCATAAAGGGCCTAATATTTGGGAACCAGCAGGCAGAGGGCCCCAGTACTTCTAGTACTGGCCCCCGTATTGTACCAGGGCAGCATTTTCCCAACGAAATCCCCTCCACTGCAAGAAAGGGCAGGACACAAAAAAGGTGCAAAGTTTGCTATAAAAAGGGAATAAGAAAGGAAACTATTTTCCACTGTGAAACTTGCCCCGACAAACCCGGCCTATGTATAAAGGAGTGTTTCAAAATATACCACACATCTATGGATTATTAGGTTCATCATTTCACCGTGCTTCGGGGGTCTTGCTAATGCCACATAGCACCCACCATTCATTCCACCAGAATCTGAGCTGCAAAATCCAAAAATCACTCCTTCCCTTCTGAGTCCTGCCATGCACCCAACTGGTATTTTTTGGTCACATGTGAGGCATTGCCGTACTCTGGAGAAATGGGGGCACAGATTTTGGGGTGCTTTGTCTCCTTCATTCCTTATGAAAATGAAAAATTTTGAGCCAGAACTGCATTTTTGTGTAAAAAAATGTAATTTTTCATTTTCACTGCCCAGTTGTATCAAAATTGGTGAAACCCCTGGGGGTTTGAAATGTACACTATACCCCTAGATGAATTCCCTGAGGGGTGTAGTTTGCAAAATGGGGTCACTTGTGGGGGGGTTCCACTGTATTGGTAATGCAACATAGCACCCACCATTCATTCCACCAAAATCTGTGCTCCAAAATCCAAAAATCACTCCTTCCCTTCTGAGTCCTGCCATGCACCCAACTGGTATTTTTTGGTCACATGTGAGGCATTGCCGTACTCTGGAGAAATGGGGGCACAGATTTTGGGGTGCTTTGTCTCCTTCATTCCTTGTGAAAATGAAAAATTTTGAGCCAGAACTGCATTTTTGTGTAAAAAAATGTAATTTTTCATTTTCACTGCCCAGTTGTATCAAAATTGGTGAAACCCCTGGGGGTTTGAAATGTACACTATACCCCTAGATGAATTCCCTGAGGAGTGTAGTTTGCAAAATGGGGTCACTTGTGGGGGGGTTCCACTGTATTGGTAATGCAACATAGCACCCACCATTCATTCCACCAAAATCTGTGCTCCAAAATCCAAAAATCACTCCTTCCCTTCTGAGTCCTGCCATGCACCCAACTGGTATTTTTTGGTCACATGTGAGGCATTGCCGTACTCTGGAGAAATGGGGGCACAGATTTTGGGGTGCTTTGTCTCCTTCATTCCTTGTGAAAATGAAAAATTTTGAGCCAGAAGTACATTTTTGTGTAAAAAAATGTAATTTTTCATTTTCACAGCCCAGTTGTACCAAAATTGGTGAAACCCCTGGGGGTTTGAAATGTACACTATACCCCTAGATGAATTCCCTGAGGGGTGTACTTTGCAAAATGGGGTGACTTGTGGGGGGGTTCCACTGTATTGGTGCTTTGGGAGTCTTGCTAATGCAACATGGCACCCACCATTCATTCCACCAAAATCTGTGCTGCCAAATCCAAAAATCACTCCTTCCCTTCTGAGTCCTGCCATGCGCCCAACTGGTATTTTTTGGTCACATGTGAGGCATTGCCGTACTCGGGAGAAATTGGGGCACAGATTTTGGGGTGCTTTGTCTCCTTCATTCCTTGTGAAAATGAAAAATTTTGAGCCAGAACTGCATTTTTGTGTAAAAAAATGTAATTTTTCATTTTCACTGCCCAGTTGTACCAAAATTGGTGAAACCCCTGGGGGTTTGAAATGTACACTATACCCCTAGATGAATTCCCTGAGGGGTGTACTTTGCAAAATGGGGTGACTTGTGGGGGGGTTCCACTGTATTGGTGCTTTGGGAGTCTTGCTAATGCAACATGGCACCCACCATTCATTCCACCAAAATCTGTGCTGCCAAATCCAAAAATCACTCCTTCCCTTCTGAGTCCTGCCATGCGCCCAACTGGTATTTTTTGGTCACATGTGAGGCATTGCCGTACTCGGGAGAAATTGGGGCACAGATTTTGGGGTGCTTTGTCTCCTTCATTCCTTGTGAAAATGAAAAATTTTGAGCCAGAACTGCATTTTTGTGTAAAAAAATGTAATTTTTAATTTTCACTGCCCAGTTGTACCAAAATTGGTGAAACCCCTGGGGGTTTGAAATGTACACTATACCCCTAGATGAATTCCCTGAGGGGTGTACTTTGCAAAATGGGGTGACTTGTGGGGGGGTTCCACTGTATTGGTGCTTTGGGAGTCTTGCTAATGCAACATGGCACCCACCATTCATTCCACCAAAATCTGTGCTGCCAAATCCAAAAATCACTCCTTCCCTTCTGAGTCCTGCCATGCGCCCAACTGGTATTTTTTGGTCACATGTGAGGCATTGCCGTACTCGGGAGAAATTGGGGCACAGATTTTGGGGTGCTTTGTCTCCTTCATTCCTTGTGAAAATGAAAAATTTTGAGCCAGAACTGCATTTTTGTGTAAAAAAATGTAATTTTTCATTTTCACTGCCCAGTTGTACCAAAATTGGTGAAACCCCTGGGGGTTTGAAATGTACACTATACCCCTAGATGAATTCCCTGAGGGGTGTACTTTGCAAAATGGGGTGACTTGTGGGGGGGTTCCACTGTATTGGTGCTTTGGGAGTCTTGCTAATGCAACATGGCACCCACCATTCATTCCACCAAAATCTGTGCTGCCAAATCCAAAAATCACTCCTTCCCTTCTGAGTCCTGCCATGCGCCCAACTGGTATTTTTTGGTCACATGTGAGGCATTGCCGTACTCGGGAGAAATTGGGGCACAGATTTTGGGGTGCTTTGTCTCCTTCATTCCTTGTGAAAATGAAAAATTTTGAGCCAGAACTGCATTTTTGTGTAAAAAAATGTAATTTTTCATTTTCACTGCCCAGTTGTATCAAAATTGGTGAAACCCCTGGGGGTTTGAAATGTACACTATACCCCTAGATGAATTCCCTGAGGGGTGTACTTTGCAAAATGGGGTGACTTGTGGGGGGGTTCCACTGTATTGGTGCTTTGGGAGTCTTGCTAATGCAACATGGCACCCACCATTCATTCCACCAAAATCTGTGCTGCCAAATCCAAAAATCACTCCTTCCCTTCTGAGTCCTGCCATGCGCCCAACTGGTATTTTTTGGTCACATGTGAGGCATTGCCGTACTCGGGAGAAATTGGGGCACAGATTTTGGGGTGCTTTGTCTCCTTCATTCCTTGTGAAAATGAAAAATTTTGAGCCAGAACTGCATTTTTGTGTAAAAAAATGTAATTTTTCATTTTCACTGCCCAGTTGTACCAAAATTGGTGAAACCCCTGGGGGTTTGAAATGTACACTATACCCCTAGATGAATTCCCTGAGGGGTGTACTTTGCAAAATGGGGTGACTTGTGGGGGGGTTCCACTGTATTGGTGCTTTGGGAGTCTTGCTAATGCAACATGGCACCCACCATTCATTCCACCAAAATCTGTGCTGCCAAATCCAAAAATCACTCCTTCCCTTCTGAGTCCTGCCATGCGCCCAACTGGTATTTTTTGGTCACATGTGAGGCATTGCCGTACTCGGGAGAAATTGGGGCACAGATTTTGGGGTGCTTTGTCTCCTTCATTCCTTGTGAAAATGAAAAATTTTGAGCCAGAACTGCATTTTTGTGTAAAAAAATGTAATTTTTCATTTTCACTGCCCAGTTGTATCAAAATTGGTGAAACCCCTGGGGGTTTGAAATGTACACTATACCCCTAGATGAATTCCCTGAGGGGTGTACTTTGCAAAATGGGGTGACTTGTGGGGGGGTTCCACTGTATTGGTGCTTTGGGAGTCTTGCTAATGCAACATGGCACCCACCATTCATTCCACCAAAATCTGTGCTGCCAAATCCAAAAATCACTCCTTCCCTTCTGAGTCCTGCCATGCGCCCAACTGGTATTTTTTGGTCACATGTGAGGCATTGCCGTACTCGGGAGAAATTGGGGCACAGATTTTGGGGTGCTTTGTCTCCTTCATTCCTTGTGAAAATGAAAAATTTTGAGCCAGAACTGCATTTTTGTGTAAAAAAATGTAATTTTTCATTTTCACTGCCCAGTTGTACCAAAATTGGTGAAACCCCTGGGGGTTTGAAATGTACACTATACCCCTAGATGAATTCCCTGAGGGGTGTACTTTGCAAAATGGGGTGACTTGTGGGGGGGTTCCACTGTATTGGTGCAACATAGCACCCACCATTTATTCCACCAAAATCTGTGCTGCAAAATCCAAAAATCACTCCTTCCCTTCTGAGTCCTGCCATGCGCCCAACTGGTATTTTTTGGTCACATGTGAGGCATTGCCGTACTCGGGAGAAATTGGGGCACAGATTTTGGGGTGCTTTGTCTCCTTCATTCCTTGTGAAAATGAAAAATTTTGAGCCAGAACTGCATTTTTGTGTAAAAAAATGTAATTTTTCATTTTCACTGCCCAGTTGTATCAAAATTGGTGAAACCCCTGGGGGTTTGAAATGTACACTATACCCCTAGATGAATTCCCTGAGGGGTGTACTTTGCAAAATGGGGTGACTTGTGGGGGGGTTCCACTGTATTGGTGCTTTGGGAGTCTTGCTAATGCAACATGGCACCCACCATTCATTCCACCAAAATCTGTGCTGCCAAATCCAAAAATCACTCCTTCCCTTCTGAGTCCTGCCATGCGCCCAACTGGTATTTTTTGGTCACATGTGAGGCATTGCCGTACTCGGGAGAAATTGGGGCACAGATTTTGGGGTGCTTTGTCTCCTTCATTCCTTGTGAAAATGAAATATTTTGAGCCAGAACTGCATTTTTGTGTAAAAAAATGTAATTTTTCATTTTCACTGCCCAGTTGTATCAAAATTGGTGAAACCCTTGGGGGTTTGAAATGTACACTATACCCCTAGATGAATTCCCTGAGGAGTGTACTTTGCAAAATGGGGTGACTTGTGGGGGGGTTCCACTGTATTGGTGCTTTGGGAGTCTTGCTAATGCAACATGGCACCCACCATTCATTCCACCAAAATCTGTGCTGCCAAATCCAAAAATCACTCCTTCCCTTCTGAGTCCTGCCATGCGCCCAACTGGTATTTTTTGGTCACATGTGAGGCATTGCCGTACTCGGGAGAAATTGGGGCACAGATTTTGGGGTGCTTTGTCTCCTTCATTCCTTGTGAAAATGAAAAATTTTGAGCCAGAACTGCATGTTTGTGTAAAAAAATGTAATTTTCCATTTTCACATCCCAGTTGTACCAAAATTGGTGAAACCCCTGGGGGTTTGAAATGTACACTATACCCCTAGATGAATTCCCTGAGGGGTGTAGATTGCAAAATGGGGTGACTTGTGGGGGAGGTTCCTAACTTTTAGCACTTATGGTGCCTAGAAACCTACATGGTGCCTAAAAAAAAATCTCATAAAAAGGAGGCTCCAAAATCAAGTAGGTGCTCCTTCTATTATGAAGCCTGTGGTTTGGTCAACGTGCACACTAGGGCCACATATAGGATATTTTTGAAAACAAAAGAATTGGGGGAATCAATTTTTAGTCACATTTCTCTAGTAAAATCTACTGTATTCGTTAGAAAAATGTATTAAAATTGAAACTCTGCAAAAAAAAAAGAAATTTTGAAATTTCACCTACACTTTGTTTTAATTCCTGTGAAACACCTAAAGGGTTAACAAACTTCCAAAATGCTGTTTTGAATACTGTGAGGGGTGCAGTTTTTGAAATGGCATCATTTATGGGGGTGTCTCACATACAAGTCCCTCAAAGTCACATCAGAACTGAACTGGTCCCTAAAAAAATCAGTGTTTGAAATTTTCTTGAAAATTTGAGAATTTGCTAGTCATATCTGAAGCCTCCTAGTGTCCAAAAAAATGAAAAGGAGGTTGAAATAATGATTGCAACATAAAGTAGACATATGGTCTTTGTTAGTTATTAACTATTTTGAGTGGTATGATTATTTGTCTCACAAGCAGAAAATGTGACATTTTGCATATTGCTAAATTTTCCATTTTTTCACGATATTTTGGTATTTTTCACAAAAAAACACAGACTGTATCGACCAAAATTTACCACTAACTTGAAGTACAATGTGTCACGAGAAAACAATCTCAAAATCACTGGGATAAGTAAAAGCAAAAAAAAGTTATCCCCACTTAAGTGAGACATGTCAGATTTGAAAAAAAGGGCTCTGTCATGAAGGCACAAACTGGCTCTGTCATGAAGGGGTTAAATGCTCAATTCACATATAGTTCCATATCACAATGCACCCATATACTGTATTATATTTCTTTTTGCAGTGCAAAAGCCAAAGTCCTCAGCCCACCACCTGGTCACCAGAACACCCAAGTCCTTCAAGATGAACATGCTTAGAAAATTCAATTATTACAGTATACGCATATTGTGAAATAGTATTAAAAAACAAAAATCACTGAAAATAAACCCTCTTAGAAACACACATCAAATGAATGCTGTGCTTTAACCGGTCTAGCAAAAATATTAACATACAATCTATAAACACAAGTCACTGTCAAACTGCCATAAAGAACAATTCAGAGGGGTACACATTCTGACAAGTGGAGTCTTCTTATATCTAGTTAATAGTCAAGATGCTCCGATTTGGGAACTCTGCTGTTAAAGTTACAGAAAGAAGAAGATTCCTTGATTTCCACATCAATCGGAACTCACTTAGCTATTTATGACCTCTGTGTCTGTCTGTCTCAGAACACTTTAAACCTCCCTAGATTGGGGCAGCAACAGTTGAGGTGAGAAGTTCACAGCAGCTCTATAATACTACAAAATCTTCATAGCTGTAGGATGTTGAGAACACGCAACTTCAATCATATATAAAATACTTCATTAAATGTAATATAAATGAGATGCTTAACAATTAACAATTTGGTACTTGTGTACTAGCACGGCGCTCATCGCATCGCAGACCATAAGGCATGCGATGGTATGCGATGCGATGCGATGTTGCGCGATGGCAGCCGATGTTATACGGTTATACGCTTCGGGTTGCCGTTCATAGTGGGGGTGGCGTGGGGGTGCATTTAACATTATTAGCCCCCATTAGGGTGCTTATACAATTAAACATCGTATTGGGGGCTTATACAATTTAAAATCGCATTGCAGTGCATCGGGTGTATGGCATGCGATGCGATTATATGTCGTGCGACCTAATATCGTGGGCGCCGTGCTAGTACACAAGTACCAACAATTTCTGCCCTTATAAAAAAGTTGCTACAAACTTATTTTACAGTAGACTATAGACAGATAAAAGTTACATTTTAATTATATAGCATTACAGAATAGTGCCCTCAAAAATAAGTTTCGGTACTTATGTATTATCTGGACTCCCATGTTAAATGCACCCCATTTTTTCATACCCCTACTATCCAACTACGCATGGAGTTGATTTTATATAGTGTGGCGAGCGCAGCGAGCCACCGTGCCCGAAGCGTGGTGAGCGCAGCGAGCCCCGCGAGGGGACGCGGTCTCATAAGAAAATCGGGAGTCCAGATATTACATAAGTACCGAAGTTTCATCTTTTCTCTGTAACTTAAAGAGAACACACTTGTTGACTCTGTGAAGCACCGGCAATTCGGGATGCCAATCCCGAGATTTCGGGATTTAAATGTGCATGCACATTTCATCCCTTTCTGCCGGGCAGCATTGAAGTCCAGAAGCAGCTCAGGCTCTACCTATAAAAGATGCTGTGCGGCTGCACAGAATGATGTTAGAGGTCACACTTCGCAGACACAAACCGGCCGCCCAAACTCCTGTGTCACGGCTAAAGGGCTGGATGGAGTCGTGTGGTGCACATGAACCGGAGACGGACCAGGAGGAGTAGGATTGAAACGTGCAGGTTTAATAACGGATTTCATAAATGATAAACTTCACTCAAATACTTCTTTAAGTGACAGTTGGAATAAATTAAATAGAGTCCAGCACAATACTAATAACGGGCAGGGAAATCTGGAAACGTATACTTGGTGAGCCAGAGTACATAGATGAGGATCCGGAAGGAGTTTGATTTGATGACAGAAGAAATGGATCCGGATGACTGAAAGATGATGGAATGAATGAGTTGTATGAAGGAGGACAGCGGGAAGCTGTGCAGGGTAATTCTGGGACACAAGCAGGAACAAGCACTAGGTAGGACTTGCAGCATTGGTGTCAGGAGAAAACTTCCTTGTAGCAAGATGCAGGGAGCAAGGCACCAGAGTCAGGAGAGAAAGAGCCAGGATCCGGGAATCAGCTAGGAGTTGTGAATGACTCCAAAGACTCATTGCACTGACACTGAACAGCCTAGGCAGATCCCCTATATCCCCAGGGGATGGCTGCCATTGGCTGTCAGCACAGGATGAGGAGGGAACCTCCACTCTGGGCCAATCTGTCTCCTGCCCTCAACCAAGATGGCGACGCCGGCCTCCCGGCACCACTACTGCTGCCATCCCTACCCAGAGCTGCCGCTACCCGCACACCGCAGACCGGAGCCTGCACACGCTAGCCGGCGGCGGGCGCGGACGGGTGAGTACTGTACCCGCCGCGCTCCGTCGCGGCTACGTGTGACAGTACCCCCCCTTTTCAGGGTGACCCCAGGGCGCCTATGGGCCTTGTGCGGATTTCTCTGGAGAAATTGCTTTACCAGTTTTGGAGCGTGCAAATCAATGGAATCCACCCAAGAGTTCTCTTCGGGACCAAACCCAACCCATTCCACCAGATACTGGGTACGAGAATTGCGGCAACGAGAGTCTATAATGCGTCTTACCTCGAATTCAGCCCCACTTTCGGAGTTAATCTTGGGCGGTTTGGGAATCTTCTTTTGATAAGAGTTCAACCTTAAAGGCTTGAGGAGGGACACATGGAAGGAATTCGAAATCCTTAGGGAAGGAGGAAGTTGAAGTCTATAAGCGACAGGATTAATGACTTGGATGATAGGGTATGGCCCAATGAACCGGGGAGCCAGCTTCATAGAGGGCAGACGGAGGCGTATATGGCGGGTAGACAGCCATACCCGGTCTCCGACTTTCAATCTGGGCGCTGCCCTTCTTTTCCTGTCTGCCATCCTCTTGTATCGGGCGGAAGATTTAAGAAGAGCGGTGTGGACATCCGACCAGATTTTAGCAAAGCGTTGTAATGAAGTGGTTGCTGCAGGAACTTCGGAAGAGGATAATTCTGAGAAATCCGGAGACCGTGGATGTTTGCCGAATACTGTAAAGAAGGGAGTGGTTCCGGAGGAGGAGTGATAGGAGTTGTTATGCATATATTCTGCCCACGGGAGAAGATCCACCCAGTCATCTTGGGAAGACGAGACAAACAGTCGGATAAAGGCCTCCAAGTCTTGATTCACCCGTTCTGTCTGGCCGTTGGTCTGGGGGTGAAAGGCAGTGGAAAACTTGAGTTTGACCTGTACCGCGGCACAGAGAGCTCTCCAGAACTTTGCAACGAACTGTACTCCGCGGTCGGATACAATCTCTTTGGGCAGTCCGTGAAGTTTAAAAATGGTTGAGATGAATAGCTGAGCCAGTACTGGAGCAGAGGGGAGACCTTTTAGTGGGAAAAAATGGACCATTTTCGAGAATCGGTCGACCACTACCCAGATTGCGGTATGACCTTTTGAGGGAGGTAGTTCGCAAATGAAGTCCATTGACAGATGGGTCCATGGTTCTGTGGGAATGGTTAGAGGGCGGAGAGGACCAGCGGGAGTTGTTCTGGGCACTTTATGCTGAGCACATCTTACACAAGAGGCAACGAAGTTGGTTACGTCGTGGCGGATGGTTGGCCACCAATAAGAACGTGACAGGAACATCAAGGTCTTTTGTGCTCCTGCGTGCCCTGCGAAGCGGGAAGAATGTGCCCAAGACAATATTTTCTTGCGAAGTTCGGGGGGAACGAACGTTTTACCTGGAGGAGGAGATGGCTGTACGGTTACTTGGGCGAAGACCAGCGGATCGAGGATTGGACGAGGAGGTGTCTCTAGGTCAGAGGTCGTCTCAAAGGAGCGGGATAGAGCGTCTGCCTTAGTATTCGTGGTTCCAGGTCGGAATTTAATTTGGAAATCAAAGCGTTCAAAAAACATGGCCCAACGGGCTTGGCGGGCAGTAAGGCACTGAGCCTGTTTAAGAAAGGACAGATTTTTGTGGTCTGAATACACGGTGATCTTATGTCGTGCCCCCTCCAGAAGGTATCGCCACTCCTCTAACGCAGTTTTGACTGCAAGCAACTCCTGTTCCCCGATGGGGTAATTCTTCTCTGCTGGGAGGAATTTTTTGGAGAGGAAGGCACAAGGGTGTAATTCTTGATCCTCACCTTTTTGTGACAAGATGGCCCCGATCCCTTCCGAGGATGCGTCCACCTCGAGAATGAAGGGCCTGTCGAGGTCTGGTTGGAGGAGGATTGGTGCCGTCATGAATGCTCTCTTTAACTGCTGGAAGGCAGAGGATGCTTCTGGCGACCATCGGCTTGGATCAGCTCCCTTGCAAGTGAGAGCAGTGAGGGGAGCAGCGATAGTAGAGAAGTTCCGGATAAATCGCCGGTAATAGTTTGAGAACCCTAGGAATCTCTGAATTCCTTTGAGTGTTGTGGGGGCTGCCCAGTCTTGGATGGCTCTCACCTTCTCTGGGTCCATTTCTATCCCAGTGGCGGAGAGAATGTGACCCAAGAATGGAATGGACGTGACCTCAAAAACGCACTTTTCCAACTTGCAGAACAGTTGATTTTGGCGAAGACGTCGTAGGACTTCGGACACTGTCTGTCTGTGAAGTTGGAGATTTGGAGAGAAGATGAGTATATCGTCTAGATAGACTACGATGGAGTGGTACAGCAAGTCCCGAAAGATATCATTTACAAACTGTTGGAAGACAGCGGGGGCGTTACAAAGGCCGAAGGGCATCACCAGGTATTCATAGTGGCCGTCGCACGTGTTAAAAGCCGTCTTCCACTCGTCACCTGGACGGATCCGGATCAAATTGTAGGCCCCTCGCAGGTCCAATTTAGTAAAGATTGCTGCCCCTCTGATCTTGTCGAATAGTTCTGCGATAAGGGGTAAGGGATAGCGGTTTTTAATGGTGATGTCGTTCAGGCCCCTATAGTCGATACATGGCCGAAGACCGCCATCTTTCTTTTTCACAAAGAAAAACCCGGCCCCGGCCGGAGAAGTAGATGGTCGAATGAAACCTTTGTTTAAGTTCTCTTGAATGTACGAGGACATGGCCTCAGTCTCAGGTAGCGACAGGGGATAGATGCGGCCACGAGGAGGGAATTTCCCGGCCACCAGCTCTATCGGGCAGTCCCAAGGACGGTGAGGAGGCAGGGTGTCGGCACCGCCTTTACTGAATACATCTGTAAATGAACGATATGGTGCGGGTATCGACAAGGGTGGAGCTGAAGAGGATGAAGGACAGTTACCCTCACGTTGTGGATGGGTCTGGTAGACCGGAAGGATCTGAGGAATGCAAGTAGACTGGCAATCTGTTCCCCAGGCCTTGACCTCCATATTGGTCCAATCGATGTGTGGGTTATGTTTGGAGAGCCAGGGAAGGCCCAGGACCATTTGGTGTGAGGACTGTGGAAGAATGAAGAATTCGAGGGTCTCTTGATGTAGAGCTCCTATGAGCAGTGTCACCGGGGTGGTTTGATGGGTGATTTGTCCACTACGAATTCGACTCCCATCCACTGCAGTGAGGACCAGCGAGTGATCCAGGGGTTGCACAGGCAGGGCATGTTGGGTAACAAAAGAAGAAGAAAGGAAGTTTCCCGCTGCTCCAGAGTCCAATAGGGCCTGAACTCTTTTTCTCCCTTGGGGACACACAAGGGTAACCGGAATGGTGGAATCAGAAGAAGAGGGAGATGGAAGCAAGACTCCTAATCGGACCTCCCTCGGGGAGATTAGGAGCGGTCGTTTCCCGGCCGCAGCGGGCAGGAAGCCAATAAGTGAGCTGAGGAGCCACAGTACATGCATAGATTCTCTCGCCGTCTTCGGGACTTCTCTTCGAGAGAGAGACGGGAGCGGTTGATTTGCATGGGCTCATCTGTTGACACCGCAGGAGGCGGGGTTGGTTTGGAGGCTGGTGCGACATTGGAAGGAAATCGAGGGCGAAGGCGATCAGAGCGATTCCTTTCAAGTTGGCGTTCTTGGAGTCGCAGATCGACTTTGTTACATAATGAAATGAGTTCAGCCAGGGTGGAAGGAGAATCGCGAGTTGCTAACTCGTCCTTGATGCGCCCGGCTAGGCCGTTCCAGAAGGCAGACACGAGAGCCTCTTCGTTCCATCTGAGTTCGGAAGCCAGGGTTTGAAATTGTACGACATATTGTCCCACTGGGCGACTGCCCTGACGAATCCTTAGGATCTCCGTGGCTGCGGAGGACACTCTGCCAGGCTCGTCGAAGATGCGACGGAAGGAGGCCACAAATTCTTCATAGTTATTGAGGATGGGATCCGCACGCTCCCAAAGGGGGGACACCCACTCCAGGGCTGGACCCGCCAGTAGGGACACGATGTAAGCCACCCGAGTCTTGGGAGAGGGGAAATTGGAAGGCTGGAGGGTAAAATGGACGTCACATTGATTCAGGAATCCTCAACACCCCCTCGGGGACCCGTCATATTTACTGGGGGTTGACAGGTGTAGCTGGTGAGGAGCAGCTGGCCCAGGGGGAGCAGCAGGGGCCGAAGCTCCGGAGGTTGGTGCTGCTGAAACTGAGGGAGCCGCCTGAGGTGATGACAAGGTCTGGAGAAATTGAGCCACTTGACGCTGGGTAGTCTCTACTTGTTCCAATCGAGCCATGATGCCTTGAAGAACATCCGTCATGGAGGCCTGTGCTTCACCCGATTCCATCGGGTCAGTGCAAACTGTCACGGCTAAAGGGCTGGATGGAGTCGTGTGGTGCACATGAACCGGAGACGGACCAGGAGGAGTAGGATTGAAACGTGCAGGTTTAATAACGGATTTCATAAATGATAAACTTCACTCAAATACTTCTTTAAGTGACAGTTGGAATAAATTAAATAGAGTCCAGCACAATACTAATAACGGGCAGGGAAATCTGGAAACGTATACTTGGTGAGCCAGAGTACATAGATGAGGATCCGGAAGGAGTTTGATTTGATGACAGAAGAAATGGATCCGGATGACTGAAAGATGATGGAATGAATGAGTTGTATGAAGGAGGACAGCGGGAAGCTGTGCAGGGTAATTCTGGGACACAAGCAGGAACAAGCACTAGGTAGGACTTGCAGCATTGGTGTCAGGAGAAAACTTCCTTGTAGCAAGATGCAGGGAGCAAGGCACCAGAGTCAGGAGAGAAAGAGCCAGGATCCGGGAATCAGCTAGGAGTTGTGAATGACTCCAAAGACTCATTGCACTGACACTGAACAGCCTAGGCAGATCCCCTATATCCCCAGGGGATGGCTGCCATTGGCTGTCAGCACAGGATGAGGAGGGAACCTCCACTCTGGGCCAATCTGTCTCCTGCCCTCAACCAAGATGGCGACGCCGGCCTCCCGGCACCACTACTGCTGCCATCCCTACCCAGAGCTGCCGCTACCCGCACACCGCAGACCGGAGCCTGCACACGCTAGCCGGCGGCGGGCGCGGACGGGTGAGTACTGTACCCGCCGCGCTCCGTCGCGGCTACGTGTGACATCCTGTCTCTGCTGGCCCTGCATGCCCTCTCCGCTGTATCTGCTGTCCCCGGGCGCTCTCTCTGCCCACATCCACCCGCACTCACCGTAACATTTTTCCACTCTCCCAGCCGTGTCCACCAAGCCTGCTGTCTTGGTCTGCCTGCTGAAGGACAGCTTATAAGCAGTTCCTAGTGCAGCACCGCATCAGGAGGCCAATACCGGAATTGAGAGTTTTTCAATCCCGAATACCGAGATTGAAAAAATTAGCTGAGATTGGCCTCTCTACCATCCATTCTGTAACCTAGTGACAGTCACACCACTAAATATACCTCCTATTGTTGATCCATTTTAACAGTCCCCTACCTATTCCCTTAAAATTAACACAGAAGGTAAATACTGATTACTTTTGCATGAATCACATAATTACTGGACAAAGCAATTTAGAGTTCATTTGGGACACATCTTGTCTACCTCTGAGGGGCTTTAGAAGGCTTTGCCTGCTATCTAAAGCCTGCATCTTCAGCAAGTCATCTAAAGCAAGCAATGAGTTAGAACTGGAATGAAGTTTTAAAACCATCTCTCATCTCCTCTTTACAGGTACATGAATGCCATTTCCCCAAACCTGATGCTTTTTATTGAAAGAACAGTCTGCATTGAAAATGTGCTTTGTTGCTGGGAGCCTGCAACTTCCCCCACCCTTAATTAGCTAGCTGAGCAATGTGTGCAAACACCAACCCCTCCCCCTGTACCAGCTGACCCAAACTTTCCTTTAAAAAGGGAAATATTGAGAAGCTTGCACAAGGCTTGTCTGCCATCTAAAACCTGCATCTTAAGCAAGTCATCTAAAGCAAGCAAATGAGTTAGAACTGGAGTTTGGACTGGATTTGGACAAAAACCAAAACACTGCCACATTTTATTTTTACTTTTTCCCAAATTACCAGCAACAATCAGCACAGTGCACCTCAGATATTTACCTCTGTGTGCAGGATGTTGTGTCCATTCTTGCACCCTGCATGTTTTGGGGCATATGTTGTTCCTCTGTCCTGCATGGGGTGTTGCTCTCTGCCTTTGTGCTTCTGGTGCTCCTTGGTCTGTATCTCAGCACTGAGTTGCAGGCCGGGCACTGATGGAGGCACCGTGGAGGAGAGAGGCACCCTGAGTTGGGGGAGGGACTGGGTTTTGGGAGTTGCAGGGTGCTACAATGTACACAGAGAATGTACTACTTGTGGCTCTATTAATGCAGAGTTTATCATGCTATTATACATAACAGTCTTCCCATATGTGCATTGTGTCCATGTGTGGCTTATCTCCTACAGCATAACCATCGTAGTGCATCCAAAATGGCTGCCTTATTTGGTATGCCTGCGGATAGGATGAAAAACACATGGACCCGATGGTTAAGGTGGGACACTAGCACTAGGTTGCCAAAACCACCCATTTTGTGTTATCTCTTCTGGGTGTGACCTATTTCTCCCAAGGTAATCCTATGTTGTGTGCCCAAGACGGCTGCCATGCCTGGTACCTTTTATGGTTGGAATATATAACACATAGAAGTTATTACCCAAAATGTCTACACCAACTCAGCAGTATGCTTAATGTGCTCTCTACGTTAAGACCTTAATTCTTTCTGTTTTCCAACGTCATGCAATTATAATGCCTTTGTTCAATGTACCATGTTTTTGATGTATTTTAAGCGACTTTGAGTCCTATGGGAGAAAAGCGCTATATAAATAAAATTATTATTATTATTTTTATTATTATTATTATTATTATTATTATTATTATTATTATTATTATTATTATTCTAGAGGCATCAGATTTGAGTGCCAACGTTCTGTGAGAGATGTGCAAAATATCTGCTAAAAATGCCAGGGTCAAAGTAGAGGAATAAGATTCACTTTTTTTATTTCTGGCAAATGATCTCAAGTCAATAAATTACATTTTTTTTAAACACTGCGACAAAAAAAAGAACAGTCACTGTGAGCAACGATGTACCTGTATCTTGCTAGTAACAGCATTACTCTTTGAAATAGTGGGTATACAATGATCAGAAGTACCAAGTTTTACAATCCAGCACTTCTTTATGAAACCCTTAATATCTATGCTCTACATGCGGTGCATAGTGATAATGCCAAGGTGCATCTTTGTTCCTACTTTTTGCTTTGCTCCAAACGCTGAACAAGTCCCTCTGTTATATAGAGAGACTAGTTTTGTTTTTGTATCAGAATATGGGAGCCATACCAAGGGCAAGAGGGGGTTGATGGTCATACGCACAAGACTGTATATTATGAAGCCCCTGTAGAAATATCAGTTGATAATATCAATCCAGGTAGGGGTGTGCTACCTCTGGACACTTAAATTGAATGCATGAGGATGAAGAGGAGAAAGAGTGTCCTTGTGTGGGTGCACCGTAAAGAAAGGTAAGTATATATAAAATTTAACTTTTATTTCACTTTATATAAAAGGCTGCGAAAAAATGGTTAAAAGACATATAACTTGACAGGGTGGGGTAACACACTTATTTTAAAACTAAGGTGGCAGGCAGACGTGGCTGTACGTTTATTATGACGTATAAAGGCTAGTCAGTGTGTGGACGCCCCAGTTCGTGCAGTGGATCAGAGATCTCAATTAGCTGAACGAATGACTGGGGTACCCAGGGAGCTCGGCTATAGATATTTGCCAAAAGCTCTATATGGGGTAGGACCTCAGTATATATCAGTGTACCATGACACAGAACAGAATCATAAATGCTGTATATATCGTGAGTGAGCACATATGCCAGGCAGTAGGGTCACTAGGGTCTAGTGATAGGGTGTCGTCTCTGTCTAAATGGCAGAGAGACCTCGACCCTATGGCCAATAGTAGTGTGGCCCAATGCCTGAACAGCTAATGGTACAGATTCTGGGGTGAAGTGTGTCCCCGTCCGTGGACCGGGGAAAACACAGTCACCACTGATGCCTCTCTGACCGTAAGAATGCAGAATCACAGGTGCTGTGTAGGTCACCTGGAATAAGTATCTCACAAGCTGGGGTGTCCAGCAATGGGGTGTCACTTCCGTCCCAATGGCGGAGAGACCTCAACCCCAAAAAAACTGGTGACACGGCACGTAAATGAACCAGCTCGGAGTACGGATTCTAGGGTGGAGTGTGGAGACACAACCACCACTAGTGGCATTCAGGTGGAAAGTAGCAGAGAGGTTGGATATCCCAAGGTGGGGTATATCCCCTGAGGTACAGGTATACGTTGGAGCCCTAACAAGGGCTTCCAAGGTTACACACTGTAGTACACAAATCAAAATGCAATAATAAAGAAAATAATAAACAGCACAACTGCCTGCGCACCGCTAGCCGGCACGCGCTTCGCAGTTAAGCTTCTTCAGGCCCTGAAGAAGCTTAACTGCGAAGCGCGTGCCGGCTAGCGGTGCGCAGGCAGTTGTGCTGTTTATTATTTTCTTTATTATTGCATTTTGATTTGTGTACTACAGTGTGTAACCTTGGAAGCCCTTGTTAGGGCTCCAACGTATACCTGTACCTCAGGGGATATACCCCACCTTGGGATATCCAACCTCTCTGCTACTTTCCACCTGAATGCCACTAGTGGTGGTTGTGTCTCCACACTCCACCCTAGAATCCGTACTCCGAGCTGGTTCATTTACGTGCCGTGTCACCAGTTTTTTTGGGGTTGAGGTCTCTCCGCCATTGGGACGGAAGTGACACCCCATTGCTGGACACCCCAGCTTGTGAGATACTTTTTCCAGGTGACCTACACAGCACCTGTGATTCTGCATTCTTACGGTCAGAGAGGCATCAGTGGTGACTGTGTTTTCCCCGGTCCACGGACGGGGACACACTTCACCCCAGAATCTGTACCATTAGCTGTTCAGGCATTGGGCCACACTACTATTGGCATTAGGGTCGAGGTCTCTCTGCCATTTAGACAGAGACGACACCCTATCACTAGACCCTAGTGACCCTACTGCCTGGCATATGTGCTCACTCACGATATATACAGCATTTATGATTCTGTTCTGTGTAATGGTACACTGATATATACTGTGGAAGTCTAGTTGCACACACGCCATTTTAGGATAGTATGGCCGCCATTTTGGTTCGCAGAGTTGCGTAAATAAAGTTTCCATACCCGAGAATGCGTGACGATGTGGACCAGAAGAGTAGCCATACTATCACACATAAATTCATAATAACATACTTACACTAAATAAAATATAGTTAAAGGTTTAGAACGCCACACATAGCTTAGTTAGCCCTGCATACATCTGTCTGTATCATGTTTAGTATCGTTCCGTTCCGTTCATTATGCGCAGTATTCCGGTCATTGCGAAGATTTCGCAATATACACGGCCCGACTGTTATGGACATAATCCATATTACAGAGACAGTTTCTGTTGAAAGTATGTAACAAAGGAATCTGGATGAAACTGGTTCTTATCACTGCTGACGCCGAAACCATCAAACAAAGGACTCTTAAAGTTCACTCCCCTGCACCTAGTCAAACCAGTTGTATCATCCTACCCCCAATCACAGTGGACCTGACATACGATCTCTGACCAATGGGAATGGCCTTTGACCTCCCCCTTCTGACCCTATAAGATAGGTGACCCAGGGCTGCCCGGTCACTTCGGCACATCTACCTTTCCCTGACTATCCACCGGGCTATAGTTCATCCCTGAACGATAGCGAGCTCTGACCGGACTGCGCTTCGCATATTTGATGAGACGGTAACGGTTGCATTAATGGTATTTATCCTTAGTGTATTGTTGGCTGATTGTGTCTTGTATCTGTTTTTCTTCCCTTAGTAGAGCCTGTATAGTATATACATTGTTAGACTATTGTATAACTTGTTATACCTGTATTTTCTATTTCTGTAACCCCCTTTTGTCCATTAGGGACTTAAATACATCTTTTTGTGGAGTTCCTATCTCCTTACTTCTATACCGTGGTTGTGTCTGTTATTCGCATTTAGCGATAAAGGTTTATTACGGACTCTGTCCTTAAAAGGTATATTCGCAGATCAGAGTCAAAGTACTGCGAAAGGATCTCTTATTAAGGTATTGGTTCATTGGTGTATAATACACGATAAAGGTACGCTACGCTGCGCTACGTTTTGTTCGCACGTAGCTAGGCATAAAGGGTACGCTGGTTACGGACTTAATACGTAACTCGCGCTTTTCACTTATTGTTTCTTTGGTCATATTAAATCGCCATTAACAATTGAGGGCTCGTCCGTCCGTTACACATTCTGGAGCTCAGTACCAGGCGCGCAGCTTGACCTATACCAGCAAAAGGGTGGAAGTATTATTATCCATTGCTGGATAGGCCAGGTCCGCGGCGGTGCGGGGTTCGGGAAGTGCTAGCGTTAAACCCGAAGCACAATAAGTGAAAGCCACGTGTTTTAAAGCATATCATATCTAAGTGTTTAGTAAACTGTACTTCTGCCTGCCACAAGTAGTTTAACGGGGTATAGTGTCTTGGGTTGCTTGTTTATTACAGTATATGTGCCACGTGCGATAAAGTTCGCACACGTGGAAACAAAGGCCTGTGTTTTATTATAGTACATAGAGGATCCCTTCTGTGCAAAACTATAACTTTTAATGTTAGTTACTGCAGGGTCAGGGACTCCGCCACGTGGCGATAAGTTCTGGGCCTTTTACAGTAACGTAAAGCGTCTATTGTGTATTACGCAAGGTGCGCGCGCACGTGCCCACATCGGGAAATTTTCGCATCTTTGTACGTGATTTACGGATTAAGTGCGGGATTTATTTCGCATCTTGATACGTAACTTTCGGACGCAGTTATATGGGATTTATTCCACATTTAGGCGCAATTACTGCGTATAGCGAAACCCGAGTGCAACCTTGCAAATACACTATAGAACACGTGGGTGGCTGACTCATCGGCGGCCTGTGAACAACGCACGTACACACGTGGCTGTTCATTGGTACTGCACATGCAGCACACATAGGAACTCAAAGGTGAACAGTATTGAACCATCAGCTTTATTTAAAACAGTATAGCAATATACTGTGGATAAGGCGGTGATTAAATAAAGAGAAAATAATTTTTTTTCTTTTTGTTCATTTTCTCATTAAGCAAGCAACTCAAGCATTGTTTTAATAGATTCCTATAGCTTATTATAAGGGATTTATACCTGCATAAGTATCTAGTGAAAAGCTACCAGCCTGGGAAGATTTTCTGTACAGAAATATTTCAAATATATGCATAAGACCAAGGTGTAACCAGCGCCCAGTGTGAAACATAACTGAGGCGAACGGGTGTGTGACGACACGACTCAAGCGCAGTGTAGTCCAGTGTAGGACAGTCCAGTTAGGACAGGGTTCACGTGACGACGTGCCCATAGGAACTGCCCCTTCAGTGGAACTGATCCGCTAGGAGGGTACAAGAAGATACATCGGAACCCAGTGATCCGATTAGCTACTTTAGAAATCCAGTTTTTGGGGGTACAGGAAAACAAGTTTGTTGTACCCTGGAAAAATTGTGCCGCACCTTGCAAGTTGGCTAGAAGTTCGCTGCTAGTTGAAAGACTTGGTGATTGAGTATCATACCTCGTATCCTTCGCACCTGCTTGACTGTGGGATGTTCTAGGAAGCTGTAGAAGTGAGTGTTTGGGGAGCTCTCAGACAAGTAATAACCCACCGGTATCTATTAAGCTGTGAACGTTTATTCCTGTAATTATGGGTAATAACGGGTCACGCTGTGATAACGTGCATGTTAGGGAGGAAGCAAGCCGGCCAAAAGGATCGGCTGCTTTTATTATGTGCTGTAAGCACGGTGAACGCGCAGTTGTTTACCAAAATAAATGGAGAAGAATGACACAAGGCAGCAAGTTAGAATTTCCCAGCGTTGGTAGCTTTGATCCAGACATCTTATCGGCAGTAAAAGATGAAATATGTCTGCTCTCCAATCGTAAGAAGAGAGTTAAGCACATAGAAATTCTTAAATTGTGGCAGAAGGAAGGGCAGGAACAATGGGGAATCAGATGTCTGGCAGTGACAGATACAATCAGCCACAATAAAAATGCAACCGTAGCCGCAACAGCTCCCCCACCCCCATATGTGCCGAAGGGGTTAATGACTCATAAGAAAGACATGAGTAATAATGTATCCGTTACTAACTTGTACCCTGTCTTATCCCCTTATAAGGAAACCCGAGAGGAAAACGAGCAGCTGTTGGCACTGGCCGTCTCCCATGCAATTAATATGATTGAGGGAAAAGCTCAACCCGCTGTTGAGGTCCCAGCACAGGAGGAGGAGACGGCTGATGCCAACAGCGTAGTATTGGACTCAGGTAAGGATGCACCACACAGCACAGACACGGACGACTCCCGAGCAGGTCCCAGTAATGCGGATGTGGTACAAACATATCCTATGCGCACACTGGAGGTTCCCTATGGTAAGGCAGACAGAGAGGGTGTGATACCTACCAGAAAGATGACCATGCTAAACCCATGGACACGGTTAGAGCTGCGGTCCATCATTTCAGATTTCCCTGATCCTAGGAAAGATCTGGCATTGTGCCGGAAATTTGTAAGGGATCTGGGAAACTCTGATGAGCCCACCAACAAGGATTGGAGAATCATGTTGAGGGCCTGTCTCCCCACTCACATAGACATCCCGAAATTCATTCAGGATAGTGGATTGAAAGTGGACAAGGAGATAAATGATGAGATCAACCAGGAAAATATACGCCTAATCAACTTACAATTGGGAGTATATTTTCCTGCGGCAGTGGAATATAGCAAGATTTTCACCATCAAACAAAAGGATGGCGAAACTGCTGCTGATTATTTCACTAAGGCCTTACTGGAGGTATCAAAATACACTGGTGTCTCCGAGCCTAAGGACGACCCCCACCTGAGGGAGAAGATTGTCTCTGTGCTGGTGGAAGGGCTTAGGGAAAACCTGAGAGCCAGAGTCCAAACTTCTTTCCCAAATTGGCGTGGAATGACAGTGGATGCCCTACGGGAATCTGCTGTGGACCACGACCGCAACATTAAGAAGCACAGGGAACTGCAAACTGACAAACTGATGATGGTTAGCATCCAAGCCCTAACTAATGCCCCAAACAAAGCTGAATACCAACGAAACACCAGGGACACAGGTAGAAAGCCAATTATCTGTTACAACTGCAATAGGGAAGGTCACTACTCAGCTCATTGTAGGTCAGGAAACCCCAGGAGTTATCAGACACATAAGCGAGAATGGGAATCTCACAAAGGTGAGACACGGAGATACCCAGCCCCTAGACAATGGGAGGAGACAGACAGGTCACGCAACATGCCTCCTCCCCATCTGATGGCTGACACTGTGCTAAGGGCAACCCAGGTCAGACAATAGGAAGCAGGTCATACCTGTATCCTCCAGCCAGTTAGACTAACACAACACCTTAGAGAGGAACCTCAGGTGAAAGTTGATATAGCTGGAGTAAGACAAACCTTTTTGGTTGATACAGGGGCGGCCAGATCTGTTCTCAACACTCCTCTTCACTTGGGTTTCACTAACCAATCAGTAGCGGCAATTAGGGTAACAGGAAAAATACAACATTACCCACTGACGAAACCAGCAGAGGTTACAATCGGGCCTCTGCATACCAAACACTCTTTTCTGTTGGCTGCAGCGGCCCCGACCAACCTTCTAGGTAGAGATTTACTATGCAAAATGGGATGTGTCATCTATTGCACCCCCGATGGGGTATTTCTGGACACTCCTAGAAATCTTACACAAGAAGTGCAAGATATGCTGGACAGTCCTCAGAGGCTAATGTTGTATTCCACTGTTGTAGAGTCAAATCCATCTAGGGTAGCTGAAATTACAGCACAAATACCTGGTTCCCTTTGGACTAAAGATGGACAGGATGCTGGGCTGATGGCAAATGTAGCTCCAGTAGAGATCCGCTTAAAAGAAGGCAGGATAGCCCCAAAAATACCGCAATATCCTTTAAAACCCGAAGTTGAGCTAGGAGTATTCCCAGTTATCCAACGATTGCTCCAACAGGAAATCCTAGTTAGAACTTCCAGCACGGCCAATAGTCCCATCTTTCCTGTGAAAAAGAGCGGGGGGAGGGGCTACAGACTAGTGCAGGATTTAAGAGGGGTAAACAAAGTAGTTGAGAGCCAATTCCCCGTAGTGCCAAACCCAGCTGTCATCCTAATGCAAATCCCATCTCACTGTACTCATTTCACAGTCATTGATTTGTGTTCAGCGTTCTTCTCCGTCCCTTTGCACCCTGACAGCCAGTATCTGTTCGCCTTTACTTACAGAGGAGTACAGTATACCTGGACACGACTCCCCCAAGGATTCATAGACAGCCCCAGCATCTTCTCCCAGGCCTTGCATGATTGTTTACAATCCTTTCAACCCATGAGTGGTTCGATACTGATACAATATGTCGATGACTTATTGTTGTGTTCTGAGTCACTGGAGTCATCAGTGGATGACACTAGACAACTACTGATGCATCTCTCAGAGACAGGACATAAAGTATCAAAGGATAAGCTGCAATTATGCCAGACCAGGGTTAAGTATCTGGGCCACTGCCTTACCCAAGGGCTGAGACACCTCACCGACGACCGAATCCAAGCGATTCAGAACATGGTACTGCCACAGACCCAGCACCAGATCCGTACGTTCCTAGGCATGTGTGGATACTGTCGCAATTGGATCCCAGGATTCTCTATTCTGGCATTACCACTACAAGAGATGGTTTCCTCAACTAAGCCAGATCGGGTCTCTCATACTGAGGAATCTGAGCTGGCTTTCGAGGAACTAAAGGTGAGCCTAACAAAGGCCCCAGCACTGGGAATGCCAGATTATGGGAAACCCTTTGAACTGTACGGAACTGAATCAGGTGGGTGTGCGGCAGGAGTACTTGTACAAAAACATGGTGATGCCAACCGACCAATAGCGTACTACAGTGGCCAGCTGGACACAGTAGCACGCTCACTCCCAACTTGCTTACGAAGTGTGGTCGCAATAGCACAACTAGTAAGTAAGAGTGAGGACGTAGTGTTGGGACACGATTTAACTGTTCATGCTCCCCATGCTGTCTCTGCCCTCCTAAATTCTGCCCAAACACGCCATGTGTCCTCAGCACGGTTCACTAAGTGGGAACTGGCGCTGATGGCCCCAGTAAATATTACCATCAAAAGATGCAACACACTAAACCCAGCCACATTCCTTCCTCATGTGCCCTCCAAGGCACAAAGGGTGGAGTGTGATGGGAATGTTGCTGAATATGGTAAAGCAGAGTTTAGTGAGGGTGAGGACAAACATGATTGCATGACCTACCTGAATCAGACCTTCACAGCACGTCCTGACATAAGCGACAGCCCATTAAGTGAGGTAGACATAACCTTATTCACAGATGGTAGCTGTCATAGACAGACGGACACGGAAGAGCTGTGCACAGGCTATGCGGTAGTAGATGGAGAAGGTATTGTGGAAGCTGAACCCTTGGGACCACCTCACTCAGCACAAGTAGCGGAACTGGTGGCATTGACCAGAGCATGTGAACTGGCCAAAGGAAAATCAGTTAACATATATACCGACTCCAGATATGCTTTCGGAGTAGTACATGATTTTGGAGCCCTATGGCGCCTCCGAAATTTCATGACGGCGGCTGGCACACCAGTGGCGCATGCGACATACATTAGAAGACTTCTGGGAGCGATCCAGCTTCCAGACAGAGTGGCTGTTATCAAGTGCAAAGCTCATACATCAGAGAAGGACCCGGTGTCACTTGGTAACAGCCGCGCTGATGAGGCAGCGAAAAGGGCCGCATGCCCTGTAAATATTTTCACCCATCCTACAAACCTTTGTACACTGAACATGGTATCCACATCCAAACTGATAGACATGCAGAATTTGTGTTCCCCACAGGAAAGAGCAGTATGGAAGTCGAAGGGATGTGGCCAAGAGTCCACCGGACTTTGGAGAGATGGACACGGGAAACCAGTGGCCCCCAGGGCATACCTTCCTAGTCTAGCCGAGGCGGCCCATGGGCTGACACATCTTGGGAAGGAAGGTATGTGCAAGCTGGTAAAGGCCTACTGGTGTGCACCAGGGTTCGCTTCTCAAGCAGGTAGAGTGGCAATGTCATGCCTCACCTGTTTGAGGAAGAACGTTGGAAAAGCCATCCCAACAGAGCCATCCCACATCCCTCCTACAGAAGGCCCTTTCCAGGTAATACAAATCGACTTCATACAGTTACCACCCTGTAGAAATTTGAAATATGTATTAGTTTGTGTTGACATGTTTTCCAGCTGGGTGGAGGCTTTCCCCGCTGCCTCCAACACCGCTACCTTTACAGCAAAGAAAATATGTCAGGAGTTTGTCTGTAGATATGGTATCCCAAAGGTCATTGAGAGTGACAGAGGCACTCATTTCACAGGAGAGGTCTTCCAAATCATGTGTAAACTCCTGGGGATTAATAGTAAACTTCATACTCCATATCGTCCCCAGGCGAGCGCCAAAGTTGAGAGAATGAATGGTACTATTAAGAACAAATTGGGTAAAGTTATGGCTGAAACAGGGTTGTTATGGCCAGAGGCATTGCCTATTGTGCTGTATAGCATTAGGACCACTCCCAGGACTCCGCTCAACTTGTCCCCCTTCGAGATATTGTTTGGTCGGCAGCCACACATCATGATAGACCCACAGGATGATCTCAAATGTAATAATGAGTTAACTGTACAGTATATCCTAAAGCTAAACAAACAGCTAAGGAAACAACAAAAGCAGCTGAATTTACTGAACCCTGATATGCCTACCGAGAATTGTCATAATCTTAAACCAGGAGACTTTGTTATGATCCGAAATTTTTTACGCTCAGGTTGTTTGATAGACCGTTGGGAAGGACCGTACCAAGTTTTGTTGACCAGCACTACATCAATTAAAGTCGCAGAGAGAGAGACTTGGATACATTCGTCCCACTGCAAGAAAGCCAGTAACCCAGAGTTCCCGAGTGCAGAGAGCGAAAGAGAAGAAGTGTCGCTAGAAGCATTGTTCCGGGAAGACTGAAAGGCAGCCAAGGTCGAGCAACCTGAGCGAACAAGGGTCCAAGAGCAGAGCAAATAAAGGTCCCCTGGTAGAGATGATGGAAGGACTCCAAGCAACAGGTTCACAGTTATGCATACATGTCTTTGTTTTTTTCTGTGTTCTTTTCTTCATCCAAAGATACTCGGTGGCTGCCACATACTAGAGCGATCGGAGCGGAGTTCTGACAGTGTAATAATGGACCCAGATATGGGTGAGGTAGAATCCCTAAACCAGCTTGACACTTTGCCCATGACAGGAGAAGGTAAAAGGTATGAGGAAAACGTAGTTCAAGGGCTATGTGATGAGTTATTGTCTGGTGAGTACTGTGTCTGTAGATATTGTCAACCTAAAATGGAAGAAGAATGCATCCAGCGATGTCAGTCGACAAGTAAGGCAACTACAGGCCGTCATCCTTTGAGTGATTACCACTCACTAGTGGGTAAGGTCTTAAACCAAACAGAATGCTGGGTGTGTTCACAAGTGCTACATAAAAGGAGTAGTGTAGGCCTAGTCCCATATCCGCTTAATATTTCTGAGATTAGTGTACTAAATAAGGGGAGGCCACTGGATAAGAGATACCTGTATACCAGGTCCCCTAGTCTTAGATTACACCCATACCAAGTGGACAAATCCCTGGTATGTATGAACTTCTCTAGTTCCAGAACGATTGGTACTTGGGAAGTGACATGGCACAACCAGACAATAACTTACTCCCAGCGTCCAGATGGAGAGCCTATTGATAAGGAATTATTGTTAAAGATCCGAACCAGTGGGAGACACTATAAATATGTTTACACGGTGAAGAAAAGTAAAATGATGGCCGGCAGAGTATCAGCCGGCTACTGTAATATGACCCTACAGCCAGAAACATGTGAGGAACGAGTCAGGGAGCAGGGGACGGGGATGTTCTTATGGATAATGTGTGACAAGATCATGAAATACTCTGTCCCCTATTTTCTCCCTGACGATGTTTATTATATTTGTGGTAGAAGGGCATACAAATGGCTCTCCATGAACTACGTTGGAATTTGTTACCTAGGCAGAGTGTTACCTGAAGTGATGACCCTCACCCATGATGAGATGGTGAGCATACACAGAGGCATAACTCCTCCTTACACTCATACCCATTATGATCAAATCCATAAAAGGGATTTAACAATCAGGAAAGAACCCCTAGCTTCTGAAATGATACACGAGTCATTCGGTATCCAACTTCTCATTGCATTAGATATCACCCATACCGCCAGAGGAGTCATAAATTTTAAGTATATACAAGCATTAGCCAGCTTGGTAGATAACATCACTGAGATTTATGATGACACTTTTAGATACACTGGGAAGGAGTTGCAAGCATATAAAAGAGAGCTAGTCCAACATCGGATGGTGTTGAACTATCTGACAGCTATGACAGGAGGATATTGTGTCACCCTCTCTACACAGTTTGGGGTGAAATGTTGTACATATATCACCAACAATACTGAAGACCCAGAAGAAATCATCGATCATCAGATGGATGAGATTCTTCAGCTTAAATGGGAATTTAGAAGGGAACATAATATCAGCCTGGCAGAGATAGGTAACAAAGTTAGCGAATGGACCTCTTGGTTGAATCCAATGCACTGGTTCTCTGGTTTAGGAGAATGGGCGCAAGGGATCATAGCTAGCATAGGAAAACTCCTTCTCTGTATCGGTGGTGCCATCATAGTCTTTGTGCTGCTGTTCAAATGTTTAAAGGTGATGACCCGGGGAAGGACAAAACGTACCGAAATCATGAGTGTAAGAACGAGAGATGCAGAGGAAGACCAGGGTTTGGTATATGACCCTAGAATTGAAACCATCTTCCTTTAAAGAAACCATAATTGTGAACGTGTATATGTCGTAACCTCCCTTGTTTTTATTTTTATCCCAAAATTGTACATTATCCTTCGTGACCCTGAGTAGATTGTTCGATAAATGCGGCCCATCGTTTATCCGTGATCCTGGATCGGCCGAGAGCAGATGGTTTACTCCCCTTATATGTTTAATTCATGTATCCCAATTTCTCTGTTAGGATTATGAATTTCTGTATTGTTATGTAAAATGTTTGAATTGTAACAGTTTTATATTTACTGTTAAAGGGTGGACTGTGGAAGTCTAGTTGCACACACGCATTTTAGGATAGTATGGCCGCCATTTTGGTTCGCAGAGTTGCGTAAATAAAGTTTCCATACCCGAGAATGCGTGACGATGTGGACCAGAAGAGTAGCCATACTATCACACATAAATTCATAATAACATACTTACACTAAATAAAATATAGTTAAAGGTTTAGAACGCCACACATAGCTTAGTTAGCCCTGCATACATCTGTCTGTATCATGTTTAGTATCGTTCCGTTCCGTTCATTATGCGCAGTATTCCGGTCATTGCGAAGATTTCGCAATATACACGGCCCGACTGTTATGGACATAATCCATATTACAGAGACAGTTTCTGTTGAAAGTATGTAACAAAGGAATCTGGATGAAACTGGTTCTTATCACTGCTGACGCCGAAACCATCAAACAAAGGACTCTTAAAGTTCACTCCCCTGCACCTAGTCAAACCAGTTGTATCATCCTACCCCCAATCACAGTGGACCTGACATACGATCTCTGACCAATGGGAATGGCCTTTGACCTCCCCCTTCTGACCCTATAAGATAGGTGACCCAGGGCTGCCCGGTCACTTCGGCACATCTACCTTTCCCTGACTATCCACCGGGCTATAGTTCATCCCTGAACGATAGCGAGCTCTGACCGGACTGCGCTTCGCATATTTGATGAGACGGTAACGGTTGCATTAATGGTATTTATCCTTAGTGTATTGTTGGCTGATTGTGTCTTGTATCTGTTTTTCTTCCCTTAGTAGAGCCTGTATAGTATATACATTGTTAGACTATTGTATAACTTGTTATACCTGTATTTTCTATTTCTGTAACCCCCTTTTGTCCATTAGGGACTTAAATACATCTTTTTGTGGAGTTCCTATCTCCTTACTTCTATACCGTGGTTGTGTCTGTTATTCGCATTTAGCGATAAAGGTTTATTACGGACTCTGTCCTTAAAAGGTATATTCGCAGATCAGAGTCAAAGTACTGCGAAAGGATCTCTTATTAAGGTATTGGTTCATTGGTGTATAATACACGATAAAGGTACGCTACGCTGCGCTACGTTTTGTTCGCACGTAGCTAGGCATAAAGGGTACGCTGGTTACGGACTTAATACGTAACTCGCGCTTTTCACTTATTGTTTCTTTGGTCATATTAAATCGCCATTAACAATACTGAGGTCCTACCCCATATAGAGCTTTTGGCAAATATCTATAGCCGAGCTCCCTGGGTACCCCAGTCATTCGTTCAGCTAATTGAGATCTCTGATCCACTGCACGAACTGGGGCGTCCACACACTGACTAGCCTTTATACGTCATAATAAACGTACAGCCACGTCTGCCTGCCACCTTAGTTTTAAAATAAGTGTGTTACCCCACCCTGTCAAGTTATATGTCTTTTAACCATTTTTTCGCAGCCTTTTATATAAATTGAAATAAAAGTTAAATTTTATATATACTTACCTTTCTTTACGGTGCACCCACACAAGGACACTCTTTCTCCTCTTCATCCTCATGCAGCCATACCAAGGGGAAGATTGATTAAGATTTTGTGAGAAACTGCTCCAAACCCTTTCATTCTATTTTTTAGTAACCATATTTTCCATAATTATTAAGGTAAATGTGATCTGAATAAATTTACTAAAAAAAAAAAAGTTAAAAAAGAAAAACCCACAGTGATAATACCACTCCAGTATCATCAGATAAGGTAATCACAGGGCTTGCTGCTTATGCTGCACAGCTTTCTCTGGCTGTATGCAGAGAAAGCTGTGCTGGCACTGAGGCAGTGTGATCAGTTATCCAGCGCAGTAAAATCGTTTTTAAGGTTAATTAAGGTTGAAAAAAGGACGTTATTCCATTTAGTTCAACCTATTTGACTAGTCACTACTGACTTGACTAAGTTGTATCTATAGGATTCCCTTAGTGGCCAAAAAAAGTGTTTAGATTTAAATTCATTAACAGTAGTTGCTGTAACCACCCCCACCGGTAATGAGTTCCCGAATTTTACTGCTCTAATGATGAAGAATCCTCTTCTTAATTCAGTACGGAATTTATTTTCCTCGAGCCTCAGTATATGCCCGCGTGTCTGAGTATAGGCCTGTTAGTGAACAAATCATCGCCCAGTTCCATATGATTCCCCCAGTCCTGTATTTGAACATACTAATCATGGGCCAGATGCACTAAGCTTCAAAAGTGATAAAATGATAAACAGCCAACCAATCAGCTCCTGCCTGACATTTTTCAAACAGTCTGTGACAAGACAGTCAGGAGCTGATTGGATGGCGGTTTATCACTCTCCATTTTATCACTTTTGAAGCTTAGTGCATCTGGCTCCCAATCACCTCTCAACCTGCGTTTCTCTAGTGAAAACATATTCAACCTGGTTAACCTATCTTGTATTTAGTGATTCGATACCTTTTGCTAGCTTAGTCGCCTTTCTCTGTACCTGTTCCAATTAATTTATGTCCTTTTTAAGGTGCGGTGCCCAGAACCCAGCAAAACCTTGATAATGGAAACGCTGTAGATGTGATTTTCATAGATTTTGCTAAAGCCTTTGACACCGTACTACACAAGAGGTTGACAAATGAAATGGAGGACCTCGGATTAGGGGAAAGTATCTGTAGATGGGTAGGGAACTGGCTGTGTAATAGATAAAAAAAGAGTGGTCGTGAACAGTGCCGTTTCAAAAATGATACCAGTACTAAGTGCCACAGGGTTCGGTTCTAGGGCCCATTTTATTTAACATTTCTATTAACGATATTGGGATGGGGTTACTCAGCAATGTATCCATCTTTGCGGACGATTCAAAACTGAGCAGAGTTATTAAATCATCAGAAGATGTCACCACACTTCAAAATGATCTTGACAATCTAGATGAGTGTGCAAAAAAGTGAAAGATGAGGTTCAATGTGGACAAATTGGTGGTGGTCATGCACCTTGGGAGACATAACCAGTGTGCTAGTTATAACCTAAGCGGGGAGGCATTGGGTAATTCAGTACACGAAAAGGATCTAGGAGTCCAAACTGGGGTGTAGTGCTCAATGTAATATAGCAACAAAAAAGTGCAACAAAATTATGCCTCTTTACAAATCATTGGTTAGACTGCACCTCGAATTCGGAGTACAATTCTGGGCTCCACACTATAAAAAGTACATCATAGAATTAGAAAAAATCAAACAAAGAAGAGCAACACAGCTTATTAGGGGAATGGAGAATTTAAGCTAAGAGGAAAGATTAAGCAATTTGGGACTATTTACACTAGAGAAGAGACATTTAAGGGGGGACATGCTCAATATGCATAAATACATTAGGGGCCAATAAAAGGAACTGTCAAACACCCTTTTTTCTGCTAGACAGGAATCTAGGACAGGAGGGCACAAGTTTATATTAGAAGAAAAAAGATTTTGTTCATCTAGAAGAAAAAAATTCTTTGCAGTCAGAACAGTCAAACTTTGGAACTCTCTTCCTGAAGTAGTGGTGTCGGCAGACACTATAAATACATTTAAAATAAGGTTGGATAAACATTTATCGATTAAAAACATCCATGGGTACTAATAAGTAACATAATGGACGCAATTTAATAGGGTGCGTTTTTTTTTTTTTTTGCGATTTATTTAGCAAAAACATCAGTTTTCGGCCATTTTCCAAAAATCGCATTTTCTATAGGGTGTTATTTCCGGGGGAAAAAAAATCAATTTTTTTTCCCGCGAATTCGCACATTTTAAAGGTGTGGTTTTTAGTTGAACTAAAAATCGCATCCAGATGTTTTCCCATTAAAAATTATACAAATCGGCTATTTAATGGGATGCGATTTTTAGTAAAGGTTACTAAAAATCGCAAAAAAATAAATAGACCAGGTTCTGACTGGCGAGTTTGTCAGAAACACGCACAGATCATTGAGATCTGTGCATGGATCTGGTGTAAAAAAAGAGTTAAAACAAAAAAGTGAAAACAAAAAACCGGCGTGGGGTCCCCCCTCCAGAGCATAACCAGCCCCGGGTTTAAAGAGCCGGTCCTGGTTTCATAAATTCACGCGGCAGAACAAATACTGGTCCCCTAGATTTTACAAAACCAGCACCAGGCTCAAGGGTTCCCAAAATGACAAAATGAGTAGGGGTCCCCCGTATTTCAACAACCAACACCGGGCCCAACCAGCCAGCAGGGTAATGCCACAGCCGGGGGGAGACTTTTTATACAAGTCCCCCTGGCCAAAGCATTCATCCCCCTGACCGGTCAGCATGGGCAGGGATCCTGGGGAAGTGGGGACCCCCCCAAAGAATGGGTCCCCCGTTCCAGAACTTACCTGCCCATGCTGAAGCCCGGGGCTGTCCTCAATGCCCCAGGGCTGTGGGCATCAAGTTGATTCTGTGTAAAAAATAGATGAAAAACTATCCTCTTATACCATGGAACTATGAATCCCAGCAAGCCTCCCCCGCATGCTGGGACTTAGAGAACCACAAGTCCCAGCATGCGGGGCATTCAAGGGCCCGCTGGCACTTGTAGTTCCACAGTAAAAGAAATAGTTAAATAAACACACTGACACCCATTAAAAATAAAACTTTAATACATCCAAAGCCCACACATACTGCTACTTACCTATGTTGAGCCTGTAGGTAGGTCCCTGGGTCCGGGGTCCAGTGCTCCTGGCTCCGGGGCTCCAGGGCTGTAGAGTCTGGGGTCCTGGGCTGGTCCGGGGCTCCAGGGCTGAAGAGTCCGGGGTAGAGGATCCGAAGAAATCTATAGGGGGACCTGGGTAAGAAAATCCTACTCACCAAGGTCCTCAGGCGAAGATCTGTCCTCCTGATCCGACGTAGTTCAGGTCTTCTTTAAAAAAAATGTGTCTACTCCTGCTGGTACCCATCTGACGAACTAGCCGGAGAGACGCTGATGCTCCATCTTCAGCGTCTCTCTTCCAAATGATTCTATTGGCCGCCAAACTCGGCTCCTGATTGGCCGCTAGTCGGCCAATGGAATAATTCAGAGAAGAGACGCTGAAGATGGAGCATCAGCATCTCTCCGGCTAGTTCCTCAGACGGGTACCAGAGATGCCTTGTAAAGAGGCACTATCACATTGGTATCCGTTGAATCCATTCCCCTTTTAATGCATGCCAGTGTCCTGTTTGCTTTTGCTGCTGCACTTGAGCAGTGTGCACTATTGCCCAATTTTTCATCTACAGTATGATGACCCTCAAGTCCTTCTCTACAGCAGAATTCCCTATAATAACTCAATTTAGCCTATAAATAGCTTACTCATTTTTGTTTCCATAATGAATTACTTTACATTTATCAACATTAAACTGCATTTTCCACCTTTCAGCCCACCTTTCCAGTTTAATTAAGTCACTTTATAGTGTATACACTTCCTCTCCTGAGTTAATTTCCTTACTCAATTTCATGTCATTCGCAAATATTGCAATTTTACTCACTATGTCACTTCCTATATCATTAATAAATATATTAGACATGGCCCAATATTGAGCCTTGCAGGACTCCACTTTAGACCTTACCCCAGGTGGAATGTATACCCAGGTGCAAGGCACCGGAGCGCCCCAGGCGAGGGGGGGTGGGGCGCCCCGGTGCCTAGGGGGGGGTACCTGCGGCACTGTGTGATCTGGCGGCGGGGTCCCTGCAGTGATGCGCGCTATCCGGCAGCCAGGCAGCGCGGGAAGCGCTGATGGTTTGAAAACTCGCCGCACGCTGATTGGCTGAATCTCAGCCAATCAGCATGCTGAATGTTTTCAAACCCAGAACCAGCAGCGCTTCCCGCGCCGCCACCTGGCTGCCGGATAGCGCGCATCACCGCAGGGACCCCGCCGCCAGATCACACAGTGCCGCAGGTACCCGGCACGGACACCCCTGCAGCCTCCATGCGAGAGGCGAGGGGCGAAGTGCCGCCCTCCAGTGGCTGGCGCCCTAGGCAAATGCCTAGATTTGCCTAGTGGTGGCGCCGGCCCTGTGTATACCATTTACTAGTACCCTCTGTGCCTGATTGTGCAACCAGTAATCCAATGACAAATTTTAACTCCTAACCCTAAATTACCTAGTTTTATTAATAACCTTTTATGAGGCCGTGTCAAAAGCTTTAGCGAAATCAAGAAGTATTATATCAACAGATTCCCCTACTGACTTCCTCATAGAAGCTAATTAAATTAGTCTGACATGATCCTGTATTGCTAGTCTTGGGGATGGATTTGGGGCGTGGCTCCCCTTGGGTTGGTGTAGCCGAGTTGCTTTCAGGGTGGCACACCCTAACATTTATTTAGCACTATTTATTTTTCACTAATATTATAATTTCTCTAGCACTACACATTTTAACCTCTAGCTTCTGCTACTTTCTTATTAACACACTTATAGCTTAGTTTTTTCACTTGTGTGCTGCCCTGGGGCGACTGGCTTATGCTGGCCAATTTGGGGTTCCGCGCCCCAGATTCAAACTTAGCATTAGGGATCCACCAGAAATGAGGTCACAGTGAAGCTGGTTGGTGGGCAAATATTTCTTGGCCAATTGATATACCAAGAACCTCTATTATTGATTGATTAATAATATAGAGTGTGCATCTGCACCATGCTTTGCAGAACTACAAGTCCCAGCATGATAGCGCCTCATGTATATAGGGTGTGCATTCTAAGATCATCCCCCTCCCCCCCCCATGATCTTGTTTTGCCAAGCCCATGATGAGCCTTACTTGTCACCTTCTTCTGTTCTAAGAAATTTTGGATACTATCTTTTATTATTCCTTCTAATATTTTCTCCACAATGGATGTAAGGCTGACCGGTCTATTGCTACTTTTTTTCCATATTGGTACTACTTTAGCTATGCGCCAGTCCTTTGGTACTGTCCCCGAGTTTATTGATTTCTCGAATATCAGATATATTGGTAGTGTTATGACAGAACTCAATTCTTTTAGTATCATAGGGTGTATTTCATCCGGGCCAAGAGATTTGTTACAACTTAGGTTCTGTTAACTATTTTTGACTATTAAATGATGCTTAAAAGTGGCAGCTTGCTTTACAACCACAGGGATCACAGCAGAAAGAGGAACCAATTACCTTCAGCCCTCCTGGAGTACCAATCATCATCCCAGGATGGGTCACGTGCAGGGAGGTAGATGCATTGGGGGGATGTTCAGCTGTGGTAGTGATGCTATTAGTGGTAGCGCATGCTAGCTCATAGTCATTTAATTTATGAAAAAGATACCCCAAAAAGAGTGAGAAAGCTCTATCCCTGCATCCAATAATTGTAAATCCATGCATCCTCAAATGTGGATGGTAATGAATCAGCCACTTAATGTGTATATATAACTGTTCCTGTAGCACGCCATAGATTCATTAGTTCCTTGATCAAACTTTCAACAAAATCTTTAAATACTCCTAAAAACCCATGCAGTCAAAGAAGCCTACTCCTCTCCATCGTAATAACATTTGTTGTACCTACTCTTCTAAAGCCCCATACACACTAAGTAACTTTAAATGATATCCCTCATTTTGGCTCTTCTGGATAATATCATTTGCAATATCGCTTAGGCCCTTATTCTGATCGGTGCGGATATTCCCGCATTCTTACGGTGCGGTCCGCACGCCACGGTGTTTTGCCGCGTGCGGCCATCGTCCGTAGAAACGCCCACGTGTCCTCCGCATTCGGACGGACTCACTCTTTAAGAACAGGGCGTGTTTACGGACGACATACAAAGCATGCGTGTGCGGGAGAAACACTCCGATTCGGCACGGTATTACAGAGTATTACAGAGTATGCTCGGGAATACCGCATCCGAACGGGAGCCAAGCGGTGCTACCGCACGTAAGCGGAGTATTTACGCCAAACAACCCACTATTATGTCAATTCTGCAATGCATCACACTGGCATTGACTGTGACATGAATATAAATAAATGTGTTTACTTTACCCAAAATGTGTGGTTTCATGAGTACATGTCAAATACACATGTGTATTGCTAGTATTAATATTCTGTCATGTCCATTGTTAGCAGTTTGAAAGTGTCTGACAAGTACAGCATATGTGGGGGACTAGTAAGGTTTCCTTGAAGCAGCAATGGTTTCAATTAAAGCACTGACAAGCGGCCTATTAGTGAGTAATGAGTAAAGGAGTAGATTCTATTGGGTTCAGGTGTTAATGGTTGTAGTCATTAGGCGTACGTTCGCCTACCGCATGAACGAGTGGTGTCCGCAAAGCAATAGTACACTTGTGGACACCGCACATTTCTGCCCTTTTTGATCGCGTGCATTCGGAGTGGTTTCCGAATGTACGCCCCCCAACATAAGTGTACTCCCCCGTGTCCGCCCATGTTTCCGCCCCGTTTTGCCCACTTTGAAACTACGCCCATGTGTCATTCCGCATGACGCCCATAATACGCCCCTATTTCCCGAATGATAGCGGTGAACAGTTCTGGACGGGATCTGGCCGAACTGGTACCGAGTCAAGGCGTGGCACATGCGCGTTGCGTTCTCCACGCATGCGCAGACGCCGTAAAGACGCGATCCGAAAGTATGCGGTAAAGTCCGCGTCAATCAGAATAAGGGCCTTAGTGTGTATGCTCAATTTCATTAACAATATACTCTTCCATGGGTCGTTAACTACTGTATGTTCTCCATCATCTGTACATGCAGCTCAATTTGACTAAATCATCAATAACTGCATGTATGGTGCACAGGCCGGTGACATCACTGATTATATCATTAGCGTGCACTATATCATTTGCCTAGGAGTTCAGCGGGAATCGTTTTTGCTATCGCTCATGGAGCGAATCATCTACTGTGTAGCCAGCTTAACAGCTATTATATTATATTCCTCTTTTTGTTACAAATCAAGTGTTCATTCATCTTTTTACGTTATGTGATCTTGGGAACCTTTTCCTTTAATCATGTTATTGTATTCGTACAAGTAGCTTTGCCTGCAGAAAAGAATACACTTATATTAATTGATCACAGGTTTTATAATAATCTGTAGTACAGAATAATTAAGGCACATATCACTTCTACATATAGTTGTGCAACAGTGCAAGCCATGCCCCACAGAGACGAGTACATTTTAATATAGTGTTGACCTTGGAACCCTGCATTTGATCAGTGGTTTTTCAAAGGCCTTGATAAGGATCTGCAATATGGTACTGCCCCTGTGATGGATGTGGTAGTAAGACAATAATTCAGTACAGTCATCGTAAAAGGCTGATTAAAAATTAATGATAAATTAATCAAAGCAGCTTCAGCTAGGAAGCCGGAAAAGTCAATTAGCTGTTCGAGTGAGTGAAAAAGAAAGAAAGTGGAAAAAAAAGCAAAGAAGAAAAATGTGTCCGTAGCAGAAGCATTGAAAGAGATTGCCTCTTTTATTAATTAGGCCTAACAATAAATATTGCCAAATTAAAGGAGCAAGGCATTAAACAATTAAATTATTTGACATCAGTAAAAGATGGTTTACTTGTGTATTTGTGCATATAGTATGATATATGGCTATCATGAACCGACTCACCTGAACACGTGTTCTGATTTTCAGTTATACCAGTTAATTTGAATCATCCAAAATGGAATAAAACCTACGTTTATCAGCTTGTTAATGTAAACCCTTTAATTCCCTGCAAAAATTAATAAAACAAAATATAACTTCAATATATTCTAGTCTAAATAACATTTATGTCCCCCCCCCCAACAGTATTAAACATAATCACACACACTCATGGTGTCACCCCCCCCCCTTCCCACCCCCACATTGGGCTTCCGCCCGTCAGGCCCCTGTGCGCATTGCAAAAGGATAGCTGCCCTTTGCATTACTAATTGCATGTTAGTACATATGGTGGGGTTATTCTGGTTGATTCGTAAGGCTGCAAATTCGAGTCCATCCAACCCCGCCCAGTGAATGCCGGGCTGCCCGCCCCTCTCTCAGCGTGTGTTTTCGTACGCACTAGCTGCGAATGGATGTTTAACATAAATATCACTTCGCAGGCTGGTCGCCGACCATTGAATAATGTGGAAGGCACACGCACATCTAAGGTTTCTCTGAGGTATAGTTACATAGTTACATAGTAGGTAAGGCTGAAAAAAGACTTGCGTCCATCTAGTTCAACCTGGTATAGATATCCATTGCTGATTTGGTAGGTTCTGGTATTTTACAGACAAATTATATTTCTTATTTGTACCCATGGATGTTTTTCTCCAGTAAATGTTTGTCCAACTTTGCCTTGAACGCATTTAATGAGCCAGCCGTTACCACCTCTCTGGGAAGAGAGTTCCAGAGTTTGACTGTTCTGACCGTAAAGAAATTCTTTCTACTAGCTGAATGAAATCTTTTTTCTTCTAATCTATACTCATGCCCTCGCGTCCTAGATTCCTTTCTAGTAGAAAAGAGGGTGCGTGACAGTTACTTATATTGGCCCTTGATATACTTGTACATGTTGAGCATGTCCCCCCTTAAACGTCTCTTTTCTAATGTAAATAGTCCCAAATTGCTTAATCTCTCCCCGTAGCTTAAATTCTCCATTCCCCTAATAAGCTTTGTTGCTCGCCTTTGGACTTTTTCTAATTCTATGATGTCCTTTTTATAGTGTGGGGCCCAGAACTGTACTCCGTACTCTAGGTGAGGTCTCACCAATGCTTTATATATTGGCATAATTACCCTCGAGTCCCTAGTTTCCATTCCCCTCTTAATGCATCCCAGAATTTTGTTGGCCTTTTTTGTAGCTACATTACAATGGGCACTACATCCTAGTTTGCTGTCTATTTGGACTCCTAGATGCTTTTCAAGTATGGAATTACCCAGTTCCTCTCCGCTAAGGTTGTAACTTGCACACTGGTTGTGTCTCCCAAGGTGCATAACCTTACATTTATCTACATTGAACCTCATCTTCCATTTTTTTGCCCACTCATCTAGAATTGCAAGATCATTTTGAAGCATGGTGACATCTTCTGATGATTTGATGACTTTGCTAAGTTTTGTATCATCCGCAAAGATGGATACATTGCTGAGTAACCCTATCCCAATATCGTTAATAAAAATGTTAAACAAAATGGGCACCAAAACCGTACCCTGGGGCACTCCACTTAGTACCGGTATCATATCTGATACGGCACCATTCACAACCACTCTTTGTTCTCTATTACATAGCCAATTCCCTACCCATCTGCATATATTTTCACCCAATCCTAGGTTCTCCAATTTATTAATCAATCTCTTGTGTGGGACAGTATCAAATGCTTTAGCGAAATCTAGGAAAATCACATCTACAGCATTTCCATTATCGAGGTTTTTGCTAACCTCTTCATAGAACCCTATTAGATTAGTTTGGCATGAACGATTTTTCACGAACCCATGTTGGTTAGCACTGAGTAGACTGTGATGATCTAAATATTTCTGGATACCATCCCTTAAAAATCCTTCAAATAGTTTACCCACAATTGATGTTAAACTAACGGGTCTGTAATTAGCAGGATCTTCCTTTTTTCCTTTTTTTGAATATTGGCACTACCTCTGCTATTCTCCAATCTTTTGGTACTATACCTGACGATAGTGACTTGCTAAAGATATAATGTAGGGGGGTAGCTAGTTCATTCAGGTAACATTAGATCTGCGTGGGAATTCTGAAGGAAGTGGCTGGCAGCTCACATCACCCGGCGATTTCAATGGGAATGCTCAGCGTTTTCATGGGAACACCTATGAGACGCTAGGCATTCCCATGGGTGTGTCCTACGGCCCGTCGCCCACTACCCGCAATATTGGGTGCGTGCACCCGGCAAACAGTTCGTTCGTCTCCACATGTGCAGAAAACATTGGCCCCGTGCAAACGAAGGGGCCGATGCAAATGGACCAGAATAAGGTCCATGCAATTAGTATTGGTGCAATGGGTGGCGGGTATATATTGTGTGTATATATATATATATATATATATATATATATGTGTGAAAAAAAGCTATAGAGTGTGCCACTCAATATACCACCACCATAGAGTACAGTAGTAAAAGTCACTTTACAATTTGTTGAGGTAAATTATAACAGACATTTTAATAAAAAGTATTTAAAAAGAACCATTGGCGGATTCAGGGGGGGGCCTGGGCACATGCAATTTTGGGCAATTTTGGCTCAATCCATTTGGCATTATGTGAATTTTGGCTCAATCCGTGTGTGATTATGTGAATTTTGTCTCAATCCGTGTGGCATTATGTGAATTTTGGCTCAATCCGTGTGGCATTATGTGAATTTTGTCTCAATCCGTGTGGCATTATGTGAATTTTGGCTCATTCCATTTGGCATCATGTGTAAGGGGCAAGTATAATGGGGTCTAGTATTTTGTTGCATAATGTATAGAAGTTGTATATGGTGTTGTACACTACACTCAAGGACAAGCCCCCTGTTGAGTGGCCACGCCCCCTTTTCCAGCCTTCGGCTTGCGATCAACTACATCCTTCACTTTTGTCTCCATGGTGGGCCTGCGTATTTTAATTGCCAGGGCCTATTTTTAATCCCATTCCCACCCTCTCTCTGCCACTCTCTTAGCATGTACACTGGCACCACTAACACCGCCCCTCCCCCACCTAAACCCTCTTTTATCTTGGTGCCCCCCCTGTCATTTTATCCTGGATCCGCCCCTGAAAAGAACAATTTAGATAAAATCCTTTTTTGCAGTATAGTTTGATTCAGTAGTTCAAGAATAATCAGTTCATCACAAAAACCCGATGAGTTTCGTCAGTAAGACTTCATCAGGGGTGAGAAAGCACTGGGTGGCAAAGAAGAAAGCCTTAGTATTTAAAAAGGAAGTTAATAATTTCCTTTCAGAAATGTAAAAATTCAAGAGAGCATTGGAAAATCTGGCGGTATACATACTGATGATTGAATACATTTATTATTATTCAATGGTATAATTGTCTGGATCCTCTAGGACTCCCAAACAAGTTAAAGACGTTCACTGATCTCTGTGAATATTATTGTGCCAGTGTTATGGCCCCCATACACTATGCGATTTTGGGACGATTTCATCCGATTTCGGCACTTTGTGCCTATAATCGGGTGAAATCGGCCCAAAATCGTAGGTGTGTGATATCTGATCCGATCCGATGCGCAGTCCCGTGCGCATCGGACCGGATCAGGGAGGTCGGACGGTCTGTACATACGATCACGTCCGACCTCCCTGTATGCATATGCCTGCCACCTGACAGGCATATGCATGCAGACACCGGGGGAGCAGTGGGGCGGGCAGCGGGTCCCTGAGCGCCGGCGAGTGCTGCTGACTGACCTGGCCGGGCAGTGTACTTACACATAGCAGCAGCGGGGACTGGCAGCGCAGTGGCGGCTATTATATTTTTAAAATACTTGTCAGAGAGCGGCCGGTCATTTGACAAATATTTTAAAAATCTAATAGCCACCACTACGCGTCCCGTCCCCGCTGCTGCTATGTGTAAGTACACTGCCCGGCCAGGTCAGCAGCGCTCACCGCACCCGCCGCCCGCCCCCACCACCGCTGGCCGCCGCTGCCCGCCCCCACCACCGCCGCCGCTGCCCGCCCCCACTACTCCTCACCGCCCTGCAGCTCCCCGGGGTTTTTTTTACATGGAATAAATCGCATGCGATTTATCCCATGTAAAAAATGGCACCTCAAGTGCCAAATTGTATGTGAGCCTCCCGGGGAGCTGCCGGGCGGCTCGCAGGTAAATTGGGTCCGACTTGTCCCTAGGACAAGTCGGCCTAATGTATGGGGGCCTTTAGACGATGAGCATTAAATAGAATAACAAAGTAGGTAGATTAAAGTGATGGTACATACCAACTCCGGGATATTATATATGATAGGGGTTTAGCACAATCCCATTAATGCTAATCAGAGTGTCTACAAAATAGATTGATAACATGTCACTGTTGTGACAAGGGCTAGGTCATGCATACATTGAACAAATATATCAGAACACAATTATACATAGTTCAAAAAGAGACTGAATAAGTAGAAGTGTCTTATTGTCACTTCTGTAGCAAGGACTGTAACATGCATCCCAAAAAAAAATGTAACAAAATGTTCTATCCAGGAAGCAGATATACATATATATAACCATCAGGGCAAAGGTATAAATCCAACCAAGTATGGACAATGTTAAATCCAACTAGCGAGCCCCCGATCCCCGCAAGCTACACAAGTGCCATAATTACTCTCAGGGACAGAGAGGTATACTAATTATTTTTCACAGTGTAGCGAGATGTAACAATTTAGCATGGTGTAGCTTAGCACAACAATTCAATAGTTAAAAGTGTAACAGTTTAACAGTGAGAAACACACACATATAGAGGCACTGTGACCCAGAAGACATACCACTATTGGTATCCAAGTGAACTTGACCCTCTAGTGCTGCAAGTGACTGATACAGTGTATTGTGTTGCTATAAATAGCGCTCTGGATGTGACATCACTTCCAGTCACGGAATTAATGTGATAACTGAAGTCAGTAGTTTAAAGTAAACTAGGCAAATCGGCAAAGCCAATATAATAAAGTAAAAGCTAGGCAGTGCAGTTTAATGTCGCTGTGCAGATTCCCAATGTAGTGAGCGCACATATCGCCTCCAAACAGGCGTGCGTTCCAAGGTGCGCTCCAATCTCAGCTTCCGACCGAAAGCCTCTTAGCCGGAAGTGTTAATGCTTGCATTCCACAAGCCTTCTGTACGGCATAGCGGCCACAATGATGTTCATTGTAACAAATTAGTGAGTGGTACATATTGCGGAGGTTGCTGATCTAGAGTAGATGACAGCAAGTGTTAATATGGGTGATATTCAGAAAAATACAGTGAGGTGGGAATTGGTTACCTTGGTAACCAGTGCAACCAACTTAAAGGGTGATTTTTCTGGGACTGAATGCCTCTATATTTACAAATAAACAGCAAAGAAAAATGCACTATATGAATTTTATATATATATATAAGATAAGAATGACACATTGTGGTATAAGTTCAATGGAAAACAGTAGTAGACATTATAGCAGGGGTCTTCAACCCATGGCCCGCGGAGCTGATCTCAGTGGACCCCTGCCTGCCAGCCCGCCATGCACAGGATTTTTTTTTTTAAAGTAAAAGAAAACGCTGCCGAGGGAGGCAGCGTAATGGAGTCCCCCCGGGTGCCGCCTACCCGATTTCCATTGGCTGCAGGCAGGGTAGAGTGGATCCAGTGCGGCTGAGGGAGGAGGAGGCACGTCTGGTCACGAGCTGGGGAGTTGGGACCCGGCGAAGCTGCGGGAGGAGGAGGTACAGCTGGCGGGAGCAGGGGACCTGGCAATGCTGCAGGCATTACTGGGGGCATTGTGTGTGGGGCATTACTGAGGGCATTGTGTGTGAGGGGCACTGCTGGGGCATTGTGTGTGAGGGGCACTGCTGGGGCATTGTGTGTGAGGGGCACTGCTGGGGCATTGGGTGTGAGGGGCACTGTTGGGGCATTGGGTGTGAGGGGCACTGCTGGGGCATTGGGTGTGAGGGGCACTGCTGGGGCAATGGGTGTGAGGGGCACTGCTGGGGCATTGTGTGTGAGGGGCACTGCTGGGGCATTGTGTGTGAGGGGCACTGCTGGGGCATTGTGTGTGAGGGGCACTGCTGGGGCATTAGGTGAGGGGCACTGCTGGGGCATCATATGTATAAGCAGGAGTACTGCTGGCATTATGGTCTGTGGCATAATGGGCATCAGTGTGGGGCATAATGTGCAATGGGCATAATTTTTGTGTGGATTAATGTGTAATGGGCATCACGGTGTGCGGCATAATGTGTAATGTGTATTATGGATAAACAGTGTAACAGTGTATATTGATTTAAGTAGCCTTTTATTGTTTGGGTTCGATCTGTGAGGCGTACCAGGTCACTGTGTGGGCCTTCATGTTTATATGTCACTGTGCAGCCTTCAGTCAACTTAAGCGTGTGAGGACAACGACCATTCCTGCGGTAACCAATGTCTGGTCATGCAGGTTGCAAAAAAGGTGTCAGGTAATTGTTTTCCTGCTAGTTCACACTCGTTATAATTAGGCCACACCCCTTTTTTGGGAGCGCACCTGCGGCGCGTGCAATTTATTCAATATCAACTTATATATATGGGGGGGGGCACAAATTTTACTGTTTGCACTGGAACCCAAATTGGCTGCTGATAACTATTTGGGTATGTGTGTGTGTGGGGGGGGGGGGGGTTATGTGCTCAGTATGGGCGGCTGTGCCAACTATCTATGAAGGACTGTGCTGACGTTATAGGGGAGCTGTGATTCTATGAGGCTGTCCGAAATACCGCAGTAGAGTATAGTGGCCCTTGGGCTTCACTGGATTTTTTTAGGTGGCCCACGCTGTCTTAAAGGTTGAAGACCCCTGCATTATAGTGTTACATGACACACACATATCTGCATCATTTATGATAACACAGGGATTCAAATAGTGAAAGCTGTAGTGAAAGCTGTATTTACGATTTGAATAAATATTTATATATATATATATATATGATATGGTAGGTGGTATTAGCGCTATTCCCTTTAAGCAACACTCAATAAATATGAATAGTCCTTATTACAAAAAATATCTTAGCACACTCCCTCTCCTGTGGGTTTTTGTTCAAGAAAAAACCCATCAACAACGATCTGGAAAAAAGAATGAGATGGGCGCCTCCTAGTGCAACATGTCAAACAGTGTAATGGATCCCTCCACCACAAATTGATAAAGCACCCCAACAAATTAAGGAGTACTGTGACTAGTGGTATTCCACCACTAGTTTATGAGTCTGTCCAAAACAATTATTCTTAGCTGGACCAGGAACCACTTATCAGCCCTCTCAACCTAGAGATTTCACTCAAAGGTACATAGGGAGAAAAGCAGATGGGAACACGATAGTGTAATATTGTACACACAATTTTATTCGCTAAAAAGAAAAAAAATCTCCTTACAATGTTTAAAATAAAGTTTTGCTTATATGATAACCATGAAGTCAGCCATCTGCTCCTTGGTGTATAGAGTTCACTCAATGCTTTTCGTATAATAACTTCCTTAGGAGTGTATCTCTGAGCTGTACAAGGCTCCATATTTATAGTAATACTAACACAGACCCTTCCTGTCCCATTTCCCGTCATTCACGGTACCTCACTTCCGGTTTCCGGACATATGAAATGCAAATTGCGGCAATTCCAGAAGTCCTGGTGGAACGCACCGGACTTCCGGTTCCCCACTTCCGGTTCCCGGTCCTGTGGACCACAAATGCGTCATTCTGGAAGTCGCAGTGGATGCCGTGAAAGTGCCATGCAAATACAATTGGGCACTGAAACGTTGCCGTTAACTACAGCCGCTTGTTTGTTGTTGAAAACTTTGTCCCTTGGAGTGCTGCTTTATTTCTGAAGAAACAGTGAATAAGGGATACATACAAAATCTTACCTTAAGTAAGGTGAGAATCACCGCCCCTCCTTCTGTTCAGTCAGCGCGGGTTTCCCTGGTGCCTTCCGTGACGCATAGCGCCGGAAATGGCTGTGACGTGAGGTCTCTTCCTGGAGACAACTTGGAACGCAAGCTAGGATACTAGCTGAAGGGCGTGAAACGCATGATGTGATGCGATGATTTGCTGACACTTCAAGCTCCATGGGATAGACCGGCTGCTGAGGGGAGAAGGAGCGTTTACATATAAGTGCATGGAGTGACAAAATAAAACAGTGCATGCAAGATGACATGATAAACTATAATCATGATATCAAATGTGACTAATAAGTGAAAAAAATACTTATATGTGAACGGATAAAATGAAAGTAGAAAAAAATATATTAAAAATGGAATGGTACAAGTCCTGCACCATGTATACCAGCGACTAAGTCCCTTTATACTTATCAATGATGTTAATGAATATCAACTAATGGTATATGGGATGTGCACCTTAGCCGGATACATAACAGTTTATAAATATTAATACTCTGTGGGCTGCTATATGGCCATAATCTACACAGGATTTAAAGAAAAGAAAACAGAATATAGAATAAGACTAGATTTAAGAAAAACTGGATTTAAAGAAAGACTGAAAGAGGCAGCTTGTCGTTAAGTCCAAATGGTTTTGTTGAATTCAATCGATGAATCCAGGTGGCTTCCAGACGTAGTAACTGTCCTTCTCGGTCTCCTCGGCGTATAGATGTGGGTACATGGTCTATAGCCATATGTAGTAAATCAGATAATTTATGATGGGCTGAAGCAAAATGTTTGGCAACTGGTAAATCTGTGTTTTTTGAGTTGCCGGTTAATGCTTTTTTAATCGATGACCGATGATTCGCCATACGTTCCCTCATGGGTCTGTTGGTCTTGCCCACATATATAAGTCCGCAAGGACATTGGATGATATAAACAATGTATGGGGACATGCAATTGAGGATGTGATGGATGGGGTATTCCTTTTTGGTAATAGGATGAATGAAGGCCGGACCTGTAATCATATCTGTGCAGGTAGTACATTTTATGCACTTGTAACATCCATTTGATTTGGTTAGGATGTTAATATGAGAATCTTTTTTATGCTGGCCATATCCTGTAATATCCGTATGCACAATCACATCTTTAATATTGCGGCCTCGCTGATAACATAGCATGGGACGTTTATTGCGGAAACACTTTAGTTGTTTGTCCGTTTTGACAATAGGCCAAAGGGCCCGAGTTGCCCGCGGGAGAATCTTACTTGTGGGGGTAATTATATTTATATATACTGTATTTGTAAATATATAAATATAAATATATATAACCACAAGCTGTCCAGGCACTCATCAAAAATCAACGAAGGATAATGAAATAAATCAGCCCAATACAGTGGGTGCTTTGCCAACGTTTCGGGCCATAGACCCTTTATCAAGACATGCAAAAAACACATAAGGTACTCACATATATAGGTGCTCAGTGACAATGAACCCGGTGAATGCAAGCAGCTCCCAGTTAGTGCGCCAACCCAGAGCTCCGTGACGTCATCGGGGCGCCCGTGCGCCAGCTGGATCTGACAGAGCAGGGCAGGGGGCGTGTTTGAGTTTCAGGGGAGAATGCAAAAAAGTGCCCGCAACCTAGTGAAATAAAGTGTACATGTAAATTAAAATGATCATTAGCTGCTAACCCAGAACGGGTCGAGGTACAATGTAGAACAAAATAATACAATGAAAAACAAAATGTAATTGCGCTGCAATACTATAACATCATGAAAAAGAAACTACAGCAGTAGTAACTGCAAAGAGCAAATAGTTGCGGAGAGGTGGACCAAAGAAGTAGGGTTCACTAGGCAAACGGGGACGATTACACTGAAGCTGTCAGTGGTGGATGCACGGCTGTATGTCTGAACTGTCAGAGAACACGAAAATGTAGCTGTGCGTGGTGCTGAAAAGGTCATAGCTAATTAAAGGAAACAGGTTGATGATAATTGCTCGTTGAGGCCAAGAGGTTGCACTGTCTGTAGGCGATGGATCCAAAACGATTCACGCCTCAGCAGCGCATTGCCTCTGTCACCTCCTCGCAATATAAATATATAAATATATATATATATATATATATATACATATATATATATATATATGTGTGTGTGTGTGTGTGTGTGTGTATGTGTGTTAAATACCAAAGAATAGTATTTATATGTGCCATAGAACTATTTTTCTATTTAAATTTACTTGTGTATTAAATATGGCAACCTACAACATTGGAGACAAAAACTCCTTAAAAATGGAGGTGCCAACAAGGTGGAATTCCACCCTGTATATGCTTCAGCGGATGGAAGAACAGGAGAAAGCCATTCACAGCTATACAACAAGCCATGACTTTGGGAGAGAAGGGGGGATGTACCTTAGCCCAGCACATTGGAAACTCATATCTGTGCTGTGCAAGGTGCTGAAACACTTTGAAGTAGCCACCTGTGAAGTGAGTGCCAAGACTGCTAGTTTGAGCCAGGTGGTTCCCTTAATTAGGCTTTTGGAGAATCAACTTGTGACATTGAAGGAGGAGATCAATCAATGCCCATGCGCAAATTATGCTGGACTTGTAGATCAACTCTTTTATTGTCTTCAACAGGATACATGGGTTGCCAATATGTTGAGAGTGGAACACTACATTTTGGCAAATGTGCTTGATCCGAGGTCCAAGGTCCAAGTCCTATGCAGTGTCTTTCTTTCCAACTGACACAGATCTTATGTCATGTCTTCAAGTTGGAAGCTGAAGTGACATCTCCTCCTTCAATTTCGCATGAATCTGCCTGTAAAAAACTGCATTTTCCAAGAACATCTAGTAGGGGTGAAAAGCAGTCCACAAAAACACCTTTGCTTGGGTCTAAAGGCCCCCATACATTAGGCCGACTTGTCCTAGGGACAAGTCGGACCCAATTTACCTGCGAGCCACCCGGCAGCTCCCCGGGAGGCTCACATACAATTTGGCACTTGATGTGCCATTTTTTACATGGGATAAATCGCATGCGATTTATCCCATGTAAAAAAAAAACCCGGGGAGCTGCAGGGCGGTGAGTAGTGGGGGCGGGCAGCGGCGGCGGTGGTGGGGGCGGGCAGCGGCGGCCAGCGGTGGTGGGGGCGGGCGGTGGGTGCGGTGAGCGCTGCTGACCTGGCCGGGCAGTGTACTTACACATAGCAGCAGCGGGGACGGGACGCGTAGTGGCGGCTATTAGATTTTTAAAATATTTGTCAAATGACCGGCCGCTCTCTGATTGGCCGGAGAGCTCTCAGCCAATCAGAGAGCGGCCGGTCATTTGACAAGTATTTTAAAAATATAATAGCCGCCACTGCGCTGCCCGTCCCCGCTGCTGCTATGTATGAATGGGCAGCCTGTGATTGGCTGAGCGCTCTCTCAGCCAATTGCTGACTGGCTGAGAGAGCGCTCAGCCAATCACAGGCCGCCCATTCATTGTATGGGCTTTTTTTTTTTATTCCGTACTGACAGCTCCCGCCGGCTCCCCCTGCCCGGCTCTATGCCGCCTGTGTCCCCCGCAGTGTCCCCAGCCCCCCTGCTCCCTCTACCGCCGCGCCGCCCCACTAGGTCCCAAGTCGGGTGGTCGGACGTGCAGCAGGTCCGACCACCCGACGCAGATCCGATGCGCACGGGACCGCGCATCGGATCTGAGGGGACATCAAAACTAGCCGATTTTGGTCCGATTTCGGCCAGATCCGACTGATCTGGCTGAAATCTGACCAAAATCGGCTAGTGTATGGGGGCCTTAAGTGATTTGACCAGTATCAATGACACCTCTAGCGTGACTACTCCATCAGAGACGGTCACCATGCAGAGATTAGTGAATGACTATTTTCTAGCATCATTGTAGGCATGTCAGAGAGTCCTTTCCCATACTGGAAAGACAAAAAGACAATATGGAGGACCTTGTACAGGCTGGCTTTGTATTACTTAAGCTGCCCACCCGCCAGTGTGTACTCGGAGAGAGTGTTCAGCACTGCTGGGAACCTTGTGAGTGATTGTCGTCGGGGGCTACTTCCTCAAAATGTTGAAAATATGATGTTCATAAAAATGAACTACAAATTTCACAAGGAAGACCTTTCCCACCAATTCCATCGCAAAACACAGTCATCACTCATGGAGGATTCCAGCAGTGATGAACTGATATTGTGTGATGATGAGGACTCCAAGGATGTACACACTGATAAGAGTGAAGATTAGGATGGTAAATTATGACCTCAGTCAGTCTGTACCTTATTGTGGGGGCCCAAACAAACCAGTCATTTTAGTCACAGGTTTGGCAGTCCCTCTGCCTGAAATGACTGGTTTGTCAAGTGCACAATGTCCTATTACAACCTAAGGGCGGGTGGGCGCTTCCAGGAACAATTCCATCTCGCACCTCTTCTTTTTCTGGAGATTCTTCTTATTAATCAATGCGCTATTTTGAGCATTGCTTCTTTTATTGTTGGGGCCCAAACGAACCAGTCATTTCAGTCACAGTTTTGGCAGTCCCTCTGGCTGAAATGACTGGTTTGTCAAGTATGCAATGTCCTATTACAACCTAAGGGGGGGTGGGCGGTTCCAGCGACAAATCCATCTTGCACCTCTTCTTTTTCTTGAGATTTTTCTTATTAAATGATGCGCTATTTTGAGCATTGCTTCTTTTATTGTGGGTGTTCCCAGTGACAATTCCATCTTACATCTCTTCTTTTTATTGAGATTCTTCTTATTAAATGATGCGCTATTTTGAGCATTGCTTCATTTATTGTGTGTGTTCCCAGTGACAATTCCATCTTACATCTCTTCTTTTTCTTGAGATTCTTCTTATTAAATGATGCGCTATTTTGAGCATTGCTTCTTTTATTGTGGGTGAGCCCAGGGGCAATTACATCTTGCATCTCTTTTTTGCCATTATGTGCTTTTTAAGGCCTACTTTTTCAAACTGCCCTCCTGTCTGCTAATCACAGAGCTGAGCAATGAGATTATTATATGGATCGCTTTTCATTATGAAATTCAATTATTATATGAATGATGTACTATTTTTGGGGGATCATTGCTTCTTTTATTGTGGGTGGGCCCAGTGGCAATTCCATCTTGCACCTCTTTTGCCATTATGTGCTCTTTGGGGCATAGTTTATTAAATTTTTTTAGGCAGTTTATTGGGTATTCAACTGATAAAAACAGATACACACTTGCAGAACAAGTCAGTGCTGAACGAAACGCCCACTGCTCCTCGGCTGCACATTGTAAACATTATCAAGCCAGATAGGGGTTTTTTTGGGGCCTAGTTTTTTAAACTGCCATCCTGTCTGCCGCAGCAGTGCCACTCCTAGATGAGCCACGTGTTTGTGCTGCACTCTTGTGTGGCTTAGCATAGTTATGTAGTATAGGTATAAAGTGGTCAAAATAGTCTGAAAAGGGCTGAAAATTAATGTTCTTGAGGTTAATATTACTTTAGGGACAAAAAAATGCAAAAATTACGTGATGTTGGGCTTTTTTTACCATTTTTCCCAAAAAATCCAAATCCTATGCTTTTCACCGCCATTCGACAAAGCCAAATCCAAATCTTGTCGACGAATCCAAATCCAAATCCCTAATAATAATGTCCCTTTATTGCTTCAATAAGTGCATACCTCCCAAAATTACCCTCTCCAGGAGGGACACAATGCTCTGTTTCTGGACTTTTCCCTGGATGCATGATTGCCGTCACCTGTGCCAAACAGAGTACTTGATTAAAAAGGTGTTTTTCAACACAGGTGATGGCAGGTATTCATTCAGAAGGAAGTCCAGGAACAGAGCATTGTGTCCCTCCTGGAAAGGGTCATGTTGGGAGGTATGTAAGTGTGTCTCTGATTTCAGTCTCTTTGTACACAGTAAAATCCTATACACACCAGTGAAGGGTGCCAGCATCGTCAAGTACATACACAATTACGATGCCGAGAGATGGTGGGAGGATCGACGTCCGTGCTGCTGCTGCAGAATGGCCATCGTTAATAAGGACCTCCCTCGTCTCTACATGCTGGATGACGGTGGGGGTGCACAATGTTAATTATATTAAGCGTACACACTAGAAGATAAAGTAAAAGATATCTTTCAGAACGGGCTTTCTGAAAGATATCTTTTACTTTATCTTCTAGGGCTGGGGTAGCCAACTCCAGTCCTCAAAAGATACCAACAGTTAATGTTTTACAGTTCTCCTCACAGAATCACAAGTGAAGTAATTAGCTCCACCTGTGGATCTTTTAAAATGTGTTAGTGAGTAATGAGTGCAGCTGTGAAGCAGCTAGGTTGTCTGGAAAATGTAAACTGTTGGTAGCTCGAGGACTGGAGTTGGCTACCACTGTTCTAGGGTGTATGGGGCTTAAAAGCCTGTTGTAAAGATCCAATTTCCACATTTAAGTTTGAACATCAGGAAATATGTGAATGCAAAGTCTTTTTATCCACATATATGAAAAATACAGTACTGAAGAGAATCTAAAAGACCTAATAGAAAAGCCTAATACATTTCACATTACCAACAAATCTTTGCACACTACAGGGTAGAATTTTTTGATATATGAAGTGTATTCACCTATGCATATAAACTTAAACAGGTGTTTTATTATTGCAAAGACAGGTTTAATGCAGCAGCTGGTGCACACAGCTTGGTATATTCATTTTAAAATAGCATTTCTCTCTCAGATGCTAAACTAGGTATACAAGACAATAAGTCTAAGTAATGCTACACACACATAAATATATATTTATCAATGTTGTAAATATATAGCTCCAGCTTATTTTAGTACTGCCCCGTGTCTCACCCGAGACCGGCATTGTCCCACGGTGGGGCGTTGTCTACCACTGCCAAATCGTGGCCATGCGATCATGTCTGATTCAGCCCTATATTCACACAGATATATACATGCAGTCAAGGGGGTTTGGTTAGAACTCCGGCAGTCAGGATGCCGGAGTTCTCATACACATCCCCTTGCATAAGGGGATTCAGACGCCGGCGTGTGCTCGGTAAAACCTGAATCAGGACCAGAGCGAGGTACACAGTGCCCTCCTTTACTAAGGGGGATTGATCGTTGATTAGAAAATTCGCAGATCAAGCAATTATCAAACGACTGCACATGTGTACGGATTGGTGCCCGCATGCGTGGGCCCATATATTGACAGAAATTGCATATGGATTGTTAACACACAGCGATCAGAAGTTGAATCACAGAAAGTCGCCATTTGGGGGAGGACACCTGCCTTTTCAGAGTGTCTGAAAGAATGAGTGACCAGGTTTTTTAAGGGGAGGGGGGGGGGTCTGTGACATCAGCACAAGGCTCAATCAACCTGTCTCTGTCACAGATGACTGTAGGGTCAGACTTACGGTTGCACAAACTTGAGAGATCATAAGATGATTTGTGAATTGCGTATAGATTTGCAGTAGAGATGAGCTGGTTCAGTTCCTAGAGAACCAAGCCTCCCCCTCCCCCCAAACGTACCTGATCCAAGGCCGGCTCATGAACGGCTCGATACTTCGTGCCATTTTCCAGATCCAGAATGAGGCCAAACATCATAGTCCCGCTGTTGAATTCTCACGAGACTCGAACTCTATATGTCCTGCTGGTCAACGCCATCTTCATTCTGGCTGTGGATTTCAGACAGGACAGATGTAATATGAGGGACCACCATTCACTTTGTCCCCCATATTTTAAGAACCAGGGCTCGCTCCAAAAGTCCGGTGCTGGTTCTAAAAATCAGGGGGACTGCTACTTATTTTATTCCTACCAAAAACTGTATCCTGCTAAAATGCAGAAGAATACGCGTGATATGGTCATTAGGTCAACCTGCATTGGGTGGACCACTGAAGGTCAACATCTGAAATGTATCTATGTGGGGGGGATGTGTGCCTATACTCTATGGGGGGTTGCCTATACTCTAGGGGGGATGTGTGCATATACTCTATTGGGGGGATGTGTGCATTTTTTTTTTTTTAGGTTTATCCTTAACCTCATATATAAAAAAAGGAAATCTCATTAAATAAAACATTAATTTAAAAAAGAAAAAGGTGTGAAAATTATCACCATCTGAATAGGAAGTCCATTGAAAATGACTGTGCAATAAAAGATGTTAAAAAAACTGTCAATTTTTAAAAGACGGAGAATATCATTTTACCATTTAAAGTTTGCATGTCCTGTTTATACAATGTAAGGGTGGGTGGGAGGCCAAAGGAACTTTCCATCTTGCACCTCTTTTCTTTACATTATGTGCTCTTTGGGGCCATCCTGTCTGCCACTGCAGTGCCATTCCTAGACCCCTTTCACATTACAGCTAAAACACGGTATATTGCCGATTTTATATGGCTTTAAAACGTTTCTAGCTGTAATGTGAAAGGTGCAGAGAGAATTTACCGTTTTTAAAATACCTGTAATCCAAAACGGGTTAAAAGCAGTGTCCTACCCGTTTCAGAGCCAATCCATTTGTAGTGTAAATGGCTCTGAAACGGTATTTACAAGTCATGAGCAGGTCACAGACAGAGGGTGATAGGCTATCTCCCTTGTGATCTCACTAGGCACAGGCAGGAAGTAAAGAGCAGAGAGAAGACTTTTTTTACCCAGTGCATACTCTGCAGGTGTTGGGATCATTTGGTCAACAGTCCTTAGGTCAACACTGTTGGGTCAACATGCTGGAAGGTCGATAGGTGTCTAGGTCAACATGGCAGAAGGTCAACATGGCAGAAGGTCGACATGAGTCTAGGTCAACAGGGTTCTAGGTCGACATGGGTGAAGGTCGACAGGTGTCTAGGTCGACATGGGTTTAGGTCGACACATGCGTTAGGTCGACATGGGTTAGGTAGACAGGTCATTAGGTCGACATGGGTTGTTTCACACTTTTTTGAGCCGACATGTGTCGACAGGCGGTATTTCATGCCTTGCCATCCATTAGGGCATTTGGTTTTGGATCTGTATCTTCCTCCGGTTTTGGATCTGTATTTGGTTATGCCAAAACCACCCTTGTTGGTTTTGGATCTGTATTTTTTTTTACTATCATAAAATCAGCTAAAATCGTCACATTTTGGCCTGTTTTTATTCCTACAGTATTATTGACCTCAATGACATTCATTCCCACTAATTCTCTTGATTTGGACCACCTCACAGCTCAAAACAATAATGTTTTCATCCAGACAGGGTGGCACTTTAAGAAATTATGAAGCAATGCTCCAAACAGCGCGTAATGCAAAACAAAGAGGTGCAAGATGTAATTGTGCTTATGTTGTATGTATTAAACTGGATATGTTTAATTGGTTAAACAATCCATTAATTTCTGCGATAGGGACTGCCAAACTTGTGGCAAGATGTCGTCCTCATCCTATGATTCCTCACCCCATCGGTGTGTACATTCTCTTCTTTACACAATATTAATTTGTCTCCGCTGGAATCCTCCATTTCTGATGCCTCAGTATTTTGTGGATGTAAAGTGGATGTTCTTCCTGGTGGAATTTGTTATTTTTTTTAATGAACATTACCTCCTCCTATGGCGATCGCTGACAAGGTTCCCCACTGCATTGAAAATTATCTCAGAATACACACTGGAGGGTGGGCTACCTCATTAAAGCAAAGCCAGCCAATAGGCAAAATGACTGTCTGACATGCCTATTTGAATGCTATCACTAAAATAATCATCCTCCATTCTTTGAATGGTGAACGTATAAGATGGAGCCACTGTAGATAAGTCCCTAATTATAGGCAGTTCTTTTAGACCTGACCAGATGATATAAACTTTGGCTGAAAGATCTGCATTACCACCAGTGACTCCCTTAAGAAAATTTAGTTTTTTTCCTAGCAGCCTCAGGAGAAACAGAGGGAGGACATTTTGCGGTCACATGCCGCTTGAGCTGACAATTTGTTCACCAGGTTCAGATTTATGTCTGCTTGAAAAAAAGATACAATGTACTGTATGACCTAAACCCAGGATCAAGTATGGTCGTCCTTCAGTTTCTCCAGCTGCTTTAACAAGAGTTTAATAAGGGAAATGACCTGGCTAAAGCTGGCAGTGTCTGAACTGACTTCACATGTTGCAACTTCAAAAGGTTTAAGATTCTTTTTAACAACACTGAAAATATTCTCCACTGCACTTCTCCTCTGCATTTCCCCTCATTTACCAAAGTCATATGCCAATGTGTACCCTTGGATGGCCTTTTGCTGCTCCTCCATCCACTGAAGCATATAAAGGGTCGAATTTCACTGGGTTACTACCTCTTACTTCAGCTGATGGCTGGGCAAATTCAACATCACTTACAGCTGCTGCAATCTTTGGAATGCACTTGCTTAATGTCGAAAATGCCCTGAATTTTTTCTGGACACAGAGAGCATCTCCTGAATATTCTGAACCTCCAGGTTAATTGTGTGAACAAAACAGGGAATGTGTTGGAATTCAGCCAACTGTAATTCTCCCAACAGTATTGCTGGCATTGTCAGCAGTCACAAAACCCAAGAAGAGACCAAGCGGAGTGAGCTATTTTGACATAATCTCCCTGAGTTTCTCTTAGAGGTTGTTAGCAGTAAAATCGGTGATACTCAGAGGAGCCTTCCTCAGAATTTGCGAGTGGATGATGCTGTTGCTACTGTTGGTGCTGCTGAAGGCAATATACCTACCCAGTGGGTTTAAGGTCAGCAATCACTGTAACTGCACATTTACTTTATTCATTAATAATTAATTACAGTGTTGTAATTGTAAATAATCTGCAGAGTGAGCCAACTATATAGTAGAAATCACCAGCGGAGCATGCACTGGCATCACATGTAATGGCGCTGAGCCGCGAGCTTGGCGACTTATATGGGATCCAAGTCCCTGTACTTGCGTGGGTTTCCTCTGGGTACTCCGGTTTCCTCCTACAATCCAAAAATATACTGGTAGGTTATTTGGCTCCTTACAATATTAACCCTAGAATGAAAGTGTGTGTGTGCATGTGGTAGGGAATATAGATTGTAAGCTCCACTGGGGCAGGGACTGATGTGATTGTTCAAATATTCTCTGTAAAGCGCTGTGGAATATGGTTGCGCTATATAAGTGACTGAAGCTTGTAATAAATAATAAATAAATAAATACATTAGTCTCATGAGGATCCTACACCAGGAAGATGATGTCCGTACTCTCTCGATGATCCAAGTCAGGCAAGAATGGACTAGCCGCGATTCGGCCAGACTCGGATCACGGCATATATTTGTATAATACAGAACCCATAGCATTCTTTTTTTGTTAATTGTACAAGGGGATCTCAGGACTGGATTCCGTAGCTGACAACCTCACACTATACATATTCACAATACCAGATGTTCCGTTGTTGCTGATATATTGAGAAAATCTAAAATTGTACAGACAAAAGAGTTTTGGAACCTAAATTAGATATTAATTCATAATTACAGATTTCTTTAAATACAGGACTTGAAATAAATTCAATTTGGAAGTCATTACCAGAGCACATTTTAATATATTCCACGTGATCATCAGATACATCTGTAATTTTTTAATTATAGCAGACTTTACCAAAACAAGGGACATGCACTGAGCATGTTAATTATTTTTCATGCTTTTACATCTTGATGATTAGATCACTTAATATAAATGTGTCAACATTTCAGTGTAGCAGACAAAACAGCAGAAAAATGTGTTGTTGTCAGACACTGTAGTAATGATTCACAATTACATTCAGGATATGTTGATGCAATACAGGAAACTGATACCACCTAGTGGCAGAAACATTTTCGGCAACAATTTACTATAGAATAAATCAAGGAGAAAATAAAGTAAATTATTTATGATATTTATATAGCGCACACATTTTCCACAATGTTGTACAAAATGACAGATGTTTTGTCTCTGATCACGAATAATAGAACATGCTATACATCCTGCTTTACTGCGTTTTAACTATACAAACATCTTCACAAAGCTGTACATGAAAATGCGAAGTGTAAATAAACAAAAAAAAATGTTGATGATTAATGAGGGGAGACCAGTTTTGCGGCTTTCCTTGCCCTATACCCCCATATGGTGTGTGGCATTATGTGTAATGGGCATTACAGTGTACATTTTTGCAAGGCGTGTTCTGCACGCACTGCCCCCGTTTCTGGTGTATGTTTGTATTGTTTAATCCTTGCTGCATACTAGAGGGGAGAAGGGAGAGGTTAGGGTGGTGAAATGATGGCGATGGTGGTTGGCCACTTGCTTGTGTTGCCCCCCAGGCTGAAAGTTGCCAGCCAGCCCCTGAGTACCATCAGTCACAGTATCATAAAAAAAGATGGGGTACAGACAGCAGCCACAGTACCGTATAAAAAGATGGAGTACAGACAGCAGTCACAGTACCGTATAAACAGATGGGGTACGGACAGCAGTCACAGTACCGTATAAACAGATGGGGTACGGACAGCAGTCACACTACCTTATAAACAGATGGGGTACGGGCAGCAGCCAGAGTACCATATAAACAGATGGGGTACGGACAGCAGTCACAGTACCTTATGAACAGATTGAGTACCAGCAGTCACAGTATCCTATAAAAAGATGGGGTACGGACAGCAGCCACAGTACCGTATATAAAGATGGAGTACAGACAGCACTCACAGTACCTTATAAACAGATGGTACAGAGCTACGGAGAGCAGTCACAGCACGTGGGACAGAGACATTTATTTTTTTTTTTTTAAATAATTTTATTCATTAAAAAAAAACAGTGGGGTACGGCCTGCGGTCACAGCAGTACCTTATAAACTGGTATGGAGCTGTGGACAGCAGTCACAGTACCGTATAAACAGAAGGGGTACGGACAGCACTCACAGTACCTTATAAACGGATTGGTTACGGACAGCACTCACAGTACCTTATAAACAGATGGGGTACGGAGCTACGGAGAGCAGTTACAGTACGTGGGACAGAGAAATTTATTTTCTTTTTTTTTACTTTTAATAATTTTATTAATTAAAAGAAAACAGTGTGGTACGGCCTGCGGTCACAGCAGTACCTTATAAACTGATACGGAGCTGCGGACAGCAGTCACAGTACCCTATAAACAGATGGGGTACCAGCAGTCACAGTAACGTATAAACAGATGAGGTACGGAGCTGCGGACAGTAGTCACAGTACCGTATAAACAGATGGGGTACCAGCAGTCACAGTAACGTATAAACAGAGGTACGGAGCTATAGATGGCAGTCACAGTATCGGCATATACTACACACAGTGGATGTACAGTATGCAGTGCACTGCACACACTGGGTTATGTGGAGTTTTATACACTTTAAAACAATACTGCTGGGGGGCGTGGCCTGGCACGCAAGCCGAGAGGACGCAGCCATTGTGAGCTCCTGCAGCACCTGAAGCCCTATAGCCTGCCCTGCTTCATTAAAGCCCCCCTGAATCTCCCACCGACTTCTTCTGTGCGGGAGGCACCCACCGCAACCCCCGGTCCACGGCAGCGGAGCCGGGCAGTCCTTTTAAGGACTGTCGCAGGTTGCGGCCTGGTCCGGGATCTGAAGCCGGGTCCTCGAGTTTGGAGGCGGCGCGTTGGCGCGAACGGAGACGCGGCCACAGGCGAACCCCGCTCTCCCACCTTACCGACCACTGACGCCTCTGCCTGCGGCACGCTTGAGCCCAGCCCAGATAGCCGCATCCTCCCCACACGCAGCTTACCTGGGCGACGGAGCCAGGGACGGAGGCTGACCACGCGACGCCATCAGCGCGTCATCCCCCCCGCGGTGAGTCTCAGACGAAAGCGCTGTATCCCCACCACCCGAAGGGTACATATACCAGGGGTCACTCTCTCCCCTCCAGTCCACAAATCGGAGGCACCAGCTACCAGCCCCAACCAGCACAGGCGCCCACGTGGTGCCCGCCATCTTCCCCCTCAGATCCCTATCATTAACCTGGGTCTCCCACAGGTGGGGGCACTTAGACCTTCTCCCTCCCCAGGGCCCATACAAACAGGCCTCAATCTGTGCCCCAATACACCCTGCCTCCCCCACAGACAGGGGGCCCACCGATTCTCCTATTTAGGTCTGCCATCACCAAGGGCTTTAGACCTACCATACACTACGGCTACTCGATCTCTCCTGGGACCAGACTCCACAAAGCTTAGCTTGCGCCCATCCCTTATCTTTGGACTCCCCCCCCCCTGCCAAACCACCCACCAGAGCTTAATGTGACCACACTGACCGCATGGCGGCCCCTCTGTGACGACCTCGACAAGGCAACTCCTATGTGAAAGCACACCTGCAATAGGGACCCCCACAGTGCCCGATCTCTACTTCCCCCATACATTCAAACAGTGCCAGCTACCGCCATGCCTCCAAAGAGGCCTAGAGAAGTAGCACCCACCAAGATCAACATGTCTGCTAGAAAATCCCCACAAACCCCCCAACACCAACCAAGTCCTCTGAAACAAGTGTATAATCACCCAATTGCCCCATCAGAGCCCAGCCCCCCTCCTGGATTAGCTGGAATAGACGCGGAATCAGACGAACCAGTGACGGTGAAGTCACTATGCCAAGTCTTCTCAGCATTCCAGGCCGAACTGGCCAGAGACCTCAAACTGGCCATTCGGGAGGTTAAAACCGAATTGGTGGCAATAGGTGATAGAACAGATCATCTGGAAAAGAAGATGGAGGAACTGGTTACTTCTCACAATGCTCTCGTATCATCCTATGACCGCCAGCAACTTGAGATGGACCAGTACAAAGCTAAACTAGCAGATCTGGAAGACAGATCCAGAAGGAACAATATTAAAATCAGAGGCATTCCTGAATCGGTGACCACCGCTGAACTTGAAGGTTATGCCATAGCACTGTTCCGTAGGCTCCTCCCCTCAGTCGACCCCAAAGATCTCCTCATTGATCGAATACACCGCCTGCCTAGACCCAAAACGATCTCTACCGACCTACCCAAGGACACTCTGCTCCGAGTGCACTTTTATACAGTTAAAGAACATATACTCAAGGCGGCACGAGACGCAAAGCTCTCAGACACGCTGGGGGGCCTCCAGGTGTTCCAAGACCTCTCCCCCGCAACTCTGGCCAGCAGACGGTCGTTCGCCCCTATCACCACGGCACTCCGAAACCATGAGATTCGGTACAGGTGGGGGTTCCCGGTGAAGTTAATCATCATGCATGAAGACACCACCTACACCATATCATCCCTAGACGCGGGTGTGAAACTCCTACTAGAATGGGATATCTCCATCACCACCCAGCAGGGGCAGAAGCGCCCACAACCACTTCGTAAGGATTGGACAGATACTTGAGTTCTAGCTGTCGTTTATCACTTCCTTTCCTAATGATGGACTTCCCATGCCAACGGACCTCCACCACCTCCCCACTGCGGGTCGAGGCTTCATTGCTAAGTATTATTTTTTCATTTATTTACTAATGGTGCGGGTTCTCGTGCACTGGGACTTTGCTGCTTACAGTTGTAGCAGCCCAATGTTAGTTTGTTAGCCTGTTCAAGACTTCGTTTTTCTATATAGGTCATTGTGCCCCACTGGCTGGGGTCCTGTTACTCCACTACTTTAAGTAGCCTTGACGGGATTCAACCCCCGTTATAGTATGTTGCTCCCCCTGAGTTTTGTTTTCTTTTTCAGGTGGACTGTTATACTTATATGCTATGTCTTAAAATATATATCAAATGTTTGCTTAGTTAATTATGTCGTTCCTGGAGGGGTGGCCAATATTTCCCCTAGCTTTATAATCAGAGTCGCCAGGCCACCACCCCCAATCTCTCCATATACTACTGCATGAAAATGTCTTTCTTTTCCCCTGCAGTAGTTGTGCGGGTCCTAGGTACTGGACCCTTTTGTTTTTTCCTATCCCTGCTCCCCCCCCCCTGTCAATACACTACTCCTCTCAAGCCCCTCCCCCCCTCCCATGGACTGCGCTATTCCCACCTACCTCCTCCCTCACTGCGCTGTACCGGTATAGATACAGAAGCTACATCTCCGCATTACTTAACTCCATGCCATGCCTAAGTTGCTGTCATTGAATGTCAAGGGGTTGAACTCCCCTCACAAGCGCAGAATGGCATTGACATATTTTCACAAACAGAAGGCCGATATTGTAGCCCTCCAGGAAACTCACTTTGCCTCCCCCCGACCTCCCATATTTAAGGATTCCAACTACCCGACTGCCTTCTATGCCAATGGACCCTTTAAACGTAACGGCGTAGCTATTTTGTTCAATAGAAATACCCCCTTTATTTGTAGCTCCCAGACCGCCGATAAGAGCGGTAGATACCTGATTCTGACCGGCTCTCTGGAGGATAGACCTATGACAATAGTATGCATCTATGCACCCAATACGAATCAAGTGGCCTTCCTACGTAAACTTTTCACTCTGTTACAAAAAATCACAAAGGGCACCTTAATAATACTGGGGGACTTCAATTTAACATTAGACCCTCGCCTGGATAAATCCCAACTTCCATCTAGCCACCAATCCTACACAGACAATCAATCGACAGCCTTCCGTAATCTTCTCTCTGAGTTCGATTTATATGATACATGGAGAACAACATATCCCACAGGATGTGAATATACCTTCCACTCCCAAGTACACAACACCTACTCGAGAATCGATTATATCCTCTGCGACAAGTGGTCCCTCCAGCACTCCGTAGGAGTCGACATTCTCCCAATCACGTGGTCTGACCACGCCCCAGTAGTATGGCAATGGAACTTCCACCCCTCTAGAATCCCCCCCAGACCCTGGCGCTTGTTCCCCCACTTACTCTCTAACCCAGCTGCTAAAAGCATTATCCAAAAATCTATGGATCTATACATGTCCAACAATAAAATATCAGACACCTCAGTAATTAACCACTGGTGCGCTTTTAAAGCGGTCACAAGAGGGGCTGCAATTCAGGCAGGGGCAACCCTGAAGAGAAATGCTGCCGCAACCCAAAAGGCCCTAGAAGATAAATTAGCGGAATTAGATGCCAAAAACAAAACTACCCCATCTAACTCCCTGAAAATAGAGTTGGCCTCAGTTCGGAGCCAATTACAGAAACTACTCCTCACCCGTACTCAAGCGGCCTTAAATAGAATAAGACATAGGTTCTATCTAGCCAGCAACAGATCGGGAAGAATGTTAGCTCGGAAGCTACGCGCCCAGCATGCCAGAAACCGCATTAAATATATCACAGCCCCCAACAAAGAGAAAATACTAAACCCCAAAGACATAGCCAACCAGTTCGCAGACTATTATTCTAACCTTTACAACCTTTCCAACGACCCCTCCACGCCGCAGCCCACCCCTGCCTCTATCCACAGTTTTCTTGAGAGCCTACACCTACCCACCCTCTCCCAGGACCAACTAGACGCCTTAAATGCCCCCTGGTCCCGTTTAGAGGTCCAGTCAATTATAAAGACACTCCCTAGCAATAAAGCCCCAGGGCCGGACGGGTTCATTACAGAATTCTATAAAACATTCAGCGATTTGCTCTCCCCCTACCTTACTGACTTGTTCAATGAACTATCCTCGCTCGGACGCGCCCCCCCTGAACTCCTAGAAGCCAGAATTATCACTATCCCAAAACCCGGTAAGAACCCTGCCTTGTGCCAAAATTATCGCCCAATAGCCCTCTTGAACAGTGATATCAAGATCTTCGCCAAATTAATGGCATCCCGAATCAACCTCTACCTACCCTTGCTGATACACCCGGACCAGACGGGGTTTGTCCCGGGACGCCAGGCCCCGGACAATACCCGGAGAGTCTTTAATCTAATAGACTCCCTGTCAGCTAATCAGGATCTTCTCCTAGTCTCATTAGATGCCGAAAAGGCATTTGACCGCCTTAACTGGCGGTATATGCAGGAAGTCTTGTCTCGCTTCGGCTTCAAGGATCGTATACTATCATCAATTATGTCACTATATAGCTCCCCCTCGGCCCGGGTGTTCAGTAATGGCTTTCTCTCCTCCCCCTTCCGTATCTCCAACGGCACAAGGCAGGGTTGCCCACTTTCACCCCTAATATTTGTCCTTTCTATCGAACCTTTGGCCACGGCCATCCGCAATAACCCCAATATCCCCGGCCTTCAGGTGGGCCCCAACAAGCATAAATTAAGCCTCTTCGCGGACGACGTGCTATTATTTGTGACAGACCCCATTCACACGCTCCCACACGTCCACGAGACACTTACTGCATACAGCGCCGCATCCTACTATAAACTCAATACTTCCAAGACTGATGCATTGCCAATTAACCTCACAGACCAGCTCCCCCAATTGAAATCCTCCTACACCTATAACTGGCAAACCACCTCCATAAAGTACCTAGGTATCCACATCCCACCCAATATGTCATCAGTATTTGACGTTAACCTTACCCCCCTCCTTGCCTCCATTACATTACTATCCAGATCCTGGTCGGCTTATGAAATCTCCTGGATGGGCAGGATGGCGGCATTTAAAATGTCCCTTCTGCCCAAACTAATGTATCTATTTCGCACTATCCCCTATGTTTTTCCTAAAAAAGCCCTCCAACAAGCGACCTCTATTTTGACAAAGTATGTCTGGGCGGCCAAGCCCCCTACTTTGGCCCGCTCCAAAATGACACTCCCGAGAGCGTATGGGGGGCTGGGCCTCCCAGACCTATCCCAATACCAATTAGCCTGCCTCCTTGCCCCTTCCAAACACTATTCTGAAACTCCTACTCATAGGGCATGGGTAGATATTGAACAACACCACTCCCCCGATATCCCCCTCCGTGACCTCCTCAAGATCCCAAAACACACCAGGCCCCCTTTATCTTCCCTTCTCCCTACAACGTCTGCTACTTTGTTCGCATGGGACCAACTACTGTCCACCTTGCGTGCCTCCACCTCCCTCATCAATACCCTCCCCATTACAACTGTGGCGAAACTAGTCCCCAACCTCAACCTTACCCTTTGGAAACAAAGGGGAATTACGGCCCTAGGAGATATAGTCAACGCCAACTCAATCCGACCGTTTCCCTACCTTCAAGAAGTATACTCCCTCCCCCCACATGAATACCTCCACTACCTCCAGGTGGCACACTGGTGGAATTCACACTTTGCTAACTCTCCCACTACAGACCCCCGCCACCAGATGATCCTATCCCGCCCCTCCCAGACACTATCCAGAGGGGACATTTCTTTCTGGTATAATTCACTGATAACCCCTGCAGAGTTCACCAAATCTCCGGCCCATAAAAAATGGGAATCTGATTTAGGCATTCAGCTATCTGGCCCTCAATGGCGGAAGATATTCCTATCTTCTTATACAATGTCTCGCTGCCTTAACCACACGGAGATGCATATCAAACTGATAAATCGCCTCTACTTAACCCCGGATCGCCTACACACTTTCTGGCCATCGTGCTCTAATATGTGTTGGCGACAATGCGGAAATATAGGCTCCATCTACCACATTTTCTGGTCCTGCCATAAACTCAAGGCATACTGGAGTGAAGTTTTTGGACTCATTTCGGTAGTATTACAACTAACTCTCGTCCCTGACCCACTCCTAGCTCTATTCCAAGTATATCCGCAGGAACTTCCGAGCGAGAAAACCTATGTCCTCGGACACATCCTCATAGCAGCCAGAGCAAACCTAGCACAACACTGGAAGCAGCCCGCGCCCCCCCCTTTTATCCAGGTTATACTAAAAATAAACCACCATTTCCTCATGGAAACAGGCTTCCAGCCCCACTCCCCTAACCCTTCCTCGCCTCACTCCAAATGGGCCCCCTGGCTCACTTATATGTCTGCAAGAGAGAGCGCAAGACTTTCCGCCTCAACTCTGTCGGGACAAACCACCCTCTTCAGCCTGAATGAACCCCCTGATTCGGATTCGAGTCCCACCCCACCCCTCATCTAGGTTTAACTGAGGTTCCTGCATCCTAGAATTTTAACGTTATACCGATTTTGTATCTGTATGCCTGTTCTCAGTTCGCTCTGCGTAGCGTTCCTACATGTATGCTATGGTCATGTGTAATTCTTTGTATGTAAATTATTATTGTCCTATATTGTCTGTATTCTCCCCCGACGGCAGTCCATCCCCCCCCCCCCCCCCCCCCTCCCTCCCCACAGTCTCCCTCCCTTTTTTCTTTTCTGTATCCCATATATAAAATTTGTATCAATAAAAATCTATTGATGTAAAAAAAAAAACAATACTGCTGGTGGTGCTACTAAACGTAAATAAAATTAAAACTTGTGGCCACTGCCTAAAGTGCCTATGAAACAAAGCTGGTGCCCACTGCCTATGAAGCAACAAAGCTGGTGCCTCTGCCCACTGCCTATGAAACAAAGCTGCCCACTGACTTTGAAACAAAGCTGGTGCCTCTGCCCACTGCCAGTGCCTTTAAAACAAAGCTGGTGCCCACTGCCTATGAAACAACAAAGCTGGTGCCTCTGCCCACTGCCTATGAAACAAAGCTGGTGCCTCTGCCCACTGCCAGTGCCTTTAAAACAAAGCTGCCCACTGCTTATGAAACAACAAAGCTGCCCACTGCCTATGAAACAACAAAGCTGCCCACTGTAATGCTGCACTAAAACTGCCCACTATCGCTCAGAGCTGCCTAATGTAGTTTTACTTTTTTTTTTTTAAGTAAACTTGTTTGACTTTGCACTGAGCACACCAGTGGAGCGTGCTGTTTCCCCGTCTCTGGATCCCAGATAATGGCGACGAACCGCGGGCTCGGCGCCTTATATGGAATCCAGGTCTCACGAGAATCCGACAGCGGGAAGGCGCCGTTCGGCCTCGCTTTGGGATCCGAGTCTGGCGGGAATTGCCGAACCGTGGCTCGGTAATACTCAGATCCCCAAGTTCGTAGCGGTTCGTATTCTTCGGAATCCGGACCACACATCTCTACTGGGAACCCCATTGTTTTGCATTAATTTTCCATTCAGGTTCCTGAGCTTTGCCATGACACTAGCAGTCAGATGATCTTGGATCATCTGACTGTCCTGGCATCCATTGTGGCCAGATATCTCACCCATCAATCACCACACGCCAATATACTGGGAATGGGGGAAGGGAAAGTTGGGATCCGCACTCTGTTTCCTTACCCTCTCTTTTATATTTTTTACAATTCTGGGGGGAGTAGTTTTCCTATAGGGAAAGGCCGCCTATTTTCTGATTGGTTGGGCGGGGGTGCTATCCGGGCAAATGGGTACAACGATTAATATGAGGAAAGAAAAAGGTTTTGCTCGGTGGATGCACACCAAAAGGAGTTGGTTTATGTTTCATTTAAGACTTAACCTTTATTGGTTTATTTTAAAAAAAAAGGGGGGGTAGAGGGGGTCTTGATATCTGTGTTCCTTTCTGTTGCGTGGAATCACAGGTCATGGTCCGCTCCGCTCATTGTGAATTGGGTAGAGGTTAAAATTTCATGACATACATACAAACATACATATTGGCAGGTATTCAATGCTGTTTGCGAGTGGTGACAGCGAGCAGGGCTTCCTGCTCGCTGTCACCACTCACCCTGACAGCATTCAACACAGCCTCCGCATCCGCCAATTCCCCCTCGCTCCGTTTTTTGAGCGAGGGGGAATTGGCGGATGCGGCTCCAGAAGCAGCGAGACCTGCTGCTAAAAACTGCGAGTTTTCTGCAGCAGCCGCGGGTCTCACTGTTTTGGGGAAATCTCGCCGTCCTGTGACGGCGAGGATTTCCCCAGAACGTTGAATAGAGCGAGCGGCCGGCGCGGGGGTTAAACAGCGAGGATCGCTGGTTTTCAGCAATCCTCGCTGTTTAACCCCCTCGCCGGCCGCTCGCTGCGGCATTGAATACCCCCCATAGAGTGGGGTGCTTGTGCACCGTAAAGATATGAAGGTGTGTTTAAAGATTTTTAAAAGTGGTCGCTGGATTTGACTACTTTCATCTCTGTGTTGACTGTTGTATTTTATACAGGAGATATTTTAGCCTTAATTGGCTTTATATGTTTAGAGTCAAAAAATAGTTTTTTTTATTTATAGGAGCTTTGTATGTTTCTCTCACTCACGTACTAATATGGCATTCTCATTTTCCAAAGTCTGCTGTATTTCCCCTTTTTTCTAAGTCTGCACTGGAAGGTGTGGAACTAAAGTCTTCAACTAGTCTATGCATTGTCAGTGCATCCAGTGAGTGATGCTCAGTGCTCATTGCCTCTCTGATTCAGCGTTGGGTACCCAGTGATTGCAGCAGGTTCTTAGTGCTCATTGCCTGCTTGCTCTGAAGAGCATCAAGTCTCTCCTGTGTTACTCCCTGCAAGGCCTTGTGAGTTCTATGCTGACTTATTAAACGCTCTCATCCTCAGCTAATTCACCACCTACTAAACTTGTCACCCACAGAGCAATATTGAGTTTAAGCCAGGCTCCATATACCTGGGTCTCCAGTTCGGCATCATCGGTTCCAGCCAAATATTGTAAGTGCCATCAGATCCAGCCCGATAAAGTAAATGCCATTTGTTCCAGCCTGATTTCATAAGGACCATCGGTCCCAGCCCATCGGTCAGTGGCGTAATTATAGCTCCGCAGCCCCAGCGGTGGCGGGGGGGGGGCGCAGAGAAATTGGGGGCGCCGCCGGGGGGGCTGCGGGGCTATAGTTACCCGTGGTCTGCGTCTCGCCCGGCTCTCTGTCGGGACCGTGACGTCAGGAAGGTCCCGACAGAGAGCCGGGCGAGACGCAGACCACGGGTAAGAAGGGGGGGGCAGGTTAGGTGGGGGGGGCGCCGAATAAACATGCGGCGGGGGGGCGCTAAATAGTTAGTTACGCCCCTGCCATCGGTTACAAATACCATTGGTTCCAATAGAAGAAAAGAGGAACAAGGGGTTGCGTAGTTTGGGCGCACTCTGTTGATTTATTCCTAAAACTTAACTTTTAATAAAAAATGTTTCAAAATTCTCTTTTTGTCTGGTTTATTTATTGTGAGACCCACAAACGTAACATAAACATAATGGGTAAAATAAAAGGGTTAAAATCACAGACAAACAATTACACACAGTTATGGTGTTCTAGAAAGTAGTATATTTATTACTGTCAGGAGAGACTGTTTTTTTAAAAAATCTGGTTCAGTCCGGGCAATTCTCATGAATCTTATTCCTTTTATCATCGCCCAATGGCAGGTATGAGATTGCTAGTATTTTTTCTTTGTATATGTATACCTTCATTGATAACAACTATGGGCCTGATTCAGACCTGTTCGCTAGGCAACGTATACTTGTAGCCCAGTAAACAGGTAAGTGCCGCCCGTCACACTCACCAACCACTGCATTCCCCCCCAAACACATCCCCTCGCATGCAGCCAAAGGGAAGAGAAAACATTGTATGGTCGCAGTCTAAACTGACTTCTATTTCTGCCGCTGATTTCTGAGTATGGGGTGGGGGCGCTGACATCATGTGATGTCAGTCGCCCGCCCTGAACAGGCAACGTTATGCCTGCATTCCCAGGGGAACAGACAGCTTTTATGGGGACGCCATTTAATGACCGTTTAATTTCAGTCCTTATCCACTAGTGGTAATGAATCCCCCACCCCCCCCCCCCCCTTATGAGTGCAGCACAGCACTCATTGGGTCTGATTCAGATCTGTTAGCAAGACTGCAATTTTTTCAGATGACAAAACCATGCTGCACTGCAGGTGGCAGAGGGAGCACTCTGGGAGGCAATAGAGTCATCTGCCGCCGGGCTCCTGCTCTCAAGGGGCCCCCTCTCCACCACTGCTAGTTTAAATCCATTAATTGAAAGTCATCAAAATCACCTCTGGAGTTCTGAAATATATATGTACTGTATGTGTTCTCTCTCTCTCTCTGTCTCTCTCTCTCTGTCTCTCTCTGTCTCTCTCTCTCTGTATATATATACAGTATATAATATATATTTCATAACAGACTATATATATTTTGAATATCGTTGTGTGTGTGGGGGGCAACAATATTCATCTTGCCTCCGGGCAACTGGGAAAAACTTACGCCACTGGCAGGTGGGGGATAATATAACATGTGCAGAGAGAGAGTTAGATTTGGGTGAATACCATATCCAGCCAATGGATCAACAACACCAGAATCGACAATCACGTGGTCAGAGGCATTTATTTATACATCTAAAGATAGTCGACAGGGTCTAGATTGGCGGTAACAAAAGTTAGACACAAGCATTATATAGGCGAGAACATAATCAGCAGTCACAAGGTCGACACGTTTAATATTTTATTTTTTTTTGCTGTAGACTGATTTGGTTCATACATTATCATCCAAGTCGGCATAGATTTAGATTATAATGGCGTCCATACCCGAAGCATGGTGGCCGAAGCAAGTCATGCAAGGGGACACTGTACGCTTATTTGTTGTCCACGTTGACCTATGTCGACATAGGCACCACAAAAACGTGAACAACTCGTGCCGACCTAACAACTGTCGAACACATCCCTGTCACCTTAACGCTGGCATCTAACTTTTGTTACTGTCGATCTACAGATGGAGCCACTGTGCGACTCCCGGCGAATCTATGGCCAGGAAGGGGGCACGTTTGAAAAGCATGCGCATTTAAAAAGCATTGTGCTCACATGCAAATTTGCATATGAGCGTGACACCCATTTTGCACAGCACAGGTATTCTAAATTTGTACTTTATGACAATAATAATTTTACCCATTTTAAGAATAGGACATTAAGATCAATCAGATACAACAGTTGAATACTGTACCTCCATCTACTGGATACTCATAGAATGCATTTTATATAAACTAGAATCTTGTAAATTCAGCGAAGTTATTAGAATGCAATGTATAAAGGACACACTGTGCAGGGAATTCTATTGTTTTGTAGGCACCCAAATGTAATTGCCCTCCTGGGAGCAATTCAATTGTTCCCCTCCTTGGCTGAATATGCCACATGCTTACCAGATTTAATCACACAAAGCAGTTAAACCAGAGTGAAAAAAACTGCTTGGTGCCCAAAGTGCCAATCTAACCCACATTTCAGCTTGCTCCTCAGAAGGCTTGAAGCTTAAATGTGTCCCCCAGATGCATGTCCACCAGAAAGGAGAAGCAATTGTATTGCTTTGTTAAGGTACAATGGAATAATACCAACATTAATTAGTTAGCAACACTGCAACATGTAATCAATCAGCAATATTTAAGATTAAAAAAAATACAGGTATTCTTTTAAAAACTTGTTTTCTGTGCTGGAGTAAAAGAGATTAGACCTTTTGTTTAGACCTTTAGTAATTGGGTCTGTATAGCCTTTTGACAAAATTCAAAGCAAAAAAAGTAAAGTCCAAAATGTATAAACTTTTATTAAATGTCTCTTATTCCACACAGTAGCAGAAGTGGATGTTCCAGACCATAAAAAGTTCAATAGTGCATTTCAGATATTTCAGAATAACAAACAGACGTTTCCAACGCGTTTCGTCCCTACGTGGTACTTCATCAGGGGTTCGCAAATAGTACAGACATAATTTCCACGATTCTCACAAGCAGGATGTATCCCGAACCAGACGTTGTACAATAGGTCCTTTAAAAATTCTGAGGTGCACTGTTGCTTTTAGACATTCTCTTTCAATAATTGAATCAGTATTGGGATCTTTTATTTCTTGTTATTGGTTCTATCCGCATATAATTGAACGGATAGCTTTGTAGGTTGAGAGGTTTAAAATTGACTCCAAAAAATATATCCAATGATAGGTCAATCCCAATTGTGGGGGTATTTCTGTTAGGTGTCACCTGTCAATATATATGTTTAAGTACAGGTACACTCAATACAGAGTCATGAACTGTTCAGAATGTGGTTCTTACTGTCTGATAGACAATTTAATTCTTAGACCGACCGATATACACTTAAGGACAGGTTCAATCAGTACAGAGTCACTATTTGTTCAGAATGTGGTTTTCACTGTCCTTTGTGAATGTGGTTTTCACAAGGGATTATTAGGGTTAGGAAGGGGCAGAGCAAGGGTAAGTATAATTACCGGACCCCTGTTAGTATTCCTTCCTCTGGGATGCTGGCATCAATATTCTGACCCCCATCATTCAGACCACTGGTCTTCTGTATGTATCCACATTGGACAGTTACGTTGTTTTGCATTTGATCATATCCCTCCTTTGAGGAGAGGGGAGAGATGGAAAAGATTTTATTACAAAGTCAGCTTCAATAGATCCACAGGCTTCAATGCTTGTCATTCACTGCTAAAATTGCAAATTGAATCATGTGAATTGTCTATTATATTAGAAACGTACAGTATGTAATGTAATGTACGTCATGTCTTCAGGGCCGGGGGGGGTGGGGGGGTGGTACCTGTATTATAAAACTGTCGGCGTCAGCGTCCCTGCAGTGCTGGAGCGGGCAGGGGTGTCCGTGCCGCGGGGGTATCTCCGGCGCTGTCACTGTGTATAAAGCTGCTGTCGGCGGCAGTGGCGGGGTCCCTGCAGTGAATAGAGAATAACTAGCGCTATGCGGCGGCGCGGGAAGCACTTATGATTTTGAAAACATTTTCCGCACGCTGATTGGCTGAATCTCAGCCAATCAGCGTGTGGCAAGTGTTTTCAAACCCAGAAGCACTTCCCGCGCCGCCGCATAGCGCTAGTTATTCTCTATTCACTGCAGGGACCCCGCCGCCACCAGCAGCAGCTTTATACACAGTGACAGCGCCGCAGGTACCCCCGCGGCACGGACACCCCTGCACGCTCCAGCACCTGCCCGCTCCAGCACTGCAGGGACGCCGATGCCGCCAGCTATATGCACATGCTGGGGGTGAGGGGCGAACTGCCGCCCTCCAGGTGCCGGCGCCCTAGGCAAATGCCTAGAGCTGCCTAGTGGTGGCGCCGGTCCTGCATGTCTTCCCTCTGCTTCCCCAGTGCGCATGTGTGAGCCCTAAAACTGCTGTTGCACACTGAAAAATGTAACCTTACTCAACATGGAGCGAATTTAAGCTGCTGGGTCAGCAAGCAAGTTTCCGCTGGGCCAGTCCCATGTCCCTGTCTGCTGGGTCAGTTCACACTGCGTCAGCACCGGATGCCCGCTACTATAATCAGAGCTGTATATTGGTGCTTGTCACTGAGATGTCACTGTATGATAGTTCTATATCATTGTATGAATATTACTATATGATGGTGTAATGTGACTTTGGGCCTTATTCTAGTTCACTCTTTCTGACAAAATCCTTCTTAGATGGACAAAACCATGTGCACTGCAGGTGGGGCAGATGTAACATGTGCAGAGAGAATTAGATTTGGGTGGGGTTTTACTTCAAAGTGAGATCTATATTGCAGTGTAAAAATAAAGCAGCCAGTATTTACCCTGCACAGAAACAAAATAACTCACCCAAATCTAATTCTCTCTGCACATTTTACACCTGCCCCCCTGCAGTGCACATGGTTTTGTCCATCTAAGGCCCCGTACACACGGGGGGGATATATTGCTCAGCAATATATTGCTAGCAGTATATTGTTCAGTTCCTCCTTTTCATCAGCGACCAGAGATGGTCGCTGATGAAGGGGAACCTCTGCCGGCGGTGCAAGCTCCAGCGACCAGCGATTAGAACGAGGCTGAAAACGGGAGCGTGCACCTGGCGATTTAACGCCGGGGCACACTCCCATCACTGGCAATATGGTTGCCAGCTACCATATTTCCAGCAATTTCAGCCCCTATCGCCCCCGTGTGTACACAGCTTAAGAAGGATTTTGTCAGAAAGATTGAACTAGAAAAAGGCCCTTTATGGGGTTCTTATGTGTTAGTTGGGCGCCCACTATAGTAAGTACGCTCATACCCCCACTATCCATGTCGACATGGAGTTGGTTTTATATAGTATGGCGAGCACAGCGAGTCACCAAGCCCGAAGCGTGGCGAGCGGACGCGTAAAATGAAGCAAATAGCTTAGTGGGCGACCTACTAACATATAAGTACCCTTTATGGTTTATGTCAATGTATCATCATTATATGTCAATATTGTCATTATATGTTTGGGTGTACATATATGGTCATGAGGGTAAAAGGGTTATTGCTCTTAACAGTTATGTACATGCATGTAGTGCACTGCATGCATTATAGAAAAGTCCTGCAATACAGATATTATTATTATTATTAATTGTATTATTATTAATTGTATTATTATTATTATTATTATTATTATTATTATTATTATTATTATTATACAGTAAGCATAGAGTTTGGGTACTGCAGGGAAACCTGTGCCCACAACAGCTGGCAGTTCTACTCCATGCAGAACTTCAAAGTCTCCATACCCCATTTTCAGTACTGCCTGAGTGATATGGCCGGGCATGGCTCTGTCTCTTGCCTCTATGTATCTTTCTAACTGACCCTTCCTTCTGTCTATGGGGGCGATTCTCTAACACAGAAATGCGATAAAAACCCCGTTATCGGGGTAAAAATCGAATCGAATGATTTGCAAATGGATGTTTATGCTAAACATCCATTCGCATGCATGCAGGAAAATCGGCGTCCGAATGGCGGGGCGGGTGTTTGTGCGGGCACCAGGAGGTGTTTAGAGGACCCGCAAAGCTGCAAATTTCAACCAGAATCAGGCCCTAATATCCGCTTTCAAAGTGCCACAATCATGACCCTGATCACCCACAGGTGCTCTCCTCCATCTCCACTTACTGTTGTCTACTCATGTGTTTACATTTTATGTTTCATATCTCACTTAACTTAAATGTAAGCTTTCTTTAGTTAAATTAATATATCAAATTATATTATTTGTTCAGAGACACGCACAGATGATGACAAATGAGGGAACGATAGGTAGGTTTGAGTATTATATGCGTACAAATGATGCTGAAAATCAAAGGAGTTGATTAGTTTACCGAGAGAGGAGGTATAGATTGAGAAATGCAGAGTACTGCATTTACCTCTTGCAGTGTCCGTGTGGCCTGCAATACATTGGTATAACCACTAGAGATATGAGAATTACGGAGCATCGTAAAAAATTATGAAAAAAAATCTCAGTCTAAACATTTACCTAAAACTGAAACAGTGCTTGTGCAGTTGATACAATTTAATAAAAGACACAATTAACAACATACTGTATATCAGTGATTTTTTTACCTTGTGACACACTAAATAAGATTTTAAAATGGTCAAGGCACACCGTAAGATTCCCACAGGGCAAAACACATTGGTCCCCACAGGAAAAAAAACAAACCTATGGGCCCCCACATAAATAACAATCACACTGGTCCCCATAGGTAACAAAAATAAATACATGGGCTGGTGGTGTCTGTAAACTGGTTTAGGAATCTCTAGATCTGGGGCACACTTGATAACAGCTCAAGGCACACTAGTGTGCCACGGCACAGTGGTTGAAAAACTGATGTATATATATATATATATGTATATATATATATATATATATATATATATATATATATATAGTCTCGTAGGAAGGAACAGACAGCGGCACTCCAAGGCTCCAAGGGTTTTCAACAGCGTGTATTAAAGCAAACCAACGTTTCGGGGTATCATTCACCCCTTTATCAAGGGGTTATTGCACTTAAACCTTGACAAAGGGGTGAATGATACCCCGAAACGTTGGTTTGCTTTAATACACGCTGTTGAAAACCCTTGGAGTGCCGCTGTCTGTTCCTTCCTACGAGACTACCTGTTTGTTCCAGAAGGCACCCAGGTACTGAATTCCAGCTGAGGGAGTGCCAGGCCGTCTACCTCTCTCTTTCTCTCTCTCTCTATATATATAATGACAATTAGCAACGGGCGGTATCAACTAAAATAAATGCCAAAAAATGAATAATATTCAACTTCTTAAAATGAAATGGTGCTTTAATAAATCAAAGCCATACCTCATTAGATGCAGTCCTTATTCAGAGATATGCCAGTATAAGCAATGGTACATACCTCCCAACTGTCACGATTTTAGAGGGACAGTCCCGATTTTCGGGTCCTGTCCCTCTGTCCCACCCGCGGCAGGCATTGTCCCGCTGCGGGGGGGTGGCAGTTGGGAGACCCCCCAATCTAGTAGAATAGACGCTGTGCGCATGCGCACAGCGTCTATTCTCGTATGAAAATGAGGTCGCGGCTAATTAGCATAAGCCGCGCCCTCATTTGCGTACGCCCCGCCCCCTTTTCGGTCGCTCGCGCGGCTTCGCCGCGCGAGTGTCCCTATTTCCTCGGATCAAAAGTTGGGAGGTATGATGGTATCAAAACTGTATTGGAGGCTCTGTATCAATACGTATGCAGTTCTGCACAAGAAAACATTCTAGCAGCACTTTTTTACACAGCAACACTAAGTTATTAGTCACATTTGTCATCCAGACATGGCAAGTTAGTATTCAAAGCAGGCTGTTAAGCTTGGTTAGTAGACTGTGTCACAGCTTGTTAACACATTTCATGCCCAGAGTTAATTAGCAAAGTTAGTAAAGTGTTATTGCAAACATAACACTTTGGGTGAAATTGTACCTATATATGCAACGTACTAAACCATAATGTGAATCCAATATTAATTCATGTAATATTAATTCACTAAAAGAAAATACCACTAGGTGGCGGTGTTGTACTATAATTTTTTTTTATCTAAGCAATAGGCTGTAAAACTAACATCACTTGTTAGAGTTTGGAGAGTTTAACAGTAATACATTTAAACTAAAATAATAGCAGCTAAGTCCAGGTGTGAAAACAGTTGGTGTTGAGGGAAATGATCAGTGTTAGAAAACACTGCAGTCTCTCAGAGTACTCCACACTAATAAAATTTTGTCTTTTCTCTGCAGAACAGATTTATGATGTGCAAAGATCATTTGCTGGGATTTGTGTTTTGGATATGGATCTCCTTTAATTTTTTGGGATCTGGATTGGTTTTGCCAAAACCACCCTTTCTGTATTTAAAAAAAAAAAAAATCATCAAAACAGCTGAAATACTAACCCCCCACCACAGGACAATGGCATCCCCGGGCGGGATGCAGGAACGTCCCCGAATACCGGGACGTTCCTGCGGTAAGCGGGACAGTTGGGATGTATGTCACAGCTCATTAAATTGTTTTTAGACCAAAAGATTGCACCAAGCTAGCTGGATGACTATGCTAGTGAAGTGGGCGGCACTTCTAGGAGTGGCACTGCAGCGGCAGACAGGATGGCAGTTTTAAAACCTCGGCCCCAAAGAGCACATAATGCAAATAAGAGGTGCAAGATGGAATTGTCCTTGGGTCCTCCCACCCACCCTTATGTTGTATAAATAGGACATGCACACTGTCTTTAAAAAACCAGGACCGGCTCTGTGAGCCTGGGGCTGGTTATGGCCATGGGGGGGACCCCAAAACTTTTTTTAAATTATTGATTTATTTTTATTTTATTTTTTAACACTGCAGCAGGGTTGCCCACTTTTACAGTCTCCTCTTCGGGAGAACCCCGGAGAGGAGACTGTCAGCATCACTTCTGGGGGCGGGGCCTGATGGAGACATCATCAGTCCCTGCCCCCATATGCGGGTCTCCGATGAGGGGACGGGGCTAAATAAGCATGATTTGCATATTTAGCCCCACCCCCCCTTCCGACGAAAATCCACGAATTGCGGCAATTTAAAGCTTCTGCCACCAGGTACATGAGGGTCAGAAGGGGACCACCGGAATCCGGGAGGGTTGCCCACCTTTCCGGGGGGCCGAGAGGGGGACCCGATTTTTGGGATCCTCCCAGCCATTCCAGGAGGGTTGGCAACCCTGCACTGCAGCCGATTCGCATTTGTATTTTAAAATGTGAATTTGTATTTAAAAATATGAATTTGTATTTAAAATACGAATTTGTATCGTAAAAAATCCAAATCCATACGCCATTAGAAAATACGAATACGAATGATTAGTACATTTTCCTCCGGAGTTCGAATTCGGAAATGCAATACGACGGCGATGCATTCGTATTAATACGTATTCGTATTCTTAGTAAATTTCCCCCTCAGTATTAAAGACATGTTTCCAATCGTTGTCCAGCACAAATATGACTACTGGCAAACTACAAGCTTTACATGATCTCCAACACTATAATGATGTTATAATTTGGGTACTTGTGCATTATCTGGGTGCCCATTGTATACCATTGCATACCTTATTGAGTGGTATGCGATGGGATGCGATGGGATGCGATGCAAGCCGATTTCCCCGTGAAATAAACGGGAGTGCTTGTACAACCAACAGTGGGTTTTTGAAGGAATTTCAAGAGAGACGGGACAATGTTTCATGACCCCTGGGCCGCAACGGGACGCATCCACCCAGGGCCGTTTCTAGACAATTTAGCTCCCAGGGCAAAGAAATAAAAATGCGCACCCCCCCCCCACCCCCCCCCCCCCCCCCATTTTTACAGAAGAAATTGCGCGCGCTGCAAAATAGGGGGTGAGGTTTATTTTAAAAGGGTGTGTGGCTTAATATAAGGGCGTGGTCTAGCAGGAAAACAATTACCTTACATCTTACTTTCGCAACCTGTCCAGACATTGGTTACCGCAGGAATAGTCATTGTCCTCCCGAACTTAAGTTGTCGGGCTGAAGGCCACACAGTGACCTAGTACGCCTCACAGATCAAGGCCAAACAATGACAGACTACTTAAATCATTATACACTATTTATCCGTGATGACAATTACACATTACGCCGTACACTGTGATGACAGACACATTACGCCGCTAACTGTGATGACAATTACATATTACGCCGCACACCATGATGACAATTACACATTATGTCCCACACAATGATGCCCATTAGACCCCACACTGTGATGGCAATTACACAATACTCCCCACACCGTAATGCCTATTACACATTATGCCCCACGCGCCGCTGCCGTACAACTGATGCCATTTACTAATATGCCCCCACAGTGCCATACATATATGCCCCCACAGTGGCACAGATATATGCCCCCACAGTGCCAAACATATGGCCCCCAGAGTGCCAAACATATGGACCCCACAGTGCCAAACACATGGCCCCACAGTGCCAAACACATGCCCCCACAGTGCCAAACACATGCCCCCACAGTGCCAGATATGCCCACAGTGCCAGACATATGCCCCCACAGTGCCACAGATATGCCCCCACAGTGCCAAACATATGGCCCCACAGGGCCAGATATGCCCACAGTGCCAAACACATGCCCCCACAGTGCCAAACACATGCCCCCACAGTGCCACAGATATGCCCCCACAGTGCCAAACATATGCCCCCACAACTCACTGTGGTGCTGGTGCTGGGCGCGCATCGCGCTGTGCACCTGAAGTTGTCAGCCATTCATACCTTGCGGGCTGGCGCCTGATTGGCTGCCCGCCCGCAAGCTCCTCTGATTGGCTGACAGCCCAGTGAGAGAGGGGAAGGAGAGAAGCGCGATGCGCTCCCCTCCCCTTCTCTGGGAAATCAACTTCTGGCTGGCGGCCGGCTGGGGAGAGGGTGAGAAAGGGAGGCAGCGGCGCTGGGCTGGGGGGAGATGCCAGGCGGCTGTTAACAGAGGGTTGCTGCACGGCTTGTCTGCCTCTAGAAACGGCCCTGCATCCAATCATTGCGAATATTGAGCCCGGCACAACTATATTTAGCGACTGCTGTCATGCTTACAGCACACAGGAACTTGAACGCGCTGGATACCAGCATGTGCGGGATAACCATTGATATAACTTTGTCAATCCTGACAGTGGAGCTCACACACAGAATATTGAGCGGCTTTGGGGATGTGGGAAATGGCAAAACAAGCGCCATCGAGGTACTGCTTGACAGAACCTTGATTCATACATGCAAGAATTTGTGTGGAGGAAATACCTTGCAGGAGACCAACCATTTGACCGCATCTTGCATGCATTAACACTGCTCCCAAAATCAACTTGACTTTTCTAAAAAATGTATTTGTTATTGTGTCATTGCTACTTTTATTGTTGTTTTTTCATGATATTTATTGTTCTATCCTATTTAATAATTAACTTCTAAAAATAAATACAGTTCTTCGCTAACACCTGTTGTTATTACTGTGTCAGATGATTGATATTGGTGGTGTGAATGTGTCCCTAAGGCCCACAACCAGGCCACTATCCAGGCCATCCCGAATCATGGCGAGCGCAGCGAGCCCGCGAGGGGCATCGGTACGCGTCGTCCGACCTTTTCATACCCCCACTATCCACATTGGCGTGGAGTTGATTTTAGATAGTGTGGCGAGCGCAGCGAGCCACCGAGCCCGAATTGTGGTGAGCGGACGCGTAATATCAGCCCGAAGCGTGGCGTGCGGTGCGCGCCCCGCGCGGGGGTGCAGAATACATGTAAAGTAATCCGTGGATGCGCTCGCCAGGCTTCGGGCTCGTATTACGCATCCCCTCGCGGGGCTCGCTGCGCTCTTCACGCCTTGTGCTCGGTGGCTCGCTGCGCTCCCCCCCTATATAAAATCAACTCCGCACCGACGTGGATAGTGGGGGTATGAAAAGGTCTGAGGACGCGTACCGCCGCCCCTCGCGGGCTCGCTGTGCTCACCATGCTTCGGGTTGGCATTGATACTGGGGGTGGAGTTAACAATGGGGGGGCATTTAACATAGTAATCACCCATCAGGGTGGCTGTACAATAAAAAATCAAGTCGCATCGCATGCGATATGATCGCGTGCGATGCAACCAGGGAGCCTACGATGTACATCGTAGGTCATTATGGTCGCCGACCATATGCCAGCAATGTATATATTACTGGCACCACTGGGCACCAATGTTATTAATAAGCCAGTAATATATACATTGCTGGCACAGACCAGCAATGTATATATTATTGGTACCACTGGGCACCAATGATTACGTATTAGCTAGTAATATATACATTGCTGGAACAGGCCAGCAATGTATACAGATGTAGCGCCGCTCATCCTTGGCAGGCGCCCGCCGGATCCCTTTCACTGGCGAGCGCCAGCGATAGGGACTGGGACGCGCGTGCTTCTCACACGCACGTGCGTCCCAGTATCGCGGCGGCTGGGCAGCGTCTCCCTGCCCGTCTCCGCTTCAGGGAGACGCTGCCCAGTTCAGGGCGAGGGGGGTTTTGTGGTGGCGAGTGGGACCAGGGGAGGCAGCGGGGACCCCCGCCAAGCTCCGTTGGCACAGGGCGCACGAGCGTCTCATGCGCACGCGCCCCTGTCGGTAGTCGGCCGCTGGTGGGGTTTGCGATAGAATCGCCATCCCCTGCAAAGATGTGGCCGGCTACATCTGCATATTCAGGGCCGTCTTAATGCAAGGGCTTGATGGGCAGTTGCCCTAGGTCCCCATAATCCTAGGGGCCCAAGTTCCAGTGGTGGACTGTGCCGGGTGGCAGGATGGCATGTGCCCCCCCCCCGAGCCAGTACACTATCCGTTGCCATCACCGGGCCACCCTCATGCTGCCGTCACCCACAATCCGTCACTATCACCCACTGCCCATCACCCTCACGTTGCTGTCACCCACTATGCATCACTATCACTCACTGCCCGTCACCCTCACGCTGCTGTCACCCACTGCCCATCAACCTCATCCACCACCCTTATGCTGCTGTCACCCACTATCCATTACTATCACTCACTGCTCATCACCCTCACACTGATGTCGCCACCCACTATCCATCACTATCACCCACTGCCCATCACCTAATGGTGTGTGGCATATTGTGTAATGGGCATTATAGTATGTGGTATAATGTGTAATGGGCATTATGGTGTGTTTAATCCCCTGTGTTTAATGCACTGATTAAAATGGCCCCTGCTCCCACCCTTGGAATTCAAACCCAGCCCATTATGTAAATAGCCTTGTATATGAAAGATTTTCAGCAAAGTCTTTCGCCTCCTGAAAATCTCTTGCTCTTTGTGGAAAATAGATCAGTGTGTACACACTACTTTGGTGAAAGATTTATCTATCAAAGATTTTGGCAGTCTTTTGAAATGAAAGTCTACTAGTGTGTATAGGCCTTTACAACAAGCTGAGGATTATGGACTCAGTGATTTGGAGGTGAAAAGCGCACCTTCTATTGATAAGCTCATTATCCCATTGCTGTATACATTACCAGAAGTCCATAACTTTCTGTAAAGCCGCTGGGCAGACCTATTATATCTGCCTGTGGCTCACTGTACCAGCACATAACCATCTATCTAGATAACATTCTACAGCCTTGTGTACAAAAAGAATGATCCTTTCTCAAAGATGTGTTCTCAGTACTGAGATGTGTTCTCAGTACTGAATTCATTGCCAGCATTATCTGTTGATCTGGGGTTGAGCACTGTAAAGGTAAAAAGCTTATATACCTGCATTCCCCATTAGGCAGTACAGATGGTTATTACAAATAATGTAATCTATAAGGGCCCAGATATTAACTTGTTTATTTCATTGTTACAACTTACTTTGACTAGAAATTATTTTTATTTTAATGAAGCCTTCTTTCTGCAAATGTCTGGCTGTGGCATGGGGTCGACAGTGGGCCCATCCCTGGCTAACAGTTACATGTTTGCTGTGGAGATATCCTTCTCTAATATTTCGGCACCATACTCACAATTTGTACGTTGTTGTAGGATTAACAGTAACAGGGTAAAAACTACTTAACAAATGTGTGTTGTTTAACCCCTTCAGTGGCACTCCCGAGAATTTTCCAGTGGTGTTCCTGTTGCCGAAAAAAAGCCTTACAAACAAGAAATTCACTATTGTCCTCCAAAAATAGTTCAGGGCATACAGTCAAGTATTCCCTAGGTGATTGGGTATAATATGGGCAGTTCTATAATAATAAAAGATATGTCTACATTGGACATTAATTCTATCTGATTCAGAATTACCGTCTCTAACTAAACAAACCATTATGCATCGTCTGATTATACAAATCTAATGTTATTCCATCAGAAACCAGAAGTGTACAGTATCATAAATGAGGCTGCTTTAAATGTGAATATTGCCTGACTTAATTCCAGGTGAGAGATTTTGCCATCCACAAACAGGCAAAAAATATGACATCAGGCGTAGATTAACCTTTACATCTAAATACATGGTCTATATCAGTGATTCATAACCTGGGTTACGTGTACACCTGGGGATATGCAGCAGACCAGTTGGGGGTACTTGTTAATAACATTGGTAATGGAGGAAGTAGATGAAGAAATTGCTTTACTTCCATTCCGTCTGCAGCCTTATCAGCATCTCTTCATGCTTTTGCCCAACCAGCAATTCACTGGTCGCTACTCACGCAGCCATCAGACATCGGCATTCATCTGCCCCATGCTGACATGGGAACCGCTAATCTATATGACTACTCGTCCTTGTAGCGAATGCTACATAGGAAAGACAGAGCGAATGTTCAGAGAGCGCATGGCGTTACATAGAAGCACCATTAGAAGAGCTCTAGAAAAAAGTTCCACAGATCCACCTGTAGTGAAATATTTTTTTGACACAGCCACACAATCTTCCAGCACTTAGATATGGTATAATACAGTAGATCAGGTACCCGTTAATATCAGAGGGGACAGCAAATTACTTCAACTGGAATTCAAATGGATTCATCGTTTGGTAACGTTAGCCCCAAAAGGGCTTAATGAACAATTAGGATTTTAGTGTTTTCTTTAAATGGTTTATTTTTCTTATTTTTCTTATTCTGCTGTACATTGACTTCTGGGTATTAGATAGCTGAATGGCCATGGAGGCATAATACTTTTTTGCTACATAGTAATGAAGTATTGACTGAATTAATCTCCTTGCCTATCAATGCTAGTAAAGATTGTATTTTGTAACATTGTTTTCACTTAGAAATTAAGCACAGATTGCTACATGTGTATACCCCCACAGCGATGGCGATGTGTGGTTCAGTGAGTTGCCATTGCCTGACTAGATTTATACTGCATGCAGTATAAATCCAGGTAGATTGCCAGTGTTCTAATTGTGAGAACACTGGTCCACACAGATCGCTCAGCACACTTTTCTGGTGCATCGCATGTGTTGCCCAAAGGCAAGATAAATAATGGTGCCCCCCCCTCCACACACACAACCTTATATTAATAAATGTATGCATGAGTATGTGTACAGGGGAAACGGTCATCTGTCAGACCAGACTTAGGTCCACTGGAGTAACTATAAGGCCGCAGCCCCCGCGGTGGCGGGGAGGCGCCGGGGGTCTGCGGGCGCTATTTTTTCTCTGCCAGCTCCCCACTGCTTGTGGGTGCAGCGGGGAGCTGGCAGGGGGGTCCGTGCGGCGCGGAGGTACCTGTATTCAGGGAGAGCCTGGAGGTCCCTGTGCCGCTGAGTATGATGTTGCCGCCGCCGGGGTCCCTGCAGTGAAGTGGAAATAACGCGCTATCTCCGGCGGAGATAGCGCGTTATTTCCACTTCACTGCAGGGACCCCGGCAACATCATACTCAGCGCCGCAGGCGCAGGGACCTTCAGGCTCTCCCTGAATACAGGTACCTCCGCGACGCACGGACCCCCTGCCAGCTCCCCAGGGGGGTCTTTTAACAGGGGGCAGCGGCTAAATTGTCCGGGGGGGGGGGCGGCGAAATTGTCCCGGCGGGGGGGAGCAAAATTTTTCGTTACGCCACTTCTTAGGTCGACAGTCATTAGGTCGACCCCGGAAGGTCGACTGTCCCCAAGGTCGACAGGGTTAAAGGTCAACATGGCTCAAGGTCGACATGACTTAATGTCGACATGGGCCAAGGTCGACATGGTTTTAGGTCGACAGTCATTAGGTCGACATGAGTTTTTCACTGTTTTTTGAGCCGACATGTGCCGACAGGCGGTATTTCATGCCCTACCATCCACTAGGGCGTGGTGGGAGAATAAAATAGTGTGCCGAGCGCAGCGAGGCACCGTGCACGAAGCATCGCGAGCGAAGCGAGCGATGCGAGGGGCTGCGGTTTGACTCCAACTGTGTCCATGTCGACTGTGTCGACATTCGGGTAAAAAAAAAGTGAAAAACTCATGTCGACCTAATGACTGTCGACCTAAAACCATGTCGACCTTGGCCCATGTCGACCTTAAGTCATGTCAACCTTGGCCCATGTTGACCTTTAACCCTGTCGACCTTGGGGACAGTCGACCTTCCGGGGTCGACCTAATGACTGTAGACCTAAGTCTGTTCTGACAGATGTACCGCTTCCGTGTACAGTATGTATGTATGTAAGGTATCTGCTTCTAGTGGAACAGGTCATGGGTTCTAATGCAGGGTATGACACTTGCCAAAAAGTGTGTTTAGAATAAACCAAGTGTGACGTCTATGGTCCTTCTAGGAGTTGGACTCGGTAAGAAGAAGAAGAATAATAAAGATGGCTTTTACTTTACTGATTCAAACTCACAGGGGAAGAGAAGTGCCCCCTTGGGAGCAGGAGCCTGGTGGCAGATGACTCTATTGCATCCCAAAGTTATGCTTTTGGCTACATCGCTAAGCATGGCACTCCAGTCGCCCCGTGCACTGGTGCATGCAGAGGGAGTTTCTAAGTAAGAACAATACTAGGTTTTTGGGGCACTCTTCTTTACAAATGTGGTGAAAAAATGTCAAATGGTTGAATTAATAATAAACCTTTATTGGGGTTCACTTAAAATATGTGGGCGTCAAAAATAAAGCATTAAAAGTAAAGCATAAATTATTTTATATCAAATGTCACAGATTAGAAATATATTTACAATAATGCATCACAATATATATCATAACACAATACAAAGTCACATTGACTGGGTGAAAATGTTTTCCACCAAGGGGACCACCCCCCGTTGAGTCGAAGAAATGTTCAACTCCGTAGAGATTACCATAAATTGGGTATTGGTGATTAAGGGGTTCACAGCAGTTGCGGATACATGCTAGCAATCTTTATAGATAGAATAGACCAGGAAAAGAGCAAGGACAGAGAAATGGTCTTTCTTGTCGTGCCTGGTATTTGGGGTTCCCCACTGTTCATACGGCACCAGATCTTCCCTATCAGCAGTGCCGAATTTCCCATTAGGCACGTGAGGCACGTGCCTAGGGGCGGCACATGTTTGGGGCCGGCACTTGGATGCTTCTGTTGGTGCTGTCACCCTGAAATGTACCAGTAACTGCACAATATCCACTGTACTGTTCCATATTCCATCTATAGAGTGTACATGGATAGGGCATGCAGATACTGTCCCTGTAATCTGTCCTACTTACTTATTCTATTCTATCAAATGAGGGCTTACAAATAATCAATAAAAATAATACAAATAGGCAGGGGGGGTGGCCATTATTGTTGTGCCTACGGGCACCCTCACTCCTAAATCCACCCCTGCCTATCAGTCGCCCGAATAGGTACTGATCTGGCCAATTACTGTTTAGCTGCTGAGATCGGACGAGATCAGACGGCCCAGTAATGTATGGTCGTATACTTTATTGGATCGAGCAGCACAGGACTGACATTCGGGACCAAGAATTGCTTCTGCTTTCCAGAGACACAGGGGAACCGCAGCCTGTTACACAGAGTATTGCAGGAAGGGTCCGATCTGACTAAGGATGAGAGAGCAATGATGTATGAGGGTATAGCGCACTGAGTTTATTGCAGAAACCAGACCCTTCTACTACCCTCCATCATATGAGTAAATTGGATGGAGGTTGAGAGTAATAATCTGGCTGTGCTCAACTCAATAAAAAGAGACTGGAGTGAAGAAGATTGGATGTGCCCCCTATCCGATTGGTCTTGCTGGTGAAAATTAGAGAGTTGGCATTAGCACCAGAGTCGATCCGGGGGTTGTGTGGTACAATTCTGTGAAGTGTATATCACAGAGGGACAGTACAAATTGTTTTAAGTCCCAACGTGATATCAAAAGGTGGTAAATAGGTGCAGAAACACCAAAAGCAATTGAATAATAAATGGTTGCAGACACAGGCAGTTATATTAAGTCCTATCACATATGTGTCTAGCGGGATAAATAATCAGAACTAAACAGCTGATGTACTAGACAGCCAGGTCTGAGTGGTGCAGCCAAATTGATAAGGGTTATTTATGGCACACAGACTAGATTCTATTGATTAGATGCCCCAGCAACAGGTCCCCGAGTGATGGAGATAGTGGTACACAAATACGTGGTTACAGGGATACAATCAACAGGGTATATGACATTTCAGAGTATATAACTGATGCTAGCACATACAGTATGAATCCCTTCAGATATATATGCTAGGCTATAGGCAGCTGTTGCGCTGGACAGTCAGGTAAAAAAAACGGTACTTGTGAGTTATCCGGACGCCCGATTTCAAAATCGGGTCGGATCGGGCACATCGCATCGCATCGCATGCGACCATCGGATGCGATGCGATGCGATGCGATGACCCGATTTTTCCATAGGAATCAATGTTAAAATGGACTGAGTCCATTTTAACATGGAATTCAATGGGAAAAAGGGGTCCTTTTCATACCCCTACTATCCAAGTGGGCATGGAGTTGGATATAAACCTGTGGCGAGCGTAGCGAGCCACCGAGCCCGAAGCGTGGCGAGCGTAGCGAGCCCCGCGAGGGGACACGGAATACCGTCCCCTCGCGGGGCTCGCTTCGCTCGCCACGCTTCGGGCTCGGTGGCTCGCTACGCTGGCCACAGGTTTATATCCAACTCCATGCCCACTTGGATAGTAGGGGTATGAAAAGGACCCCTTTTTCCATAGGAATCATTTTAACATTGATTCCTATGGAAAAATCGGGTCATCGCATCCGATGGTCGCATGCGATGCGATGCGATGCGATATCGCATCGCATCGTATCTGATTGTATGCCTTAACTTAAGGCATACAATCAAAAAATCGGGCGTCCAGATAACTCACAAGTACCAAAAAAACTAGTCAGAATAGTGCTCATTAGTATTATTGTTGTGAATCGTAACCGATTGGATATACAATTGGGATGATCCAAACTGTTATTAATTAATTGTTTGGTTGCACTATTCTGACTAGTTTTTTTGACCTGACTGTCCAGCACAACAGCTGCCTATAGCCTAGCATATATATCTGAAGGGATTCATACTGTATGTGCTAGCATCAGTTATATACTCTGAAATGTCATATACCCTGTTGATTGTATCCCTGTAACCACGTATTTGTGTACCACTATCTCCATCACTCGGGGACCTGTTGCTGGGGCATCTAATCAATAGAATCTAGTCTGTGTGCCATAAATAACCCTTATCAATTTGGCTGCACCACTCAGACCTGGCTGTCTAGTACATCAGCTGTTTAGTTCTGATTATTTATCCCGCTAGACACATATGTGATAGGACTTAATATAACTGCCTGTGTCTGCAACCATTTATTATTCAATTGCTTTTGGTGTTTCTGCACCTATTTACCACCTTTTGATATCATGTGGGGACTTAAAACAATTTGTACTGTCCCTCTGTGATATACACTTCACAGAACTGTACCACACAACCCCCGGATCGACTCTGGTGCTAATGCCAACTCTCTAATTTTCACCAGCAAGACCAATCGGATAGGGGGCACATCCAATCTTCTTCACTCCAGTCTCTTTTTATTGAGTTGAGCACAGCCAGATTATTACTCTCAACCTCCATCCAATTTACTCATATGATGGAGGGTAGTAGAAGGGTCTGGTTTCTGCAATAAACTCAGTGCGCTATACCCTCATACATCATTGCTCTCTCATCCTTAGTCAGATCAGACCCTTCCTGCAATACTCTGTGTAACAGGCTGCGGTTCCCCTGTGTCTCTGGAAAGCAGAAGCAATTCTTGGTCCCGAATGTCAGTCCTGTGCTGCTCGATCCAATAAAGTATACGACCATACATTACTGGGCCGCCTGATCTCATCCGATCTCAGCAGCTAAACAGTAATTGGCCAGATCAGTACCTATTCGGGCGACTGATAGGGAAGATCTGGTGCCGTAGGAAAAGTGGGAAACCCCAAATACCAGGCACGACAAGAAAGACCATTTCTCTGTCCTTGCTCTTTTCCTGGTCTATTCTATCTATAAAGATTGCTAGCACGTATCCGCAACTGCTGTGAACCCCTTAATCACCAATACCCAATTTATGGTAATCTCTACGGATTTGAACATTTCTTCGACTCAACAGGGGGTGGTCCCCTTGGTGGAAAACATTTTCGCCCAGTCAATGTGACTTTGTATTGTGTTATGATATATATTGTGATGCATTATCGTAAATATATTTCTAATCTGTGACTTTTTCTAAGCATTTGATATAAAATAATTTATGCTTTACTTTTAATGCTTTATTTTTGACGCCCACATATTTTAAGTGAACCCCAATAAAGGTTAATTATTAATTCAACCATTTGACATTTTTTCACCACATTTGTAAAGAAGAGTGCCCCAAAAACCTAGTATTGTTCTTCCTTTGTCCCTCTCTGGACACCCCGTTTTCAGTCAGCTTCATTGCTGAACTCTTGGGAGCACCACCAACCCAGCACCACTGACTATAATGGTCATCACTGGTCGTATGTTGTTATACCTAATATTACCTAATATTTCTTTATAATCTATTTTTCATTGTTTGCTTGTGACGATCCACCCCCGCCCTTCGAAACGGAGTTTCTAAGTACCCAGAAACCCGCCTGATGGACCAAATTTTCATGCAGCTGTTCCTTTGTTTGAGAGCTTAGCTTATGGCAGCAGTGGGAACTGCAGCCATTATAAAGATGCAGGAGCTGCAAGGTGGCTCTCGGAAGCGGCAGGAGCCGCAGGCCCTCCACATGGGCGCAGCAGCCACTGTGCACTCAGCAGCAGATCAGGAGACAGGCATCATCAATGGACTTGTAGGCAGTCACCGGCAGCGGGTCGTGAGGCAGGCAGGGGCATGGGAGGCAGGCAGCGGCCTGGGAGGTAGCCTCCGGCAATGTGTATGTATATGGGAGTATACTGTGATAATAAGGTATAAGGCCAGTGTGATCAGATATATATATATATATATATATATATATATATATATATATATATATAAGGAAGACGGGATGTCACTCAGAAACTTTCAATAAAGAAAAAATACGCTGACTGCGGTAGGTTACGATCAACGTTTCAGGGTTGTACCCCTTTTATCAAGACCTGGGGTACAACCCTGAAACGTTGATCGTAACCTACCGCAGTCAGCGTATTTTTTCTTTATTGAAAGTTTCTGAGTGACATCCCGTCTTCCTTATATACATCTCTGAGAAGAGAAGAAGTGGAGAGACCCGCACCATAAGGTGCTTTTGAAGCAATGTATGGTATCGTGGAATAATTGTGCTTATATTCGCTGGAAATTTTTATAAATATCTTTCCTGGCAATTTAGGGTGCTGATCCCCTGATTCAAAAATGAGCAATAACAATGGAAGAGAAAAAAGGTGAATCAGTTTGACTGGGATGCACTCCTGTTCCACAGTAATAAAATATTATTTTTACCTATAAAAGGTGTATACTTTATTTGTTGACGTATTTGATTATTTTTAGAAGTTTTATTTATTAAACTTTATTAAGAGCTAGTAGGTCATCATTCTGTAATGGTGATGGATAATACAGTTTGTCAATGATATGAGACCTTAAGGTAAGTAGTGAAAATATTAAAACAAGATATAGATTTAAAGAGAAAAAGAAATTTTAAAGATTAAAAATCACTCTGTGAATATTGTAGCTTGAGTATACTTGTCTAGTTACTGCTTAAATTCCACAGTGTGATAGTGGATTAATGCAGTGCCTGTGTAGGGTGTTTGATTAACACGGTGATATTCTCACTGTCTGTTGTCTAATCAAAGCAATGTATTGCCCTCTGCGTATATATTCCTCAAATGGGGTTGATTCTGCCCACGATAGTTCTATCTGAACCACTGCATATGGTGCAGATGTATAATCCGTACGGACAGGTTTGTCCTACACTAGTACTAGTGCTCACAATCTGTCAGGCAGAGTCACTGGTAATTGTCAAAGGGTGTGCACTCAATTAGTGCCGTGCACACTGTGCGATCTTCCAATTGGATCTATGCTGATCCTATAAGGTGCTCTACATACAATTCATGTGGCACATATACGTGGGTCGTACACACTGTGCAATCTTCCGATTGGATCTGTAATGATCCTGTACTTCTGAGCTTAAATGGCTGATGTGCTTTATGGTGCACTACATACAGTTCATGTGGCACGTATACATAGGTAGGAACAGTACTGATGGTATGTTGTGCACAGTTTAATGAATCACGTGTTCACATACATGCATTTCTTTATTGGGCAAGATCACTGGTAGGCTGCCAGTACGAATGTGTGATCGCTGGATGTCATACACACTATGCAATCCTCAGGTTGGATCTACACTAGCATTGTGTTTTTGTGCTAAAATAGCTACTGCATTTTGTAATGCGCTGTTAACAAGTTAATATATCACATATACATCAATGAAAGCAAATGCCAGTGGTGTACTGCACACAGTGAGTCACTGTTAACTGCCAAGATGGATCTTCAATCACTGATTGCCATACACACTGTGCAATCCTAAGATTGGATCAACACTCGCACTGTGCTTCTATGTTTTGATAACTCATACGCTTTCTGATGCGCTTATTAACGAGTTCTGATATCACATATACAAGAGTGAAAGCCAATACCAGTGACGTATTCGACAGGCTTAAATGGATTATATGTGCACAGCAAAACAGTTCTCTAACGGGCACAGTTACTGGTAGCTGTCGCAATAAATGTGCAAACACTGATTGCCCTACACACTGTGCAATCCTCAGATTGTATCCCCACTAGTGTTGCGCTTCTGTGTTTTAAATAACCAATGCGCTATTAAGGGTTAGTATAACATATATATGTGAATGGAACTTGTGTCAGATCGTATACACTAGATTCTATGCCAGGATCTCCTTTACTATTGACAGTGATCCATTGCCTGTGTAGGGTGTTTGATTAACACGGTGATATTCTCACTGTCTGTTGTCTAATCAAAGCAATGTGTTGCCCTCTGCGTATATATTCCTCAAATGGGGTTGATTCTGCCCACGATAGTTCTATCTGAACCACTGCATATGGTGCAGATGTATAATCCGTGCGGACAGATTTGTCCTACACTTGTACTAGTGCTCACAATCTGTCAGGCAGAGTCACTGGTAATTGTCAAAGGGTGTGCACTCAATTAGTGCCGTGCACACTGTGCGATCTTCCAATTGGATCTATGCTGATCCTATAAGGTGCTCTACATACAATTCATGTGGCACATATACGTGGGTCGTACACACTGTGCAATCTTCCGATTGGATCTGTAATGATCCTGTACTTCTGAGCTTAAATGGCTGATGTGCTTTATGGTGCACTACATACAGTTCATGTGGCACGTATACATAGGTAGGAACAGTATTGATGGTATGTTGTGCACAGTTTAATGAATCACGTGTTCACATACATGCATTACTTTATTGGGCAAGATCACTGGTAGGCTGCCAGTACGAATGTGTGATCGCTGGATGTCATACACACTATGCAATCCTCAAGTTGGATCTACACTAGCATTGTGTTTTTGTGCTAAAATAGCTACTGCATTTTGCAATGCGCTGTTGACAAGTTAATATATCACATATACATCAATGAAAGCAAATGCCAGTGGTGTACTGCACACAGTGAGTCACTGTTAACTGCCAAGATGGGTCTTCAATCACTGATTGCCATACACACTGTGCAATCCTAAGATTGGATCAACACTCGCACTGTGCTTCTATGTTTTGATAACTCATACGCTTTCTGATGCGCTATTAACGAGTTCTGATATCACATATACAAGAGTGAAAGCCAATACCAGTGACGTATTTGACAGGCTTAAATGGATTATATGTGCACAGCAAAACAGTTCTCTAACAGGCACAGTTACTGGTAGATGTCGCAATAAATGTGCAAACACTGATTGCCCTACACACTGTGCAATCCTAAGATTGTATCCCCACTAGTGTTGCGCTTCTGTGTTTTAAATAACCAATGCGCTATTAAGGGTTAGTATAACATATATATGTGAATGGAACTTGTGTCAGATCGTATACACTAGATTCTATGCCAGGATCTCCTTCACTGTTGACAGTGATCACTGAGTGTACACGTGCTGCTAGCGCTGTCAGAACATGACACTATGCGCTGCTGTACACGAGTAATGATTGTGGCTATACGCCAGTGTGGGCAAGGACGCTCACTCTCCTATTAACGCCTGTTGCCAGGGATGTAATCCCCTTGGCCGGCGTGTGCTGCTGCGCCTCAGCGCTATTCGCACAGGAGCTGCTGAGCTAACTAAACAGAGGTATTTTTACATGAGACAAACAGACATTACATAATTTAACAGGCTAAATTGCTACAATTTCACAGAGGAGGGCTGCCAATGCGCATTTCACTAAGTAGCTTTTTCAAGGCTATCACCTAAGTACCTGGCCCCCCCTGGATTGGTGATATTTATGGGATCAGTCTAAAATGGGCGTATTTTGCTTGGAGCCAATGGTAGTCCGTTTTTTCACTATTCAAATGGACTTTGGCATTCTCATTGGTTGCTTGAGCTTCCCAGGGAATAGGGGAGGATTTGTCTGATCCATCATAGAATGTGAGAGAAGTCACATTGCATCATTTTTATACAGATATGGCAACACATTGTACAATGTTATTGCAAATTATTGCATGGTAGAAGTAACACATTACCAATGTGTCACTATTAAATATATGGTAATTAAGGTTACCTGGTTTGTTAACTGCAATTAATAAATACAAATGGTGATGCTGCCACTGTACTGTTGTCGCTTGTTTATATATATTATTTTGTTATATATTATTTTACCATGTTCATCCCTAATTATATTAAGACTCCACTTGGTCCTATTATAAATTCATAAATGCACTGATATGTTATGTGCATGTTGTGAACTGTGTGTGTAGTGAAAACTATGCTGTTGCTGAGCGTGGAATGTTCAGGCATAAATAAATAAAAAAATAAAAAATATGACACACGAGTGGTGAGACACACTAAAAATAAAATAAAAGTGATAGATAAAAAAATGTGCTGGTGACAATGCCTATTAAATTAGCTGTGCATGTACAGGGATTAATACTGATTACCCTGGAAATGAAATTCCTAAAGAAGTTTTTTAATTGTGACAATTGCTCTGAATAAATAATTAAAAAGTGTTAGGTGTTATACTGAGATGAGTTTACCCACGGTGCTGATGAGGCCAACAGTGATTTGACCTTGATGTTGGTGCTGGTTGTGAGAGTATTAAGTGACCAAAATTATACTACACAATAACGTGTCTGTGAGAGTCTGTGGTATTGAATAAAGAAATATTGGAACAGTATGATGATATTTTACTGTGCTGATCCATCCCTCTATTGGGTCCCAATAGGTGTACAGTGTCTGAATAATTGGTGGAGTAACATGATGTGGAGAATACTGTTATATGACAACTCGTGGTGTTTTTGATTAGTCCGGGAGAACATGTGTAGAAGTAATGGGTATAGTAATCACGAACATAGTACACCGGCATGATACATTTGTTGTACTAATTGCTGGATATTTAAGGGCAGTGGGGATACTGGCCTTTGAGAATTAAAAGACATGTAAAGGTGTGTGACTGTGCTTTTTCTGGGGGTCCCAAGGGTGGCCTCCACCTCCAGCACAGTACACAAATTTTTATTTTACAGATAAGCAGAGTAATGGATTTCTTCATTCAGACCATGTGGTTTGAGGCTATCCATTAGAAAGATGTATCTGGATTCTTTCTTCAGAAGTTCGAGTGTAATGTCCCCACCTCTGATACCCAGTGTAATTCTCTCCAAGGCAATGGCCTTCAGACCTTTGGGGTTACTTTGATGGTACTTCCTGAAGTGCCTCGCCACACTGGTGATTTTTTTCATTTTTTCCCAATCTTTCTCTGCATTTTTAATGTTTCCTACATGTTCCAGGATTCTTTTTTTCCACGGTCTCTTGGTCATTCCTATGTACTTTTGTTCGCAAGGGCATATTAAACAGTAGATCACTCCCATGGATTCACAATTGATGAAGTCCTTGATCTTTATGACCTGGTCGTACCTGTTCTTCATTTCTTTAGTGTTGGATACATATTCACAGGCCTTGCATCTGCCGCATTTGTAGCAGCCTACTGTGGCGGGTGTCTTCTTCGATTTTCGCGTGAAGTGACTTTTTGTTAATTGGTTCCTCAAATTGGGTGATCTCCTCCAGCTACTTTGAATGCGATCCCCAATGCTGTTTTTGAGATCTTCATCCGTAGTGAGGATGTGTTGGTGTCTTGCTAGGATCTTATTTATTTATTTCCAGTCCGTGCAGTACGTGCTAATGAATCTGGGGATGGAGTCATCACTCTTTTTGGCCTTGGGTGTGAGTAGTGTCCTCCTTGGCATCTTCTTGGCTGCTCCGTATGCCTGTTTTAGTAACTTGTTACTGTATCCCCGAGACAGCAGTCTCTGTCTCAGTTCTTTAGCTCTCTGCTCAAATGTACCGTCTTCCGAACAGTTACGTCTTAGACGTATGTATTCCCCCTTAGGTATTCCTCTGAGGGTTGCTGGAAAGTGTGAGCTGGTTTCATGTAGTATACTGTTAGTTGCAGTGGCCTTGCGAAATATGTCAGTTGTCAACTTGTTTTCGTCTGTTTTTCTTATTTTTAGGTCCAGAAAGGTGATTTCTTCATTGCTGATGCAGGAGGTAAGTTTTAAATTCAGTGTGTTGGTGTTGAGGTTGTTAATCATTTCTTTGAGTAGGTCCATGCTCCCTTCCCATACGATTAAGATATCGTCTATGAATCTGTACCAGCCTACTACACAGTTGGTATATCTCTCATTTTCAGCTCTAAAAACCCACTCCTTCTCCCACCAGCCAAGGTATATGTTGGCATACGTCGGGGCACAGGTACTCCCCATTGCAGTCCCACGGACCTGCAGGTAGTACCTGTCATCGAAAGTGAAGCAATTGTGGGTGAGGACAAATTCTAGTAGCTCCAGTGCAAATTCATCTATTTCCTCAAATTTTCTCATTCTGAGGAAATATTCAGTGGCTTGGATACCTCTCTCATGGCTGATACTCGTGTACAGTGATTCTACGTCGAGTGTACAAAGCAATGTATTTTCCAGGACATGCACATCCTCTAGCTTCCTGAGGATGTCCATAGAGTCTCTGATGTAAGACGGTAATTCTACCACAAATCTCCTCAAATGGTGGTCTACAAATGTGGATGCTCTTTCTGTTAGGTTGGATATTCCTGAAATAATTGGCCTTCCTGATGGGTTATTTCTGTTTTTGTGGATTTTGGGTAGCATATAAAAGGTAGCCATTTTCGGGTTAGTGACCCCTAAATATTCCATTTCAGTCTTGGAGATGGTACCTTTATCATATGCAGTTTTTATCATCCTTTCATATTGCTTCAGGAAGTTGGCAGTTGGGTTGAAGATGAGTCTTTTATATGTTGTGGTGTCCAACAGCTGCCGATTCGCCTCTTTCAGGTAGAGCTCCTTATCCCACAGCACAATATTACCCCCCTTGTCGGATGATTTGAAAATCGTGTCTTCCCAAGTTTGCATCTCCCTCAGAGCTAATTGTTCTTCTCTGCTGATGTTATTACAGCATTTGGATTGTTTGTTATGTAATAATTTGTCAAGGTCCCTTGACACCAATTCCGTGAAGATGTGTACTTGAGGGCAGATTTTTGCATCGGGGGTAAATGTTGATTTTTTCTTAAGGGGTTTTAGATTGAGATTATACGGTTCTTCACTATCCTCTCGCTCTGCTTCCAGATCTTCCAGTATTTTTAGGATTCGTTCATCCTCTTCTGTGAAGCTATTGGAGGTTGGTTCACTATCTCCCTCCTGTTCCTTTTTGGTAAATAGTTTGGTACTTATGTAGTAACTGGGCTGCCGATTTTGAAATCGGGTCCATCGCATCGCATCGCACCCGACCATATCGCATACGATGCGATGCGATGCGATGCGATGACCCGATTTTTCCATAGGATTCAATGTTAAAATGGACTGAGTCCATTTTAACATGGAATTCAATGGGAAAAAGGGGTCCTTTTCATACCCCTACTATCCAAGTGGGCATGGAGTTGGATATAAACCTGTGGCGAGCGTAGCGAGCCACCGAGCCCGAAGCGTGGCGAGCGTAGCGAGCCCCGCGAGGGGACACAGAATACCGTCCCCTCGCGGGGCTCGCTTCGCTCGCCACGCTTCGGGCTCGGTGGCTCGCTACGCTCGCCACAGGTTTATATCCAACTCCATGCCCACTTGGATAGTAGGGGTATGAAAAGGACCCCTTTTTCCCATTGAATTCCATGTTAAAATGGACTCAGTCCATTTTAACATTGAATCCTATGGAAAAATCGGGTCATCGCATCGCATCGCATCGCATCGCATCGTATCGTATGCGATGCGATGCGATATCGCATCGCATCGCATCTGATTGTATGCCTTAACTTAAGGCATACAATCAAAAAATCGGCAGCCCAGATACTACATAAGTACCAATAGTTTTTTCAGGAGTAGTTTTCTAGCGTATAAATGAACATCTTTTTCAACCGTAAATCTATCCATTTGGTGGTCTGGTGAGAAGCTAAGTCCCTTAGAAAGGACACTGATTTGTGAGTCTGTGAGGATTCTTTTGGTGAGGTTAATGATTTGTAATTCGTCCTTACTTAATATCTCTTTGCTTGACGTCTGTTTCTCTGCGGGTATCTCTCCCACTCTCTTCTCTCTCTTTTCCTTATGTTTCTTCCCTCCTCTTCGGATTTTCTTAGGCTTTCTGGACCTCGATCCCCCTCTCGGGCTGTGCCCTGTCCTAAAAAACGGGCCCTTTGCCATTTGTTGGATGAGGCCAGATTGAGTTCTTCTCCATCTGAGGATTCAACCTCTGAGGTGCTGATATTAAAGGAGTTATCAGGATCTTTCCGTTTCTGCCTAATATTCCATTTGTATACCGTGTTTTGGGTATAGTCCCCTTTATCTCTGTGAAATTTTGATCTTTTCCTTTCCAAAATAGTTTTTTCAAATCTATCCAGATCTTCCTTGTATTTGCTATACATCTTTTGGAATTCTTCCTCTTTTTCAGACGATTTAAGTTTTTCACTGATTTTATCAATTTCCACCGTGTACTTCTCTAAATTCCTTGTGTCGTGTTTTATAAGAATCTCTATGCATTCTTTGGAACATTTGAGGAGGACTGTCTCCCATTCTTTCCTCAGATCTTCATCCAATTCGAAGGATGGGAATAGTTTGGGTCTCAGTCCTCTCGGTGTCATGTCAAATTTAAGATAATTCTCAAAGGTCACCTTATTCCAATGTGCCTTCGTTTGTTTGTATAGTAGATTCTTTAAATTGGTTAAGTCTGTACTCCAGTGATTGTCCTGGATCATTGGTTGGTTATCCCCAAACAAACTACCTGATGCATCATTCCATCTCTCCCTTCTGTTCCCCAGCTCTTGGCTAAGACTGAAATTGCTCATAATGATGAGGGTAGGTACTTTGTCAGAATTGGACCTACTAAAAGGTAGGGAGTTGATTTCGTTTTAGTTTCTTGTGCAATGATGCACTGTTCGCGTTATGTGCAGGGTCTGGAGTCGAGTGGTATTATCACTCTTAAGTAAATGCGAGAAGAGAAGAAGTGGAGAGACCCGCACCATAAGGTGCTTTTGAAGCAATGTATGGTATCGTGGAATAATTGTGCTTATATTCGCTGGAAATTTTTATAAATATCTTTCCTGGCAATTTAGGGTGCTGATCCCCTGATTCAAAAATGAGCAATAACAATGGAAGAGAAAAAAGGTGAATCAGTTTGACTGGGATGCACTCCTGTTCCACAGTAATAAAATATTATTTTTACCTATAAAAGGTGTATACTTTATTTGTTGACGTATTTGATTATTTTTAGAAGTTTTATTTATTAAACTTTATTAAGAGCTAGTAGGTCATCATTCTGTAATGGTGATGGATAATACAGTTTGTCAATGATATGAGACCTTAAGGTAAGTAGTGAAAATATTAAAACAAGATATAGATTTAAAGAGAAAAAGAAATTTTAAAGATTAAAAATCACTCTGTGAATATTGTAGCTTGAGTATACTTGTCTAGTTACTGCTTAAATTCCACAGTGTGATAGTGGATTAATGCAGTGCCTGTGTAGGGTGTTTGATTAACACGGTGATATTCTCACTGTCTGTTGTCTAATCAAAGCAATGTATTGCCCTCTGCGTATATATTCCTCAAATGGGGTTGATTCTGCCCACGATAGTTCTATCTGAACCACTGCATATGGTGCAGATGTATAATCCGTACGGACAGGTTTGTCCTACACTAGTACTAGTGCTCACAATCTGTCAGGCAGAGTCACTGGTAATTGTCAAAGGGTGTGCACTCAATTAGTGCCGTGCACACTGTGCGATCTTCCAATTGGATCTATGCTGATCCTATAAGGTGCTCTACATACAATTCATGTGGCACATATACGTGGGTCGTACACACTGTGCAATCTTCCGATTGGATCTGTAATGATCCTGTACTTCTGAGCTTAAATGGCTGATGTGCTTTATGGTGCACTACATACAGTTCATGTGGCACGTATACATAGGTAGGAACAGTACTGATGGTATGTTGTGCACAGTTTAATGAATCACGTGTTCACATACATGCATTTCTTTATTGGGCAAGATCACTGGTAGGCTGCCAGTACGAATGTGTGATCGCTGGATGTCATACACACTATGCAATCCTCAGGTTGGATCTACACTAGCATTGTGTTTTTGTGCTAAAATAGCTACTGCATTTTGTAATGCGCTGTTAACAAGTTAATATATCACATATACATCAATGAAAGCAAATGCCAGTGGTGTACTGCACACAGTGAGTCACTGTTAACTGCCAAGATGGATCTTCAATCACTGATTGCCATACACACTGTGCAATCCTAAGATTGGATCAACACTCGCACTGTGCTTCTATGTTTTGATAACTCATACGCTTTCTGATGCGCTTATTAACGAGTTCTGATATCACATATACAAGAGTGAAAGCCAATACCAGTGACGTATTCGACAGGCTTAAATGGATTATATGTGCACAGCAAAACAGTTCTCTAACGGGCACAGTTACTGGTAGCTGTCGCAATAAATGTGCAAACACTGATTGCCCTACACACTGTGCAATCCTCAGATTGTATCCCCACTAGTGTTGCGCTTCTGTGTTTTAAATAACCAATGCGCTATTAAGGGTTAGTATAACATATATATGTGAATGGAACTTGTGTCAGATCGTATACACTAGATTCTATGCCAGGATCTCCTTTACTATTGACAGTGATCCATTGCCTGTGTAGGGTGTTTGATTAACACGGTGATATTCTCACTGTCTGTTGTCTAATCAAAGCAATGTGTTGCCCTCTGCGTATATATTCCTCAAATGGGGTTGATTCTGCCCACGATAGTTCTATCTGAACCACTGCATATGGTGCAGATGTATAATCCGTGCGGACAGATTTGTCCTACACTTGTACTAGTGCTCACAATCTGTCAGGCAGAGTCACTGGTAATTGTCAAAGGGTGTGCACTCAATTAGTGCCGTGCACACTGTGCGATCTTCCAATTGGATCTATGCTGATCCTATAAGGTGCTCTACATACAATTCATGTGGCACATATACGTGGGTCGTACACACTGTGCAATTTTCCGATTGGATCTGTAATGATCCTGTACTTCTGAGCTTAAATGGCTGATGTGCTTTATGGTGCACTACATACAGTTCATGTGGCACGTATACATAGGTAGGAACAGTATTGATGGTATGTTGTGCACAGTTTAATGAATCACGTGTTCACATACATGCATTACTTTATTGGGCAAGATCACTGGTAGGCTGCCAGTACGAATGTGTGATCGCTGGATGTCATACACACTATGCAATCCTCAAGTTGGATCTACACTAGCATTGTGTTTTTGTGCTAAAATAGCTACTGCATTTTGCAATGCGCTGTTGACAAGTTAATATATCACATATACATCAATGAAAGCAAATGCCAGTGGTGTACTGCACACAGTGAGTCACTGTTAACTGCCAAGATGGGTCTTCAATCACTGATTGCCATACACACTGTGCAATCCTAAGATTGGATCAACACTCGCACTGTGCTTCTATGTTTTGATAACTCATACGCTTTCTGATGCGCTATTAACGAGTTCTGATATCACATATACAAGAGTGAAAGCCAATACCAGTGACGTATTTGACAGGCTTAAATGGATTATATGTGCACAGCAAAACAGTTCTCTAACAGGCACAGTTACTGGTAGATGTCGCAATAAATGTGCAAACACTGATTGCCCTACACACTGTGCAATCCTAAGATTGTATCCCCACTAGTGTTGCGCTTCTGTGTTTTAAATAACCAATGCGCTATTAAGGGTTAGTATAACATATATATGTGAATGGAACTTGTGTCAGATCGTATACACTAGATTCTATGCCAGGATCTCCTTCACTGTTGACAGTGATCACTGAGTGTACACGTGCTGCTAGCGCTGTCAGAACATGACACTATGCGCTGCTGTACACGAGTAATGATTGTGGCTATACGCCAGTGTGGGCAAGGACGCTCACTCTCCTATTAACGCCTGTTGCCAGGGATGTAATCCCCTTGGCCGGCGTGTGCTGCTGCGCCTCAGCGCTATTCGCACAGGAGCTGCTGAGCTAACTAAACAGAGGTATTTTTACATGAGACAAACAGACATTACATAATTTAACAGGCTAAATTGCTACAATTTCACAGAGGAGGGCTGCCAATGCGCATTTCACTAAGTAGCTTTTTCAAGGCTATCACCTAAGTACCTGGCCCCCCCTGGATTGGTGATATTTATGGGATCAGTCTAAAATGGGCGTATTTTGCTTGGAGCCAATGGTAGTCCGTTTTTTCACTATTCAAATGGACTTTGGCATTCTCATTGGTTGCTTGAGCTTCCCAGGGAATAGGGGAGGATTTGTCTGATCCATCATAGAATGTGAGAGAAGTCACATTGCATCATTTTTATACAGATATGGCAACACATTGTACAATGTTATTGCAAATTATTGCATGGTAGAAGTAACACATTACCAATGTGTCACTATTAAATATATGGTAATTAAGGTTACCTGGTTTGTTAACTGCAATTAATAAATACAAATGGTGATGCTGCCACTGTACTGTTGTCGCTTGTTTATATATATTATTTTGTTATATATTATTTTACCATGTTCATCCCTAATTATATTAAGACTCCACTTGGTCCTATTATAAATTCATAAATGCACTGATATGTTATGTGCATGTTGTGAACTGTGTGTGTAGTGAAAACTATGCTGTTGCTGAGCGTGGAATGTTCAGGCATAAATAAATAAAAAAATAAAAAATATGACACACGAGTGGTGAGACACACTAAAAATAAAATAAAAGTGATAGATAAAAAAATGTGCTGGTGACAATGCCTATTAAATTAGCTGTGCATGTACAGGGATTAATACTGATTACCCTGGAAATGAAATTCCTAAAGAAGTTTTTTAATTGTGACAATTGCTCTGAATAAATAATTAAAAAGTGTTAGGTGTTATACTGAGATGAGTTTACCCACGGTGCTGATGAGGCCAACAGTGATTTGACCTTGATGTTGGTGCTGGTTGTGAGAGTATTAAGTGACCAAAATTATACTACACAATAACGTGTCTGTGAGAGTCTGTGGTATTGAATAAAGAAATATTGGAACAGTATGATGATATTTTACTGTGCTGATCCATCCCTCTATTGGGTCCCAATAGGTGTACAGTGTCTGAATAATTGGTGGAGTAACATGATGTGGAGAATACTGTTATATGACAACTCGTGGTGTTTTTGATTAGTCCGGGAGAACATGTGTAGAAGTAATGGGTATAGTAATCACGAACATAGTACACCGGCATGATACATTTGTTGTACTAATTGCTGGATATTTAAGGGCAGTGGGGATACTGGCCTTTGAGAATTAAAAGACATGTAAAGGTGTGTGACTGTGCTTTTTCTGGGGGTCCCAAGGGTGGCCTCCACCTCCAGCACAGTACACAAATTTTTATTTTACAGATAAGCAGAGTAATGGATTTCTTCATTCAGACCATGTGGTTTGAGGCTATCCATTAGAAAGATGTATCTGGATTCTTTCTTCAGAAGTTCGAGTGTAATGTCCCCACCTCTGATACCCAGTGTAATTCTCTCCAAGGCAATGGCCTTCAGACCTTTGGGGTTACTTTGATGGTACTTCCTGAAGTGCCTCGCCACACTGGTGATTTTTTTCATTTTTTCCCAATCTTTCTCTGCATTTTTAATGTTTCCTACATGTTCCAGGATTCTTTTTTTCCACGGTCTCTTGGTCATTCCTATGTACTTTTGTTCGCAAGGGCATATTAAACAGTAGATCACTCCCATGGATTCACAATTGATGAAGTCCTTGATCTTTATGACCTGGTCGTACCTGTTCTTCATTTCTTTAGTGTTGGATACATATTCACAGGCCTTGCATCTGCCGCATTTGTAGCAGCCTACTGTGGCGGGTGTCTTCTTCGATTTTCGCGTGAAGTGACTTTTTGTTAATTGGTTCCTCAAATTGGGTGATCTCCTCCAGCTACTTTGAATGCGATCCCCAATGCTGTTTTTGAGATCTTCATCCGTAGTGAGGATGTGTTGGTGTCTTGCTAGGATCTTATTTATTTCTTTCCAGTCCGTGCAGTACGTGCTAATGAATCTGGGGATGGAGTCATCACTCTTTTTGGCCTTGGGTGTGAGTAGTGTCCTCCTTGGCATCTTCTTGGCTGCTCCGTATGCCTGTTTTAGTAACTTGTTACTGTATCCCCGAGACAGCAGTCTCTGTCTCAGTTCTTTAGCTCTCTGCTCAAATGTACCGTCTTCCGAACAGTTACGTCTTAGACGTATGTATTCCCCCTTAGGTATTCCTCTGAGGGTTGCTGGAAAGTGTGAGCTGGTTTCATGTAGTATACTGTTAGTTGCAGTGGCCTTGCGAAATATGTCAGTTGTCAACTTGTTTTCGTCTGTTTTTCTTATTTTTAGGTCCAGAAAGGTGATTTCTTCATTGCTGATGCAGGAGGTAAGTTTTAAATTCAGTGTGTTGGTGTTGAGGTTGTTAATCATTTCTTTGAGTAGGTCCATGCTCCCTTCCCATACGATTAAGATATCGTCTATGAATCTGTACCAGCCTACTACACAGTTGGTATATCTCTCATAGATCTGGAAGCAGAGCGAGAGGATAGTGAAGAACCGTATAATCTCAATCTAAAACCCCTTAAGAAAAAATCAACATTTACCCCCGATGCAAAAATCTGCCCTCAAGTACACATCTTCACGGAATTGGTGTCAAGGGACCTTGACAAATTATTACATAACAAACAATCCAAATGCTGTAATAACATCAGCAGAGAAGAACAATTAGCTCTGAGGGAGATGCAAACTTGGGAAGACACGATTTTCAAATCATCCGACAAGGGGGGTAATATTGTGCTGTGGGATAAGGAGCTCTACCTGAAAGAGGCGAATCGGCAGCTGTTGGACACCACAACATATAAAAGACTCATCTTCAACCCAACTGCCAACTTCCTGAAGCAATATGAAAGGATGATAAAAACTGCATATGATAAAGGTACCATCTCCAAGACTGAAATGGAATATTTAGGGGTCACTAACCCGAAAATGGCTACCTTTTATATGCTACCCAAAATCCACAAAAACAGAAATAACCCATCAGGAAGGCCAATTATTTCAGGAATATCCAACCTAACAGAAAGAGCATCCACATTTGTAGACCACCATTTGAGGAGATTTGTGGTAGAATTACCGTCTTACATCAGAGACTCTATGGACATCCTCAGGAAGCTAGAGGATGTGCATGTCCTGGAAAATACATTGCTTTGTACACTCGACGTAGAATCACTGTACACGAGTATCAGCCATGAGAGAGGTATCCAAGCCACTGAATATTTCCTCAGAATGAGAAAATTTGAGGAAATAGATGAATTTGCACTGGAGCTACTAGAATTTGTCCTCACCCACAATTGCTTCACTTTCGATGACAGGTACTACCTGCAGGTCCGTGGGACTGCAATGGGGAGTACCTGTGCCCCGACGTATGCCAACATATACCTTGGCTGGTGGGAGAAGGAGTGGGTTTTTAGAGCTGAAAATGAGAGATATACCAACTGTGTAGTAGGCTGGTACAGATTCATAGACGATATCTTAATCGTATGGGAAGGGAGCATGGACCTACTCAAAGAAATGATTAACAACCTCAACACCAACACACTGAATTTAAAACTTACCTCCTGCATCAGCAATGAAGAAATCACCTTTCTGGACCTAAAAATAAGAAAAACAGACGAAAACAAGTTGACAACTGACATATTTCGCAAGGCCACTGCAACTAACAGTATACTACATGAAACCAGCTCACACTTTCCAGCAACCCTCAGAGGAATACCTAAGGGGGAATACATACGTCTAAGACGTAACTGTTCGGAAGACGGTACATTTGAGCAGAGAGCTAAAGAACTGAGACAGAGACTGCTGTCTCGGGGATACAGTAACAAGTTACTAAAACAGGCATACGGAGCAGCCAAGAAGATGCCAAGGAGGACACTACTCACACCCAAGGCCAAAAAGAGTGATGACTCCATCCCCAGATTCATTAGCACGTACTGCACGGACTGGAAAGAAATAAATAAGATCCTAGCAAGACACCAACACATCCTCACTACGGATGAAGATCTCAAAAACAGCATTGGGGATCGCATTCAAAGTAGCTGGAGGAGATCACCCAATTTGAGGAACCAATTAACAAAAAGTCACTTCACGCGAAAATCGAAGAAGACACCCGCCACAGTAGGCTGCTACAAATGCGGCAGATGCAAGGCCTGTGAATATGTATCCAACACTAAAGAAATGAAGAACAGGTACGACCAGGTCATAAAGATCAAGGACTTCATCAATTGTGAATCCATGGGAGTGATCTACTGTTTAATATGCCCTTGCGAACAAAAGTACATAGGAATGACCAAGAGACCGTGGAAAAAAAGAATCCTGGAACATGTAGGAAACATTAAAAATGCAGAGAAAGATTGGGAAAAAATGAAAAAAATCACCAGTGTGGCGAGGCACTTCAGGAAGTACCATCAAAGTAACCCCAAAGGTCTGAAGGCCATTGCCTTGGAGAGAATTACACTGGGTATCAGAGGTGGGGACATTACACTCGAACTTCTGAAGAAAGAATCCAGATACATCTTTCTAATGGATAGCCTCAAACCACATGGTCTGAATGAAGAAATCCATTACTCTGCTTATCTGTAAAATAAAAATTTGTGTACTGTGCTGGAGGTGGAGGCCACCCTTGGGACCCCCAGAAAAAGCACAGTCACACACCTTTACATGTCTTTTAATTCTCAAAGGCCAGTATCCCCACTGCCCTTAAATATCCAGCAATTAGTACAACAAATGTATCATGCCGGTGTACTATGTTCGTGATTACTATACCCATTACTTCTACACATGTTCTCCCGGACTAATCAAAAACACCACGAGTTGTCATATAACAGTATTCTCCACATCATGTTACTCCACCAATTATTCAGACACTGTACACCTATTGGGACCCAATAGAGGGATGGATCAGCACAGTAAAATATCATCATACTGTTCCAATATTTCTTTATTCAATACCACAGACTCTCACAGACACGTTATTGTGTAGTATAATTTTGGTCACTTAATACTCTCACAACCAGCACCAACATCAAGGTCAAATCACTGTTGGCCTCATCAGCACCGTGGGTAAACTCATCTCAGTATAACACCTAACACTTTTTAATTATTTATTCAGAGCAATTGTCACAATTAAAAAACTTCTTTAGGAATTTCATTTCCAGGGTAATCAGTATTAATCCCTGTACATGCACAGCTAATTTAATAGGCATTGTCACCAGCACATTTTTTTATCTATCACTTTTATTTTATTTTTAGTGTGTCTCACCACTCGTGTGTCATATTTTTTATTTTTTTATTTATTTATGCCTGAACATTCCACGCTCAGCAACAGCATAGTTTTCACTACACACACAGTTCACAACATGCACATAACATATCAGTGCATTTATGAATTTATAATAGGACCAAGTGGAGTCTTAATATAATTAGGGATGAACATGGTAAAATAATATATAACAAAATAATATATATAAACAAGCGACAACAGTACAGTGGCAGCATCACCATTTGTATTTATTAATTGCAGTTAACAAACCAGGTAACCTTAATTACCATATATTTAATAGTGACACATTGGTAATGTGTTACTTCTACCATGCAATAATTTGCAATAACATTGTACAATGTGTTGCCATATCTGTATAAAAATGATGCAATGTGACTTCTCTCACATTCTATGATGGATCAGACAAATCCTCCCCTATTCCCTGGGAAGCTCAAGCAACCAATGAGAATGCCAAAGTCCATTTGAATAGTGAAAAAACGGACTACCATTGGCTCCAAGCAAAATACGCCCATTTTAGACTGATCCCATAAATATCACCAATCCAGGGGGGGCCAGGTACTTAGGTGATAGCCTTGAAAAAGCTACTTAGTGAAATGCGCATTGGCAGCCCTCCTCTGTGAAATTGTAGCAATTTAGCCTGTTAAATTATGTAATGTCTGTTTGTCTCATGTAAAAATACCTCTGTTTAGTTAGCTCAGCAGCTCCTGTGCGAATAGCGCTGAGGCGCAGCAGCACACGCCGGCCAAGGGGATTACATCCCTGGCAACAGGCGTTAATAGGAGAGTGAGCGTCCTTGCCCACACTGGCGTATAGCCACAATCATTACTCGTGTACAGCAGCGCATAGTGTCATGTTCTGACAGCGCTAGCAGCACGTGTACACTCAGTGATCACTGTCAACAGTGAAGGAGATCCTGGCATAGAATCTAGTGTATACGATCTGACACAAGTTCCATTCACATATATATGTTATACTAACCCTTAATAGCGCATTGGTTATTTAAAACACAGAAGCGCAACACTAGTGGGGATACAATCTTAGGATTGCACAGTGTGTAGGGCAATCAGTGTTTGCACATTTATTGCGACATCTACCAGTAACTGTGCCTGTTAGAGAACTGTTTTGCTGTGCACATATAATCCATTTAAGCCTGTCAAATACGTCACTGGTATTGGCTTTCACTCTTGTATATGTGATATCAGAACTCGTTAATAGCGCATCAGAAAGCGTATGAGTTATCAAAACATAGAAGCACAGTGCGAGTGTTGATCCAATCTTAGGATTGCACAGTGTGTATGGCAATCAGTGATTGAAGACCCATCTTGGCAGTTAACAGTGACTCACTGTGTGCAGTACACCACTGGCATTTGCTTTCATTGATGTATATGTGATATATTAACTTGTCAACAGCGCATTGCAAAATGCAGTAGCTATTTTAGCACAAAAACACAATGCTAGTGTAGATCCAACTTGAGGATTGCATAGTGTGTATGACATCCAGCGATCACACATTCGTACTGGCAGCCTACCAGTGATCTTGCCCAATAAAGTAATGCATGTATGTGAACACGTGATTCATTAAACTGTGCACAACATACCATCAATACTGTTCCTACCTATGTATACGTGCCACATGAACTGTATGTAGTGCACCATAAAGCACATCAGCCATTTAAGCTCAGAAGTACAGGATCATTACAGATCCAATCGGAAGATTGCACAGTGTGTACGACCCACGTATATGTGCCACATGAATTGTATGTAGAGCACCTTATAGGATCAGCATAGATCCAATTGGAAGATCGCACAGTGTGCACGGCACTAATTGAGTGCACACCCTTTGACAATTACCAGTGACTCTGCCTGACAGATTGTGAGCACTAGTACAAGTGTAGGACAAATCTGTCCGCACGGATTATACATCTGCACCATATGCAGTGGTTCAGATAGAACTATCGTGGGCAGAATCAACCCCATTTGAGGAATATATACGCAGAGGGCAACACATTGCTTTGATTAGACAACAGACAGTGAGAATATCACCGTGTTAATCAAACACCCTACACAGGCAATGGATCACTGTCAATAGTAAAGGAGATCCTGGCATAGAATCTAGTGTATACGATCTGACACAAGTTCCATTCACATATATATGTTATACTAACCCTTAATAGCGCATTGGTTATTTAAAACACAGAAGCGCAACACTAGTGGGGATACAATCTGAGGATTGCACAGTGTGTAGGGCAATCAGTGTTTGCACATTTATTGCGACAGCTACCAGTAACTGTGCCCGTTAGAGAACTGTTTTGCTGTGCACATATAATCCATTTAAGCCTGTCAAATACGTCACTGGTATTGGCTTTCACTCTTGTATATGTGATATCAGAACTCGTTAATAAGCGCATCAGAAAGCGTATGAGTTATCAAAACATAGAAGCACAGTGCGAGTGTTGATCCAATCTTAGGATTGCACAGTGTGTATGGCAATCAGTGATTGAAGATCCATCTTGGCAGTTAACAGTGACTCACTGTGTGCAGTACACCACTGGCATTTGCTTTCATTGATGTATATGTGATATATTAACTTGTTAACAGCGCATTACAAAATGCAGTAGCTATTTTAGCACAAAAACACAATGCTAGTGTAGATCCAACCTGAGGATTGCATAGTGTGTATGACATCCAGCGATCACACATTCGTACTGGCAGCCTACCAGTGATCTTGCCCAATAAAGAAATGCATGTATGTGAACACGTGATTCATTAAACTGTGCACAACATACCATCAGTACTGTTCCTACCTATGTATACGTGCCACATGAACTGTATGTAGTGCACCATAAAGCACATCAGCCATTTAAGCTCAGAAGTACAGGATCATTACAGATCCAATCGGAAGATTGCACAGTGTGTACGACCCACGTATATGTGCCACATGAATTGTATGTAGAGCACCTTATAGGATCAGCATAGATCCAATTGGAAGATCGCACAGTGTGCACGGCACTAATTGAGTGCACACCCTTTGACAATTACCAGTGACTCTGCCTGACAGATTGTGAGCACTAGTACTAGTGTAGGACAAACCTGTCCGTACGGATTATACATCTGCACCATATGCAGTGGTTCAGATAGAACTATCGTGGGCAGAATCAACCCCATTTGAGGAATATATACGCAGAGGGCAATACATTGCTTTGATTAGACAACAGACAGTGAGAATATCACCGTGTTAATCAAACACCCTACACAGGCACTGCATTAATCCACTATCACACTGTGGAATTTAAGCAGTAACTAGACAAGTATACTCAAGCTACAATATTCACAGAGTGATTTTTAATCTTTAAAATTTCTTTTTCTCTTTAAATCTATATCTTGTTTTAATATTTTCACTACTTACCTTAAGGTCTCATATCATTGACAAACTGTATTATCCATCACCATTACAGAATGATGACCTACTAGCTCTTAATAAAGTTTAATAAATAAAACTTCTAAAAATAATCAAATACGTCAACAAATAAAGTATACACCTTTTATAGGTAAAAATAATATTTTATTACTGTGGAACAGGAGTGCATCCCAGTCAAACTGATTCACCTTTTTTCTCTTCCATTGTTATTATATACATCTCTACCTTGGATGCGCACCGGAACAAGCTGCATTGTCTATTGAGAGTGCCAGACCCTTGGACAGAATTATATATATATATATATATATATATATATATATATATATATATATATATATATATATATAGAAATTTGTAGGACGGCGGCACTCGGACAAAAGACACAACACACATGCCTTGTTTCACCAACGTTTCAATGCTGGTCGCATTTTCGTCAGGGCAGTTACTGCCCTGACGAAAATGCGACCAGCATTGAAACGTTGGTGAAACAAGGCATGTGTGTTGTGTCTTTTGTCCGAGTGCCGCCGTCCTACAAATTTCTAGATTGGGAGCCTACTTGTATGGAGTCCTAACCTGGAGGAAGGCACCGGAGCCTGTGTACCCTCGTTATCACCGAGTGCCTAAAACTGCAGACTTTAGGACTTTGCAGACTTTTTAGGTGCACTCACCTAAATAGTCCTTGGTACCCGTCCTTGAGACAAGGCGTCCGGTTCCGTGGCATCTAGTGAGACATGGAGAGGACCTGTGGCACATGATCTAAAACAGATAAAGCAATGAAGTTGTTTACATACAAAAAGGTTACAATAAAATGTACATAGTAGCAATACAATAGAAAAAGAAAATATCAAAAGGCATATTGATACTACAACAGTGCGCACTGAAAGAATGCTTATTTTATATAAAGCGCAGCATTTTAATGGACATGGGTTTATAAGAAACAGGTCAAACCCGAATTCTCATTTAACCCGCGGGGTGCCAATGTGTCAAGGATATAGATCCATCGGCACTCCGCTTGTAACAGCACCAAAGACCTGTCACCTCCACGGGTAAGTGGGGGTATGTGGTCTATTATTCTATATCTTAGGGAAGTCAGAGAATGTCTGGCCTCCACAAAGTGCTTACTGACAGGGTGTTCCCCATGGCCAGATGCAAGGGCAATTTTGATGTTAGACCTATGGTTGCGGTCACGTTCCTTAAAAGTCCTGTCTGTCTTGCATACATAATGTCGGCCGCAGGGACAGCTAAGGAGGTAGATGACATATTTAGAATGGCAGCTAACACAAGATTTGATTTTGACTTTTTCCCAGAATATGGGTGGTGAAATGTATCACCAGCTACCATGTAGCAGCATGTGGTGCATCCGCAACATCGAAAGCAACCTGGATTTGGGGTTCTCAAAAAAGTTGAGATCTTAGCAGGTGGATAAGTGATATTGTTTTTGACCAAATGGTCTCTAAGATTCTTTCCTCGCTTGTAGGCACACATTATGGACTTCTTGTTAAGCCCAGGTAGAGAGGGGTCCATATTTATTATGGGCCAATATTTTTTGGTGATACCTCATACTTGTTCACTTTTATCATGGAAAGAGTTAGAGATTATTTTTTCATCTGCATTTTTATTTTGTTTTTTTTTGTGGAAGTGGCCAAGACTTGTTCACGTGTTAAAGTCAAAACCTTAGTCTTGGCTTGTAACAGTTCGGTATGATTGTATCCACGCTGGATAAATCGGGCAATCATGTCATTAAGGGACCGTTCTAGATCCTCGGGGTCACTCGCAATGCATCGAACCCTGAGCATCTGTGAGAACGGTAATCCCTTCTTTAATGGAATTGGGTGGTGACTGGTGGCAAGCAAGGAATTATTTCTGTCAGTAGATTTGACATATAGTGACGTACTGTTTTGATTATTAATTATCTTGATGCTGGCATCCAAATAATGCACCTCTGTTTTGTTCAAAGTATACGTAAAATTAACAGGGGACATATTAGCATTATGTTGATCCAAAATTGATTTTAAAATCTCTGGATCTCCGGTCCAGATGACCAGCAAGTCGTCTGTGTAACGTGTAATATAAAGGTAAATTCCCTGCTGCAAGAGGATTGGAGATAAACAAGTGTTTATCAATGATATACATAAAAGCATTAGCTAGCGATGGGGCCACAGAGGACCCCATCGCACAGCCTTGTAGCTGTACAAAAAATCTGCTATTGAAGACAAAATAATTGCGCTTCAAGGTAAGGTTTAACAGTAGTAAGAAAAAATAAATATTTGGACCCTTGTATATTGGATTGTCTGTGATGAGCCTGCACACAGCATCCAGCCCTGCATTATGTGGGATGCACGTTTACAGGCCCACCACATCAATTGTGCAAAGGAAGCATGCAGATGGTACATTGGAAATGTCAGATAACTTGGTAAGTAAGGTAGTTGTATCTTTAAGATATGACTCCATACCCTGTACGCAGGGTTGAAGGAAGAAGTCCAAATACACAGACACGCGTTGATACAGTGACCTCCGGGCAGAGATGATGGGTCTACCCGGGGGGGTTGATCAAGCTCTTGTGTATATTGGGCAATAGATACAAAAGAGGAGTCACAGGGTGTGCAGTGGTTAAAGCTTCTTTAGTAGAAATAGTGATCAGTTCCTCTTTTACAGCATCTGACAATATTTGATCTAATTCAGTTTTATACTGAATAGTGGGATCTTTGATAAGTGGACAATAGTTCTGTGTCCTGTAATTGACATTCTGCTTCGGCCACATAGTCAGACATGTTAAGGATGCGGGTCGTATGGAGATGGACGTATCCATACTTAGAGTTTTTAAAGCTCGTTGTTCTGCTGCCGAAAGATTGGAATAGCACAGTGTGGATGCTGTGATGATGTTATTCGTTTCCATTTCTACCATTCTGCTGAAAGTCTTAATCGAGGGATTAGGTGAGATTGGCTCAAATTTTGATTTCTTCTTGAGTCTTGCAGGGAAGAGGACGTTGCTGTTGTCCGTAAGCATGGACTGTTCTTTATTTTGAAAAAATTCCTGTAACTTCAGTTGACGGGTCAATTTGAAGTGTTCAACTTTGGCTGTAAATGGATCTGCCTTTGAGGTAGGGACAAACTCAATCCCTTGGATAGTACCTGATGTTCCAGAGGCAATAGTGGTAGGTCAAACAGGTTGAATATAAATTCCTGACAGACCGTGTCAGTTGGAACCTGGTTTTTCCCCTTGCCTTTTTGCACTGCCCCCCCCTACGGGTAAATTTCCTGGGGTGCGATCTTTTTGAGCGGGCTCCTTTTTATGTTTATCCAGCTGAGTTGACATTTTCTCAGTGTCTTGTGATAAGAAAGTTTTGTGTTTGGCCTCAAATGTAGAAATCTTTCTTCTAATGTCGGCCAGTTCGTGGGAGACCTCTTCTACAACCGCAACCATTAGGTCAAACGAACATTTGTTTAAGATACTAGTCCAGGTTTTACAGAATTTGATGTTGAAACGCCCCAGCGTTGGGACATTTTTAACTCTAAAATAAGACACGGTCATAGTCAGTGTCTGAATAACTCAAGATGGCTCCATCAGCTAGTTGAACCCATGTCTGTGACATGGGCACAGAGTCAGTATGGATTGGGGTGCTGTTCATATTTGTATGTCCAAATGCCGACTGAGTATCAATATAGGTAGCTGGCGTCTTGATACTTGAACACACCAATAAATTGCAGATAGTGAAGAATTTACAACAGCAACATAGACGGATGCTGGATGCACGTGGAGAAAGCGGATCCCAAGAAGTGCCCAAGGATCAGCAGTAACAGAGAGCGTTAGGGTGCCAGCAGATAGAGACAAATTAGTCCATATCGATATGTAGAGGAGATGGTGCGGCACTCCAATATTGCAACTGTCCCAACGGAGGGGTAGATAAAGTTGAATAAGCCTCACGGTGCCTTCCAGACTGAGACCCCGCTGTGGGAGTCTGGTCAATGCAGTATGTAGGAGGGACGGCGGCACTCGCAAGAAAACACACACTGAGGCATTTGATTCACCAACGTTTCGTGGCAACTATCGCCACTTTATCAAGGTGCCTAAGAACAAAGAATAGTACAAGTGCACTCACCCAAATAGTCCTTGGTACCCGTCCGTATCCTGCGGCGCAGTGAGAGGACCTGTGGCACGTGATCTAAAGCAGACAAAGTAATGAAGTTGTTTACATACAAAAAGGTTACAATAAAATGTTCATAGTAGCAATACAATAGAAAAAGAAAATATAAAAAGGCATATTGATATTACAACAGTGCGCAATGAAAGAATGCGTATTTTATATAAAGCGCAGCATTTTAATGGATTAGGGTTTATAAGAAACAGGTCAAACCCGAATTCTCATTTAACCTGCGGGGTGCCAATGTGTCAAGGATATAGATCCATCGGCACTCCGCTTGTAACAGCACCAAAGAACCTGTCACCTCCATGGGTAAGTGGGGGTACGTGGTCTATTATTCTATATCTTAGGGAAGTCACTCCCGACAACAAGCTCGCAACTGCGGCAGGTGCCCTCACAGAGGAAGGTAGTAGAGACTGAAGGTGCGGCACTCGTTGCCGCTTTGCCAGGACATCTTGATGAAGAATCAAATAAAAACTATTGGATGAACATTTGCTGTTGCTTCAGCTGAAGTTTGGCTACCATATATATGGACATTAATTATAAGTTTTAAGCGCCACACCAAAATTGGGTAGTCTCTTGTTGTTGGGTTGTTCCCAGCCCTCAGAGAACATTGTGGTAAAGGCAGCTAACTATTGGATATATATATATAGATATATATAGATATATATAGATATATAGATATAGATATATCTATATATAAAGTGCGAGGTGGAATATTGGGATTGTACATTATATATATATATATGCAATTTTTCCTCTTCTGAGAAAAACGACATCTGCACACCAAGAATGCTCACAATTGATTTTAAGCATATAATTGTAAGTCCATTATTAAACAACACTTAAAAACACATAGCAACATATTGCATAAAGAAAATAGCAGTGGGTCACTTATCCTTAACGGGCCATCACCATAGTGCCCGTGGAACTCCACGCTGGTCCCATAACCAATCTGCTCGACAGCCTGTTTCGGTGGGTAACCACCTTTTTCAAGAGCACAAACATAACTGAGCAGTCACCATATAAATAGGGCACAGAGGCCCGCGAAAATCAGCACAATAAGTCTCACCTGTGGTTTGCAGCTCAATGGAAATCCAGACCCATATAGCATTACAGCATTTACTGCAGTGGAACGCACACCGCGGCGTGTGACACACACGCACTTCCGCTTCCTGTGTGCTTCATGTGGCGCATCCCCCGCCTGCCGTTTTACACCATAGTGCACTCAAATATGTGGGGCAGAGAGCTCCAGAGTGGGAACCGCAATCTGCAGCCCGCACCCTGTGCTCAATCAATGCCAACAACATGAATACAACGAACGGCAGCTGGAACGCAATGCAGTCGGCCGTGGAACGCACGGTCATCTTGCCTGCATCATCCAATAGCTAACCAGTAAGTGCAGCACCTGATACTCGGCTGGGCAGGGCTAAACAAAGTGTATGCGTGATTGGCCACAATAACTAGCATTTACTGCAGGGTAACAGACCTATTTGAAGAAAATTGGGCTTTGCAATATACTCCACATAGTAGAGACCTGCTACTGTAACTGATCTGGCAGACCCCAGACCCTAACTTTTGAGCAATTATAGTGAAGACCAACCACCATCAAAAAAATAGTGCAAATATACAATGTATATACTGACATCCACCATATTTTACATCTTATGGGTGATATAAGTGAAGGTGTCATACAAGGACAGTTCATTAAGATACACAGTCACAAAATTTTTTTAACAATAACAACAGTATCAATATGGTAATACCCATGCAAGTAATTCCACTTAGAGGAATACATTTAAATTAAGTTCCTCATTCAGGCCAGAGGGATTAAGTGAATTCAGATCATATATAAATTCGCTTTCCTTGCGTAGGAGGGTGAGATGACGATCACCTCCCCTTTTAGGGTTCTTCACATGATAAAGAGGCATAAACTTAAAGTCCTTTATGGTATGCCCGGCATCGAAAAAATGTCTGGCGACCGGTGGTGTAGTTTGGTGCCGGATGGTCATGGCTTTTTTGATAGAGGACCGGTGCATGCCGATCCTCTCTTTAAACATCCTAATAGTTTTGCCGATGTACAAGTACGAGCAAGGGCAAACAATCACATACACAACGTACTTGCTCTCACAGGTCATACAATGTTGTAGCCTGTATTTATAGTTTGATAAAGGGTGCTTAAAGTGTTCTCCCATGATTAGGTGTTGGCAGTTTACACACCCACTGCACTTGTAGGCTCCGTTCTTCATACTCAACCAATTGGTGTTATCGGGAGTATAGCTGATGTCAGAATAGGTGATTTCATCCTTTAGGTTTCTGCTACGTTTGTATGCGAAGAGTGGGTACTCTTGGCAAAACTGGCCTATTACTGGGTCAGTCTGCAATATGTGCCAGTGTTTTAGGACTACTTCTCTTAACTTAGGAGATGCAATGGAGAAGGTCGTGGGCAGGATCATCCGACTGACAGTCCTGCCCCGTTTCTCCTGCTCCAAAAGGATGTTTCTGTCCATTTGTAGGCAACGTTTAATCGATTGCTCCACCTCTTCCTTGTTGTAGCCCCTTTGAAGGAAATCATTTCCCATTTTTCTGAGCTCCTGGGGTAATTTGCCTGCATCAGAGGTAATCCTCACAACCCTTAGTAGCTGAGAGTACGGCAATCCGCGCTTCAGCGGTGATGGATGGAAACTCTCTGCTCGTAATACAGAGTTAATGTCCGCCTGTTTTGTGTAAACCGAGGTTTCAAAATTACCGTTATTAATACAGACATTAACATCCAAAAAACAAATTTGTGTGGGACTACTTGCATGGGTGAACCTAATGGTGCCAGGTAATTCATTAAGGTATGCCATAAACTAATCCAATCTCTCCGGACCCCCCATCCACAGAAAAACAATGTCATCGATAAATCTTACGTATGACAGAATAAACGGTGAAAAAATTCTGTTATGCAAAAGAAAAGCTGTTTCATAATGGTGCATAAATAAATTTGCATAGGCCGGGGCCATGTTTGACCCCATGGCCGTTCCTTGTAACTGCAAGTAAAAGGAATTATCAAACAAAAAATAATTTTTATGCAAAATAAATTCAATTAATAACAGAAAAAATTCGACTTGGGGGCCTTTGTAGATTGGATTCATGGTAATCACTCTCCTAATCGCCTCTATGCCCTCTTTGTGGCTAATATTAGTGTATAAACTGTTGATGTCACAGGTGACTAATAAACAATTCGGAGATACTGTGTTGAGGTTCCTTGCTGTACCCCATAGTGGGGTCATATCGTAGGGCTTTGTAACAAGTTGAGTCGGACAGCTGACACTGTACCTCTTCAACATTGTCATTTTTATTAAGCACAACCACGCCGCCGCCCTTATCAGCAGCGCGTATTATTATCTGCTTGTTGGACTTCAGGGATTTGATGGCATTTCTTTCATCTGGGCTTACATTGGAAAATGAAAATTTTTGTTTAAATATAAAATATAAAAAAGTCTGAGAAGACTATAAAAAGGTGAGAGTGTATCCATGGATATTTTATCAAACTAATGCCCGCTCTTGGAAGCCACGTCCAGGAGGGAGATGGAGGGCAGCACGGCCATACACTGATATTGAATCGCAGACATCCGATTCTGACCAATCATCTGCGAACACTAGTGCCCATTTTTTAAAAGAGGGAGGGTACCCCAGGGCCAGAAACAAAGGAAAAAATGCCACAAAGGGAGATCAACCACAACGCCCCCCTTACACACGGGGAAATGACGGTATTTAATATCTCAGATTACACACTCTCCCCTATTGAAGAACAGGTAGTGGCTAGGGGTCTGTCATTTCTACAGACCCATAAACAGAAGACCTTTAATTGTGAGGTAGAGCTACATAGATTTCAGAGACAACTTAAATTAAAAGATCACTTTGCCACACATGGCAATGTTTCAGCAGAGAAAAAAACTTTTAAAAAGAAAAGTACATTCGATCCACCATGTACAAATGCCTCCATTGCCACTTTTATGAGGGTGGTAAGATGTGATTTGATCCCCTTTATGTCTAAACAAAAATTTTCATTTTCCAATGTAAGCCCAGATGAAAGAAATGCCATCAAATCCCTGAAGTCCAACAAGCAGATAATAATACGCGCTGCCGATAAGGGCGGCGGCGTGGTTGTGCTTAATAAAAATGACTATGTTGAAGAGGTACAGCGTCAGCTGTCCGACAACTTGTTACAAAGCCCTACGATATGACCCCACTATGGGGTACAGCAAGGAACTTGAGAGCATTTTAACAATGGGGTTGACCAATGAATGGATTGATGAGGCGACCTTTGAATTTCTTCAACAGCCTCACCCGGTCACCCCATTGTTATATATATTGCCCAAGATCCACAAGTCCCTTCATAGACCACTGGGGAGACCCATAATTTCATCAAGGAACTCCCTGTGCCAAAATTTATCTCAATACGTTGACTTCTTTTTACAGGCAGTGGTACAGAATATTGAGAATATTCTGAAAGATACCACAGACTTTTTGATACACATCAAAAACCTCAACACAGTACCTCCGACTTGTTTATTAGTCACCTGTGACATCAACAGTTTATGCACTAATATTGTTAATTTTTTGTTTGATAATTCCTTTTACTTGCAGTTACAAGGAACGGCCATGGGGTCAAACATGGCCCCGGCCTATGCAAATTTATTTATGCACCATTATGAAACAGCTTTTCTTTTGCATAACAGAAATTTTTCACCGTTTACTTTGTCATACGTAAGATTTATCGATGACATTTTTTTTCTGTGGACGGGGGTCCGGAGAGATTGGATTCGTTTATGGCATACCTTAATGAATTACCTGGCACCATTAGGTTCACCCATGCAAGTAGTCCCACACAAATTTGTTTTTTGGATGTTAATGTCTGTATTAATAATGGTCATTTTGAAACCTCAGTTTACAAAAAACTGACGGACATTAACTCTGTATTACGAGCAGAGAGTTTCCATCCATCACCGCTGAAGCACGGATTGCCGTACTTTCAGCTACTAAGGGTTGTGAGGATTACCTCTGATGCAGGCAAATTACCCCAGGAGCTCAGAAAAATGGGAAATGATTTCCTTCAAAGGGGCTACAACAAGGAAGAGGTGGAGCAATCGATTAAACGTTGCCTACAAATGGACAGAGACATCCTTTTGGAGCAGGAGAAACGGGACAGGACTGTCAGTCGGATGATCCTGCCCACGACCTTCTCCATTGCATCTCCTAAATTAAGAGAAGTAGTCCTAAAACACTGGCACATATTGCAGACTGACCCAGTAATAGGCCAGTTTTGCCAAGAGTACCCACTCTTCGCATACAAACGTAGCAGAAACCTAAAGGATGAAATCACCTATTCTGACATCCGCTATACTCCCGATAACACCAATTGGTTGAGTATGAAGAACGGAGCCTACAAGTGCAGTGGGTGTGTAAACTGCCAACACCTAATCATGGGAGAACACTTTAAGCACCCTTTATCAAACTATAAATACAGGCTACAACATCGTATGACCTGTGAGAGCAAGTACGTTGTGTATGTGATTGTTTGCCATTGCCCGTACTTGTACATCGGCAAAACTATTAGGATGCTTAAAGAGAGGATCAGCATGCACCGGTCCTCTATCAAAAAAGCCATGACCATCCGGCACCAAACTACACCACCGGTCGCCAGACATTTTTTCGATGCCGGGCATACCATAAAGGACTTTAAGTTTATGCCTCTTTATCATGTGAAGAACCCTAAAAAGGGAGGTGATCGTCATCTCACCCTCCTACGCAAGGAAAGCGAATTTATATATGATCTGAATTCACTGAATCCCTCTGGCCTGAATGAGGAACTTAATTTAAATGTATTCCTCTAAGTGGAATTACTTGCATGGGTATTACCATATTGATACTGTTCTTATTGTTAACATTTTTTTGTGACTGTGTATCTTAATGAACTGTCCTTGTATGACACCTTCACTTATATCACCCATAAGATGTAAAATATGGTGGATGTCAGTATATACATTGTATATTTGCACTATTTTTTTGATGGTGGTTGGTCTTCACTATAATTGCTCAAAAGTTAGGGGTCTGGGGTCTGCCAGATCAGTTACAGTAGCAGGTCTCTACTATGTGGAATATATTGCAAAGCCCAATTTTCTGTTACCCTGCAGTAAATGCTAATTATTGAGGCCAATCACGCATACACTTTGTTTAGCCCTGCCCAGCCGAGTATCAGGTGCTGCACTTACTGGTTAGCTATTGGATGATGCAGGCAAGATGGCCGTGCGTTCCACGGCCGACTGCATTGCGTTCCAGCTGCCGTTCGTTGTATTCATGTTGTTGGCATTGATTGAGCACAGGGTGCGGGCTGCAGATTGCTGTTCCCACTCCGGAGCTCTCTGCCCCACATATTTGAGTGCACTATGGTGTAAAACGGCAGGTGGGGGATGCGCCACATGAAGCACACAGGAAGCGGAAGTGCGTGTGTGTCACGCGCCGTGGTGTGCGTTCCACTGCAGTAAATGCTGTAATGCTATATGGGTCTGGATTTCCATTGAGCTGCAAACCACAGGTGAGACTTATTGTGCTGATTTTGGCGGGCCTCTGTGCCCTATTTATATGGTGACTGCTCAGTTATGTTTGTGCTCTTGAAAAAGGTGGTTACCCACCGAAACAGGCTGTCGAGCAGATTGGTTATAGGACCAGCGTGGAGTTCCACGGGCACTATGGTGATGGCCCGTTAAGGATAAGTGACCCACTGCTATGTTTCCATGTGTTTTTAAGTGTTGTTCAATAATGGACTTACAATTATATGCTTAAAATCAATTGTGAGCATTCTTGGTGTGCAGATGTCGTTTTTCTCAGAAGAGGAAAAATTGCATGTAGAATTGAATATGGGATCTGGCACCCAACAAATTGGATACTAAGTGGAGTGCATTTTTATATATATATATATATATATATATATATATATATATATATATATATATATATATATACACACACACTCACATCTTCGGTTAAAGCTGTGAAAATAGCCCGATATGGCTGAGGAGTGACTTGGCAGGGATGCCGATGATGATAAAACAGTCCCATAGCATCTTCATGCATGCGTCTGAGCAACATGTTTTAAATAACTAATCTATATAACTCTAAAATAAGTGTGCTTTTTAAAGTATTATTATTACTATTATTATATTTATTAATATTATTAGCTCATTGGGGGGATTTATGTTTTTAATGTATTGTTCATTCTAAGGGGCAAGAGATTGTTGTTAATACTAATGTTTGTAGACATTAAGCGCTTTTCAGCATTTAAGTAAATTGAATCCCTTCTTAGATCAGCAGGTCCCATGTCTACAGAATTACAACATACTCTTTAGGGAATTCCAGTGGGAAACAAACTTGTTTATAGGCTCTAATCCCAATTTGTGGGAAATCATGTGACGTAGTACTTTTTTCTGTTTTTTTCTTTAACCTTTTAGATCTCAGGACTATAATTTTTTTTACATTATGTGGATGTGGATGTGACTTAACTAAAACAAATAAGAGCACAACTGGGTGTTCTGAACCCTGTAAATTGTTATTAGAAAAAACTCAAATACAGGTAATATTATATGCTATGCTTCTTGTTTTTAGGTTTTGGTGCTAGAAAGAATTGTGTTTGATACTTAAACATCTCTATTTATGAAAAAAACTGAACTATGGGAACAGTAAAAGATTGGTAGTAAGAGGGTGCTCCTCCAATACACTCAACTTTGGGTGTTTTTCTGTGTAAAGCATACCTCCCAACTGTCCCGTTTACCGCAGGAACGTCACGGTCTTTTGCAGTGTCCTGCGCTGGGGGGTAGCTAGGAGTCCCCGCTGCCACCGCATGCCCACAGCATCTATTCCCTGCAAGCAGAAGGGCAGCAGCGGCAAAACGGGTTGCGGCTTGCAATTTGAAGGCCACGCCCCCTCACCACAAAGCCACGCCCATGCAAAGGTCCCACTGGACCACCAATGAAAGTTGGGAGGTATGCTAAAGTAAAACATAGACCCTGTGGGTTTCATGTTTCAAAACTTTTTTTCCCAGCAGCTTTTTGCATATGAAGGATAGAAAAGAAATATCAGTAAATTAAAATATCTAAATATAGGTGAGAATTATATATACTAAAATTTGCAAGATGGTTCTAAACAGGCATGTTTAAGATAAACACTATGAGGGATATTTATCAAAGCTTGGAGAAAGATAAACAGTAGAGAGATAATCTACCAATCAAGCATCTTCTATCTGTAATTTGTCAAACACAGCCTGTAACATGGCAGTTGGCAGATGAATGCAGTGGTGCTGTGTTTGGCAGGGCGGCGCTGACCTGTTAGTAAGGCTGTTTAGCGATCAGGTCTGGATTACGCCCAAAATGCATAACTTTTAGGACCATGCAAATCAAAAACATCAAATGTGGTTTTCTGAGGTGTCCCATGCAGGGCTGGCCTTTTTTTGCTCCTACGCTATTATTATCTTCAATATCATTAATTTCCACTCATTTCCAGTCTATTCTGAACACCTCACACCTCACAATATTTTTTTTAAGGCAAAAGGTTGCACTGAGGTAGCTGGATAACTATGCTATGCCACAAAAGTGGGTGGCACAAACACGTGGCTCATCTAGGTGTGGCACTGCAGCAGCAGACAGGATGGCTCAAGGCCTAGGCCTCAAAAAGCACATAATGGCGAAAAAAAGGTGCAAGATAGAATTGTCCTTGGGCCCTCCCACCCACCATTATGTTGCGTAAATAGGACATGCAGACTTTAACAAACCAATCATTTCAGCGACAGGGTCTGCCACACGACTGTGGCTGAAATGATTGGTTTGTTCGGGCCCACAAGAAATGAAGCAAGTCACCTCTCCCCACAAACTAGCTCTATAGAGGCAAGATGTCGTCCTTATCCAATTCATTTTGATGAACATCATCTTCTCTACATTTTGCGGAAGCAACCTCCTACACTGCGCACTGACCAGGTTCCCTGCTGCACTAAAAACTCAGAGTACACACTGGAGGGGGGACAACTCAGGTAAAATAGAGCCAGTTTGACTTTTTTGTCCTGCCAGTACAGGTAAGGACTTTCTGACATGTCTACTTGTATGCTGTCACCAAAGTAATCCTCCACCACAGTGATGGGAAGGTCTGACATCGCAATCACCAACACCCTATGACTCTTCTTGGGAATTTGTGATAAAATGTCTTTAGGAGGTGTGGTTGTTTGCAGTTGCTGCCGGCGGTGTGTGCTGTGCTCGGTCCTGTGCCCGTAATACAATTTATCATGGACATAGTAACTGATACCAGCTTCCTAACGAAGGTCATTATGAAGAATATCAAATTTACAACCACCAATAGATGCTTTCAGGGTGTGTCATTGAGTATTGATGCGAGCCGTACAATCACTTTAAGAAAAGTTAAGGATTTAGCAACTGGGAAAGAAGTGTCTGGAACAAAAATCCTCTTTGGGCTTTCCATTCTGAAAGTGGAACTGAGAAGAATCGTCTGGTCCTTCAAGTCAAGAGCCAGAAAATACAGCTAATGAAAGAGATAAAACCTTATCACAAGAGAGCACTGAAGATGCTGGGAAACCTGCCGGGGAAGTGAGAGAGCCTTATCAACCTGCACCGCATGGGATGCATGACAGTATCCTATAGTCCATTAAACGGGCAGTTGAGGATGAAGATGCAGACTATGTTTTGATAGACCAGTTTCAGCCTATGCTTGGTCCTGCAATTCTACATATAAAGAGCCAGATAGTCCTGAGCTTAGGTGCAGTGGGACTGAACTTTTGTCGCCATGGAAAGGTGTGCTGGCTGCAGGTGGCTATGAAAATGCGTTTATCTTTTTGATGTCCTACTCTTGGGGTCTGGAGTTTTCAGAAACGGGCTACAAATGGTGCTTAATGACAAAAGAATTCTAAATGTGGTCCATGACTGTCGCTGGCTTGGGGATGTCTAGTCCCACCAATATGGGGTGGTTCTGCAATGTTTTTTATACAAAGGTAGGAGAAGTATACCTCTTCTTCATGGAAACCGGGGGCTTCCTTCCTAATCGTATGTGTTCACTTAAGGAATGTTTGACCCGACATCTCAACATGCCCTATTCACAAGTTTTATTCCTGACTTACAAGCAAACTTTAATAAAGGTTAACCCAATATATGGCTTGATTGTCCAATGTCTACATATTTGCTGAAAGAATTGGCTCTGGAAGTCTTACACCACCTAGCACTGTTGGATGCCATGTTAGCTAATTTTACATCATTGTTTGATGAGTATTTAAATACATATAGCCAAGGGGCAGCAGATGACTTAGGTCGCACTGAGATCTACTCGGAGCATCCAAAAGAAATTCAGCAACTTTGTGTTTTCCATCAAGTTAGGCGAGACTTACAAGCTGACTTACAAGCAGTTTACTAAACGATAACCCCACTATATATAGCTTGATCGTCCAAAGTCTACACATTTGCTCAAAGACTTGGCTCAGGAAGTCTTACACCGCTTGGCTCTGTGCCTAGCACTTTTGGATGCCATGTTAGCTGATTTTAAATCATTGGTTGATTGGTATTTAAATACTGTACATATAGCCAAGGAGCAGCGGATGATTTGGGCCGCACTGAGATCTGCTCGGAAATTCCAAAATAAATTTTCCAGCAAGTTAGTCGAGCGGAAGCAACACACAAATACATTGTCAATGGCCAAGGGTTTCTTACACGAGTCAAAAAGAGAAGCCAATGAATGTAATAGCTGCTCTGCAGAGCTGCAAAGGAGCGGAACCTACTGGCCAAACATAACCCCCCCCCCCTTCCTTATTATATCTCCTTTAGTATATGCACTTGCACTTGAGTCAGGTGCAGCCCCGCTCCTTTGCCTTTGTCGTTGGTGGCTGTGTAGGCTTGAATGGCCTTTTGCTGCTCCTCCATCCTCTGCAGCAAATAGGGTGGGGTTCCCGCGCGTCACAACCTCTTGTTTGAGGTGATGGCAGGGCAGGTTGAGGAGGCAGGCAGTGGCAGAACGGCAAAAGTGTCCAGCAATTTTGCGGGCCACCACAAGCATCTCCTGCACGCTCCTGTTACTTTTTAGGTTGTCTTCCAACGGCGTCTGGTTGTGTGATGCAGGGTGAGAGCAGCAGTGGCGGGCTCCCGGAATAATATTCGGAATATCGTCATCTGCATTACAGTGTGTCTGTGAATGTGACATAGTCATGTACATGTTGTAAAGTACAGTGCTTCAATTAACACTGCATAATGACTCCCCGGAGACACCTGTAACACCCTATCTACAGTACGTGTGATTCAGTAGCAGGATAGGTGTGAGAAGCAGCCACCATTTTTAATCCTTGTCTGGCACTTATGATTTCAGTATATGGTGCAATATTTAGATTAGCGCAGGGTTCCATTAAAATAATATTGGCCTTGCCTTACTTTAAATCTGGGTCTGCTATTGTGATATGTCATCACCATCAGCAACATCCTCCTCCTCATCAACTTTCTCCTCAGCGCCAGCTACATCAATTTCCTCCTCTTGGTGTACAACATTGACAACTTCAAAATCAGGAACTGGACTGTGGGTGATCCTTCCAGCGTATGAAGAGGGCGTGCTGCAAATGGTGGAAGGAGCCACCTCTTCTCGTAAAGTGATGGGAAGGTCAGGCTTCGCAACCACCAACACCCTTGGACTCTTCTTTGGGATTTGTGATACTGTGTCTGTTAGAAGGCTGAGTTGTTTGCTGTCTGTTTGACAGCTTAACTCTCTTTACATTTCTAGGGGGGGAAGGAGGAGGAGGGCTGTGATTGTCGTGTGAAGCTGGACCACTAGTCAAGAGCATAGGCAAGGCTCTTAGCCGTTCCTTGCCACTTTGTGTGGTAAATGGCATATTGGCAAGCTTACGTTTCTCCACCAAGGATATACATAAAAAATTTTCTTAAACATACTAAACTTTGCCTTTTTTGGATTTCACATGCCCTCGATGATGACATTAGCCATTGGCATTGGTAGAAGACGTTGATGGCATTTCATCATCATGTTCTATGTCTTGACTAGGGGCAGCAGCTTCAGCACAGGAAGGAAGTGGTTCTTGTACTATTGGAGCCTCCATATTTTGGTTCTCCATTATCTTTCTGGAGTACAGCTACACAGCAACAGACACACAGAAAAATTTAAAAGGATTATTATTTACTTCAGTAACCATTATTGTAAAAAAAGAATGATTTATTAATTTGCAGCACTGATGTGTGGTGTGCACACAGGTGAGTTGAGACTTGTACTACCCTGGCCTGTCCCAGATAACAGTCACACAGCAGCAGACACAGAAAAATTGAAAAGGATTTTAAGGAATTTATTTAAGTCAGTAATCCTTATTGTCCAAAAAAATTAGATTGATTTTTTTGCAGCACCGATTATTTTGCAGCACCGGTGTGCACACAGGTGAGGTGAGACTTGTAGTACCCTGTCCCAGCTAACAGTCATACAGCAGCAGACACAGAAAATTTTAAAAGGATTATTAAGAAGTCAGTAACCCCTTTATTATTGAAAAATAGAAATTATATTTTGCAATTTGCACCGACAGGTGGCCTGCACATTTGAGGTGAGACTTGTAGTTGCCTCTCCCGGCTTACACACACAGCAGCAGACACAAAACATTATTCTATTCTAATTATTCTAAAATAAAAATGATATTTTGCAATTTATTTTGCACTGACCTGCACAGGTGAGGTGAGACTTGTAGTACCCTGTTCCAGCTTAGTCACACAGCATCAGACACAGAAAAATGTAAAAGGATTATTATTAAGGAATTTGGTGGTAGGAAGTGGGACTGGACACTGGAGGACAGGTAATTCAATGTATATCAGAATCAACTTTATTGGCCATGAGGCACAGGCACAGACTACAGGGATAAATATATAATATACAGCCCAGACTCTGTCAGTGTACCACCACACTTCACTTCATTACACTAACACAGTCAGACTCAGCAGGTTGTCACTATCAGCAGTGTAGTAGTTAAGGTGCCCATACATGCTCTGATCCCGGCGTGCGTTCTGGGCTAAAATAGCATCCATTGCATCGCATTGTGCATGCCTTGTGCATGCGATGCAATGAAAATCAAGTACAAAAAGTATGTGCAGCACATGTGCAGCACATACTTTTTGTACTGTGCGATGAGGTGCCGCGGGAGCGCGCACCTCAAAGCACGCATCGCGGGCGTGTATGAGCACCTTTAAAACTACTACACCACGCAGGTTGTTACTAACAGCAGTGTAGAACTACTACACCACGCAGGTTGAACTTGTCACTATCAGCAGTGTAGTAGTTAAAACTACTACACCATGCAAGTTGTCAATATCCGCAAGGAAAAAAAGGATATAGAAAACTATATCGATTTTATAGGTGCTTCGTATGAGTGTGCTTGGCTTACAGCAGCAATCTATATAATGGGGTAGTCACCCCCCATACAATAAACAAAGTGGGCGATTACACTAGTATTATTAAACAAATAATTAAAACTTAAATTAAGTAGAAGTGGTCAGGTGTGGATAATAAAAAAAATATTTAATTATAACATATAAAATGTAGCAAGAAATATAAAAAGATTAAAAATAATGGACAATGAATCGATAGTCACCCAATTTATGGAGAAGTATGTGCCAGTCCTTTAGGGAATTATCCCAAAGTTTGTAGAGGGTCCTGGATAGGTTTTTTGTAATCCAAACAATTGGGGAACACTCCAGTGCTATTGCCACTTGTTGTCCACAGGATTGTAACCGGGCTTCTTTAAGGAGGTGGCGTGCCTCCAAGATGGTACTTTGCCACGGATGGTGGTGAAAGGGCCAGTCCACTTTATATTGTGAGCTAGTGTCCCAAATAAGAGGCAAATGCGCTGGTCTCCAACTCAAAATAGATGTAACAAGGGTGCTGATGATCAGAGTCCCGTTTGAAATGCACCTACGCGTTTTGCTGTCTGTAGCAGCTTTGTCACTATCAGCAGTGTAGTAGTTAAAACTACTACACCACGCAGGTTGGGTGGGAGAGTGAGCATGCGGGCGGGCACCAGGGAAGACAGCCAGACGTGCACACTGTTCAATCTCCTAGACTGGAGTGAACATGGCGCCCGCCCGGCTGTCCTTATATACATATAGGGCCTCATTCTAGTTCACTCTTTCTGACAAAATCCTTCTTAGATGGACAAAACCATGTGCACTGCAGGTGGGGCAGATGTTACTTGTGCAGAGATAATTAGATGTGGGTGGGGTTTTACTTCAAAGTGAGATATATATTGCAGTGTAAAAATAAAGCAGCCAGTATTTACCCTGCACAGAAACAAAATAACTCACCCAAATCTAATTCTCTCTGCACATTTTAAATCTGCCCCTCTGCAGTGCACATGGTTTTGTCCATCTCTCTGGGCGGGAAAACCCGAACAGGCTTGTGAACGCGTTCGGATAGGGGGGGTGTTTGGGGGTGTCCGGTTTCCCGAAATCCAGACACGCTCATCTCTATAATATATCCTTAAATATTTGCATTTACTGCAGTTTGTAAATTATATTTTGTTTTTTTGTTTTCTGAAATTAGTTTTCATTTGTAGTGCTAAAAAAAATCATCACAACCTTACTCATAAAACAACTTTTCTCATAGTTTGTAGTACACATTTATATCCAGTTTTTATACTTGTTTTATACCCTCCTTATACCCTTGTAATTTAAACCCTAGTTTAGTTGTCTGAATGCTATTGCTGCCACAGCCAGTGAATGCATGACGTTATTGGCCATTCCAGTGGTGAAAGATATAAGCTTGATTGGTTCTGACTGTATTACATAAACTTTACCTCCTCTCACAAAGACCAGTGTCAGGAGGCGTTAATAGGTTTTTCTAAATGTAATGGAGCATAGACAGCAGCTAAGTCATAACTCTCTAATTGGTTCTCACACTCTTCCTAAAGGGGTTAAAGTCTGAATCTGAAGATAGGTTGAGCATAAGAGATTTTTATCATAGTTACAACCAATTGATTCAGGTGGGAATCTGGTGAAGTTGATCAAAAATATAAGTTTGCTAAACTTGTCATTTTCATCTGATCTTCTACCAGAAAACTACACTGTGGGATTTTGGTACTTGTTTTGCTCACTTATTAAAATGTTGTTCCTGCGGCCAGCATAGTTAGCGTAGTCAGCATCCCTGTCAGAATCAGCGTACCACAGAGCGGCTAGCCGGAGCTTACGTAGTTAGCGTAGTCAGTCAGCGTTATGCAGTTAGCGCGTAGTCAGCATAGTCAGTATATTCGCGGCTAGCCAGAGCTTACGTAGTTAGCTTAGTCAGTCAGCGTTACGCAGTTAGCGTAATCCGTCAGCATTCTACCACCACTTATTTCATTGTGTCAGTTATGGCTGCCGAAGCATTGACCATCTTTAAGGAGGAGTCGGTGGAGTTTTTACAATGCCACCACTTGCTGGCAGAGACACAGACCTGTGTCAACAGGCATCCTATGAGGCTTAATGTAAAGGAGCGGATGTGGTGCTGCCACATAAGAAGCTGTGGCAAGAAGGTCAGTCTCTGGGCCGCACAATGATTTAGCGATGTCACCTGACATTTATGACCCTTCTGCGCTTCATATTTTCTTGGGCAGAGGAGCTGACAAGCATTACATTTTGTGAGCGCCACCTCATGATTTCCCAAAAAAACGCAGTAATTTACAACAACCTTATGCGGGAGGCGTGTACCCTCGATTTGGTGTCGCAGCCCCAATGCCGGATTGGTGGACCTGGCAAAATTGTTGAGGTGGATGAAAGTTTATTTGTCCAGCGCAAAAATCATGTTTGACGTGTCCTGCCTCAGCAGTGGCTCTTTGGTGGCATATCCCGTAAGACAAGTGAATGTTTTGTAACACCAGTGGCCAGTGGTGACGCCAGCACCCTGATGTCTGCCATCCAGATGCATATTGAACCAGGTACCACCATATACTCAGACTGTTGGCGCGCGTACAACACACAACAACTTGAGCAGACAGGGTACTATCATGCACGCATCAACCACCCGCTACAATTTTGTGGACCCAGACACTGGGGTTCATACCCAAAATATTAAAAGGCTCTGGGGCACATGCAAGCGGAGGAACAAGAGACAGAGGGGTACTGCACATCAATACCATGACTCCTACCAGCAGGAATTTATTTGGCGCAAAACCCATGGTGCAGATAGAACGCTTTCCTGCACATTTTACACGCACTAACTCTGGTCCCAACAGCCGACAAGTCATCCGATACAAATGTTGATGCAGCTGCATCAACATCAGCTGCATTTGAAAGGAATGAGGAAAGTGAAGAATTACTGTTTTTATAGTTTCTTGGACTTGTTATTTGCTATTATTGAACATTGTTCATTGTTTTTTTTTCTTCTTTATTGTTCACTAAAATCCAGTTTCCAGTTAACACATGTCGTCATTACTGTTTCAGATGTATGATATGCCAGGTGTGAATGTTTTCTCGCGTCCTGCGAGGGGACGCGTTACGCGTCCTCCCGACCTGCTGCGCTCGCCACGCTCCAGGCTGGCGTGGATAGTGGGGGTTTGAAAAGGAGGCATTTGCCAGTATGTAACATGGAGCACTGGCAAATGCGTCCTTTATTGTGCATGAGATGCATTTGCGGCCGCACCCCCCTTTGTGCACAAGACGCACGTGCTACCGAACCCCTAACCCCGTCTCCCCGAAGCGGACACAGGCAGGGTTGCCGTACCCTGCCGCAAGAATTACTGAGACGCACAAGAGTTTGAGACTCTAAGAACACGTTGGGCACTGCATATGCTGTCTTACTCTTTAAAAAATCAAATGGGAATCTGCTTTTAATTTTATCAGATATCAAATAAATGTGAGCAGATCACAGTAGCCAACTAATGGTATAGTAAAAGTGGGAGTGATCAAGATGCACTATGCATAAATCTGGGAACACATTTAGGTGGATGTGTATACCCGATATGTCTGTAAACAATATTGTTCACAGATATATGGCATTTTTTGGGGGATTGAACAAATCAACCCAGGTCAAAATTCCCAGGTCTCCAACCCTGTTTTTTACCTGGGTTGCAGACCAGAGTATGCTGACTCAGGTTGACCCGTTCACACTGCAAAAAATCCTGAGTAAAAAGGCAAATTACTGGGTAGAACTGTACTATGTCTAGCAGTGAGAACAGGGGTCCAGCTCTGCAGTCCCCGATTTAAATGCAGGGTAAAAGTCAGGTTATGCAGTGTTCACACTGCATGTGTGAACTACATGGCATTTACCCGGCAGAGCGGTGGCGGCGGACCCGCTAGGCAAATTCCCGGGTGAAGCAGTTCTACCCGGTAATTTGCCTTTTAACATGTTTTTTTTTTGCAGTGTGAACGGGTCAACCTGTGTCTGCATACCCGGATCTCAAACACGGGTAAAGAGAAGGGTTTTACCAGTGTATCAGATCCGGCTATGCAGAAAGTTCACAATGCAAAAAAACCTGTGTTAAAAGGCAAAATACCGGGTCGACATGCTAGACCCGGTAATTTGCCTTGCAGTGAGAACGGGGTATTATTCACACTGACAGCATGAACATAGTATTACTTGATCTCCAGATTCTTATTCAGACATTCAGTTTTGCAAGGGTTAATGAATCTTGGGTCACAACTACTGTAAAATCAAAAGAGGGGAGTGACCTGCATAAGACCCACTTGTATTTTGTCTACCCCAACAATAATTTTAGCATGAAATATGCTGGTAAAGTGGGCACATAATAAACCATATTTTACCATTTTGAATAGGTAGCTGCAAATTACAGGTACAGTCTGGACATTGTCACACCCCGCGTCCCGCCCCTGTCACACACACACACATAGCAGCAGCACAGCACACACTGGGTGGGATGTGGCCTGGCAGTGTGTGTGTGCAGATAGCCGCACCTTAAGGAATTAAGGCTTTAGTCATTTCCTCTGTGAGTAGTAACTGATTCTCCTGCAGCAGTACTGTAATAGTAGTAGTAGCAGCAGCAGGCGGCAGACACGCGTGTGCCTCGGAGTTCTCACTCCCACCAACTGTACACTGCAGTGCCAGCACCAGAGGCTACTGAGTGCTCCCAGCCCACCTGAGGATCAGAGCCAGCCGGCCACAAAAGTAAGTCTCTATTGTGCTGAGAAGAGAAGTTTGCATTGTTCTCTTTGTTGCAGAAACGTTTCTTCTTTCACTGCTAGTTCTCAGTCAGCGCACACAGAGTATAGGTAACTTCCAATCGGCTTGTACTGTACAGTATGCTCATATTTCCCTATATGCTATTCCTAATGGTTGAATGCATCATGCAGCTAAAAGCCATATGCTGCAGGAGAAGAATATGTGTATTTTGTGAATGGAGCATTGAACGGGGCAATTCTAGTTCATAACTATCCAAATCTGTTCCAGTGTGCAGCTTTCAGCGTCTAGGTAGAAGAGCTTACACTCAACTGGTGCTTCTAACTTCCATTGTAGTATAAGATTTTAAAACAGTCGGTTTAATTTTGTAACATTGGGATGTTATCGCTTGTTTGTGTATAACAGCAAATAAATAGTGCAGGCGAACCCGATGACGTTCACATTGTATAATTACAGCTTCCAAAGCTCCTTGAATCCTGTTGGAGAAAGTGCGCTATATAAATAAAACTTACAATCATTAATCATTTTATTATAAAGGCGGCTAGGTATGATCTGATACAGATAATGTGGGAAAACTACACAGAATTGATCAATTGGTAAATTGATAAATTGTCCCCTCAATGCAGAAATGAACAATATAATGAAAGTAATTGGCATAAGCCCCGCACCACCAATGATATGGGTCTATCGTATAAAATGCGAAGGGTGTGAGGTGCCATTGCTGCGGCGTTTAAAGCTGGCGACGACAACAGATCTGTCATCCTTCACGGGTTGGTTTTAGACCAAATTTACACAATATTGCACTTTTGTCCCAATTACGGCTGCTGTAAATTCTATAGTTGAATGTAAAATAGTTTTGTGGACATATCTTGGGTGTTATCTCATCACTGCGCATACTTCACTGCATAGTGCTCAACTTAGGGATGTTGTTGAGGTTGAGTCATATACAACTTTAGGGATGGCCATTTACCACCACTGGTCAGCAGTGGCCAATGCCACTCAGTCCTGCCTCCTTCCCTGATTGGACAGCTACTTAGTCTAGTTCCCCTTTCCAAATTAGCCTACCACCCATATTAGGGAAGTGCATTCATGTCTGAGACCATCGATAGTTTCATACCTTTGATGCAAAGCAGTGGTGGCATCAGTGTTGATGGCTATCCCTAATACAACTTCTATACATCACTATTTGTAGCTTAAAGGACATAACTGGGTGTTCACTTGTAAACTAATTTTAGTGAGGGCAGATAGAGGGTATATTATCAAGAAAGTGTAAATGCACAGTTGTGTGTATGTGAAGCTGTCTACTTCCAGATGTATCTTTCACACCAATAATACAGCTAGTGCAAGTGTTCAGTAATACTAATGACCGCTATGGAACCAATCATACAGATGTGGTCATATAAACGCGTAAAACCCAGCTTATGAGAAGTATCCACCTTTAAGTCTGTGCATGCAGTTGCAGTCAACTTGCAAGTACCTTTTGTGTTTCAGCTCTCTGTGGCTAATAAAAGAGAAGCTAATTCTTTGAAACCAAAATCATGTGGCTGGACCTCATTTTTTTCTTTAATAAAAGAGCAAATGCACTTTATTAGCGAATAGCTGTGGGTCAGTCTAGTCCCTAGGCCCCTAGTTAGACCTTTCCTAGTCAGGCAATCAGTGTATCAGGGCCCTTATACTGGTTCACTTGCCATGGCAAATTCCTTCTCAAATGGACAAAACCATGTGCACTGCAGGTGGGGCAGATGTAACATGTGCAGGAAGAGTTAGATTTTGGTGAGTTATTTTGTTTCTGTGCAGAGAAATTATCAACTCCTTTATTTTTGCACTGCAATATAGATCTCATTTTGAAGTAAAATCCCATACAAATCTAATTCTAAAGTTACATCTGCCCCACCTGCAGTGCACATGGTTTTGTCCATATGAGAAGGAAAATGCCATTGCGAGTGAACCAGAATAAGGGCCCAGATTCCACTTCACTTCATAGGGTGAATGAAAACTTGGGTTCCCTTTGTAAAGAGATACATAGGGGATGCCTATAGGGGGAGCTCTACTCATCTTTATGTTGTTTAAATGAACAAAGATAAATTCACTGTGCATATTATATTGCCATAACACTTTGTTGTGTTTTTTTTTTTTGGGGGAGGGGGGGGGGTGTTGCTTCATCGTTGCTACTGACAAGTATGTATCTGAGTTGTATGACTAATTTACTTCCACAAAATGATCATCTTAAACACACTTTAGTACTAGTAGGTTATTAGTACTTAACCTATTGTCCATCACTGCTGCTATCTGGGACTTTTGCCTTGAAAACTTTTGCCTTGAAAACCCACTTTCTGCCAAATGGTAAAGTTTTAATGTGTATTTAACTTAAATTTATACATCAGTCCAAATGCATTATTTATTTATTACTAGTTATTCGTATAATGCACACATATTCCGCAGCACTTTACAGAGAGAATACAGTATATCATGGTTGCCTACCCTCCCGGATTTTGCGGGAGTCTCCCGGTTTTTGCCCCATTCTCCCGGTCTCACGGAAATACCCAGGATCCTCCCGGGTATTCAACCTGCAAGCTAAAAAGTCGGACTGCGCATGCGCAAGTCATGATGCGCTGGGTCCTACTAGCGCGACGTCCTGCCCTATGTGTAAATGAAAGCCACAGCGGGGCTCTGTGAGTAGCGCTGGATACAGAAGCTACTCATTACACAGTGGCTTGAAGCATGGAGAGCAGTGGCAGCGGGAGAAATGGCACAAGCAGCGGTGAGCGTATTCTGCTTCTGCTGAAATTACATGGTTTTTTTTTGTTGTTGTTGAGATCTGACTCTGGCTCCGCCCCTTTTTTTCATCACAGCGTTCAGCCACGCCCCTACCTCCTGCTGCTGGCTGCCCTCTCCCGGAGAGGGCAGCCCAAAAGTCGGCAACGCTGCAGTATATGAATATTCACATAGGTCTCTGTCCAGGTGGAGCTTACAATCAATCTATAATTCCCTACCACACGTAAACGCGTAGACATTCTAGGGTTAATTTTGTTGGGAGCCAATTAACCTACCAGTATAGTTAACCTTTGCAAGCACTTGGAGAATATACTCCACATTAGTTAGGCCATGGTGGGAATTGAACCCATGACCTCAGTGCTGTAAGGCAGTAATGCTAACCATTAAACCATTTAAATGTTGCTTTATGCTACACTCATTTGTCACTTTAAAGTGCCCAGTTTTAGACAATATATGATTTAGCTGCTAAAATAAAGCCCCACACACCTTAAAATGTTAGGATATTGGCGGTGGTGGGGACTGGCAGCAGCAATTTCACACACACTTGCCGTTGCCGCACACGAGATGGGTGACGGCAGCAGGGGGAACGACGGTCATGCTGCAGCCACAGCATGGCCGCCGTTAACTATGTCCTCCCTAGTCCGAACATGCTTGGATGGGGGAGGGGGTCGTTAACGACACATGGGAGCACGCATTGTTAGCGATGCACAGCGTACACACTGGACGATATTGTTCACAATACCATTCAGAAAGTCCTTTCTGAAGATATTGTGACCAATATCGTTGAATGTGTATGGGCATTAAGGCTGCTGTTTTGTTTCAGACTTAAGGTCCATACACACTGGGCGACTATGCCCAGCTTGTATGGGCAGAGCTCACCGTTCATCGCCGGGGCATACACACTGGACGGCTTTGAGCTAAAAGCCGTTCAAACATGCTGTTTTGAGCGACATTCAAAACTGCATGTGTATGGACCTTTAACCCCTTCATGACAGAGCCAGTTTGTGCCTTCATGACAGAGCCCTTTTTTTCAAATCTGACATGTCTCACTTAAGTGGGGATAACTTTTTTTTGCTTTTACTTATCCCAGTGATTTTGAGATTGTTTTCTCGTGACACATTGTACTTCAAGTTAGTGGTAAATTTTGGGCGATACAGTCTGTGTTTTTTTGTGAAAAATACCAAAATATCGTGAAAAAATGGAAAATTTAGCAATATGCAAAATGTCACATTTTCTGCGTGTGAGACAAATAATCATACCACTCAAAATAGTTAATAACTAACAAAGACCATATGTCTACTTTATGTTGCAATCATTATTTCAACCTCCTTTTCATTTTTTTGGACACTAGGAGGCTTCAAATATGACTAGCAAATTCTCAAATTTTCAAGAAAATTTCAAACACTGATTTTTTTAGGGACCAGTTCAGTTCTGATGTGACTTTGAGGGACTTGTATGTGAGACACCCCCATAAATGATGCCATTTCAAAAACTGCACCCCTCACAGTATTCAAAACAGCATTTTGGAAGTTTGTTAACCCTTTAGGTGTTTCACAGGAATTAAAACAAAGTGTAGGTGAAATTTCAAAATTTCTTTTTTTTTGCAGAGTTTCAATTTTAATACATTTTTCTAACGAATACAGTAGATTTTACTAGAGAAATGTGACTATAAATTGATTCCCCCAATTCTTTTGTTTTCAAAAATATCCTATATGTGGCCCTAGTGTGCACGTTGACCAAACCACAGGCTTCATAATAGAAGGAGCACCTACTTGATTTTGGAGCCTCCTTTTTATGAGATTTTTTTTTAGGCACCATGTAGGTTTCTAGGCACCATAAGTGCTAAAAGTTAGGAACCTCCCCCACAAGTCACCCCATTTTGCAATCTACACCCCTCAGGGAATTCATCTAGGGGTATAGTGTACATTTCAAACCCCCAGGGGTTTCACCAATTTTGGTACAACTGGGATGTGAAAATGGAAAATTACATTTTTTTTACACAAACATGCAGTTCTGGCTCAAAATTTTTCATTTTCACAAGGAATGAAGGAGACAAAGCACCCCAAAGTCTGTGCCCCAATTTCTCCCGAGTACGGCAATGCCTCACATGTGACCAAAAAATACCAGTTGGGCGCATGGCAGGACTCAGAAGGGAAGGAGTGATTTTTGGATTTGGCAGCACAGATTTTGGTGGAATGAATGGTGGGTGCCATGTTGCATTAGCAAGACTCCCAAAGCACCAATACAGTGGAACCCCCCCACAAGTCACCCCATTTTGCAAAGTACACCCCTCAGGGAATTCATCTAGGGGTATAGTGTACATTTCAAACCCCCAGGGGTTTCACCAATTTTGATACAACTGGGCAGTGAAAATGAAAAATTACATTTTTTTACACAAAAATGCAGTTCTGGCTCAAAATGTGTCATTTTAACAAGGAATGAAGGAGAAAAAGCACCCCAAAATCTGTGGCCCAATTTCTCCCGAGTACGGCAATGCCTCACATGTGACCAAAAAATACCAGTTGGGTGCATGGCAGGACTCAGAAGGGAAGGAGTGATTTTTGGATTTTGCAGCACAGATTTTGGTGGAATGAATGGTGGGTGCTACGTTGCACCAATACAGTGGAACCCCCCCCACAAGTCACCCCATTTTGCAAAGTACACCCCTCAGGGAATTCATCTAGGGGTATAGTGTACATTTCAAACCCCCAGGGGTTTTACCAATTTTGATACAACTGGGCAGTGAAAATGAAAAATTACATTTTTTTACACAAAAATGCAGTTCTGGCTCAAAATGTGTCATTTTAACAAGGAATGAAGGAGAAAAAGCACCCCAAAATCTGTGGCCCAATTTCTCCCGAGTACGGCAATGCCTCACATGTGACCAAAAAATACCAGTTGGGTGCATGGCAGGACTCAGAAGGGAAGGAGTGATTTTTGGATTTGGCAGCACAGATTTTGGTGGAATGAATGGTGGGTGCCATGTTGCATTAGCAAGACTCCCAAAGCACCAATACAGTGGAACCCCCCCACAAGTCACCCCATTTTGCAAAGTACACCCCTCAGGGAATTCATCTAGGGGTATAGTGTACATTTCAAACCCCCAGGGGTTTCACCAATTTTGATACAACTGGGCAGTGAAAATGAAAAATTACATTTTTTTACACAAAAATGCAGTTCTGGCTCAAAATGTGTCATTTTAACAAGGAATGAAGGAGAAAAAGCACCCCAAAATCTGTGGCCCAATTTCTCCCGAGTACGGCAATGCCTCACATGTGACCAAAAAATACCAGTTGGGTGCATGGCAGGACTCAGAAGGGAAGGAGTGATTTTTGGATTTGGCAGCACAGATTTTGGTGGAATGAATGGTGGGTGCCATGTTGCATTAGCAAGACTCCCAAAGCACCAATACAGTGGAACCCCCCCACAAGTCACCCCATTTTGCAAAGTACACCCCTCAGGGAATTCATCTAGGGGTATAGTGTACATTTCAAACCCCCAGGGGTTTCACCAATTTTGATACAACTGGGCAGTGAAAATGAAAAATTACATTTTTTTACACAAAAATGCAGTTCTGGCTCAAAATTTGTCATTTTAACAAGGAATGAAGGAGAAAAAGCACCCCAAAATCTGTGGCCCAATTTCTCCCGAGTACGGCAATGCCTCACATGTGACCAAAAAATACCAGTTGGGTGCATGGCAGGACTCAGACGGGAAGGAGTGATTTTTGGATTTTGCAGCTCAGATTCTGGTGGAATGTTGGTGGGTGCTATGTCGCATTAGCAAGACCCCCGAAGCACCAATACAGTGGAACCCCCCCACAAGTGACCCCATTTTGCAAACTACACCCCTCAGGGAATTCATCTATGGGTATAGTGAGTACTTTGACCCCACTGGTGTTTTGTCAAATTGTTAGGCATCGATACGTGAAAATGAAAAATGTCATTTTTTCCATTAATTTGTAGATTCACCCCATAATTTTATACTTCCACAAAGGGCAATAGTAGAAAAAGCACCCCAAAATTTGTTACACAATTTCTCCTGAGTATGGCAATACCCCATATATGGTTGTAAAACGCTATTTGGGCAGACAGCAGGCTTCAGAAGGGAAGGTGCACCATTTGGCGTTTTTGGCGCAGATTTTGCTGGAATGGTTTTCATGCGCCATGTTGCATTTGCAGAACCCCTGTTGTATCAGAGCAGTCAAAAACCCCAACAAGTGATACCATTTTGTAAACTACACCCCTCAAGGAACTCATCTATGGGTATAGTGAGTACTTTGACCCCACTGGTGTTTTGTCAAATTGTTAGGCATCGATACGTGAAAATGAAAAATTTAATTTTTTCCATTAATTTGTAGATTCACCCCATAATTTTATACTTCCACAAAGGGCAATAGTAGAAAAAGCACCCCAAAATTTGTTACACAATTTCTCCTGAGTATGGCAATACCCCATATATGGTTGTAAAACGCTATTTGGGCAGACAGCAGGCTTCAGAAGGGAAGGAGTGCCATTTTATCATAGAGTTTGCTGGAATGGTTTTCGGGCGCCATCTTGCATTTGCAGAGCCCATATTGTACCTGTGCAGTGGAAATCCCAAGCAAGTGATACCTTTTTGTTACTAGCCCCCCTCATGGAACTCACTTACGGCCGTAGTGAGCATTTTGACCCCACTGGTGTTTTGTCAAATTGTTATGGGCTGTGAAAATAAAAAAAAAAACTAATTTTTTACATTAATATGTAACTTTAGATCAAAATGTGCCATTTTCACAAGGGTTAATAGGAGAAATTGTGTAACATATTATGGGGTGCTTTTTCTCCTGAGTATGGCAATAGCATATATGTGTTTGTAAATTTCTGTTTGGACACATGGCAAGACTCAGAAGGGAAGGTAATGGCATGCGGCTCTTTGTACAAGCTGTGTGGAGTACATTAAAATTCAAGGGAAGTGTGATATATCTTAAAACAATCTTTGATACACAAGCCTGGTTGTGTGGGGCAGGTTTCACAATGGTAAGTTGTGTCCTTTCTTATCCCCTTTTTGTAGCATACTCTACATCGTTTCTGGGACCTTCCTTTCTTTCCAGTGTGGGGGACTTCACTCGGAAAATGTTGCCCTGGTACAATTCGCGAGGCCTCGCTTCCAGAAGTACTAGGGCCCCCCTGTTCCTGGTTGCCAAAAATAAGGGCCTTTATTACTGCCTCTTGGTAATCCAGGAATGTCCCCCTTTGGCCTGCACATCGATGTAGTACAAATGCGTTGTACAGTGCCATTTGTACTATGTGTACAGCTAATTTTTTATACCAGAACCTTGTTTTTCTCATAGCACTGTAAGGCTTCAGCACTTGATCTGACAGGTCGACCCCCCCCATGTACCTATTATAATCCAAAATGCAGTTGGGTTTTGTAGTTTCGGTACTTGTGCCCCGCACTGGGACAGGGGTGCTGCTATGGCCATGCACTGTTGTCAAGATAAGGACATCTCTCTTGTCCCTATACTTGACACACAGTACATTGTCGCTGCATAATGCCCTGCTCTCGCCCCTTCTAAGTGTTTGCCCAAGCAGCGACCTAGGGAGGCTTCTATTATTTTTCCGTGCAGTGCCGCATGCCACAGTACTTCTGGAAGCGAGGCTTTTGAATAGTGGGACGCTGGTATAGAAATTATCCAGGTACAGGTGGTATCCCTGGTCCAGCAGTGGGTGCACCAAATCCCACACTATCTTCCCACTAATTCCGAGTAAGGGGGGGCATTGTGGGGGGTCTATTTTTGTGTCTTTACCTTCATATATCCTAAATTTGTGTGTGTACCCTGATGTACTCTCACACAGCTTGTACATCTTCACGCCATACCTTGCCCTCTTACTTGGCAGGTACTGGCGGAATTGGAGCCTCCCTTTGAAATGTACCAGGGACTCATCTATTGAAATGTGCTTCTCGGGGATGTATGCCTGGGCAAACTTGGTACTAAAATGGTCTATTAGGGGTCTAAGTTTATATAACCGGTCATAATTGGGGTCATCCCGGGGTGGGCACTGTGCATTATCCCTATAATGGAGAAACCTAAGGATCGCTTCGAAGCGGGTCCTTGACATAGCCACACGGAACATTGGTGTATTGTATAAGATGTCTGTGCTCCAGTAGGACCTAATCGTGGGCTTCTTCACTAGCCCCATGCACAGTACAAGGCCCCAAAATATAACCATTTCATTTTTATGTACAGGGGTCCACTTGCGGGGCTGGGCATAATTAGAGGTGGGGTTTTGCTCAATAAATTGTTGGGCATAAACATTAGTCTGGGTGACCATTAGATCAACTAAATCATCACTAAATTTTTTTTTTAAAAAGTCCAGCTCTCTGAACCCTGCTGAATTAAATTGTATTCCTGGATTCCCTGTGAACTCAGGGACCTGGGGTACGTAGTTTTCAGGGGTTGTCCATGTGGGGTCAGAGGACTCGACTACTGCAGTGGGAGTCCTGCGTTGCCTCCTCGGGGGTTCATCAGAGTCACTAGATGATGAAGAGGATGACAAACGGAAATTTGTCTCATCCTCGCTAGCAGACTCAGTATCAGAGGCCAGAAACTCGTATGCCTCCTCGGCAGTATATGTTCGTTGGGCCATAGTTTTATTGGTGTATGTATTTATGAGGTGCTTCAACACGTGTGGGGTTTTGTAGCACTGACAATGTGCAAATGCACTGCAAAAATTATGGTGTGCGAATGCACTGAAAAATTATGGGGTACAAATGCACTGAAAAATTATGGTGTACAAGTAACGCACAGAAAAAATTATGGGGTACAAATGCACCGAAAAATTATGGGGTACGAATAACGCACAGAAAAAATTAAGGGGTACAAATGCACCGAAAAATTATGGGGTACGAGTAACGCACAGAAAAAATTATGGGGTACTAATGCACCGAAAAATTATGGGGTACGAATAACGCACAGAAAAAATTATGGGGTACAAATGCACAGAAAAATTATGGGGTACGAGTAACGCACATAAAAAATTATGGGGTACAAATGCACCGAAAAATTATGGGGTACGAATAACGCACAGAAAAATTATGGTGTACGGATAAGGTACAGAAAAATTATACGGATCACAACACACAAAATTAGGTGGTGACTACAGGGAGGGTGATCACAGCACAGATGACCACAGGGAGGGTGATCCCAGCACAGATGACCACAGGGAGGGTGATATAGGCAGGGGTGACCACAGGGAGGGTGATCCCTGCACAGATGACCACAGGGAGGGTGATATAGGCAGGGGTATTGTGGTGATCAGCGCAATTTCACACAGCCTAAACACAGCCTAAACTCTGACACAGCTCTGACACAGCTTCTCCTTCCAAAGCTCTAACACAGTGAGAGGGTTAGAGCCCGGGAAGAGAAGCAAAACACCCCTTTTACAATAGAAAGGCTGTGATTGGTGTAGTCAGGACTGACTGACCAATCACAGCGATCGGCGGGGCGGGACCACTCTGATTGGTCCGCGGGCGCACTGACACGATCGGCTGCTGTTGATGACAGCAGCCATCTATACTATGTCGCCTTGTCACTTGACAAGGCGACATGACACGGCGGGGACGTACCTGTACGGCAAGGTGCGCGAACTACCCCGCTGCCGTGACGTACAGGTACGTCCGCGGGCGGGAAGGGGTTAAAGAACTTGTAGCTTTATGCATAAAGCAATTTTAAGAACATAAATATTTTGGTGGTGTTACAAAAGAAACTGGTTACCATGATTACCACTTTAAAACCATTGGGTATACTTGGCGTAATGTTGCCGTTGCCCTCAAGTCGCAGGCTATTACATTTCCCCTTAAATCTCTAAAAGCGTATAATTTAAGTACCTCATTTCAGATACTAAGCAGAGGAACAGTGTGTTTTTTGTCTTCTGCTTCATCTCCTGTATATAACCTGAGTGCTACAGAACTGGTACAGACAGGAAATTAGCTGCCACAGAAGCTTATATGGCACTGTCTGTAGTGTTTATTTTCACGCACATGTGAAAGCGTTGCAGAGTACTCACTACACTGGAATTTGCCAAGAGTGAAATTAAAGTTTGAGACATTTTGTACTATGGACACCTGTCTAGTCTTATTTGTAAAAAAATTAAATGGCTTTCAAATTTATATAGATCAGCTACTTTATTTAATCTGAAATAAAAAAAAATACAGCAGTTAATTTTATGTCTTATTAACTAAGGTAAAAAATTTTTAAGCATGCACAGACCCTTACAGTGAAACTATTTTCAAAAACTTTTCTTTGATGTGCTGTACTGATAATATTGGTATTGCATGGTATGGTAAAACAATTTATATTTTGGTTCAGTAAAAGAGGAAAATACTATCCTATGTCCACCCTACACATTTTGTGACCCAGAGTCCTATCTGTGCATGTGTCTAGTGATTATCGCCATAGGGGAGTGATAGGAGGCATATGATTGGATCCCTGTCAGCTGGGAATTGTTAATGGAAGCCCATAGGCTTCTAATTAGCATTGCAATCTAATGCTGCTTTCCCCCTGCCAAACCTGCTTTGACCCGTTTTTTTTAAACGGTTCATTAAACGGGTCAAAGCAGGTTTAACCCCTTTCCCACTGCACGTAGTAAACGGTATAGTACTGGTTAATTACCATTTTTGTACCTTTCACATTGAACCCCTTGTGAAAGCTACAAAATGGTAATTAACCAGTAATATACACCCCCTCCCCTGGTACCTGCCCTGTGCCCACCCTCCCCTAATACTTACCTGCGTGGGGGATCCGGGCAGCAGGGTTCACGCACTGCTGAGGAGGCAGCGGGGTCCGGAATGGGCACAGTACTTTGGGTCCCTCTGCATGCTGGGCAGTGGGGACGCAGCGGGGTCCATCCCGCATGGGCACTGTGCTGGTGGTGCAGCAGGGTCCATTTGGGGTCCATTTAGCGTCGGGGCAGTCCCTGCAGCTGATGGGAACTAATAGTTCCCACTATGCGCATGTCTACTGAGCGCCGTGCATATCAATGAGCCGCTCATCACATATGCGCATATTTAATGAGCGGCTCATTGATATGCACGGCGCTCAGTAGACATGCGCATATTTACCTTAAACGGTAAATAGTGGGGGGAAAACGGCAATTTACCGTTTAAGAGCTGCAGTGGAAAAGGGGCATAAAGATGGCATTCCCTCTGCATCCAAGTCACAGAATCTATCACATCCCAGGGCTTGGTAGATATGCAGTAAGTGGCCAAACCTTTAAAAACTGCATTTTCTGAGGTTTGGCCATATTTTAAATCTTGCTGCATCTCGCCCCAAGTGTCACATGAAAGAAGTATAATTAAACTTGTTTTTTAAATGTTTACTATTTATCCTAACAGTTAATCTATTTTTAATAAAACTTAAATTCATCCAGGCCTAAAGTTACTGCTTCTGGTATAGGCAAAAGCATTCACTATATGGCTGATGCAGGTAGAACATTACTGTGGTGGGTTACTACTACTACATTTTTTGTACTCGCTTACTGAATTGCACATTCACTCATAGGGCCTTATTCTAGTTCACTCTTTCTGACAAAATCCTTCTTAGATGGACAAAACCATGTGCCCTGCAGGGGGGCAGATGTAAAATGTGCAGAGAGAATTAGATTTGGGTGAGTTATTTTGTTTCTGTGCAGGAAAAATACTGGCTGCTTTATTTTTACACTGCAATATGGATCTCACTTTGAAGTAAAACCCCACCCAAATCTAATTCTTTCTGAACAAGTAACATCTGCCCCACCTGCAGTGCACATGGTTTTGTCCATCTAAAGCCCCTTTCACATTGCAGTTTTAACACGGCATATTGCCGATTTTTTTTTTTATTTTACTTGCTTTTTTTATTAAATTTTGCAAAAAGACAAAGACATTACATATACATTTCAATGATACAGTGATACATACAAGCCCAAGATACCTTGGAAGAAACAAATATTTACATAGGATTTCCATTACGTTTATCCAAAGTTTTCAATAGTCCTTCACATTAGAATATCGCTGTATCATACAATAAAACATTACATTACATACCAACACACCCCCTATGCGTCCAGTGCTAACCACTCTACCTATCTTTCAACTGGTTATTGATCAGGTTTCCTCTAGATCTTGTACCATCCAATTCTGGGTGCATAGTCTACTTTTCCCATACCTAGGGGTTTACTAACTCTCCCGTGTCTGGAACCTTTTAGGTGGCTTATATGGATCGCGATCCATCCTTTTCATTAATTAATTTTTTTTTTTTTTTATTTATGGACTATACAATAGTAATTTGTCCTTAGTTACAAACGTGACTGTTATTTTATCGACTAACGTGATAACTCTAAATCCTCTTCTTATATTCTCCATGTGACTCCCACTCAATCTATTCCTCCTTCCTGCCCACCCTCCCACCCTATTAATCTACCTCCCTTATCCCTCCCTTAAACCATTAACAAAGCCCCCCCCCACACTACCCACCCTACCCAAGCCTCCCTTCCCCTAACCCCGACTCTCCCAATTCCTGTGACCCTCCCTCAGAACCTCCCTCATTCACTTTTACCCCTTCCCCGCCTCCCCCCCATCCCACATTACCATTGTGTTACCCCCCTTGTTATCCGTAAAACCTCACCACTCAGTGTTAAAATAAGGATTAAGGATCATATCAATTGATCACTTCATTAACCATCTGTGCCATATTTTATAAAATTTGTTTAATGTGTTTCTATTAATATAAAGGTGTTTCTCATGAGATACCGTATAATCCATCAATGCCTTCCATTTCCCATACTCCGGGGCGTCCTTTGCCATCCACGTTCTAGCTATTATAACTTTAGCTATTGCACAGGAGTTCATGACAAACACCCTATCCTCCCATTTCGCAGCATTTATATTTAACAAACAGCATCCAGGCGTGAGGCTGCTCTCATTTATCCCCAAGTTCACCAAGGTAGATTTTACTTCTTCCCAAAACCTTTGTGTAATATGACATTCCCATATCAAATGATAAAACGTCCCAACAGCATTATTGCATTTCGGGCACTTGTCCGAGGTTCTTCCCCCAAATTTCATCAGCTTCTCCATAGTTAAGTACACTCTGTGCACAATATACAGTTGAACTTGGTGTACTCTGATTGAATTTGTGCACTTATAGAGTGAGCATTATCCCACTCTACATCCTCCATATGGCCTATGTCTCTCTCCCATTTTTCCCTTAATTGTGGAAGGCTTCCTTCGTTCTTCTCCCTCATTAACTGACTATATATTTTAGCCACTTTACAGTTGCTATTCCCTTGCAAAAGTTTTTTGACTGGGGATATCCCGAATTCCGGGGGCTCTCCTCTAAACTGCATGTACAAGGCTCTTCTTAATTGAATATATCTAAAGAAATGAGTTGGAGGTACATTATACTCTTCCTGTAACTGGGTAAAGGGCTTTAGATCTTTATTTATAAATAGTTGGCTCACCATTGTTATTCTATATGGTCCCCATAGCTCATCAACCTGGAGTGCTCTTAACCCGACTAGCCTTCTAAAGTCATTTAGTGGATGTTCTACCTCCATACTTTGAAATTTCAAGATCTTATTTGCATCTTTCCAGACTCTAACCGCCTGCGTAACCGCCGGGGGATCTTTTTTACTCGTCTGTCCCTTTATTAATTTTTGCAGGGGGGTGTTATCCTTACTCTCAGGTTTTATCATTTTCATTATTCTGTCATACTCCTCATCACCCGTTATCCAGCCTGCTAATGCTCTTATTTGCCCGGCTAAATAATACATTTTAAGGTCTGGAAGTGACATACCCCCTTCCTCCCTCTTCCTCATTAAAGTCTGGAGCCTTATTCTTGGTCGAGAGTTGTTCCATATAAAAGTAGAAAACATGCTGTTTACTTTCCTAAAGAAGGCATCCCTTATAAAGCATGGGGATTGTTGCATTATATATAGGAATTTAGGTAATATTGACATTTTCAATAAATGTACCCTTCCTATTGTTGTAAGTGGTAGTCTAGCCCATTGTTTTAATTTTGCGGCCAGATGGGTCATCAGGGGGTCCAGATTTAGCCCTGCGAAGTCTCTTGGATCACAAGAAATCCAAACTCCCAGGTATTTAAAGGTGGTAACATATTTAAGGGGAAGTTGAGAGGGCAGAGTTTCTAAGGTCCCGGGGTTGATCGGAAGGACACAAGACTTCCCCCAATTCACCCTGAATCCAGAGTAGTCTCCGAAATTCTCGATCTCTCCCAGGGCCACGGGAATTGCCTTGACTCCGTCAGCTAAAAATATTAACAGGTCGTCAGCATACAAGGACACCACCTCAGTGCTGTCCCCTATACCGAACCCAACCAAATCCGAATGGTTACGCAAGAAACAAGCCAGGGGCTCTATCGTCAGTGCAAAAAGACTTGGGGACAGGGGACACCCCTGTCTGGTTCCTCTATACAGGGCAAAGGGTTGAGAGATACTCCCATTAATTGCCATCCTGGCCTTAGGGTCGGAGTACATTAACTTCACCCATTTAATAAAGCCCGGTCCCAGCCCAAACGCACCCATTACCGTTCCCTAGGAATCTGAAGATGTGTAAAATATTGCCGATTTTTAACTGCTTTAAAACGGTACCAGCTGCAATATGAAAGTTCCACAATCAATTTACCGGTTACAAAATACCGGTATTTTGAAACGTGTTAAAAGCAGGATCCTACACGTTTCAGATTCGTTTTCCCTGCAGTCTGAAAAGCTCAGAAACGGTATTTGCTACAAATGATAACCACACTTGATCCCCGCCCACAAGCAGGGAAAAAACATTTAAAATGACATTGTATGTAGGGTGGCCAATCCCGGGATCGGGATCGGCGGGATCCCGGGATTTGGCCCCTAAAACGCCGGGATTTCAATCCCGGGATTGGAGTTTCCAATCCCGGGATTTCGGGATTAGACTGCGCATGCACAGTCTAATGCCGGCCAGCGTCTGAGCGTCTGAGCGTCGGCTTCTCCCTTCCCTGGCAGTGCATCCCTGCGTAGCGTGACGAGTACAGAGGTCACGCTGCGCAGGCCAAGCAGCTGCACAGAGCCAGTGTGGCTCTGTGCAGCATGCGTTCGCCCCCGCCCACCAACCCGGCTGGCTCCCCAGAAGCCCGCCCCCCCAACCCCCGGCTCGCTGCCCGCCCCGCTAGCCGCTACCCGCCCATCCAGCCACCCTCCAGGCCGGCTCCCCGCCCATCCACCCGGCCGGCTCCCTGCCCATCCACCCGCCGGCTCCCAGCCCATCCACCCGCTGGATCCCCTGACGCCCGCCAACACACCCGGCTGCCCTGCTCCTCAGACACCCGGCCGGCTGGCCGGCTGCCCACCCACACACCCGGCCGCACCGCACCCCACATGTAAGTAAATATGTGGGGCGGCCGGGGTGGGTTTTTTAAATTAGGGAAGCCAATCCCGGGAATCCCGGGATTGGGCATTTTTCAATCCCGAAATCCGGGATTGAAAAAATTCTCCGGGATTGGCTTCCCTAATTGTATGGCTCTCTATGAGTGAAACGGGTTGAATCTGAAGGTACAAAAATGGTATTGAAACTGCAATATACTGCAATATGAAAGGGGTTTAACTGGCTTTTGACCCGTTTTAAGACCCGTTTACAAAAACGTGTTGAAAGCAGGTTTTTGCAATGTGAAACCAGCTTAAGAAGGATTTTGTCAGAAAGAGTGAACTAGAATAAGGCCCATAGTACCAAATGGACAGGCAGATACAGCTAACTACATCTACATATGTCTTATCATACAGGTGTGGGCTTAATGGGGCCCACACACATAGCAATGTAGGGGCATTTCTCACCAGAGAACACTGGTCCTGACAGATTGCTTAGCACACAGTGCTGACACATCGCTGTGTGCTGAGCAATATAACATCGCTCAGAACGCTCAGCAAATCACTATGTGTTGGCTCCTTAAGAGAATATTCCATTTCACAGCTTGGCTATCTATTCTATTTTATATAGTAAGGAGGGCAGTGCCTACTGTAACTTTTCTGTTCTTTGCTACATGTATGTGCACCTTATATTTCCTGTGAGCATGATAAAGATAATTCTAATTGTATAAGCAATGGTTGATGAACAGCTGTGCTGTCAGTACTGACTGTGATTGCTTTGATGTGGACTTGTTGTTCTTGATACTTGGTGGAGATAAGCATACGGTGAGGAAGTGAATTATAGCTGACGAGAGACTTGCATGTAGGAAGCCTTCATAAATTCCATTATTTGCATTGTCCCATTTCCTTCTCTATCAGAACTGATGTTTGTGCAGTAATGTCATGTGCTTTACTCAGCACTTCTATACATAGCCCATGTGTGTCTTCAGCCCTCCATTTACATGTTAGAAACCCGGTCATGGCATTCCCAGATGCAGACAATCACAGTTCATTGTCCTTTCTATGCATATGGCTTGTTGTTGCCATCCTGTACAGTCTTGCTAAAGTTTTACATTTAGTACGTACTTCAGTACATTGAGGGACAGTTATAGCTATGAAAATGCTACTAGCCTCTATGACTTGAGGTAAAAGAATTGTAATTTTATTCTTCTAATTTTATATATTATTCCTGTATCTTCTTATGAGTATATTAGATGGTGTAATGGCAAGGCAATCACAAATTGAGTGCATCTTAATGGTTTACATAGGTATACTGCAGATGTGTTTTTTTGATGATCAACAGGTTCCCATAGTGACCTTGGGTTCTATGTACTAAGCCTTAAGGTGCAAACACACTGTACAATTTGTTTGACAAATTTAGTTCATGTTGGCCCTTCTGAATCATATTGGTCAAAATATCTTTCAGTGTGCTCACAGAAAGACACTGATGACAAATTTCCAGTGTCCTGGACGAAAGATGTAGATGAAAGATGATGACGAAAGACGAACGATCTAGCTACAGTCTATAAGCTTTTATTTAAAGATATCCAAATTGAGCTGCATGCGCAGTTGACAAACAACCTTGATGAAAACTTGGTGGGTATTTGCATCATCATTCGTAGTTCTTCACATACACATTGAAAGATATTTTTACCAATATCATTCAGAAGGGTCAAAATGAACGAAATTGGTCAAAACAATTGTACCGTGTGTATGCACCTTTAGAGAGATAAAGTACCAAATTAACCAGTATGTAGTATTTCAAACCCAGCATGTAACATGGCAATAAGGAGCTGACGGACTTCTATTTTATCTCTGTCCAACTTTAGCTCTCTCCAAGGCTTAGTACATAGACCCCTTGGGACCACAGCATGTCCCCTTGTGTGTTCTCTTCTTCCACTCTGCACTAGAAGCCAGCTGTGAGTGACAGGCCTCTCCAGTGCATCTGTCCTTGTTTATTTAGGTACTTGTTTCCTATCTGGGCGCCCAGGTTTTCTACGTACGGCACCGTAATGAAATCGGATCGCATCGCATCGTACACATACACGATATTGAACGATGCGATGCGATGCGATCCGATTCGATTTCCCATAGGAAACAATGTGAAATGGCTCAATTTAGCCAAATTCTCATAGGAACAATAGTAAATGGGCCAAAAACACCCCTGAACATTGAAATGTCCCCCCAAAAGTAGTTGACGCCACCCCGCCATCAACGTGAACCCGAAGCGTGGCGAGCGCAGCGAGCCCGCGAGGGGCGGCGGTACGCGTCCTCCGACCTTTTCATGCCCTACTATCCACGTCGGCGTGGAGTGAGAATAGAATAGTGTGGCGAGCGCAGCGAGCCACCGAGCCCGAAGCGTGGCGAGCGCAGCGAGCCCCGCGAGGGGACGCGGATACCTTCACAGTTATACGCGTCCCCTTGCGGGCGACGCGGACACCTGGGAAGCCCGCGAAGGGACGCGTTTACCTGTGAAGGTATCCGCGTCCCCTCGCGGGGCTCGCTGCGCTCGCCACGCTTCGGGCTCGGTGGCTCGCTGCGCTCGCCACACTATTCTATTCTCACTCCACGCCGACGTGGATAGTAGGGCATGAAAAGGTCGGAGGACGCGTACCGCCGCCCCTCGCGGGCTCGCTGCGCTCGCCACGCTTCGGGTTCATGTTGATGGCGGGGTGGCGTCAACTACTTTTGGGGGGACATTTCAATGTTCAGGGGTGTTTTTGGCCCATTTACTATTGTTCCTATGAGAATTTGGCTAAATTGAGCCATTTAACATTGTTTCCTATGGGAAATCGAATCGGATCGCATCGCATCGCATCGTTCAATATCGTGTATGTGTACGATGCGATGCGATCCGATTTCTCTACGGAGAATAGCATGGTGCGCAATTAACTTAGTGGGCGCCCAGATAGGAAACAAGTACCTTTATTTATTTACAGTTTCTTATATAGCGCAGCAGATTTCGTTGCCCTTTACACTTGTAGACAGTGCTTACAAGTTTCTTGGATAACACCGTTTTACATCATTACATCGCATTACAGTATAACATTCTATAATGTTACTGTAGCTTGCTCCTGGATTCAGCAGAACCATGTCATCAGAGCTTGTCTGTACTGTTCTAGTTTATTTTATTAACCATTGTAGTTTATTAGTTTACCTGATGTCACATTGTAGAGCTGCCAGTGCACACTATGGGTGATTTAGCACCATTCACTAAGCAGCAGTCTTTAGCCAGCATGCAAATGGATGTGTTCGCATACACATCCATTCGCATGCAGCCGTATGGGGGACATACCATTCGATGGAAAATTGGTACGCAAACTTATATCATAGGTTCAGACCCCCCTAAGCCTCGGGTCTCTATAGCGATAGTATTTCCGGCACCCCCTCTAGTTACGCCCATGTATATAACCACCTTCTCTGACTTTTATCAACATAGAATGCTAGATATGATTGTCGTATCATGTATTTATGAGAATCCTAAGCTCTCAATGACAGCAGACATGAGGTATAATGTAATGTATATTTAAAACCAGGTAGTCACTAAAAAAATGTTTCAGCGTTGCTTCAGTTATCTTCCTCACGAATGTCACATTGTGATGCTGTGTATAAAAAGTTCTCTTATCATAAGCAAATGTTTAAGCAATGGGTGGCTGGCAAGTTATCAATCACTTCTTGGTGGGGATATGCGACTAGATGTAGGAAGCTATTCTTAGGACAGTGTTCAATTACACGCAAAGAAGAAATGGAAGGTTGTTTTTACATACTTTTTATTTTTTTCTCCCCAATGTTTCTCCAATATTTTTTTTTTGCGTACCTGTTTATCAGCAGGTGCGATTCAATGTCCCTCCTGCCGATCAGCAAACAGGGTTAGTGGCCGCGTAAACGCCATGGATTGTTGAGATACGGACGTGATCTCGACAATCCCTGGCCCGACAGCTTTTAAAGTCGGGTCTGTTCTACCGAGATACCTGTTCAATGCTGTCAGGAAAGACTGCATTGAATAGGCGCCCGCCGCTATTTGAAGTCTAGCATGTTGGCTATCACATTGCTAAAAACAAACAGGTGTGAATAATGGTATAATGAAACGTGCTGTGTAATTATCTTGTTTGTAATTAGAAACCCAGGTAGTTTTGGTAATGCAGGAAGGGTGTTTCGTTCCTGGGAGGCAAAGGGTCAGTCCTGAAAACATCTTCCCAGAAGGGTTAAGAAATTGGGTGACATTTACTGAGTTGTCATAATACTTTTTATTGTTTAGTGTTTGCATTACAATGTCTTCTAAAGCTGTATCATTTTATGTGTTCAAATAAATCCTTGTTCACCTGAAACCAGGCTCCTAATTGTTGAGACGTGACTACTAGCTACAGGTACATCTACTATGTAAATATATTGCTTAATAAGGTGGACTTAAGCATTTTCACACACCTCCCAACATTGCCCTCTCCAGGAGGGACACATTGCTCTGCTCCTGCACTTCCCTATTAATGTATGATTGCCATCACCTGTGTTGCAGCACCTTTCTTATCAACTGACCTGTTCAGCACAGATGAGGGTAATCATACATTAAGAAGAAAGTCCAGGAGCAGAGCATGGTGTCCCTCCTGGAGAGGGTCATGTTGAAAGGTATGTTTTCAGTTTATTAAACCACCTTAGGTGTAATGCTGGCCACACATCAGACCAACTTTCCTCCGGAATAAAAACCTGGTACTGGATAGGAGCAAATGTAATTTGTAATTAAGTAATTTGTTTCCCAAATCGGAAAATGGACAACAGCTGTCACTCAGACAATGTACTCCAGTTGGACCTATTTGATTTAAACAATTTCACTGAATTTATTTGTCCATTCTCCTGAGTTTGTGAAATTGCTCATTGGCATTTTCTCCCATCCAGTACCAGATTTTCAGTCCAACCAACTAGTTGGATGGTTGGAGGAAAGTTGGTCTGAAGTGTGAGTGTGGCCAGCATAAGATACATGGTATGATGGACTCTTCCAGCTACAAATCTACACTGGTGTTAGCAACAGATGGGAAGAATATCCAGAACTGGTGTATTCCCTATGCGGAAAAAAGAGACTGAAAGCAAGATGAACATAAACAAGATGAACATGAACAAGATGAAAGCATAGAACCACAAAAGTGTAAGGAGTAACTTTACAGATTAGGGGCCAAATGCACTAAGCTTCAAAAGTGATAAAATGGAGAGTGATAAACAGCCAGCCAATCAGCTCCTACCTGCCATGTCACAGACTGTGTTTGAAAAATGACAGGTAGGAGCTGACTTTTGAAGCTTAGAGAATCTGGCCCCAGATATGGAGTCACTGAAAGCATCAAAAAGTCACACTGTTAAAAAAGTATAAAAGCATTTAGTAATTTATTATTATTTTATTATTTTAAATATTGTCTTACTATTTCATATTACATAATATGCTTTATATTTTTTCAATTGCATTGGTAATGAATGTTTGAAGACCAAATAAATGGGTCATTTGTAATAAATATGTATTTCGGATTTAGATTTTTCAGTGTGAATTCTATCCTGTCAGCCCAGAGTCAAAATAGCGAGGAGTTCTTCAATATATAATTTCTTGATCCTGGGGGCTTTGGATGTGCTCTCTCAGGCACACCAGTTCTCCAGCTGTTTGCCTTCACTAGAGCCCAATACAAGTTTCACACCCATTTTCTAATAGCAACTAATTTCCAGTAGTCTTCGTCTAGTGCAGGCATTCCCAACCACGGTCCTCAAGGCACACCAGCAGTGCAGGTTTTCTAGATATCCAGGCTTCAGCACAGGTGACTTAATTAGTATCTGAGGGATTCTGATTAAACCATCCGTGCTGAAGCCTGGATATCACTAAAACCTGCACTGTAGGTGTGCCTTGAGGACCGTGGTTGGGAATGCCTGGTCTAGTGGTAGAAAAGTCGTGTGTGCTGCTCCTGGTTTTATTACTAAGCTGTTGCTATGCAACCTGGACTGGGTTCTCTGTGCAGTAGTCCACCTGCACTGAATATCTAATTAGCTGGTTACCCTTCCTTAGGAATTCTGATAGCTGCTCCCCGCCGGTGATACTTCCTGTTTAGTTCCCAGAGAGTGTTCAGCATTAGTTGCTCACTGTGCAGTTCCTTGGTGCATTTTTCCAGCCTGAGTTGCCCCTGGTTCTGTTGGACGCTTCGGCTGCAACCCATGGAAGCCAAAGAGGCATCCTGGAGGGAGGGATCACTTCCCAATGGGATTTCTTTTGGTGACTGGCAGGTAATTTCCAATAGGAAGTTACTGCCAGTCACAGTGAAGCCACTGCAGTTTCACAGACTGCATCTGGGTTCACTTGGGTAGAGCACAGTGGCGGATATTACTTGGGGGGGGGGGGGGGGGGGGCAGTCCATAGATAAAAACCACCACTGTCAATCGGGACAGTTGGGATAGGGAGGTTTTGAATTAAACTTGATATGAATATTTAAAGTTCAGCACCATTATAATGAAAGGATACTACAGCCATGCTCAGAATTTGCATATTTATCCTGTTTTAGCTTGTTTCTTTGAAGTCACGTGTTGAGCATTTAGTTATTTATGACTCTGCTGCCTAAATTCTCCACATGTATTGTCACACTTTTTTCCTTTCTATCCCAGCTGTGCTATTTATACAATCCTATATTATTTGGGCCTAAACACATCGTATTGGTTGTTCCCAGTAAGCACACATGGAATTTGTGCTCTATTAATATAGATGTTAAACTTTACAGTTGAAATTCCAGAGGTTCACAGTCTGTTAATTGTTTAGGTTTCTGTTTCATGCCCAGTAGAGAATTCTTTACATGAGCTATTTTACACAACACTTTAGTTTGACTAATATGCTATTAATTCTCCATGGACACCCAGGGTCCTTTCTGGAGACAGCTGACTTGGCAGGGGGCATTGTGGTCCTTCAGAAAGCCAAACTAAGTGCACGGTCTCCAAAATGTAAAACTGTTTTTAGCATTAATGTCAGATTCCTCACTGTCCACATCAGAGAGGTAATTTCTAGTCTATAAAAGAAAAAAAGGAACACTTAAATTCATCATTATTGAAGGGTGTCAGATCCGACTCTAAAAAAAATCAGTTTTGTTGGAAATGGCCACGGATTGTCGAATCCACGGACATTTTACGACAAGCCGCATCAGCTTTCACCGATCCGTGGACTTTCTAACACTCAACATTGAATTCTAACTGTTGATGTGCTGTCAGACTGGACAAAAACTACCCGGTATTATGACTGTGGGGACGATCCAATAGTTGGAATCCTGGATTGAATACCCCCTGTCTACTAATTTATACATTTATTTATTTTCAGGCTTGATGCAACTATTTTTGTCTGCACCTGGTCTCTACAAAATCTAAACAACAACTCCTGCAGATCGACATTAGGCAGCCCCACCACCGATCTACCAGTCTACCGCTAAGCCTACTCACAAAGAGACCTGAAAAGCATATCAAATCGAAAAAAATCACAGCTACGCTGAGTCACGAAGACACCTAAAAAGCACAAGCAAAGTACAGTCAAACAACAAATATATAATGAAAAATTCTGTATCACATCCTATTCTAGATGCACGTCTAACACAGCTAGCGTGCAGCTCAATCAAACATTAAGAAAACGAGGTGCAAAAAATTAGGGACACTACCAAGTGCAGAACTGGGAGTGAGAACAACCACTGTCAACCTGCTGGACCATGCCCCAGACTGTTACACCAAAATATACTGCAGGTCTGTCACCCATTGGCAACCCATCTTGCAGAGAGCCGCACTCATCCACACCAGAAGGCATTGTACAATCCGGCTGGGGCAGTGCATATCCTGGCTGGGTGTGCTGAGCCTCAACACAGGCAATGGCGCCTGAAGTAAAATTGCAACCCCTCTCCTAGCTGCCTCTGTCAAAGGCATAACAATTCCTGTGTGTTGCTTCAGCAATCTCTCCCTACCTGTGAGTTTATACAGTATTCGCTTTCTTCTCATCCGATTAATCCCTTTTCATTAACCTGCACCTCCTCTCTCCTTCACACTGCCCGGCTGCTTCTCCTCGCAAGGCCATGCTGTCAGCTCTGCTCTGCTGTCCCCATGCCTGTCTCCTCAGTGCAAACAAAGCTCACAAGGCTCAGGACTTCCCTGAATAGTGTCTCCTCTGCCCTCCTTTACCTTTGATTTTATAAAAATAAATAAAAAAAAAGACTCATCACCACTATACACACTGGTGAAAAATAGCATCTGCTATAGACCTAGAAAAGACGTCTAAAGCACAGTCTGTCACCTATTTGCAAAAAGTTGAATAGCAAGTCCCATATAAAAATACAGTACCAGCAAAAACATAACAAAAATTAAAACTTGTGCAGCAAAGGGGACAATTGAATAACACTAATCGCACCAGGTTCAAAACGGAGGAACAGATGCGATAATGGATAAAAATCACTCATTTAATTCCCCCATTATGTTGCGTCTGAAAAACAGTTTTAGCAATAAAAGATGATCAGCAGATTTGCACAGGACCTGGCTGCTCACTCACAAATGGCATCTTTGGCTGCATGGAATATTGAGGCTAGATGTTTGAGGACACATCTGTATTGTTATTATTTCAATATTTAAAAAATGACTGCCATTTGTGTCATGTTTTAAACAAGGGAGAAAACAGCCATTTGCGTGTGTTTATTTTAAACATCTGGATAGCCTATATATATTTTTGGATTGCCCTTTTTTTCAGATATAATACAATACAGAGATTATTAGAAATGTAGGGTTAGGGAAAAAGAAGTTACCCCCATCAGAGGGTTCTGGATTGCGTTATACTGCTCCGAAGGAGGCAGCGGGCCTGATTTGGGCTCAACCGGTTGGGGACTACTTGCACCTAGTTTCTGATTGTTGGGTCTGCGGGCAGGGGAGGGTGATGGGCGGACAGGGGGCTAGTGCAGGGGAATGACCAGTGTTTTATGAGTGTTCCCATAAAAACGCTGGGACTTCCCCTGGGAACGCAGGCGGGTCAATGGCTGCTCGGGGTGAGCGACTGACTTCGCATGATGTCAGTACTTTCATTACCATCGGCAACCATCAAATGATTTTTCTCACCTTTGGCCGCATGCGAGGGGATGTGTTTTCGTACAGATTCCTTGTATGCTTGTGGTGGGGTGGGTGTTCGCAAAAAGATCTGAATCAGGCCCAAAACTTAAATAGTGAGTCTGTCTGAATATTTGGAACATGGCAACAAATGAAGTAGGTAACTTTCTATTCGCTAACCCTGTATATGTATTAATACATAACCGGATTCACAACAGGCTAATAACAATATACAACCCCCAAAACATGATTTTTGTGTGTTACAAAATAAACCCACACTACAACTCACTGTACTACACACAGTGGCGTAACTATTAATTCGGCACCCCCCTTCCGAAAATGTCCCCCCCATAGGGTAAACAAATGCGTGTGTGTGTCCCGTGCAGCCATTACCTCCGAGTCCCGCCGCATCTGTCTGCGCTGGGTCCCGGCTCTCCTTGCTACTGCTGCTAATGAGAAGTGACACTCGGAAAATGGCTGCCCCCATACAGCAGACCGTTTTTAAGGTTGCCTCCTCTAGCAACCTTAAAAATGGTCTTCTGTATGGGTGCAGCCATTTTCCGAGTGTCCCTTCTCATTAGCAGCAGTAGCCGGGAGAGCCGGGACCCGGCACAGACAGAAGGGGCAGAAGGCGGTGGCGTAACTATAGTCCCGCAGCCCCCCCCCCCCCCCCCCCCCGGCGCCCACACCCTCTCAGCGCCTCCCTGCCACCACGGGGGGCTGCGGGACTATAGTTACGCCACTGAGAATACAGATTTAATAAAACAAATACAGGTTTTACTACTGACAGAAATAGAGCAGTTACAAGTTACAAATGCCTGAAGTTGATGGCTTCAAACAGATGGCTGTCTCCTGTCCAGTGTCCACAAAAGTAAATGAGTAATGAAGGAGTCATGGTGGGGTTACACAAGGGCAGATGGTCTTTGTTTGTAGATTATGCACTTACATAGCCATGTAACTATGTCATGTCTTATTTAATATGGCAAAAGTGCTTATTTACTGTTGTAATTGTATATTCCGCATTGCTGCAGGGTTACAGTTCCTTGCAGTAAAACTAATGGCTTTTGCATGATTCATTTCTGGAAAAACATTGCTTAGGTAAATTATGATTGAAAAGATGATACTGAATTATATCATTATATCATGAAATTAGTTTAATTTAATCTTTAACACTAGGTAGGGAACATCTTAGCCAACCAACATAACCTCCATAAGCTATTCTATATAATTAAGGACAGTATCCAATTATATGTGATCAGTTTACTGGGAGCTATCCTATTAGCCTTGATAAGCCAGCATTTGCCACAATTTATCAGGGATTTTTTTCGCCTGCCTCAGACAGATGGAGCAAAATCCCTGAAAGCAGCCCCGTTTACCAACAGAAGCGGAGCTGCTGCCAAAAACTCATAGGTTTCACTGAACCTGTGTGTTTCCGGAGAACATGAGACATGCTTTTTTTATTGCGCAATATAATTGGATAGCCTAATTCAAAAAACATCAATGAATCATTGTCAAAAGTTTTTTCACTCTCCTTATTGGGGCTAATTGGATACTCTCCTAATGTAACTGCAGATATCACCAATCATAGCTGCCACTCAGAAATGAAGACACCGACTAGAACAATTTGAACTCATTCACGATTGCGTACACATTTGCAGCCTATATGCAAGAACAAGGAACATCGTTCTTAAGAGTAGACTTATAAGTTTATGATACATGCTTAGAAAATGGGCATGATACATCTGTGGTTTTTACAACCACTCCCTGGTGCCTCCCCAAAATGGTAATTTTCTGTCATTCAATTTGTGAATAAATCCTCATTGTGTGCAGGATTGTAACGGCACCTTGATGCATGCATGATATTATTCTGTGATGTCACCAGGACCAGCTAAACAAGAAGGTCTTTTGACTGAATTGGCCGAATTAGCCTGCATGTTCCAAAGACAACAATCCTCATTAACGATGTGTGGAAGCGTGCATTGTTAATGATATGAAGTTTACACACTAAGCCCCTTTCTGAGCGGTATCTTTCACTATATCCTCTAGTGTATATGGTGCTTAAGGCTAGATGGAACCAGTGTGAGGCAAACCACACACTATGGATACCATTGCTGGTTATATTAAAATGTTTTTTGTTTTTTCACAGATTTTGATGTAACCATCAACATCATGTTAAATACTTTGAACAACCAATTTTAGATCTTAAAAAGGGCTTTGTGTGTGTGTGTGTGTGTGTGTGTGTGTGTGTGTGTGTATGTTGGCAACACATTAACCAACAACAAAGTTTACAATTGGTGCATATTAATATTATTTTCAGGTTCTAGAGTCTTTTTGACTGTTAATCATAAACATGCAGGATTATACTTGTTGCCATAAAAATGTACAAGCTTTTTATATACAACAAAGGTGTGTTTCATTTGATGTGTCTCAAAAAGACTGTACATCAGGTTACACCTTTTATTCAATTATGAAAACTCCTGTCTGTACAACATATATACCTTCATATGTTTTGTGCAATCTATCTTATGTGGTATTTTATATAGCCGTAAACCTTTTTGTACTTTGTGTGTTTTTACTTTTAATGCATAGTCTAACTACTGGAATAGGTCAGAAGTCTGAAAATAACTTTCTTGCGCCTGTGTGACCGGATAGTGCTTTAGATCAGTTGTCAATGTATCAAGTTTTATTTAAAACAAAGGAAATAGCTGCTTGAGGCACCAGCCTAAAGCGTGAATCTTCTTGCGCTTTATCATGCTACATGTGCAGTCATTTTTCTTTACTGGACAATGAGACAGCACTGGAGGACATGCAAGTTTTCCCTTTGTAAGGCTCTGTCTAGACCAAATGTGATTACTGTGGTACAGCATGAGCATACAGCCAGTAAACTTCCTATGAATGTTATGTCATATGCCTTTTTTTTTTTACTTAGATTTGGTACGAAAATTTGTTACTTATTAAGTACTTGTTTTATATCATTAAAAGCCTTATAGAACTGACAAATTGGGGCAGTCAATCTTGTATGCTAATGGACACAGTGGCTTGTGCATGACAACTGACCAACAGAGTCCCTTCAGGATCAGTTTGTCTGGTCTTACCAGAGTTTTTCTATCAAAAATTGGACATTGCATCTTATGTGAGTATTGTGTAGTGTATATTCAGCTTTTCCATAAATGACTGGATCGTTCAATTCGTCTGTCACGAGTCTTGAAAAACAATAACCGCCAAATAAACAGCAGTCGCCTTGAAAAGTTGACTTTGAGAATTCCCTTCTCGCAGAAGAAATTTGATTGATACTAATTTAATCTATGAAAAAATGTTGTTGATTATTACGCTGGGTACATACAAGCTACCCAGCGAGTCAGTGATGTGATATAATGATCTAACACTGCTTCAGCTGTGGAATCTTCATATAGGACTTGCAGCAAATCCAAAGGGACAATTCAATGAATGACGGCCAGGAATAGCGGATCGGGGGTAGACACTATGGCCCTTATTCTGGTCGGTGCGGATATATCCGCGTGCGTTCGGGCCGCCAATGTTTTGTGTCTGCGCATGTGCAGAGGCGTCTCTGCGCATGTGTGAGCGGGGCGTACGGCCAAATCCCGCATGATATGTGAACACTCCGAACAGGGGGTGGAGAGGGGCGTGAAGGGCTATTTGTGCTCATTAACATATGCATACGCCCCGCGTTTCATGGGCGTTCCCATGCAAACGCTGGGCGTATGTATGGTAATGCGGCCGTGACGCGCGTGTAGGGGGAGGACATATGACATCGCCGGATGTCAGCTGCCCGCCCAGATCCCTGCTTTTGCACGGAAAAATGTCCGTGTGGTCTGAGGTTGCGGGAGCTGGTGGAGCACTCGGTCCTGCATTCGATGGTCTGCAACCATCGAATGATGGGGGAGGTTCCCTTAGATGGAGGAGGCGTATTCCGTGTAAAATACACGTGCGGTCCGTTCGGCCAGCTTCTTACCGCGTGCGGACGGAGTTGGCGATCCGTATGGAAGGCGGGGTTTCGCACGCACGGTCCTGGCCGCATAATCTGATCCGGCCGCACCGATCAGAATAAGGGCCTATACAATGTGTGCAATATATCGTTCTGAATTATACATCATGAAACATTGTGTGTATCAAGCTTTAGTTTTGTAAAGATTTTTTTTCACTTGTTACACTAACCTAAAATACAATGTTTGTTTTTCAATTCAATGGCTACAAATTAAGGGCCTGATCCCTGCTCGGCGACATTGCAGAGCACTTTAAATAGATAGCCAATGCCATGCCAGAGGGAAATGCTGCCCTGTGCAGGGCTGTGAAAGGCTTGCGAAAATTTAACAGATCAGCGATTCGCTGCAAATCCATTCGCAACTCACACACCATCCAATGGTTTTCCCAGCGTGCGATAGAAACAGGCTGGTCGAGGCCGGAGCTGTCACACACCCTTCTTGAAAATGACTGGGCATGTCTGTGTTTTTCCTGACACTTCCTGAAATGCGGGCTTTCTGTCAATCAACTGGCTTGCGGTCAGAGAAGATGCTGTATTATTTTTATTATTTTTTGTTTGCTGAATGGCATCGCCGGGCTGCAATCAGGTCTGAATAACCCCCAAAATCACCACTACAGTATAGCCAAAACTAAAATCCACCCGAAAGTTTGATCTTGGTATATTTTATTAATATATAACACACACCCTTTCATTTTATAGAAAAGCATTATACAAATGTTTCCTTGAGTGGTATTTATGTTATCGAGCTTTCACGTCACTGTTGTACTGTTTTGGCAATTGACTTTACTAACCAGTGCTAGAAAGTCCAATTTAGGAAGTATGAAAAATTTGGAGATCTAGAATAGGTTTTTTAGAGACTTAAAACTGTTCCCTGGCCGTGGATTCTACCAGGTATTGTTTCAAGCACCAGGAATTTAAACAAAACTAGTAATTCAAGCGATACTTGGGAATCCCAGTGGGTTTAAAGTTGCTGCTTGAACAACACACCTGGGCCCATGATTTGAGTGATGTGCACAGGTGTATCCTGTTTGCAGCAGCCAAAAGAATAAAATCAGCATGCCGGGAGACCAGGACTTCCTAAAATAACATGAGACAGCAGGTGCAAGGGGCTATTATTGCTACAAGCACAATGACCTCAGGAAATCCCTGGCTCCTATCCCTAGTGTCTGTATCATAATAATACTTTCTTATATATGGGTCTGCACCAGGCAGCAATTGTTTTAATACCAGTCATGTGGTTTTCATCATCTAATTCTGGGACCAAGTTATAAATAAAAAAATGAATCTAAAAGGGCCTAATTTGGCAATGAAGCCATATGGGTCACTCCTGTAAATGTACTGTACTTAGCTATACTTCCAGAGCTTTAAAGAAGTACAAAGAAGAAAATAATTTATTGAATAGATTTAAAACTTCTTATGCAATAGACAAATGGGGTTCAGGCCGGTTGCTGGGGACGCACTCCAGCGTGCAGTGAGTGACGTCAGTGCTGTGCGCCCCGTCCCCGAGGGGAGCGGTAGTGCACGCCACACTCAGCTTCCGGCCGGTTCACATGGAGTCGGTAAGTATGTATTTATTTGTGGTCCCGCCGCCGTGCGGGTTTTTACCTGGCAGTTACATGCAGTCTAGATAAAGATACTTCGGTGTATCGAAACGTCGACTTCATACCATGTAATACTGCTTATTTGAAAATATTAAATTGTTTCCAAAGACCCCTGGAGTGACACAACCATTCCTCGTATATATATATATATATATATATATATATATATATATATATATATATATATATATATTGCGTGCAATGAAATTAATTTAGTGTTCCTGCTATAAGATAATTGGTTATCAAAGAAGTAGTCTACTTATCATCTGTATCCTTTCTGATAAAATTGTATGCATTTCCTTGCATGTATGTCTCTATCTCTTCTGGGATTTCTACTTCCTTTAGTGTCTCCACTTCTTCCTCCACACAGAGGGGAATTATTTTACTACAATGGTAAATATGGTTAATTGAAACCAAATGTACAGCATTTTCAGGCTGTGCTAATTTTAGACGACTCGGTCAATTGAAATGTACTCAGCTGTACATAAGTATGCACACCCAATTTTATAAGGGGTGCACCATTGGAAAGGGCATGTCTTACATGCCTACTGGGCATCAAGACAAAAAAACAGACACATTGGGGGAAATTTACCAAAATGGATTCGTAGAAAAAAGGTGTATTCGTAGGCAGAAATACACCTTTTTTTTACGAATTTGTATTTTCGGGATTTACAATCCCAAAAATACAACAATTCGTAGTCCTAAAGATGGAACATTCGTATTTGTATTTACAAATACGAATGTCTACACCATCGATAGAATACGACAGAAATCACCATTCAAAAGAATGGTGGTTTCTGATTTACTAAGCAGCCGTACTGATAATACGGCTGCTTAGTGGTGTAAAACAGGCATGCAAATACGACAGGAAAATAGAACACCATTTTCATGTCGTATTTGCGTTTTAGCCTGCACGGATCAGTCAGATCCGTGCAGGCTTCGGTGTAAAAAAATAGAAAAATAAATAAATTTAAAAAAAAAACGGCGTGGGGTCCCCCCCACAGCCGAAACCAGCACCAGGCTGACAGAGCCTGGAGCCGGTAATTAAAAATCAGGGAACCCGACAAATAGGGGTTCCCCGATTTTTAACAACCAGCCCCAGGCTCCTGCTCTGGGGCTGGTTCCCAAAATACGGGGGACAAAATGACTAGGGGTCCCCCGTATTTTAAGAACCAGCCCCAGGCAAAACCAGCCAGCAGGGTAATGCCACAGCCGGGGGGAGACTTTTTATACAAGTCCCCCCGGCCAAAGCATTCATCCCTACCGACCAGTCAGCCTGGCCAGGGGCCCTGGGGGAGTGGGGACCCCCCCAATAAAGGGGTCCCCCCCCTCCAGGACTTACCTGACCAGGCTGAAGCCCCTGGGCGGTGGGCATCGAGCTGATGGTATGGTGTAAAAAATAGAATAAAAACTATTGTCTTTTACTGGTGAACTATGAGTCCCAGCAAGCCTCCCCCGCAAGCTGGGACTTGGAGAACCACAAGTCCCAGCCTGCGGGGCATTAAAGGGCCCGCTGGGTCTTGTAGTGCCACAGTAAAAGAAAGAGTTAAATAAACACACTGACACACGTGAAAAATAAAAGTTTAATACATACATAACACATACATACTGATACTTACCTTTCTTGATCCCGTAGGTAGCCCTGGTCCTGATGTCCTGTGTCGTCCATGTCGGCTGTCTGCGTCGTCCTCCAGGTCCATATCGACGGTCCGTGTCGTCCTCCAGGTCCATGGCGGTGTCCGGGTCCGAAGAAATCCATGTTGGAGCTGTGGAAGGAAATCCTACTCACCTGGTCCTGCGCTGAAGAAGTCTTCTCTTGATCCGACGTAATCCAGGTAATCTTCAAGCTGTCGCCGGTCCCCGCTGTCTGCGCTGTCTCTGCATCGCGCTGAGGAGAGATGCTGAAGTTTCATATTCGGTGCCTCTCCTCAGACTGAATTCTATTGGCCGCCTAGCAGGCCAATCAGGAGCCGACTTTCTCGGCTCCTGATTGGCCTGCTAAGCGGCCAATAGAATTCAGTCTGAGGAGAGGCGCCGAATATGAAACTTCAGCATCTCTCCTCAGCGCGATGCAGAGACAGCGCAGACAGCGGGGACCGGCGACAGCTTGAAGATTACCTGGATTACGTCGGATCAAGAGAAGACTTCTTCAGCGCAGGACCAGGTGAGTAGGATTTCCTTCCACAGCTCCAACATGGATTTCTTCGGACCCGGACACCGCCATGGACCTGGAGGACGACACGGACCGTCGACATGGACCTGGAGGACGACGCAGACAGCCGACATGGACGACACAGGACATCAGGACCAGGGCTACCTACGGGATCAAGAAAGGTAAGTATCAGTATGTATGTGTTATGTATGTATTAAACTTTTATTTTTCACGTGTGTCAGTGTGTTTATTTAACTCTTTCTTTTACTGTGGCACTACAAGACCCAGCGGGCCCTTTAATGCCCCGCAGGCTGGGACTTGTGGTTCTCCAAGTCCCAGCTTGCGGGGGAGGCTTGCTGGGACTCATAGTTCACCAGTAAAAGACAATGGTTTTTATTCAATTTTTTACACCATACCATCAGCTCGATGCCCACCGCCCAGGGGCATCGAGGACAGCACCAGGCTTCAGCCTGGTCAGGTAAGTCCTGGAGGGGGGGGACCCCTTTATTGGGGGGGTCCCCACTCCCCCAGGGCCCCTGGCCAGGCTGACTGGTCGGTAGGGATGAATGCTTTGGCCGGGGGGACTTGTATAAAAAGTCTCCCCCCGGCTGTGGCATTACCCTGCTGGCTGGTTTTGCCTGGGGCTGGTTCTTAAAATACGGGGGACCCCTAGTCATTTTGTCCCCCGTATTTTGGGAACCAGCCCCAGAGCAGGAGCCTGGGGCTGGTTGTTAAAAATCGGGGAACCCCTATTTGTCGGGTTCCCTGATTTTTAATTACCGGCTCCAGGCTCTGTCAGCCTGGTGCTGGTTTCGGCTGTGGGGGGGACCCCACGCCGGTTTTTTTTTTTATTTATTTATTTTTCTATTTTTTTTTACACATTGCAGCCTGCACGGATCTGACTGATCCGTGCAGACTGCTAGAAATAATTCGTATTAGCGGCCGTATATACGGCCGCTAATACGAATTCCTACGACATCGGTGGGTTACAAAGCAGTCGTATATGACTGCTTTGTAAATCCCCCTCCGGAACACGACTTTGCATACGACTTAAACAGTCGTATGCAGTCGTAGGGAAAATACCAATACGAAAAACTAGGTTTTTCATATTGGTAAATTTCCCCCATTGCCTCCACAGTAATTAAACATACAAGATGGCCCCCATAGTAATATAAACACAATGGCCCCCCCGTAGTTGTACAAATAAATTGGCCCCCACAATCATTAAACATACAAGATGACCCCATAGTAATATAAAGATAATGGGAATAGAGAAGCAGATGAATTAAGCATGGTGAAGAGAAAAAGTGGAATAAGATAATGCACCAGTCAATCAGCTGTGTTTGAAATATAACAGTTGGGAGTGATTGGCTGGTGCGTTATCTTCTTCCACTTTATCTCTTCAAAATACCCCCCTCCTCTTCGCAGCATCCTACACAGTTGTATTTCTTTCCAGCAGGCAGTAGGGGTTAGGTGTATCAGCAGGTTCAGTCTCCAGCAGGTTGGGTAAGGGCAGTGGGCAGGAGAGCACTAGATTCCGTGGCAGCAGCAGTCGCCTGGGGTTGGGAGTCACAGTACCTGCAACATCCGACAGCAGGGGAGGAGGGTGTACTATCAGTGTGGCCGTTCATCTAGCAGAGAACGGTGTTTGACTAAAGACCATGACAATACCATAGGTAGAGGTAGCCCTGGGGAAACTGAGGGAAAAAGCAGCAGGCTTTATTAGTAACTACCTAGTTACGGACCAGGTGGGCGGTACTGGGCATGCGCATTAGGGTGCTCCTGTGCACGCCTGTGTGCATGCATGCCTATGCAGCTGTATTGAAGAAACCAACCGTTTTTTGCATATTTTTCTGTAAACATACAGTCAAGCATTTCTGAATTAAGCCATCTGTAATAGATGGTGTTTCAAAAAGATGGACCATATTTAAAAGCAATGTATTTATTGAGTTAGCACATTTTACTAACCATATGAATGCTCTATATAAAGCAACACGAAATTTACACATCTTTACAGAAAAACAGAGAATAGGATATTGCACATGATTTCTGATCAAAAAAGTTATTTTATAAACACTACTGTTGATATACAACCTCATTTTTTTTAACTTAACAAATATCTCCTATATGGATAATATCGGGTTTTTAACAAATATCTGCTATATGGACAAAATTGAGAGGATAGTGAACTTCATTCCAAATGACTTTCAGAGGGGTACATTTACTAAAATGCTAGTTCTGTTAAAGATGGGATGTTACCCATAGCAACCAATCAGATAATATATGATATCTTCTAGAAGGTGCAATAGAATCTGGTTGTATGGGCAACATCCCATCTTCAATAGAACTCCCGTCGTAGTACATAAACCCCAGAGTGTCTTCTTCTACTGAAGTCGCTGCTGCCTTGATTTTGGTTTTGAGGTCATTAAGATCAATCCCTAATGGGGGCACAAAAACACGGTGCATCCCAAAAAGAAAAAGTAGCACCGTGTGGGGATCTTTCAGGGGCAAAGAGTGTAGTGCCAAATCTTGGGGTCCTGTTTGACCTATCCAATGATGTGGCAGTGTGTCATTTAGAAAATGTTGACATTGACGGTGCCAATGTGGCAGTGCTATGTCTTGCTAAATGATGAAGTGCTAAGTTGTGGACAGAGCCAGTTTTGGAGCATTTCCAAATAGATTTGACGAGTAACTTTTCCCTTAAAGTAAGTTCTATAAACCTTTCTGTGAAAATCTGAACAAGAAACGCTCGCTTTTGGGGAGTAATGCCAATCAGTTTCGTATGGATTCTCTAATCCCAACATGCTCACATTGTTACTGTTAACTTCAAAATTCAAACACCGTAAGAAGCTATTGATGAGTGGACTTGTGTGGACCACTTTCCACATTTTCCGATGAAGTGCATGGTCACTCTGCGCTTTCTCTTACGTAAGCAGCCTGTTTTCTCAAAGTGTCAAAAAGAATGATGAATGCTTTTTATCATGGCAGATGAATGTCAAAACACTGAATTGCAGAATGCTAAACACCTTCTATTACAGGGTCACCATCTTTGGAATGACCAATGCTAGAGGCTGTTTGTGCACTTGGGAGAGGCATCTAATGGTAATTGTTTGAAACTTTGCCCCACCCTTTCAAGTGGTAAGAGTTTCATTCATGGGTGGTTCGTGGTTTCAGAGATATACTGTAGAGATTTCAAATAGTGTCCATCTTTTTGAAGAACACCCTGTATTTCTGGTAAGAAGGATTTTAAATTTAGCTCCAAGAACCAACTCTCTATCCCTGTGTTGTATCATGTAATGCCAACAGAGAGTAACGGGCTGATTCAGCACAAATGGCAGGTGTAAATAGTGTTCACTAAAAAAGCCACAACTGCAAGCATATGCAAAGCTGAAGACCAAGCTGTTCCAGAAGAATTCACATGAGGGATACATCAGGCGTACATTACATATACTTACATTTGTTTTGCTTAATAAACACTCATTCGCAGTTAGGCATAACAATCGAGGAAAAAAAATGTTGAGACATGTAAAATCATAATGGTTCAAGACCACTTTCAGAATGTTCTCACAATTTATAGCTTACATTTGGACCTTTGGGCATTTTCGGAGGAATCGTATACATTTTGGCAGCCTCTCCATTATCAGATGAGTGGGTGTAGCTGGACAAAGGTTTTCACATAAGATGAATGTTCTATTGGTTATTGTGGGTGTGTAGATGAAATTGCAGGCTACTTAGAGGTGAACGTATGATATTATGCTGTTTTCAGACTGTTGGTGGTGATGTCTACTTTTACATACGGTTGGATAGGCATAATTGCTGCCAATTTAGAGTACAGGCTCGGATCTGCATGTCTTTCAGTGGGGTATTTGCAGTTAGGTAAATGGCCAGCAGGTTGCTAGTGCTGGAAAACATTATAATCAGAGCATTTTTGCATGTGCAAATATAGATATCTTAATGCGTATGTCTCTATACATCCAAAATTGTGGAAACCTGCCCACAGTCCCCCATCAACTATGATGTTCCAGATTTACAGTCCCATAACTAGAGGTGTGCAAACATTGAAGGCACGGTCACTGCATGTGCCTTGCAGACCCAAGCGCTACTGCAGAGCCTCCCAATACATCCTTAGGAGGCTACGTACTTTAATTCTGGTGCCCATAGGCACAATGCAAAATCATGCATATCTCCATAGTTGCATATGTATGGGTCTGCTTACAGGGCCTGCTTAAGGTGCAAACACATGAAAAATTTTGGCTTACGGTTTTGACTATATCTTCAAAATTGCAAAAATGTTTGTACTGTTTGCTATACCAAATCGCAATCTAAAAATAGACTGTGCAGGCTAGGCAATTTTGACTGTTGCATACAGTGTATTTGACCATAGGCTAAATCACACATAGTCAAAATCAGCTCCATGCACTTCAAGAGGAAATCGCATAGTCAAAATTCCTCAATATCTCACCATGGGCCTTATTTTGGTTCATTCTTTCTGTCAAAATCCTTCTTAGATGGACAAAACCATGTGCACTGCAGGGGGGGCAGATGTAACATGTGCAGAGAGAATTAGATTTGGGTGAGTAATTTTGTTTCTGTGCAGGGAAAATACTGACTGCTTTATTTTTACACTGCAATTTAGATCTCACTTTGAAGTAAAACCCCACCCAAATCTAATTCTCTCTGCACATGTTACATCTGCCTCACCTGCAGTGCACATGGTTTTGCCCATCTAAGAAGGATTTTGTCAGAAAGAATGAACCAAAATAAGGCCCCATGTGAATGCACCTTTAGAGTTGTTTCACATGTAAACACTATACACACTGGGGAAGGGCACACTCTGCATCAGCAACTAAATAAAGGTGCCCATACACGTACCAATTACCAGGTACTTTTTGTGCTAAAATAGCATCGTTGCATGCATTGTGCATGCGATGCGATGCTATTTTAGCACAAAAAGTACCGGGTAATTGGTACGTGTATGGGCACCTTAAGAACTACTGTAGGCTAAATAGCTTGTGGACCTTCAATTCTACTGAGCCATCATCTCCACTATCCGTTCAAATTTTAAGACGTTTCTTTTTTTCAAAACTTTATTTTTGTTTCACAGGGGCAAATTTACTAAGCTGGAAGTTCTTTGACATGGGATGTTACTATGGGCAACCAATCGATTTAACTCATGCTTGCCAATACTCCCGCATTTTGTGGGAGCCTCCCGCTTTAGCCCCCGGTGCCCCGCAAAGACCTCCCAATCCCCCGGAATTTCACAGGCCAGTCTGATAATCTGGACTACGCATGCGCTAGTCCGGCGTGATGGGGGTCGGAGCTTGGGCTAGCATGCATATACTTGCATAGTGTGTGAGAGCTGCCGCTCAGCAAAGCCTTCAGGGAGACTTTCCAGCAGCAGTGGCAGCAGCAGCTTCTGCGGAGTCTTCAGGGCACCCCCTCATGGTGAAACCTGCAGGATGGAGACACAGAGGAGGAGGAGTGACAGGGAGCTACTGCTAGCAGGATGCAGCTCGGAGTGGAGGCTGGGGGAGGAGCACGAGTGCTCCGTTCCCAGGTTAGTGCTTGTATTTCTGTCTGCCTCAGCAGCTCCTATCTGGTACTGTGTGTAGGCAGCAGTGTGATGTAGTGTTTGTTTTTGTGCATACACAGTATGTAACGTGGCACTATCTCTAATGTATGTTTTTAGGTGACCAATGGGTGTATCTATTAGACTTGGCACTGCCCCCTGTGCGTGTGTGTGTGTGTATATATATATATATATTTATATATGTTATGTGTGTGTAGGCTAGTAGTGACCTGTGTGTGTAAGCTGGTAGTGACCCCTGTGTGTGTGTGTGTAGGCTGGTAGTGACCCCTGTGTATGTGTAAGCTGGTAGTGACCCCTGTGTGTGTGTAGGCTGGTAGTGACCCCTGTGTGAGTGTGTAGGCTGGTAGTGACCCCTGTGTATGTGTAAGCTGGTAGTGACCCCTGTGTGTGTGTAGGCTGGTAGTGACCCCTGTGTGTGTGTGTGTGTGTGTGTGTGTGTGTGTGTGTTTGGGCTGGTAGTGACCCCGGCTGGTAGTGACCCCTGTGTGTGTGTGTAGGCTGGTAGTGACCCCTGTGTATGTGTAAGCTGGTAGTGACCCCTGTGTGTGTGTAGGCTGGTAGTGACCCCTGTGTGTGTGTGTAGGCTGGTAGTGACCCCTGTGTGTGTGTGTGTGTGTGTGTGTGTGTGGGCTAGTAGTGACCCCGGCTGGTAGTGACCCCTGTGTGTGTGTATGTGTGTGTAAGCTGGTAGTGACCCCTGTGTGTGTGTGTGTGTGTGTGTGTGTGTGTGTGTATGTAGGCTGGTAGTGACCCATGTGTGTGTATGTAGGCTGGTAGTGACCCATGTGTGTGTGTGGGCTGGTAGTGACCCCTGTGTCTTATGTGTGTGTAGGCTGGTAGTGACCCCTGTGTGTAGGCTGGTAGTGACCCGTGTATGAGTGTGTAAGCTGGTAGTGACCCCTATGTGTGTGGTTAGGCTGGTAGTGACCCCTGTGTATGTGTGTGTAGGCTGGTAGTGACCCCTGTGTGTGTGTGTGTGTGTAGTCTGGTAGTGACCCCTTTGTGTAGGCTGGTAGTGACCCCTGTGTATGTGTGTGTAGGCTGGTAGTGACCCCTATGTGTGTGTGTAGGTTGGTAGTGACCCATGTGTGTAGGCTGGTAGTGACCCCTGTGTATGTGTGTGTAGGCTGGTAGTGACCCCTGTGTGTGTGTGTGTAGTCTGGTAGTGACCCCTTTGTGTAGGCTGGTAGTGACCCCTGTGTATGTGTGTGTAGGCTGGTAGTGACCCCTATGTGTGTGTGTAGGTTGGTAGTGACCCATGTGTGTAGGCTGGTAGTGACCCCTGTGTATGTGTAGGTTGGTAGTGACCCCTTTGTGTAGGCTGGTAGTGACCCCTGTGTATGTGTGTGTAGGCTGGTAGTGACCCCTATGTGTGTGTGTAGGTTGGTAGTGACCCATGTGTGTAGGCTGGTAGTGACCCCTGTGTATGTGTAGGTTGGTAGTGACCCATGTGTGTAGGCTGGTAGTGAACCCCTGTGTATGTGTGTGTAGGCTGGTAGTGACCCCTGTGTGTAGGCTGGTAGTGACCCCTGTGTATGTGTAAGCTGGTAGTGACCCCTGTGTGTGTGTAGGCTGGTAGTGACCCCTGTGTGAGTGTGTAGGCTGGTAGTGACCCCTGTGTATGTGTAAGCTGGTAGTGACCCCTGTGTGTGTGTAGGCTGGTAGTGACCCCTGTGTGTGTGTGTGTGTGTGTGTGTGTGTGTGTGTTTGGGCTGGTAGTGACCCCGGCTGGTAGTGACCCCTGTGTGTGTGTGTAGGCTGGTAGTGACCCCTGTGTATGTGTAAGCTGGTAGTGACCCCTGTGTGTGTGTAGGCTGGTAGTGACCCCTGTGTGAGTGTGTAGGCTGGTAGTGACCCCTGTGTATGTGTAAGCTGGTAGTGACCCCTTTGTGTGTGTGTAGGCTGGTAGTGACCCCTGTGTGTGTGTGTGTGTGTGTGTGTGGGCTAGTAGTGACCCCGGCTGGTAGTGACCCCTGTGTGTGTGTATGTGTGTGTAAGCTGGTAGTGACCCCTGTGTGTGTGTGTGTGTGTGTGTGTGTATGTAGGCTGGTAGTGACCCATGTGTGTGTATGTAGGCTGGTAGTGACCCATGTGTGTGTGTGGGCTGGTAGTGACCCCTGTGTCTTATGTGTGTGTAGGCTGGTAGTGACCCCTGTGTGTAGGCTGGTAGTGACCCGTGTATGAGTGTGTAAGCTGGTAGTGACCCCTATGTGTGTGGTTAGGCTGGTAGTGACCCCTGTGTATGTGTGTGTAGGCTGGTAGTGACCCCTGTGTGTGTGTGTGTGTGTGTGTGTGTGTGTGTGACCCCTTTGTGTAGGCTGGTAGTGACCCCTGTGTATGTGTGTGTAGGCTGGTAGTGACCCCTATGTGTGTGTGTAGGTTGGTAGTGACCCATGTGTGTAGGCTGGTAGTGACCCCTATGTGTGTGTGTAGGTTGGTAGTGACCCATGTGTGTAGGCTGGTAGTGAACCCCTGTGTATGTGTGTGTAGGCTGGTAGTGACCCCTGTGTGTAGGCTGGTAGTGACCCGTGTGTGAGTGTGTAGGCTGGTAGTGACCCGTGTGTGAGTGTGTAGGCTGGTAGTGACCCCTATGTGTGTGTGTGTGTGTAGGCTGGTAGTGACCCGTGTGTAGGCTGGTAGTGACCCCTGTGTGTAGGCTGGTAGTGACCCGTGTATGTGGGCTGGTAGTGACCCGTGTGTATGTGTAGGCTTGTAGTGACCCCTGTGTGTAGGCTGGTAGTGACCCCTGTGTATGTGTAGGCTGGTAGTGACCCCTATGTGTGTGTGTGTGTGTAGGCTGGTAGTGACCCGTGTGTAGGCTGGTAGTGACCCCTGTGTGTAGGCTGGTAGTGACCCGTGTATGTGGGCTGGTAGTGACCCGTGTGTATGTGTAGGCTTGTAGTGACCCCTGTGTGTAGGCTGGTAGTGACCCCTGTGTATGTGTAGGCTGGTAGTGACCCGTGTGTGTGGTTTAGTAGTAGGCTTGCAGACACTTCATTTTGCAGGAGGCTCCCACTTTAGCCACCAGTCCTCCCCAATGCCCCGCATTGCCCTCCTAATACCCCCAGAATACTAATAGGCCTGCCAAGCACCGCTGGCTGTGGTCAGCGCAAGAGCCACCCAGGCCAGCAGAGCCTGCTAGTGACCAGCCACCATGGAAAAATGATGAAAATGGTTGTTGCTGCACTGGGCCATGCCCACTTTAATGGAGACCACAGCCACCTTCTTTGTAGCCCCACCCCCACCCCAGGTCAGCCGCACCTGCAACGTGGCAGGTCTTGATTTTAACCATGCACAAGTTGTGAGGGATGGAATCTCCCTGAAATCAGTTTCCAAAAAGTAGGCAAGTATGATTTAACTTTTATTTATTTAGCACCTTCTAGAAGATACTAGATAAGAGACTGATTGGTTGACCATAGCAACATGCCATCTTCAATAGAACTCCCATCTTAGTAAATTTCCCCCACAGTCTTTACATCACACCTGTAATTTTACATGTAGGTATTGTTAATAACGTGCATGTTTATCGCTATACACTGCATCAATCTTCATGAGTGTGGTGGGGGGATGCAATGCTGATAAGTTACCTCACTCTGCAAAAATGTTTTGTTCCAGAGAAAGTGGAAACTGTCTGAGGTTTGTGGTTTGAGTAGAGGGCAGAGCTATGTCTGCAACATCTATCTATTTAATTATTTAGTTTCATATATAGCACACATATTCCCTTGTGCTTATCTATCTATCTATCTATTCCTTATATATGTATATATGCGGCACTCATTGGGCTTGTACAAATAATGACACAGTGTGTTTCAGGTTTTCGGATTTAATTTCGTATCAGAATCAATACATGCAGTGGCGTAACAATAGTCCTGCAGACTGTAAATGCAGCTCGATTGGGGGGATGTCTTGAATGATGCCTTGCTGTCAAATGCATGCTCCCCCAACCCCACTCCACCCCTGTCGTCACTGACAGCATCGACAAGTTTGTATGTAATGCTGCTTTCACATTGCCTAAACATTTGAGACTCAGTATTTTTAAATGGTATTTAAAACGGTATGTTACCGTTTTAAACCCCTTTCACACTGCACAAAAATACTGGGTCTCAAACAGGTTTGCAGTGTAAAAGCAGGACAGACAGTAGCTATGAGAGAGCAGTGCATGTGAATAAGCCGCTCATTACATACCTCCCAACATGACCCTCTCCAGGAGGGACACAATGCTCTGCTCCTGGACTTTCCTCCTTAGGCCCCCATACACTAGCCGATTTTGGTCAGATTTCAGCCAGATCAGTCGGATCTGGCCGAAATCGGACCAAAATCGTCTAGTTTTGATGTTCCCTCAGATCCGATGCGCGGTCCCGTGCGCATCGGATCTGCGTCGGGTGGTCGGACCTGCTGCACGTCCGACCACCCGACTTGGGACCTAGTGGGGCGGTGGAGGGAGCAGGGGGGGCTGGGGACGCTGCGGGGGACACGTCTGTGTCCCCCGCTGCTGGGGACAGCGTCTGTGCGGCGATAAGGTAGAGGGAGCAGGGAGCAGGGGGGGCTGGAGACGCTGCGGGGGACACGTCTGTGTCCCCCGCTGCTGGGGACAGCGTCTGTGCGGCGATAAGGTAGAGGGAGCAGGGAGCAGGGGGGGCTGGAGACGCTGCGGGGGACACGTCTGTGTGGCGATAAGGTAGAGGGAGCAGGGGGGGCTGGAGACGCTGCGGGCGGGGGACACAGGCTGCATAGAGCCGGGCAGGGGGAGCCAGCCGGGAGCTGTCAGTAATGAATAAAAAAAAAGCCCATACAATGAATGGGCGGCCTGTGATTGGCTGAGCGCTCTCTCAGCCAGTCAGCAATTGGCTGAGAGAGCGCTCAGCAGCCAATCACAGGCTGCCCATTCATTGCATGGGCTTTTTTTTTTATTCATTACTGACAGCTCCCGGCCGGCTCCCCCTGCCCGGCTCTATGCAGCCTGTGTCCCCCGCCCGCAGCGTCTCCAGCCCCCCCTGCTCCCTCTACCTTATCGCCGCACAGACGCTGTCCCCAGCAGCGGGGGACACAGACGTGTCCCCCGCAGCGTCCCCAGCCCCCCTGCTCCCACCAGCTCTCACCTCTTAGCCCCCCCCCACCACCCCCCCTGCTCCCCGGGTTTTTTTACATGTGATAAATCGAGACGATTTATCACATGTAAAAAATGGCACATCAAGTGCCAATCTAATCAAGCTCCCCCGGGGAGCAGCCGGGGAAGCTCAGGGGGAAGTCGGGGGCGACTTGTCCTAAGGACAAGTCGCCCTAGTGTATGGGGGCCTTTAATGTATGATTGCCATCACCTGTGTTTAACTAGGTAATTGCTAAGAAAGTTGTTCCACCACAGGTGATGGCAATCATACATTAAGAGGGAAGTGCAGGAGCAGAGCAATGTGTCCCTCCTAGAGAGGGTCATGTTGGGAGGTATGTCATTACATATGCACTGCGCTCATTACATATGTGCATATGTAATGAGCGGCTCATTACATATGCACTGCGCTCTCATAGCTACTGCCTGAGTCCTATCCCCTTCATGACAGAGCCAGTTTGTGCCTTCATGACAGAGCCCTTTTTTTCAAATCTGACATGTCTCACTTAAGTGGGGATAACTTTTTTTTGCTTTTACTTATCCCAGTGATTTTGAGATTGTTTTCTCGTGACACATTGTACTTCAAGTTAGTGGTAAATTTGGGTCGATACAGTCTGTGTTTTTTTGTGAAAAATACCAAAATATCGTGAAAAAATGGAAAATTTAGCAATATGCAAAATGTCACATTTTCTGCTTGTGAGACAAATAATCATACCACTCAAAATAGTTAATAACTAACAAAGACCATATGTCTACTTTATGTTGCAATCATTATTTCAACTTCCTTTTAATTTTTTTGGACACTAGGAGGCTTCAAATATGACTAGCAAATTCTCAAATTTTCAAGAAAATTTCAAACACTGATTTTTTTAGGGACCAGTTCAGTTCTGATGTGACTTTGAGGGACTTGTATGTGAGACACCCCCATAAATGATGCCATTTCAAAAACTGCACCCCTCACAGTATTCAAAACAGCATTTTGGAAGTTTGTTAACCCTTTAGGTGTTTCACAGGAATTAAAACAAAGTGTAGGTGAAATTTCAAAATTTCTTTTTTTTTGCAGAGTTTCAATTTTAATACATTTTTCTAACGAATACAGTAGATTTTACTAGAGAAATGTGACTAAAAATTGATTCCCCCAATTCTTTTGTTTTCAAAAATATCCTATATGTGGCCCTAGTGTGCACGGTGACCAAACCACAGGCTTCATAATAGAAGGAGCACCTACTTGATTTTGGAGACTCCTTTTTATGAGATTATTTTTTAGGCACCATGTAGGTTTCTAGGCACCATAAGATGCTAAAAGTTAGGAACCCCCCCACAAGTGACCCCATTTTGCAAACTACACCCCTCAGGGAATTCATCTAGGGGTATAGTGTACATTTCAAACCCCCAGGGGTTTCACCAATTGTGGTACAACTGGGCAGTGAAAATGAAAAAAAAATAATTTTTCATTTTCACAGCTCAGTTGTATCAAAATTGGTGAAACCCCGGGGGGTTTGAAATGTACTCTATACCCCTAGATGAATTCCCTGAGGGGTGTAGTTTGCAAAATGGGGTCACTTGTGGGGGGGTTCCACTGTATGGGTTTTTCGGGGGTCATTCAACCAGAATCTGTGCTGCAAAATCCAAAAATCACTCCTTCCCTTCTGAGTCCTGCCATGCACCCAACTGGTATTTTTTGGTCACATGTGAGGCATTGCCGTACCCGGGAGAAATTGGGGCACAGATTTTGGGGTGCTTTGTCTCCTTCATTCCTTGTGAAAATGAAAAATTTTGAGCCAGATCTGCATTTTTGTGTAAAAAAATTTAATTTTTTACACAAAAATGCAGTTCTGGCTCAAAATTTTTAATTTTCACAAGTAATGAAGGAGACAAAGCACCCCAAAATCTGTGCCCCAATTTCTCCCGGGTACGGCAATGCCTCACATGTGACCAAAAAATACCAGTTGGGTGCATGGCAGGACTCAGAAGGGAAGGAGTGATTTTTGGTGGTGGAATGAATGGCGGGTGCTATGTCGCATTAGCAAGACCCCCGAAGCACCAATACAGTGGAACCCCCCCACAAGTGACCCCATTTTGGTCACCAGCTTTGGGAGGGGGGCTGGCGCTGCGGCTGGCGGGGGGTGGGAGGGGTGCTGGCGCTGCGGCAGCCGGGTGGGTGGGAGGGAGGGGGGCTGCCGGGTGGGAGGGGGGGGGGGGGCTGGCGATCGTTGGTGATCGGTGCGGTATACGCACACACACACACACACACACACACACACACATATATATATATATATATATATATATGTGTGTATATGTGTGTATATATATATATACATATATATACACACACATATATATATATATATATATATATATGTGTGTGTATATATATATATATATATACACACATTTGCACATTATTTTTTATTTTATTTTATTTTTCACTTTTCCAGCAGCAGCATGATGCTGCTGCTGCTGCTGCTGCTGCTGCGGGGGGGAGGGGGGAGGAGGGGAGCGCAGCGTGCGCTCCGGACGTAGCGGTGGAGCCGCTGGAGCTGCTGCTGCTGCCGGGTGAGTGCCCGGCGGGTGGGAGGGGGGTGCTGCCGCTCGGTGGTGATCGGTGCTGCACCGATCACCACCGTTTTCTGTGTTACCGAGCGGCTTAGCCGCCGGTAACACAGGAAACGCTGTGATTGACTGTTCAGATTTGAACAGCCAATCACAGCGATCGCCGACCGGGGGGGGCACCCCTGCCCCCCTGGGCGACGAGGGGGGATGTCTGCTGTCAGGGACAGCAGACATCTCCTAACTGTCACTGCGTCTATAGACGCAGTGACAGTTAGAATCCATGACGTACATGTACGTCAAATGTCGGGAAGTACTTCCCGACCATGACGTACATGTACGTCAAATGTCATGAAGGGGCTATATACCGGCTCAGAGCAGTTCACACTGCATAAAAAAATGGCTCTGAACCGTTTAGGACTCTGCTTTTTAAACGTTTGCAAATACAGGTTATTTGTAACCGGTAAATACAGACTGGTGCTTTCACACTGCTGCTCTTACCATTTTAAAATGCTAAAAAAAAATGGCAATATACCGGTTAAGAGCTGCAGTGTGAAAGGGATAAAACTGTCAATGCTGGGTTCCCGTCGCTAACTGTACCCAGCTTAAGAGCACCCTAACCTAATGTTACAGTGTTATTAATAGTGTTATATTTACAAATAATGTTTATCATTGGAATTGGTGATATCTGTAATTAGGCAAATCTCTGGGCTGCGAGACTGTGTCTGGGCTCTGTCTGATGATAGAATTGTGGAACCTAAACTGGTAGCTATAGAAGCAGTTATTTAGTCTGGCTTCATTTTGTGGTCAATGATGTCATATGGTTCATTCTGACAAAGCTGACTCAGCGACCAAACCTACTCAAGCCTACTCTGGTTTCTTTTTTCAGGAATTGTATTAACTCATTCACTGCTGGTTAATGTTTTGAGAGTTTTGTGCTTTGTAACTGTTGTAGTTGTTATTATATTATTGTTTATTTATAACAAGGGTTCCGCAGCAACTAAAGGCCTTATACACTACAGCGATTTGAGCTGATTTCACCTGTTGCCTACAGACCGGGCCAAAAAAATCGGCCCAAATTGGATGCCTTTGATGTCCACTTGGCTCAGATCTCCCTCTTAGCGGCGGGGAGCTTGGGTCACATGCGATATATCACATACAAAAGTACCACATGCGATGTATCGCATGCGATTCTGCCGCCCGGGAAGCTTGCATAGAAGAATACATTAAAAAATAAATATAGTTGCATCAGGAGGTAGGAAATGTTGATTTTATAACTTTCATTTTGTGAGTAATCTCCATCAAAAATCACTTATTTGCCCACCTTTGGCAGGCCTGACTAACCTCTGCTCCCAGCATGCCATGCCTGAGATCCAGCATTGACTAATAGAAAAACTATGGCAGGACGTGCTGGAATTTGTAGTGTCACAACAGCTGGCGAGGCACAGGTTGGTTAGACCTGAACTTCAGTATCCCTTTCACTCAATAATCAAGCATATTAATAGGCGGATAGATTTAGCTGTGTAAAAGAAACTGGTAGATACAGTACTGCCAGAAAAGTTTGGGGGTTATTGCAAATCAGATCAGATCGGAAACAGGAAAGTGCTAATTAAATACATCTATTAATACATTGTTGTGGACTGAAAACAGAGAGAATATTTATGGGGTTTGGGGGAAATTCAGTTATTGATAACATGGGAGATTGCAATTGTTATTTTTCCATCTCACCACATTTCTATGTAAAGATCTGCTTTTAAATGGTCAACCTCTGACCAGTCAGTGTAAAACTATGTCTATCCCGCCTTCCTCCTGCTGCCCAGCTGTGCTGTCAATGTGGCATTTACAGTGGGGGTGGGGAGGTAGAACTAGCTTCACCTGCCATAAATAATCTTGACAAGTGATTCATCCAGAGTTAACATGCAAACCCACGTTTAAGAAGTGCTTTTTATTTCCTGTTACCTCTTCACTTTTTCCTAGTCCATATGCACAGTTTTTTATGGTTATGATTTCATGCCAGAAGAATGAATTTATAATGTTACGTGCTCTGTTTTTTGGCTAACCATGTTATCGTTGCACATCATTAAATCTTACTGCTAAAATGATTCTGATTAGGTGTGGTCTTTAATCTGGAAAACTAAGGTACCATAAACATTTCTGGCATGCTACATCATTCGCAAAGGGCAGCATAAACAGCCATTCTTGCTGCTTGCCTTTGAAGTGAATTTACAGGAATGAAAGTTAGTTTGAAGCAAAGCCAAAAAAACAAAAATAAAAACATATAAACTGACAGAACACTCCAAAGAAAATGGATTTGTGTGAACCAATCCACTTATGCTATCATGTATGCACTTACGTTGAGAGCTCTTTGTGAATTAAAATAAAGGCAACATACTGTAACTAAATGACAGTCTTTAGTAATTATACGAAGGACCTTCAGTCACATCTTCCTGGATTTAAAGCATACATTGCCAAATACTGTCCTACAGAGGATTCAAACACACGACCTTCCATATTGCAATGACTCACCTTACTCATGAATTCAAGTTCCTGTATAGGACATATGAGAGCATTTTTAAAAGTGGGCCTTAAATAAAGGAGTATATTACTGAATGTGCTTAGGGATGCGAGGGGGTGATGGTGGCGGGCAGGTGGTCTCAGGAAAGAGGAAGTTGCAAGTGACATTGATACAAACAGAATATTGACGGGTGCTACAGAACAGCATTCACCGCCTTGCAATTCCCTGTGAGGTGGCACTACTCTAAGTATGGCCCTGCACCAGGAACTACAATGCAATTAGGAATGTGAAGCCTATTTTCAACCACATGGAGTAAGAGTGCAGGGTCATCGTCAGGACATAGGGACTACTTTATGTGTAAGGCATTATCAGGAAGCGGATGCAGGTTTGTACTACAGTCATTAGTAATGTAAGGTCGTCTTTGGACATTGGCCACTACATTCCATACTGATGAGCATTAAAAACCTGACTAAGCTATGATTTGTACACTAGCTACCAGACCCTGTTATTAAGTGGGGGAAGTCCTATACTCCAGATAGCAACAGTGATTGGGAACGCTTTGTACACCAGCCATAAATATTATTTTCTTCTTCCCTTAACCATTATTATTGCAATACCAAGATTGTTATTTGTTCTGTGAGGTTAGTCATCAGTAATGCACTGAGATCCCCAGTTTAAAATATGTTTTAGGGCAGAACTTCCCAAAGTTTGCTTTACGGTTCAGGTTTTATGGCTATCCATATTTGATCACAGGTAACTTACTTAGTACCTCTGTAAATTTGATTCAAGAATGGACGTCCTTTAAAACCCAGACTGCAATTGTGGAGTTTGGGAAATTATATATTAGGGCCTTTGGCCTCAGTGCTTGCAACTAATAAGTATATTACAACATGTGCTTACTTATTTATTTATTTGTTTATTTATTTATTTACAGTTTCTTATATAGCACCGCATATTCTGTTGTAGAAACAAACTGACATGGAGGTAGGAGGGCCCTGCTCACAAGCTTACAAACTTGCTTCTTGTTTATTAGAAGTACCTGCGATCATTGTAAAATTTTAGTTACAAATTAAATATTTTGGAGGACAGATATAAAACTTTTAGCAATTCTGCAGCAGTGATAAATAAGCTTGCTTGGGCCATAGAGCACTTACATGGGACTGCTGGAGACTGGAAAATGGCTTGTGAAATCATAAAATAATTTTGTACAGTATTCTATCAAGTAGGCAAGTGTGTGTGATTTTCTGCCCCTTTTATACTGCAGACATGGGATGGAACAATGTTCAGCAACCCAGGTCGGACAGCTTTCTCACTACACGTTGGATCTGGGTTATTCCCAGTTTACCGCATACACCAGGCATGTCCAAAGTCCGGCCCGGGGGCCAATTGCGGCCCGTGCTGTCATTTTAAGCGGCCCGCAGCCTCCAGCTGGAAGCGGGCAGAGCATCAGATGTGGGAAGCACAGCACAGTGTACTAACATAAGCCCCGACAAGTGTGCCTTTACCAGTGAGGAAGTGCCGGCCGCCACAGTCAGATGTGTTTGGCGTCCTACCCCTGCTGCTGCAATCCTATATCACCCTACTCCACAACCACAGTGACAGCAGTGTTTGGGGAGGGGGGCAGCAAGGGGGAAGCTTGCTCCTGTAACATGCAGTGCAGAGGAGGGCAGCAGCGGGAGCCCAAGCATCTCCTGTCCTTGCAGTGCCTGCTTTTCCTCTCCTTCCTCTGACTCACACAAGGGGCTGGGATACATACAGAGAAGTGAGGGGGCAGAGTGGGGGACATACAGTGAAGGAGGGTCAGGCAGGGGGACATACAGTGAATGGAAGCAGTGATGGCCATTCAGAGAAGGGGGAGCAGGGGCAGGCCGGGGGACATACAGTGAATGGGGGCAGAGTAGGGTACATAGTGAATGTTGGTCATACAGTGAATGGCAGTCATACATTGAAGGAGGGTCAGGCTTGGGGACATACAATGAATGGAGGCACTGATGGACATTAAGAGAAGGGGGCAGGCTGGGGGACATACAGTGAATGGGGGCAGGCTGGGGGACAGAGTGAACACTTCACCAAATCTGGCCCTCGCTGCAAAAAGTTTGGACACCCCTGGAATACACAGTTTGGTCAAAGTGTTTTTCACATGGACAAAGTGTCAGTCTCTGCAATCGACATCGAACAGACGCTGTGGGAGAATGATAGGAAGATCTCTTCCCGCTACTATGCCTCCGTGGGTTTCAAGCAGATTACACCATCTGAAGATAGATGTCAGCCCTTATAGCAAGAGCTTCCCTTTGCGATACTAATCACATATGTTAATACATGTGCGATTAGTATGATTGCGATGTGTGGCGGGATGTACCACATCTGCTTGGTACATCCTGCCCATAATGAGAGAGTGAGCAAGGGTGCTGCAAACACCAAGTTCCACTATAAATAATCCTGGCTGCATCTATGGCATAAGGCAACATTGTGCACTCTTTCTTGTCTGGGACCTCCAATGTTGTATACTCTAGAGCAGACATGTCCAAACTGGAAACTACACATCCCAGCATGCCTTGCCACAGTTTCAGCATTCACTAATCACAAAACTGTGGCAAGGCATGATGGGACTTTTAGTTTTACAACAGCTGGAGGGGCATAGTTTGGACATGTCTGCTCTAGAGACTGTGTAGCATACATGTATGCTCAGTGCCTCTCTGGTATACAGTTTATCCTACGTGTTATAGTCCAACATGAGCTTAATCTTTCACTTTTGTCTGTGAGTTCACGAGCACTAGTAGAATGTTAGTAGTCTGACAGAAAATAAAGCCAATATTTATATTTTTGTAGGCGTCTTCCATCACATTAATAAACCTGACTGATCATGTTATGTGTATGATCTCATTGTTTTTAGAAGTAAAAAGGAATTTATATTTTTGTTACCATTAATCTTACAACAATTGGCTCATTAGACAATCTGTTTTTACCTGTCTAGAATATTTATTTGAATTTTTAATTAGCGGGTGGTGATATCATGCTATGGTGCAGTCTGTACATTAAAAAAACTCCTTGTGCCTAAAGACCATTCTGTATTTAGGAATAAATGCTTCTCTATTGATCATGCTATTGCCGAGCACTTGAGGTTACATTCTAGTAAACAGATTATGTACTTTGAGGGATCTGCTTCTTTAGTAAGAGCATATCGGGGTACTTATGTATTATCTGGGCTCCCATGTTAAATGCACCCCATTTTTTCATACCCCTACTATCCAACTACTCATGGAGTTGATTTTATATAGTGTGGCAAGCGCAGCGAGCCACCGTGCCCGAAGCGTGGCGAGCGCACGCGGTCTCATAAGAAAAACGGAAGCCCAGATATTACATAAGTACCAAAAAATGTTCTGAAAAAGTAGGCTTATACTCGAGTATATATAGTATACATGCAGAGCGGACTGCAGAAATAGCCTTGTTAGGGGATACTGAACTTTGCGCTGTGGAAGACACATTTATGGTATAGGTGAATTTAATCTTGTAGCATGACATAACGTACAACTGTTAGCTTATAGCTGTGACTCTGCATCAGTGATATGGCTCATAAAACAATAAAATGTCTAGCCTAAAGAACCAGTGTTGTCTTCCGTTTCCAGCTATACCATGAGGACAGTCCGTCTAGTTAATCATTTTCTTTTAGTTGTGATATTGCAGTGTGTGTGTATATGTATATATATGGGATGCGGTTAATTTCCCGGCGGTCGGGATCCCGGCGGTCGGGATCCCGACACTGGAATCCCGACCGCCGAAATCCCGAAACTTTCTCCCTCCGTGGGTGTCCACGACACCCATAGAGGGAGAATAAAATAGCGTGCCGAGCGTAGCGAGGCACCGGGCCCGCTGCGTGGCGAGCGCAGCGAGCCCGCAAGGGGGGGCAATCCATGTCCCCCCCTTGTCGGGATTTCGGCGGTCGGGATTCCAGTGTCGGGATTCCGACCGCCGGGATCCCGACCGCCGGGAAATCATATCGGATCCATATATATATATATATATATATATATATATATATATATATATACACACCTAAAAGGGATATATATATATATATACACACCTAAAAGGGAAAGGAATGAGATTGGATTTCTCCCAGCATTGTGCCCTACCTATGTATTCTGATAAAGCCATGTTTTGTTTGCACAACAGTATGCAGGGCGGATATATTTCCCTGGATTGCTTTCCTAGCCTTTTGTATAAATAACAACCAACACTGATAAAGTACCAATGAATGAAATCTGCTGCTGAATGTTGCCTGACTTTTTCTGTTGAAGTGGAGAAACAAAGGTTCTTTGAGTAAAGTGCACAGACTGCATTCAGTTGCAGGAAGTGGTTGTGCAATAGCACAATTACTGCATATTCTCTGTTAATAAGGAAACATCTCTTGGTTGTCCTATAAAGGGAAAATGTAAGAATTTGCACAGTTGATTGCTCCCTGGATTGGGGCCTAATTCAGCATGGATTGCTAATCTGAGAATTAGCAAATCGAGCGATTATTGAACTACTGTGCATGCACAGCTTTCACATCATGCAGGACAGTCACAAATAGCGGAAAACATCCGTATGCAAAGATGTCGCAGTGTAGGTGCAGTTTGATTGACAGGAAGCCAGCATTTAGGAGCAGAAACATGGCGTTGGGTGCATTTCTGAAAACGCAGGCATGCCCAAGTGTTTTTTTGGATGTGTCTCTGACATCAGCGATGTCCACTTCCAGCCTGAGTCTTGAGCAGATTAGTGGAAGCTCTAGACTGGTGCAGATGTTAAAAAAAATGTTGTACAGTATGGTTTGGTTTTGGCAAATAGACCTGCGAAAATATCACTGTTTGCGATGCATTCACTATTTTACAAGAGAGTTTTTTCCTTTGTCTGAGTCTCAGCTTTCTGCTCACAATCCACTGTAAATTCTCTGATTAGCCATCCATGCTGAATTAGGCCCGAAAGTGTGCTGTTGCCCTCAGCCCTTCACAGTGATCCTGCGTGCAATATAAAGCATAATACCGTAACTTCATGTTGCCCGTGTAATAACCACAAGCACACACCGATATGCGCATGTGTGACATACGTTTGTATGTGTGATGAAAGATACCAGAGAGAAACATATATAGTTTTAACAGATTTCAGCAGGCTCATGCCTCACCCAGCTAGCTATGCCCCTTTCCCCACTCTTTAAAAAAAAAAGAAAAAGATGTATCAGCCATTTGAGTGTGTTGATGTTCATTAATGTATTTTTTTACTCTTGTGTTTACATTTTCATGTTCTGTGTAATCTTCTACGGCTATCTATAAACTTGTCTATAAGCATTATCAATAGACATAGTAAGAGTTCCTAAGCATCCTAGAACATGTGCGGTACAAGTTCTTTCTTGAGACTAATGCAAGTACAAATCCTAGGTCTTCAAGACGGTTATGGTATAGCGGATCGATGATGTTTAGATTGACAATCACGTTTTGGAACACTACTGTTTGAACACGTCTATTTAGACACTAAGGGGTGTATTAAATCCTGGTTCACGACTGTCAGGACATCCCAACAGTCTTGATCCTGGCCTGTTCTCAGCCCACTCACCTGTTTATCGGCAGGTGAGTTTTTGTCCGGCCTGCCGATTGGCGAAAAGGGGGCTTGTCGGCTGGGGATTGTCTAGATATGGCCGTGGTCTCGACAATCCATGGCCATTCTCAGCAAAAAGGACCCAACTGCTTTTAATGTCAAGTCCATTCTGCTGAGATGCCACTTTAAATTGTGTCGGGAAAGACCGCATTGAATAGGCGCCGCGGAAATAGCGACGAGGATTGAATACCCCCCGAAAAATGGTTGCCAGCATCTAGATCGATAATAACAGAAGGTAAAGGCCAGCAAAAAGGTTGATGGGAACAGTGGCAAGGTACAGTAGACACACAAGATTTTTATGTGTTTTTTTGTGTCTGTCGACATGGTCACCGTATAAGGGTACAGCGTACCCTCACATGTTTTGCTGTGCTTGCCATGCTTTTGTGCACGATGCCTCGCTTCGCTTGGCACACTATTTTATTCTCCCTCTGTGTCCACTGGGATGGTAAAAAATGAACAAGTGTGTTTAAAAAAAAAAGCATGAAAAAATCATGTCAACCTTGTCACTGTTGAACACGTTCCCATCGACCTTTTGCTTGCATCGATCATCTGTTAATGACAATCTACACTCTGGCTACCAATAGAGGTCAACCACTCCATTCTCGATCTAGGTATCATCGATCCGGCGCTATCCAATATACTTCAGGACTCGATGAGTTTAGCATGCCAGTAATCGGGATGCTGGGGATTTGAATCCCAACATCATTGGCGGTCCTGTTGTCAGAATCCCGACCACTGACATTGTAACCATTTCTTACAAGCATGAGTGACTTTCTAAAAAATTTCAAATGACATATAGAAATACAAAATATATATAACAAAATATATATATTATGATATTTTCCAATGTTGCGCATTTTTTTAAATCTTTTATCTAAATATTTATTTTTTTCTAACTAGTCCATTTCCTCTTTAATTAAGAATTTACTTCCTCAGCACTAGTAAAGTTTTTTTTTTCCCACCGTAAAATCGCGTCCTACTGTATGTAGTGGAGTGGTTCTGGAGGAATGCTCTACATCACGCTTGTTGTTTTTTGTCTTGTTACAGTTCTGAAACTTCAGGAATGTGAAATGACCTTTTATTTGAGTTTGTTTACAAAAAAAGCAGCAGATTTTTGCAATGTGCTATTCTAATGCATGACATTTGTGTATTTTTAAAGTCTTCGTTATCAAAGCTGATCAGTGGTAATTTTAAACTTTTATATTTTTATTTTCTAGAATCTATAAAAAATGAGTGAGCCATTTGATTGTGATAGCTGTAAGGAATCTCTATATGGAAGGAAGTATATCCAGATGGAAGAAGGCCCTTTCTGCATACCATGCTATGACAGCCTGTTTGCCAACACATGTAACGAGTGTAAAGAACTGATTAGCCACGATTCAAGGGTAAGTGCCACTTCTATCAAGACTGTTCTATAATTCCATGTTCACACTGCCAGTATGAATAACCTGGATTTTAACAGGGGGAATGGGTAATGGGACAAGATATCTGTGCACTAGTACCACGTGATGTTTGAGGTTTATGAATTTAAAGAAGTATGTAGTGATCCACGATTCAAGTATTTGAGTGCCTTGGCACAAGTGAGCGTTGTGGAGGTGCTCCCCTGAGAGTAATATACAATGCAGACAAAAGAGAAAAAACACTCTCTTTTTTGGGGGGCACTCTTATTTTTTTAAACTTAATGTTTAATGATAAGTAAATAAAAGGTATATGTACTGTAATTACGACATAACAGGACAGACACACATGTAACATGCAAAACACAGCAAACAGTGTTTTAAATAGTTTTTCTGTACAGTTGTTTTCAGATTGGTCTACATTGTTGAGCTATCCAATCTAAGATTGTAAGGACTGGAAACTGCCAATCAAACAACAAATGATACCACATTGGGTAGAGTGGACCGCGAATATATAATAAAGAATTATTTGTAAAAATGATTTGTAAAAATTATGGCCTTTTATCACTCTTTTCTTAATGAGTTGTTAGAGAGAGATAAGAGGAGGGGTCCCTTTTCCTGGGTGGGATTCATATGGGATTGTCTTGAGAGAGATAAAGATAAAGAACTATGCAGTATAGCCAGATATAGGATACATAAAGGAAAAAGAGATATATAGGTTGGTGTCAATATATACCTGCCGTGTGCTTGTTCCACGGTGACTGCTGCTGATTGTAATGTCCGGATTGGCTCAACCAATCCTTACAAGTGAGCGGGTCTGTCCGTGTGACAGTAGCAGATGTGGGTATGAGTGTTATATCTCTCTATGTTAGAGTGGGTGTCCCCCTGGTTGGCAAATGCCCTTGCAGGGAAATATACTCACAATCAAAGAGGATTTACCCAAAAAATGTTTGTAGATTAAGAAAGTGTGTTGCACTTAAAAAAAAAAAAGAGAGAGGGAGAGTGCTTTTTCTCTTTTGCTGGGGACTGCAGCGCTGGACCCCTGTTCTCACTGTGAGGCAAATTACCGGGTGATGCATTTCTACCCAGTAATTTGGCTTTCAACACGGGTCCTTTTGCAGTGTCAACGGGTCAACGGATAAAAAGCAGGGATAGAGACCTGGGAATTTTGACCCGGATTGTGCCATTCACACAAAAAAGTCAAATTACCGGGTCGACATGCTTGACCTGGTAATTTGCTTGCCAGTGTGAATGTGGTATAAGCAGTATTAGGTTTTTAAAATATTTTACTACAGATAACTAACACTGAATTGGGTTCATTTATGCAAGACACATAAGGAAAATAGAGAATTGTACTATATGTGGCAGATAAATGAAAAGCATGCAGACGAAATGTCAAAGTACAAACATGTCAACATTTCATAACGGCTTACATGATAAATGGCGAAATGTTCAATTCCAAAATAATGACCATGTCAACATTTTCAAATCGACGTGATGAAAGTAAACATTGAGACTGTCAACATTTTGTACCCAATGGGGTGGCAAAGTTGCACTCCAGGTAATCCAGCATTGTTCTCACATACTCTTTAATGTGTGGCTTGAAGATTGTGCTGTATGCAACATTCTGGGACTGGTTTCCAATATACTGTAGATGTTTAATATAAACATGTTATACCGCTCTTCCACTAAACCCAGGTAACTGAACACTCTTTCAAACCATGTCACAGCAGCTTGTAAACCCATTCACACCACAGGGTGGATCTGGGCCAGTGGTGGGTCTCCTCCCTGTCGGCACTTGGAGATGACCTCATTTCATATCGCCGGTGAGCCAGCTCTCCAAAGGGTTTTTAGCGGGGGTCACCTGTTTTCACTTGAGCCATACCTGGGTCCTTTCCAAGTCCGATCCTTGTAGATAACAAAAGGGATATTACAGTAAACTCTGACTCAGACGGCAATGTCTGTGGTTTTATAGAGGAGCAAAGTGTCTGTTTATATTTGTTTAATTACTTTGTTTCACAGTATACTTTTGTGATGTTTTGCCTTATTAAATATATGGCAAAGTATAGAAGTTCCAGAGTGGAAAAAATGCTACAGCCAGATAATGAAATCTCTGTCCTGTAGTAAGCAAACTTCAATTTCTCTATAAAGTTTGCTTTGTGATCAACAGAAGAAACTAGGGAACTCAAGCAGAGAGACTCTGTGTCTGTATTTGCACTGCTGTTTAATTGTTTGTCATCATAAAATCTAATAACAGTGATTTCAGTTCAAAGGTCTTTAAGGTAGCTAAGGTGTGTCTGCTTGACGTGTCTTTTGTATGAAGTACTTTGAACAATGTAAAATCAACATCAAGTCGTTGAAGAACAATAGGAAGGATTAGTTTCTCACTGATCAAGTGTTGTACTAATTGGTGGATAATCTTACTCCTGTTACCGATATCTTTATTTCGTATAAAAATTTGCAGCAATTACAGAATGAACATTTAAAACTGGTTTACACAAACCAGTTTAAATGAAGATTTAAACTGGTTATGAAATTGAGATGGACAGAGATTATATATTGCTGTAAAAAATGTTGCTACGTTATAAAGTAAAAAATAAACTTTAATTAGCCACTGACTGTCTCCATACTGTAGATCACAATCAACAGTAAAACTAAAACCTTTATCTTCTGAATTAAAAGGAAACCACAGTAAAGATACAAGCATTTAACACAACACTAACCAATGCGTTCCTATATGTATGTCCATTAAAATAAAAATGTCTATATATATTGATATGTTGGCACATTAAATTATCTTCACATGTATCGCTACTCATTTTTTATGATTTCCTTTTAAAAAGCTCTTATTTTAGCGCTATTATCAAACAACTGAAATGGGGTCATCCTACTATTTACCGTACATTATTAGTGTTGCAGGTGTCAATGGGACGCAAAATAGAGATTATAAGAATGAAGTGAAAACCTAGGGCTTCATGGTGTACAAGGTCAGAGCTGCAATCCATACCCCTAAATATGTGTGTGTGTGTGTGTGTGTGTGTGTGTGTGTGTGTGTGTTAGGTACCATCTTTGGGTTCACGTGTGTCTATCTTAAACAGTGTATACTTCTGAACCTGTGGTTATGCTGCTGCTGTGAAAATTTTTAAAGTACTGTACTAGTGTTGTACATGGTGAGCAGGTGGGGATTTTCTAAACTTTGGAGAGTTTTATTCAATTTAAGTTTTATTTTTACATCAAGATGTTTGTTTAAAAAAATGTTTTATATTATGGGTCATGAACTCTGTCCTCTACAGGGGTACCAATTTTGTTAATTACCCAACCCTTAACAAGCTTTACTGTGAGGAATTGTTACTGTGCTGACCAATCTAGGCTGGTTTTAATTCTAGTAGGAGAACACCATGTCTATTGAGTCCCTATTTTTATAAAGTCTTCCCAGGCTTTGAAGGTGGTTTGATTGGGTCTGTAACAAGATGATGGCAACCATATTACTCCAGTGACTCTTTGCTGCAGTCTTGAACTGTGTGACCTTGGAACCTCAGGAGATCACTAAATGCTTAATAATTGGAATGATGTTCTCTTAAAATATAATGCTGTTTAGAGTGAAACAAAAGATAGTCTCATAGAAGGGAAATCAATTAAATGTAATATTGAATAGCACCAGGAACAAGTGCCTGAAGCTTTTCAATTAAAGCTACAATGTATGAATGTCTGCTTGCATCGGGATGCAAGTTGCTGCACTGTTCACTCATTCCTGGCACAAAATATTATAGCATTTAATTTAACCCCCACCCACTTACCCCCACCCCCCACACACACACACACACACTCTCTCTCACACACACACCATAGAAACAAGAAGATCTCACTTGCATAGCTTTCTGTCGCGGACCTGTTGGCATGTTACTTTGTGCATGCAATATATATTTCAAGCTAATCGTATGTATTATTTGCACATTATAGGAGCTGTATTATGAGGATCGTCATTACCATGAGAATTGCTTCAGATGCTTCCGCTGTGAACGGTCACTTGCTGACGAGCCCTTTACATGTCAAGATGCAGAACTATTGTGTAATGATTGCTACTGCAGTGAATTCTCCTCAAAGTGCATCAGTTGTGAAAAAACAGTCATGCCAGGTATTCAAGAATAAGAATTAATAATATTTAAATATTTAAGTTATTATATATATACAGCTCAATAAAAAAAATTCTCTGACTAAAGCCATCACAACATGTCATGTGAGCACTCACAAGCAGGGTCCTTCTTATATTCATCCCCCTACTGTCTAGTTCTTCTTCTCTTAGTCCATCTCTTGCTTCCACTGGCCACCAAATAGGCCGTCCATACGGCGGCCTGGTCATGCAGATCTACCTCCTAGCGTTATGCTTGCAGGGCGGAGCTACAGCAAGATACGGGATTATCTAAGAACATGCAACAGGTGTAGGTAATAGTGAGCAAGAATTTATTTAAAAGTAGGTATATTTAAAAATAATAAATCATAAGTCCATAAAAATCAATGGCACCACAAAAGTAAGTAATGAGAGCATGGATAGTCACCCACAGTTCAGCCGTGTAATGCCCTGTGTCTGTTCCTATGTTGCTTCTATGCTAATATCCCATTTGTAGTGGCCAGTATATGAAGGGGACTCGTTTAGGAGAGGTGCTTATCTACAGTCCAGGGAGCGCCTGCTGTTGTTTTGTGCTCTACCTGGTGTTTGTAGTTGTACTGTCCCAGTATTTTTGGCTGTGTGAGTGGGTTCTGGAAGCTGGTCCGGTCGCAGGAGGTGAACAAATAGATAGTCTGGGTGTGGGTGTCCTTGCTCTCTTCCACCAGGTGTAATAACAGATCATATTAATAATTATTATTTCTGCTCAGTATTCACTGCTGAAAGAGAGGGGAAGGGGCATGTACTGTAACCTAGAATTGCATGTTACACAGACATGCATTGCAGCAATAAGATATTAGTTTTCAGGCCTATTAATCATATATATAATATCTTGCTTAGATAGTAGTTCCAAAAAGAGCCACTTCCAGCATACTGTAAACTTGATTACATATAGCACACAAATGAAGCATTAATATTATAATGAACCCTTTTGCGTAGCTTTAGTGGGAGTAGGGATTGACGTTATTTTGGGGTCAAGAGAGTAAGGAACCCCAGACATGGTTGGACTTGCCCACAGGGATTATGGTCTATTTTCTACAGTGCATTGCTGTTAATAATTGGATACATTATCATGCATGCAGTAGCAGTATTCACTATATATCTATATATTTCTTAAGGTGCCCAGACCAGGCTCTCTCTAATGGTTAGTTAAATCTTTCTGGAGACTAGACACACCCTTAAACAAGTGCCCTGATCGCTGTATACCAGTTATAGGAAACCTTTGGCCCTCTAGCTGTTGTTGAACTACACATCCCAGCATGCCCTGCAAAAGTTTTGCTATTTGACCATGCTAAAACCGTTGCAAGGTATGCTGGGATGCATAGTTCAACAACACCTGGAGGGCCAAAGGGTCCCCATTACTGCTGTATACTATGATGGGCCTTTCATAACCTGGACTCAGGTCATGAAGTGTGCCAAGTTTCCAAAAAATGCTAAACAATTGTGTCTGGCCAATTACCAATACAGAAAAGGGGTAATCATCAGTGCTTATATAGGTGGCAATTTCTGTCTTCCTCTTAGCTCCACACTGATATAGCCAGTCTCCTATGCCCCGTTTTCACCCTCAAACACCCTATTCCAGTCAGCCCAGCACTGTCAAAGAGTAATCTTCTCCTTGATGACAGCTCTTGCAAAGCAAGCTTGGGAGCAGGAGTTAAGCTGCGAGATTAGAAGTTGCCCACAAAAGGACAGTATGCCCTAATTAAGATCTTAACTCAAAGTGAAATTTCCTGCATTAGAAAGTATCTTCACATGTAGGGGTTTGGTTGGTTCACATCCTCTCCTACTCTCTTTACATTCAATTTTCTCAGCCTTAAAGGGCTTAGAACAGTGGGGTTGCCATGCAAGGTCCAAAAGCTGCCAATAGGAATGGAACACTTCAAGTGTAGCCCTCAGAAAATTAGATAAAACCATGCCTTGTAAGTGATTGCCCCTTTTAACAAAGTCTTGAGTTTGGCCAACATCCCAAGCGCCCGCCGAACTCAGACATCAATACACCAAGCCCAAAATGTTTGTTCATACAGTTTTTAGATTTAATGTATATATGTGTGTGTGTGTGTGTGTGTGTGTGTGTGTGTGTATCATATGTGTATATCATATGTGTTTCCTGTTCCAACCAATCAAATCATTTAAAAAAATGTGTCCATGACCTTCAGTTATCCTATTTTTAGATTTGGACAACAAATGAATTACATACCATAAAAACATCAAGAGCGTATTCATAGTGTAATAAATTAGGACAGTTGCTACTGATAAATGAAATTTGGTGATAGTAGTTATCTGATCTTCCCAAGTGAACTCCTCATTCTGTAGACAAACCAAAATGGTTTATGAGATCCTTATTTAGTCCCCTTTACAAGAGAGTCTTTGCGTTTTGGCTTGTTCGCTAAATTTGACCTTCGATGGAATTGAAGATCCATAAAAAATAAAACAAATGATATATGCTCCTTTTTGCATTGTCACATGATAGTTACCCCAGTTAATTCTTCTTCTGCAATGATAACAAATAAGTGCTGGGAAACATTTGGACACTGACTGTTTCGGGAATTCAACTTCTTTGAACAGTACGTTGGTTAATTATTATACACCAATTATTAAATAATAAAATGGATTGTCTTTCATAATGGTCTACAGGACATTTTTGTTTCCCATTTAGCAGCTTTAACTATGCCACTAAATTACTGTTAAGAAAACTACATGACATATGTCTTAAACACAATCCTTTAAATAGCCCAAGGGAAATACACACAAAAAAATAATAAATCTGTGTTGAGAAGTCCTTGGCATTTGTTACAGTATTGGTGTATGAGCCAAATTGCAATCAAGTTTTTGGCAATCTCAGGACACTGCATAATCTTGTGCTATGCGATTCACATTTTATTATAAAATAATTAATGGTAAACTAATTATATATGAACAGCAAAGTAGGGTTTTTATTACATTTCAAAGTAGATTTTCTTGCGTGCATGTTTTAGCAACTCTCAAATGTTGTCCATAATGAGGGACCTACTACTAACAGATTTCATCATTTACATTTCTATTCTGATGACAGTCAAGTGATAATTTACTTATCTGCTAATGGGCGGGATGTTCTAACATCCGCAGCCCAGGTCCACCACCCTTTGCCACCCATCGCCTACATAATTATCGCATATGCTCTAACATATGCGATAATTATGGCAAAGGACAGCTCTTGCGTTAAGAGCTGTCCTTTGCGGTGAGTCAGCGGGTCCCGGGGGCTCCCCCCTCCCTCTCTTACCTGGTGCTGCTGCTGCGGCAGGGGGCTGGCTCTCCTCCTCCCTGCACCTGGAAAAGGATGTACAGAGCAGAGAGGAGGAGGTCACAGGTCCGGGCAGCACAGCTCTGTGCTGCCCGGATACAGGTGAGGGGTTGGGGCAGTGGAGGGTCGCGGTAAAAGCCCACAGGCTTCTATGGGGCCTCGCCAGCTTTTGCTGGTGATGCCACCCGTCGTGCTAACCTGGCGGGGGATGTTTAGAGCATCCCAAAATGCAGTAAAAACCCTGATAACGGGGTTTTTACCGCATTTTTAGTTCAGAGAATCTTCCCCAATGTCTTTATATTACCATTATCGGTATGAGATCTGTTATTTGAAAGGATTATGATTATATGATTTAAAGGTGACTAGATAAGGGATCCAATTTAGAATAATCAATTTTAAATAATTTGTAGATCTATAACTACCAGATATAAAGATCACAAAAGAGAGTGTAGATGCTGCCAACATAAATATATGATAACTGATGCATCTCAAGCATTTCACTAACTAGATATACTGTATGAAGCAGTGATAAGGGAGATAAGTGAGGCAGAGGAGAAGTGGCACATGGCAACTATTCAGCAATGAAGTAACACCTATAACTTGCATAATATACAATTATACAGAGCAGATGATTGGTTGCTATGTGCCATGTCTCCTCTGGCTCACATCTCCTCCCTTATCACTGCTTCATACATCTATCGCTCAGTTCCTAAAACAATATGCAACCCAAATGCTATATCTATTTTCTGTTAAGACTGTTTTGTATTTTGTGTTGTAAATGCAAATGTAAAGCACTTTTAGCGGTATCCAATTAGATGCGTCAACCCAGTTTTTGCGGGAGAAAAAAGAAAATTCATTGGGTTTTTTTTTATGTCCCACTTTATTGCAGGTGTCCCCATAGGGTTCATGGCAAATAACTCTTTATCTACTCCAAGCAGACAAAAAAGTTAAGAAAATCCCTTATTTTGGGTAATAATGGGATGGCAGTTTTGCAGGGAAAAAGTGCAAAGTGTAGAAATGTGGGTACAAAGTATGGGATAGAAATATTGGGGTGTTTTTGAGTTTGCAGGTGTTTTTACACAATTTTTGAAAGTTTCTTTAACTGACGAAAACGGTTATACTTATAGCCATTATCATGAACCCCAAAGAGCATTTATTTTATACAAAAATTTGGTTTTAATCTTTTTTTCAATGTTTTTAGAAAATGCATAGTGCAGCCATTTAACATATTTTAAGTCCCCAAATATTTTTCTCTATTATACCCTCTAATATACTTATATACTGTACAGGCTGATATCCCCATATTCACCTTCACTTTTTTCACTGGTTAACACATCGTAGGCCTATTTTTTTATAGGATAGGTCAAAAAACAGGAAAGCACATACCCGCGATAAGCATTTTTTCAGTCAGTAGTTGCGATCATTTTACTTGTGATCGTAGATTATGTTATCACCGCTAATTGGATACCCCATTTGAAGTCCCATTGGGAAAAATGTGCATTATTATTATTATTATTATTTTGTACTGTTAAAGTAGCATCCCATCAGAAAATATCATGGTACAAGGTCATCAGGACATTAATTATCTAAAGCTACTTCTCTAGAGATACATCCAAGTCAATCTATGGCCATATATCTGTGGGTCATGCAACATGTTTGCACTACTTCAGTCTGCTTCTCAAGGCATAATGCTAAAAGTTCAAGTTACTTTAAAATTGAGGGCCAGTATCCTATTACTCCTTTGAGTGCCAAGTAAATGTCATAATAGGTGTGAAAATTGGCAAGAATTTTTTTTATTCATCATAATAACCTGTAATGTTTACCTTTTATATAGAAAATGTATTTTTTAAACACAGCCTTTTTTTACATTTTAATTTATATAACAAATGTGAGTGACGCTGTAATTTTTAGCTGATATTTTGCACATCTCTCATAGGGCCTTATTTTGGTTCACTCTTAGAGGCAAAATCCTTCTTAGATGGGTAAAACCATGTGCACTGCAGGTGGGGCAGATATAACATGTGCAGATAGAATTAGATTTGGGTGGGGTTTTTCTTTAAAGTGAGATATATATTGCAGTGTAGAAATAAAGCAGCCAGTATTTTCCCTGCACAGAAACAAAATACTCACCCAAATCTAATTCTCTCTGCACATGTTACATTTGCCCCCCTGCAGCGCACATGGTTTTACCCATCTAAGAAGGAATTTGCCTCTAAGAGTGAACCAAAATAAGGCCCATAGAGATGTTGGCACTGGAAGGGTTCAGTGCGATTATTCCAGCCAATAAACAGCCTGACTGGTATTGTGGTACAGGCCTTTTTAATTGCCTAGTGTTCCCACTAGGCTGTTTTAGTGGGGCGCTGCGCCCTGCCCGATTTTTAAAGGGCAAATGCACCCTGCCCCTCTAGCAGCACCCGCTAAAACAGCCTGTGTCTGCCCATACACACCACATGGGGAAGCCCAGCGCTGCCATAGACGGCGATGCCCGGCGCTTCCCAGGCAACACAGGGACGTCGGCGGGGCTAGGTCGGCTTGTGGGACGGTGGGACGGTGGTGGCCGGGCACTCCCCTTTAGTGATGTCGGTGGCCAGGGACCGCCCACAGCTGTTGCGTCGGCGCCCTGCCCGCACAAAAACCTAGAGTGAACACTATTGCCCGAATAAAGACATAATCATAATTGTGTGATACACATAGTAATTTACCACAGCTAATTGGATTTTGGACTAAATTTGGCAGCATTCACTGCATATGCACAATATTGTAAAGCAGATTTTTAGTGTCTTAAGTTTTAGTAAATGTAAATATTAATAGGGCTCAAGGGTTTCATTTCCCAGAATTTGGAATATTGTTTGGAGAGATACCCCTAAGTTTGCTCCTCTCTGTGACTGCAGACAGAGTCATGTTTCCTGGAAGTTCTCACTGGTTTCTTATTATCCATTCACTAACATTTATTGAATGGTTAAAAGTGATTTTGTTTAAACTACACTGTTTATAGTTTTAGGATGAAGCTCAGTGGTCATGTCAGTTAGTTTGGTGTCATATGCCCTTATATGTCCCTTGCTGTGGCAGCAAAGTGTCAGTAATGTTATTTTTTTTTTATGTTAGATCTGCCTGTACCGATGCTGTATGCCAGTATGTTTTTGGGCTTTGTTTTAACATAACGAAAATGGACAATGGTCATAGGCGTGCGCACATTGAGCGTTAGGGGTGCACAGGCACACCCTAATGCTGTGCCCACCCAACCTTATGAACACCTCAATGCCGCTAGCAATACCTTTTACAAAAGACTTTTGCTTTTTAGAACTGTATTCCATTAAAAGAAGCTCCCATCAACCAATTATGTGTGTTTTGCATTGTTAATTGTACTAGACCATTGTCATTATCACTACATTCCTGCATCATCCATATATGTTTTTGAGTCTTTTTGCATCTACTGTTACACAGTGTAATTAGAAGATTACAACTGAGATAGGCAGGAGATTATGGTGTGGCTGAGAGACGTTTTATATTGTAGTGAGTGCCAATAGATGATGGAAGACATGCTTGATTGGCGGTGTTAGACACACCTAATGGGCCCAATAGGTTATACTACACACACCCCTTTGATGGTGCACCCCCTAATAAAATGTGCTGCGCACGCTTTTGACAATGGTTAGTACAATCCAACCCCATACAAATAGGGCTCTATTTGGAATATTGCCTCATTACACCAGTGGTATGAGGCAACTAGTGATAGATCCAGGGAGTAGCATCCTTTGACTGAAGTAACAGCAGTGCAGCCTGCCGCACCTTGATAAAGTGACTTTTAGAGGCATTGGCAACAATATTAATAATGAGTCATACTGACTCATTACAGTACGCTGTGGCCGGCCCATCCGCAACAAAGCACAGAGACTCTGAGGTGGTATGGCCGGAGTAATAACTTTACAGATTACTCGGAGGCATCTTTTATGTGGGGAAATCCATACCGAGAACAAATCAATAGGAATAAATTAGATTTATATCCCACAGTCAATAATTTTTCTCTCCCTCTCCCCTCTGTAACTTTCTTCCTATCACTCTTCCCATCTCAGCTGTCATATTGAAGGCCCCATGTGATTTCTGCCTATTTTTCCCACTGATTCTTTCCCTCCTTGTCTCCGTAAAGACTTTTAACCTAATTTACTACCTCCTACTGAGACCACGAAAACCCACCACCTCTCCCTGTCATCAACCACTGCTCCCTCCCCCTAGTGGCACCCTGCTGTCACACCCTCCCTATCACCCACTGCCTCTTCCCTACATCTCTATATCCCCGTAACCCTCTCTCTTCTATCACCCTCTGCCTCTCCAAGGCAACACCCTCTCCCCATTATATGAATATGTTATTCCCTTTGACTTATGGCCTTTGTTGTGAGGCTATGTACACTTTTCCAGGAGCATGTGAGATGCGTCTCTTCATCTGTTGTGGTTCCCTCCTTCCCCCGTAATTGTTTATGGATCTGCCTCTAGAGGCAATGGGAGGTATATCATTCGTGAACTGGGGACTCTCATGATATCGTTCATGTCAGTGAATTAGTGGTTGTAGCAGGATGTATAAACTGCGCATAGTTGTGACACACTGTATGGGCCCAAATGTACTAGTGTGTAAGAATCAGAATGTGAGATTTTGTGAGAGTTTTCCTATTTTGTTTAAAGCGGCAATCATTTACTCTGCAAAACCAGGATGACTTTGCCATGTAATTGATTGCCGCTTTAGAAAAATGGGAAAACTCTCTCAAAATCTCTCACTTTCTGATTCTCACACCCTATATTACATTTGGCCGTATGTGTGTGTGTGTGTGGGGGGGGATGTAGTAAACCGTAATAATAAAAAATATATAAGAGCAGTCAATTGTCTCCCCACTGCCATGCTACAGGCTGTTTGTAAAATTACCTTTCCAGATGTGCCCTGCTACATTGTTGCTGCATATGGCATGAAGTGCAGCATTCCATGCTCTTTCGTATCACTGCCAGGTCCTAATGAAGTGAATGGGAGTGCCTGCCTTCTCCCATTCACATCTATGGCATAGCAGTGAAGTGAATGGAAGGCAGATGCATGTGCACGCCGGCTCCCATAAACTTCAATGGCATGGCATACGCATGCTCCCAGCTATAATATGCCACGACATCATTGCCTCATTGCAGCAAGGAAGTAAGTGGACAAATCTGTAGAAGCTGATTGGTTAAGCTTATCTCTCCCCACTTTATCACTCTCCATCTGCCTCTGTGTGGGTTCTATGTCACGGTGATTCAGGGGTAGATGTAAGATGCATTGTTATGGGAGAGCGCACATAATGGTGCGGATACTAACTGATACAACTTCTTCCGCGTGCTTGAAGTTGGAGACGCATAGCACTATGTGCCCCTGTCATTATGAATTCTGCTGTCTTCAAAATAGCATGCCGATATGCTGGGCACTGTGTGAACAGTCATCAGCACTGACCATTCTGACACCTTTAGCTATCGATAGCTGCAGGTGCCATGGCTCATACACCACAGAAGGGACAGAGTTGTCCCTGGCTAGAGCATCTGCTGACTCTGGGCTGCACAGGAGAGTAGCAAGATCTTGCACACCCAGAGGGGCGAGACGGTGCAACTATTAATAAGTCTCAATGCTCCTACTTCACCTCAGCAAAGAGGCACAGCTGAAAGGGTTATACCCACCCTATACATTTAGTTACATAAAGTAAGCCTCACTGTCATTAGAAAATTATATTTACTAAGCCTTGAAGAGAGAGATAAAATGGACAGAGATAAAGTAACATCCAAACCGCTACTGTCCTTTTTCAAAAACAGTATGTTACATGGCAGTTAGTAGCTGATTGGCTAGTATCTTATATCCATCCACTTCGTCGCTATCCAAGACTTACATTCACCCAATAGTCTCCGACATATCTCCGAGCAATAGTTAGTTAGTTTATTCTCTGTTAGATGTAGCACTGCTCTGTTTCTGTCTGTGCTCTTGGCATAAATAGAATTGTCTAAGTCTTCTTGGAACTAAGGTAATAGGATTAAAGGCTTCTTCAAGCTATAAATATTTGAAATAACATAAGCCCATGAGGGTTTTTCCTAGAAAACAAGTAACATTTTTCCCTGACTTGAGAATTCCCAGAAGAAAAAAATTCAAAACTGACTTGAAACGTTTGTCTGTCATATTCTAAAACTGCAAGAATCTTGTAATTGATAGTGCTGATGAGCAGGACGTAAAGGCATACATAGTAAGCAAGGTAAAAGTTGGTACTTGTTTCCTAGCAGGGAGCCCAGTACGCTGTAAGCATACAGGGCTATTCTCCGTAGTAAAATCGCATTGTATTGCATCTCATGGGCCATTATAGTGCCATGCGATGCAATGTGTTTTTTTTTTATGTAATTTATTCACTGCTCTATTGGCCCTAGGGGATTGCATTGCATTGCATCGCACCTCCTGCAAAATCACATGCGATTTTATAGGGTGCGATGCCATGCCATTAGCTATACACTTGTACGACATACAATGAGGTTTCACTGACCCCCCACTATCCACGCCACCCCGAAGCGTGGCGAGCGCAGCGGAACACGTCCTCCCGACCTTTTCATACCCCCACTATCCACGCCGGCGTGGAGTTGATTTTATATAGTGTGGCGAGCCACCGAGCCCGAAGTGTGGCGAGCCCCGCGAGGGGATGCGGATTACTTTACATGTATTCCGCGTCCCCTCACCACGCTTCGGGCTTGCTGGCTCGCTGCGCTCGCCACACTATGTAGAATCAACTCGACGTGGATAGTGGGGATATGAAAAGGTCCGGAGGACGATTTCCGCTCACCGCGCTTCGGGGTGGCTTGGATAGTGGCGAGGGGGGGGGGGGGGGGGGGGCAGTAAAACTTCATTGTATGTCATACAAGTGTATAGCTAATGACATCGCACCCTTTAAAATCATATATGATTTTGCGGGAGGTGCGATGCAATGCAATCCCCTAGGGCCAACAGAGCAGTGAATAAATTACATTAAAAAATCACATCGCATCGCATGGCACTATAATGGCCCATGAGATGCAATGCAATGCGATTTTGATACGGTAGCGTACGTAAGAAAACTGGGTGGCCTGCTAGGAAACAAGTACCTGAAAGTTGCATTATGCTAACAAAATAGTGTTCGTACAAAGTAGACAAATCTATTGTTTGTGTGCAGAAGTGACAGAAGATCCATATACAGTCTAAAGGAGTGTACACACGGAGCGATTTTTGCTAGTGAGCGACTTTAACTAAGCGATTTGACTAGATACAACAACGATTTTGACTAAGCGATTTGACTAAATGCACCAGCTGTTTTGACTAAGTGATTTTGTCTATGGGCGATTTTGACTATACTAGAATTAACATACTTGGTTGGTATTCATTGCAGATCGCCTAGTGAATATCTCCCTCAGCAGTGAATAGCAGCGATTTTGACTAGACAGCCAGCGATCTAGTCAAAATATTCTTGCCTGGCAACTCTTTTTTACTAAGCGATTTTGTCTAAACTTGACAGAGATCTTTACTAACTAAGCAATTTTCACTATGTAGTCAAAATCGTTTAGAAGGATCGCTCCGTGTGTACACCCCTTAAGCGTAGTTTTAATTATCCATAAAGTACTGTCATAAGATTTCTCTGTACACATGGGAAGAAAACCTTGCTTGTGTCTGTATGCATCTAATATAAATGAACAACAAACCAATATTATCCTATCCACTGCATTAGAGACATTGACCATTCATATCAGATCATAATGAATTAGGGGGTTGGAGGGGGGATTGACAGGTTCACCAAATTGAAAGATAGAACAGAAGTTTCCTCTCTGATTAGTTTCATGTGGATGGTTAGAATTTGGCATAAACAGGTTACAGCCATGGATTCATACTGATTGCGTAACAGTTCATGCGGGAGTACATATGGTTATGTGTACAAACTGACTAATTACCATTCAGGCCGGTGTTGTGTTGGTATGGTGATGGTTTGTTCATACAGGGGCCGATATTTTGTTACTGTGCGTGCACACACTGCGAATAGTCAGATCGCTGGTTGCATGCACCCAGGACAATGGGCGTGGCCGTTGAGGGGCGGTTGGTGGCCTCATTAGCATATGTGAACGCCCAGAGTTTATGGGTGTTCCCATGAGAACGCTGGGTGTTCTCATGCTAATGAGGCCGTGACGGGGGCGCCAGGGGCGGGCAGCTGACATCACCGGATGTCAGCTGCCCATCCACTTCCTTCTGAAAGTGCATGCAACTGTGCAGAGTTTGTATATTCTCCCTGCACTTGCATGGGTTTCCTCTGGGTACTCCGGTTTCCTCCCACAATCCAAAAATATACTGGTAGGTTTATTGGCTCCCAAAAAATCAACCCTAGAATGTCTGTGTGTGCGTGAACATGTGGTAGGGAATATAGATTGTAAGCTCCACTGGGGCAGGGACTGTTGTGAATGTTGAACTATACTCTGTAAAGCGCTGCGGAATATGTGTGCGCTATATTAGAAACTGTTAATAAATAATTAAATATGTAAGGGTGCCTCAGAGCAACCTTGCATATATGTCGCCGACCATCGAATGATGTGAGTGTTCCCCTGCATGCTGTGAATGGATGTTTATGTAAAACATCCATTTGCAGACAGTGTGAAGGAATGCACCTTGCGAATGGTGGGCCGGCGTACCACCATTCGCAAGGCAGGGTTAGGTTGACTCGCAAGGATGCGAATATGCATCCCAGTTAATCAACCACAATAACCCCTAGATCCCTTATGTTTCTGACCATGTGCATCCCTTTAGGACCACAATGTACCCAACCTCTAATGGTTATGTCCAGTTGGATTAAGATCCTTGTAACAAAGAAATTTCATCTCATGCTATTTACATAAATGACAATTACTTCAGTGTATTGGCCTCAGTCTCAGATCTCAAACCACTTGGGATGTAGTACAACAGGACACTTGAAGCATGAATGTGGGCTCTGCAAATTTGCAGCAGCTGGTTAATGTCCTCCTGCCAACATGGCGCAGAATGGTATGTAGTCAGGCTCTTGTAGGGAAGAATTCTGACACCGAAATCCCTATACTTACAATGTTGATAGATGCCAAAGTGAGTGTTAAGGCCCCCATACACTAGTTTGACTTGTCTGATCAGACAAGTCTGATCCAATTTCCCTTGGTGTGTGTGCATCCTCTAAACACAAGTTTGGTGTACCCAGTATGCAGTGGTTAATACGCATCAAAAGTGGTCTGGGGTATGACAACAAGTGAACCGGTGGCATGCAGTTTTAAGGATACACATAAATGTCTGTTTGTCATGCTTGCCGGGTTACTGGGCTTCCCTTCTGGAAATGGTGATGTGAAATTTGTGTCATAGGTGGACACATTTACTAAGGATCCTATAGCCCAGCATTGTATTGCTATATGCAATCCCAACTTTGGCATTTACTACAGAGCAGAGGCTGGGGCAGAGGCTCCAAAAGGAGCCTGTCCATGTGAACTGCTCAGCCAGCTCTCCAGGGAGTCTGTGCATACACGGCTACACCGCACAGTGGTCCCTGCTTCGCATTCCAAATAATTGGTAAATTGGGCAGCAACGCATCCCCCATAGAAATCGATTGGAGATGTAGCTACGAGTGGGAAAGGAGGGATCATAGCGGATATCAGGGAATTAGCTGCAAATATTGAATAATAAATAGGCCCCTATGGCCCTATGTTTTTGCGTGATATTTGTCATGCAGGGGAAATGAGGTTGTAATGATGTAGGTCAAATCACCTGGCCCCACAAACCTACAAAATGTCAATACACAGCAAAGGCGAATCCACCTTATGAAGGCCCTGCCATGTATTCTCCTGGTGACCTACATGCACAATTATTGGATGTGTATGGGAAACTACAAGTTGAGTATCCCTTATCCAAAATGCTCGGGACTATAACAATTTTGGATAATTATCAAAAAGTACAGTTGCATATTCTTATGTGTTACTTACAATTAATTTCCACCTGAAATATGTTCTGGAGCTTTTATTCATTAAAAACGATCTGCTGTGGCACACATTAAAATAAACAGATGACATTTACACGGAAAACAAACTTCACACCCAGGGTGAAATATAATAGGATGAGAGATTCAGAAAAAGAGAGATTAGGTAAGAAATCTCCAGGTTTTTGTGACAATCATTTACACTGCAAAACCAGTGTGATTTTGCAGTGTAAATGATTGCCGATTTTAAAAAACCTGGAGAATTCTTACCAAATCTGTCACTTTCTGAGTCTCTCATTCTATTAAATTTCACCCCAAAATCTGATATAACATAATTCTTTGGTTTTGTACACTGAATACATTGAATACACTTCACCCGCATCTCAATTACTTTTTGGTTACATCGCCCCAATTTCTAATGATAATTTGCAATTCTTGCTCATGTATTTCTGTTGGAAGAACATGTAACTTCTCTAATCACTAATGGTTGCTGCTTTCCATTGTAAAATGTAAAGTATCCTAAGTGGCCAGGAAATTGTAGGGTGCAAGTTTTTATTGATCTAAAAGTGTTGTGTTTTTCCTGTAGGCTCCCGCAAATTGGAATACAACGGACAGACCTGGCACGAACATTGCTTTATTTGTAACAGCTGCAAGCAACCTATTGGATCCCGCTCATTTATCCCTGATAACCAGGCCCATTATTGCATACCGTGCTATGAGAGCAAGTTAGCTCCACGCTGTACACATTGCAAAAAGGTAGGAGAAGCCACAAACCCCATATGTAGTCTGGTTTTGTATATTCATTTGCAGGTAATTGGCTGACTATTATAGCCTTGTTCCATAGATAGGCAATGTGCTTATTGCTAAGCAGCCTTATAGCATTTATTTTGATGTATACTTTCCAGAAGGGCATATCTTCCTGTGTTCCATCCTTTGCTTATCACTTCAGTTTATAATAAAATATTTGTCACTTTTTTTCGTGCTGTATACACTATATGGTTTTGCCATCTGAAACAGACATGCTTATGTAGCCTCTGCAACTGGTATATTTATGTCTCCAGTTTTTCTCTGAGCCTGGTGTAAGGAGTGGAATCAGATTATTATTATATTTTATTTTTATTTATTTATTTATTTTGGCCGCGCCATACAGAGGGCATACCATAGAACAGTACAGGGAGACAATTACAGCAAATAAATAACAAAAATAGAGTATAAGAGCACCACAATTCAATACACTATACAGCTTAGATGTAAGTATGGAAGAAGAAATCAGTGTACTATGGGATGGTCATCAGAGTATGCGGACAAGGATGGCCACTGAGTTGGGGAGAGCTGTTAGTGAAATGTGAATAGAAGAGGGCTTTGACAGCATGAGGGAAGAGGGCCCTGCTCAAAGGAGCTAACAATCTAGTAGGAAGGGGCAACAGACAGATGACATGAGGCGCGGCAAGTTGGAGAGGGCTTGATAGCATGATCTACGCAAGCAGATTTGGTCAAGGCATGAGGCAGGGAGGTTGGAGAAGCAACCTCAGGACTAGGTTATGCAGCAGAAGCGTTTCAATGCCCGTTTGAAGCTTTGTAAGGTTGGGGAGAGTCTGATGGAGCGAGAGAGTACGTTCCAATGAAGGGGTAATGTAAAGCCGGTGATACACTTATGCGACTTCTGGTTTAGCTGCTATCCAACAGATCTCTCCTGCAGCCGTTGTGACTCGCAGCCTCAGATGCAATGGGCACAGGACTGCACATCGCATCAGACCTGATGTCAATCACATGCGATTTGGATGCTTTTCAGGAAATTTATCACCCTAGTGTATGGGCACCTTCCGACACGACTATGTGGAAAGCTGTTTAATGAGTTCTATATAACCTTGGTACAAACACTTCCTACACTGTTATTTTTAATAATGGAATTGAAAGTGATAAACTCTAACCATCTTCATCAGCCATTATGGATCTCTGTATGCTGTCATTAAATCAACAGTCAAAAGGTCGACCACTATTGATCGACAGTCAGAATGTTGACACATGGAAAAGTTTTTCATGATTTTTTTTAACCAACCTGTTTATACCATCCCAGTGGGCACGAGGGGGAATATAATAGTGCCTGAGGCATGGTGAGCTCAGTGATACACTTGTCCATGTTGACCTGTGTAGACAGACACCCAAAAATGTTTTGCCTGTGTCAACTTTTTTATGTGTCAACCTTTTGACTGTTGACCAATATTGATCGACCTTTTGACTGTTGACCTAATGACCCATACCCATGTATCTCTACCTATATTTATCACTGTTTTCCCCCATCAACATGCTCTTTCCCCCTATGTCCCTCATATTTCACAGATCGTCATGCCCCAATCAGTTTTCTAAACCCTACAACCATCCAATGTATCAGTAACCTCCCTCACAATTTTACCCTATGTAGCTATGTATCACTCCCTTTACTTATACAACTACTGTATATCCCCTCCTGCACTAATATGTGTACTCCATAATTATATATCCCTGTTCGCTCTGTAGCCACTTATCTCTGTGAAGCATTATTCCCCACATTTTTTTAATAGACTTTATCTAGGTCAGTGTCTGTGGACTAAAACATCCTTGAATTGGGATCTGGTATTGTCACCTTGTAACAGTCTGTATCCTTTTCTTGTATTGACTTGTATTGATATTTTTTCTAATTATTATCAAAGGACCTTGTGAACATTATACCCTGGCCAGTCCAGGTATTTGACATGACCAAAAATGGCTTATTATAATGTGCTTGAAACTTTCTGGAATAACCATTTTTAGACACCTGTAACTCCTCCTTTTTTGTCCTTTTCAGTCGCTGACCAAAGGAGGGGTGACTTACCGTGATGAGCCATGGCATAAAGAATGTTTTGTATGCACCGGGTGTAAGATCCAGCTAGCTGGGCAACAGTTTACTTCTCAGGATGAAAAGCCATATTGTATAAAGTGCTTCGGAAATTTGTATGCCAAGAAATGCTTTGGATGTACTAAACCTATCACAGGTATTTGGCTATTTGATTATTGTAAAACATGTATTAGTGAATATATAAATAATTACCATCAAGATCACCATCCCATTCTAACATCCTGTTCTGAATTATTACACACTGATGTCTTTTTGACAACATAAAATACAAACTTTTCTACGTCCGTGCACTTTTATGCAAAAATAGACTCCTGTACAGCACCTGTACCACACATAACATGGAATGCCCTCAATCTGCCAGTATCTGGATCACTGACAAACCATGTCAATGTCAACAGTCAATAGGTGGAAAACATATGGCCACCATAGCAATGATCAAAAGGTTGAGATGAGTTTTTCACATTTTTTTTATTTTTACTTTTTCTTACTTTACTTACATTACTTGGTAACAGTAAGTATGACAAGTGCAGCCGTAGCTGAGCGAGGTACCTTGCCTAAAGCATGGCGTGCTCAGGTATAGACATTGACGCCATAAAGATGTGAAAAACTTGTGTCAAACTTTTCCGTGTGTTACCGACTGAGAGGAAGTTAGAGAACGCTGCCTGGCCGCTTTAATTGGGTGTAATTACCAATCAAATCAGCTAGTCGACCTTCTCTATCTGCCTTCCAAAAGAAGCTCTTGAGGCACCAGACCACCTCTGCTTATAGGCCCATAAAATTGTTAGGCTCTGGACAGATGCCCAGTGTGCCTATATGTTGGTCCTGTTTTTATCACTTTTGTCAATTGTCAAAGAACTCAGTGCTCATTACTTTGACACAATCTACCAATAGTATAGCCACAATTTCTTACTCTGCTTTATTCTCTATACGCTTAGGCACATTTTTTTTTCTGAATAGTTTTATATACTTATATTGCTCTGATTGTGCTGCCTGTATTTCTTCTTTTTTTCTTCTTCGTCTTTTCAGTTGTAGCAATTTTCTCATATCGCTTTCAAAACACAAATTGGCCAAAAGACACAGATTTACCTGCCATTTGAAACACTGGTTGTTTAATGATGCCAGCCCAGTACCCTCTTTCAGACAGAAGACGTAACCTGGGACACAATTATCACGACTTCAACACTGGTCAAAAGCTAGGTCGAAGTCCTGTGATTTTTGACCTAGGTTGAACCTTTCACACCAAGAACCCTGGTTGACCCTGTACTTTTTTGGGTTGAAATGCTTGACTGGGCAATTTGTTCTTCTGTCTGAAAGGGATATAGGAGTTCCATATCAGATTTGCTTTCCTTTAATTTACCTGGCTCATACTCCTTTTGCTTTTAACAATACATGTTTTGGTACTTGTTTCCTAGCACGGCGCCCATCATATGCCATCGCATACCACTATTTAAGGTATGCAATGGGATGCGATGGGACCCGATTTTCGGGTCCTAAGACCCGAACTGTACAATTTTAATATATTACAATGGCATGCGATGCGATTTTTAATTGTACAGGCACCGTGATGGGTTAATGCACCCTCATTGTTAATGCCACCCCCACTATCAACAGCAACCCGAAGCGTGGCTTGCACAGTGAGCCCGCGAAGGGCGGCGGTACGCGTCCACCGACCTTTTCATACCCCCACTATCCACGACCTGGAGTTGACCGCGAGCCCGAAGCGTGGCGAGTGGACACGGAATACATGTGAAGTAATCTGCGTGCGCTCGCCACGCTTCAGGCTCAGTGGCTCGCTGCGCTCGCCACACTATATTAGATCAACTCCACGCTGACGTGGATAGTGGGGGTATGAAAAGGTCGGAGGACACGTACCGCCGCCGCTCGTCACGCTTTGGGTTGGCGTTAACAATGGGGGTGCATTTAACATATTAATCACCCATCAGGGTGCCTTTACAATTAAAAAATCGTGTCTGATCGCATCGCATGCGATCGGGTCGCATGCGATGCGACGCGATCAAAACTATGGCATAAGATGAAAATTGTGGGCGCCGTGCTAGGAAACAAGTACCCATGTTTCTATTTTATCCTTCTGCTGTTACTCTACACAAATGACTTCAAACCCTGTTTAAATGTTCAGGAAATAGTGACATTACATTACAGTACAGTATATTGCATGGTCACTATTGTATTATATACGTTTCTCTATTATAAACCCTTAAATGTTGTATTTCCTTTCAGGTTTTGGTGGAGGAAAATATTTTTCCTTTGAAGACCGACACTGGCATCAAAGCTGCTTCAACTGCTCCCGTTGTTCGTGTTCCCTGATAGGAAAGGGATTTATTCCAAATGATAAGGACATTCTGTGTCGTGATTGTAACAGTGACCTATAGGCACCATTAATCTGTGCCAGAGTACATTTCCTCATTTGTCAGGAAACGGCATAACGCCGTGCAGCAATGCCATCTAGATTCGCCCCACAGAACATTCTTTCTCTACCATGCTTTTAGACTTTGCACAGTTATTTAATTTACATTTTGATGGCTTTGAGACTCCAGTATTATCTGTGTAATATCCGTATTATTAATGACTGGAGCTCGTGGCACAATCAGTCTGTATCTTGCAGTATATAATACTGTTCTTGCTCAGTAATCACCAAACATGCTTTGTCATTTAAATATTCATAAATATTGTATTCATATTTTAAAAGCTATGGGGATGGCGCAGTTATTGCTATGTCTGTTTGCTGAGCGTATCCTGTGTGATATCACATTAAGTTGGTGAATGAATATGTACCTATGATAAGGTTGCTATAATATCAATGTAATCAGGGACACATATAAGCTAGATACAAAAAAAAAAGTCTACACTGAGATTTGTGGTATCGCTAATGGGATCACTGTGTGACAATTCCATTAAATATTGGTTCTGTACATTTGTTATGTTCTACAATATTTAGTTTAAAAGACATGACACGGTGGAGATGTAATCACAATGCTAGTTCATAAGCAGACGTAGCTGTCCAGAGTACATGTATCATGCATTACACCTGTAGTGTTCCTCTTAATGTTAACACTTTCAGACAAAGAGGTGTGTGTATATATATATATATATATATATATATATATATATCAGGGACGTGCAGTCAGGGGAGGCAGTGCTTCCCCTGTCATTTTGCTTTAAAATAATACAAAGAATATACCTATGACACATATTCTGTGTCATAAGTATTTTCTTTATATTATTTTACTAGTTTGAACTATTTAACCTAGTTTGGGAGGCACGATAAGCGTGCCTCCCAAACAGAACTGCAAGGGGATGAAGCGGGGGGCGGGGCTTGGGGCGGGGCTAAGCAGTGGGCTAAAAAAGACCATTAAAAATAACATCAAAAGCGGCACTTCTAGATGTGCCTAATTGACAGGGGCTGCTGTGATTGGACAGCTGATCCAGCTGCTGTCCAATCACAGCAGCCCCTGTCATTTAAGGTTCTGACAGTGCCTCGTTTGCTCCCCCCTCCCCTGTGACCTGTGCCCCGGCTCCCTTCCTGTATGCCTGGTCCCCTGCCGGTGAGTAAATATTTTTTCTGGCGGGCGGGGATGGAGGTGGAGGCGGCGGATAGTTGCGGACAGGTGCAGGAGGGTCAGCGGTTGGGGACGGAGTTGTTAGCAGGTTACGGGTGCGCTGGCTGCTGCTGGAGTGTCGGCGGCAGCCAGGTGTTTGGGGGGGCGGAGGGTGGTGGGGGCTGTGAAAGTGCCTCTCCGTTCACAGCCCCCACAGCACGTCACTGATATATATATATATATATATATATATAGCTATGAATATATAGCTTTTTCTTTTTAAGATAATTACATCCAAATATTGGTGTTTGCACTCCACCTCTTGAATGGTTTGTGACCTGTATCTTGAATGACATACTGTAGACCACCTGTATTAGCTTTACTACACTGGCATACCTACAAATCAGTGATGTGCTGTCAGTGTAGGTAGGGGAGGCAAAGTTCCTCCTGTCGTACTCCAGTACACTCCAGAGTTTTGACAATAAAAAAATCAATACACAACAAATCTATTTAGAACTGACCTCCTAAAGAGTAACAAAGAATATACTGCTGCTGTATAATGGTCACATGAACCATAGGGGTTCATATGTGTGTGTAAATCTGGCTTGGACACTAGCCAATGCCTCCCCAGCCAATGACCTCAACGCACATCACTGCTTAAGATACAGTATCTGTCTGATGAGAGGCAGCACATTCCTGTCTAATTACATATGCAAGGAAACAAATGAAAGCATGATGATGATATATAGGTTAGATCCAAACCTAGAAAGTGTCACATTCATCATGTAATGCAGCTGTCACCACAGTTGGTTTATATACAGTAGCAGTCCTAGGGATTTTGGTTAATTTATAAATATTACTAATGATATTCCAGACAGTGTATTCAGTGAAAAATGATCCTGTAGCTAGTGAGTGAGCATAACTGCTATATGGTATGCTGAAATAAATGTTCAATTAAACACTATTAAGTACTTGTTACTAGATGTGCCAATTCCATGCTTGTACAATGGTGTTTTGGTGAATTGCTGACTCCATCTTCCTCTGCAGGTACAGCCTGATCTTGTGAGTTTATTAAATCCAAAGCGATATTATATGACATGGCTACAGGAGTGGCGTATAGTGCTAATCCTGTGTAATTGCAGAGTCAGTGTAATGTGCCAGTCTTATGTGACGCTAAGTAAACATCATGATCAGGCTCTCTGTTATGCAATAGCTTGAGGTGCAATGCAATGTAAGCTGTCCTGGAGGCAAATTCACTGTATCATTGTAAATACGCTCTGTGCAATGTAGCAGTCCTCAGCAGGGGCGGATTTAGGGATGAGGACGCCCCTAGGCACAACAATAATGTTTACTAAGTAGGACAGTTTATAGGGGCAGTATCTGCATGTCCTATCCATTTACACTCTATTTAAGATGGAATATAGTACAGTACAGTGGATATTTTGCAGTTATTGGTACATTTTGGGCTGACAGTACTATCACAGGCATCCAAGTGCCGCCCCCAAACATGTGCCGCCCCTAGGCCGGTGCCTCAAGTGCCTAATGGGAAATTCGGCTCTGGTCCTCAGACCATATTAGCATCCAAGGCATAAAGGATACAAATGATACATTCCATAATTGCAACCTTTGTAACACCTTCACTAGTACCTGTAGCATGAGGTCCCCTAAGTCTCCCAACATATGTTTAGCAATATGCTTTCTCACCGAACCATATGAACTACATCAGTCCTGGGGGCTGGCAGGTTTTGTTCAGCCGAAGCACCTGTGCGATTCATGTGTCCCTGAATGAAAGGATATTATAGCAATCCTAGTGAATTTGCATAATGCTGTCAATGGTGACCGCCCATGGCCAGAGAGGGATGGAAAGGGACATTCTAAACACATAAGCCAAGTTCAGTAAGCAAAGAGCATGTGCTCACAAAGCTGTAATCCCATGCAGACCGGGACACAGACAGTGGCAGGCAAAATTATTGGATGGTAACAGGGCTGGACAGGACATCCAGACTTCGGGTCTGTAGGTCAACCACTATTGGTTATGCATTAGGTCATCATGGACAATAGGCCGACACAAGTAAAAAGGTCAACACATAAAACTTTTTTTTTTTTTTAAATGTTGAACTACTGTACTTTACCACTTGGAGTATGATTGGGAATGGTAAAGTATGCCGAGTGCAGTGGAAGCGAAGCGGTACACACAGCACAGCACACACAGATTGGATTCCACATGCTCAAATGTATACATTTGACACCAACAAAATGGGAAAAACCAATGTGGACATTTTCATCTGAACTTTTGACCCATATCTTCTTCGTTTTTCTAACTTATTCTTATGTGGCCCTGGCACTCAAATGATCAAATGATGATTCACTAAGTGTGCGAATTGCCTGGACCCTATATATATATATATAAATATCCTTCACTTAGTTTACTATTTAGAATCCCACACATCCATACAAAAATAAATAATTTTAGACCTAATGCCGCCCATACGTGTCCCGATACGGGCGTGCGTTCCGTGCTTAACTAGCACGGATCACATTGCATTGCATTGCCTGTGCTTGCGTTGTGCATGCCATGCGATGCAATGTGATGAAAACAAAGTACAAAAAGTATGTGCAAGCTTACAACTGCACGGCAGCACTGCCGCTAAAATTTAGCAGTACTACATTTTATATATATATATATATATATATATATATATATATATAATGACCTTCATACAGTATAATGCATTAGGCTTGGGCCACACACAGCAGGCAAGCAGGTCCCGTTCAGCATTTTGGTCTGATCCTGCAGAACAGGATCTGGCCATTGCCGACCGGATTTCTCAGCCATACTTAATGTGTGCATGTGCCTTGAAATTTTGGTTGTCCCACCATCCTGTTCAACCCCAGTATGCTGTATTTGGACCCTGTGGCTGCGACCCCCACAGCGTATGGGACCCACTTGGTCGCTATGTGTGGCCCCAACCTTAGTGGTCTTGGTTTTGTAGAGTATTAATGTAACCGCTGCAGCTTATTTCTTCAGTAATTACATTCAGTACTGTATCAGATTGCCATGGATTCTCCATCAGTATACATTGCAATTTCTATTTTCACTGGAGGATATGAAACCTGCACCTTTATACAGTGCACCAAGTGGGGGGAATTACATTCTATTGTATGCCACTATACTTAATGGGTGCCCAACAGAGCAATTTAATAGTTCCATGCACTCATACATTTTTGTGCTTGTTGCGTCTAAATAGAAAGATGGGCATATATTCTAAACCAGTCTAAAGTCCTGGATAGCGTGCCCAAACTACAGACTTTTTTTCTGATTAGCTCAGGGGTTGTGAGAAGAAATGTGCAGCCAGTGACACTAGTGCCCAATCAGACCAACAAATGATTTGTTCCATCTGTTCAATCTGGCGGTGGCAGCAGAGGGGAATACAATGCAACTACATAACTGCATTTGCTGTGCGCACAATGAATCACAATGTTTCAGTGGTATATTGGCTATTCTGACCCTTATACAAACATACGTGCAGTTGCATAGCAATTCTTTTAGAGTATTTTTGCTGCAAGGAACCCAGTCAATTAATACTATGCATTTATGTTGCCTTTTTCTCCTGACATTGTATTTTTGTAATAGACTTTGATGCAGGCATATCAGAGTTTTGAGAAGATCAATTATAAAAGTGTTATGGGTAATCTTTGTTTCTCGTGTCAAATGTTTTCAACAAACTCCTGTTAATATTTTTAAACTATGTACAATAAAATAATTTCAGCAGTGTCAACAACACAACGCCCAGTGAGTAATTGCTGAGCCCAGCAATGTGATTATTTCCTTCTGTCCCTTGTTACACACAGGCAGGGCCGGCTCTACCATTAGTCAGCTTTAGGCAGTTGCCTAGGGCGCCTGGATCTGGGGGGCGCCACCAAGTCTGCATATCAAAAAATCAATGATGTCTATGAGGATCCTTGTTGTAATAATGCAGGTGGTGGCTGTAGAACCTCTAAAGCTGTGTACACACGGCAGCGATATGGGCTATAATCGCTGGAAATATGGTCGCTGGCGACCATGTTGCCAGTGATGGGAGTGCACCCCGTCGATAAATCGCCGGGTGCGCCCTTCCCGTTTTCAGCCCCATTCTAATCGCTGATTCCCTCTGTGGCTCCACCGGCAGAGGTTCCTTTTCATCAGCGACCATCTCTGGTCACTGATGAAAAGGAGACACTGAGCGATATATTGCTCAGCAACATATTGCTAGCAATATATTGCTGAGCAATATATCTTCCCCCGTGTTAGCACCTTAAGACTTCACTTCTATACTTTCACTTTGGGCAAATGTCCCTACTTTGCTGCCCCTCCTCCTTGTACTCTGTTGTGGGTGTCAAAGGGGGACCTACAGGGAAAGCAGGGGACATGCCCACCTTCACGGGGGGGTGGGAGGACCACCCAATTTTTGAGAACCTCACCCCCATTCCAGAATGTTAGGCAAGTATGCCTTAAGGGGTTGGAAAGTGGGTCTTGGTGGCAGTATGGGGGGGGGGGGGTAGTTTGAACTTTGGCCTAGGGTGCTGAGAAGCCTTGCACCGGCCCTGCACACAGGGCCTCATTCTAGTTCACTCTTTCTGACAAAATCCTTCTTAGATGGACAAAGCCATGTGCACTGCAGGGGGGCAGCTGTAAAATGAGCAGAGAGAATTAGATTTGGGTGAGTTACTGTATTTTGTTCTGTGCAGGGTAAACACTGGCTGCTTTTTTTCTACACTGCAATCTAGATCTCACTTTGGAGTAAAACCCCACACAATTCTAATTCTCTCTGCACAAGTAACATCTGCCCCCCTGCAGTGCACATGGTTTTGTCCATCTAAGAAGGATTTTGTCAGAAAGAGTGAACTAGAATAAGGCCCACAGTGACATTTTCATTGTGCATATAGCTAGTCTGTATGTGGCATGTAGCGTACCTTAAGGAATATTTGCAAAATATTGTTGATGTAAAGTTATGATGTGTTCAAGTATGGAAAAAATATTGATTAAAGAGTAGAAACATAATAACTCATTCTATTTCCAATACCATTTAGAAATGGCCTGAAACTTATGATACACAATAAAAATGCCTAACAGGGTATGGTGAGAGTCATTAAGTATTAATAGTATGGTTCAGTACAGTGAGGAGTTTTATGGTTTGTTAACCACAGCATCCCATGAAACATTAACTTACATTTGCCCAAAATATGCCGGCAAAAGCATAAATCTGATACTGTTCTGTCAGGCCATTACAATACTGGGCAATAATAGAAACCTCATCACTGCCCCCAAAATAAAATAAAAAATCCACACATAATAGGCAGAAGGGAAAACAAGGCCTACACAGAATATAAAAATCTAGTCAGACACAACACTCTCGCAATAATATGTTAAAAGAAAATGTAATAAACATTTTTTTGGAAATTTTACCTCTTAAAGTACATTAAATTGTGCGATTTGCTCATTCATGGTGCTTTTATCACTGGCGGGTAGATGTCTGCTTCTTTCTTGTCCCCTTCTATACTTTCTTCCAAGATATAATTTATAGCTAATGGAAATAATTGAATAATCTTTTATTGGGACAAATTAGTAATGGCTCTTTCATCATTCCACATGGCTGACCTCTCCTATGCTCACCTTGGACACTGCTGGTACCAGTGGTGGCTCCAGAGGAGAGGCTTCAGCGCAATCCAACATTAAAATAACAATTCAAAATTAACATAAGGGAGCCACATTTGTATTTTGGATTGCGCTGAAACTCCATAATTGGAGCTGCTGTAGTCTGGAAATAACTTTGTGTTAATTTTCCCCTGATGAAATCTATAGTGTGTTGTGATATCATCAGTTACGTAAAGTAGAATTTAAATATCCACCTAAGCATAAAGGTAGCACAGAATGTGTTCAGCATCCCAGTGGTCAGTATGCTGGCATTTACTATTATCCTGATGTCCGGGGGGGGGGGGGGGGGTTAGGTTTGTCATTATGGGGTAAATTTACTATGATGGGACTTTGGTTGTTATGGGCATCAGCCCATATCTAATAAATCAGGTTCAATCTAGTATCTTCTAGAAGTTGCTAAATAAATAAGTAAAAAAATGAGTGGCCACTATGGGCTACATCCAATCTTGAATAGAGCTGCCATCTTGGTAGATTTATCCCTTACATGGAGGGGGGGGGGGGTTAGGCTGCAGGTCGTGAGGGTTAGGTGCAGGCTGTGGTTAGGGTTAAGCTGCTAGAAGGGCGGGGAGGGCAGGGTAGGGTAATTATACTTACCTGACCATTGTTCAAATTCCCTCCATCGGGATAATGGCGCTAAGATTTTGACTGCCGGTCATAGGTATCCAGGAAGAAAATATATGGTTAATAACTAGGTCTATGATTGTTGATCAGGGTGTTGTTTTTGAGCTTGTCATGAAACTCAGTGTGCTCCAAGGGCTCGCCATCAGACCACATTTTTTGCCAATAACCACATACAAAAATTCTAATTTGGCATTGACAATGGCTATTAGAACAATGCTAAAGTAGTAGTAGTACGTTTATTTATAAGGCGCCACAAAATGTCCGCAGCGCCCTACATAGCAAAAAAATTACAAGGTAACGTACAGGGTGTGTTGATAAAACACATCATAAATAGGGGTATAGCTGGTAGAACTAAAATCAGCATCAATTCTGAAGTAAGTGTCGAAATTGTCAGGGAGACTGAAGATGAAGTAAAGGAAGGGAAGAAAAGGTCAGGAGCGCTGGTGTGGTAAAGAGGTAGTGAGAATACGTGAGGAAGGAGGGCCCTACTCATAAGAGTTAACAGACTAAAAGGAGGTGGGTGGACCAACGAAAAACAATAGGATAAGTAAGAATGGATGGAGGGGTAGGATAGGAGGAGCGAAGAGGTTAGGAAGTCGGAAGAAGTGGGTTTTTAGGGAGCTCTTGAAGGAGGTAAGGGAATCAGAAAGCCTGATGGGTGGCGGGAGGTTGTTCCAGTGCAGGGGGGGCAGCACGAGAGAAGTCTTGGACATGGGAGTGGGAGGAGGTGATTAGGTGAGAGGTCAGACGGCGGAGTGAAGAGGACGGTAGGGAGTGTGGATAGAGATCAGTGAAGAGAGGTAAGGAGCGGTGGAGGAGAGAGCCTTGTAGGTGGTGGTGAGGAGTTTAAAGAGAACTCGGAAAGGAATGGGGAGCCAGTGAAGAGATAGACAGAGGGGGAGGCAGAGGTAGAGCGGCGGGAGAGGAAGATGAGCCTAGCAGTGGCATTAAGAATGCATTGGAGAGGGGCGAGGCGGGCGAGAGGTAGCCCAGAGAGAAGGATGTTGCAGTAGTCAAGGCGGGAGACGATAAGAGAGTGAGTGAGAATTTTGGTTGCGTCAGTGGAGAGGAATGGTCTGATGCGCGAGATGTTGCGGAGGAGAAAGCATCAAGACTGAGAGCACAAATTTGGGGGGGGTGAAAGAGAGGGAGGAGTCAATGATGACACCGAGGCTGTGCGTTTGGTCTGTGGAGGTGATCTCTGTTTCACCAATGCTGATGGAGATAGTGGGAGAGGAGGCGATGTTCAGGGGATGGAAGATTAGAAGTTCAGTTGTAACCATGTTTAGTTTCAGGAAGCGTTGGGTCATCCAGGCTGAGATGGCTGTAAGGCATTTGGAGACCTTGGACAGTAATGATGGGTATAGGTCGGGGGAGGAAAGATAGATTAGGGTATCATCAGCATAAAGGTGGTAATGGAAGCCGTAGGAGCTGATGAGGGTGCCCAGAGAGGTGGTGTAGAGGGAGAAGAGGAGAGGCCCAAGGACTGACCCTTGGGGAACACAGACTGACTGTGCGGTAGTAGGAGAGGAGGAGCTCGGTGTGGAGACAGAGAAGGAGCGATCGGAGAGATATGAGGTGAACCAGGAGAAGACCTTGTTAGTGATGCCAAAGGAGTGGAGGGTGTTGAGCAGGAGAGGGTGGTCAACAGTGGCAAAGGCAGCCAACAGATCAAGCTGGATGAGGATATAGAAGAGGCCTTTGGATTTAGCCGATAGTAGATCGTTAGTGACCTTGGTCATGGCAGTTTCAGTGGAATGTAATGGGCGGAACCCGGATTGGAGGGGGTCTAGAATGGAGTTAGAGGTAAGGTGGCTTAGGAGATGATTATAGGCCAGACGTTCTAGGAGCTTGAAGGCAAAAGGGAGGAGGGAGATGGGCCTGTAGTTGGATGGAGAGTTGGGGTCCAGATTAGTTTTTTTGAGAATTGGGGAGACAGGAGCGTGTTTGAGGGAGATGGGGAAGATCCCAGAGGATAGGGAAAGATTAAAGAGGTGAGCCAGATTAGAGAGCAGACCGACGGACTGAGACGACGGATAATATTAGAGGGGATAGGATCGAGCGGGCAAGTGCAGGGAGAAGCGAATTGAAGGATAGAATGGACTTCAGCAGTAGTGGTGGGGTAAAAAGAGGACAGGGGTGGGAAGGAGGGGAGTGGAGATGTTGGAGGGAGAGGGTGAGGTCATGGCAGCAGTGATGGCAGTCCTGAGAGAGGTGATTTGTAGTTGTAGCAGAAAGATAGAATATTAGATGGTTGTACCACCACAATTAGGGAAATTCCATTGTGACTTCTATCTACTTTTCAACCATATTAGGGAGAAGGGAAAAAAACATGAAATATCAATTATCAAATTAATTCACTAAAATCTATTACTGTATTATTAATATTAATTAACTAATATCTAATGCAACAACAAAAAAAACACTTGATCCAAACAGCGCTGTCTCCTTGATGTGACCAATAATTCGACCTCCTGCAAGGCCTGAAAACCTTCCATAAGGTAAGTAAAAAAGAATACGTTTATTAGAGTATATACATTATCCCTTGCTTCTTTGGGGATAAAACATTCTGAACTGACCTTCTTGTCAACTGCTGGTACTTTAAATGGTACTAGTTCCAGCCTGCTACATTTCAGATACCCAGTCTCTGGTCTGCACCAAAACAAAAAACTGACGGTTCAACAGCCTCCACTGAGTGGGATGGCTGGCGGCCGCATCTCGATGTACAGAGGTTTTTTTTCTGATTCACTCAGAAAGGCAAAAACAGTCTCTAATGGACAAAACCATATGCACTGCAGGTGGGGCTGATGTAACGTGCATTGAGAGTTTGATTTGGGTGTTTTATTGTTTCTGTGCAGGGTAAATACTGGCTGCTTAATTTTTACACTGCAATATAGATATCCGTTTGAAGTACACCCCTCACCCAAATCTAAGGGCTGTTTCACACAGTACGGTTCCTGCCGCACGGTGAAATCCCGTACGGCCAGGGAGCCGTGCCGCACTCAGCAGTTGTGAATGGACACTATTGTGTCCATTCACACGGGACGGCCACGGCCCGGCCGCACGGCTGCAGCCGGATCCCCCCACTGGAAGGGACGGCTGCCGGGCTGTGGCCATCCCTGCCATTATAAAATTCTGAGTGCGGCGCGGCTCCCTGACCGTACGGGATTTCACCGTGCGGCAGGAACCGTACTGTGTGAAACAGCCCTAACTCTCTCTGCACATGTTCCATCAGCCCCACCTGAAGTGTATATGGTTTTGTCCATTAGAGACTGATTGTGCCTTTCCGAGTGAATCAGAATAACCCCCAGAGTCCTGAGGATCAGATGGTAATTATTCTGACCCTATCTCTCCCTCCCTGCAACCTAATCATACATCAGTAAGGGATGCAGTCCATAGGTTAATAGCACTTAGGCCAACTACTACTAGGCACAATATTACTAGACACACACACACACACACAAAAATAAATTAATAATAAAATATTTTTGTCTTTGTGCCCCCACATAGAAATTAATGTCTCCTTATAGCACAGAATATAATGTGCCTCGCCTTCCCTATATTATCATCTATATATATGTGTATAGTGTCCGTGAGTCTCCGAAACACTGCCCTCTGCTGGCAGAGAATGAAACTACATCTCTGGCACACATGCACAAACACAGAAGGTAGCAGACTAGCTTTGGAAGCTTTTGCTTCAAACGGGCTTACTAGTAGAGTATAATGTGCCTCCCCCTCTCCATAGTATATAATGTAAGGAGCCTCCCCTCCTTTAGGCCCTTATTCTGATCGGTGCGGCCGGATCCGATTATGCGGCCAGGACCGTGCGTACGAAACCCCGCCTTCCATACGGATCGCCAACTCCGTCCGTATGCGGTAAGAAGCTGTCCGAACGGACCGCACGTGTATTTTTCACGGAATACGCCTCCTCCATCTAAGGGAACCTCCCCCATCATTCGATGGTCGCAGACCATCGAATGCAGGACCGAGTGCTCCACCAGCTCCCGCAACCTCAGACCACACTGACATTTTTCCGTGCAAAAGCAGGGATCTGGGCGGGCAGCTGACATCCGGCGGTAATATGTCCGCCCCCTACACGTGCGTCACGGCTGCATTACCATACGTATGCCCAGCGTTTGCATGGGAACGCCCATGAAACGCGGGGCATATGCATATGGTAATGAGCCCAAATAGCCCTTCACGCCCCTCTCCACCCCCTGTTCGGAGTGTTCACATATCATGCGGAATTTGGCCGTACGCCCCGCTCGCACATGCGCAGAGACGCCTCTGCACATGCGCAGACACAAAACATCGGCGGGCCGAACGCACGCGGATATATCCGCACCAACCAGAATAAGGGCCTTAGTGAGAACTAGACATGTGCCTAGTGAGAAATTCGGCATGGACTATTGGTCAACATTCTAATGGTTGACACAAGAAAAAAGGTCGGGAAGCAGGGTTTCATACCTAACTATTTATGTGGACATTGAGGGAAAAAATAATAGTGTGCCAAGCGTAGTGAGACACCGTGCCTGAAGCATGGCGAGCAAATCGAGCAATGCGTGGGTACGCGATACACTTATACGGTGTCCATGTTGACCTTTTTCATGTCAACCTCTTGCGGCTTTTGACCATGTCGACCTTTTCATGTGTTAACCCTTTGACTGTCGACCAATAGTGGTCAGCCTATTGACTGTGGACCTAATTAGTGTAGACCCTATGGCCCATACCCTATTGGCACTGTGGTCAGGACATTTCGGAGCGGATTGAATCATCCCATCTATAGAAAGATGTGTGTACATCATTCTAGCTCAGAGAAAACTTGTTGGTGGAACTGCTGGCTATACAGTACATAATAGCGTTATCAGACATTCGGCACAATGGATACAGCTGATGCAAGTGTGCATTGCTCGTGATGACTGTTACGAAACTTAATGCATGGTTGGGGGCAAGCTAGCCACTTAGCTGCACATAAACTTACGAAAAATGAGAAAGACTGTTAATTTGCACAGCAGCTAGGAATGGGTTAAACAAATGCTGGTCACTGTGCAGAGCTGAGTACTGACAGACTGCAGGGTGCTCCTGAAATGGATTGGGAGCGCTGTGATTTTAGCCAAAAAAGGAAATGAAAAAAGGATTTGTGAAGGGGCGGAGGAGCATGGGACACATCTGGATTTTATCCTTGTCATGGATATTCACAGCACTATGTCTCCTATGGAAGCAGTCCCAGCAGCATTCTTGGACACATGTTAAAGGGAAAAACTGTGTTAATCTTGTGCTGTTTAGAGATACGGAACAATAAAATCTCCAGTGCAATAGGCTGGAAGCACCCATTATGTTGTTTTCCGAAATACTGCAAAATGACTTGGTCAGGGTGATTTATTTTTACTTCTATTCTGTTACCATTGCAGTATTTTCATTGTATTTGTCTGTGCAGTAGAAGGCATTTATTCTGCTAAATGTATGCTCGGAGAAAGCGTGCACCTTAAGGGCGTTGTTCGTTTTTATTTTAATTTAGGAAATGCAGCGTGCTTGTCCCCCTGTTGCCTCTTCATTTCATTCTTTGGACCTATGTGGTACTGTATGATGAGATGAGGGCATGGGCGTAGCGGTAGTTGGTGCAGGGTTTGTGGTGCACACAGTCCAAGGGGGCCCACACTGCACCCATAAATATACTTACCTCTCCAAAGTGTCACATCATGCGGCACTGCAGAACAGCAGGAATCACTAGGAAAATGGCACAGCGCTATGTTCCTTGAGAACTAGGAATTTGCAGTAGATTCTGGAAGCCCAGATCCTTGGTGATTTACACATGCGCAGTAAAGTCGTCTCTGGTAATGTGGCATGGGTGCTAGGCATGTGCAGTAGACTCTGGCAGGGGCTGATTTTGCAGCCCATCTGTGTGTGTACCAGCTCCGAATGCCTGTGCTTGTATGCCGCCCACGGGTGGCTATTTGGAGTCATGCCACTAGCGTTTTTTCAGAGTGTCCCTAAAAACACAGGCGTAACTGTCAGCTGTCAGGAGGGAGGGCTGCCATTCAGCGAGGCGGCGGCCTCCTGCTCTCTGGGCACTTGCAGACCAGCAGGGAGGTCTGAATTGAGGCCTTTATGTCAGGGAGAAGGGGGCACACCCAGACCCTGCATGTGGCCCCTCTTTTCTCTTAAAATACCTTGTTGCATGGGGTGCCATTGCAATGGGGCCTAGGGGCTCAGGTCATATAGTTGTCTACCAAGTAACCAAAGTTGCCTGCTAAGCTATTGGGCCTGAAAAGGAGGACTCCTTGTACTCCAATAGGTGGCGGTCTTGGGGGATTATTCTAGTTCACTCTTTCTGACAAATTCCTTCTTAGATGGACAAAACCATGTGCACTGCAGGTGAGGCAGATGTAACATGTGCAGAGAGAATTAGATTTGGGTGGGGTTTTACTTCAAAGTGACATCTATATTGCAGTGTAAAAATAAAGCAGCCAGTATTTACCCTGCACAGAAACAAAATGACTCACCCAAATCTAATTCTCTCTGCACATTTTACATCTGTCCCCCTGCAGTGCACATGGTTTTGTCCATCTAAGAAGGATTTTGTCAGAAAGAGTGAACTAGAATAAGGCCCTTGGTCTCTGGCGGTCTTGGTCCCTGTCTCTCAGTTAAGCTCCACACTTGTCGGATTTGTATGCCATGCTCCTGTTTCACTTTCACCATCACAGCTGAGCTAAACAGTGACCCCAGCACTGTCAGAGAATAAGCTTCTTTAAAGTTGTCATGGGGCCCGCAAAGTTGTGGCTAGCTGACTAACATATAGCTAGCAGGCCAGTGGGGTGTCATACAAATGATAGCTGAAAACAGACTTTGCAGCCTGACTCAGGCTTGTTAAGGAGGGGCCGAATTTAGCCCTGTTTCCAATGGTGGTGATCTGCGCATGCACGTAATTGTGCATGCACAGACCCCTGTGTATCACACTTGCCAAGGTGTTCGCACTTATTAAGGGGAGAGAAATCATTAGATAATAATTATTATTATTATTTCATTTATATTGCGCTCATTCTCCAAAAGGACTCAAGGTGCTTAGCAGATAGAATGAATGTAATACAGTACAGGAATAATGACGTACAGAAAACTTTTCCTAAACAATACTTAAGGGAATGAAGGAAATGCTTGAGTAAACAGGAAAGTCTTGAGTCTATTTTCGAACTGTGCCGCGAAGTGAGTTCCATAAAGTCTGAGCCACATGGCTAAAATGTCGACCCCCAGGTGAATTACAGGAGATCCTAGGTACTGCTAAATGTCCTTCATCTGCATATTGCAGTAATTGGATGCAGTGGCAGGCTGGGCCGGGGGGCAGGGTGCCATGTGCCCCCCTGGGTCGCTTTATCGCTGAGTGCCATGGGCCACCTTTAAAAGCAAAAGGCCCCTGGTGATCCAGCATTTGTTCTCAGCGGTGTAGCTAGGTGCCACGGTGCCCGGAGCAAGGGCATGTTTCGTGCCCCCCCCCCCGATTTGTAGTAGGCGGGGCTCTTGTGTGGCAAAAAGGTGACGCGGCCTAACATTATACCACACACAGTAATGCCATTGCACATAAAGCCACATGCTGTATTGCCAATTACACATAAGGTCACACTTGATACCCATTACATACTATATAACAAACCGTAATGCCTATTAAACGTCACACAGACATTACATAGTATACCACATGCCATAATGCCCATTATACATTTTGCCACACACCATAATGCCTATTACACGCTGCGCCTCACACTGTGATGCCAATTACACGTTGCGCCTTACACCTTGATGCCCATTACACATTATGCCTCACACCGTGATGCCCATTAGATGTTGCGCCTCACACATTACGCCTCAGACCATGATGCCCAATATACAACACATGGGCCCTTATTCTGATTGACGCGTACTTTACCGCATACTTTCGGATCGCGTCTTTACGGCGTCTGCGCATGCGTGGAGAACGCAACGCGCATGTGCCACGCCTTGACTCCGTACCTGTTCGGCCAAATCCCGTCCAAAACTGTTCCCCGCAATCAGTCGGGAAATATGGGCGTATTATGGGCGTCATGCGGAATGACACATGGGCGTAGTTTCAAAGTGGGCAAAACGGGGCGGAAACATGGGCGGACACGGGGGAGTACACTTATGTTGGGGGGCGTACATTCGGATACCACTCCGAATGCACGCGATCAAAAAGGGAAGAAATGTGCGGTGTCCACAAGTGTACTATTGCTTTGCGGACACCACTCGTTCATGCGGTAGGCGAACGTACGCCTAATGACTACAAGCATTAACACCTGAACCCAATAGAATCGACTCCTTTACTCATTACTCACTAATAGGACGCTTGTCAGTGCTTTAATTGAAACCATTGCACTTCAATTGCTGTAAGGGTTAATGTGTGCAATGCATGTGTTAGGCATGCTTGTAAGGATATATTGGCATCTAATTGATTCCAATTCCAAATAAGAAGTTTTTTATGAGGATAGGTAATTGAATAAGTGGGTCATGTGATGTATTGCAGAAGATACATAATAGTGGGTTGTTTGGCGTAAATACTCCGCTTACGTGCGGTAGCACCGCTTGGCTCCCGTTCGGATGCGGTATTCCCGAGCATACTCTGTAATACTCTGTAATACCGTGCAGAATCGGAGTGTTTCTCCCGCACACGCATGGTTTGTATGTCGTCCGTAAACACGCCCTGTTCTTAAAGAGTGAGTCCGTCCGAATGCGGAGGACCCGTGGGCGTTTCTACGGACGATGGCCGCACGCGGCAGAACACCGTGGCGTGCGGACCGCTCCGTAAGAATGCGGGAATATCCGCACCAACCAGAATAAGGGCCATGGTGATGCCCATTACATATGCCACACACTGTGGTGCCCATTACACATTATTACACATTATTCGACACACATGATGCACATTACACATTATTTGACACACTGTAATGCCCATTACATATTATACGGCACAGGACAGACAGGGGGGGGGGGGGGGCAAAGATGGACAGATAGAACAACATAGATAGAAAGATGGACGAGGGGAGGGGGAGCACAGATGGATGGAGGGGCAGCATAGAGAGAGGGAAGAGTTGGGGGGGGGGCAAAGACAAACAGATGCTGGGATGCTCACCATTACTTTCTCTCCTTCATCACACAATGGCAGCGGCTCCTCCTCTCTGTGCGGAGCATCTGTCCAGCAAAGGCGTCAGCAGTGGGTCCTCTCCCTTTTCTCCCCCCTTCATGGTGAGGCTCTGCTCTGGGCAGCAGTGTCCTCATGATTCGGCTCTGGGCTGCGGCTAGTCAGTCCCCGTCCTCCCCCCCCCCCCCCCCAGCTCCGGGCTCGATGACAGGAGCGGAGATAAGGTAAAAACCAGTGCCCTGGCTGCAATCGTGTGGGGGGTGCAACCCCGGCAACCCCCGTGCGCACGCCTATGCGCTGGGAGACGTGCACTGCTATTTAAAATTCACATCTCCCGCTGGACCGCGCTGGCCAATAGGCGCTCGTGGTCCAGCAGCCCCCAGTTGATTGGCTGCTGGACCGCAAGCGCCTATTGGCTAGCGCGGTCCAGCGGGAGACGTGAATTTTAAATAGCACCGCGTCTCCCGGACACAGCCGGGAGCCGATTGCTAGCCTGGCAGATGGCGCGGCATAGAGAGCGCAGGGGAGCGGGCGAGCTGGCGGTGCCGGCACAGCTCCGGTGCCATGACAGCCTCCTGCGCCCGGAGCTGGTGCTCCACCGGCACCGCCCTCGCTACGCCTCTGTTTGTTCTTGACTTTGACTGTCGGTGGCAGTCGCAGTCATGTGGTGTTTCTCCTGTCCTATAGGGCTATGGAATCCCTGTAGGAAATTATCTACAGGGCAAACTGCAATACAGCTGCACTGCTGCACCTAGGCTGACGTATAATAGCAGGGAAGAACTGTGCTTGTGTGCGGCTGTGTGTGCTCAGCTCAGCGTGTGATAGCTGAGCATATAGCCTACACATCAAGCCATACACGTAGTGATGCAGAATGATCCTGCTGCTAGAGGCCGTGACATCCAAAACCACCCCCTCACATTACAGATATACAAAGAAAAAGATAGAAACCAAGCGCTGATCTTATTCACAATTGGTGGGAGTCAGTTCAGGTAGGACCTTGTCTCGAACCGCCCCCAGAGTATATTTCTTCGGCTGTAACAACCTAATGGACCACACTGACCTTAGTGATGGTCCCTAGGTACACATAGCGTTTTCTTTTACTCTTATCATTCAGAGGTCATCTACTGCTTCAGAGGTTAAGGGTGGATCTACTGACCTGGGTATTGGTCCCTATGTTCATATAAGGGTTTCTTTTCGGAGCTCAGGTTCCCCCAGATCACAACACCAGTACTGATAGCAGGTTTCTTTTTCCAAAAGTTTTATTGCTCCAAAAAAAAATTAAATCCAAACCAGATAAAAATAGTATTAAAAACTGCGCAGGAGCCTTGGATCCGATACGTAATGCCGGCGGTCGGAATCCCGGCGATCGGAATCCCGACACTGGAATCCCGACCGCCGAAATCCCGACATGGGGGGGACGTGGATCGCCCCCCCTTGCGGGCTCGCTGCGCTCGCCACGCAGCGGGCCCGGTGCCTCGCTACGCTCGGCACGCTATTTTATTCTCCCTCTATGGGTGTCGTGGACACCCACGGAGGGAGAAAGTTTCAGGATTTCGGCGGTCGGTATTCCAGTGTCGGGATTCTGAACGCCGGGATCCCGACCGCCGGCAAATTGACCGCATCCCGGAGCCTTCACCAGGTGGAACCAACAAAAAACATTGTAATCCTTCTCACCCGGGATGAGATTGGGATAGGATGTCCGCCCAGATGGAATAAGGCAAATGTTGATCCTTCCTGGTTCTGGCCTCCTGATTACACCAACGTGTTTCTGACAGGGTCCTTCCTCAGGGTGTAATTTCACTATGGTAGTTGGGGGTTTTTTATACCCTAAGGTGAGTGTTTGTCGGAGGGATCACTGCCCTTCTTCTCACTGGTTGGGCATAAAACCCGGCAACTGATCATAGTTAAAAACTGCCTTTACACAGAACAAACAATAACATTTACATGTATAACATCTATATCAAATGCCAAAATTTCATACTTCTTACAAATTCATAAAACAATATACGGTTTACATACACGGTATGTTTACGTTCATATAACAACATCAAAGTCCATGACACTGTTTTCAAACATTCCCATAACTCCCGCGCACCTTCCGGGATCCCATCCCATCCGTGTCGGAAATGACGTATCGGCCGTGTCACTGACACGCAGACCCGGAAGTTGAGTAGCGGCTGTGAACCGCATCCCCTCCGTGTCTTCTCCGTTCACCCTCCTGTGTATTAGGGGAGGATGTTTGTTGATCCTCAATGTTGCAGCCTTGACTAGCACCCCACCCACCTGTCGCAGATTGTTTTTAATCAGGTTGGAGTCCCAACATTCAAGACTGCCCACCTCAGCTTGGCACTATGAGGGTAAGTCCTACTATACATATATGCTGAGTGTTAGTCTGTGGGACTGTGTTTGGGGCGCTGGGCTCTTTGGGCTGCTGTTGCTGGGCTGCTCCATGGCATCATATATTACACTTTCCATCACCCCTTTAGTTTGTTTAATATATATGTAGCACCCTTCACATTTATTATTACCTCTTACTTAGGTAAGTCTTATCACATATAATTTCCCCTATCCCTTTTACTTTCACTTCAATTTCACACTGTGATGCCATGGGGTGGCTCTGCTGGGCTGGCCTGGGGGGTCCTGTGCCCTGGACCTGTCTCAGAGTAGTGTTAGGGACTTGTCCTATTGAGGTAACCTGGACGCGGTGGACAAGCCCATAATAATGGCCATCATTATGCTAATAACCTCCAATGCAATATAGCAAAGATATTAAAAGGTCTAGCATTTATATTTAGTGTGCACCTGCAAACTCCTCCTCCTGCTTGCTGCACTACAGGTCTCAGCAGGTAGCACCTCATATGTCCAGGGTGTGCAGTTTAGGGCCCCTCCCCCTATGTACTATATATTGTGTATTCATACACACTGGAAGGAACTAGAGACACCTTCCTCCTTGACTAGCACCCCACCCACCTGTCCCAAATTGTTTTTAATCAGGTTGGAGTCCCAACATTCAAGACTGCACACCTCAGCTTGGCACTATGAGGGTAAGTCCTACTATACATATATGCTGAGTGTTAGTCTGTGGGACTGTGTTTGGGGCGCAGGGCTCTTTGGGCTGCTGTTGCTGGGCTGCTCCATGGCATCATATCGTACACTTTCCATCACCCCTTTAGTTTGTTTAATATATATGTAGCACCCTTCACATTTATTATTACCTCTTACTTAGGTAAGTCTTATCACATATAATTTCCCCTATCCCTTTTACTTTCACTTCAATTTCACACTAATGTGATGCCATGGGGTGGCTCTGCTGGGCTGGCCTGGGGGGTCCTGTGCCCTGGACCTGTCTCAGAGTAGTGTTAGGGACTTGTCCTATTGAGGCAACCTGGACGCGGTGAACAAGCCCATAATAATGGCCATCATTATGCTAATAACCTCCAATGCAATATAGCAAAGATATTAAAAGGTCTAGCATTTATATTTAGTGTGCACCTACAAACTCCTCCTCCTGCTTGCTGCACTACAGGTCTCAGCAGGTAGCACCCCATATGTCCAGGGTGTGCAGTTTAGGGCCCCTCCCCCTATGTATTATCCATTAATTAACCACTCCCAAAAAATAAAAAATAGTCATATAAATGGGAGCCTTACTCTTAATAGGAGGCTCCCATAATTATTAATTTTAGAGTAACTAAGTGGCCCTCCAGGTGTGTGACTACAAATCCCTGCATGCTCTGCCACAGGTTTTCTATCAGAACATGCTGACAATGTTAGGCATGCTGGGATATGTACTTTAACAGCAGCTGGAGGGCAGCTTATTATTGGCCACCCCTGGAAGGAGAACCCTACATGGTAGCCTCTTTCGGCAGGTGACTCCCTGGCTGCACACTGGATCTGAAAGGAAGTGGAAAGAAAAATAATCAGAGGAAGGAGAAGAATTCAGTTAAAGGAAAAAGAGGAGAGAGAGAGATGAGCAGATTAAAATAAGAAATCCAGGTGAGTGTACTGTACGTATATTTATCATACTCTTTTCTTATTTTATTTTGTTGTTGAAACAAAAATCCTATATGTAAGTCTCTAATACTCTTACTACACTTGGGTAGTACATTTGGGGGAAATGTAGAATATTCTGTTAACCCTGATGCGCGTCAGCCAATACAAATGGCTGGATATCGCGATTAATGACCAATGGTTATTATCACAATATCCAATTAGCTGCCATTTTAATTGGCATATAAAATACCTGAGATCAGGTGAAACCACATGAGATTGGGGATAATGTAATTTCTCACAAACAGGGCCCTCTTCCCTCATGTGCTTTTGGTTCTTTTACTTAAACCATCTTCTACTCCATACTCCCTTCAACGCAACCAAATCCGGTGGTTTTATGCGACCATAATACGTATTTCAACATTGTCTGCTGATGCAGCTATGGCTATATACCCTGTTCTTGACCTATACTGTCTTAAACTGTAATTTATTGTGTTCTTGTTTTGCTTATATGTTTATAATCTGTAAGTGGGCACTGTGGATTCCTTGTGGGGCTATATAAATAAAGGATAATCCATGTGTTCGCTTATTTTGCAATGTAAAAGTTATAATATTAGAAGTTAATATAGTATCTATTAACTCCAGGCCTAATGTTTTTTTTTATTAATAAGTAGTTATTATACCTAAAACCTCCATTTAAGGATGCGCTGTAATAGGCCTACAAATGTAACAATGTACTGTAGGGGCATTTTCTAAGCGACCTGTGCAACGCTGCAAAATATCTATGTGTGTAGGCCCATTTATTTATAGGCTAGTGCTCTGGACTTGCCCCCCAGGATAAAAGTTGCCGGCCAGCCCCTGATTGAATGGGACAGTATGGAATCATATTGTTAGGCGCCGTCCCAGGCACCGCCGCCGTCCTATTCCATCAGCAGCGTCTGCGCTGCTAGGACGGCGGCCATCTTCCCGGGACGCGTCACTGGAAAGCTTCGGGACGTTGCTAGGCAACGCCCCGAACTTCCGCCGCGGCCATCTCTGCAGGGGGAAGACTCTGCAGGACGGACCGCACGTGACATCACGCAAGGGGCGGTAAATTTGAAATATAAGCCGGCGTCTCTCTCAAACAGACGCCGGTTATAGCGTTCTGTCAGCCCATGTCAGAGTGTGTTCCTGGTCCTGATTCCTGGTGGAAATCCTTCTTTTGATCCACGCTTGTTCTGTCCTGCCTGGTCTGGTCTTGCTGTGTCTGGGATTCTACTTGTCTGCCCCGCTGTTCACTCATCTGCCCAAGAAATCTGCAAGTGGTTGTCTGGGACTCTGTCATCATCTCAGATAAGCCAGGGGTTACCCTGTCCCTCTCCTTACGCAGTTTTGACACACGGTGTCACTGGGCATTAGAGTCATTTCCTTATATTACATCCTATTAGCATTGTTGCCATTTTACATGTTCTTCTTCTGGGCATTGTTGCCATTTGTATTATATAACATCTCATTAGCATTGTTGCCATTGCATGGTCCTATATCTCACGTGCACTATTGCCAGTTAGAGTCACCTGCTCAGCCCATTACTTCTTTTGGGCTTCTGGGAGTTCCCCGGTATAGGGATTTAGTTAGCTGTTCCCCTTGCTCTCTCCTGGTCTCGGCGGACGTGTTGTCATTTTCTAAGACCTGCCTGTAGCGGAGTGGGGCGGACCTAATTCACCCTTCAGCCGAGACGGGCCCAGGTGAAGCCTAGCACCGCACACGTCCGTCGACTCCAGTCAGAGGTAACGGAGTTAGGGTACCGGGGATACTCCCAGAATCCTTACATTATAACCGGCCAGACACTATCCCCCAGCGGTTCTGGAGGATCTCTTTGTACTCAGTTGTTGTGCCCGGGTGTCTTGTGTTTTTTCATCCGTCATGGATCCCTCTGCAGGGGGCCCAGCTCAAGTACTTTCAGATCAGGTTCGTCTCCTCACGTAGCAGATGGTGGAGTTGTCCCTGCGTGTAGAGACACAGGAGGAGGTTAGGAGAGTAGTCCCGGCTGGTGCTCAACCCATCAAAGAACCTAAGATGAATCTTCCCGATCGTTTTTCAGGCGACCGGAAGTTGTTTTTTAATTTTAGGGAGAGCTGTAAACTTTATTTCCGTCTCCGGCCCATTTCCTCAGGCTCAGAGATTCAGAAGGTCGGGTTGGTTGTCTCCCTACTTCAAGGGGATCCACAAACATGGGCCTTTGGTTTAGGGGCAGACAGTCCTGAGCTCAGTTCTGTGGATGCTTTTTTCACAGCTATGGGGGTGCTTTATGATGATCCTGATAAAGCAGCCTCCGCCGAGGCTCACATTCGGGCCTTGAAACAAGGTCGCCGTACTGCAGAGGCCTACTGCTCCGAATTCCGACGTTACGCTGGTGATACCACTTGGAATGACCCTGCACTGCGGAGCCAATTCCGTCTTGGCCTAGCAGATCAGGTAAAAGATTTCCTGGTACAATATCCGGCGGCAGCCTCTCTTGATGATTTGATGCAGTTGGTGGTCCGCATTGATAGACGCATCAGAGAGAGACGCTCCGAGCGAGAGTTACCCTCCTATCCTCTGGCCGAGACAGGAGGTGATCTGGCAGGTGGGTCTGAAGAACCAATGCAAATTGGGGCATCTCGACTATCGAACCAGGAGAAGGCCCGTCGTCGCTCCCTGGGCTTATGTTTGTATTGTGGGGGTAAAGGGCACCTGGTGAGCACATGTCCAGAGCGTCCGGGAAACGCCAGGGCCTAGGGGTTCGGGGAGGAATCCTTTTAGGCCAGTCCCGTTTATCTCCCAATAATTCTCTTCTGTTATGTATTTGTTTGGGTCTAGGGGTTCAACGGTGGGAATCTCAGTGGGGCAGCCACTCGTCTGGTTCAGGATCTTGCCATTCCCTTAGTCCCTCTTCCGTCTGAGTTATCTGTTTTTGGCTTGGATGGCAGTCTCCTTCCCAAGGGTCTGATTTCACATCGCACTGTGCCCTTAGACCTAAGCATAGGCTCCACCCACTCCGAGAGTCTAGAATTCCTTGTTATTCACAGTCCCTTAGCTCCTGTGGTGTTGGGGTTACCGTGGTTAAGGGTACATAACCCTCAGTTTGATTGGCGGACGGGGGAGCTGTTGCGGTGGGGTGAGACATGCGCGGACTCCCTCCTGCCTGCACCTCCCTGTCAGGGTCTCTAGCCTCGCCAATCCTCTGCTCCCTGCTCCGTATGTTTCTTTTTCGGATGTCTTTTCCAAAAAAGAGGCAGAGATCTTACCTCCTCATCGTCCCTATGACTGTGCCATCAGTCTCCTCCCTCAGGCTAAGCTACCCAAGGGTCGTTTGTATGCATTGTCCTTACCCGAAGCTAAGGCGATGGAGGAGTATATTACTGACAACTTAAAGGCTTTATTCGTCCCTCAAAATCTCCTGTGGGGGCGGGGTTTTTCTTTGTCGGTAAAAAAGACAGTACCTTACGTCCATGTATTGATTACAGACAGCTTAATTTAATCTCGGTAAAGAACTCTTACCCGTTACCTTTGATTTCCGTCTTGTTTGATCAATTACGCTCTGCCACGGTTTTTTCTAAGATAGATCTCCGGGGGGGCGTATAATTTGATAAGAATCAAAGCGGGGGATGAGTGGAAGACCGCTTTTAACACCCACACTGGTCATTATGAATACCTTGTGATGCCCTTTGGGCTAGCCAATGCCCCTGCAGTCTTTCAAGACTTCATTAATGACGTCCTTCGGGATTTTTTGGGGATTTTTGTGGTCGTTTATCTGGACGATATTTTGATTTTTTCTTCTTCTTTGGAGCAACATAGAGTACATGTTAAGAAGGTTTTACAGAGACTCAGAGAAAACTGTCTTTATGCTAAACTCGAAAAATGTGAGTTCGAGGTCCAGAGTATTTCTTTCCTTGGCTATGTTATTTCCCCAAAGGGCTTCTATATGGATCCTGCCAAGGTTCAGGCTATCTTGGATTGGGTGCAGCCCACTACTCTAAAAGCAGTCCAGAGGTTTTTGGGGTTCGCGAACTACTACCGCAGGTTCATTCCTGCGTTCTCAGATATAGTCGCACCCATCGTTGCACTCACCAAGAAGGGGGCAGATCCCGCTCTCTGGTCCTCAGAAGTCCACAATTCTTTTCGTCTTCTCAAAGAGGCCTTTGTATCTGCCCGGATCCTACGTCATCCAGATCCTGACCGCCCATTTATTTTAGAGGTAGATGCCTCCGAAATTGGCATAGGGGCTGTGTTGTCGCAGGTAGATTCTAAGGATGGTCTATTACACCCTTGTTCCTTCCATTCACGTAAGTTCTCGTCCGCTGAGCGGAATTACGATGTGGGGAACAGGGAACTTCTGGCCATAAAATGCACTCTGGAAGAATGGCGGCACTGGCTGGAGGGAGCCAAATTTCAGGTGACCATTTTTACTGATCATAAAAACCTCTCTTATCTTCAAGACGCCAAGAGACTAAATGCCCGTCAGGCAAGGTGGGCGTTATTCTTTGCTCGATTTAATTTTTGTATCACCTTTAGGCCAGGTTCCCGAAATGTCAAGGCGGACGCCTTGTCCAGGAGTTTTTTGGGTTTTCAAGACAAGGAGTCGGCGCTTGAGACCATTATTCCCTCTTCTAGGATTTACGTTGGTATTGCGCAAACACTTTTGGATAAAGTAGGACAGGGATACTTCTATGAAAAGTAAATCGGGCGCAAATTGGTAATGGTCTTGTTAAGGCCACAGCTAGGTATAATTAATTAGGGCTGCTCCCATATGAAAATAAATTCAATAGGACAAAATAAATGGGGGTATAGAGAGCGCACTGTGTTGATTTAACACTTTATTAAATATAAAAATAAATAAAAATAAAAAGCAATTTAATAGATACAAAATATATACCATACACACAAAATACAATTAAAAACAGTTTGATACTAAAATATCCAGCATTAGGTTATGGGATAACAATGTAATAATATAAAGTCCCATCCAAGTAATAGCAGCTCTTGTAAATGTCTATATTAGACTCCAATGTCCAGGCTTATTTAAATTAGAATAGCTTTTTGGATCAATAGATTTTATTAAACGGATATAATTACCAGTCCCGCTGAGCTCCGTGAATTTAGGAGATGGAGTGAGGGAGAATTGTGAAGAATCCACCGATGCCCGCTAACAACCGGCGGGGCTTAGTTGTGATGAAAGCCACCGTCGGGAGCAGGTCTCCAAGATGTGATGGTTTACAGGAGGATTCCTCTGACCTCCGCTTCCACCGGCGGGGCTCAGATGTAGTGTGGGCCACCGTCGGGAGCAGATGGTCCGTCTCCCTCTACCTGAATTCACCAGGTATCGATGGAAGGAGGAGAGGGGAGCTCAAACACCGGCCACGCAACATCAGGCCGGTGTTTGAGCTCCCCTCTCCTCCTTCCATCGATACCTGGTGAATTCAGGTAGAGGGAGACGGACCATCTGCTCCCGACGGTGGCCCACACTACATCTGAGCCCCGCCGGTGGAAGCGGAGGTCAGAGGAATCCTCCTGTAAACCATATCACATCTTGGAGACCTGCTCCCGACGGTGGCTTTCATCACAACTAAGCCCCGCCGGTTGTTAGCGGGCATCGGTGGATTCTTCACAATTCTCCCTCACTCCATCTCCTAAATTCACGGAGCTCAGCGGGACTGGTAATTATATCCGTTTAATAAAATCTATTGATCCAAAAAGCTATTCTAATTTAAATAAGCCTGGACATTGAAGTCTAATATAGACATTTACAAGAGCTGCTATTACTTGGATGGGACTTTATATTATTACATTGTTATCCCATAACCTTTTGGATAAAGTCCTGCGGGTACAAAAGGAGGCACCTGACCTCACCCCTTCAGGGAGATTATTTGTCCCCTCCAGACTCCGAGGGAAGGTTCTGGCTGAATTTCATACGGCCAAGACCGCAGGCCATCCTGGTTGTACCAAGACATTAGAGTTAATTTCTCGTTCTGTATGGTGGCCTTCAATGAGAGGGGATGTGGAATCTTTTGTCAAGTCTTGCGAGGTTTGTGCCAAAAACAAGTCCCTCCGCACCCCCCCCCCCCCCCCCCCACGGGTCAACTTCTTCCTTTATCTTGTCCGGAGAGGCCATGGACCCATATCTCCATGGATTTTATTGTAGATTTGCCCTCGTCCTCTGGTCATGATACCATCTGGGTGGTTGTGGACCGTTTCAGCAAAATGGCGCATTTTGTTCCCCTGGTCGGTCTTCCTTCTGCTCAGAAATTAGCTGCATTATTTTTGCTGCATATATTTCAACTCCATGGTCTCCCCACAGACATTGTCTCAGATAGGGGGATGCAGTTTGTCGCCAGGTTTTGGAGGTTCCTCTGTGCAGCTTTAGGCATCAGTCTCATCCTTATTCTGGGTATCATCCCCAGTCGAATGGGCAGACTGAAAGAACCAATCAAAGTCTGGAGCAATTTTTGAGATGTTATGCTTCCAAGTGTCAGAACAACTGGTCAGAGCATCTGCCTTTCGCAGAGTTTGCATATAATAATGCATGGCATTCTGCTTCGAGGATGTCTCCTTTTTTCTGTGTCTCTGGTCAACATCCCAGAGCCAATTCTTTTGATTCCGAATCTTCCGGGGGTGGTTCTTGGTTATCTCAAAGGAGGCTTATTTGGAGCAAAGTTCATAAGGCTCTTCTTGCTTCTTCGGCTTCTGCCAAACGGTTCTCTGATCGTAACAGGAGGCCTTGCCCTTTTAGAGTGGGAGACTGGGTTTTTCTTTCGACCCGGAACATCAAGATTCGCCAGGTCTCTCAGAAACTGGGACCCCGCTTTATTGGTCCTTTTAGAATCATCAGTCAAATCAACCCGGTGGCCTTCAAGCTCCAACTGCCCCGGGCAATGAAAATTCACAATACTTTCCATTGCTCTCTTTTTAAGCAGGCATCTCAGCCCAGACGCAAGGGACCTGCACCCATCCTTGTCCAGGGTCACAAGGAATTCGTTATTGAAAAGATTCTTGATTCCAAGGTGACTCGCAATCAGCTCAAATTTCTGGTTCATTGGAAAGGATATGGCCCGGAAGAGAGATCCTGGATCCCGGACCACGAGCTCCACGCTCCTACCCTCAAGAAGAAATTTTTTGAGGAATTTCCCCATAAACCCAGAGTTGGGGGTCCCTTGACCCCTCCTCAAGGGGGGGGTACTGTTAGGCGCCGTCCCAGGCACAGCCGCCGTCCTATTCCATCAGCAGCGTCTGCGCTGCTAGGACGGCGGCCATCTTCCCGGGACGCGTCACTGGAAAGCTTCGGGGACGTTGCTAGGCAACGCCCCGAACTTCCGCCGCGGCCGTCTCTGCAGGGGGAAGACTCTGCAGGACGGACCGCACGTGACGTCACGCAAGGGGCAGTAAATTTGAAATATAAGCCGGCGTCTCTCTCAAACAGACGCCGGTTATAGCGTTCTGTCAGCCCATGTCAGAGTGTGTTCCTGGTCCTGATTCCTGGTGGAAATCCTTCTTTTGATCCACGCTTGTTCTGTCCTGCCTGGTCTGGTCTTGCTGTGTCTGGGATTCTACTTGTCTTCCCCGCTGTTCACTCATCTGCCCAAGAAATCTGCAAGTGGTTGTCTGGGACTCCGTCATCATCTCAGATAAGCCAGGGGTTACCCTGTCCCTCTCCTTACGCAGTTTTGACACACGGTGTCACTGGGCATTAGAGTCATTTCCTTATATTACATCCTATTAGCATTGTTGCCATTTTACGTGTTCTTCTTCTGGGCATTGTTGCCATTTGTATTATATAACATCTCATTAGCATTGTTGCCATTGCATGGTCCTATATCTCACGTGCACTATTGCCAGTTAGAGTCACCTGCTCAGCCCATTACTTCTTTTGGGCTTCTGGGAGTTCCCCGGTATAGGGATTTAGTTAGCTGTTCCCCTTGCTCTCTCCTGGTCTCGGCGGACGTGTTGTCATTTCCTAAGACCTGCCTGTAGCGGAGTGGGGCGGACCTAATTCGCCCTTCAGCCGAGACGGGCCCAGGTGAAGCCTAGCACCGCACACGTCCGTCGACTCCAGTCAGAGGTAACGGAGTTAGGGTACCGGGGATACTCCCAGAATACTTACACATATGCTGCTTCAGGTACCTTGGGCCTTGGTCACTTGGACTTTTGGCAGATCTTCAGAGGGATTTAAGTGTTTGATTCTGGCTATGTTCCTCAGATGAGAGAATGAGAATTTGATTGTGGCTGATATCTGATAGCAAAGAAAATATTTTTCACCTTAGGCGCTGCAAAATAGCTCAAGCAGCAAAGAGACTATAAATGTGGTCACCGGACCACCCAATAGATAAATAGAAAAAACTGATATCTGATGTTTAAGTTTCAAGCCACCATTCAGTACCATGCCAAGATTCCGCACATGATCAGTGTTTTGAAATTCTGTACCCCCAAGTGTCAGTCCAGTTGGGTGGCTATGCTGCAGTGTTGTCCTTTGATGTTGAGATCCTATCCTAAGGACTTCTGTTTTATCAGGAACAGTCTCAGCCAACTGGCACTCATCCATTCCTGGAGCTCAGCTAGGCAGCCATTTAGGGTTGTTATTGGGTTTTCAGTTCTCGGAGAAAAGGACAAGTACAGCTGTGTGTCATCTGCATAGCAGTGGCAGACAAGGCCATGGCACCTAATTATTTCACCCAGTGGCAGCATGTATACTGAAAAAAGCATGGGGGATAATAAAGAACCTTGTGGGACCCTACAAAGCAGTGGCACGGATGAAGATGAGTATACGCCAGATGACACTCTCTGTGACCTGCCAGCAAGAAATTATTTGAACCAGTTTAGTAATTTGCCATCCAGTCCACAACAAATTTTCAGGCACTCGATCAGAAGCCCATGGTCACAGTGTCAAATTTTGCAGAGGGATCCAGAAGTATTAAGATTAAACAGTCACCTCTGTCTCTTGCCATCTGAAGATCATTTAGCACATATACCAAGGCTGTTTCAGTTCTATGTCTTCTCCTGAATCCTGATTGGAATGGATCATACATATCATGAGATATCAGGCAGGTATCCAGTTGATTTACAACCACTTTTTCAATGACTTTTCTTAAAAAAGGAAGGTTTGATACCAGTCGGTAGTTGGTCATGCAGTCTGGATCTAAATTAGGTTTTTTAGATAGAAGTCTAACAAATGCTTCTTTTAGGGGTTGAGGAAAAATTCCTGTCTGTAAAGAGCATTGAACAATTTCAGCAATGTCCTTTCAATCCATTGGGTCAAAGCTGGTCTATGAGGATAGGTGGCTTACATTGTCAGGCTTGATAGTTTGGCACTCATCTGACGGCACTGTGGAGATTCCAGCCCTGATGGCAGATATTTTATCTGAAGAAATTAATTTCAAACTCGTTACATCTTGCCTGGGAGAGTGTTTCATCAGGCTGCAGACATGATCACTTGCTAAGCATTTCCACTGTGCTGAAAAGTTGAGCAGACCTGTTGTTTGCTGCCATGATCTCAGCTGACAGGAACTCTGACTTCTTACTGGTTATTGTCGATTGATATTCCTCAATATGCTTTGTTAGTTTTATCTTGTCCTTCGAAAGGTTAGTCTTCCTACGTTGTCTTTCAATTCTACTCCCCCTTTTCTTCAGGCCCCTTGCGAGGTGATGTGTTCTCGTACACTTACCCTCGCATGCTAGCAAGGGGATGCGGGTGGCGGGAGAGGGCCAGGCAGGCGGCACTGACCTGTTCTCTAGGCTGCGAGTATACACAGGCTAGTGAATAGGTCTGAATCAGGCCCTTGGTTGTCAGAAGTACATAATGCAACATTCTACTAATGACAAGACCAGCCCTTTTGTTGCTTCTCTGTTTTGTCTTGATATACAGTATATTTCTGCACTGACTTATATAGACAGCATTAGTAGTAATTGCAAAGTATCGCCCTGCTGCTTGTCTTTGACTCCGGGTGCAGCAGTTTTTAGCTTTGCCTTCGATATCATGCATAATGGAAATCTGATTTGACGTGTGTAATCTAATGTGTCACAAGATCTAAAGTTATGACGTGTAATCTCAGTCTTGATTTATTGAATTATCAGTGCTTGGTCCTAAAGCTGAAGAGATTTGTGATGCTTATATAAAGTGTCTTAGCAAACATAGCATGTAATATCTGTTATACGTCAGCTAGTCTTTCTCAGTAACGACATTCCAGACAGACAAGGTCAGTGCAGCTCAGCTTTTCTGCAGCTTCCCCGATAGCAGGGGCTGTGTTTGTGTAACCCAAAGCTTGAAGTTCTTTATCTAAAATTACAGCTTTAATGTTTGAGGTCACAGCTTTTCATGAGTCTGCATATTTCCATATTTTGGGGGTGCGCGCCACAATCAGCTGCTACTGTATAAGTGTGACTACATTGTGTGTTCTGCTCTTTGTTATCTGGGTCTTATATTATGTGTGCCAAAAATTCATTAGCCATGTATAATTAAAAAAAAAAAATTCGGTCATAAGACAGATATAAATTGAGCACAAATACAATCAGGCACAGGGGAAAGGCGCTTGTAACAGGCTGCGTAACATCACATCAAAGCGGTTCTGGGCTGCTCAAGATATGATTACTTGTAATTATATTTGGGAACATCAAGTAGCTGTTCTGTTATATTGATTTTACAATTTTTTTCATGGGATTGAGTAAGACAAGTCTGCGCAGATCTTTGGGCCTGATTCATACCCCTTTCAGACAGAAAAAAAGACCCGGGAATTTCCCTGCTCTTGCCGTGTCGACCCGGGTTTTTCTTCTGTCTGAAAGGGTCAACACGGGTCTAAAGTTCCGGGACTTCGACCCAGGTATTTGCCTGGGTTTTTCCCGTGTCAGACACGTGTTTGCGGCTGTGTGAAAGGGTCTGACCCGTGTTTTTCTCCCGAATATTGAAAAATCATGCTGATTGGCTGTGCAGCATGGCGCTGCGTGATTGGCTGATCTTTACAGCTTCCCTGATTGGCTGATCGGGAGTGGCAGTGGCGTGCAGCGCAGCACTAAATGGCCATGGCACATTGGAAAGATGAGTAGATCCGTTTAATGCAATGTTTAATGTTTAATGCAATGCAGTGAGCAGACACCTCCCACTTTTCATGATCTCATCTCTGTGTGCCTTTATAAACCTTGCAATAGCAGATGTGTGACCCTTGTGCGTTACATTTGACATAATGATCTTAACACTCTATAAGTAAATGAAGACACGGAGACATGGTTTGGCAGAAATTTGTTAGCTGAAATTTATTTGAAAATAATTCTTTAAACTAAGTTTTTTGTTTTTATTTTGTTTTTTTGTTTTTATTTTAATTTTACATTTTAAATGGTGGCCAAGAAAGAACGGCTATTAACAAGCTCCACCCCCAAACTAACATACGTAATTTGGCCTAATCACAGGAATCGGTCTCCACTCAACCCACTCATTGTCTACCCACCCAGCCGGGTGGGCTCGCTATCCCCGGTCGGGTAATCTAGCGAACGCCTAAGCCAATGAGGGGCAAGCGCACCGAAAAACTACCAAATACGCCATAAACTTAACTCAATAAACGCCTAAAAACTCTGAACTTGCCGTTCTTTCCCGCCTATCAGCTAACGCGATTAAACAACAGAACAACCCCCAATTAACCTAACCGCCTACCAAATCGAGGGACGGGAGGGTGGGGAATTTTCCAGGAAGAGAGGGAGACTCCTCCCTTCTCCTGGGATATTAACTCAGCAGCTAACAGGCCAAGAGCCACTGCCATAGGCTCTCCGTGTCACATGTCCTTCTGGGCCACACCCAGCTATTATGTTTAAGTCACTCCATGCCTATCCTAGCCACTGCATTGTTTTAAACCTTGCAATAGCAGATGTGTGACCCTTGTGCATTACATTTGACATAATGATCTTAACACTCTATAAGTAAATGAAGACACGGAGACATGGTTTGGCAGAAATTTGTTAGCTGAAATTTATTTGAAAATAATTCTTTAAACTAAGTTTTTTGTTTTTATTTTGGTTTTTTGTTTTTATTTTAATTTTAAATTTTAAATGGTGGCCAAGAAAGAACGGCTATTAACAAGCTCCACCTCCAAACTAACATACGTAATTTGGCCTAATCACAGGACATGCTGAGACCGGCACCACGGTTCCTAAGCGCACCCACACCCCTCTAGCCGCCTGGTCGGTCTTGGACTTTCTAACCCTACACCAAAGCGCCTCCTGTTCTATGCGTATGTCTGAAAATTGCAGTGAAGCAGCTCTATATTTCGAAGGGGAAACTAACTCTAAAACACGGAAAGCCCCGTGAAATGCCATGGAAAAGGCTAGTGAAAAAACCAATGCTTTGAACGCTGAGTCAGCAAACAACTTAACTTTACCTATCAGGGACAACAACAAGGAGAAATCAATGGGGCGTCGATGGTCAGGTGCGGCCGGCGCCAGACGCGACCAGCCTTTCATAGCTCTCCGCACCAGGAAGCACTTAGTAAAGTCATCGACCCCTTTCAGTTGCGCAAAAAAGGAAATCCCTGCAAGATAGCGCGCCGCCACGGCCCTTGATCTGCCTGCATTGTAGAGTCTCCATACAAAGGAAAGCAACAGCCTCTGGCCCCGCCTACCTTGCTGCCCAGCGCTTCCAGAAAAAGCTTCCCACTCGGACCATGCTTGCTTATACGTCCTGAGGGTAGCTGGCGTCACGGATCGCTCTGCTAGCCCCTCCAATCCGGCCTGATGACCTGCCAAACATAAGATGGGCACGAGACCCCGACAACGTCAGCACTCGGCACTAGCTCTCTAAAACGAACCCATTGAAAACGTGATAGTGCGTCCGCTACCTCATTCCGCGTGCCCGGCACGTGCCTAGCTTTAAACAAAATGTTGTAGCGGAGACACTGAAGAAAAAGCTGCACCAACACTCTCAAAACTAGCAGCGACTTCGCTTTCTGATTGTTAATGGCATGCACAGTGCTGAAATTGTCACACCAGAATAGGACGCTGTGATTAGCTAGGCGTCTGCCCCATATCTCCATGGCTACCATGATTGGAAAAAGCTCGAGTAAAAGCAAGTCCTTTGTAAGCCCTTCCGTAAACCATGACGCAGGCCAAGCCTGCGCGCACCAGCTGCCATTCAGAAAACACCCGAATCCGGTCGAGCCGGCGGCGTCGGTGTAAAGTTGCAGCCTGGAGTTGTCGAGCACCGGGGTCAGCCAAATACGAATCCCATTGAAACTCTCGAGAAAAACAGACCAGACTAAAAGGTCCCGTCTGATTTCGGCTGACAAGCGCACAAAGTGGTGCGCCTTCGAGACCCCGGTGGTCGCCCTCTCCAGCTTGCGACAGAACAAACGGCCCATAGGGATGACCCTACACGCAAAATTCAGCTGTCCTAGCAGGGACTGTGTCTGGCGCAGAGTAATCTTTCGCGCCGCGCAACAGACAGACACCGTTTCCCTCAGCTTTTCAATCTTGTCCTGTGGCAAGCAACAATGACCCTTGATCGTATCTATTTCTATCCCTAGGAATGATAGGGTAGTGACAGGCCCTTCCGTTTTGTCTTCCGCGATGGGCACGCCAAACCGCTGAAAGACACAACGGGCTGACTCCAATAATGAAGAGCACTGGCTGGAATCGGCTGGGCCCACGCACAGGAAATCGTCCAGGTAGTGGGCGATCCCCTTAGCTCCGGCCGACCTCTCTACACACCAATGCAAAAAGGTACTGAACCTCTCAAAAAATGCACAGGATACCGAGCACCCCATCGGCAAGCACTTGTCGATGAAGTACTCGTCACCAATGCGGAAGCCCATGTACCCAAAAGCATCAGGGTGCAGCGGAAGGAGCCGGAAGGCCGACTCCACGTCGATTTTAGCCAACAATGCCCCGGGTCCACACGCCCTTACCATGGCAAGTGCCTCGTCAAATGATTGGTATACGACTGAACAACATTCTGGAGGGATGGAGTCATTAACGGAGCTTCCCACAGGATAAGACAAGTGCTGTATGAGCCTGAACTTACCGGGGGTCTTTTTCGGCACCACCCCCACCGGTGAAATCACCATGTTTGGCAGGGGAGGGGTCGGAAAGGGCCCGGCCATGCGCCCCAAGCGAAGCTCCTTGTCAACTTTCTCTCGCAACACAGAAGCCAGCGAACGTGCTGACTGTAGGTTCCTAAACGCCCCCCCAAAACTTCCCCTGATATGGGGAGACGGAAACCAACTGAGAAACCCTCCTTGAGAAATTTGGCTGTTTCCCTGTCCGGGTATTGATCGAGCCATGAAATCATGGCTCCCACCCGGACCGGAGTAGCCGCCCTATCGAGCGTTGTTGGACGTTGCGGGCCTGGGTGCTGATGAAGCAACCGCCCCTCTTGAGGGGCGGCCACCCCGAAAGCAACCAGAGGCGGGGTGATTTCCGGAGCAATTGATGCATATGTGCCTGTACCGGCAGCGCTGACCTAGGTTGCAAAAGGAATTGTTGAACGAGTAGCACTTTCCTTTTGCTGCGCCAGGGTTGAAAGGCCTACCCCCTGCTGCAGGGTGCTTGTGGGGGATTAATTCCCCCGCCGGCCGATGTTGAGCAGTGGGAGCGGCGGCCACTGTGGTTACTGGGCGAGCAGCCTCCACGGCTTCGACATGGGCCCTAGTCAGCCCCATCCAGACTTCAACATCCTTGCAGCCGAAATCTGGAACTGCTCGTCATATGTCCTCCATGACACACCCCCATACGACCTGTACATGTCATGAACCATGTGAATATAACGAATTATATTCATATGTTCATCCGGCCTGTCCTCCAGGTAGCACGCCGCAAAGACACAGAAACCCGCTAGCCAGTTATCATAGGAGCGGAAAGCCTCTGCTCCCACTACCCCTTTAGCCTTTGCCGCCTTGAAAGCTTTCTTGGACTCATCAGTGAGGCTGAACAGGTCCACAAACTCCCCTTTTTGGATTTTTGCCCTGCAACTTTCCCTTAGCCCCCTTAGGACAGCAGTGTAGTCGCAGTGCACGACCCCCGGAAGGTTCCTCCTCTTACGCTCCCTCCTGGACAAAGAAGCGCTACGCTTCCGCTTGGAGCTGCGGGCCTGACGGCCCGCCTCCTTTTTTGCGTACTTTGCCGCGCGCTTACGTGCCCACATTTCCGGGAGCTTCCTGGCCATTCCGGGAGAGTAGGCAACACTGTACTGGGGCAGGGACTTATGTGAATGTTCAGATATTCTCTGTAAAGCGCTGCGGAATATGTGTGCACTATATAAATATCTGGCAATAAATGCATACTATTAAATAATAAATAAACAATGTACTAACTTTGAAACTAACTAATCTTGGATAATTTAAAACGTGGTAAAGGGTGTTGAAGCTCATTTTCTCTCTGCTGTGAGTGGGTTAACAGCAAAAGTGGTTCGCTTATAATGAATGGAGCAATATGACTGTACTAGGTAATTTATAACAGCTGTCTGTCCCATGGGGTCATGTTAAGAATTACGTCAGTTAAAAACAGTGACTCATCTGATCTCGTAGAAAACCAGATCAAGAGCAGACACTGTGTATATAGGGCCTAATTCTGGTCTGAAAGTCGACACAAAGCACTGTGTATATAGGGCCTAATTCTGGTCCGATTGGAAGGGGCCATATTTGGCCCTGTTCCGATGGTAGGGGGTCTGCGCATGTTTTTGTGCATGTGTCTGTGGGAATACCTTGGGCATTTGCACGGGTAGGGGAGGGAGGGGGTGGACTCTGGGACAGAGCAGGAGAACACCCAGCATTTTAGCAGGCAGGGGGACCCGTGTGCCCCCCCCCCCCTCCTCGATCCATACCAGACAGTGCTATGTGCATATAGGGAGTAGATGGAAGCAGAAACAATCCACACAAGAGTCTCACAGTACTTATATGTGTTTACATGAAAGGTGTCTGAACCAGTGGCATAACTCCCCGAGGCAATGGAGACATTTGCCACCAGGCGTTATCCGCGATGGGGGCACAGAGAACAGCGCACACAGCCGAGCTTGCAGCGACAGGGTGGGCTGTAGGCGGAGCGGGTGCACAAACAGCACGACGGCTGGCTGCACATAAAGATGCACTACCATCATGCATACCCTCCAACTGTACAGATTTTGCCGGTACAGTACCGTTTTTTAACAGTCTGTACCGGCAAATACAGTTTGTACCGAATCTACCGATTTTCTGTCACTTACAGTTGTGTGTGCCGCAAAATCATTCCTTCTCCTAGCTGTCTTCCTGGCTTCCTGGGCCCCGCTCCATGTGCTGCCCTGGTGCGCCGGCTCTCCCCCTCCGTTCCCATTAGTGCATTGCGGGCGTCATGACGTCACATGCTGGCACCGCGCACCCTGCGCACTCAGGGGAAAAGATGTCTCTCTGCTCTCAAAGTCTGCGCATGTGCAGACTGAGAACTGAGGGCGCGAATATCTCTATGAGGGAGAGGGGGGTGCGGTGGCCAGCCCCGGCGCACGTGAGGGATGATCTCCTGGACATCTTCACAGCGGTCGCCGTCCGGAGCCTGCCACAGTTGTCACAGCACATGATCATCATCTAGTAAGTGCAGCAAGTAGGTAGGTCAGCCTGGCAGGCTGCACTAAATCACACCATCTGTCTTCAGCATCGTGTGACGCACCTGTTTGCTTGCAGCTCATGTCACATGGTGGCTTGGTAGGCTGCTGGAATATTAAGTAAGTATATTTAATATACTTATTTAATAAATAAGTATATGAATATACTATATTCATATACTTATTTATTAAATAAGTATATTAAATATACTTATTTAATATGCCAGCAGCCCACCAAGCCACCATGTGACATGAGCTCAGGCTCAGCCAGACTGCACTAACTTTACCATTGAAAGTATAGGAAAGGAGGTTTTGCCACGCCCCCTTTTCCCAGTGGCCACACCCCTTTCCTATTGTGTACCGAATTCTTCCCCTCAGATGTTGGAGGGTATGCATCATGTGGGCGGTGGCTGCGCTGCTCACACAGCTGAGCCTGCCACAGGAGGAAATGCCGGCAGAGGCACTCCTTGCAGCAGTAAATCCCAGATGTGGAGAGAAGCTACCGCTGCAGCCTATCCACACCTGACTGGGTGGGAGGACATGCCCGGTAGTGGGCAGGTAGGCAGCTGGACTTCAATAACAGCCATCCCCACCTGGCCTAGTCCCTGCTGCAGCCTGCACTTCAGTGTCATCAGACTGGCTCCAGGAAGGCGTTCTCAAAGGATTAGGGAGTCAGATCAGCATCTGGGCCTGCAGCAGGGTAAATATTTCTGTATTCATTGTTATTTATCTTTTTCCCCCCTCCCTTTGTCGTTTCTGTGTTTCTTCCCTCTACCAAATTGTTTTGAACTGTCCTTGTCACTTCCCCATGTTTCCTCAGTAATGAGACATTCATTCTCTAAGTCCTACTATTGTGCCCCCCCACACACACGCACACACACACACACACACACCACTCTCAGCCTGACTAGTGTCTCCCCCATTCTTTCCCAGACAGCACTTTGGGCAGGCCGCTCCTCTTAAGGTCCATATACACTGAGCGACTATGCCCAGCGTGTATGAACAGCGATGATGACAATCACCGCTGGGGGGGGAAAGCCGCTCAGTGCATACACACTGAGCGGCTTTACCCCGGCGCCGATAGAAGGGGAGGACAGCTATGCAAAGCCGTCCTCAAAGCCGCTCATCTGCTGGTATTACCAGCAGATGAGCGGCTTTCCCGGTGATGTTGCAGGACCACGCAGCAGCGCTCACCGCTCATCGCTGGGGCATACACACTGGGCAGCTTTGAGCTGAAAGCCGCTCAAACAGGCTGTTTTGAGCGGCTTACAGCTCAAAGTCGCCCAGTGTGTATGGGCTTTTAGTGACAGTCTGTGGGTCTCACATCTAGTGTTTAAACCTCCCTTGCACTGCAAAAGGTCCAGCCTGTATACTGTATACTGGCTTGGACAGCAGCACCCACCTATTCCATGTATTGCAGATGCCCCTGGCATTGACCCCCATGTCAATGGCATTGCGTTAGAAGCTAATAGGTTTCTATGGGGCATCGCCAGATTTTTTTTGGCAATTCCCCCCATCGCGGTAATCCGGCAGGGGATGCTTAGAGCATCCCAAAATGCAGTAAAAACCCAGATTTTTACCGCATTTTTAGTTTAGAGAATATCCGCCTGTATGTGAGGAATGAAGGACAGTTCAGAGTCGAGGATGACCCCTAGGCAGCGAGCTTGTGGAGTAGGATTAATTGTTGTATTCTCAACAGTGATAGAGATATCAGGTTAGTAACTACTCTTGGCTGGTGGGAATAGAATTAATTCAGTTTTGGAAAGTTGAGTTCGACATCCAAGATGAAATCAGAGAAGCCAACACTGAAAGAGCGATTAGATAGGTAGGAAGAGAACCAAGGGCTGTGTTCTGAAGACCTAGGGATTGTAGTGTTTGTATGAGAAGAGAGTGGTCGACAGTGTAAAAGGCAGCTGAGAGATCTAGAAGAATAAGAAGTGAGAAATGGTCTTTAGATTTAGCAGTGGCCAGATCATTGACTACTTTAGTCATTGCTGTCTCAGGGGAGTGTTGAGAGTGAAAGCCTGGCTGAAGTCGGTCCAATAGGTTGTAGGAGTTAAGAAAGTGTGTGAGGCGAGTGTAGGCAAGTCTCTCAAGTAGCTTGGAGAGGCATGGGAGCTGAGAGATAGTACGGTATTTAGAGAGACAGTCTGTATCAGAATGCTTAACCATTTGATAAACAGTCTAATCAAATACAATTTACACTGAATTATATATATATATATATATATATATATATATATATATATATATATATATCGGGGGATACACAGCTCTCACCAACAAGTGCTTAACAACTTGAAATCACTGAAGAGGCAGTTCACCAAGGGCTCTGACCAGAACAGGAATAAAAGCGGTGCCGCACGTGTCGAGTCCATTACGACCTAAGCTGCAGTGCATTTGACAACACAGCTCTGAGTAATCCTGTGTCACTGTCATCCTTGTTGGCCAGCCAGATGGAGAGTAGCCAGGAGCCACCTGACACACAGTCCACCATGGCAATGTCGCCGTGCTTCCCAACTTCTCCACTCCTGATTTCGAAAGATGGCGATGAAGAGTGCAGTGGACTTGATAGGTCTGTCTTGTCCGACACCACACAGTCCATGGTGGAGGGGGGGTGAGGGGTGGTCTGAGACAACAACGGAGCAGCCGACTCGAAGACAAACACCACAACTGCGGTCAAATAGTAAGTAAAAAATAAAAAATGATACAAACATTTTTCCTAGTAATCAACGGTATATGTTTCAGAGTGCCGCAAGTGTGCAGGTGAAATAGGGCCGCAAGCACATGTCTGCAAACACCTCTGCTATTTTATGTTTACAGTGTTTTTTGTTTGTCACACTTGCAGTTTCCAACGTTCCGCCAAAGAAGAAAAAACAAAACAGTCCCTAACAAGCAGCGAGAGCTTTCTCATCCATAGTAATAGAACAGCTGCGGGAAATAGACTCCAACATGCAGGCCAATGAGGATGCTTGTATGGAAAAGTTCTTAGAAAATGAAAGACAGCTGCAGCACTCTTTCTTGGATCAATTAAAAGACATGCAGGACAGACAATTGGCCTTCATGGAACGGATATTTGCTCATGGGTATTCGCCTCATCCGCATTATCCACAGTATCCGCCACATGCTCCACAGGCCCCAGCATACCCAGCACACCATGAGTATGAAAATGGCAAATTCAGTAGAGGACAAACTCCCTCCGCCCCTAACACTTCGTCTGAACCAGGGCTGTGGAGTCGGTAGATAAATGTTCCGACTCCGACTCCTCGTACTTCTGCCCCCGACTCCTCGACTCGGACTCCGACTCCTCTGTATTAATATGCAAATGTATTTGATACATTCCTTGCACCACAATTAAAAACCTAGGATAGACAGTTTCTTCCAGAAACATGTACACATGTCTACCCTCATACAGACAAGCAGGCATGCAGGTTTTAAAATAAATATAAACACTAATGCTGTGTACACACGGGGGCGATTTGCCAGTGATTGGGAGTGTGCCCCGGCAATAAATCGCCGGGTGCGCGCTCCCATTTTCAGCCCCTTTCCAATCACTGGTCGCAGGAGCTTGCTCCTGCGACCAGCTGATTACCTCTGCGGCACAGCCAGCAGAGGTTCCTTTTCATCAGCGACCATCTCTTGTGACAGTTGAATCCAAGAAGCTGTTCCATCAAGTCCTGGAGTGTGGAGCATGAGTTCCGTATGCTTTGTGACTACAACAAAAATCAACGAGCCACAATCTCCGCTGGTTTGCTTGCTCGTCACCGTTCAATTCATGGACACAAGGAACGATTTATTTACCAAATCGTTACTGGCGACGAAAAATGGTGCCTGTACATCAATATGAACCAGCGTAAGGAATGGCTTAGCCAAGGTAAACAAACGACCCCGCGCATGAAACAAGATCTTCATCCGCGTAAAAAGATGTTGTGCGTATGGTGGGAGAGCTTGGTTGAATGAATTTTTCGAGTCTACACCTGGTGATTTCTACCAACGAGGTATTGAAAACCTTATTGAACGTTGGAAATAAGTTTTAAACTACAATGGAGAATACATTTATAAGTATTGGTGCTCCGAATTGTGCGTTGCGTGTTATGGATCTGGGTGTTACCCACCGTTGGAGTCCGGAGACAGAGAAGGACTACTGATTCCCCAAAACCGAGTGCAGTGGTAAAAGGGGAGAACCCCTGCCTGGCAGAAGCTATGGCAACAGACAAAATAAGACAAAGGAAAGGATATGGTGACAACGTAACAACCAATCAAGATACCCACGGCGGGGTACAGCCACGGCGGGCCTGGATGGTATCAAGGTACCCACGGCGGGGTACAGCCACGGTGGGCCTGGAAGGTATGGATAAGTGACACCAAGCTCCAAAGGAGCACTTACGTGACCCACAGGAACAAAGGAGGGTGACGTGGACAGACGTAGGTGAAAACCTGAGACCAGAAGATACTCCAGCCGACAGAGTGGCAGGGAGGCCGGATAGCAGAACTCCAGGGACGGGAGCAAGAGAATCCAGGGACCGGGTAAAGGGGCTAAATGCAGGGCTGCAAGAAGCTGGGCTGCAGAGGATATATCCTGGGATCCAGACAGGAGACCGGAACAAGGGACCAGACCGAAGTTCCCTGCACATGCAGCAGGAACTTAAACAGGAAGCTATAACTGGCACAGATCCCCAGGAGAGCATGGTTTATAAAGGCCTCAGGTGATTGAAACACCTGGTGGATCTCCAGGCAGCTCCTGATTAACGAGCTAATACCCCACAGCCTGTGAATAATTGCTCACAGAACCCAGGGCTGTAATGGCAACAGACCTACCACTGGAGGCCACCAGTGAGTCAAAATCCAAAACAGAAACAAAACAGACTGAACCATTAAACCTGGCTCCTGACATTGCGGGGGACATTTACCAAAATGGATTCGTAGAAAAAAGGTGTATTCGTAGGGAGAAATACACCTTTTTTTTACGAATTTGTATTTTCGGGATTTACAATCCCAAAAATACAACAATTCGTAGTCCTAAAGATGGAACATTCGTATTTGTATTTACAAATACGAATGTCCTACACCATCGATAGGATACGACAGAAATCACCATTCAAAAGAATGGTGGTTTCTGATTTACTAAGCAGCCGTACTGATAATACGGCTGCTTAGTGGTGTAAAACAGGCATGCAAATACGACAGGAAAATAGAACACCATTTTCCTGTTCTATTTGCTTTAAGCCTGCACGGATCAGTCAGATCCGTGCAGGCTTCAGTGTAAAAAAAATAGAAAAATTAAATAAATAAAAAAAAAAACCGGCGTGGGGTCCCCCCCACAGCCGAAACCAGCACCAGGCTAAAGGAGCCGGGGCCGGTAATTAAAAATCAGAGAACCCGACAAATAGGGGATCCCCGATTTTTAACAACCAGCCCCAGGCTCCAGGTCCGGGGCTGGTTCCCAAAATACGGGGGACAAAATGACTAGGGGTCCCCCGTATTTTAAGAACCAGCCCCAGGCACAACCAGCCAGCAGGGTAATGTCACAGCCGGGGGACACTTATAATATAAGGTCCCGCGGCCAAAACATTAACCCTACCGACCAGTCAGCCTGGCCAGGGGCCCTGGGGGAGTGGGGACCCCCCCAATGAAGGGGTCCCCCCCCTCCAGGACTTACCTGACCAGGCTGAAGCCTGGTGCTGTCCTCGATGCCCCTGGGCGGTGGGCATCGAGCTGATAGTGGTGTAAAAAATAGATTAAACTAATGTTTTTTACTGTGGCACTACAAGTGCCAGCAAGCCTCGCCAGCAAGCTGGGACTTGGAGAACCACAAGTCCCAGCCTGCTGGGCATTAAAGGGCCCGCTGGCACTTGTAGTTCCACAGTTAAAAAAATAGTGCACAAAACACACTGACACACTTTTAAAATAAAACTTTAATACATCCATTACACACATACTAATACTTACCTATCTTCTTCCCGTAGGTAGCCCTGGTCCTGATGTCCTCCGGTCCTGTGTCGGCGTTCCTCTTCATGTCGACGTCCTTCTTGAAGTCGACGTCCCTGTCGGCGATGGCGTCCGGTGTCCGGGTCCGACGAAATCCATTTGGGAAGCTGTGGAAGGAAACCATACTCACCTGTCCCAGCGCGACGTAGTCCAGGTAAGGGTCTTGGCAAAAAAAAAACTGAACACCCCGAATCCAGCCGGACAGAGAGCCGCACGGTGTTTACATCGTGCGGCTCCGCCTCCCGAATGCCGCTATTGGCCGCCTTGCGGCCTAGCGGCCAATCAGGAGCCGCTAGGCACTGCATGCATTGGTCTTTATTCTTACAGTAGAGAAGTCATTAATTATAATTTCGGAGTCGGAGTTGGAGTCGGTGCATTGTTTGCCGACTTTGACTCCAGGTCCTCGAAATATCCTCAGACTCCGACTCCACAACCCTGGTCTGAACACCAGCCACACCCAGAGACTCAACAATATAGTGGACCCAGTAGCCACACCCCCAGCACAGCAACTAGCTACCATTCCACCACTGATGCTAGCTACGCCCCCAACACTTCCACTAGCTATGCTACCAGTGCCCCACTAAACCCAGAGTATAGTGAGGCAAACACCACTAGCCGTGACAACAAGTCTACTACACTGCTGCCAAACCTAGACTCCCCTGAATTTACGGTATATCGTAATTTGTCATAAGAAATACCTGTTTTTTCTTTGGTATACATTTTCTTATTGCATTATTGCAATAAGAATGCTGAATGCATCTTATTGCATTCAGTCGCCTTGTGGGCACAGTTTGGTTAAACCCTACACCTTGCACTTTTTACAATTTTATGGCACTTGTTTTTTAACATGTTTACATGCACTTTTTTTTTTTTTTTTTTCATTTTTATGTACACCAAAGGCGCAGGTATATGGCAAACATTTTACCTAAACATGTCTTTTCTTGTCTTGTGTGAAGACACTTTTAAAAGTTCCAAAGATTTAAGTTTTAGGAGTAAAATAAAAAACAATGTTTTTTTCAAAGAAATTAGTGTGGTCTCTTCTTCTTCTCTTTTTAATGGTGGTCCTTTTGGTGTAATGGTGGCCCTGTTTTGTGACCTCCCCTGGTAAAGCCCTTTAAAAAGGCTTTTTCTTATGTAATCTATAGGGAAAAAAAGGCCTTACCCGGATTAAGTGTAAAAGGGTCTGATCAGGCAATTTACCGGGTAGCTCTGTAGTGGAAATGTGTCTTTTACCCATGTCCAAACCAGGTTAGAACCGGGTACAATTTACCGGGTCTGACCCAGGTTGCTGGTGGAAAAGGGGTATAAGTAAATAAACCCCACAGAGTTGGAAGTCACTTCCCAAAAGTATAGTAAGCATATTCCTTGTTGGGCCATTGAGGTGGAGACATACTGTAAATGACCTCCAGTAACCAACTACATAAGGACATCTTTGGTAGCAGTTAGTTGATGATATGGTCTAGAGCGGTGGTTGAAAACACTTTTTAAGTACCCCTCGACATATATATTATCATGAATGTGAACTTTCCTTGTTCCCCATATTCAATCTACCTCGAAATCATGCCACATGAAAAAAAAAAAAAAAAACATATTCAATATGTCTGTCTGTAAATACCCAGTTTATCACTGTCTTCTATTGTAAAGCATAACTGAATATTCTGCGCCATATAAAAAAACTGTTAATAAATAAAATAAATACATTTAGGGATTTCTGTCCACAAAACATGACCTGTTGGAGGTAGTTGAGGACTGTAGAGAAACACTGGGCTAGAGAAAACATGCGAGAGCAGAAACATGGACAATATAAGAATATAATAACTGGAAGAGACATTACTGTCACTTTCAATACAGCTTATTATTTTGCTATGTTATTATCTTACTAATTAACCTCAGAAACAATGAGCCATGTTAATAATCATACAGCCCTAAAAATATCCGTAGAATAAACTCACCCACAAAAGTAAACACAATAAACTGTTTAAAAATAGACTTTTGTATTGCTCATTGACGTTTTCCTCTACAAACAACTAAAAATAATAAGTTGAATCTTTTTTTTTCTTGCATGAATATTTTTTGGTTTCTTGAGAAAGGTCATCCTGGCTCCTAATTTAGGGTCAGTTATATTTTTTTTCCTCCCCCTCAAACCCCTATTTCTTTGTTGGCACTCCTCTCCCTGCAGCCGTCCTACACCAAATATGGTCAGCGTTAGTTTGAGGGCCTGCGGCAGTTTGGATTCGGACCAAACCAAAGCAGTAAACTGTTCTATTGTAGCGGTCCAGTGAGTGTTATACAGACTGCATACATTTGGTTATTTAGGAACTTTATACAAGTCTTTAATGTGGCAATGTTTTCTCTAAGAAACAAATTCTTTAAAAAGTGACAAACTATTATTGAAATGAACGGCCATCATTTTACCTTTAGGAGCATATGAGATCTAAAACCAAATATAATTAAATCGTATTATTCTACTGACTTTTTATTTTTAGTTATTAAATTCATAGTTTCAATCAGGGAGCAGGAACAGGCCTGTCCAAAAAGTTCTAGTTGTTTATTGTAAACTAGCGACCAGGTCCTGCTTTGCACGCACATTTGGCCGAGTGCCGTGTTCCCCCATGTTTATATATGGTTGCGCAAGCTGATTCGCAAGCACTGTGCCAATGATACACTTGATTATCTAACATCTTTATTGCTTGGCTCTCATATGGGATAGGCCAATGGTTAGTATACTGTACCTAAACCTTCCTTTGAGAAGTGCACTACATAATAGTGAAAACTGCACAGAAATTGATCCAGCAATTTTTGAGATTAGTGCATTCAGATAGACTTGATTCAAGGACTTTCTTTTATACTTTGTAGGGATACCCATATCATACACTATGAAGTTAAAAGACATACATAGGAATATGTGCTAAAACTGCATTATTATTATTATTACAATACATATACTAATCCAGACCCAAATCAGACTCTAAAATGTTATATCAGTTCTATTGACTTAGATATGCGGCTCCTTGGTACGAGAAGAGGGCCGGCAGCTGGTGATGTCTAGCTTTATGCTATGGAAAGCCATCCAGCAAATGTCTGACAATTCAAAGAAGGTACAAGCCTATACATTGCTTATACCCCTTTTACACCAGAATACCGGATCGGACCCGGGAAATCGAACACGGGATATTGCCAGGGCATGCCCTGCCTCAGACCCCATTTACACTGCACTTCAATCCGGGTTATTCCCGGGTAAGGCCCTTTTACACTGAAAACGGATCAGCCCTGTCTTTCCTTGCTGGTGTCATTAAAAATGGACCTTTGGGCTGTTTGAGATGAGGTCACAAGAAAGGGAAAAGGGAGGGGGTGGGTTCTGCTCACAGCAAAGATGGCAGACGGAGTGGCTGTGTTGCAGTTTGTGCTGTACTTTTCTGCAATAGAGAGTTTGAAGCAGCTTCTCAATGCCACCATTGCAGCAAACCTTCCCTCAATGATTTAAAATAAAAATCAGACAGAAATCTTCCAGTTGTTTGCTTTATAATGAAAATATGCATCAAACTGTACATACATTTCACATCTTGTTTATAGATGTAAAGAACAAGATATGAGAGTCCAACTGGGAATAGAGAACAATTGTAAAACTTTGTGCCCATACAGTTTAACATCATAGGACACATTATTATAAAATAGAACTGTATGGTGACTGCTCCTATAGAGAATCACACAAATATTCAGCAATAAAGTGCAACCTTTCTAAAGACTATAAAAACATTAGTGCAACCTTTTTGAAGATTTCAAAAATAAGTAAAGTGCAACATTTTGGAGCAATATTTGAAGACTTTAAAACTTAGCTCAAATTCCGGTACACGGAAAACTCTGGGGACTCTAGGATTGGCGGGTCACTACTAGCAGCACTATTGCCAAAGTTATAATTGGGCCCTCTGTATTCTGGTGTCAGCTGGTTTGGTTGGGTAGATGTGGCAGGTTTGAAACTGACACCTCTATTGTAATGATCATATGGGTTGGGTGGGTAGTTAGGTGGGTGGTGGGGATGTGGTGCAGGTTGTGTGAAAAAACCTCCAAATGTACGTTCTAAAAAGGACATTTGCCTATCTTGCATTGCCAGCAATTGAGACATAAATGCCTGCTGGTTCTGTCTCTCAGCTTCCAAATATTTGTCCATGCGAGCATCCTCCTTTGCTTGGACATCAGTATCCAATTGGCGTAGATGGTCCACGATCACCGATGTCATCGCTTTAGCCGCTAGTTCAGACCGATTAAGCTTTTTCTTTTTGGCAGGAACGCTGTACACTGTAATTTTAAAAAAAAATTAACATTATACTTCCATGTTAAGTGTACAATAAACAGCAGTATTGTTTGCCAAAATGTGCTAGTGGCCTTCTTCCACCTGCATGCTCGCAACATACTGCAACAGGTACTGGGCCTCATCCCGCCCTAACCCCACGTTGGTTGTTTAATGGGTGTAAATATATTGAATGTCTACTTACAATTAGAACGTAATGGAGTGCTTCGATTGGGGAGCGTCGGCTGACTGTTTTCTTCCACAACATCATCTGTGGCTGCTTGTGCGCTGTCAGACTGCATGGAAGCATCCATTATATTCTCTGCTGCACCATCATCACCAAACAGCAGCGGTGAAGCCGGGCTCATGTGTGCTGACATCTGCGTGGCTTCAGAAGGCGTTGAGACTGGCGGGGACAGCTGGGAAGCCTGGGTAGTCGGTACATCATGGCTGTCCTGGCTGTTGTCCGTTTGGCTGCAATGGGGTGCTATGGAGGAGGACAGGGCTACAGGGTTGCAGAGTGCCGTGTTTCCAAACGCACTGTAGCACAGGTCATAGTGCACCCAATCGGGCCTAGCTGCACCGCTTTTCTTGCGCTTCTGGTCATTCACTTTGCAGAGCTGCTTCCGCAGAGATTTCAATTTGTTTACAACCTGCTGTTGGCTGCGCTGAATACCTCTGGATGCCAGCAATTCTGCGATATTGCGATACACCACTGCATCCCGAACGGTGCCGGTCATTTGGCGGCGAATCTCCTCATCTGCCCTGATTTGCAGGAGCTCACGTACCTCCTTGTCAGACCAGTTGGAAGTGGACATGATGGCTCAGATCAGGCTTGGGGTCAGCCAAACTGGAAAACACTGCACAGGCAGTGTGTGCTGCAGCCGATGAGACTGTGGAGTCAGCTTGTAGCGTGGTAGCGCGGTAACGCTGCTGCTGCGCTGCTACATGCGCCCTGTGCGGGTCTCCAGCTGATGACATCATCTGCCAGAGCCGCAGAAGCTCCAATCAGGTCTTTGCGCCCCTCTTCCCACCAAATAACCCGGATAATGGCCGTTTACACTGCCCTGAGCCCCGGATAAGCCCCGTGTCCGACCCTGAACATTTGCCGGGTCAGATTCCCGGGGAACAGTACCCGTGTTATTTTTTTTCACCCCATTTACACCAAGCCCTGCCCCGGACTGGAGCGGCAATATCCCGGGTCCAAAGTCTGGTGTAAAAGGGGTATAAATCTGGCAAGGGCAGAAGCAGTTATTAAAGCAGACACATTTACATATTCAGAGGGTGAAGACAAGGAACACCCCGATATATTGCTTGCAAAATTTGAATAGATTTGTATGCATGTTAAAAACGTAATAATGGACAGACACACATTTAATTCTAGGAATCAGAAAAGTGGGGAAAATATACAATCTTATGTGACCACTCTGAGACTGCAATTAGGAGCTATAACTGATAAGACCGCATTGTTTGTGGCATCCGTAGTGATGCAGTCTGCGCACACTTACTACGTGAAAGGGGCCTGACCCTAGACTGGGCTATTCACATCTGCATGCTGCACGAGCAATCAGAACAGGGCACAATGGAGTTATAGAAGGAAGCTGAAATATGCAGTGTACAAACGACCCAAACGCAAAACAGGCCATGTTATAACTGTGGGGGACGCCATGCGTTTGCACATGAGACCTGCCCTGCTTTTAACAAATGCTGCAACCTCTGCAACAAGCTCAACCACTTTGCAAAGTGTTGCAGATCCAGGCATACCATGACACACAGTGAGCCACATGTGACACAGGGCGGAATGTATTAATATACATCGCCGCCCCTCGCTGCCCAGCCGCCGCTACTAACATATGCGGCTAGCATCGAAGTGCAGTGATGGAGACCCCCGCAATACCTGTAATGTGGCGGCTGTCAGTGCTGTCATCCGGCTGTCCTCCCCCCTGCAGCCGGATGTCCTCCCGGCTGTGACACCTGCTGGGGGAGGAGAAGATCAAGAAAGGGAGGGGGGGTCGTGCGGGCAGCGGGCGGTGATAGAAGCCAATAGGCTTCTATAGGGTATCGCCACCTAGAGGTGGCGATACCCTGCCCAGCGGAGACGGGGTGGGCGGGTAATGGTACATAGGAAAATGTGTTAAAAATCCAGTTTTACAGAATTTTCCCTTTAGTACATCCTGCCCACAGGGAGAAAGACAAGTTCATAAAGTCAATAATGTGGGCACAGAGCACACACCACTTACAGTATACTATATATTGTGAAAGCATAGATATTATTGCAAAACAAGGAGAGATTTCACTAATGCTGCTTTCAGACCGCATAACTGGCTGTGACCCTGTATTTGAAAACGTTTCCAAAAACGGCTCTGCCAGGTAAAACCCCTTTCACACCGCACCTCTTAAACGGTATATTACCGTTTAAGTGCCGATTTTTTGACACTGGCAGACCCGTTTTTGGAAACTTTCCAAATACAGGGTCAAAGCCAGTGCAGCCTTCAGCGCCGCCTCCCTCCCCCCCCCCTCCCCTCCGTGCAGCCCCCACCCCATCCCCCCCATTTTCCGAAAGTCACTTTTCTTATAAGCAGCCTCCTGCTGCTTATAAGAAAAGTGACTTTCGGAAAATGGCTGCCCCCACACGAAAGACAGTTTTTTTAAATGAATTTTCCTATGGGGCAGACATTTTCCGAAAGTCACTTTTTTTTATAAGCGCATCGGTCCTTACTACTGCCGGGATCTGCAACCGAACTCAGGTACCGGCTGCACGGAGGGGAGGGGGGGCTGAAGACTGCACTGGGAGATCGGGGGATGTTACCCCGGGAGATCGGGTAATGTTAACGCGTGCGGGGGGTCGGCGGTTCCAGTGCTATGAATATTTAATGAGCGCTCATTAAATATTCACTGCGCTGAATTTAGGACCCAGCTCATTGGCTGGGTCCTAAATACCGTTTCAGACCCGATTTTGATCCCAAAATACCGGGTCTGAAACGGGTAGGACCCTGCATTTTAACCGGTTTGAAAAAACGGTATATTCAAACCGGTTAATTGGATCTGCACCTTTCAGACCGCACAGATTACCGTTTTAAAACGGTAAAAAAACGGCAATATACCGTTTCCAAAGTGCGGTCTGAAAGGGGCATAACTTACAGTATGTGATAAAAATAGTGGCATACATTAAAAAATTAAAATCAACTTTGGTGCCAAATGCAACATATTGTCCAGAAGCCAACTGCACCAAACTAGCCCTCAGGCAACAATAGATCACAAGGACACTGTAAACTTAGTGGAATATGGAGCACAAATGATCAAAACCGTAGGCACTGCCACCATCCAATACACTTGTGTACTATTGCTTTTCCACATAGTAGATAGTGATGTTAGACCATTGCACTGTCAGGACTGCCTGACAGTGTACGTCTTGGATTGATACACCTGGGGCCTGAACTGCACATGATACAGCAAGATACTCCAGTGTTCTGTGACTTTAAGGACCTATTCACTTGTGACTTCCAGGGCCACTGACAGGGGGTCTATGGGGACAAATGTCCTGGGCCTCCGACAGGAGGGGAGGGCCCGCAGCACCCCCCCTGCCTAGTCACTACACAGCTGCCGGACGCAGCCAGGCCCTACCCTTTGGCCGGCGGCCTCCAATCCACATCACATTGGTGGGCCGCGCTTTATCTGCAGCCCGCCGCACAGCACATCAGCCCCCCTGGGTTACAAAGACACATCCCCGGCATGTATCTGCAGCAGGAGAAATCATTCAATTCTCATTGACCATCAAATGTTTTCTCCTACCTTCGTAAATATAAGTTAGTGGAGACTGACTTATTTTTGCAGGAGCACGGGACGAAGACAGGACGGGCAGCTGGCTTAATGTGATGTCAGCCGCCCGCCCGGCACTGGCCTGCCCACTTACCCATGGGAATGCCAAGTGTATTCATGGGGACACCAATGAAACCCTGGGCGCTCCCACGTCCCAGTGCCGCCACTGCCCCCTTACCTTCCCAATGCAAATGGCCCAGCAACATTTGTAACTCCGAGGCCATTAGCAGTCGGAGTTTGCACGTGCGCAGAAATGCACATGCACGAACCCCGAACATCAGGGCAGGAGGCAGAATTTGGTTCACTGTGTGTGAACCAGGATCGGCCCCCTAATTACAGGGAGGTACAAATGTTACTATAGGGATGTTTTACTAGAAGGCACAGGGCTTTTCTTGTAATTATCATATCTAACAATGTTGCTAAGGTATACTAAGCACAACATCACATAGTAAATTAGACCCTATCTCGCTATAGGTATTAGTCTATTAGTTTAATACAATGAAGTAGAATAAGTGAGGGCTGCATAGGCATGAGTGTATTTAAGAGCCTGTGAATGTAGTGATTGGTTAACAAAGTTTTGTGGATGGATAGATTACCCAAGCATACCTCCCAACTTCCAGATACAGAGAAGAGAGACAAATGACCAAATTAGGGGCATAACTTGAGAAAAGGGGGTGTGACCTATAATCGCATCATCCCACAATGCCATACCCCCATTTTGATGCTGTGGGAGCATGGCCCAGAGGCGCTGTGAGCCTCTAGCCATGCCCCCAGCTCCTCTGTCTGCCGGAATAGATGCTGTGTGCATGCGCACAGTGTCTATTTAGCGCTGCTCATCAACTGACAGGGGGGACTCCCAACTGTCCCCCTCCCCCCCGCCGCAGGACACTGCCAGCCTTGAGCGGGTTGCGGGAACATCCTCGAAAACTGGTACGATTCTGTGGGAAGCGGAACAGTTGGGAGTTATGCTCAAGAGACTTAGGTATTTGTTTAATCAGTGGATTTGCCAATTTGGTAGCTTGGGGGTGGTAGCTTTTGCAGGGGTATATTAATTTGCTAGGCTTCTATGAGGATGTCAGCAAAAACCTTGATAATGGAAATGCTGTAGATGTGGTCTTCCTAGATTTTGCTAAAGCTGTTGATACAGTGCTACACAAGAGGTTCATAAATAAAATGGAGGACCTGGGATTAGGGGTAAGAATCTGTAGATGGGTAGGGAACTGGCTGTGTAATAGAGAACAGAGAGTGGTTGTGAACAGTGCAGTTTCAAATATGATACCAGTACTAAGTGGAATGCCACAGAGTTCTGTACTAGGGCCCATTTTATTTAACATATTTATCAACGATATTGGGCTGGGATTACTCAGCAATGTATACATCTTTGCTGATGACACAAAACTGAGTAGAGTTATTAAATCAACCGAGGATGTCTCCACCCTTCAGAACGAACTTAACAAACTAGACGAGTGGGCAAAAAGGTGGAAGATGAGGTTCAATGTGAGAAATAACCAGTCTGTTAGTTATAACCTAAGCGGGGGGGGGGGGGGGGGGATTGGCTAATTCAGTACTTGAAAGGGATCTAGGAGTCCAAATAGATAACAAACTGGGGAGTAGTGCTCAATGCACATACAAAAAAAAAAAAAAAAAAGGGCAACAGAATTGAATATGGAGTACAATTCTGGGCACCACACTATAAAAAGGACATCATAGAACTGAAAAAAAACAACAAAGAAGAGCAACAAAACTAGTTAAGGGAATGGAGAATTTAAGCTACGAGGATAGACTGAGCAAATTGGGACTGTTTACACTAGAGAAGAGACGTTTAAGGGGGGACATGCTCAACATGAACAAATATATCAAGGGCCAATATAAGGAACTGTCAAGCACCCTTTTTACTGCAAGAAAGGAATCTAGGACATGAGGGTACGAGTTTAGATTAGAATTAAGAAGGAAAAATGTATTTACAGTCAGGGCAGTCAAACTATGAAACTCTCTTCCTGGTGATGTGGTGTCGGCAGACACATTTAATACATTTAAAATAAGGTTGGACAAACATTGGTTAAAAATATCCAGGGGTACAAATAAGAATCATAATCTGTCTTTAAAAATATCAGAATATATTATATAACAAGGGAAAAGCTATTAAAACCTAGGTTGAACTTGATGGACACACATCTTTATTCAGCCTTATCTACTATGTAACTAGATCATCACAGCACAGGCTGTACCTTTAGAAAGATGGGGGATTATACTCGCCGACATTATTAATACCCTTTGACCAGAGCTGGTCTCCAAGCCTTTTCCTAGCCACCCCTTTACAAATAGGGTCATACCATTTAATAAATATCCATGACCTTTTAACTTATGCAGTTGTTGTCCCGTGCCGTTATTTTTAGTGATAAGATGTGTCCATGTGATTTATTTCTAGGGGTAATATAGAGTTAAGTTAAGGTTAAGGGTGACATTTACGAAGATGTAAAATGCACTTCACAGGTCATGTTGCTATGGGCAACCAATCACATCCTGTCTACTATCTTCTAGAGGGTGGTAAATAAATAAGAAGTAGCTTCTGATTGGTTGCCCATAACAACATGACCTGTGAAGTGTATTTCACATCTTAGTAAATTTCACCCTAAATGCCAATCATTATAATTCAATAGGCGTCTTAATGTTTTAAGGGGGGGTGCAAGGCTCACCAGAGTTCGCATAGAGGCATTTCTTTTTCACTAGAGGACAGTTTTCCTTGGATGCATTGCAAAGTACGATGTGGTGACTTGAGGAATTTGTGGGGGATTTTCCACTGTTGAAATGTTACAACAGAGAATGAAGAATTGTTCTATTTTTTTCCACATGAATTGAAATAAAGAACTGCAAATGTGACTGATGAATGTTGATATTGTCTGTACAATACTGCATATTCCCACTCACATGTTTATTATTAATGTGCATTGTCCTATGAGTCACAGAGTAGTACATCTAATGTTGTCCTTGAGTTGTACAGATTGCTGACCACGGAGTAGTAAAAGAATACTTTCACGTGACAATGTGGGGAGAAGTGGAGGCAAGTGGTAAGGCAAAATCCCAGACTTCAATTTTCTACAAGGTCTCTCAGGTTTTAAGCTTTGCCACGTAGAACAAGAATTCTTGCAGGAGGAGTGAGACAATCATACCAGAAAAGGAACACTTATGTACCAAACATGACTTTTATGAGACAAATAAATTCCACTAACATAAATTAATGAAACCACAAATTAAATAATAGTAATGCTTTATTTTAGCTGCAAGGTAAAAAATTTTTTAATTATCATTGATGTAGATTACCACTGAGTAGCCCCACACTAAGGGTTTCCCATACACTATGCGAACTCTGAGAAGTTTTATGATGCAATCCCCCTCCATCCACCTGGGACCTTCTACATGCAATGTACCGTATGCGACTGATGTTCCCTGCTGCCGGGAATAGGTCCGACCCTGAGATTATACGTGCAGCAAGTATGATTTCCGGCTCAGATTTGATGCGTACAGGACCAACCTTTGCATCAGATCGGAAGTCACACACATGCTATTTGGGATGATTTCTCATCCTGATCTTCCGGAATCTAGTGATATTAAGCCCAAATTGTATAGTGTATGGGTGGGTGGGGAGTTGCTAAATTCTAGTGGGCTAAAGGACCTTTCGGGGGAAAATTTACCAAAATGGATTCGTAAAAAATAGGTGTATTCGTAGGCAGAAATACACCTATTTTTTACACATTTGTATTTTCGGGATTTTTAATCCCGAAAATACAACAATTCGCATTCCTAAAGATGGAACATTCGTATTTGTATTTACAAATACGGATGTCTACACCATCGATAGAATACGACAGAAATCACCATTCAAAAGAATGGTGGTTCCTGATTTACTAAGCAGCCGTATTGATAATACGGCTGCTAAGTGGTGTAAAACACCCATGCAAATACGACAGGAAAATACACCTTGCTTTCCCTGTCATATTTGCTTTAAGCCTGTACGGATCAGTCAGATATGTGCAGGCTTTAGTGTAAAAAAATAGAAAAAAAAAAAAAATAGAAAAAAAAAAGCTGTAACCAGCACCAGGCTGAAGGAGCCGGGGCCGGTAATTAAAAATCAGGGAACCCGACAAATAGGGGTTCCCCGATTTTTAACAACCAGCCCCAGGCTCCAGGTCCGGGGCCCAAAATACGGGGGACAAAATGACTAGGGGTCCCCCGTATTTTAAGAACCAGCCCCAGGCCAAACCAGCCAGCAGGGTAATATCAGAGCCGGGGGACACTTATGATATAAGGTCCCGCGGCCAAAACATTAACCCTACCGACCAGTCAGCCTGGCCAGGGGCCCTGGGGGAGTGGGGACCCCCCAATGAAGGCCCCCCCCCCTCCAGGACTTACCTGACCAGGCTGAAGCCTGGTGCTGTCCTCGATGCCCCTGGGCGGTGGGCATCGAGCTGATAGTGGTGTAAAAAATAGAATAATCTATTGTCTAATACTGGGGCACTATGAGTCCCAGGAAGCCTCCCCCGCAAGCTGGGACTTGGAGAACCACAAGTCCCAGCCTGCGGGGCATTAAAGGGCCCGCTGGGTCTTGTAGTTCCACGTTATTAAAAATAGTAAAATAAAACACACTGACACACACTTAAAATAAAACTTTAATACATACAAAGCCCATACATACTGATACTTACCTATCTTCTTCCCGTAGTTAGCCCTGGTCCTGATGTCCTGGTCCTGTGTCGGCGTTCTGCTCCATGTCGACGTCGCTGTCGGCGATGGCGTCCGGAGTCCGACGAAATCCATGGAGGAAGCTGTGGAAGGAAACCATACTCACCTGTCCCAGGGCGACGTAGTCCAGGTAAGGGGTCTTTGCAAAAAAACAAACCGACACGCGAAACCAGACCGGACAGATGAGCCGCACGTGTTTGTGTACATCGTGCGGCTCCGCCTCCCGAATGCCGCTATTGGACGCCTTGCGGCCTAGCGGCTCCTGACTGGCCGCTAGGCCGCAAGGCGGCCAAGTTTTTGCCCCCCTCCCAATATATTTTTTTACTTACTTGCTCATTGCCACTGGGGTTACGTGTATTGCCAGGGGTTACGTGGTTGTTGCCAGGGGTTATGTGGTTGTTGGCAGGGGCTACATGGTCATTGCCAGGGGTTACATGCTCCTTGCCAGGGGTTACATACTCCTTGCCAGTGGTTTCTAACTAGTTCCCAGTGGGGTTTCTTTCTTGTTGTGAGGGGGTTTCTTGCTCATTTGCATGGGGTTACATACTTGTTGCAATGGAGTTACATAAAGCACACTAGTGCATTTCCATGTATTCCTGTTTGCACTGCCGTCCCTTGACATTAGGGATGCCAATCCCAGTGCATTTTTTCAATCCCAGGATTCGGGATTGAAAAATATTCAATCCCGAAATTGACTTCCCTAAACAGGGCAAATTATAAACAGGGTCCAACTGTAAAGATCATCGTTCTTTTACAAAGCTCCCATATAGCAGCAAAGCACGTAAGTCAGGCATGTCCAAACTATGGCCCTCCAGCTGTTGTGAAACTACACATCCCAGCATGCTTTGCAATTATTTTAGCATTACCTATATAGGAAAACTGTCACAAGGAATGATGGGACTTGTAGGAGGGCCATAGTTTGGACATGCCTGACGTAAGCGGAAGAAGATACAGACCATCATTTATTATTTATTAACAGTTTCTTATATAGCGCAACATATTCTGTTACGCTTTACAATTGGAAACAACAGTGATTAAACAAACTGGGTAGAAACAAACCGACATATAGGTAGGAGGGTCTTGTTCACAAGCTTACAATTTATAGGGATAATAGGAGGGATACATAAGGATAGAATTCCATGGCATGGCAACCCCATCAGATTACTAGACGGTCCTGGTGGGGTGCAATTAGATATGGGGTGGGGTGCAATTAGATATGAATGCTACTGAAGGTTGTGTGAGGATCCTGAATATGATAAGCTAGCCTGAAGGGGTGAGTTTTCAGGGACCGCTTGAAAGTTTGGAGGCTAGAGGAGAGTCTTAATGTGCATGGAAGGGCATTCCATAAGGTGGGTGCTGCCCAGCAAAAATCCTGCAAGTGTACGTGGTCACGAGTAATGAGTGTGGATGAGAGATGCAGATCTTGTGCAGAGCGAAGAGGTTGGCTGGGGATATATATTGAGATAAGCAGAGATATAAGTCGGTGTAGTCAGAGTAATGGTTTGTATGTAAGTAGAAGTTTTTTATATTGAATTTGGTAATACACAGGCAACCAATGGAGGGACTGACAGAGGGGATCAGCAGACCTTGAACGTCTACCCAGGAAGATCAGCCTTGCAGCTGCATTCCAAATGGATTGTAGCGATGAGAGTCTTTTCTTAGGAAGAACGGTAAGGAGGCAATTGCAATAGTCAATGCGTGCTATAATGAGTGCATGGATTAGAGTTTTTGCAGTGTCTTGTGTAAGGTATGGACGAATTTTGAATATGTTTTTTTAGATGCATGTAACATGATTTAGAGACAGATTTAATGTGAGGAATGAAGGATAGTTCAGAGTTGAGGATGACCCCTAGGCAGCGAGCTTGTGGAGTAGGATTAATTGTTGTGTTCTCAACAGTGATAGAGATATCAGGTTGGTAACTACTCTTGGCTGGTGGGAATATAATTAATTCTAGTTTGTATATGTTGAGTTTGACGTGGCGACATGACATCCAAGATAAAATGACAGAAAGACATTCAGAGACACAGAGCAATACTGATTATTTATTTATTAACAGTTTCTTATACAGCGCATACATATTCCGCAGCGCTGATGGTGACAATTCTTGGGAGGATGGATAGATTTGAGTATCATCAGCGTACAGATGATACTGAAATCCAAAAGAGTTGATTTGTTTCCTAACTGAGGAGGTATAGATTGAGAAAAGCAGATGCCCTAAGACTGAGCCTTGTGGTACTCCAACGGACAGAGGTATTGAAGAGGAGGTAGAATCAGAGAAGCAAATACTGAAAAAGGGATTAGATAGGTAGGAAGGGAACCAAGAAAGGGCTGTGTTCTGAATACCTAGGGATTGTACTGTTTGTATGAGAAGAGAGTGGACAACAATGTCAAAGACAGCTGAGAGATCTAGAAGGATAAGAAGTGAGAAATGGCCTTAAGATTTAGCAGTGTCCAGATCATTGACTACTTTAACCAGTGATGTCTCTGTGGAGTGTTGAGAGCGAAAGCCTGACTGAAGTGGGTCCAATAAGTTGTAGGAGAAGAAAGTGTGTGAGGCGAGTGTAGGCAAGATGGTAGTTAGAGACACAGGGCCTTATTCTAGTTCCCTGTTAGAAGCAAATTCCTTCTCAAATGGACAAAACCATGTGCACTGTAGGTGGGTCAGATGTAACAAGTGCAGAGAGAATTAGATTTGGGTGAGTTATTTTGTTTCTGTGCAGGGAAAATACTGACTGCTTTATTTTAACACTGCAGTATAGGTCTCACTTTGAAGAAAAACTCCAGCCAAATCTAACTCTCTCTGCACATGTTATATCTGCCCCACCTGCAGTGCACATGGTTTTGTTCATTTGAGAAGGAATTTGCCTCTAAGAGTGAACTAGAATAAGGCCCACAGTTTGGATCAGAATTGTGTTCTGGGCTCCTGATTGGCCGCTAGCCGGCCAATAGAATTATTCGAAGAGGCGCGGAAGATGAAACATCTCTGCGCCTCTCATTCCAATCGGGTACCAGCGGCTGATGAAGTGGACTACGGCGGAGATGGAGAAGATGACGGGATCTTCGCCAGAGGACCTGGTGAGTAGGATTTCCTTCCACAGGTCCCCAATGGATTTCTTCGGATCCAGGACCCCGGACTCTTCAGCCCTAGAGCCCCGGACCAGCCCTGGAACCAAGGCACTGGAACCAAGGCACCGGAACCGGACCCTGAGACCCACGACGTGCTCAAGATAGGTAAGTATCAGTATGTATGGGCTTTGGATGTATTAAAGTTTTATTTTTATTGTGTGTCTGTGTGTCAGATCTGAATAAGGGCCATGATGTCCCAGATGTGCTCAATTGGATTCAGGTCTCGTGAACAGGCGGGCCAGTCCATAGCATCAATGCCTTCATCTTGCAGGAACTGCTGACACACTCCAGCCACATGAGGTCTAGCATTGTCTTGCATTAGGAGGAACCCATGGCCAACTGCTCCAGCATATGGTCTCACAAGGGGTCTGAGGATCTCATATTGGTACCTAATAGCAGTCAGGCTACCTCTGGCGAGCACATGGAGGGCTGTGTGTCCCCCCCCCAAAGAAATGCCACCCCACACCATTACTGACCCACTACCAAACCGGTCATGCTGGAGGATGTTGCAGGCAGCAAAATGTTCTCCTTGTTGTCTCCAGACTCTGTCACGTCTGTCACATGTGCTCAGTGTGAACCTGCTTTCATCTGTGAAGGGCACAGGGTGCCAGTAGCGAATTTGCCAATCTTGGTGTTCTCATGCAAATGCCAAATGTCCTGCACGGTGTTGAGCTGTAAGCAACCCCCACCTGTGCACGTCGGGCCCTCATACCACCCTTATGGAGTCTGTTGCTGACCGTTTGAGTAGACACATGCACATTTGTGACCTGCTGGAGGTCATTTTGCAGGGCTCTGGCAGTGCTCCTCCTTGCACAAAGGCAGAGGTAGCGGTCCTGCTGCTGGGTTGTTGCCCTCCTACGGCCTACTCCACATCTCCTGATGTACTGGCCTGTCTCCTGGTAGCACCTCCATGCTCTGGACACTACGCTGACAGACACAGCAAACCTTTTTGCCACAGCTGGATGAACTGCACTACCTGAGCCACTTGTGAGACTCCGACTCGTGCTACCACTAGAGTGAAAGCACCGCCAGCTTTCAAAAGTGACCAAAACATCAGCCAGAAAGCATAGGAGCTGAGAAGTGGTCTGTGGCCACCACCTGCAGAACAACTCCTTTATTGGGGGGTCTTGCTAATTGCCTATAATTTCCACCTGTTGTCTATTCCATTTGCACAACAGCATACAAAATTGATTGTCAATCAGTGTTGCTTCCTAAGTGGACAGTTTGATTTCACAGAAGTGTGATTGACTTGGAGTTACACTGTGTTGTTTAAGTGTTCCCTTAATTTTTTTGAGCAGTATATATATATATATATATATATATATATATATATATATACATACAATTGTGGATGGAGGTAGCACTCCTGTACAAATGTCAAAAGTCCCGGTGCCCACTGACTTGATACTCGATACATGCTTTCTTTCCACCAGAATGATTGGCGCAGATACGGAATTATTGATTCACTGTCACATTATTGTATACGGGTATCCATGACAACTGACGACGCGGGATGACTTTGCAGGATGCTGGACATTTATGCTTCACAAATATTGTCAAAGAGCAGCACATATTACAAAGGCATAGAGTAGAAACAAGTAAAATATAGCAAATCCAAGAAGAATAAATGCAAACAGGGCTGTAAGAAGTGGAATGCGACTGGTGCTTCTTCTTGGGACCATGCCACCCTCTTCTACTTTGCATGGTACCTGGAGTGGCACCCTACTTCATGAAAACCCAAAGGGACTATCATATAGATGTTCCTGTTAGCCACCATCCTGCTCTTACATTTTACAGCCAGCATTGTTTATTGGTTACAAATTGCACTTGCTATTTTCTAGGCTACAAACTGCTAATGTAAGCTAATGCTGACCGGAAATTATAAGAGAGGCCCGCTGACGCTATCACATCTCATTTGCAGTTAAGTACACAGTTGCAGCCTGAACACAAAAATGATGAGCATTGACTGCTCGTATCGGGCTAAGGCTATGCAGCCTGGACACAGCAGTAGCAATGCAGACACTATGGGGTTTACTTACTAAGCTGGCAGTTCTATTGAAGATGAGATGTTGCTATGGGTAACCAATCAGATTCTATCTATTATCTTCTAAAATGTGCTAAATAAATAAGTATATTCTGGTTGATTGCTATGGTCAACATCTTCAACTCCCATCTTAGTAAATAAACCCCCATATTGCATGACCGTAGCTGTCAGCATATACTCACACCAGAATCAACCTGCGTTTTTTTGCCGCCATTCCCTGTTAACTCCCTTAAATGCTCCCGCCAATCGCTTTGCAATGAGATCCTCAATGCGAGTAGTCTCACAAAGGCACCGTAACACATGCACAGTTCAATCATGGTGCATGCGATATGCTGCCCAGTGTTTATTTTTCAAGTTAAGAAACATTGTGGAGGTATTCAGACCTCGTCGCTGTTGTGCGAATTTTCAAGTGATGACGTCACGCCGCACGCCAGCCGGAGCCCGGAGGATGAGGAGCTGGCGCCACTGGTATCACAACAGGCAGGTTTTCAGGGAGGGCGTGTGAATTCAGCTCCGGGCCTCAATCAGCCTGCCTCTGTCGCAGACTTGTGAATGGGTTCAGAGGTACGCACACTCGCACAGACTGGGGAAATCGTTCCATGGTGAGTGAGATGTGAATGGATTTGCAGCTGGCTGCCACTCAGTCATTTGCAGACTTTCACAGGGCGGGTTTTCACTCTGCCTGTCTGATATTGAAAACTCTGTTCACAGTCAGAGAATAAATGTGGTTCATTTTTATGACATGACATGTACACTTCCAAACCAGGTGACTGAAGAAAAACTATCACATACTTGTAGAATGTGGCTCTAGTCAGTTTCTGCATAGCTGTCTTATGTGCCCTCTGGCCTCAGAGACTGCACAAACAGGATGTGAAGACGTCTTAATCTTCTGTCCAACATTGTGTTTCCCTTTTCTATGGCAAGATAGAAAGCAGAACTCATGAGTCACGAGTGAAGTAATCTCATTTTGTGGGTTGGAAACATGGATGGTATTGCATTTGTTAACTGAACCCTAGGGAAACAATTCAATAAAAAATCATGCAAGAGTAAGCCTGAAGAATTAATGATAGAGCAAATAAGGCTCTAATGGGGGCTGAATGTTTACCATTAATTCTAGCCTATACTTTAGACAGGGCCGGCCTGAGCCTTATATTTTTTGTAAGCGAACATAGCCCCCCCCCCCCCACAAACGCCAATGATTACAGTACCACCAACAAAAAACATACAACCTCAAGTGTACCAGAGGAAATGGAGGACTTGAGAAATGGTTTCCCACTGCAACTCGGACAAACTGTCCCCTCCAAGATGGGCCCGATATAGCATGACAAAAACATGCAACCCTGCAGAAGATGGATTTAAGCAATTAAATATGCTACACACTAAGCCACAACACATCACAAATAAACATTCCTTACAGACAGAGCAGCAAACATTAGAGACAAGCCTGCAAGTCTAACAATCAAATAGGCCACACCAATAGGGAGAGCTGTAAAAGTGGGCTGCAAACAGCCAAGGCCTTGTTTTTGCAGATATGGGTGTTTGCAGCATTAGACAAAACAGAAGGGATAAATGTAATAGGGCGTGAGAATCAGAAAGTGTGAGATTTGGGAGAGTTTTCCACATTAATTTAAAGAGCTGATCATTTACACTGAAAAATCAGGTTGATTTTGCCATGTGATTGATTGCTGCTTTAAAAAAATGGGAAAATTCCCCCAAATAGCCAGATGTACTAAGCTTCAAAAGTGATAAAATGGAGAGTGATAAACAACCAACCAATCAGCTCCTACCAGTCATGTCACATACTGTGTTTGGAAAATGTCAGGCAGGAGCTGATTGGTTGATTGTTTATCACTCTCAATTTTATCACTTTTGAAGCTTAGCACATCTGGCCCCTAATCTTTCTGATTTCTCACACCATATTACATTTGGCCCTTGTTGTCTCTTTTAATTGACTCAATGGCAGAGTATTGTAGGCTACCACCAGACACAGGGGCAGATGTATGAACGGTCGTTATGGGGGAGAAGGGGTATTAGCGCACGTTATGTGCACTGATACCGCTTCTCCCCCATGTATGAAGCGGCCGGGATGCGGTAATGGACAGGGGCGCCCCTGTCCATATCGGCGCTGCTATCAAAATGATAGCAGGCCGAATGTATGAACGGTCAGCATCGCTGACCGTTCCGCACGAAGCCGGGTTTGGCTTCGCCAGCATCAGGCTGGCGAAGCCCTATCCAAACAGCAGGGACAGCGCTGTCCCTGCTGTTAGGTCTGGGCTGCGCTGGGGATCTCGCGTGAACAGCGAGATCCCGCGCATGCCCAGTGCTGCCGGCCGGGGGACAGGAGATAGCGCATCAGTATTAACTGATGCGCTATCTTCAGAAAGGGACATTGCCGAAGGGGGGAGTTAACGCTCCACCGCTTCGGCAGACAAGATGTTAATACATCTTGTCGATGTCCCTTCCTGCTTCGCCTCGCTATTGAGGCGAAGCAGGAAGTATCATAGCGGCGCGATAAGCGCTGCTATGATACATCTGCCCCAAAATTAGTTGTGTTTGCAGCATTAGCCACATGGTGAGAATCCTCTGGGGGGCAGTTAAACAGGGCTATGGCTTGCGGAAGGTTCTGCATTATCTGGTGCACCTGTCCACGGGTATATGGGAGATGCTGGTAATGTGGTTTTATTCTGGAAATGTCAATGAAATCTGGATATGAAAAATAAGAACTTAATGAGCTGTTCACAGTTACAGTAGGGGCATCAATATCGTGGCCTTCTTTGGAGGTTAATGGGGTTAATGATCTTGTTGCCACCTTTTGTGAGCAAAGATCGTTTTAACAACAGTCCAAATAACTGGATATTTTCCTATTGCTGTTGCAGTGGAGCTCTGAGTAGAAAATTGAAAGGACATGCGCATAATTTTCTGGTTCATGCAATTAACAAGCACCATGCCGTTTCACATCCAGCATTGCAACTGGTCAGACTCCTAATGTTGGCTTGTCTGCAAAATTTTTTACCTTAACAGCACGACACATGCTAAAGGTAAGAATATGGTTACAGATATTTTTACTAGGTTGCAATGGAATAGGTTCCAGTAGCTAGTGCCTCTGGCCTGTCCAGCTGATAAGGAATGTCTCATGATGTCAATGCAGAGTTTTGCTCTCATGGCACGGGATGCATGAACTAGCATTTTGAGGTTTGGCTGCTTTTTGAACATACTACGAGCTCCAGAATGTGATACTTTCTGGAGCTTGGACCCGGTAGGTAACTCCATCATTAGATGGGATTACCCGGAAGAAACCTATGGGCTTGTAATCAGGATGTGTACTCTGGAGCATTCCACCTAGTATCCCCTGTAGCATGTGTATTGGCCAACACATGTGCAGATTGGACTACTGGGTCATAAGCCTGGAAATCCTATCATCACAATATAGACAACTCTTACCAAGAGAGCTGGCCTCAGTGATTTTATTCAAGTATACTGCATTAGAAAATGTAGTTATGCTTGTGCTTATTGGTTAGCTGCAGAGCAAGCAAAATTCATCCCACCCATTGTCTGTCCCATCTCCGGTGCCGGGGAAAGTACATCATCAGTCATTATCTACATTTTAAACTCTTATTTACTTTTAGGCCTCATACATACTGGCATCAATTTCATGCATTTTACTAGTACTTTTAATGCTAGCCTGTAAAAATGGAAACATTAAGTAGCATTGGTGAAAGCCAGGCCACCTTCAGTTACTTCCTGAACGTGACTAAAACTGCACAAGCCCATTACAAACTAACGATACCTATTACCAGATTCAGATGTGGACACAAACTCTGTTGCTACTAGTTATGCTGCAGCTATGGGTATTTGTGCAGAGCTGCCCAACTGCTGTGTCCCTGATCTTCCATCCGTGTGCACTGTGCACACAATCGGTCAAGCCACGGGACCTCCGAACCCTATGGTTGCTCAGAATGTCTGTCACAAGTAAGCCGCTGGAGCCTTTACAACTGCATTTGAATGTGCAGTCACATGCTCAAACATGGACATGGTTGTATTTAAGCCACCAACTATCATTAATTCTTACTTACCTATTCTCCTTGAAGGCCGTGAGGCTCTAGAAAATAGCGTAGTGCTCCCACCCCCACAGAAGAGTGGATAAGTCTTCCCACACACATCCCTCCTCCCGGAAAGAGCAGTATGCATTACCTTCCAGAAATTCTCACTATCTGGCCCTCATTTTGTGATCAAATCCTTACTCCGTATGCCGACACTATTCAATCGCCAAGTGTGCCCAGTGCGACACTATTGTATGTGCAGTACAACATAAAATGCTCAACTGTGCATTGCCTCCAGCTCTGCATCAAGACTTTCTTCGACGTTATCCTCAAATGGAAAATATTTCTTTCTGGATTAATGTGCTTTTTACACTTAGCTGACACTGAACATGTGAAAAATGAGAGGCCCCCAGGCCAGTAATACTGGGACAAAAATAATATTTCACATACTTTTAGCTTGGTTATACAGGACTTGTAGGAAACACTGCAATCTGTCAGTGAGGGGGGGAATGACAGTGCTCACTCATACATCTCAGGAATGCACTGGCGTTTCTGCTGGCTGGCATTGAAAGATCTGTTCTCTAGTTTTCTATTCATATTCCCAATGAGATTATACAGAAATGGATAACTTGCCAGATTGTATCCAGCAGCCAAGCGGTGATTCTTAATCACAGGTCTTCTTGCCAAGCAACCACCTCAGGATTGTGCTGAGGCAATTGCTGTGAAAGCACATCCTACGTAGCGTAGCAGAAGATTCCAGAAGATGAGTGGGAGAGCAAACACTGTGTAAATGAAAAAGAAATGGTATATTCTTATTATATAGACATATATAAAAAAGCAAAACTCCAGGTAAGTTATAAGCTGCAGTTATAAGTCCATTGTTACTCAAGTTACCTTATGAATCCTGAAAACTCACCGCTTCAGGCAAGCCTATCATATTTATGTACCACACGCATAACCCTGGGCCTTATTCTGGTTGGTGCGGTAATATCCGCGTGCGTTCGTGCCGACGATGTTTTGTGTCTGCGCATGTGCAGAGGCGTCTCTGCGCATGTGCGAGCGGGGCGTACGGCCAAATCCCACATGAAATGTGAACACTCCGAACAGGGGGTGGAGAGGGGCGTGAAGGGCTATTTGGGCTCATTACCACATGCATACGCCCCGCGTTTCATGGGCGTTCCCATGAAAACGCTGGGCGTACGTATGGTAATGCGGCCGTGACGCACGTGTAGGGGGCGGACATATGACATCGCCGGATGTCAGCTGCCCGCCCAGATCCCTGCTTTTGCACGGAAAAATGTCCGTGTGGTCTGAGGTTGCGGGAGCTGGTGGAGCACTCGGTCCTGCATTCGATGGTCTGCGACCATCGAATGATGGGGGAGGTTCCCTGAGATGGAGGAGGCGTATTCCGTGAAAAATACACGTGCAGTCCGTTCGGCCAGCTTATTACCGCGTACGGACGGAGTTGGCGATCCGTATGGAAGGCGGGGTTTCGCACGCACGGTCCTGGCCGCATAATCGGATCCGGCCGCACCGATCAGAATAAGGGCCCCTGTGAGGCACTTATGTATTATATAGCTTCCTTTCTGGACTTACAACATGGTATGACTGCTATGCTATTACTGGTGCCTGTCCTTGTGTTTCCCTCCTACATCCCTATAGATTGTAAGCTTGCAGCAAGGCCCTCCTACCTTCAAGTCTGTCTGTTGTTACACAGTTTGTTTTATCACTGTCTACAATTGTAAAGCGCAACGGAATCTGCTGCACTACTGTATATAAGAAACTGTAAATAATAATAATAATGAATCTGTCAATGCTAAATATATGGCTCCGTGCGTTAAGTTTAGAAATTTTATTTCTGGTCAAAGAATATTAAAAAGTACCCTGTATACATAATATAGCCACACTGTTTCTGTCACTATTGCAATGCGTAACCTGAGTAACCTGCGTATCCCTTTCTCCAAACAGAGGCGATCTGCCACCTTTGCAGGGAAGGGAGGAGGCCAGTACCTCCGTCACAACACAGAATTCCTGGCTGTTATGTAGCAGCTGTGGCGGCTGGCTTTCGCAACCCTGTGGTTGGCGCTTCTGGGCAATGGTGTCAAAGGTAATCCGATACTGTGGCCTAGAAGATCATTAATGTAGTAGGACACATGACATACCAACTGTTTTGGATTTTAGAATAATATGTATGTGGATGATACATCCTCTTAGCATCACCGAATTTAGATCTAGAGAACAAACAAAACCAGTTTCATTGGATGCACTCATCCCTCTACAAACAAGGTAATAAAACCACACTTCATTAAATAATTATTTAAAAGAATTTTCTTGAGTCTAGTACCATATGTCACTAGTAAATGGGTATATATTAACCCCTTCAGTGGTACTCCGGAGAATTTTCCAGGCTATGCTCCAGTGCCCAGACTGGAAAACCCGGAAAATTCTCGGGATTGCCACTGGTGTTACCTTTGATAAAGCTGCAGGATGCAGTGAAACGCGTTAGGGGCCTTATCCCAGCCTCTGGATCCTACAATTTATTGCTTTCCACATCGTGGACTCCATCCTCCTTCCATTTGGAACCCCTCAACTCAGCGGCGGACACCGTGCACAGCTTATTCAGGACACCTGACAAATACTTCCCTGCACTCATATGTGCCTTTCACCTACTGTGCAAGGAAGCCGGATTCCCCATTTCACCCAGAGATACCCTAGGTGGTGGTTCGCTTAAAAGGACTCCTCTGTGACTCTTGCAACAGCTTTCTTCTCCCATTAAATGGGTAACATGCACCAGTGAGCTACAGCGACTGATACACCCTCCAGCGGTGATCCAGCAATACCGCATCTATCGTGAGGTCTTCAGCTTATTCTCCACCAAACCTGGGACCTGTTCCACATGTGGTAATATACACCAACCAATTACAATCAGTGAATGTTTCCACCCAATATTGCATAATATCCATTGAGGCTTGGCTATTGATTTTACCTTCATTCCAATTTACTTTTACCTTCCCCCCCTATATTGTTATAGTGTATTGTATTATTGTGTATTTTAATGTATTTTTAATGTGAGTAAAACATTTCATATATTTCCAATCATCTGGGATTATTATTTATAGCGCTGCTCGACTCGCCTTGTGCTTGTCTCTTTTACTGCACAGGGAAGGAATGACCCCTAGAGGGCAAACCTGACCCTCAGTGCGAGCTGCTGCAACATTGCAGAGATGGTTCCATACAATATAATAATAAAAGAATCAGCTGCAGGGAGAAGCCCCTGACTTATCTGGAATGATGGTATTACAGTAGACAGATCTCAGGAGACTGCAGCGCAGGCAGACAGGACTACTGACTGGGACCAGAAACACGGACACTGTAGCACAAGCAAGGCTTGGGGCTCAGGACGCTTGACAGGAGTGCTTGCTGGAATACACAGCACTGTATCAGGGCTATGACAGGACTCAGACAAGACTAGAGAGAACTCCACTAGGAACTATAACCGACAGGGTAGTGCTGGGGAGAACGCCTTAAGAAGGGCTCAGGTGATCAACACACCTGTGACAGATCCAGCCCAACTCCCAAGCTGGGATAACGAGGTCATTAACTCTCAGACTTGTGCATAAATCAGCTCACAGGAGATTGAGCTGCGATGGCACAGACCTACCACCGGAGGCGACCAGAGATCAAATACCAGACAAAACCACAGAACTGACAAGACAGAAATGAGCCATTTATAATGGCTCCTAACAATTCCTTTGTTTTGCTTCCGCAACCAAATATGTTTAGTTTTCCCTATATAGACAAGTTAATTGAATATACACATATAATTAGTCACATCAGCTGTTAATATTTATGGCACAATATGTAGCCTGTGGGTTTCATTATATAGACATGCATAGAACTAATAACATAAAAAAATTAGACAGATGCTGATTTATGAATTATTACTAGTTTGTTACCTTAAATAGAATCGTCACCATCTGTGTTAGTCTGCAGAATGTTTTTTTTTACCATTTCATCTTTAATGCCATCTCCCCACCTCAAGCTTAATATTCCCAAAACAGAATAAATAGTATTCCCACTGGGCAGTAGTAGTTATTGACCTGATATCTCGCCTGCCTAACTGCACATCACTGCCCTTACAGCTCACCACACCCACCGCACAATACACTGCTCCCTTCTACTCACAGTACTCCTTGTTGGTATTCTGAATTCTCTGTTTCATGCCTGTACACTTTAATCTCTGAGTATAATTATTACCTATAGAACAAGCTGACGGAGTGCTTCCCCCAAACTCAGTAATGTTGAGAACCCATAGACATTTCCTTTAAAACCAAGAAGAAGTTCTCAATGCCAATCGCAACGTTAACTACACTTGATTTGAAGAATCCAGACTCCAAGACTTTCAGGACTCGGCCTCCAGTACCACCACTAAATGCAGATACCCTCATCATTTGTGATACATATACTGCTGGGGAATCCTGTGTTGGTGGATTTGGGGAGAAGACTATATGTTATGAAGGAAGGAGCCTTCTTTGTAGACTGATATCCAGCCTTCCCATGAAACACCTAATTTGGATAGTTGCAATTCAATCAGTCTGCCTTTAATCATGGGTTTCATTTTCAGTTTTTGGGAAATAGAACACTCTATTATAGTTTTGTTTGGTTCCTCTATAATTTGTTAGGTTTGATGATCATACACTCTACCCATTAAAGCTGTTTGCCATACTGTTTAATGGTCTGGCTTTCCACAACTGCTATATACTTTTTAAAATACATAGCACTAGTAAATTGTCACCTCAGCCACCCCTCCCATCCTATTCCTGCACCTTTTGATCTTATTGAGGCATTGAAATGGATTTTAAAACTCTTCTCTTATAGATGATGATTTTCTGGTTCCTTGCTATGAGCACTATTATATCTATAAAATATATAGCCAGCTAGCTAAATTTCAGGTGCCTTCAGCTACTTTCACCATGACCCTTTTCTCTCCAAGTTGTACCCCTTCACCTACCATCCCCCTTCTCTAACTGCCTACATCAATTGGTAGTGCCACCTCACGAGGACTCAGAGACCACGTGGACCACTCACTGTAAACTTAGGTATTAAGCATCTATGATACTTAATGTATCTCACTCAGCAGGGGATCATTTAATCAGATGGGAGTTCTATAGAGGATGGGATGTTACCTATTATCTTCTAGAATGTGCTAAAAAAAGAAGAATTAGAATCGGATTGATATCAATAAAACTCCTCATTTTGTGAATTTTCCCCCATGACTAAGTTTGAGTCAGCAGATCTCTGTGCATGGATGCAAAAGTTGAGTTTTTACAAACAGCACATGCACAGATACAAATTTGCACATTTTTAAATATCTGTGTCCTACTCTGATTCCCCACACTTTAATACAATCCTCTCAACTTTATTATATTGCTTAAGCCCCTCTTCATCCACTCAAGGCTTCAAGACCTTTTATATACTGTACATATGGTGGCTGCTGTGTGGTTGAACATGCCTGAAGTTCTTAATCCTTAAATGATTTCACCTTCTACTCACAGTCTCACAACACATACTCCAGAATTTGTTTTATTGTTCTGAGCGCTTTTCGTGCATCTACCCCCACTAACCCTTGGTCTAACCACTGTGCTATGGAGACCAATCTCAAGACTCTGAGGGCAGTATTCAATGAGGTTAATTCGCCCTGTTTCATGGCGAATTTGTGCTATTTTCACGTTGGAAGGTGATTTTTTGGGTCAGAAAGCAAATCACCCTATTCAATGTGCACTTCTTAAGTGATTTTCGCCATCCCTCACCATGTAACAAATCGCCATCTTTTCATGGTGAAGTGGAAAGTGAACTTTTAAAATAAAGTTGTTGTTTTTTTACATTTGGTGTCAAAAAATCAGGAATTTTATTCTGAGAAGGGGCATGCTATTTTTATTCATGTCCTTATAGCACATGAATATATATTTACACAGAGCAGCCAGCAGGGGGCCGGGAGCCGAGAGCCGCTCATTAGTTATTCATATATTCACTGCACCCGATCATCAAATATGCACGATCGGGTGCAGTGAATACCTGGTCCCCTGTTGGCTCTCTCGAGGGGGCAGCCTGTGCTGCCTGGCTCACGGGGAGCCCACCCCCCCCTCCCCCACATACGTTCTGGGGCAGGCAGGGAGACTTCCATCTCCCTGCCTGCCACCGTCCTCAGGCTCCGCAGGGGTTCACACTCGCCATCAGGGGCAGCGTGCCCCTCCGACGTTGAATAGGGGGGACAGCGAGGCTCCGGAAAATGGCGGGCAGTGGCGAGTGTGCAGCGAATCCTAAACAGGATTCGCTGCACGCCGTCAATATTCTCATTGAATACGGCCCTGACACTGTTCTCAATATACCACAATTTAAGTTAGTTGGGAGACGACTTTAACATGAATATTCAAGCTGAATTACCAGTCCCAATGAGCATATAATAGTGATAAAATTAGAAATTCTGTGGAATACATCTTAGGTAAAAACCAACAATTTGATACTATAACCTTACTTACAGCCCAAATTCAACCACTACAAATAACACTCTATTTTTACTATTTAAGGAGGGTTCCTTAGGCGAGAAAATGGAGCAGAAGCTCTGATGTTTGGGTCAAAACTTCTATAAATAAATCCAATAAACTTTTGGCATTACACTATGGCATAACATGAACTGGAGCATTACACTTTAGCAAAACGGTGAACTGGGAGAACTATAAGGTGATATAATGTGGCATTTCTATGGTTCACAGAAATGGAAAACCACTAAGGTTTCTCTCTAGAAGCATTGTGGGCCTCTTTATAATGTTGACAAGTCAGGTATTGTGTCTTATGACACAAAATGAACAGAAATTTCAAGATTTAAAAAACAAACAAACTGCATTTTCTTTATTGGTCCCAGGAAAGTCCCCAAGGCCCACGCAATTATTGCACTTTTTCTGATCATGCAACCTACCCTGTACCTACTACTGTACCCTGCAGTACATTAATATGAAGGTATCTGTTATGCACCCCTCCCCTGAGAGCAGGGGCACCACAAACTTGGGGAGGGTAAGAAATAATTTATTTTCGGAATTGTTGAATGTTGCTCCCCCAGAGGCACCTGGACGTACTCGCCACACCACCTACCTAATGACAGAGGTATTTATCTATCTACAGTTGCATCTGTTTTTTTGTGATTGTGATTTGCTGTGCCCACAAGTGACCCGTTCCATACATTACATACAATCTTATTGATTATGGTGTTGACTTTTACAGATTACATTCTCATCTAAACTCAGCTAGAAATGGTGAGGTCAGGGTGTGCCTGAGGGAAGGGGGTGTGAGGCCAAAGGGGAGCTGACAAAGGTGGTGGGGGTGGGAGGTGAAGAACATATGAAATGGGTGGTGAGTAAAGTGCAGCAGCGGAGGATCTGGAGACGGGCGGAGAAGGGCTATAGGAGAGAGGAGGTAAAATCAGATCAAAAAGGGTATTATCTTGCACCTGGCACTGCCTGTATTAACTGTAGATGGCAGCTGCACTTTGCCCACGACCCAGTACTTTGACCGGCACCTCTTAAATCTTTTTTGGGGGAGCGCAACACAGAGTCAAAAAGTAATCCAGGATGATGGAGAAACATAACAGAGCAGAGTTGTACCTGTATCTCAGGCCTTTGAATCGCAAAAAAACATTGAAGGCTCCTGGACCTGGTGGTCTACCCATAATTTATTAGAAATAATTTGTACTCACCAACTTTTATTCTGAAATAACGCAATCTAAAAATCATAATTCCTATCAGTCATATTATTTGTGTATGACTTGTTGCTCACCAGCCAAGAAAATCAAATCGATTCTTAATGATAAATTCATGTTTAAGGATCTTGGACTTACAATCCAACTGATTGGGTCTAAGAATTCTGCAAGATTTATTAAGCTCAGTGAGGTGATAAATTGTCTGTTTTTTATCACCAGCCAATCAGCTCCTCCCTGTCATCTTTCAAACCAATACAAGTAAAAGATGAAACAGCGCTGATAAATGTACACAGATATGTGGGATTGCCTGTAAATTACGTAAAATGTATTAAACATATATATATATATATATATATATATATATATATATATATATATATATATATATAATAAACAATTGGAAAATAAACAAGGTTTAAAATTGACACTCTCCTGCTTTGAGACCAATGGTGTAAGTGGCAAATTGTATGTCCCTTCCAAGTTCACTATCTTGAAGCAATCAGCTGTATTTATGGAAGATGTATCTCACTATCAGATGGTTTTTGAGGGTTTCCGGCTTGGGGTCCAAAGTCCTCACTATGATAGTGAGATACATCTTACATAAATACAGCTGATTGCTTCAAGATAGTGAACTTGGAAGGGACATACAATTTGCCAGTTACACCATTGGTCTCAAAGCAGGAGAGTGTCAATTTTAAACCTTGTTTATTTTACAATTGTTTAATATATATATATATATATATATATATATTATATATATATATATATATATATATATATATATGTGTGTTTAATACATTTTTTTTTACGTAAATTACAGGCAATCCCACGTATCTGTAAATTTATCATCGCTGCTTCATCTTTTACTTTTATTGTGTTTCTTTGGTGGTCTACTATAGCCACACCCAAGCAGCTGCTAGATAAAATAACATTTAAGTTAAGAAGTCTCTCATATCAGCGCCGGTTCACCATTTCTTGGTAAAAAAATATTTTTTTCAAACCAAGTCTGTAACTTCACAGTTAGGATCTGATTGGCCGGTGATAAAAACCAGACACTTTGGGGGAAATTTACTAAAGGAAATTTGTAAAAAAATAGGTGTATTTGTATCCAGAAATACACTTATTTTTGACATTTGCTATCCCGAAAATATGGCAATTCGTATTGATGTGCTATCGATACGAATAAGAATTGCCGTATTTTCGGGATAGTAAATGTCAAAAATAAGTGTATTTCTGGATACAAATACATCTATTTTTTACAAATTTCCTTTAGTAAATTTCCCCCTTTATCACTTCACCAAGCTTAATAAATCTGTTCCTGAATGTTAGGACTGTCACAATCAATCAACGAGAATACATTGAGGCAGTGCTTGTACAATTTGGAATGATGGATGCAAAGCCAGGTAACACATGTGTTATAATTGTACAGAAGTTAAAATTACGTGTCTAACTATAGAGGCAGAGATAGCAAATATGAAAGCAGGTGCTTATCAAAGTGCTATTGGAATTTCAATACACATGCAAACATAGGCATGCATATAGACGCACACATGCGGAGAAGCGAGTTTGCAATTAATCCTGGAAGGGAGAATTGCCAGAGAATGTATCTCATACCTCCCAACAGACCAGATTACAGTGGGACAGTCCTGCTATTGGATGCTGTCCCACCGTGGGTTGCAGTGTCCCACAGGTGTGGGGTAGTTGGGGGACGCAGTAATCACAAGTGATCTGCTCTGCAGAGCAGCCAGTGATCACTGAATAGATGCTGTGTGCATGTGTATGGCATCTAACAATGGGGGGAAGACTTCCGGTAGCGGCATGAACAGTCGCATGTGAGAGAGCTCCGCTGCCCACCGGCTCACACTCACCCTTCTCACGGCTATAATAGCCTCCAAAAGCCGCTGCATCCGCCCCCCTGCTCCCAGCAAGACGCAGACCCGCATGGAACAATTCCTGGACGAAATGCCCGGCTCCAGGATCCGTGCCAGCAAAGTGAAAGCGCCAGCACCCGCCACCTCCAAGATCGCGACCGCAGCAGAACACACACGTGTGTCTGCACAGAAAGCGTCCCCGCTGCCTCCCCGGACCAAGCCGCCTTCACCCCCGGCAGCAGACAGCTACACTGAGGCCCTGCAGCACGTCTCCCCTGCACCAGACCGTAAGGTAACCCCACAATCAGACGATCCTGTGACATATGGGGACATGGTGGGCACAATAAGAGCTGCAATGGCTCCCCTGCTGCAGGACCAAACCGACAAAATTAACAGGCAGCTGGCCCAGCTACAGCAGCGGGTAGCAGAGACGGAATTCAGGGTTGGGGAATGCTTTCAGGACGTAGCTGAAATGAAACCCATAGTGAAACAACACTCCTCAGACCTGATGTACCTATATAATAAGGTGCAAGATCTGGAAAACAGGTCCAGAAGGCAAAACCTGCGTATCATTGGACTGCCAGAATCCTTAAAGGGAGCTGACCTATTTCAGTTTATAAAAATCAAGCTGCCAGAGCTACTTAACATCCAAGACCGCTGTTCTGATATGGTGATAGAGCGCGCTCACAGGATAGGGCCACTGCGGCCCCAAGAGGGCGCGAGGCCCAGAGCTGTTATATTCAAAACGCTCAATTATCTCCATAAGGAACTCATATGGACAATGTCCCGCAGACACAGAGACCTTTCCTGGGAGGGTCACAGAATCCTAATCTTTCAAGATTACACCTCAGAATTGATGAAGCAGAGAAAAGAGTTTTCGCCAGTTTGCTCCAAACTTATCAAGCTAGAGAAGAAGTTCGCTCTGATGTACCCGGCAAGACTCAGGATATATGACGGCGCCTCGTTCAAAGACTTTATGTAAGCGCGAGACGCAGAAAGCTTATTAAGGGAGGAACAGGGGCCAGACCGACAGAGCTCTCATATGTCTCACTGCGAGTAGCCTAGACTCTGATTTAACAAACTGCACTCTCTTCTTTGTTTGCACTGCGTGCTGCTGAAGCTTCAGGTCTGGATATGGCCGGCACTTATATGTTTTTCACCCTGACGTCTAATAAGACGATAACCCGGCCGGGTCGTGTCACAGACCACCCAACTACTGGTTTGATATTATAAGCTAGTTACAATAATGGCAAATGTTTGATAAGAAGTTGGCTAAATGTTTTATTATTTAAGTATTATGTGTGAGTTGATGGGCGTAGGAGTCTACGCTGCAAGTTGTAAGGTGAGATGTTCTTTTCTCACCACATTTGTTATGGAAGCAAGCCTTTTAGGCATACAAGTTACAATTCCCCATTGTTCTCTTTACCCTCCCCCCCCAGGTACCCACTCACCCCTCCAGCCCCACCCTGTAAAGGCGGGCAGTATCCAATGTTTGAATGTGCCCAGGCACAAACGAAAATGTTGTTGTAGTTGCACATGTTCACCAGAACTCCATCCTTCATGGCGATTAATATAGGATGCTGGAACGTAGGCGGGATAAATTCCCCGGTTAAACGAAAAAGAATTCTGGTACACTTGAACAAGCTCCGTCTCGATTTGGTGTGTATTCACGAATCGCACTTACTGCCGCAGGAAGTAGTTAAATTACACATGATGAAGTGGAAACTGCTAGCGTCTTCCTCTTACACATCAAAGGCGAGAGAATTGGTTATTTTAGCCAAAAGTAACTTAGATATTGAGGTGGTAAAGGTTATATCGGACCCCCAGGGCCGTTTTGTATTATGCCAGTTGAAATTTGATCAGCAGGAATTCGTATGTATCAATGTGTATGCTCCTAACCAATACTCCAACCCCTTCTTTAGACAACTGATTACTGTCATGTCCTATTTTTTACATCTACCAATGGTATTATGCGGAGACCTTAACCTAGTCTCATCCAATCACTTAGATAAGCAACAGCATCATTCCTCTCCTCGCAGACTTCCTAAATTTGGTGTCCCTCAGTTTTGTGAGCAAATGCAGGTGTTAGACTCTTGGAGAGTGATGTACCCAACTGAGCAAAATTACTCCTGTCTCTCTGCAGCCACGAATAGAATGTCTCGCATAGATTATGTTCTACTTTCACACTTCCTCCTCCCCAAAGTTGAGCTGGCTAAAATAGCCCCGATTGTCCTATCAGACCACGCCGTGGTACACATTAGACTACATCTTTCCAAGAGACCAGACGCTACCCCTTCTTGGAGGTGTCCCCTGGCTCTGGCGTCTTCAATACATCTTCGAACTGCAGTTAAAAGGGCCTGGGAAAATTATGCTAGTGATAATCATGAAGCCGAAGAGGCGGACCCCCTGCTGTTCTGGCAGGCGTCAAAAGCCACATTGAGAGGGGAAATGATCTCCCACCTAAAAAAGAAAGTGAAGCTTGAGCATCTACAAGCTCAGCTAACACTTGGAGACGCCTTCCGGAGCTTTAGGACGTCCCCCTCCCCACCACTAAAAATAACTATCTGTCTGCCAAACGGACTTATGAAGCCACAATAGAGAGGTCTGAATCTATATATTCATTCGCCAAAAAAGCAAGGTTTCATAGATTTGGAAACAAAACAAGTAAATTACTTTCCTCACTACTACAGGGTCAGAGACCCGCAGCGACAATACGACCCCTACGCAGACTAACACCCTCACGACATCCAATGCCCAAACAGCACAGGTACTGTGCGACTTCTACACCGACTTATACTCTAAACCAAACTCTGATCACTCTAACGCTGACAAATTTGGGGAAAACGTCACACCACCGCAGGTTTCCGAGGCTGACGCAAATTGCCTAACCTGCGACATTACCGACCAGGAAGTGTCCAAGGCCATATCAAGCCTGAAATCCGGCAAAGCCCCCGGTCCAGATGGACTCACACCAGATTATTACAAGCTATTATCAACGAAATTAATCCCGATCCTCACTAAAGTGTTTAATACTATTTTGTCTTCTCATACGATCCCTGACCACTTTAACTCAGCCACACTCAGAGTGATCCCCAAACTAGGTAGGGACCTAGCCTCCCCCAGTTCCTATAGACCAATATCATTATTAAATATTGATTATAAGCTACTCATGAAGATCATGGCAGAACGCCTTAAACAGATCCTACCTAAGTTAATTCATAAAGACCAGACAGGATTTGTTATGGGCAGGAGCTCAGCCATTAACATCAGACGAGTCCTAGCGGCGGTCTATGCCTCCCAGTGTGCCATGTCGGAGGACCCAAAAGCCATTCTTTCTTTAGACGCAGAGAAGGCCTTCGACATGGTACACTGGGAACACCTACATCACACATTGAAACGCTTTGCTTTTCCAGAGTCCTTTCTTCACTTTTTAACATCAGTATATGAAGGAGCCTCCTCCCGTATCATATGCAATGGCTTACTGTAGGAACCATTCCCTATCCTGAGAGGCACAAGGCAGGGATGCCCCCTCTCGCCACTGCTGTTTGCCTTGGCCTTAGAGCCACTGGCCATACATTTAAGAGAATCCCCAGAATTTCAGGGAATCCAGGTCTGCAATGTGGATCTCCGGGTATCACTTTTTGCGGATGACATGTTATTGTTCCTATCTCTCCCACAGTATGCCATTCCATTGATATTTGATATACTACATAAATTTGGTACCTTCTCAGGAAACAAAGTCTATGTGGACAAGTCAGAGCTTCTAATTTTAAGGGGTACCCCACCCACTTTTCCCTCCACTGACAAATTACATTCCTTTAAAATTCAAACGTCCCATATTAAGTATTTAGGCATACAAATTACAAACAGACTGGCAGATCTATACAAGAAAAACTTCCCCCCAACCCTAGTAAAATCACTGAAGACACTACAGGATTGGACTTCCCTTCCCCTCCCCCTTCTAGGAAGGATAGAAGTTGTGAAATCAGTTATATTCCCAAGGATAATGTGCCCACTGCAAATGCTTCCAATAAAAATCCCTCCCACCGATGTCAAAATCCTAACACAGGCCTGTTCTAAATTCATATGGAATGGGAAAAAGCCTAAGATCTCCCTGGCGAAGTTAAACCTCTCCAAAATAAATGGAGGCCTGGGACCTCCTACTCTTGCTCCCTACTGGCTCGAGTAGCGGTGGGGTGGTTACAAGAGGCCGACTTGTATTCTTTATATGAATTGGATAGTGCCATTTTCTTCCCATATTCGCCCAAAGATCTTATCCACTTACCGAAAAAACATATTCCACCCCAAATTTATTGCAACCCCTTATTCCAGGATATCCACAGCGTGTGGCACCATGCATGCTCCAAAATAGGACTAAACCCAATGTCTACTGAATGGATGCCTATATGCGGTAACCCTCTATTCCCACCTGGTGTCAATAACCCAGTCTTCAAGAGACTTGAGAACAAAGGACTACAACTAATTTCCCAGGTGTTCGACCCAGGAGGAAAGACCCTTCCGTTCTCCACTCTTAGAGACAAATTTGGGCTGCCTAGTAACGCACTTTTCCCAACGATCCAAATTCAGCACTTCGTGCAATCCCTATCAACACAAGATATCATGTCATCATCACACTCCTTACTCCACACTTGGGTAAATAAAATCCAGAACGATACCTTTAAATCTAAACTGATTTACACAGAGATGCAGAAATACTCTGCGCCTACTTTACAAGACAGGACGATGGATTCATGGATACGTGACATCCCGTCCCTCCAAACACCAGACATCTTCAAGTACTACGAGTCTTCCATGAAAATCCTACAATCCTCAGCCCTACAGGAGACCCATTATAAAACGATCCATAGAGCCTTCCTGTCACAGAGACAACGAAGCTACTTTGACACTGAGGAGACGGGTAGATGCCCCAAGTGTGGCTACTATTCGGCATCATTGTTCCACAATTTCTGGGCTTGTGGACACATAAAAAAGTTTTGGTATAAGATTTTACACTATATGGAAACAAAGCTCACCCTAAAAGTACCACTCCATCCCATACCAATAATTTTCTTAAACTTTGACTCATGGCAGCTAAATAATAACCAAAAACTACTCATACCATTCTTAACATTACTCCTCACAGCGGCAAAAAAGGCCATATTGAAGTCTTGGATCAGCAGCCACAAACCTAACCTAACAGACGTAGAGAAACTATTAAACAGCTACATGACTTTTGACAGATACAACTACATTCAGTCCACCCAATCACTGACCAAGACATTCCTGAGAAAGTGGGAGCCATATATCAAAACTAAATCCTTGGCCACCCAAGTTAAGATTCTTGAATCCCTAGATCTTCACCCACACACCGACTGATAGGATTCATTATGCTATTGAAATCAAGAAGATAGTGTAGTGACTCCCCAGGTTACTGGTACTCCTAATAAAGATGCTTTCACATCCTCCGGGCTACTCAAGAGATTCGCTGTATGCCCCGAAGAAAGTTTCTCACCTAACAAGACCCACCCCCCACCAACGTGTGCTATCTTCTCAGCCGATGTACTATTCTTGGAAGTCTAGAATAATGTAACAATATGATGATACTAACTGCAACACCACCTATTACCCAATCATACCCTCTGCCCCCCCCCTCTCCCACCCTCTCCACCCCCCCCCTCTTTTTCAGTATTAATTCTTTCAATGTAAGATCTCTGCTGAATCGACAGTTTATTCTAGAATTATCAGACAAGTTTATATCTCTATACAAGAGCAGACAGGAGGTTAATCATGGAAATCCACTGAGAGGTGTGGCATCAGGAAGCCAGCAGGCTGGCAAAACGATGTATCTCCCTCACATCAGTCGACAATCTTATTCATGCTATACCCCTCCCTCTTGTTGCTCACCATTCTGCCTACCATTCTGTAGACTGCTGATTCATTGTTACAAATGAGACTTGTTTATTCATTGTTACAAATGTAAATTGTATGTTATAACTAAATGCAAAACCAAATAAAAATGTTTTACCAAAAAAAAAAAAAAAATGGGGGGGAGCCAGAGGATATTCAGGGAGCGCTGGGCACATCCTCAAAAATAAAATAAAATAATTGGTTGCTGCGCTAGGCCACACTCTCCATCAGAGGCTACGCCTACTCCTCCCATGCCGCCGTCCCTTTTTAGGCTGGCCACACCTGTACTGATGCTAAAGTTGGGAGGAATGGTATCCTCAGACACCTAAAGCTTTTTAAACTATAGTTCTCATGTTGGATGCATTCAGTGGTGTTGATTGGGGATCTGATGAGGACAAGCTTCCTATACTGACATATGTTTGCTCCAGCAGGTACAGCCATATGTTGGTCATGTAGGAAACACCGGGGGTGGAGTACATGGCATGTATTGGAATAGCCAAAAAGGCTAAGGGCCAGATGTACTAAGCCATGAAAAGTGATAAAATGGAGAGTGATAAACCACCAACCAATCAGCTCCTACCTGACACTTTTCAAACGCAGCCTGTGACATGGCAGTTAGCAGCTGATTGGCTGGTGGTTTATCACTCTCCATTTTATCACTTTTCGTGGCTTAGTACATCTGGCCCTAAGTGTACTTATAGTACATCCATCTATAAATCAGTCCCAATGTGTTCTTTGAAAGAAGTTCATCCTCAGAATAGAACAATCACAATTTTGGTATGGAGAACAGACATTAGTTAGTTAAATCGCTAATTATATAAACCTGATCTATGTTTTATTACAGCAACCTAAATGATTATACTGAAATATACCCTGATATCATGTGATGCCATCACTGCTCTCTGCAATGTTAAACCTGTATAAGTCATATGACAAGACGGGATGTGTTGCCAAATACCAGACTGCATCACTTGATCCAACAAAAGAGACAGATAACCAGTATACTTACCCTGGAGCTGTACACGTAACTCATTAATGGATTACAGTCCTGTGAAACTCAAATACTTTATTACAAGCAAGATGAAACATTATAAATGTTCACTAAGCAAATAATTGATAACATAACTGAGTCACTGCATTTATCATAAAGAGCATGTACTACACTGTATAAAACACTGTGTTCCAGGATATCAAATGACTAACTGCTTCCACGCCCATATTCCATACACAGTAACTGTCAGCATATCATCATTACTATGCTCAGTTATGGATTTATTCCAAACCTATTGGTCATAAACAAAACAGAAAGAACAGTAATAGTATCTACAGAATCACTCTTAATTAACCATTATCATTAAGACTGGGAAACAGTAAGACAGTCCTGACGGCAAGCTTATAATATTTAGCTTTGAATCTGGGATATACACTGTATGTGCAAATATACATCATCTGAATTCCATATGGGAGGGGCTTTAGCTTAGCCTACAGCCCAAACTACAAAGACCAGACATCCTGGCAGAATATCCCTTTTGGTACCCCAGCTGTCCCTCCTCCCTCAATAACTGGTGCCTAGACCTAAATGTGTAAGTTGTCTTTAAGCGTTACATCACAGGTAAGACTTTATTTATTATACCCCTTTTAGACCACCAAAGCAACCCGGGTTATTGCCGTGTTAACAGGGGTTGATCTGCGGTGTGAAAGCAACACTGACCATATTCCTGGATCAAGCAACCTGGCATTTCAACCCTAGTCACAACCAGGGTTGAACAGGGCTCTGACCCAGGTTACTGTGCAGTGTGAATTGGTAACCCGAGTCACACTGTGAAGGAGGCAGTGCTTGGAGAAAGCACCAGCTCCAAGCGATGCCTCCCCCACACCCCTGAAGGCGCGCTGCAGCTTATTGCCAGGTCACTATGGTAGCTAAAACATAGCAAATGCCAGGTCGCTCCCAGGACGGACCCATTTCAAAATTACGGGTGCAACCTGATATTTGCGGTGTGAAAGGGGTATCAGTCTCCATTATTAAAGCACAGAACTCTGGAGGCACCTTTGTTAGTCATTGATTAATTTGATTACTATACATAGTGGAATGTTCCTCTTCCTACTGTATTAGTGATGTATCTGTAATGGATGCAAGGTATGAAGTATGCGTGGCCCCTAGGTCCAGCAGGGCTGACACCGCACACTCTGCACCCACGTTTTCAAAACTAACCACTCCAGAGTTCCGCATATCAGTATTTTGCAAATATGTATCAGAAAAAAAAAGAAAATCGTCAGGGTGGCGCCTCAGCCGCTCGGTAAGCAGCGATGTTCGCAGTTCATTTATTTATTAACAGTTTCCTATATAGCGCAGCATATTCCGTTGCGCTTTACAAAAGGAGACAGTGATACAACAAACAGGGTATTTACAGAGTTTACCAAGCCAACCTGAATTAGGGCCCTGGTGCAGACACACTGGGCTGCAGAATATAACAACAATGATCTGGCAATCTGGGAAGAGCAGATATTAAATGATGTAAGTCAGGTGCAGTCCTCCAGGGTATTTAATAAATTGAATGGATTTTTTTACATTCTCAATCACCACTACCAAAATATATTGTAGTGCTGAGAATTCCCCTTTATTATTGTGGGCCATTTCAATACAATTCACTGGTTTTGCCTCCCGCTGCCCCTCCCGGCTTCCGTCCAGCAGCGGCGTGGACGACCAGCTCTCGACCCCGCTGCGCACGGCTCTAGGCATAACTCCGGCGTGTCCGGAATTGCCGCCCACATACAAGTGCCAACTACTTCCCACGGTGTGGACCTACTACAAACAGTGGCTGACGAAAGGGTGAGAAGATGTAACTTACCACATTAAGATAAATCTATTTGTGGGACCTACAGAGTATATAAGGGTGAGATACTGCTACTAACTTTATTCTGCCTTCATACTACAAATGCAAAGGGACCAGAATAACCCCCCTATATCTAAGTGTGTGACATTACTTTCACACATAGCAAGAGTGGGCTACTGGTGTACTTAGTTGTGATTCAGCAGGGGTTTCAGGCTGCAGTCACAGAGGGCGATGCTCCTCTTGCACTGCAGTTTAATGCGATCACAAATACAAGCAGGAGGTGGTATGCGATCCTTACTGAATTAGACCCGTAACCAAGACCTGTTTGGCAAATGTGCATAGTGCTCCATCTAGTGGGCACATATTAGCATTACACTTATGGAGATCAAGACTATGGGATCTACAGTATATATTAATCCTAATTTAATAGTTTCAGAATGGTTTTGGTAACATTAAGTAACATTTTTAACCATTGCCTGATAATTCTATAGATTTACTATGGATGGCAGATCCTTCCCCGTTAACTCTCACTAATGCATGCACAGGCCGACGGCTGGTCATACACATTATAAAGCTACAGCAAAGTAATGGCTGTAGCTTTCACTTTGCTTCCAGCCCTATGCAGGATAGAGCTTCTCAGAAGCTCTGCTCCAGAACCCCACACTGGTAAATGTTTCCATTCAGTTTCCTGATTGCATTGCTAGTTGGGGCAAAAGCCTTGTAAATATGCCCCTAAAGGTGCATAGACACGGTACGATTTAGCATGCTAGACCGTGCACTATCTAGCTAGTTCAGGGTTGCCGACTTTCAAAAAATCCTCTCCGGGGGAAGCCCGGAGTGCAATCTTGCATTACGAGTTTTGGGGGTGGGGCTTAACTGTGACATCATTAAGCCCCGCACCTATTACGGCAAATAGCCAAAATAACTGATATCCATGAGGGGGCGGGGCTAAAATGACACGATTGTGCCGTTTTAGCTCCGCCCCCTCCCCTGAGACCATATAAATGCCGCGATCGGGGGGGATCAGTGGGGGTCCCCCTGATTCCGGGAAGGTTGCCCACCCTTCCGGGGGCCGGGAGGAAGGACCCGATTTTCGGGAGACTCCCGCAAATTCCGGGAGGGTCGGCAACCCTGAGCTAGTTTTGAATAGTATGTTAGATAGTGTACTATATCGTACTGTTTGTGTGCACTAGCCGATGTACGGTGTGCGCTTCCGCCAGTCATATGGGAGTTAGCCGCTCGTATGAACATGTAACTTAATTCTGTCTAGAAAGTATACAATAGTATAGTGTCGTATAACTGTGACATCATATATCGTATAATAGAGTCCATAGTGTAGTATAAACTGTGAAGTGGGAAAGGTAACTGCGTACCATTAATATTAGAGATGAGCGCCAGGGCAAAAGATTTGGATTCATCACCAGGATTTGGATTTGACTTTGCCAAACAGCGGTGAAAGGGTTTGGATTTGGATTTTTGTTTAAATAGTCAAAAAACGCCCAAATAGCGTAATTTTCGTTTTTTTTTTGTCCCTAGAGTAATATTAACCTCAATCAAATTAATTTCCAGCCCTTTCCAGACAATTTTGACCACTTTACAGCCCACAATGTTGTTTTCATTCAATTTAGGCCAAGATCTACAGCAAGCTGTCGGTATCAGTATTTTTATTTTAATGAGCAGCTTGTATAATGCTGCATGAAGGCCGAACAATCACACAGTATGCTATGGGTGCAGTACACACAAAAAATGAATAAAGAAGAGAAAAATTCATTTGGATTTTTTACTTTAATTAATTTAATTTGTTTTTAATACACAGCTTGTATAATGTTGTGTGAAGGCCGAATAATCACACACAGACCTTCTGACAGTATACTATGGGTGCAGTACACATAAACAATGAATAAAGAAGAGAAAAATTGATTTAGATTCTTTTACTTTAATTATTTTTAATGCACAGCTTGTATAACACTGTGTGGACGCAGGAAAATCACACACGGAACTTGTGGTGTATAGTATTGGGGTGCAGTATACACCAAAAAAAAAAAAAAAAAACAGCTAAATTTATTTTTATATTGTATTTTGTTTTTATGTGGACCGTGAAGGCAGAACAATCACACACGGAACTTGTTCTGCTGCTGACAGTAGTATATGGTGTATTGGATTGCAGTGCAGCACACCACAGTGACCACACAATGAAAAAAAAATAACAATGAAAAGCTGATTGACAGCCTGCCTGTGTATTACTGTACCCCACTACACTGACTGACAGCCTGCCTAACACATGACCAGTACAATTACTTCAATATAATTAAGTATATATATATATATATATAATAACCCAGCACAAACCCCAGCACACAAACCCCTCTGCAGTCTGCACAAACCCCTCTGCTCTGCACTGCACTGCCACAAACCCCTCTGCCCTGCACAACACCCCTATAGGACTGCACAAACCCCTCTGCACTGCACAACACCCTTCTGAGTCTGCACAGCACAAACCCCTCTACAGTCTGCACTGCACAAGTACAACACCCCTCTGTCTGCACTGTACAGCACCCCCTTCACTGACTGCACCACTCTGCACAACACCCCTCTGCACACTAATGACAACACCCCTCTAGCCTGCACAACGCCCAGACCCCACTGCAGAGCAGAGCTGTGTGCAGCTGGAAACCTTACTGTGAAATTGCACCAAATTCTCGGGACACCGAGCTTTTATAGACTCGGCGTCTTGCGAGAATCCAACGCCAGATTCAAGCGTTCGGCCGTACTCAGGTTTTCGAACAAAGCCGGAAACTCGTGTGTGCGGCTCCCGGACGGTGAGCCGAGCTGTGTTTGGTGCGGTTCGGATTCCGGATAATCCGGACTGCTCATCTCTAATTAATATAAAATGTAGGCGCATGTCTTAAAATATAGTCCTACTGGAATATTCTATGGACAGCTTCAAATGAGGATGACCTCCAAAAGGATATAGAAAACGGCGCCAGCGATAAAAATTGTGTTCATCGGGAACTAAAAAATCTCGTCGATCGCATCGCATGCAACCAAATCGCATGCGATGCGATCGACGAGATTTTTACATTGGAACCAATGTAAAATGGTCCCTGAGACCCGATTTGACATTGGCCCCAATGTTAAATGCCCCCCAGACCCCAATTTTCATTGTATCCCCACCCTGATGGGTCAAATGCCCCCCCCCCCATTGTTAACGCCACCCCACGATTAACGCCAACCCGAAGCGTGGCGAGCTCAGCGAGCCCGCGGGGGGCGGCGGTACGCATCCTCCGACCTTTTCATACCCCAACTATCCATGTCAGCGCGGAGTCGAATTTATATAGTGTGGCGAGCGCAGCGAGCCACCGAGCCCGAAGCGTGGCGAGCATAACTTCACAGGTATTACGCATCCCCTCGCGGGGCGCGCTGCGCTCGACACGCTTCAGGCTCGGTGGCTCGCTGCGCTCGCCACACTATATAAAATCAACTCCACGCCGACGTGGATAGTGGGGGTATGAAAAGGTCGGAGGACACGTACCGCCGCCCCTCGCAAGCTCGCTGCGGTCGGCGTTAATCGTGGGGTGGCGTTAACGATGGGGAGCATTTTACATACAAATTACCCATCAGGGTGGGTATACAATCAAAAATCGGGTCCATTGGGACATTTAACATTGTTCCCTATGTAAAATCGGGACCATCGCATCGGTCGCATTGTATGCCATTATAATGGCATACAATGGACCCGATGTTACATAGGAATTTAACATTGAACACAATGCATTCAATGTTAAATCGCGTCGGTCGCATCGCATCGCATACCTTAAGTTAAGGCATGCGATGGACGTGATTTTTTAATTGTCGGGGAAAAGGCTAAAAATAGCCCTAAAATCCTTCGTCCAGCAATGTTGAGTAGAACCAATTCCTCTTAACTGGCAAAGTGCTGGTCCCTCCACAAGATGGAGACCTGGTCCTCCCGTAAGGTAGTGACCAACTCCTAACTATCTTAATAACTAATCATTGGTGCACTATACAGAGCCCTGCTCTCCGCCATCTGTGGCCTCTTATGCTGGAATGCACCATAAGTGCGTCATTCCAACCCAACAAATGTGTCAAAAAACCTATTAGGTTCCCGATAAAAACAGGAACAAACCCTATTCACATCAGGACACAGTATTGGCCAAAATTCACATCAGGACACAGGGTATGAGCCAAAACTGACATCAGGACACAGGGTATGGGCCAAAAATCACTTCAGGACACACAGTTTTGGCCAAAATTCACATCAGGACACAGGGTATGAGCTGAAATTCACATCAGGACACAGGGTATGAGCCGAAACTTACATCAGGACACAGGATATGAGCTGAAATTCACATCAGGTATGAGATAAGAAAAAAAAAAAATATATATATATATATATTTATATATAGATAGATAGAGAGAGAGAGAAAGAGAGAGAGAGAGCGAGAGAGAGATGGCTTTGGATCCACAAAGGTGAAATCACGAGGCGGCACTCTCCGGATTTAGTGAAAAATGAATTGTATTAAATCAAGAACATCAAAAAAATGAAGTGCAAAATTAGGTCATAGTTGTCAACAGTTTCAGGGAGCAATCCCCTTCTTCAGGACGACCAACAGGGTGATAAGTTGCAGAACAACAAAACAAGATTTGTGCAGTGTTTAAAGCTTTAAATACCTTATTGCGGTGATAAGCCGCTGCGTGGGAGGACGGAGCTTCCGTTGGCGTCCCAGAACCGCCTGTGCCGCTGCGTCAACTGGTTGCCAAGGAGACATCCAGGGGCGTCCTCCTTATTGTTCGGAAGTACGATCCGGCGTCTCCTGTTACCATGACAGCAGCCACTGTCAGACGGTGCGGTGTCTGCCATTGGATTCCGCCTGAAAAAGAGGCAGACGGGACATGTAATAAACGTGTGTAGTTTGTGCAGCATAACTGTGTGCTGGGTGAAAAGGCTGGTTAAAAAATGATTAAAAACAACGAGCATGGCACTGGCAATGGGAGCATGTAGATATATATAATTAAACAGTGGATGAACTTATGTATAAACATAGAGTTCAGGGCTTACCGTGTAGAGTAAACTCTATGTGGACAAGAGCTCTTGATCAAGGCAACCATGCCTGTGTAGCTAGGATGTATTGGCGGCCGTTAATATATGTATGTGCATTGTTGTAAGATATATTGTGGAGCGCTGATCGAGTACAGCCCTGTTAGTACTCCACTATATTGATTAGCAAATATTACTGTGTATGAAATTTGAGGGAAAATGGCCTCAAAATATATGGACACTAGTCCAATATGTTAGAAAGACCAAAACAGCAGGATATTTTTACATAGAGCAAGGATATAATGAATGGAAAGTGCAAACGTGCACTGAATAACGTAAGAATGAAGCTAGAGAAATATGAAAAAAGTAAAAGAGGGAGAACAACCAAGATAAATAACCAGTAAGGAATAATAATGATAATGTTCACAGGCAAATGTTCCACGAAGTTTTTTCATTTAGACCTCTCGGATCCAGAACAGTTCGCGTTGGGCCAATATTTTTTGACGATTGCCTCCTCTTGATAGGGGCGGTATATGGTCGATAATTTGATATTTTAGTGTAGATAAGGGATGGCCAGATGACTTGAAATGTTGTGCGACTGGCTGGTCAATGTCTTTACCTTCCAGACAGGCTTTTATGGCTGACCTATGCAAGGCTATCCTTTCCCACAATTGCCTTATAGTTTGTCCCACATAATATTTGCCACATGGGCATATGATATACACCACAAATGTATTGGTACAGGTGACCAGGTGAATCTCAGCAAATCAGCGTGCGGCCAGTGTTTCCAAAACAGAAGCGCTTCCGCATAGCCCGGCGGATAGCGCTCGTTATTTCTTATTGACTGCAGGGACCCCCCGCTGCCGCAGCCAGCTTTTACGCCGCAGGACAGGTACCCGGGCGGCAAGGGAGGGGTGAAATACCGCCCTCCAGTGGCCGGCGCCCTAGACAAATGCCTAGATTTGCCTAGTGGTGGCGCCGGCCCTGAATTCACCGCGCCCACTCGCACAAAGCGCCTGCACATTTGCATAAAAGTTTATGCACATGCATAGTTGCAGAACATCGCTCACCTGTGGGGGATGCGCAGAGAAGCGAACCAACCTTAATAAGAGCCTATTAGCAACTGACTGCGGCAGTGCCCTCCAGCACAGGAATCATTTGGACAGATTCCGATCCCCGCTATCACACTACCTGAAATGTGATATAAACAAATCCCACGTGCTCAGTAGCGTGCAAGCTGCAGCAGAGGGCGCTACAGGGACAGTCTTTATCATGTGCTTCTGGAACTCTTTGCAGAAGAACGTTGTTTCCTTCGAAGCTGCCTGAGAGGACGGAACACTATTGTGTGTGTTACACCTTTCACTTCCGGATCCGGCGTCCGAAAATGGAGACGATACTGGAGCAACAGCGGCGTTACCATGAGGAGAATGAGCGGCTAATGGATGTGATGACCAAAGAAATGATGGCAAAGAAAGCTACGGTGAGAGCCGGGCTACGGGGAGGGGGATCCTATATATCGTTCTGGGGTAATACATGCTGTACATGTTCTGCACCGCGGAGCGCCCGCCTTTCTCACGGGCTATGTATTTATCACAATTGCTACATTAACCTGTGCCTAAAGTGTACTATAAAAATGATATCTTTCTCATCATTGTTGTGATCCTTTCACCTTTCTTCCTTATGGAGTACTCCAGTGTTTGTGTATAGTGCTACAGGTGACATTTTGGTTTAGTCAAAATGGTGACCATGATGATGTAGACCAGGCATGCCCACACTGTGACCCTCCAGCTGTTGTGAAACTACACATACCATCTTGCCTTGCAATAGTTTTAGCAATTCCTAATAACAAAACTGTGGCAAGGCATGATGGGACTTGTAGTTTCACAACATCTGGAGGGCCAGAGTTTGGACATGCTTGTTGTAGACATTGGGGATGGGTTAGTGTCAGACACTAGAGAGAGGAATAGCCAAGAAATCTTTAAATGTTGATGTAGCCACGCTCATCATGGTTATGATACAGGTGCCCATTTAGCGCACCTAGTTGCATACATGGCTAATGCATTTTCAAAGACTTGGATGCAAGTGCACAGTCACGTGCACTTGTGCCATGCATGTCGCACACATGACAAAAGCGAGCTACAATGAGCGTGGCCACATCTGTAAGTACCAGTCTCTTAACCTCACTAAACACCCTGCTTCAGCTATCAGGAACAGGTAAGTCACAGGTGGGCCACCAGGATGACGTTTTTACATTCTATCACGTTACTTGATGAATATGACGTTTCCCTGGAATACTTGTGTTTTTTTTCTCTTACATAATTTTCTTTTATAAGTGCATACATCTTTTGTGATTTGTTGTAATTGTTTACAGTTGACAAATACAGTGTTGTGATTTTATTATTTATATGTTTCTAAGTGTGTGAGTAGTGTTCCCTCTGAGCTTCTTTTGCAGGGTGCCATACCCTGCATGTTTTTAAAACCTCAAAATGCACCCTTTCCTTTTTTTTGTATGGTACTGCGTGCCCTTGCGCACTGACATGTTGAAAACTTTGGTTGTGTGCCATTATGTGTAATGGCTATCATGGTGTGTCTGGGTCCGCAAAAACCTGCTATAGCGATGGGATGCAGCTGTAACAGCCACCCCCCCCCCCCCAACAAGCATGTAGGTAAGCAGCACTTATGTGCTATAATATATACTGGGCATTACCGTGTGTACTATAATATTGGTGTGTGCTGTACTGGGCAGAACGGTGTGTGCTGTAATGTGTACGGGGCGGATTCGGTATAATATCCCGACAGGGTCAAAATCACGACATTTAAAATCCCGACAGGGTCAAAATACCAACATTTAGACTGTACAGGTGAAACGTCAACATGACTTTCCGTCGACAGGTCGCGAGGTCGACATGGGTTTTTTCACTGGTTTTTGACCCGTATGTCGACATGGACACAGTTTAAAGTGAACCCCTCCCCCCGACCCACATGTGCCAGGCTGGGGAGAAGGGGAGAGGAGGCTTTATTCCGTTGGGACCCAAAAATTGTCAGGTAGGACCCCAATTTTTAGAAGTGAAGTGTCCCCGGGACCCATTTTTTGGGTGATTTTTGCGAACACTGGTGTATGCCTTCATGTGTAATGGACATTATGGTGTGTGGTATAATAAGTAAGAGGCATTACAGTGTGTGCTATTATGTGTAATTGTCATTACAACAGAATATGTTATGGGTATAGCAGAGTATGACAATGTTTATTGGGCGTAATCCTAGTGTAGTGTGCAATTTTTTTTATATATGTGTTTGTTCTTGTTTCTAAAGTAATATTCAAATATAAAATGTGCCCTCCTGATTGAAAAAAGTGCCCTGCCGTTTGGTCAGTACCCTGCACTAAAATAATCCTAGAGTGAACACTAGTGATGCTGGCCACTAATACAGGTATACCTGGCATCAGTGAGATGGCTGTTCCTGTGTAACTCATAAGCCCCGTACACATCGGGCGATTCTAGCCAATATCGCCCAGGATATGGTCGCTGAGCGATCATATCCCTGTACGTATGGGTCGCCGGAAGCGTGCTCCTGCGACCAGCTTCCCCCACAGTGTCTCGTTTTCATCAGCTGGTCGATGATGAAAATGGGACACTGATGCCCCTTTCAGACCGCACATATTATCCGGTATTTTGCTGTTTTTTACCGTTTCAAAACAGTAATGTGCGGTCTGAAATGTCCACAATGATTTTACCATTTCCCCAAAAAACTATATTTGGAAAAAGCAGGGTCCTACACGTTTTGGACCCCTTTTTTTGCAGTCTGAAACGGTATTTACGACCCAGCCAATAGTGAGCACAAGCTGGACCCTCTTATTAAATATGCACTGCGTTCATTAGATATGCACGTAGGTCTTGGGGGGTGTCCCTTGCCCAGACTGGAGGCATTTCCAAAACCCCACCCCACAACCCCCTGATGGAGGCATTTACAAACAATCCCCCCCCCCCCCTACCTGGGCAGCGCAGGGAAGGGATCGCGCTGGTGGGCAGGGGGTCTCTGCGGCGTGTATGAGATCAGCGGCGGGGTCCCTGCGGCAGATGGGAACTACTAGTTATCACAGACATTAATTCGGCCCTGCACGGAGGGCATAGGGTGTAAGCTCGCCCCAGAGCAGTAAATGGTGTTATGCTGTCTTTTTTAGAAACATTTAAAAATACTGGTCGATGCCGTTTTTGCGGTCAGAAAGCAGAATGAGCAGTATTGCTCAGCGATCATATTGCTCCGTGTGTACTGAGATTTAATGTTCGTCTTCAGTTGATCTGCAGATATATTTATTAGTGTGTACCCAGCATAAGGTGCAACTAAATGGGCTGTCTAACATAAATGTAGCAAAGATAAGAAAGGACACATCTGTAGCTCTTTAGTTACTATTAAAATTTAGCATCAAATTAATTTATTCTGTTTCTCCTAGCTGTGAGTGACCCCCGCATAACATTATGTAGCACCACAGTCCTTTTCTAGTTGCACATCTTGTGTCTTCTGCTAGTTATTTCTATGTTTGCTAGAAGAGCGCTGCGATGTCCTGTGTGTGTTGTGGTCAACTGGTCTTTGAAAACAATCTCCACCAAATATTTTTTTATTTCAATTGGTATTAGGTAGTAGCATGTATTACGGATTGTAATTTAGGTCTCGCAGTCTTCAGCTGGGTGCACACTACAAGACCTGTGTACTCATCCGATCCACTGGATGATGGCGACGGAGCAACAAGGGATAGCATTGCATCGCCAGATATGTTTTCTATCATCCTTGCACTTGGGCCAACCAAGAAGACCTCACTAACAATATTAGCTCACCTATTGGACATACAGATTGGCCCTTAATCTGGTTCACTCGCAAAGGCAAATTCCTTCTCAAATGGACAAAACCACGGGCAATGCAGGTGGGGCAGATGTGTAACTTGTGCAGAGAGAGTTAAGGTGACCATACATCAGAAAGACCTTGCACCCAATCATACAATCTCAATGGATTGTGTGCACACAATAATACAATTCCGGCCTCGGAAGATTGGAGGATTGGTCCTCTGATCTGACATGCTGCAGGTCGGATCAGTTGGGATTGGGAGCAGATTGCATGTGCTTTTAAGCACATGCAATCTGTCATTAGATGGCTCATATGACCAGTCATGTAACACTCCCTCCCTGACTAGCAGAGAAGAGAGATGCAGCTTCCGGGCGGCCCAAGGCAGTGAAGATGCTGGGAGCCGCAGAAGTTTCCAAGCGCCAGACAGGTGAAGGGAGCGGTGGATGTCCTTTTGCAAAATTCTGTCACTACTCTGAAAACAGTTTTCAGAGGATTGCTGCATTCGGGCTATTTAATAATGAAGTAGGGCAGCAAATGTGAGCAGATTTGTAGGTTGCTGGAAAAAAATGGATTTTGGTACTCCTATCCTTTTGGTCCTAGTAGGCCAGCCCCCTATTTAAATAAAGCTTCAATCATACAATCATGCAGCAGATGGAATGTATGACGGATTGTATGACAGATTGTAAGTACATTGTGTGTCCAAAAACCACCAAGGACTGTCTGGGAGTTAAAGGGAAATAGGACACAATCATGATTGTAAAGGCCCCCATACACTATGCAATTTGGGTACGATTTTGCCCGTTTCGGATGAATCGGGCCGTGAAATCGTTCCAAATCGCATATGGAGACATCCCCTCCGACCCGATGCGTGGCCCCGATTTGCTAAATCGTATGTTCTGTCCGGAGCCATTCTCCTCCGCGAAGGGGGACCTACCAGAGCTGGGCGGAGGGATCAGGTGCAGGAAGCCGCTGCCATAAGCGGGAGCAGGGGGGCGGTGCAGAGTACCAGGGAGCCGGGCAGGAGGAGACACTGCAGCAGCAACGCGAGTGGCGGAAGCAGCAGAGCACTTAAAAAAAAAAAACGCATAGGAAGCCATTGATTGGCTGAGACCTCTCTCAGACAATCGCTAATTGGCTGAGAGAGGTCTCAGCCAATCAATGGCTTCCTATGCGTTTGTATGGGCTTTTTTTTTTTTTAAGTGCTCTGCTACTCGCACTGCCGCTGCAGCGTCTTCTCCTTCCCGGCTCCCTGGTACTCTGCGCCACCCCCGCCCGCTCTCTGGTCGAGGGCATATCCCCACTGCTGTCCCCCTCTCCCATTGTCCCTGCAGCTCCCTGGGAGTTGCATGTGATAAATCACATGCAAAACTTGGCACATGAAGTGCCATCGCATGTGATCCCTCCCAGGGAGCTGCCGGGACATTCAGGTCCGACTTGTCCTTATGACAAGTCGGACTAATATATGGGGGGCCTTAGACCGGTCTTTCTAATGTATGGCCATCTTTAGATTTGGGTGGGGATTTACTTCAAAGTGAGTTCTATATTGTGGTGTAAAAATAAAGCAGTCAGTATTTACCCTGCACAGAAAAAAAAAGAACTTGCCCAAATCAAATTCTCTCTGTACCTGTTACATCTGCCCCCCCATCCTGCAGTGCACATGGCACATGATTTTGCCCATTTGAGAAGGAATTTGCCTTTGCAAGTGAACCAGAATAATCCCCATTGCCCGTTATATGCTTGTGTGAACTATATGTTGGTTCAATCTGCTGAGCTAGTGCAGTTGTGTCAAACTCATGGCCCTCCAGCTGTTGTTGAACTACACGTCCTAGCATGCCCTGCCACAGTTCTAGCAATCCATTATATAAAATCTGTGGCAGGGCATGCTAGGGCGTGTAGTTCCACAGCAGCTGGAGGGCCATGAGTTTGACACCACTGGCCTAGCGTGTACCCCACTTTAAATTGCATCTAGCTATTCATGTGTTAAGCATTTTAATACACCTTTCTAAACGATGTGCATGAAATGTTTTGTTTTTTTTAATTAAACAGTTCAAATTTTTTAGAGATCTATGCATAACACACTTTGGGGTGATGTATCCAGCAGTGATAGAATGGAGAAGACCCATCAGAATGTACCTATCATTTTATAGAAAGCAATTGAGAAGTGCTTCCTCTAAGCCAGGGGTGTCCAAACTTTTTGCGACGAGGGCCAGATTTGGTGAAATGTAAATGGGTGGGGGCCGACCATTCAGCCTGACATTCTTTGAATCATTAATCACATCAGAATGGTGCCCCACTCTGCCCCCATTCACTGTATGTCTCCCACCCTTCCCCTCCTTTACTGTATGGCCGCCATTCACTGGTTCCCCACTCTGCACCCCTTCTCTTAATGTCCATCAGTGCCTCCATTCATTGTATGTCCCCCAAGCCCGACCCTCCTTCACTGTATGACTCCCCATTCACTATGTACCCCACTCTGCCCCCATTCACTGTATGTTTCCCAGCCTGCCCCTGCTACCCCTTCTCTGAATGGCCATCACTGCCTCCATTCACTGTATGTCCCCCAGCCTGACCCTCCTTCACTGTATGTCCCCTACTCTGCGCCCTCCCTTCTCTGTATGTTCCCCAGCCCCTTGTGTGAGCCAGAGGAAGGAGAGGCAAAGCAGGCAGGACAGGAGATGCTTGGGCTCCTGCTGCTGCCCTCCTCCGCTCTGTATGTTACGGGAGCAAGCTTTCCCCCTCCCCAAACACTGCTGTCACTGGTTGTGGAGTAAGGTGATATACAATTGCAGCAGCAGGGGTAGGATGCCAAACACATCTGACTGTGGCAGCCGGCACCTCCTCACTGCAGCAGACAGCAAGGTAAAGGCGTGCTCACCGGGGCCCCACCTTTAGTGTCCTGTGCTGTGCATCCCACATCTGATGCTCTGCCCGCTTCCAGCTGGAGGCTGCGGGCCGCTTGAAATGACAGCATGGGCCGCAATTGGCCCCCGGGCCTGACTTTGGACATGCCTGCTCTAAACTATGAGCAACTTCCATGCCTTTCACGAATTGGTTCTTCAACTTGTGCATTCTTCATAAGGTTCATCATTAGCAACGTGTATACATTTTTTTTTTTTTTTTTTCAAGTATTGTGTATATATATATATATATATATATATATATATATATATATATATATATATATATATATATATATATATATATGTGGATAGATAGATAGAGCTGGCTTTGGATCCACAGCAGTGGAATCCCGAGGCGGCACTCTCCGGATTTGGTGCAAAAAAGATTTCTATTTAAATCATAGACGGCAAAACAAGTGCAAAAAACAGGTCATAGGTGTCAACAGTTTCGGGGACCAATCCCCTTCCTCAGGACGACCAACAGGGTGATGGTGTTTTTGTTGTCCTGTACACCATCACCCTGTTGGTCGTCCTGAGGAAGGGGATTGGTCCCCGAAACTGTTGACACCTATGACCTGTTTTTTGCACTTGTTTTGCCGTCTATGATTTAAATAGAAATCTTTTTTGCACCAAATCCGGAGAGTGCCGCCTCGTGATTCCACTGCTGTGGATCCAAAGCCAGCTCTATCTATACACACACATATATACACAATACTTGGAAAAAAAAAATGTATACACGTTGCTAATGATGAACCTTATGAAGAATGCACAAGTTGAAGTACCAATTTGTGAAAGGCATGGAAGTTGCTCATAGTTTAGAGCAGGCATGTCTCATGTTTCACTGAGAGAATCACAATGTAAATTCAAACAATTTATTGTATACAAATATTTTTACAAGATAAAAACAATAAAATATGAAGATAAAACATAAAAAATAAAATATTGTACATAAAATTAGTATAGGGGTCAAGGTTGCAACCAATTATTCCTGCAAAGTGGAAGTAAAGGAGAAGTCTCTGTTATATAAGTGGTCTCCAAGAAGGCCCTTGGGATCTCCAATAATTAGGGGTGGAGAAAGTTCATATCAATGATGTGACAACTGAGATATAACAGTGGATTGGGGGGTGGGGGGGTGGGGGGGTGATGAAAAAAATAAAGTTCCGGAATATTACCCAGCTTGATCTTGTAGATCTGTACCTTTAGTTTTTAAACAACAAAAAATAATCTCAAAAGTAGTAAAACTGTAGAACATTCCTTGTGCAATGTTATCACCTTCATGGTAGGATAACCATATTTTTTTTTTTTGTATTAAGAAATAGAACATTCTAAAATGTTCTTTAAGAAGCCAACCTCCGTAACCAACCCTACGAGATCCATTTAGTCACATTGACACATTGGTATGGAAACTTATTTTAGATCCTATGTGTTCTATCCAGAAAGTAATTTTCAGACACACTAATGCCTAAAACTGAATAGCTTGAAAATGACCCTTGGCCTAAAATTGCACTATTAATCCTTTTTATTTCAGTTATTAACTGTCCAGTGCTGCAGGGTTTGCCTTTCATGTAAATAATAATGTTTCTCTCTCTTCAGTTGCGTGAACAAATAAATTCCGACCACAGAGCACGAGCAATGCAAGATGTAAGTCTTGATAATTTCTATTGAAGAGCAGTTCAGATGAATCAAATTAAATGTTTGCAATTAGTTGCTTATTTTTTTTGTGTCTTTATTTGTAGAGGTATATGGAAGTCAGCGGAAACTCAAGGGATTTGTATGAAGATAAAGATGGGTGAGAAATATTACCTATTCAAATATTTGTTTGATGAAAAGATGCTTGGCATAAAAGTGTAATAATAACCAAATTAAGATCTGTGCTTTTTAATGTGTGAACATATGACCATATAAGTTTATTGGTGCCTTGCAAATGTCTGTATATTTCAGATTAAGAAAGGAAGAACTGAATGCTATTTCCGGGCCAAACGAATTTGGTGAATTCTACAACAGACTTAAATTGATTAAAGAATTTCACCGAAAACATCCAAATGAAGTAAGTTACTGATGAATTTCTGTTGGGAATTGTTTAAAATTCTGGATTCCTGTCTAGGCGTATTAGCAGGACCAGAAATATCACAGTATAGCTTAACCTGTACAAATAACAGGACATCTAACTTCCATATGTTTTTAATATAATAGCCTCTGCCCCATTATCAGAAACTACCACAGCAGTAGTAGAAAGTCTTCTCTATTATTAACCTATTTTTTCTTTTCTTTTTTTTTCTTTGAAAGATCTGTGTCCCAATGTCAGTGGAATTTGATGAGCTCCTAAAGTCCAGAGAAAATCCAAGCGAAGAAGCTCAAAGTAAGCACTTGGCCTAGTTTTACAGTGTCGATTGTGATTTACCATTTAACATGTGTCTCCACTTAAGGGGCATATGCACGGGGGATGTAAGCCCCACTTCTAAAGGCCCATACACACTGGGTTTGAGCGGCTTTCAGCTCAAAGCCGCCCAGTGTGTATGCCCCGCATCATCGCCGGGAAAGCCGCTCATCTGCTGGTTATACCAATTCTTGCAAGAGGATAGGTATTTCTCGCGAGATTCCTCTTAATCAACAGCAGCCAGAGACTGTGAGTCCTATTCAGCAGCAGCCGCCGGAGCATGGGATGGCTGCAGCAGGACAATCTGTAAGAGGATTTTTTTCCCCATACAACCGACCCTTGGCACAAAACAGGTTCCCCACCCCTGCCCTATGCCTATATGTGTTAAGCAGTGTACACACGGGGTGATTCTTCTAAGCAATTTTTACTGCATCATCAAATTTCACTTATAATGGTTCCCTGAATCACCCCATGTATACACAGTGGGTGACAGCGATGCATGGCCAAATAGACACTGCAGGCAAGAATATTTTGCCTAGACATGCAGTGTTATTTGGCTTACACTCGGGCTGTTGCTGGGGATGGCTCCCGGCTTATCTTCGGTAGCTGTGGGTGATTTTGACTAAGCAAAAATGGCTTAGATAAAATTGTATGTATTCCTTGTAATAATGGATTTTTTTTTTTTTTAGTCCAAATTAGTATAGTAGTATAATTATTATTATTTATCTATGTGTGTCTTATGCTTTGCTTATTTCATCTGCTAATGACATGCTTTTACTTGTGACAGATCTGGTGGAGTTCACAGATGAGGAGGGTTATGGTCGGTACTTGGACCTTCATGACTGTTACTTGAAGTACATCAACCTCAAGTCATCAGAGGTAAGAGAACAATAATCTATATACTTTAAGATAGAAAATATCACGTTTAAATAGAAAAAAAAATCAGGCAGTGAGTTGTTGATAACTGCAGTGATCACTCAGTGGAAAAAAGAAATGTGGGTCCCCTCACTAAGAGAACGCCAGGGAGAGAGAGAAAGGAGAGAGAAAGGAGCAAGAGTGAGTGTCAGGGAGAGAAAGGGGTTAGAGACAGTGAGAGAGACTGTGAAAAGGAGAGAGCGAGATTGTGTGCCAGGTAGAGAGGAGGAGGATGATAGAGGAATCCTTGTGAGAACAGAGATTGCAGAGAGAGAAAAAGGGGGCGGTAGGGAGAGAGTAGCGGAGAGATGGTACCAAACTGGGTGGGGGATTGAAAGAATGTGAGAGAAATGTGGATGGGAGATAGTAAGAGAGATGGGTTGGGGGAGAAATAAAGAGGGTGAGCGGATAAGTCAGGGGGGTGTAGTTATACACCTTTATCCCCTCAAGATTTGTATGTAGAAATAATAAAACATCAGGGAGAGAGAGAAAGGAGTGGTGAGAGTGTCAGGGAGAGAAAGGGGTTAGAGACTAGGGGATAGATATGTTAAGCTCGGTGAAGTGATAGTGTCTGGTTTTTATCACCGGCCAATCAGCTTCTACCTGTCACTTTTCAAACCAAGCCTGTAACTTCACAGTTAGGAGCTGATTGGCCGGTGATAAAAAAAAAAAAAAGACACTTTATCACTTCACCACACAAGCTTAATAAATCGGTACTCTTTACCTAGCACGGCGCCCGCGATTACAATCGCGGGCGTCGGGGGTAAAAAATCGCGGGTAAATCAAAAACGGGTGCGACGCGATGCCCGCGATTTTCCCATAGGGATCAATGTTAAAAGTCAGATTGGTCGCGATTTTAGCGTTAATTGGCTCAATGCCCGCGATTTTTACATAGGAAACAATGTTAAATGGGCCACAGAGCCCTAATAGTCCCCCTGAAGTGTGAAATGGCCCCCACAATTTTTAACGCCACCCCACGATCAACGTGAACCCGAAGCGTGGCGAGCGCAGCGGTACGCGTCCTCCGACCTTTTCATACCCCCACTATCCACGTCGGCGTGGAGTTGAGAATAGAATAGTGTGGCGAGCGCAGCGAGCCACCGAGCCCGAAGCGTGGCGAGGGGACGCGGATACCTTCACAGTTATACGCGTCCCCTCACGGGCTTCACAGGTGTCCGTGGCGACGCGGACACCTGTGAAGCCCGCGAGGGGACGCGTTTACCTGTGAAGGTATCCGCGTCCCCTCGCGGGGCACGCTGCGCTCGCCACGCTTCGGGCTCGGTGGCTCGCTGCGCTCGCCACACTATTCTATTCTCAACTCCACGCCGACGTGGATAGTGGGGGTATGAAAAGGTCGGAGGACGCGTACCGCCGCCCCTCGCGGGCTCGCTGCGCTCGCCACGCTTCGGGTTCACGTTGATCGTGGGGTGGCGTTAAAAATTGTGGGGGCCATTTCACACTTCAGGGGGACTATTAGGGCTCTGTGGCCCATTTAACATTGGTCGTAATCAATCTGACTTTTAACACTAAAATCGCGACCAATCTGATTTTTAACATTGGCCCCTATGGGAAATCGCGGGCATCGCATCGCACCCGTTTTTTAGTGCATGCGATGGTCGCGATGGGCGCCGTGCTAGGTAAAGAGTACCAATAAATCTACCCCAGAGTGAGAGAAAGTGAAAAGGAGAGACCGAGTGTGTGCCAGGTAGAGAGGAGGAGGATGAAAGAGGAATCCTTGTGAGGAGAGCTAGCGAGAGGAAAAGGGGGTGGAAGGAAGAGAGCAGGGGAGAGAGGGTAACAGACTGGGTGGGGATAAAAGGCATGGGAGAGAGCAAAAAAGATGGAGTGGGGGGAGAAATAAGGGGGGGTGTGCGGATACGTCAGGAGGTGTAGTTATACACCTTTTATCCCCCTCAAGTAGAGAAAATGAGTGTTAATTGAGATCATTAGTTCCCCTTCTCTCAGGGGAAGGGTTTACTAGTCTTTTAAGGTTCAGGTTCAGATGTCTGGTATACTGAGGATGTAAGATTTTGCTTACCCTGTTTCTTTAGTTATCATTAGAGTGCTGTGTTGTACAGTCAACTGCAGCAGTGGTCCCCAGGCAGATAAGAGACAGTTCATATTCCTTAGATCAGGCATTCTCAAACTAGGTCCTCAGGTGCATTCATTACTCATTTACCTGTTTTAAAAGATCCACAGGTGGAGCTAATGATTTCACTTGTGATTGTGTAAGAAGACCTGCCAAACATGCATTGTGTGGGGGACTGAGTTTGGGAACCTGTGCCTTAGATGATACTTCAGACAGGATTTTTTTTTTGCCTCCATTCTACAAAACTCACCCTTAATTAGGTCACTAATGACCTTCTTCACTGCAAAAGCCAGCAGTCACGTCTCTATTTTCATACTTCTCAATCTGCTGCCTTTTTATGATTTCTTGGTCCTCTGTGCACAAACAATCAATGTAACCGTGCACAGCCGGTGTTACAGATGGAAAGAAGTGAGAGCAGAATTATCCCAGAAAATGGCTGTCCTGTGTAAACCACTGGCTTTTTTTTTGTCTAGCAATAATCTTTGTTATTATTGTGTTCTTATTGTGTTCTTTTCAGAAACTAGACTACATCACATATTTATCAACGTTTGACCAACTCTTTGACATTCCTAAAGAGCGAAAAAATGCGGAATACAAACGGTTAGTGATTTTAGTGCATCTGTGAATCAAATACACTAAACAATGTCAGCTTGGAAAATATACCACATTCAGCAGCCTGAGTCCTAAATTCTGTCAGGTGGGAGATAACAAGTTACGGTACTTGTGGAGTATCACGGCTCCCACGATCTTCATCGTATGCTGATTGTATACTAAAAATCGCATCGCATACGATCAAATCCGATTTTGCACTGAAATGCATCAGAATGCATTGAAATGTGTATTAAACTTGTGAAATGCCCCTAAATGCCATTTTTCATAGTGTACCACCCCCACTATCAACGTCAACCCGAAGCATGGCGAGCGCAGCGGTACGCGACCTACGACCTTTTCATACCCCCACTATCCACGTCGGCGTGGAGTTAAGAATATAAAGTGTGGCGAGCGCAGCGTGCCCCGCGAGGGTACGCGGATACCTTCACAGGTATCCGCGTCACCTCGCGGGCTTCACAGGTATCCGCGTCCCCTCGCGGGGCTCGCCACGCTTCGGGCTCGCTGCGCTCGCCACACTTTCTATTCTCGACTCCACGCCGACGTGGATAGTGGGGGTATGAAAAGGTCGTAGGACGCGTACCGCTGCGCTCGCCACGCTTTGGGTTGACGTTGATAGTGGGGGTGGTGCACTATGAAAAATGGAATTTGGGGGCATTTCACAAGTTTAATACACATTTCAATGCATTTCAGTGCAAAATCGGATGCCATCGTATGGCATCCGATGCGATCGCATACGATTTTTGAGCAAATATGCTCAAAAATCGGTAAAAATCGTATCGCATCGTATGCCACTACATATGGCATACGATGGGAGCCGTGATACTCCACAAGTACCCAAGTTACTATTGGCAAAACGTGGTGCTGTTTGTTGTCATTTGACGCTTTCTCTTGCTGCTGTATCGTTTATTTGAATCTGTTTTAAACAATGTGACCATGGGTGCTTACATCTCTATTTGGAGGGAATATGGGAATTCTTCTATGAATGTATAGGTACCATAACATTATGGTGTCTATAAAGTCACAGTATCCTACTAATTAGCTTTTTTTCCCTAATTGACTGGGGAGGGCACTGAAACCTTATGATAAAACCTAGCGTTTTGCTGTCTGATAGCATTAATACATTTTTTTATTTTTTTTTAATAAAATGATAGCATTAATACATTTTTTTTTTTTTTATAAAATAAACGATGTGCAGTAACATCTGTGGCATGTCCTTGGCTACACTAGGTATGTGATGCTGGAGGCTGCTTTAAAAGGTGTTAATGGGAGAGACTGGCACACAACCGGTATTAAAATCAGGTTAATTATACTGTAAGAAAACCCCACTTATTAAAATTGAGGTCATGGGTTCAATTCCCACCCTAGCAGTAACTCTGGATTTTGTATATTCTCCCTGTGGTTCCGTGGGTTACCTCTAGGTACTCTGACTGCCTCTCACAATCCAAAATTCTAATGGTAGGTACAAATGACCCTAGTGTGATGTGTGCATCTACATATGGTAGGTAATCTAGAATGTAAGCTCCATTGGGGCAGTGACTGATGTGAATGGCCAAATGTTTTCTGTATAGCGCTGTGGAATACTTCTGCACTATATAACTGGTGTTAAATAAAATATATAATTATACACCTGCAGGTATTTGGAAGTGCTTTTAGAATACCTACAAGATTACACAGACAGAGTGAAACCATTGTTGGACCAGAATGAGTTGTTTGGGAAGATACAGAATGACTTTGAGAAGAAGTGGGAGACTGGAGGCTTTCCAGGTTGGCCGGTAAGTAATTGGCATCAGTAGCAAAGTGGAAGCACATAGAGAGCTGCCCATTTGAAATCTGTATTAAAATAATCACTATCTTGTTGAGATCCCTTTTGTTACCTGTATGCAAATGACAAGTTTTGTATATGCAGCTCTACTATTTTGTACAGTTAACAGCAATTTTTAAAGTTGTTTAGTCAATCAATTAAATATAGCAACCAACAAACTTTATCTTCATCATGGCTGGGGGGCACTAGACAATGGTGTTGCGATGAGGTCAACAGGAGTTGGCACTTACACTAGAAGGGTAATTTTATGAAGCCTAAGCTCCTCCCCACTGAAACACACAGTCGATGCCCATTGAGGTGGTGGCCGCTATGTATTTGATTTGTTTTTATTTGTAATTTTTCTACATTCTAATGCTGCATGCTTAATACCTTTAACCTTTTTATAGGGTCCCTGCCATTCCTGAAAGCAGCACCAACTTTCTCTGCAGAGGGAATGTGCAGGCTGGCTGTTACACCCAGGTGTATCTCCACACAGGGGAACTATCTACACTGTTGACAGTGAAAGCTTTGAGCAGAGGGGATTTAACGTAGCTAGTATCATGCCACTGGTCTGTCTGCCTGTGGTCCAGTCCTTGTAGCTGCATAGTCACAATTGTAACACAGATCTGCATCCCTCCGCATTGCTGTCTTGAAGGTGCCTGATAGTCTCATTAAGCTCCTCTCCCCTATGGCAATTGGCAGTAGCCTGCTGTTAGTCGTGTGTGTGTTTTTCCTTCCTTTGACACTATTTCTCTGCCTGTTCTTGCTGCTTTCTCTCTCTGGTTAATAGCGGACATGGCCAAAGGATATTAAGGACAAGAGTGCCACTATGGCTGTTTCTAATTTGTTTTTACTTGTGTGTGATGCATTATTAATTTGCTATGTGAATAGGTGTGCTTTTGGGTCCTGAGTACAGACTGTTGGGCCAGACCTGGTGGCTTTTAGGTGTCGAAGCATTGTGTCTGACACCACCAAGACTGAATGGGCTCAACCTCTGGCTAGTCTTTGTCTAGCTTGGTGCAGCTGCTTTCGTCTTAGCTGGAGAAACAGGCTTTGTTCTTCAAGGCGTGCAGCTAAGCTGCTGCTTCCAGGTTTGCAAAGGTTTCTTTGTGGACTTTTGGATGTTTGTTGGATGGAAAAGAATTCCATCGTCCCAGGGTCCTTTCGATGAGAAGTCCTATGATATCTTGAACTTGGTGAAAGCAAGAGGTCCTTTCAAGCACTGTTGCTAAAGGTGGTATGGATCATAGGATCGATAGGTACTAGGTTGACGTGACTCAATGTCGACATGTGAGTTAACTTTTTTGACCCGAATGTCGACACAATGGACATGGACACTAAAAAAAGAGCATGGCTCGCTAAGCTTGGCACTCTATTTTATTCTTCCACGGAAGTGGATGGTAGGGCATGAAATGTCGGCTCAAAAGAATTATTGAATAACCCCATGTTGCCCTTTTTGACCTTCCCCATGTCTACCTAACCCATGTTGACCTTCAGTGGTTGACCTAATGCCTGTTGGCCTAGTGACCATATGCTGCTAGAGGGTGGTTTATGTTCCCTTGATTTCAGAAACTTCTGATTTTATTAAGAAGGCTTGTAAAATGGCAGGTAGAAAGTTTTCGATTACTTATAGGTTTGCTATCCTCCTTTTCAGTGGACCATGTGGCAAAGTTATTTTAATGATATGTTGATTTAAGAAGCTTGAGGGTTCTCTTCAGCTGCCACATTTTATTTGTTACCTGTTGGCCGATTCTCCAGATACCTCAATTTGAGAATTGCCCGCAGAGACTTATGGGTTCTCCAGCACATGCGAATGCTAAAACTCATAAACTACTACTGCCACCAGCAAAAGGAAATTAACCCCAACTAAGGGTTAAACATTTATACTTGTGTACAAATATATGTGTGTAAATACTTTTATGATATAGTGTGTAAATTGTATATGTAAATGTTAAGCTATTATATATTAACATTATAATTTATGGACGTAAATTGGTGGCAGTAATTATAGGGTTATTTTCATGTATATATGCACATTGGTGGCCAGTGATGACAGAAGGATCTAGAAGCCTCACGTGCCCTCAGCAGCTGACAATATAAACAGCTGCAGCTCGAGACAGAGGCGGGAAAGCTGACCCCTTTCTCACTGGGCAGTAGAGGTCACGTGCTGACTGGAGAGGGCTATATAAGAGCTGTCAGCCGCAGCTGACATTCAGTCTGGAGATCCCTTCCTCCAGTGCTCCTCCCCTGTGCCTGGCCTGCCGGAGCTGTAAACATCTGAGCTGTAGACAGGCGGCCAGGCACATGGGGGGAGGAGTCAGAAAGGGAGCTGGGATTGCAGCAGGAGCTGTGAGTCCCCAGCGCTGTGTGGGCAGCAGTGCCGGCCAGCATGAAGTCCCCTGCTGGCGCTTACCTCCAGGTCTCCCTTGCTGGCCTTGGAGAGCAGCCGCAAAAGTGGGCGGAGCCAGCGGCATAAGTGGACAGTCAGCAGCAAAAGTGGGCGGAGCCACGACCGATGTGGGTGGAGCCAACTACACCATGGGCAGGTGATATTCATTGGTGGTGGCTGCTCCACTGTTGACTTTCTGGACAGAGGTGAGCTGTGACATGGCAGCTGGGAGAAGTAGCTGGGGTACTTCTGCACTAGTACAGCCTGGATACACTGCCCACCAATATAGAGACATTGAGGGAGGAGTCAGGGAAGTGGCCAGACAATTTTCTTGAGGACTGGCTGAAGACTACAGGAGAGGTCTGTAATGAACAGTTCACATGGCAGGGTGCAGTCAGGCAGGCAGACACACCCCTCCCAAGTAACATGCAGGGAGCAGTAGTCTGCAGCTGCAGCTCCAACCTGACTGTATATACACAGCCCTTAGCATAAATGTCACAAAGCCAGCATTGACTTGCAGCCCTCGTTAAACAGTTAGCTGTAAATTCTGGATGCTCTATATATTTGTATTTATTCTACATTTATCAGCTATACATGTAAAGAAAAAATTGCATGCTACAAAAAGGCTAATAGACTTATAACCGAGAGAGCACTTATGATTGATTATCATAGGAGTACAAAGCATCAATCCTGCCCTTAGGATAAAATAGCTACAGTAAAATGAGAATTGTAATACTATGAATTGAATAGCAGACTGAATGGAAACATATGTAACTACAGTACATGTTGGAAATAGGATACAGAGTAATAAGCTAGGAAACAGTTCAAACCGGTAATCAAACCACAGCTAATATAAAGAGCACCAATAAGTATATTTCTGTTACAGGAACTATTAATATACAGTATGACCCGGAAGGATTGATATGGAGGACAATTATTTAATATTGCTACAGTCTTCCTGTATTCTTTATAACAGATATATGCACCTGCACTATGGGTAGCTGGAGGGTTCATCAATTATATGGAGCTATAGGATGTTAGATATATCGTTGCTATGGACAGTTACAGCAACCTGCAATGAGATTTCTGCTACACATTCTATAGCATTTATATTTGCCGGAGGACTCTGATTAAAGACATATACTTATTTTATGCTTATGGAGCCAAGCAAATACAGAAGGAAACATGATGTTTATAATATACAGTGCAGTTCATACTACTTCAGCTACTAAATGTAACTACTTTAAAAGGGCCCCAACGTGTGCACTAGTAATAATACTGCAGTATGGCTTAGAACAATTAATACCCGGGTATTATTTTTATGGTTTCATTATATTGTATAGTTAAGTACTATAATTAATTCACTGTTATAATATACTGTATGTTACTTTGGGAAAATGCAATTAAAGTACAATTACTTTTCATGTCAATGAGTGTCCCAGGATAATTTTTTAATGGAACCAGGAGGATGACTAGGAAGACAGGTGTATGAGTATTGTATTAGGGTGACCGCTATACACTAACTCCATATGTATATTGGCAAATTTACTAGATTATTCAATAGGCATTCCCAAGTAGGCCTAAGGTTAATCCATACTTGGGTGGAGGCACTGATGATATTCAATAGGCACACCCCTTTGACAGCAGGTTAAGGGTGTGTTTTACATTTGTGATAAGATTATTGGTAACCAAAAGTCCCTTTAAGGGTTAAAGGGTGGGTTACAAAAAATTAATAAAAATATGGATATCATATATTCCTTTAGTCATTTATTTGTATGCAGACTTACCAATTACAAAACTCACATAGCATTTGGGCTCACAGGAGCATAGATTCGTTAAGGGCACAGAATATGCTAGAATAAATTCTATTTTCATTCGAACAAAACATTCCAAGTTATAATTACAAAACCATTACAAACAGACAGGAGCCTCATAAAAAGGAAATATGTCAGAACCTGTTCTTGGGAATCGGTTGTGGGGGACTGCACAGAAACACAGGGTCACTTCCAGCCTTCTTGCTGATCACCAAGATGTCACTCAGTCCCAGTGAAAGGGACAGATATAGCCCTCAGCTGCAGCCGCCCCCACCCTTGGGATTTTAACATTTCTTTGCTGGATACTGGACAGCAAGGAGCTGGACATACACCCTCATTACAGACTGGGTGCCTGGTGGGGTAGGGGTTTTAGCCCAGATGACACAGAACTTCAAAGAGAGAGGTCTTGTAAGGAGATCTATATCATGTCACTGTTGACCGGATATATGACTAGCCAGGAAGCTGAGTGGCTTGCTTATCAAGTTTTAGAACCCCTGGTCTGCTCATCTTAACAGGAAGACTTTGCTCTCCCCCCACCCACCCACCTGTTCTGTTTGTGTAGCTTGCGCCATGGAGAATTGGGCTGACAAGCTCATTGCATGACTCCCAAGAGGTTTCTTCCATGTATTCCTAGCTGGACTTGACAGACTGCACTTCCACTGGGAAAGTGGCAGAATATATGTCGGATTTGTATTTGTCATTCGGATTCTAAATCCAAGCGTTCTGTTTAAAGCATTTTCTTTTGTTGTGGTTCTAGGTGCTATTATTGCCCAAGCCTTGTTAGGCAGAGCACATTGCTTTCTTTGGCTGCCCCCAAGCAGATGTGTGCACACTTACTGTATGTCAGTTTCACTCATCTTTTCAATTGTCTAGAGCAGTGGTTCTCAACCTCTGTCCTCAAGGACACACAACAGTGCACATTTTCCAGGTCACCTGGCAGGTACACAGGTGCACTCATTATTCACTGACAGATTTTAACCCCTTCCCGACATTTGACGTACATGTACGTCATGGTCGGGAAGTACTTCCCGACATTGGACGTACATGTACGTCATGACTTGTAACTGTCACTGCGTCTATAGACGCGGTGACAGTTAGGAGATGTCTGCTGTCCCTGACAGCAGACATCCCCCCTCGCCGCCCAGGGGGGGCAGGGGTGCCCCCCCCGGTCGGCGATCGCTGTGATTGGCTGTTCAAATCTGAACAGCCAATCTCAGCGTTTCCTGTGTTACCGGCGGCTAAGCCGCTCGGTAACACAGAAAACGGTGGTGATCGGTGCAGCACCGAGCGGCAGCACCCCCCTCCCACCCACCCGGCACTCACCGGGCAGCTCCCGCAGGTCCCCCGGCAGCAGCAGCAGCACGCCAGGTCCCCCGGCAGCAGCAGCAGCTTGTATCCACAGCGCACGCAGCGCTTCCCCCCTCCCACCCCACCAATGAGTTAAAAAATATAAGGAAGTGAAATATATATATATATAAATATAAATATATATATATATATATATATATATATATATATATATATATATATATATATATATATATATATATATATATATATATATATATATATATATATATATATATATGTGTGTGTATGTGTGTATATATATATATATACACACATATATGTATGTGTATATATGTATATATATATATATACACACATATATATATGTATATATATATATATATATATATATATATATATATATATATATATATATATATACACAGATATATGTGTGTATATATATATATATATATATATATATATATATCATACATACACACACACACACACACACACACATATATATATATATATATATATATATATATATATATATATATATATATATATATATATATATATATATATATATATATATATATATATATATATATATATATATATATATATATATATAGAAAGATATTCCCGACATATGACGTATATATACGTCATGGTCGGGAGGTACTTCCCGACCGAAGACGTATATATACGTCATGGTTTTAAACTGTCACCGCGTCTATAGACGCGGTGACAGTTTGGAGATGTCTGCTGTCCCCCTCGCGGCGATCGCTGCGATTGGCTGTTCAAATGTGAACAGCCAATTGCAGCGTTTTCTGTGTTACCGGCGGCTAAGCCGCTCGGTAACACAGTGATCGGTGGTGATCGGTGCTGTTAAGTACAGCACCGATCACCACCGATCGCCAGCCCCCCCCCCCTCCCACCCGGCAGCCCCCCTCACTCCCACCCACCCGGCTGCCGCAGCGCCAGCACCCCTCCCACCCCCCCGCCAGCCGCAGCGCCAGCCCCCCTCCCAAAGCTGGTGACCAAAATGGGGTCACTTGTGGGGGGGTTCCACTGTATTGGTGCTTCGGGGGTCTTGCTAATGCGACATAGCACCCACCATTCATTCCACCACCAAAAATCACTCCTTCCCTTCTGAGTCCTGCCATGCACCCAACTGGTATTTTTTGGTCACATGTGAGGCATTGCCGTACTCGGGAGAAATTGGGGCACAGATTTTGGGGTGCTTTGTATCCTTCATTCCTTGTGAAAATGAAAAATTTTGAGCCAGAACTGCATTTTTCTGTAAAAAATTACATTTTTTTACACAAATATGCAGATCTGGCTCAAAATTTTTCATTTTCACAAGGAATGAAGGATACAAAGCACCCCAAAATCTGTGCCCCAATTTCTCCCGAGTACGGCAATGCCTCACATGTGACCAAAAAATACCAGTTGGGTGCATGGCAGGACTCAGAAGGGAAGGAGTGATTTTTGGATTTTGCAGCACAGATTTTGGTGGAATGAATGGTGGGTGCTATGTTGCACCAATACAGTGGAACCCCCCCACAAGTCACCCCATTTTGCAAACTACACCCTTCAGGGAATTCATCAAGGGGTATAGTGTACATTGCAAACCCCCAGGGGTTTCACCAATTTTGATACAACTGAGCTGTGAAAATGAAAATTTTTTTTTTTTTATTTTCACTGCCCAGTTGTACCACAATTGGTGAAACCCCTGGGGGTTTGAAATGTACACTATACCCCTAGATGAATTCCCTGAAGGGTGTAGTTTGCAAAATGGGGTCACTTGTGGGGGGGTTCCTAACTTTTAGCATCTTATGGTGCCTAGAAACCTACATGGTGCCTAAAAAATAATCTCATAAAAAGGAGGCTCCAAAATCAAGTAGGTGCTCCTTCTATTATGAAGCCTGTGGTTTGGTCACCGTGCACACTAGGGCCACATATAGGATATTTATGAAAACCAAAGAATTGGGGGAATCAATTTTTAGTCACATTTCTCTAGTAAAATCTACTGTATTCGTTAGAAAAATGTATTAAAATTGAAACTCTGCAAAAAAAATGAAATTTTGAAATTTCACCTACACTTTGTTTTAATTCCTGTGAAACACCTAAAGGGTTAACAAACTTCCAAAATGCTGTTTTGAATACTGTGAGGGGTGCAGTTTTTGAAATGGCATCATTTATGGGGGTGTCTCACATACAAGTCCCTCAAAGTCACATCAGAACTGAACTGGTCCCTAAAAAAATCAGTGTTTGAAATTTTCTTGAAAATTTGAGAATTTGCTATTCATATTGTAAGCCTCCTAGTGTCCAAAAAAATTAAAAGGAAGTTGAAATAATGATGGAAATATAAAGTAGACATATGGTCTATGTTAGTTATTAACTATTTTGAGTGGTATGATTATTTGTCTCACAAGCAGAAAATTTAACATTTTGCAAATCGCTAAATTTTCCATTTTTTCACGACATTTTGGTATTTTTCACAAAAAAACACAGACTGTATCGACCCAAATTTACCACTAATTTGAAGTACAATGTGTCACGAAAAAACAATCTCAAAATCACTGGGATAAGTAAAAGCAAAAAAAAGTTATCCCCACTTAAGTGAGACATGTCAGATTTGAAAAAAAGGGCTCTGTCAGGAACGCAAAAACTGGCTCTGTCAGGAAGGGGTTAAAAGATCACAGGTGGAGCTAATTATTTCACCTGTGATTCTGTGTGGAGACCTGGAAAATGTGCAATGCTGGGGGTCCTTGAGGACTGAGTTTGAGAACCACTGATCTAAAGCACACTCCCATTCTGCCAGAGGCAGATTGTTTTTCGGGATCATGCTCTGTCGTGCAGTGTTTTGTGTTTGATAGTCATTTTTCTGCAGTTATGTTTAGAATTCCTACAGCTTTACTGGGTTACTGCTTCTCCTTTTCGAGCACTGTTAAGGACCCCTTAATGTTGTACTTACTATTGTTGGTTGTGAAGGGAAGGCCCTTCGGCTTCTAAAGCTGGGTGCAGACTTACTGATGTTTCAACCAGCAACCTTCATGCACCAAGCTGGGTGTGGCCATCAAGCGTACACGCTGAAATATATAGATTTTGATGTTCCAACTCATTGGAAGCTGCAAAATAGTAGCAGTCATGGTCTAGTGCATGGGTCCTCAAACTGCGGCCCTCCAGATGTTGTGAAACTATAAATCCCAGCATGCCCTGCCACAGTTTTGCTATAAGGGAGTGTTAAAACTGTGGCAAGGCATGCTGGGATTTGTAGTTTCACAACATCTGGAGGGCCGCAGTTTGAGGACCCATGGTCTAGTGTGTGCCCTCCTTTTTTAAAGTTACTGATCTAGTTTAAGAACTACTCCTGTGGTCCTCATAGCAACCCCTTAGTCCAGTATCCCCCAGTCTGATTAAAAATTAAGCATGTCCATTCCCTTGCTGGCTATGCGGATCATAAAGCTTGAAAAACTCATGCCTACCTTTTTCATGTCCACCTAGACATCTGGATATCCACTGTAATGGTATTCATATTGTAGTATGACCACAAGATGATATTGTTCTGTTAAATTTGGTCAATTTTAAAATGGTGTGCATGATTATCAATATTAAAACGCATGTTAAAGGATGTATTATTAGTTAGGAGTATAATATATTCCAAACAAAATTGTAATTATATGGGATATCTAAAATTATTGAATTTTTTGAAGGTAGAACAAAATGTTGTGTTTATTTTTTTAATACGGTTACTGATAAGCTTTTGTGACTTACAGAAAGAAACGAGCAGTGCCCTTACACATGCAGGTGCTCATTTGGACCTCTCTGCCTTCTCATCCTGGGAGGTAAGGTTCCCTTTTCCCCATTTGGTTTATAGTGTAAGGTGACAATTGTACAACATAATAATAAATTGATCCCATTTTGAATGAAAACTACGAATAGGTAGAAACAAAGGAAATGTTGGACATTATTTAGTGTGTGTGTGTGTATGGCAATAAAAAACTCGAACATGCTTCATTTATATATATTTTTTTTTCAGTGCAAAATCTGTGGCATGTGGTCTTCTTGTCCACATATAAATATATAAATGGGGCTACATTAGGAAAGCATTTGAATGGACAAAAAATTTACAGGGTTCCATTTTGTCAGCTAGGTGAATGATATGATAGAACATAATCACCTAAACCCTTGAGTGCCAACATTTCTGAGATGCTAAAAATGCCAGCATCATTCAAATTTGTAATATAAATTCAAATAAAAAAATGTAAAAAAAAAAAACCTATATGAGGTAAAACATTACCATTGTGATGAATACAAATGTTTGCTTCCCAATTTTCACACCTATTTTGGCAAATTTACTTGGCACTCAAAGGGTTAAGAATTCTATTAACCTTCTCTTAAACATTTCAACATTGTTTTTCTTTTCTGGCAGGAGTTGGCTTCTCTTGGATTAGATAGGTTGAAGTCTGCCCTGCTTGCTCTGGGGCTTAAATGTGGAGGGTAAGTTCTGTATATTTTACGTGTGTGTGTGTGTGTGTGTGTGTGTGTGTGTGTGTGTGTGTGTGTGTGTGTGTGTGTGTGTTTTTATGTATGTTTGGTTATTTGATTATTGTAAATGCTGGACACAGTAATTTTTTTTTTTTTTTTTTTTACCTGATTGTTTTTCATTCTTTACGAAGATAGATATGGTTCGATACAATAACATGTATAGAGACAGTTGGATTTGTGTGAGTTATTTTGTTTCTGTGCAGGGTAAATACTGGCTGCATTATTTTTACACCGCAATTTAGATTTCAGTTTCAGCACACCAGACCCAAATTTAACGCTTTCTGCACATGTTACATCTGCCCCACCTGCAGTGCACATGGTTTTACCCAATTTTGAGAACAAATTTGTACTGCGATCAGATCTGAATAAGGGACATTGTGTGGTGTGTTGAATGAAGCTTCGTAGAAAGTCCAGTATCCAGATGAAATAAAAAAAACTAAGTGTTTGATATTCTTCTAAAAGGAAAATATAACACACTATGCTATTCCATGGTGTATAAACCTCATAAAAATTGCTAATTATTAATGTTCTCAGGTTTAAATGCACAGTTCAGTTAATAACAGGGCAACTACTGCTGCTTTTTTTTTTCTTCTTCTTTTAATGACATTACTTTTTGTTCTAGAACTCTTGAAGAAAGAGCCCAGAGACTTTTTAGTACAAAAGGAAAATCTTTGGATGCCCTAGATTCCTCAATGTTCACAAAGAATCCAAAATCAAAGGGTATCAGAAGGTAAATATCTGTTGTTCTGACCTGTGCTACCCTTTCGGAGCTGTAAGGTTTTTGTGTTTTGTTTCATTGACCCAACTAAAACTACTTCAGCACATACTTTTAAATCCTCAACCTTACACTTAGCAGAATTGTCTGATATGTAGGCACTTTGTTTACAGAATAGTGTGTGTAATTGTAGTATATTTAATTTTAGATACTATACTATATTATATACTATGTATTTCTGAACAGAGTTTTCATACTCTCCCCAAAAAATGTTTTTCACAGGGACACCGAAAAGAACAAAGACATTGCTTTTCTCGAAGCACAAATCTATGAATATGTTGAAATTCTAGGGGTAAGTTACTTTGGTTAAATTAAAAAAAAAATATATATTATAATATAATACAACGTTGATGCTGAACCACATGAATTTATTCAGAGTTTTAATTTGAGAAAGTGCCCTGTTCTATAAATGACTGATTTTATTTAGTGTTCCTTTTGCTCATAATCTGCACTAACAACATTTTGGGAAGCCCAAATACTTCCGTGGTCACGGCTGCTATCCGAAATTGATGGACTTGGGACTGACTAAATAGGCAGGGCCCCAAGCCTCCATTTCAGGCCTTTCCTAGGTAGTTTTAAGATGGTTACAGAGTGCAAATCAGAGCTACAGCTCCTGTCAGGACCTGAGAAAGGGGAGGTGGCTGCAGCTCATCGGGGACCTTAGCACCTCCTGCATAATCTATTGACATAAGTGGTGGGTCGGACTATTCTGTTGGAATTACTGTCCATGGCTGTGACGGGGGTGGAACTAGTTTCACCTTTACAATGAAGCAAAATGGAATACAATCAATGGCGCCGAAAAGGGCAGCATTAACCTGCCCAGGAGTTACCTTCCTGGGATATCAGTACAGAGTAAATATAAAAAGCACAGGAAAAGCGCCGACAATTATGGGATGATGCTTACGTTCCAACCCCAGTCTAAAAGACCCAAAAAGAAAAAAGAAGAAACAAATAACTTTTTGGGACTTTTAGACTGAGGTTGGAACGTAAGCAACCTCCCCTAATTGTGGGCGCCTTTCCTGTTCTTTTTATAGTTTCACCATTGCATGTGGTGAAACTCCATTCCATCCCATTAAAGTATAGCCTGTCTTTTTACAGTGGGCGAACGGGAGGTGGTTACGCACAACTGCTTCTGCAGTTTTGCAGAAAGGAAGCGTAATCACGCTGCGGCTTTTGCATTTATGTGGCTGACCACTCTAGGCACATTGATTCAGTTTGCTAAGAAGCAAGCAGTTTTTTATGACCCGATAAGCACAAAATGACAGCAGCGCCTGAGCGGCTGGGAGTGAGACGTGCCTGCAAGCTCTCCCACTAAATATTCTGATTTATTATCTGTTTTTTGGATATAGAACCCTCGCCAAGTTGGTTCTACAAGTGGGACAACCCTTCTGGCATATACTGTACTGGTCCGCCGGTCCTGTCTGCTGTCTCTTACTGCTGGCCCAGTGTGCTCTATAACTGGATCCTTCAGTATGGTGTGCTGGAGTCCGTCTCTGGCTGCCAGGTGCTGAGTTTGTCAGGTGCTTTCCCCTGCTGATCGCCCGTGGCTTCTCCTGGTGACTTCTCTGACCTTTGCTGCGACGGTCCCTTCTGGCTGCTGCTCCGTCCCCGGCAGGTGAGCCTCGGTGCTCTGTGGCGGGATCCTTCAGTGCGGTGGGCTGGAGTCAGTCTCTGGCTGCCAGGTGCTGAGTTGGTCGGTTGCTTTCCCCTGCTGATCGCCCACGGCTTCTCCTGGTGCCTGCTCTGACCTCTGCTGCGCCGGTCCTCTCTGGCTGCTACTCCGTCCCCGGCCAGTGAGCCGCGGTGCTTGGGGTGTGGCAGTGGCCATTTTGAGTCTCCGTGCTATAGAGTGCAGCATCTCCGGAACGGTGTATCTGCTGCTGTCTCCTGGATCTGCTGTCTCTGACTGACATGCACATTTTACCTGTATCTGTTCTGCCGTTTGGTGAGTGATTGGCGGTGTGCTAGGCACTGCCATTCATCGTTGTGCCTCTTTACAGTGACGGACTTGTTTTCTTTATAACCCTGTACATTTCCTTGGAACTATGAATGTCAATGAGCTACTCCAAGCTATATATGCCTCAGCGCAGAGGCTTATAGACAAAATGTCTGATATAACAGTGGATGCCATGCCTTTTTCTAGTCATTCGGCCAATGATACTGATCCAGCTCTGCTCCTCTGCAACCTGGGGTATCGGCCGGTTTCTCATCTTTATCTTACATTCTGCCTGCACCAGTGACCTGCGTCTGAGGCGGGGGATCTGTGCTGACTGCGCACCTTGCTACAGCTTCAATACAAGACCAGTTTCCTGAGTATGGCAGTCCAACTACTGATCCACAGGGAAGGCAGGCCCGGAGCTATAGTTGTGTTTCTCCCCCACCACTCTGACTAGGGACAATGCCACCACCAGTGTTAGAAATGTAGCATGTTAAATTAGTGATCAAGAACCATGTGGATAGGACCCCTTAATCCCACACCATTTTTAAATGTCTGCTTTGGCTTCATTAAAGATCTAAGTTTCTTTTTTTTTTTTTTTTTTTTAGTTATTCAGATGTTAGAAATCAGGTAAAAGGGCTGTCATATCAGTCAGTGAAGAGGCTGACCTGCTTTGTGTCCTTTTAGGAGCAAAGACATCTGACACATGAAAATGTGCAACGAAAGCAGGCGAGGACCGGTGAAGAGAGAGAAGAGGAGGAGGAAGAACAGATTAGTGAAAGTGAAAGCGATGATGAGGAAAATGAAATCATTTATAATCCCAAAAATCTTCCACTTGGCTGGGATGGCAAGGTAAGAGATTCAGACCTGTAATCTAGATATAACCCATTTTTTAGACCTACTACCTACATAGGTCTGATGCTCAAAATGTATTTCTGTTTCGATGAAGGGTAAGACGTGGATACCACATAAACCTCTTCCCATTACTTTTACATTTTTTTTAGCTAGCACTAATGACACTACATAGACATGGCACTGCATGTATTTGTGGTTTTAAATCTCTAAAGCCAGAAGATGCATATGATTGGACCAAGTAATCCTACAGTATTTCTTGCCCAGAACCATTTCTGAATCCTTAGGGCTGTCTGTGCAGTTGTATTTTATGTGGTGTATTCATTAACTTATGCTATGGCGTATAGATCACCAATAAAATAGAGAGAGAGCATAAGTAAAAACAAAATAATAGAAGGCACCTGCGAGCTACCATCTAGTCACCTCGTCAGAAGTGTATATTGTGAATGGCAACTTCTAAATGTGTCTTTATTTTTATTTGCAGCCTATACCATACTGGTTGTATAAACTTCATGGACTAAACATTAACTACAACTGTGAAATATGCGGCAATTATACCTACCGGGGACCTAAGGCTTTCCAGCGCCACTTTGCAGTAAGTATCTCCCTATAATAGTTGGTTGATTTTGGTCCAAGACTGGTAATTGGTTATATTAGCAGGTGACAGCAGTGATGCTAAGATAGTTTAGTAATGATGCGCTTACTGTCCTTGTATAGACAACTACTAGTGAAAATGTATTAAATAGACACCTTAGTATATATTAAATGCAATATGAGCATATGGTGTATTTTAGAGATAAGATACATTCAGAAATGACAATTAGTAATATACGTGTCCTATTTCAACAGGAATGGAGACATGCGCATGGTATGCGGTGCCTAGGCATCCCAAACACTGCTCACTTTGCCAATGTCACACAGATTGAGGATGCGGTTTCATGTAAGTTATCTTTTTTTTTTCTCTCAATATATGTTCTTAGCGTAATATTCCGCATTAGCGGCTCAGTCAATCAAAACCCTCCTGCTGTCGCAGACCATTTTTGTAGTCTTAATAGTTTTTCACTGGCGTTTGTTGAGCTCGATAACTATTTTGTGAAGTATTTAGTAACAGTTCTTATATAGCACACACATTCCGCAGCGCTTTACAGAGAATAGTTGAACATTCACATCAGTCCCTGACCCAGTGGAGCTTACACTCTATATTCCCTACCACATGTACATGCACACACACAGACATTCTATGGGTAATTTTGTTGGGAGCCAATTAGCCTACCAGTATATTTTTGGAATGTGTGAGGAAACCGGAGTACCCAGAGTAAACCCACGCAAGCATGGGGAGAATATACAAACTCCTCACAGTTAGAGCCATGGTGGGAATCGATCCCATGACCTCAGGGCTGTGAGGCGGTAATGCTAACCATTACACATCCGTACTGCCCTTGTACATGAACATGCTGACTACTTCGGTGTGCAGTGCTGCTTATACAGATGGAGCCCTCTTTATCTAGCCTTTTAATAGGATTAAGTGAATAATATGATTACTTTTCTAATCCCTTACTGTATTGTTCTATGTATTGTATTGCTGCTGAGAGCAATAGGCTAGCCATGGTGAGCCATGACCTAAGGAAGATAGTTGAGAGGGGCTCTATCTGTATGTAGCTCAGACTGTGTACTGCACATATGAAAACTTATTGCACATCCCAAATTGGCCTACTAAGGATAGATCCTATATTTTTTTTCTTAGTGGTCAAGAGAATCTCATCCTTGTTCTGGGTTGGGTTTTTTTTTTTGTTTGTTTTTTTAATTCCAAGAATCCCTACCTAGTGCTTAATGTTCTGGTGGATGTTATCTTTGGATGACACTGAATACAATGTTGCTGGAGTTACAGCAGTTTCTTCTGCCAGAAGGGTTGATTACTTTAAGTGCAAGAAACCCTTTTTTAAAGACAAACACAGCATCTCTTTATGCGGGATCCCAACATGGGTTCTGTAAGTGCCCTAAACCTAACCCGCCCTGGCATACTTATGTTTGCAATTCTAGCATTGGCATAGTAATCCATGTCTGAGTTCTGGCGGCAGTTGGATTTTCTGACGCCATGGTTATACCAGCCTACATACCGACCATCGGAATTATAACTGCATACCAGTTGTATATTCTTCTCAGCCAGACTTTGTTTTTTGTTACCATTTTTTTAACCAGAGGTAACAGGATATATTGTCTTCTATGGACTGATACATTTTCTCAATACAACCAGTCAAATACCTGTTTCATTTGCTGCAAGTTTATTTACAGCCCTCCCAAGTTATTGCTTGGGTGCGTCCAATTGGGGGTATTGAAATAGAAAATGGCAAATGTATAATTCCAATACTTTTCTTCAAAATGAAGAGAAGTAACCCAATGTAACGGCTGTCATGCCATATTTCAAAGAAAGGGATATTATTGGTAATTATAATTTTATTTTGTTAGGAGCTTTTATAACTTAACTCCTGAACACATTGCATATGCATCACGGAACAAAAATTGTTCCTCTTATGTAAAAACGGGACGTCCATGAAATTGTATTGTATCTTCGTCTTCATTGTAGACCGATGCAAAGTTTCTCACCATAGTGACTGTTACTGTTGTGTGAAAACCTTGATTTTTTTTATTTCTTGATAGTGTGGTCCAAACTCAAGCACCAGAAGGCATCTGAGAGATGGCAGCCTGACACTGAGGTAAGCAAACTGTGACACAGCAGTCTCCTAAGAAATAAACAAGAACACCAACCTGACGGCTAATGAAGATTTGTGAGATGGCACAACACAGGGATAGTCTTGTAGCTAGTTACTTTCATTTCAGTCGTTTTTGTGTAATTTATAGGAAATAAAACCTTCAGGGACTTGGTGCAACCCTCCTAGGTATATAGTTCGCTGTCTGTGGCACAAGCTCTGTTCATGTTTGTCTCTTGTGTTCAGCTCTAGCATAGTAACCTAGCAACTGATGTCAACGCAGTACGTTACTGGGGAACAAAATGTGATGTAAGAACTGTATTGCATTTTGTAGCTTATTTCAGGATTGTAGACATATATTATTTTATAGCCTACATTTATCAGTTATACCTATACATAAATATATTTGCGAGCTGGACCATACTTTAATTGCAAAGCACAAGGCATGGTATGAATCATTGGGTAGACAGCATGATGGTCGACATGGGGAAGATCGACAGTCACAAGGGCCACATGGGTTTTTTCAAAAATTTTATTGTCCCAAATTTTAACCCACTACGCTCGGCACACTATTTTATGCTCCCACCACGCCCTAGTGGATGGTACCGTATGAAATACTGCATGTTGGTTCCAAAAAAATGTGAAAACCCCCTTGTTGGCCTTTTGACTGTTGACCTTCATGCATGTTGACCTAATGCTTGTCGACCTAGTGACCGTATCCCCAAGGAACAATCGACCAGGTGATATATAGTACAGGAAACCACAGAAAGAATACATAGTTTTCTGGTGAAAATGTATTAATTATACCCACTTTATACATTCAAATTGAACAGTTGCAAAAGCTAATCATCTATCAATGAATTATAATGGTTCTATTGAAGTGATGTCAGTGATTGGACTGACATCACTTCAATACTACTCCCAAAGGTTTCTAGTTCTTATGACATAATGCTTTTGAGCTAACCCCCTGCTTCTGTCATTACAATGCCTCTTAGGGGGGCAAACGAAACAGTGAGTTGAGTGAGAGATGATGGTGTAGTGGAAATAAAAGTAAAGCGGTAGTCAGTTGGAGAGAATGAGGGGTGAGACCGTGTCAGAGAGAAAGGGGTTGCGAGCAGGAATAAGCAAGGATGTCCGGAACAAGAGTGAGTTTAAGGGAGAGAAATGTGCTTTGCGAAAGCACGATTGTGTGTCAGAGAGGTTTTTGAGATAAGTGAGAGGGGATGTATCGGGGAGATCGAGAGAGCTTGGGGGGGGGGGCTATCAGAATTAGGGCGAAAAGAGAAGAGGGTAAGCTTGAGGAGGGAACAGAGGAGAGAGGTAGAGGTGGCAGAGGGAGTGTGGGAGAGAGAAAAAGAGGGATAGCAGGGGAGAGAGAAAGAGGGATAGCAGGGGAGAGAGAAAAAGAGGGATAGCAGGGGAGAGAGAAAGAGGGATAGCAGGGGAGAGAGAAAAAGAGGGATAGCAGGGGAGAGAGAAAGAGGGATAGCGGGGGAGGGAGAAAGAGGGATAGCGGGGGGGTGAACAGAAAAAGAGGGATAGCGGGGGGAGAGAAAAAGAGGGAAAGTGGGGGGAGAGAAAAAGAGGGATAGCGGGGGGGGAGAGAAAAAGAGGGATAGCGGGGGGGGAGAGAAAAAGAGGGATAGCGGGGGGGGAGAGAAAAAGAGGGATAGCGGGGGGGGAGAGAAAAAGAGGGATAGCGGGGGGGGAGAGAAAAAGAGGGATAGCGGGGGGGAGAGAAAAAGAGGGATAGCGGGGGGGGAGAGAAAAAGAGGGATAGCGGGGGGGGAGAGAAAAAGAGGGATAGCGGGGGGGAGAGAAAAAGAGGGATAGCGGGGGGGGAGAGAAAAAGAGGGATAGCGGGGGGGAGAGAAAAAGAGGGATAGCGGGGGGGGAGAGAAAAAGAGGGATAGCGGGGGGGGAGAGAAAAAGAGGGATAGCGGGGGGGAGAGAAAAAGAGGGATAGCGGGGGGGGGAGAGAAAAAGAGGGATAGCGGGGGGGGAGAGAAAAAGAGGGATAGCGGGGGGGGAGAGAAAAAGAGGGATAGCGGGGGGGAGAGAAAAAGAGGAATAGCGGGGGAGAGAGTGGATGTGGTAATGGGAGGTGAGGTGATGGCAAGCAGAAGTTGTGGTAGTGGGGTGAGGTGAGATGGCGGGCTGAGAGCAGGTGGGGGTGGAAGAGGAGAGAGTGCGATGATGAGGCAAGTTCTTTTACCTGCCTCGGCGGCCTCCCATTCACCGCTGGGGTCTCTTGCTCTCCTGCACCTGCAGGTCTCCATCACCCCAGCGCCGGGCCGCAGCTGCAGGTTGCCCCCTCCAGTCTGCAAATATCCCCGGGGATCCATGAAATGCAGAGTAAAATATGCACTACAGCATGTATTTGTGATCGCTGGATATGTTTTTATAGCTTTTTTTTATGTTCATGAATTGATCAATAATGAATGATCATTAACCACAATGTGTATTTCTTTATACATAGGAGGAATATGAAGATTCAAGTGGTAACGTTGTGAACAAGAAGACTTATGAAGATCTGAAACGTCAAGGCCTCCTGTAATAGCACTCTTCTTCCAGTTGTTCCATTCTGGTTGAATTATAGTAAATTCCACCTTTGTTTTCTTGAGCCCAGTCATCTTTGTGGCTTGTACATGTATGATTGACCTTTTTTTTTAAATTAAAATATGAGCAACCTTTTCAGTAATGTTTTTACGTATTCTGTTAAACCTTGTGAAATGTCACCAATCCATGAATGTTGTTGGCATGACACAGTGCACAGGTGTTAATTTAGCAGTGATCGATTCCAGTTGCTGGTAGGCTGAACTTGTGATCATGGGTGACACACACTGCACTATTTATTAGCTGTAATGATCTGCAAAGATCTTTTGTTACCAGTGTGGACCTAAAGCAATACAGTGTTCCATTACTTTAGGCTTCTTCCAAGTTTATGGCTCTAGATTTTTAATACAGGGTTGTTCTATGTACCTTACAACCTGTTGGCATATGCCCCTTTCCCACTGCAGCCTTAAAACGGTATATTGCCGATTTTTGAGGGCAAAATACCATTTAAGGCTGCAGTGGGAAAGCGCCAGAGTTGAAATACCGTTTAGTTAAACGGTATTTCAACCCGTTTTCAAAGCAGTGTTTTAAACGGTAATCTACCGTTTAAGAGGCAATGGGAATGCATCTTAAACGGTATTCTTACACACTTGACGATTTTCAGCTGAAAATCGCCTAGTGTGTATGCCTCAGAGAATGCCGACTAGCGATGATGCGCGCTCCCGCATCATCGCTAGCAAAGTGGGCAGTCTGCTGGTTTTACCAGCACATCTAGCGATGATGGCTGGTTTTTCTGCCATCATCGCTAGGTGTGTACGGCCGCCGGGCTGAAAGATAAGAGACTTTCAGCCCAGCTGACCGCCCTGCACACTCCCTCCCTCCCCCTGCTCCATACTCAACGCCGCTCACCAGCGCCGCCCCGCTCCCTCCCTCTGCCAATACTCACCCGGCCCCGCTCCTACGCTGTTTGCTCTGGCTCACACTGCTGCACGGAGAGCAGGCATCTGACAGGACGCCCCGGACATGGCACACATCTGACAGGTCGCCCCGACCCCCGGCTGACTGGCTGCTCCCTCCTCCTCCCTGCTGAGTATAGACACAGCCACTGCCCACCAATGTTTTTTAAGGCAGTAATATATACATTGCTGGCACATGCCAGCATTGTATATATTACTGAAACAACGTTATTAATAAGCCACTGCCCACCGATGTAATGTATATGCCAGTAATGTTTACATTGCTGGCACATGCCAGCAATGTGTATATATAACTGGCACCACTGCCCACCAATGTTATGTATTAGCCAGTAATGTATAGTAATGCAGATTTTGGCTTATTAAAGCCCATTAAAGTCACAGGCACTCATTTGTGCTGTAAAAACGTTTTGAAGAGCTAAAACGTTTTACCTGCAATGGGAATGGTACTTAAATGGCATTTAAAACTGTAATCTGCTGCAGTGGGAATGCTAAATACCGTTTAAGATTACCTGTAACTTAACCCCTTCCCGACATTTGACGTATATATACGTCATGGCCGGGAAGTACTTCCCGACACATGACGTATATATACGTCATGACTTCTAACTGTCACTGCGTCTAGAGACGCAGTGACAGAGGGACGATGTCTGCTGTCCCTGACAGCAGACATGTCCCTGCATGCCCAGGGGGGGCTGCGATGCCGCCCCCCCGTCGGCGATCGCTGTGATTGGCTGTTCAGTGTGAACAGCCAATTACAGCGTTTTCTGTGTCACCGGCGAATAACGTTCGCCGGTGACACGGGATCGGAGGTGATTGGTGCTGTAAAGTACAGCACCAATCACCGCGGGGTGTAAGGGTGACACTGGTGTCACCCCGCCCGCCCCCAAAGGCCGTGATTGGTCCGTCGGACCGACGGACCAATCACAGCCATGGAGGGGGGTTTAAACTAACGGTGACTGCACTGCAGACGCCATTCCGGTCTGGAATAGAGTGCAGTGCGGTCACCGTGCCCAGCTGTCGCCATTTACTGACCAGAACTTGCTAAATACTTACCTGATCACTGCCTGGATCTTGCTTCTTCTTGTGACATCCTGTGCTGTGTTGTGCTGTGTTGTGCTGCTGCGAGTTATTAGATAGAGAGAGAGAGATAGAGAGAGATAGAGAGGCCTAGTGACAGAGTGCTATATTTTGTGCTGCTGCAGTGTAATAGTTATAGATAGAGAGAGATAGAGAGAGATAGAGAGAGATTGTGCTATATATTTTTTATATAACTGACTGCTGCCCCCCCTTTTGTGCTGATCAGTATAAATTAACTGATCAGCAACTTTTTGGGGGCGCAGGGTATTTTTTTTATATATATATATATATATATATCTGTCAGTGCTGCTGCAGTGTCATAGAGTGATAGATAGTGAGAGATAGAGAGAGATAGTGACAGAGAGTGATAGAGACTGCTATATTTTGTGTCTGCTGCCCCCCTTTTGTGCACCCCCAGCAACTTTTTGGGGGTGCAGGGGTTATTTTTCATATATATAACTGTCAGTGCTGCTGCTGCAGTGTCATAGAGTGAGAGATAGAGAGATAGAGAGAGATAGTGATAGAGAGTGCTAAATTTTGTGTCTGCTGCCCCCGCCTTTTGTGCTGATCACTAGATCTGAGGTGATCAGCAACTTTTTGGGGGTGCAGAGGTTTTTTTTTTTTTTTATATATACCTGCGAGTTGCACTGTCAGTTGCACCAAAGGTTGTGCACCTGCTGCCCCTCACTGGTAATCAGTGTCGCATCACTGATCACCTTTTTTTTTTTTGTGTGTGTGCTGTGGGGTCTTTTTTTAATTTTTTTTTTACACACACTGTGATTTTGTGGGTGTCCTGTGGCAACTGTGCGCTGATCAGTGACGTACATCACTGATCAACCCTCTGCCGAAAAAGATGATCTATTTTTTTTTTTTTTTTGATCAAATTCCTGTTGCCTTTGAGCGCTGTTCAGTGACGGACGTTACTGACCAACATCTGTGCTCAATTTTTGGCGCAGGACCTTTTTTTTTTTTTTTTTTTTTTTTTTTAACCCCTTCAATTTTATTTTTTTTAACCCCTTCAATTTTATTTTTTTTAACCCCTTCAATTTTTTTTTTTTGTATAAAGTATTTTTTTTTTTCTGCACTACATACACACTACATACCCCCCGGGTTGAAATAAAGTTTGTACCCCCCCCTACACTATACACGTGTTGAAACATTTCACTACCAGTAACACAAAAATAAAAATGGCATCCCAAATGTCATCCAGAAGAATGTATTCAGCGGAGGAGGCATATGCCATGCTTGCCTCTGACTCTGACACAGCCAGTGATGCAAGCGGGGAATTTGAAGGATTCGTCTTAAGCTCCTCTTCCTCCTCTGGTGATGAGGGACCCCCTCAAAGACGCCCCCGTAGAGCAGCTGAGACCCACCCCCCAATAATTGATCTCGTATGGACCCCACCACCAGACAATTTTGAGCCCCAGGTTCCTGAGTTTTTGGCCATGCCAGGAATCCAATTTGATTCCACAGGTCTCAGAGAAATTGACTTTTTCAAATTATTTTTCTCTGATGATTTTATAAATTTAATGGTGGACCAAACTAATTTATATGCCCAGCAGTTTATTGCTCAGAACCCCACGTCATCATTTGCTAGGTGGACCCCTGTAGATGCAGTAGAGATGATGACGTTTTGGGGTCTGGTGTTTCATATGGGCATAGTAAAAAAGCCAGAAATTAGGCAATATTGGAGTACAGATGTTCTGTACAGCACCCCATTTTACCGTATGGCCATGCCCCGGGCTCGATTTGAGACGATCCTTAAATTTTTGCATTACAACGATAATGCACAGTGCCCACCCAGAGATGATCCCACCTTTGACCGGCTATTCAAAGTCAGGCCGGTCATTGATCATTTCAGTGCCAAATTTGAAGAGATGTACATCCCAGATAAATTCATTTGCATAGACGAGTCCCTTATACATTTTAAAGGAAGGGTTAAATTCCGCCAGTACCTTCCCAGTAAGAGGGCAAGGTATGGCATAAAAATGTATAAGCTGTGTGAAAGCACCTCAGGGTACACTCACAGGTTTAGGGTATATGAAGGGAAGGATTCAAGAATTGAACCGCCAGAATGCCCCCCCTCCCTCGTAGGTGTTAGTGGAAAAATTGTCTGGGATTTAGTGCACCCCTTCCTGGATAAAGGTTATCACCTCTATGTGGATAACTTTTACACTAGCATCCCCCTGTTTAAGGCCCTTGGTTCAAGAGGTACAGCAGCTTGCGGTACTGTGCGCAAGAACCAAAGAGGCCTCCCAAAAACGCACATTGCCCAAGTAATGAGAAGGGGTGAAAGCAGGGGAATATGCACCGAAAATATGTTGTTGGTCAAATATAAGGACAAGAGGGATGTCCTTATACTGACAACAATTCACGGAGACAGTACCACCTCCGTCCCTGTACGAGGTACCAGTACCCACACCTCAAAACCTAATTGTATCCTGGATTACAATAGGTACATGGGCGGAGTGGATCTTTCAGATCAGGTACTGAAGCCGTACAGTGCCCTGCGGAAAACAAAAATCTGGTACAAGAAGCTGGCCGTGTATATCATCCAGATGGCACTGTATAACGCTTACGTGCTATTCCGTTCTACCGGCCAGAGGGGGACATTTATGCACTTTCAAGAGGAAGTCATAAAGGGCCTAGTATTTGGGAACCAGCAGGCAGAGGGCCCCAGTACTTCTAGTACTGGCCCCCGTATTGTACCAGGGCAGCATTTTCCGAACGAAATCCCCTCCACTGCAAGAAAGGGCAGGACACAAAAAAGGTGCAAAGTTTGCTATAAAAAGGGAATAAGAAAGGAAACTATTTTCCACTGTGAAACTTGCCCCGACAAACCCGGCCTATGTATAAAGGAGTGTTTTAAAATATACCACACATCTATGGATTATTAGGTTCATCATTTCACCGTGCTTCGGGGGTCTTGCTAATGCCACATAGCACCCACCAACATTCCACCAGAATCTGAGCTGCAAAATCCAAAAATCACTCCTTCCCTTCTGAGTCCTGCCATGCACCCAACTGGTATTTTTTGGTCACATATGAGGCATTGCCATACTCGGGAGAAATTGGGGCACAGATTTTGGGGTGCTTTTTCTCCTTCATACCTTATGAAAAATTTTGAGCCAGAACTGCATTTTTGTGTAAAAAAATGTAATTTTTCATTTTCACTGCCCAGTTGTACCACAATTGGTGAAACCCCTGGGGGTTTGAAATGTACACTATACCCCTAGATGAATTCCCTGAGGGGTGTAGTTTGCAAAATGGGGTCACTTGTGGGGGGGTTCCACTGTATTGGTGCTTTGGGGGTCTTGCTAATGCGACATAGCACCCACCAACATTCCACCACCAAAAATCACTCCTTCCCTTCTGAGTCCTGCCATGCACCCAACTGGTATTTTTTGGTCACATATGAGGCATTGCCATACTCGGGAGAAATTGGGGCACAGATTTTGGGGTGCTTTTTCTCCTTCATACCTTATGAAAATGAAAAATTTTGAGCCAGAACTGCATTTTTGTGTAAAAAAATGTAATTTTTCATTTTCACTGCCCAGTTGTATCAAAATTGGTGAAACCCCTGGGGGTTTGAAATGTACACTATACCCCTAGATGAATTCCCTGAGGGGTGTAGTTTGCAAAATGGGGTCACTTGTGGGGGGGTTCCACTGTATTGGTGCTTGGGGGGTCTTGCTAATGCGACATAGCACCCACCAAAATTCCACCAGAATCTGAGCTGCAAAATCCAAAAATCACTCCTTCCCTTCTGAGTCCTGCCATGCACCCAAATGGTATTTTTTGGTCACATGTGAGGCATTGCCGTACTCGGGAGAAATTGGGGCACAGATTTTGGGGTGCTTTTTCTCCTTCATACCTTCTGAAAATGAAAAATTTTGAGCCAGAACTGCATTTTTGTGTAAAAAAATGTTATTTTTCATTTTCACTGCCCAGTTGTATCAAAATTGGTGAAACCCCTGGGGGTTTGAAATGTACACTATACCCCTAGATGAATTCCCTGAGGGGTGTAGTTTGCAAAATGGGGTCACTTGTGGGGGGGTTCCACTGTATTGGTGCTTTGGGGGTCTTGCTAATGCGACATAGCACCCACCAACATTCCACCACCAAAAATCACTCCTTCCGTTCTGAGTCCTGCCATGCACCCAACTGGTATTTTTTGGTCACATGTGAGGCATTGCCGTACTCGGGAGAAATTGGGGCACAGATTTTGGGGTGCTTTTTCTCCTTCATACCTTCTGAAAATGAAAAATTTTGAGCCAGAACTGCATTTTTGTGTAAAAAAATGTTATTTTTCATTTTCACTGCCCAGTTGTATCAAAATTGGTGAAACCCCTGGGGGTTTGAAATGTACACTATACCCCTAGATGAATTCCCTGAGGGGTGTAGTTTGCAAAATGGGGTCACTTGTGGGGGGGTTCCACTGTATTGGTGCTTTGGGGGTCTTGCTAATGCGACATAGCACCCACCAACATTCCACCACCAAAAATCACTCCTTCCCTTCTGAGTCCTGCCATGCACCCAACTGGTATTTTTTGGTCACATATGAGGCATTGCCATACTCGGGAGAAATTGGGGCACAGATTTTTGGGTGCTTTTTCTCCTTCATACCTTATGAAAATGAAAAATTTTGAGCCAGAACTGCATTTTTGTGTAAAAAAATGTAATTTTTCATTTTCACTGCCCAGTTGTATCAAAATTGGTGAAACCCCTGGGGGTTTGAAATGTACACTATACCCCTAGATGAATTCCCTGAGGGGTGTAGTTTGCAAAATGGGGTCACTTGTGGGGGGGTTCCACTGTATTGGTGCTTGGGGGGGTCTTGCTAATGCAACATAGCACCCACCAACATTCCACCAGAATCTGAGCTGCAAAATCCAAAAATCACTCCTTCCTTTCTGAGTCCTGCCATGCACCCAAATGGTATTTTTTGGTCACATGTGAGGCATTGCCGTACTCGGGAGAAATTGGGGCACAGATTTTGGGGTGCTTTTTCTCCTTCATACCTTCTGAAAATGAAAAATTTTGAGCCAGAACTGCATTTTTGTGTAAAAAATTTAATTTTTCATTTTCACTGCCCATTTGTACCACAATTGGTGAAACCCCTGGGGGTTTGAAATGTACACTATACCCCTAGATGAATTCCCTGAGGGGTGTAGTTTGCAAAATGGGGTCACTTGTGGGGGGGTTCCTAAATTTTAGCATCTTATGGTGCCTAGAAACCTACATGGTGCCTAAAAAATAATCTCATAAAAAGGAGGCTCCAAAATCAAGTAGGTGCTCCTTCTATTATGAAGCCTGTGGTTTGGTCAACGTGCACACTAGGGCCACATATAGGATATTTATGAAAACAAAAGAATTGGGGGAATCAATTTTTAGTCACATTTCTCTAGTAAAATGTACTGTGTTCCTTAGAAAAATGTATTAAAATTGCAAATCTGCAAAAAAAATGAAATTTTGAAATTTCACCTACACTTTGTTTTAATTCCTGTGAAACACCTAAAGGGTTAACAAACTTCCAAAATGCTGTTTTGAATACTGTGAGGGGTGCAGTTTTTGAAATGGTATCATTTATGGGGGTGTCTCACATACAAGTCCCTCAGTCACATCAGAACTGAACTGGTCCCTAAAAAAATCAGTGTTTGAAATTTTCTTGAAAATTTGAGAATTTGCTATTCATATTGTAAGCCTCCTAGTGTCCAAAAAAATTAAAAGGAAGTTGAAATAATGATGGAAACATAAAGTAGACATATGGTCTATGTTAGTTATTAACTATTTTGAGTGGTATGATTATTTGTCTCACAAGCAGAAAATTTAACATTTTGCAAATTGCAAAATTTTCCATTTTTTCACGACATTTTGGTATTTTTCACAAAAAAACACAGACTGTATCGACCCAAATTTACCACTAATTTGAAGTACAATGTGTCACGAAAAAACAATCTCAAAATCACTGGGATAAGTAAAAGCAAAAAAAAGTTATCCCCACTTAAGTGATACATGTCAGATTTGAAAAAAAGGGCTCTGTCAGGAACGCAAAAACTGGCTCTGTCAGGAAGGGGTTAAAACAGGTCTGCAGTGGGAAAGCAGCATTAATCTACAGCTAAAAGGATACAATGTTGTTATACTATAGATCAACACATGACTTTATTGTACAGTTACTTATTTTGCTAAGTGAGTCTTGGGCAGTGGTTCCTAAACCTTTTGAAATCTTTGTTCCTGGACCACCGATATGACTGCACCTCCATAGCAACATTTTGAAGGGCCATTTTCAAGCTTTGCTCAATTTCTAAAGTTGGAGCAATCTGCTCAGTTCAGTACACAGTATCTGTTGGTCATGGTATGCTACCTTTTTATAGGAAATGATTGGCAGATATTTATACTTTCTCAAAGAAGGCTGTAATTCTGCCATTACATTTAGGCTGTATTTTGCGCCTTTTAGGAACGTTTCTAAAGGAAGAATGTATTAATATTCGAATTAACAATCTTTGAAAATACATTTTAAACTTGAAATAAAGGGAACCCTGATATCTGCTGGAGATCATGAGTTATTTAACGTATAAATGAGTATGCATAATAGTTAATTGTGCAGTAAGAAAACGTTGAAATGAAGAGCCTTGGCCCACAGACATAGCAGCATACAAAAGGCTAAGGTGAACTATTGCTTGCTAGGGTAGGCTAACAGGATGTACGAACAGTGCTGCAATGTATCAATATGATACTAAGTAAGGTTCATATGTGTAAAATCTCTGTCCTGCCTAAAACTACTCGCCCTTAGAAGTGTACAGTAGGAGAGTGTTGGTATTTTTTTATATTCCAGTGTACTCTATAATGACCTGTAAATGAGCTCATTATTATGTTCCCCACATTAACATTTTTTTCTTTTTATAAATTTGCATTTTGAACGGGGAAGGATATCCCCTACATAAGACAATGGCCGAATTAAAGGCACTTGTATAATCCTAGAAAAACAAATCCAACTCTTCAACAAAGGAAGAATGCAGAGCATTGCATCCTGCCACATAAGATAGCAGCCGGGTCCAGAAAAGTATTCATCTGCACAAATTAAAGGTAACATGTTATAAAGGATCTAGAGATGAAAAGAAAACCATTCAATGCGCCACTAGGTGTCAACATAAAAAAAGACCATGTAATAAGTTAGGTGCTTAGTTTTTGTGGCATTCACATTAAGGTACAGACCATATATTTCTGTTTTTATTTCCTATGTGCACACTCAATCTTGATAAAGAGCGATTGGGAGATGGCCGTTGTCAGAATACTAGGTCAATGTGTTTACCCACGTTTCTGAATATTAATATTTGGCATGATATTGGGGCCCATTAGGTTAATTATAGCAGCCAGCACACATCACTTGATTGTGAATTTTTTTTTTTATTACAACAGGATGGTAACGAGTATCAGCATGTCAGCCGCACCTGCCTGTCTTCTGTTATTAGTGAAGGATGTAGTCTGCACTGGACACACATTTATATATACAGTTCTCTACTGTGATCCTGCTAACCCTGGGTTTCTTCTGGCTCCGGTCGTCCTCCCTCACTGCCTATTATTTTTTTTTCTCTTATCCATCTTGTTTGTCTTTGCTCTGCTGTATATCCCCTTCTGGAGGTCATTGTAAATCATCCTCAATGTTGTGAGGGTGATGGATTGCCCATATTTGCTTATGCATATGTGCAATCCATCTGTGCAAGCAGCTGCAGCGACTTGTATAGTTCCCTGCCTGTTCGCACAGAGCAGTGCGGGGGGGCATGGGGCTGCAGACTCTAGGCCCGCCTATGGGAATGACCAGCATTTCATTGTTATCCCCATGGTATTCCTCCTGTGTTGCAGGGGCTGGGGGCGGGCAGCTGACATCACAGGATGTCAGCTGCCCGCCTTCTTCCCGTACCAAGTCGCTGCATATCTGTCACTAAAGAGTGACTAAAGCCCTGTACACACGCTAATGGTGTGTACACACGGTAGATGTGCTTTAACCCCTTACCGCCGCAGCCTGTTTTTGCCTTCCTGACAGAGCCCTTTTTTTCAAATCTGACATGTATCACTTAAGTGGGGATAACTTTTTTTTGCTTTTACTTATCCCAGTGATTTTGAGATTGTTTTCTCGTGACACATTGTACTTCAAGTTAGTGGTAAATTTTGGTCGATACAGTCTGTGTTTTTTTGTGAAAAACACCAAAATGTCGTAAAAAAATAGAAAATTTTGCAATTTGCAAAATGTTAAATTTTCTGCTTGTGAGACAAATAATCATACCACTCAAAATAGTTAATAACTAACATAGACCATATGTATACTTTGTGTTTCCATCATTATTTCAACCTCCTTTTAATTTTTTTGGACACTAGGAGGCTTAAAATATGAATAGCAAATTCTCAAATTTTCAAGAAAATTTCAAACACTGATTTTTTTAGGGACCAGTTCAGTTCTGATGTGACTTTGAGGGACTTGTATGTGAGACACCCCCATAAATGATGCCATTTCAAAAACTGCACCCCTCACAGTATTCAAAACAGCATTTTGGAAGTTTGTTAACCCTTTAGGTGTTTCACAGGAATTAAAACAAAGTGTAGGTGAAATTTCAAAATTTCATTTTTTTTGCAGATTTTCAATTTTAATACATTTTTCTAAGGAACACAGTAGATTTTACTAGAGAAATGTGACTAAAAATTGATTCCCCCAATTCTTTTGTTTTCATAAATATCCTATATGTGGCCCTAGTGTGCACGTTGACCAAACCACAGGCTTCATAATAGAAGGAGCACCTACTTGATTTTGGAGCCTCCTTTTTTGGAGATTATTTTTTAGGCACCATGTAGGTTTCTAGGCACCATAAGATGCTAAAAGTTAGGAACCCCCCCACAAGTGACCCCATTTTGCAAACTACACCCCTCAGGGAATTCATCTAGGGGTATAGTGTACATTTCAAACCCCCAGGGGTTTCATCAATTGTGGTACAACTGGGCAGTGAAAATGAAAAATTTAAATTTTTTACACAAAAATGCAGTTCTGGCTCAAAATTTTTCATTTTCACAAGGAATGAAGGAGACAAAGCACCCCAAAATCTGTGCCCCAATTTCTCCCGAGTACGAACAGCCTCACATGTGACCAAAAAATACCATTTGGGTGCATGGCAGGACTCAGAAGGGAAGGAGTGATATTTGGATTTTGCAGCACAGATTCTGGTGGAATGTTGGTGGGTGCTATGTCGCATTAACAAGACCCCCGAAGCACCAATACAGTGGAACCCCCCCCACAAGTGACCCCATTTTGCAAACTACACCCCTCAGGGAATTCATCTAGGGGTATAGTGTACATTTCAAACCCCCAGGGGTTTCACCAATTTTGATACAACTGGGCTGTGCAAATGAAAAATTACATTTTTTTTTTACACAAAAATGCAGTTCTGGCTCAAAATTTTTCATTTTCATAAGGTATGAAGGAGAAAAAGTACCCCAAAATCTGTGCCCCAATTTCTCCCGAGTATGGCAATGCCTCATATGTGACCAAAAAATACCAGTTGGGTGCATGGCAGGACTCAGAAGGGAATGAGTGATTTTTGGATTTTGCAGCTCAGATTCTGGTGGAATGAATGGTGGGTGCTATGTGGCATTAGCAAGACCCCCGAAGCACGGTGAAATGATGAACCTAATAATCCATAGAGCTGTGGTATATTTTAAAACACTCCTTTATACATAGGCCGGGTTTGTCGGGGCAAGTTTCACAGTGGAAAATAGTATCCTTTCTTATTCCCTTTTTATAGCAAACTTTGCACCTTTTTTGTGTCCTGCCCTTTTTTGCAGTGGAGGGGATTTCGTTAGGAAAATGCTGCCCTGGTACAATACGGGGGCCAGTACTAGAAGTACTGGGGCCCTCTGCCTGCTGGTTCCCAAATATTAGGCCCTTTATGACTTCCTCTTGAAAGTGCATAAATGTCCCCCTCTGGCTGGTAGAACGGAATAGCACGTAAGCGTTATACAGTGCCATCTGGATGATATACACGGCGCGCTTCTTGTACCAGATTTTTGTTTTCCGCAGGGCACTGTACGGCTTCAGTACCTGATCTGAAAGATCCACTCCGCCCATGTACTTATTGTAATCTAGGATACAATTAGGTTTTGAGGTGTGGGTACTGGTACCTCGTACAGGGACGGAGGTGGTACTGTCTCCATGAATTGTTGTCAGTATAAGGACATCCCTCTTGTCCTTATATTTGACCAACAACATATTTTCGGTGGATTGTGCCCTGCTTTCACCCCTTCTCAGTACTTGGGCAATGTGCGTTTTTGGGAGGCCTCTTTGGTTCTTGCGCACAGTACCGCAAGCTGCTGTACCTCTTGAACCAAGGGCCTTAAACAGGGGGATGCTAGTGTAAAAGTTATCCACATAGAGGTGATAACCTTTATCCAGGAAGGGGTGCACTAAATCCCAGACAATTTTTCCACTAACACCTACGAGGGAGGGGGGGCATTCTGGCGGTTCAATTCTTGAATCCTTCCCTTCATATACCCTAAACCTGTGGGTGTACCCTGAGGTGCTTTCACACAGTTTATACATTTTTATGCCATACCTTGCCTTCTTACTGGGAAGGTACTGGCGGAATTTAACCCTTCCTTTAAAATGTATAAGGGACTCGTCGATGCAAATAAATTTTTCAGGGATGTACATCTCTGCAAATTTGGCACTGAAATGATCAATGACCGGCCTGACTTTGAATAGCCAGTCAAAGGTGGGATCATCTCTGGGTGGGCACTGTGCATTATCGGTGTAATGTAAAAATTTAAGGATTGTCTCAAAACGAGTCCGAGTCATGGCCATACGGTAAAGTGGGGTGCTGTACAGAACATCTGTACTCCAATATTGCCTAATTTCTGGCTTTTTTACTATGCCCATATGTAACACCAGACCCCAAAACGTCATCATCTCTACTGCATCTACAGGGGTCCACCTAGCAAATGATGACGTGGGGTTTTGAGCAATAAACTGCTGGGCATATAAATTACTTTGGTCCACCATTAAATTTATAAAATCATCAGAGAAAAATAATTTGAAAAAGTCAATTTCTCTGAGACCTGTTGAATCAAATTGGATTCCTGGGATGGCCAAAAACTCAGGAACCTGGGGCTCAAAATTGTCTGGTGGTGGGGTCCATACGGGATCAATCATTTTGGGGGGGGGGGGTCTCAGCTGCTCTACGGGGGCGTCTTTGAGGGGGTCCCTCATCACTAGAGGAGGAAGATGAGGTTAAGACGAATCCTTCAAATTCCCCGCTTGCATCACTGGCTGTGTCAGAGTCAGAGGCAAGCATGGCATATGCCTCCTCCGCTGAATACATTCTTTTGGATGACTGGGATGACATTTGGGATGCCATTTTTATTTTTGTGTTTCTGTAAGTGTAATGTTTCAACACGTGTATAGTGTAGGGGGGGGTACAAACTTTATTTCAACACGGGGGGTATGTAGTGTGTAGTGTGTATGTAGTGCAGAAAAAAAATACTTTATAAAGGAATTTGATCCCAATAAAAAAAAAAAAAAATTAGATCAACCCTGTGGCAAAAATGCTGATCTGTGATGTACGTCACTCAGCAACTTCAAGGCAGCTTTTGGTACAACCTTGAAGGGGTTAAAAAAAAAAAAAAAAAAAAGGTCCTGCGCCAAAAATTGAGCACAGATGTTGGTCAGTAACGTCCGTCACTGAACAGCGCTCAAAGGCAACAGGAATTTGATCCAAAAAAAAAAAGATCAACCCTGTGCCGAAAATGCTGATCAGTGATGTACGTCACTGATCAGCGCACAGTGGCCACAGGACACCCACAAAATCACAGTGTGTGTAAAAAAAATTTAAAAAAAGACCCCACAGCACCCTCAAAAAAAAAAAAAAAAAAAGTGATCAGTGATGCGACACTGATTACCAGTGAGGGGCAGCAGGTGCACAACCTTTGGTGCAACTGACAGTGCAACTGACAGCAACTGACAGGTATATATAAAAAAAAAAAAAACCCTGCACCCCCAAAAAGTTGCTGATCAGTTAATTTATACTGATCAGCACAAAAGGGGGGGGGGGCAGCAGTCAGTTGCACAGGCAGCACAACCTTTGGTGCAACTGACAGGTATATATATATAAAAAAAAAAACCTGCACCCCCAAAAAGTTGCTGATCAGCACAGATATACTGATCAGCACAAAAGGGGGGGCAGCAGACACAAAATATAGCACTCTCTATCACTCTCTGTCACTATCTCACTATCTGTCACTCTATGACACTGCAGCAGCAGCACACAGGAAGTCACAAGATCCAGAAAGCATCCAGCTGCTGGCAGCACGCTACCAGCGGTGATCAGGTAAGTATCAGGCAAGGATCAGGTCAGTATATCACGACAGATTGGCACGGTGACCGCTCTGCACGCAATTCCAGACCGGAATGGCGTCTGCAGCGCAGTCACCGTTAGTTTAAATCACGCGCCATGGCTGTGATTGGTCCGTCGGTCCGACGGACCAATCACAGCCTTGGGGGCAGGTGGGGTGAGGTGTGGTCATCACCGGTGACCCCCTCACACCCGGCGGTGATTGATCCCTGTGTTACCGAGCGTCTGATTCGCCGGTAACACAGGAAAACGCTGCGATTGGCTGTTCACATTGAACAGCCAATCGCAGCGATCGCCGACGGGGGGGAGGCATTGCCGCCCCCCCTGGGCATGCTGGGACATGTCTGCTGTCAGGGACAGCAGACATGTTTAAACTGTCACCGCGTCTATAGACGCGGTGACAGTTTAAAGTCATGACGTATATATACGTCATGTGTCGGGAAGTACATCCCGGCCATGACGTATATATACGTCAAATGTCGGGAAGGGGTTAAGATCCGATCAGATAGGATCGTGGATAGGATCTTAAGGCACATCCGATTTGCATCCTATCTTGACTATATAGTGCAGATCTGCACTATATAGACAAGGCAGCCAAGACTTGGGTCCGATACGTGAACGTGCATCGGGTTCGGATCGGGATCGCAAGGGTTAAAACCCTTGCGATCTGCATCCGATCCGATGTTGACTATATCGTCAACATCGGAAAGGAAATCGGACCGTGTGTACACAGCATTAGATTTGCTTTAGATTTTATGTTAGATTCGATTTTCTATTAGATCTGGCATTAGATCATCCCATTCGATTTGGCATTAGATCTGTACTTTTGCATTCGATTCGATTTTACAATCTAGGCACAATGTACTCATTCGATTTACTGGATCGAATTCGATTCCCTTGGCTGCACAGTAGATTTTTCTATTCGATTTTGAGAAAACGGGAGCGCGCATTGAATCGAATGCAGATCGAAAGTGTCCTAAAAACCATTCGAATCGAAAACGGAAAAATCTAAGCATGTGTACACAGCTTAAGATTTGAAAACGCCTTATAGATCATTTAATGGTCAGTGACCATTGAGTGATTTCATCTACGCATGCAAGCTGCAAATGGATGTTTATGCAAAACATCCATTCGCATGAGTGCGGGTGAAATCTGCATGCGGGCACCGTTTAGTTGACTCTCACAAAACTGCTGATTTCACAGCTTTGCAAATCAATCAGAATGACCTTCGGTGTGTGCTCTGCAATTGTTACTGTGGATATATTTGGGTCACTATAAATATACAGTGATTTACATACTCTAATTATATTCTCTGCCAACAATAGCACATTGAAGAAAAAAATACAATTGTCAAAAGCTCAAAGCACGTTTTTCAGTGCACCTCAAAGCAAGCTGCGAGAGATTTCCTTATGCTATGTTTCTGAAGCCGGTTTGGAAATATTAACAGAAACATCCTTTTCCTTTTTAACAATGGTGGGTGTGTCATTAAGTTAGTAAATACAAGATTTGTCGTTCAATCATCTACTGTAGCCATGTATATAATTCAGGGAAAGCTTATATTATCCCCCAATCTTTTTTACCTATAGTATATTAGAGAAAACTGACACATGTACTGTATTAGTATTACTAAAGTCCTTCTAATTATATTTCCTATTCTCACTATCTAAGTCGGTATTGTAATTGCTGGCACAAGTGTCAAATACTAACTGAATCATGGACAACATCAGGGGTGTAACTAGAAGGAAATCTCACTGCACCCTATATTTCCTTTTTATTTTTATTTTTTTTAACAATTGCTGCCACGGGCCGGGTTCGGTGCCAACAGTTTACTTATTGTAGAACAAGTGACTTAGTCTCCATTCCAGGTACACAAACCACTCTACTTTTCTGGGTGTCAGAGAAACACCCTAGGGCAGGGGTTCCCAAACTTTTTTGAATCACGGCACCCTAGTGTATCGGAATTTTTTCGCGGCACCCCTAGGCCCAAAAACAATTAATTAGATTGGCTTTATATCCGATTCTTAGGGTCAGTTATGTGCTAAAGGGCAGGATTTGCTTCTGTTTGTACACATTTTATGATTGGCAGCCACCAGCACTGGTTTTGCCCATAAATAATTAACCATAAAAAAATTGAATTGGTCCTGGACCACCAACCTGGGGCACCCCAGCAAGTGTCCCGAGGCACCCCAGGGAGCTACGGCACACAGTTTGGGAACCACTGCCCTAGGGGAATATTCATCCTAGAAGCTGGTGCGCACTTAGATATACACTTTACCCCTCTCTGTGTGCACGTAGTCTCCATTCCAGTATCTGAAGTATCGGCTGTTCCTGCTGTAGTGGTGCCAGCAGTGCACATCTGGAAGTCATGCGGTCACAGTGCCACTACTGCAGATGAATCCACGCTTCCAGATACAGTAGCAGCTTTACCTCCCAGTAAGTAGTCAGGCCCCAAACCCAGCAGTCATTGATTTTTTTTTTTTTTTTTATAAATATATTTCTCCTTCGGTAGACATCAGGGGCCACAGCTTTATAGTTGGGAGTGAGAGAGAGCACCAGCACCCTAGGTTAAACTTGAACTGCCTCCCCTCGGTTTGTGGGCAGGGCCCCAGGTATGCGGGGCCGCCTGGTAGCGCCGGATCCCCGCCATTTTTACCGGCGTGTATGTGGACACCTCCCTGGGGGCCATTTGTCAGCAGGGGGAGAAGGCTCCCCCCACATCAGCCTCTCCACCCGGGGACAGTAGGCAGGGAACTGTGCTCAGCACAGAGAGTTCCCGCAACTGTAATCCCTTCCTGCCTGCCTGCTGCATGTGAGGAGGGACACGGAGGAGCTCACAGCCACCCGGAGTTCCACTCCTTCACTGCCAGGTCATTTGGGCATGTCCCCCCTGTACCCCTCCTTCGGGACACTGTACAGTACTGTGCTCTGAGAGGAGCCTTGTGCCATTAATTGCATTGCCCTTGTATGCTGCATTGTTTGGTAACAGTTTAGCTGCCTTTCAGTTTAATCTGTGTTACACTGTACTATATGGCCATGTATTGCTGGTTATGTCATACTGACTTAACGTGTGGAGGGACACCGAGAGCTTATCAAGCCAGTCTGGGGTTCCACTCCTTCACTTCCTGGGCTCCCCTGTAATAAGGAGTCAGGAGTCAGGTTACAGAGCAGACAGAGTTCAAACTCTGGTCACAGCAGAGCCAAGTGCAACATTGTATCCTGTGAATTAACACCATCACTGCCTGTCGGAAGCATAAAGGACAGAGCGGATGGTGTAATGGTTAGCATTGCTGCATCACAGTGCAGAGGTCATGGGTTCGATTCCCAACATGACTCAGAGTGTGCAGAGTTTATCTGCCTGTCAGATACAAGCTGGCTGTCAGATGCAGACTGCGTTGTCTGTACCATATAGACTGCCGGTCTATATCACTGCAGCTGTCTATTGTATGTATATCACTGCACTGTCTATATCACTGCATTGTATGTATATCACAGGCTGGCTGTGCACTGTGTAACACTATCACTGCCTGTCAGAAAGGCTGCCTGCCAATGATTGCTATATGTGCCTAGTACTAGCTTACTGCGTACTGTGGGGGCAGCACGGATGGTGTGATGGTTGGCGTTGCTTCTTCACAGCGCTAAGGTCATTTCCCACAATATGACTCTAGCTGTGCGGAGTTTGTGTGTTCTCCCCGCGTTTGAGTGGGTTTACTCCGGGTACTCCGGTTTCCTCCCACAATCCAAAATATGAAATAGAAGTATGAAACTGTGTTTTATATATGGGCTAAATGTCTACGCCACCGCAAGGTGTACATAGTACCAGCTTACTGTGTATATCTTAAACACTATCTCTGTTGGTCAGAGAATACTGTGTTAGCGGTACCATATAGGCTACCCGCATATTCTATGGCATTGCATTGTATGCCTTCTATACTTGTAGTACATTGTCTTACCTGTGCCTTTAGCTGCCGGTTCACAGTCTTCAACGTCTTCCAGGGGCACCAGTCCCAGTGACTCTGGTGCTCCGGCGCTGATGTCTTGTACATCCTGTAATGATGGCCTATGCCCGCATTAGACTAGTACAGGACGGCTTATGCGCAGGCTGCTACAATGCATGGGCGATGCCCACAGGTACAGCCTCCTCTCAGGAGACTGCTTGGGGTTGCCGGTGCAGCTAGTAGACAAGTTCTTATCTGCACCGCCCCTGCAGCCTTGGATTGGCATCATCCCTTGGCTGAGTGCTTATCTGCCTCCGGACCAGGTCCCCAGAAATGCCGTCCCCATCCTTGGTGGGTGTAGCTCCCCGCACAGTGGAAGCGCTCTGTACCTGCAGGTAGACGCATATACCCCCGTCATCCAGACTCTTCCGTCAGCAGACACAGAGAGGAGGACACCTAGGATTAGCATTGTCTAGAGGGGACCGTCGACGACGGTATGGACGACGCCTGTGAGAAGATGAATTCCCCCCACCTCGTCTTGAGGTGCCGACCTTGGTCTCAGCTGTCAAATAGGTTCTTACCTTAAACAACCCCGCTGAGCCGCCTACACCTTTGGGAGTCTCCCTAGGCGTATTCTGGGTTTATTCCGTAAATCAGTGAACTTGACTAAGGTCATTCGTTTGGAGATTCCTAACTGGAAGTTTAGCTTGCCATCGGCGGTTTCCCTTCCTTTTACCCCCTTCCACAGGAGGACATAGCCTCCTGGGAGACTGTCCCTAAAGTGGACGCACTCCTGCCACAGGCATCTGTTTGGGTGGCTAAGGCCTTAGTTGCGTGAGCAACTTCTCTCACAGCGGACACTGCATAAGGGGTGCCAGAAAAAACCCTGCTGCCTTCTATTGAGCATCACGTGACACTTTACCTGGGGGTGGCGGCTCTGGAAATTACACCACTCACCTCCATTCAGCCATAGCTGCACACACAGACCGGTGTCTGCGCTCTTGGAAGGTCCAAACTCAAAGTCCCTTTTAAGGGTTCCTTCTTATTTGGGCCAGAGCCAGATATGAGGGCCGGTTTAGATACTATTCGGCAGAGGATATACCTTCTGGGGGATTGCCATCTGGCTCTACAGTCCAGGATCAGACATCTCTTCTCCCCATGGTGGGTGTCTGTGCATGCCTGCAGGGGGCCCTGGGGTTAGTGGCATCGGCCTTCGCATTGGCCGAATAGGCTCAGTTCCAATCCCGCCCTGTACAGGGGAAGATACTCTCCAGGGGGTTGGGACCCTATCACAATATCTGGGCCCAGAAGTTTGCCTGGTCTCCAGCAGCCCCCCCCCCTCCTTTTTTTTCTGGTGGCGTCGGGACGGAACCTCACTAGTAGACACTCCTAGCCACGCATGCTAGCCCTCCGTGTTTGGAGGGTGGTCACTTCCCAGAGGTCGTTCCATGGTATCTGGACCACTCTGGGGGCTCAGCTCTTCATCAGTCTGCCTGGCGGAACCCTGACTTAGGGGTTGCTCGGTGCAGGTCCAGTCGGACATTGCTACAAGGGTGGCTTATGTTAACCACCAGGGTGGCACTCATTGTCAGCCCACTATGGCGGAAGCATTCTGCATCTTTCAGAGATGATCCCTGCTCTTTCAGCAATCTTTATCCCGGTAGTCCTGAATTGGGTGGCGGTCTTCCATCGGGAGGTGTTTCAGATGATGGAACAATGGTGGGGCCCAACCGAGGTGGCCTTGATGGCCTCTCGCCATACCCTCAAGCCACCACTGTGCGGGTTTGGAGGGGGGGCTTGCCTGGTAGATGCCCTGGCGCTCCGTGGCCGTTCACACTGATGGCGCCTTTCCGCCGCTTTTCCTCCTTTTGCAAATGTCTCGCAAGCTGAAGCCAGAGGGTGGCACGATGAGTCTGGTTGCTCCACCTTGGCCCCGACGAATCGGGTGTTCGGATCTGCAGTCCCTGTCAGTAGCCCCTCCTATTCGCTTACCCCTGGGCACAGGCCTGCTCTCTCAGGGTTCACCTCTCTCTCTCGACTTTGAGGCACCTGGCTTTGACGGGGTGGCTGTTGAGACCTCCCGGGTAAAAGGCCCAGTGGGTTTCACTCAAGAGTGACCTCCACCATGCACAGGGCGAGGAAACCTTTCTAGACTGGGGTGTACCATCGCATATGGAGGGCTTACTTTTCCTGGTGCGAATTCTACGCTTCAGATTCCAAGACTTACTGCCTGGCTAGGGTTCTGCCCTTCTTGCAGAAGGGTCTGGAGGCTGGGTTGCATTTCTCATCTTTAAAGGTTCAGATTTCGGCCTTGTACATCTTGTTCCGTCGATGAGTGGCCCTGTCGACGGATGTCTGCACATTCCTGCAGGGTGTCTTCCATATCCAGCCTCCCTTTGTTACCCCGGTTGCCCCAGGGGATCTCTCTAATCCTGTCGGCTTCAGGGCCCACCTTTTGTGCCCTTGCGGTCGGTGGACCTGTGTTGACTCGCCTGGAAGATCATTTTCTTGTGGCGATAGCTTTGGCCAGGGGAGTCTCTGACACGTCAGCTCTGTCCCGTAAGTCCTTTATTATTGGTCTTTCGTTCTAACCTGGCGGTTCTTCCTACCGTTACTTCTCACCTACATTAGGTGGTGTCCAGCTTTCAGGTCAACCAGGACATTCTTGTTCCGGAATTTGGACAGTTTGTTGATACTACGGCTTGGTTCTCCTTGGACATTGTCTGGATGGGGCATATCTATGTGCGCCATTCTAGGCTGTTGCACTAGTCAGACTCTCTCCCTCTCTCTTTGTACTATAGGGGTCGGATGAGAGGGTGGCCTGCCTCTATGCAAACTCTAGGGGATATAATTATTCTAATCAAATAATTATAGAGAGCGCACTGAATTAAGCACAAATATTTATTAAAAAACAATAGATGAAAAAGGCTTATATAAATGATCACAATTATTTAATAAAATATAACAATAAAATCAATATGATATAAAATAGTTATAGACCACTGGGCAATCACTGATGCCCCACACATTGCTATATGAATAATGTCCAGTTGCTCTTACCCACTAAGGATGATGTTATGTCCAGTAGCGGGGAACTTATAATTTAGTTTGATGAGATATGAGAAGACAAAGTCCATCCAGTAAGTTTATGGAAATATGTGATGTTTGATTGGGGGGAAAAACGGAGGGGGATTTGTAGAGATGAAAAGGTGACTCGCAGAGTAGCCTCGCTGTTGGAAATAGATGTATCTGTGCTACAACCGGCAGATGATGGTAATGAGCCAGGAGCACTCCATAGTGAACCAACGGCGTGGCTAGGTTTATGTTGGAGAAGTCTGTCTCATCTACCACCGTGACGCTCCGGGGAAGAGAGCCAACGGTGGGAGTGACGGAGAACCTGCCGCACTTGGTCTCGGGGTCTGGAGCGAGTCACACCTCTCGGGGGAGCCTGTGGATGGTAAAGTCCGGGATCGCCGCAGGTCACCCTTCTGCTCACAGGTATCGGCACCGAGGATGTCAGCTGCCCGCCTGCTTCACACACAAGGCACTCACAGATCTAAGACTCCAGAGAGGTGTCTAAAGCTGTGTACACACTGTCAATATATTGCTCAGCAATCCTATTGCTCAGTGTTCCGTTTTCATCAGCGACCAGAGATGGTGGGTGATGAAAATGTCACACTGTCGGGAGAAGAGGCAGGGGAAGTCACTGGTCGGAGGAGCAAGCAAGCAAGCGACCACTGGGGGGCTAAAAACGGGAGCGTGCACCGGTGCACACTCCAATCGCTGGCAATATGGTCGCTCAGCGACCATATTGCCAGCAATTTATAGATCTCTCACAAGGGTGCTTCTGAGCGATTTATTTTTTGACTAGTGGGTATGAAGCTTAAGGCTGACTAGTCTGTGCAGCTTCTAGTGGGGAGCTGTCCAAATTCCTTTTATAATGTACAGTAGCGTCGATGGGGAGGGGAGGGCAGATACTAACTACCCAGGCCCGCTACCTATACTTAAGGCCGACGCCACCTTCCCAGTGATATGGTCAAGAAGATGACAAGTTAGTGCCTGCACATTGAAAGCAAAGACTCTGGCACTGTGCCAGAGTCTTTGCTCACTAGTGCACATGTTCCGTCTTACCGCATATAAATTGGCTAACATAAGAGGAGGGGGTATCCATTTCCTGCAAGCATGACTGCCCCTCCCCCAATTTATCCTCAGTAGTAGAATGGTGCTTCTAGTGAGAACACAAGGCTGTGCAATTCAACATTTTTTTACATTCTATAATTTTTTTTATAGGATGTGGACATGCCTCGTTTTAGGCCAAGCAATCTATCCATTACCAGGGCCTGGCGTGGCTCTCTACACCCCTGAAAATGTATAAAAATTAATGGACACCAGAGCACTGCTGATAATCTGGTCTCAGTGGTGGAACTTGTGGGTGGTGAACCCAGGTGCAAAACTATAATTTGGGCCCCTCTCATCCAAACCAACCCCAGTTCACAATATGCAATAGGGCAGTAGGTCACAGGGAGATGCAGAGGGTGACGGGGGAAAACAGTGGATGACAGGAAGAGGGTGCAAGGGTCAGCAGGGGGCCCTTAGTCCTCAGAGGCCTGTTGCACTGCAACTGCTGCACCAATGGTAGTTCCCTTTCTGTCTGGTCTATTTATTAAGCTGTGGATGGACATAAAGTACCAGACAATCAGCTCCTACAAGTCATGATACAGGCTGTGTTTACAAAATGACAGGAGCTGGTTAGTTAATACTTTATCTATGTCCAATTGAACTCCATTCAAGGCTTAGTAAATAGCCCAAGTGTAATTAACTGTACCAAAAAAAATATTTTCAATTCAGGGAAAATGTGGCTTGAGTGAATTTATCAATTAAAACTATCTTTAAAATACATGTTGCACATTAAAACAACTGTTATATGCTAATGGAAGGAATCTGCCATAGTGTTCTAATATGTATGTATGTATGTGTGTAGATAGATAGATAGACATAGGATTAACACCCTTCCGGGATTACTCCGGACAGTCCGGTAATTAAGCCCGAAGTCCGGATGGGTGGCGTTCCCAGACTATACAATGTTCGGAAATGGCAGACAGTAGGGAGATGTGCCATACACCCTGTACCACCAGGAGGGAGACGCGCTGCGGGCCACCGCCGGGAGAGATGCCAGCTAGACAAGCAGGTGGCTCCTGATTGGCTGCTGCTCCGCAAGCTGGCACAAGATTTCAAATAGCGCCGCAGACCTGCTCTGGTCACTTGTGTGTGATACAGCGGGAGCACAACAATGTGCTCTGCCTGGCTCCAGGCTGCCTGCTGCCTTCTGTCATTAAACTCCCCTTGGCAACGAGCATTTGCACTCCCCTTGGCAGCGACGACCATTTGAACTCCCCCTTGGCAACGATGAGCATTTGCACTCCCCCTTGGCAACGATGAGCATTTGCACTCCCCCTTGGCAACGATGAACATTTGCACTCCCCCTTGGCAACGATGAACATTAGCACTCCCCCTTGGCAACAAGCATTAGCACTCCCCCTTGGCAACGATGAGCATTTGCACTCCCCCTTGGCAATGATGAGCATTTGCACTCCCCCTTGGCAATGAGCATTTGTACTCCCTATTGGCAATAAGCATTTGCACTTCCCCTTGGCAATGAACATTTGCACTCCCCCTTGGCAACAAGAATTTGCAACTGCCTCGTGGCAATGAGCATGAAGGCCTTGTCAACGAGCATGAAGACATGGGCATCAAGCTAGAAACCCCTAGCAATTAACAAGTAGGTAAGTGGCACTTATTTGGCATAATATGTAATAGCCATTACAGTGTATGGTATATGTAATGGGCATTACAGTGTGTGGCATAATATATAATGGGCAGTACGATGTTTGGGATAACGTTTAATGGGCATTACAGTATTTGGCATAATGTGTAATGGGCATTACAGTGTATGGGATAATGTGTAATGGGCATTACTGTGTTTGGTATAATGTGTAATGGGCATTATGGCATGTGGTATACTATATAATGGGTGTGCGATGTGTAATGGGCATTATGGTGACATTTTTTGTTGCGTGCCTTCGGTGCACACTGTCCATATTGGCCCTACTTTAGAAAACATTTGTTGAGCTCTGGCATAACGAGTAATGGGCATAATGGTGTGTGTAATAATGTGTAATAGACATCACGGTGTATATAACATGTAATGGGCATTACAATGTGAACAATATCAAGAATGGAATTGAAGCAAAGGTTAAAAAAAAAAAAACATGATATGCTGGGGCTGGGGGTGGGTCAATGGGTGGGCCACTGTCCAGGAATCTCTCAACACAAATTTGGTAACCCTACACCAGGAATGGGGAACCTTCAGCCCTCCAGCTGTTGTGAAACTACACATCCTAGCATGCCCTGCTACAGTTTTGCTATTTGGCCATGCTAAATCTGTTGCAGGGCATGCTGGTATTTGTAGTTCAACAATAGCTGTACTCTACATGTACAGTAGGAATGAAGTTAACGATGAGAGAGCTACATGGTACTTCATAATCGGTATAAGCAGTCTCCCAGGGCAAGCAACAATTCACAGCATCTCTGGGGGGAGGAGCTGTAGGGAAGTGTTTGATCAGAGAGGAAAGAACAGATGAGTTGTTTTGGCTCTGGCACCTGCTCCTGTCACATCTCCTACAGACACAGCACCTTGTAAGTGACTTCAACACTCTACTCATATTTATAATTCTCATAGTTAGGTGTAGACAATAACTTATAGATTTACAGATACACAGTACATTGCAGGTGTGTACTACTTTATATAATTTTTGTGACTAGTGTTTCTGTTTTAACGAATGGTTTATGGGTGGGGGCTTGTGAATATTGCAAAGGAACGTTGTTTTTTTTTTTTTTTTTAATAGCTAGATTTAAAATAAGATAAAATTATATTGTGTGTACCAAAACCATCTGAGTTTAATTGTGACAGTGTAGTTATTTTATTAAAATATTTTTTAAAGACGTGGTTACTACTTCTTTATGCTTACAGCATTTATCATACGAAATGGTGGCATTGCTAATATTTGATCACTTGCCTTGTCATTTGTTGTAACAGTGGAAATTTGACTTCTAATAAGAATAAAGTTTAAAATTAAACAACTTCGGAGTCGATCTGCTTATCAGCAGGAAATGGTTGAGTAGCTTTGTAGCTTTTGTCTTTGAATTCTTCATACTGTAGATACTGTATTTTCTAAGGAGAGTTTACAATACAGGGCAGGGGTTCCCAATCTTCTTAGAATCACAGCACCCTAGAGTATCAAAATGTTTCCACGGCACCCCTTGGCCCAAAACTCATAAGTATTAAAATTATATTTCTTCACAAAATTATACCATTTTGTACTAAAACTTAAGTCCCCCATACGCTGTGCAATTTGTGCCCAATTTCACACAATTCCTGCGGATTCCAGGCCGAGAAATCGGGTGAAAATTGTATTGATCCGATGCGTGGTCTCCTGCGCATCGGATTGGAGTCAGAGGTTGGACCTGAAGAACATAAGAGAAATCGGACTCAGACCCATCAGCAGCACATCGTGTTTTGCATTGCGTCTGATTCCATCCATAGGTGTGTGTGCCAGCGGGGCTGCACCGCTGTCACATACCTATCTGCAGATCCTGGGTGCCAGACAGGAGATTTAAAAAAAAAAAAAAAAAAAGCATTAAAAATAATCAGAAGTTTTCTTTTAAATTCTCCTGCCCCGTCACTGCTGCTGCTCCCCGGGAGTCTTTGCATGCGATAAATCGATTGTAAAGAAAATGGTACATCAAGTGCCAAATCGCATGTGAGCCTCCCGGGAAGCTGCCAAAATATAGTACAGTACACAATATATGTATATGTACTGTATGTATTATATACTGTATATATATGGATATACTAGTAAGCCCGCTTGAGGCAAAAGCTTCAAAGCTAGTCTGCTAAATTCTGTGTTTGTGCATGTGTATGAAAGAGATGTAGTTTTACTTTCTGCCAGCAGATGGCAGTGTGTCGGAGACTAACAGACGCTAGACATATTTTTATATATATATTGCTATGACATAAGAAGTACCTGGTGTTGTGGTATTTCTTTTCCTTGTCTGTGTAAAGTCCGAGTGAGTGCCGCTGCTTGTGGAGATATTGTGATTATTTGGTGCCTGACTTACGAGGATACGGTGTGCCAGTCCGTCAGACTGTAAATATATATATATATATATATATATATATATATATATATATATATATATATATACAGGGGTGCCGAGAGAGGGGGGGAGCAGGTACAATTTGCCCGGGCCCAGGCCTGTCAGGGGGGCCCTGGTCTGGACACACAGGGTTTTTTTTTATTTGATGGCAAGTACCCCTAACATGACCCATTCCATTAGGTACAAAATGCTCTGTTCCTGGACTTCCCTGCCAGTGGTAATTACAGAGGTTGGACTCCAGCACAGTCCAAAATTCAAAGAGGGGCAGTCACATCAACTGCCAGTGAGTCCAGGACAGTGATGCTTGGGGTGGCAGTATATGTGACCCCCCCTTTTTGAATATTGGACTGTGCTGCAGGCTCACATCTGTAATTGCCACTGGCAGGGAAGTCCAGGAACAGAGCATTTTGTACCTAATGAAATGGGCCATGTTGGAGGGTATGTGTAAATCCTTTGCAAAGAGCATGTAACCCCTGGAAAGAGCATGTTAACCCCTGGCAGAGCATGTAAATCAGGGCAGACAGGTTAATCCCTGGCACAGAATGTTAACCCCTGGCAGAACATGTTAACCCCTGGTAGAGCATGTTAACTTCTTAATATGCAATGAGCATTACGGTGTGTGGCATAACGTGTAATGAGCATTATGGCATGTGGTATAATATGTAATGGGTGTGTGACATGTGTAATAGACATTACAGTGTACATTTTTGTATGTGTATCCACCTTGGAAACAGTGGCGTAACACAAGGTCCGCAGAGTGTGCGGGGATCTCCACCCGTGGGGGCCCCAGGAAGTTGTTGTACCGGGGCCCAGAATTTCTCTTGGCGGCCCTGTATATATATATATATATATATATATATATATATATATATAGAGAGAGTGATACGATACAGATAGAGGCACTCCAGCGGACTTGGTGAAACAAGCAGCGTTTACTGTGATACAAACGTTTCGGGGATATAGATTCCCCTTCTTCAGTGTACAATAACAAATAACCAGTGTGCAATAACATACCTTTATACCATAAACTGTGTGAGGAGGATCCCTTCGTTGCCTACCCGGCCCGGCGGCGTCTGACGCGGCTTCCGGTTACGTCACTGGGAGGCAAGACAGCCTGCCGGCTCCTGCCGTCTGTAGCCTAGCAACCAAGCAAAGCGTCCGGGCTGTCATGGCGACCGGGGACTGGGCACGCTGTAAACGATAGAGAAACCATTTACTGTACATAAAACTGTGCGGGCGATGTCAAATATGAGAAAATGAGAAAAATGAAACAAATGCTCAAGGAAATACAAAAAGAATACATAATATACAGAAAACTGATAACTGTGGCGCGCAGCGTGTGGTGTACGCCGTGCCTGTACTAAAAGTGACAGCGGGGTGCATAAATATTCAGGACTGCTTTCGACTACCGGAGGACGCAGATAGGAAAGTGGGTCTATAGTGTTAAAATGCTGACGAGTTACACAGGGACGTGGTGAGTGCCGTGACGGGATCTATATAAAGTACGGTCCGCAGTGAGGGCTATTGTGTCATGCGGGTCTTACTGCCTGCTGGGCTATGCCGTGTGTGCGGCGCTGTGTAAAGTGTCGTGATAAATGAAACATCGTGACTAAAAGGATAAAATACAGCTCCAGGTCTGGACCCTTTTCTACTGCGGAGTCACTAGCTGCTACATCAGGCTCGATTGTAGAATACTTGCTGTGTCCATAATAAATATCGCGGGGAATTAAATAACGTCCCGCACAGAACGGGACGTTATTTAATTCCCCGCGATATTTATTATGGACACAGCAAGTATTCTACAATCGAGCCTGATGTAGCAGCTAGTGACTCCGCAGTAGAAAAGGGTCCAGACCTGGAGCTGTATTTTATCCTTTTAGTCACGATGTTTCATTTATCACGACACTTTACACAGCGCCGCACACACGGCATAGCCCAGCAGGCAGTAAGACCCGCATGACACAATAGCCCTCACTGCGGACCGTACTTTATATAGATCCCGTCACGGCACTCACCACGTCCCTGTGTAACTCGTCAGCATTTTAACACTATAGACCCACTTTCCTATCTGCGTCCTCCGGTAGTCGAAAGCAGTCCTGAATATTTATGCACCCCGCTGTCACTTTTAGTACAGGCACGGCGTACACCACACGCTGCGCGCCACAGTTATCAGTTTTCTGTATATTATGTATTCTTTTTGTATTTCCTTGAGCATTTGTTTCATTTTTCTCATTTTCTCATATTTGACATCGCCCGCACAGTTTTATGTACAGTAAATGGTTTCTCTATCGTTTACAGCGTGCCCAGTCCCCGGTCGCCATGACAGCCCGGACGCTTTGCTTGGTTGCTAGGCTACAGACGGCAGGAGCCGGCAGGCTGTCTTGCCTCCCAGTGACGTAACCGGAAGCCGCGTCAGACGCCGCCGGGCCGGGTAGGCAACGAAGGGATCCTCCTCACACAGTTTATGGTATAAAGGTATGTTATTGCACACTGGTTATTTGTTATTGTACACTGAAGAAGGGGAATCTATATCCCCGAAACATTTGTATCACAGTAAACGCTGCTTGTTTCACCAAGTCCGCTGGAGTGCCTCTATCTGTATCGTATCACTCTCTATCCATTGTGTCTGGAAGGCACCTGCGGCTGCTGCTTCTAAGTCACTCGTGGAGTGCCGGGCTGATACACCCTATATATATATATATATATATATATATATATATATATATATATATATATATATATATATATATATATATATATATATATATATATGATAGTATATGTACTGTACAAAATGTAGTACAATACAGATGTGTCTTTGTACACTATTACCTATGGATGTGCCAAAGAGCTCCCACTAAGCATCTATTTCACTTAATGTGCATCACAAATTTACAACCGTATGCAGCAAAACTGCTTAGACAGCACTGGTGATTTCACATGTGACACTTGTACGTCTATGTGACAATGATCCTGAATCTGTATGGGAAGTGCTATGCTACAGCCACTGCTCCTTTTTCACTCAAAGTTGTGTGGTATAGAATGTATAGTCCAGACAGATATGAAATGGCTTTTCTTGACCTGTGGCTAAAGGAGAAAGCAACCTCTGTGTAGCACTTCCTGATCCTATGCTTATTGTGGCTATATGAGCGTGGATGGAAGCCATGGGCTCTGTGTGTGGCAGCAGGAAGGATCCATCCACACAGGCAGCAGTGTCATTTAGGTTGAGGTGCCAAATTGGCGACCCTAGCTTCTGGCCACATTAGACAGATCCCTAATTCTCTCAGACAATTGAATCAATCCTTAGAGTGCAGTTGTGCAACCTGCATACAATAGAGTGCAGTTTTGTTAACTTTAAAATAATGGGGCTAATGAAAAATGAGTCACCCATAAAGGCCATAAGTTGGAGAAGAAGAGTGACCCACAATGTAGGAGGCATTATTGCTGTTACTAGGGGCATACACAGGTGCATTGTGCTGGGTAGACTGAATCAAGGGGAGGTGATACTACAGAAGCAGGGCCGGTGCTAGGGTGTTCGGTGCCCTCCTGCAAACTATAAATTTACACCCTCCTATACTTTACAAAGGGACAGCGCATGGCCACACAATAGTACCCCATTCCAAATGACACCATATAGTATTCACATTACACAGCACCAGTGCTGTAACTAGCCATTATGGAATTGGTGACTGCCCCACCACCACAGTGAAAACAGGGAGAGAGCGCACAGCAAAGATTTAGGTGTGTAGCTTCATAGGGAAGGGGCTTGGCCATACAAAAGTACCAATAACACCATAATGCCCATAACACATAATGCTACACATCGTAAGGCCTATTACACATTATTCCACCCACAGTAATTCCCATTATACATTATGCTACACATCATGATGCCCCTTACACAATATGCCGCACACCATAATGCCCATATGACATTATGGGCAGTATTCAATGAAAAAAATTCTCTGTGCATGGCGAGAGATTTTTTCTCTCGCCATGCACTCTCCCTGTTCCGGAGCCTCCTGCTCCCACTATTCAATGTATTTAAGACTCGCCGCCACTCGCGGTGAGTCTTAACCCCTGCAGCGGACGAGCGTCCGTGGCAGGGAGCTTTCAGGGAGCCGGGGGACGGAAGCAGCCAGAGAGATTAAAGTCTCCCTGGCTGCCCCAGAACATATGTGGAGGGGAGGTGGGCTCCCCGGGACCCAGGCAGCACAGGCTGCCCCTCCCTATAGCCAGCGGGGGACCCAGTATTCACTGCACCCAATTGTGCATATTAACGATCGGGTGCAGTGAATATATGAATATCTAATGAGCGGCTCGAGCGCTCCGGCCCCCTGCTGGCTGCACTGTGTAAAAAAAAAAAATTTTAAAAAATTTTTTTTACAAAAATTAAATATATATTCATGTGCTATAAGCACATGAATAAAAATAACATGCCCCTTCACAGAAAAAAAAAACCTGATTTTTTGACACCAAAATTAAAAAAAAAAAACTTTTAGTTTAAAAGTTCACATTCCAGCTCTCCATCAAAACATGGAGAATTTCTACACGGAGAGAGACGGCGAAAATCACTTAGAAAGACGGCGAATATTTCACATTGAATAGGGTGGTTCACTTTTGGAGAGCAAAATGCTCCGTCCAAGGCGAAAAAAGCAAAAATTCTCCATAAAACACAGAGAATTTTTCTCATTGAATACTGCCCTATGACACACATTATGCTACACATATGCCCTGATACTCCTGCATATACCCACAGTAGTAGTGCGGCTTATACATAATGCCCACACTTACAGACAGAAGTAGCACTGCTGTATATATATATATATATATATAAATAGATAGAACGCCCACTGTTGATGGCAGTAGTAGCGCTGCTTATACATAACTGCTGATCTATGTGGGCTGCCTGCTAAATATATTTTGTTATTTTGTAATTATTAATAATTTCATGCTTCGATCAATCTAACTGGGTTCCACAGTGCAATGTTGGAGCTAGACCCCAGGAAGTCCCTGGCAATGTGACTTATATATGTCCCGCTGATCCTTCCTAAGCCTCATTATCGCCGCCGTTGTCCGCTACTACTCTGCTGTGCAGTTTCCAGTAATCCTGCCGTCCCGCTGAGACCAGGCGCTGCTCAGTCGCTGCTCATTCTCCACACTGCAATTAATCACTCTGGTCCAGACCCTGGTCAATCTCTGGTCAGCTGCACAGAACTCTGCAGACCCAGTATTCCGGTCCAGTCTCTGGTCAAACTCCGGTCAGTTCCCAAGTATCCTGCAGATTCCCTGTCACATGTACACTGTCGCTCCTGTGTGATTCACACACCACTGGTACTCAGACGCAGTGTGCTAATTTGCTGCTATTGGACTCCAGCTAAACACCATTTCTGCTGTGTATAGGTGACTATCAGTTATGGCTCCAATACATCTGCATCTGTTGTGTACTAGCCAGTCTCCTCTGACTCAATACCACTCGTACCACCAAGTGACATCACATACCAGTACTCCACTTCTCTACTATTGGAGCACAGAGGCATAGCTGCTGTCCGTATCCAGGAGTGTATTCTGGTGCTTCTGGTATCCCTGGTTTTTACAGTGCTTCCGGATACAGTACATCTCTTTTTCAGTGTCCCTGGATCAAGTACTCCTGAATCCTCGGATCCAGGCTTATTGCCTAGAAAGCATTCCTAGTCCTTTTAGTTTAGTTATTATATTGCCAAAGAGGCAAAGAGGATTTGCCAAGAGACATTCTTTATTGTTCTCCTCCAAAAACATCATCCAGAGTTGACTCCGGCTTCCCCCGGAATCTGCATAGTAAGTCACCAAGTCACTTGGTCACAACTGGGTCCTCAAAATCATGAATCCTGACAATCTTGATGTTATGCACTCCAAATCGTCACTCCTATACTCCGACAATGCATTGGTACTAACAATTAAATAGTTTCAAAACAAGGCAATAACGTAGTTACAAAACCATGCAATAGTCACAAGCAAGTACCTTCCCACAGCCAACCTTTAAGGGGGACTGATTGCAGGCTATGAGGTGACTAGATTATATATACTGGTGGCATTTCTTGCACACTGATTGAGACCTAATGCCTAACATTTTGCCCTCCTAAACAAAGCTATCTGCCTACTGCTAGCTACACTTCAGACTAAACGCCTGCCTAACCAATGGGGCCTACGACATTTCTTAGGACCCAATACTCACAGCCCCTCAGGACTAGTGCCTGCCTAACCAATGGGACTTTTGCTTACACTGCTAACTAGGGCCTAATGCCCTTGGTGACTCAAAGCTAATGCCCACCTAACAGAGGCCAATACCTGCCTAATGCTCTCTAAATAATGAGATTGAATACTAAGATGGCTGTAAAGATAAAATCTTGGTTGCAGAGAGTTGCAGTAAATGGAGTGCAGTCACAGGAGGGTAAGGTTATTAGTGGGGTACCCCAGGGATTTGTACTTGGACCAGAGCTTTTTAATATCTTTACTGGTGACATACCAAATGGTATTGAAGGGAAAGTCATAGCAGAAGGGGTAAAACAAATGATTGATCATCTAGGTACAGCAGACTAGAGGAACGGTCAAGAGCATGGCAATTACAGTTTAATGCCAGAAGAAAAAAAACATGCACTTGGGTCTCCAAAAACCAAGGGTTAAATATAGTATTAATGGAACTATTTTGGAAAGGGATCAAGGAGTCACTGTTTCAGGTGACTTAAAGACAGAGAAGCAATATAACAAAGCAATGGGGAAGACAAGTCACATGTATGGTTGCATAGGGAGAGTGATCAGCAGCAGAAAGAAGTAATAAAACCACTGTGAGGGTCATTGGTACGATCTCATCAACATTACAGTATCCAGTTCTGGAGGCCATATCTCCACAAGCATATAAATACTTTAGAGGTGGTACAAAGAAGAGCAACTAAAATGGTACCTGCCCTACATCACAAAACGTACCCCGAAATTCTATATGTATAGTTTGGAGCAGATAATGGAAAGGGAGGACATGTTTCCATTTGTAAATTGCAATGGAATATGCTGACATATAAGAAACTGTAAATAAATAAATAATGATCCATTGTATTGGTGGATGGGTCCAGATTCCCTCTGGATCTGTGGCTTCCATAATGCTTGTGGTACCTGTGCAATCTCGCTGCAATTCTATAATGAAATTGTTATGAAAAGGTCACATCCACAACGGTTATACAATATGGTTAAAAATTAATTTTATTGTATTACATTCTGTATGTGGTGGGTGAACGTAAATATATTTTTGATTTGTCTAGCTATATTCGTAAAAGTAGTGCTGTTAGGGACACAGAAGATCTCGCCAGCCCTAACTCCGTTGTCACCTATTGGAGTTGGCGGATGCGTGCTAAGCTAATCTTCACCAATAATAGCCGCGTTCGTGGGAGCCCGTTAGTCAGGCTCCCACCCCGATGCCACCTGGTCTTACTAGTGACAAAGCAGCCGCCAAGGCCAGAGGTAAACAAGGGGAAAGCTAACTAGGAAACAAGAGGTGAGAACTACCCTTGCCCTACGGAGGAGGGTGCCAATGGATAAAACTCTGGCAGGAACCCCCTAGGCCTATGCTGTAGCCTATGGGTGTAAATGCACAATAGCTGATCCAGTCAACCGAACTGACAGGTGTAACAATACACAGTATGCTGACACAATACTAGAAATGCTGACGGGTGTAACAATACACAATACGCTGATGCAATACTAGAAATGCTGACGGGTGTAACAATACACAGGATGAACCCAATAAGTTTAAACCGACAGGTGTAACAATACACAGTATGATGGTACAATAATGAAATAATAAGCAGGGAGACAGGGAGTGGGAAAAACTCCCAACTTATCTGAAAACGGAGGGATCTGCAACCAGAAGCAAACAAGGATCCTGGAGGCAGCTAGAACAAGGCCACTGGGGACAGGAACAACGCTGTACAGAGACCTGGAACCGGTAACACTCAGAGACACGAAATCCAGAACTATAGCCGGCGTCTGAGAGCGCTGGCTGTGCAGTTTAAATAGCGCGCCAGAGCGCTAACCTGACGCTGCGTGCGGCGTCACGTACACCCCTTCCTCCGTGCGGCCGCCAGGCGTCCTCCGTCGCCTAGGTAACCGCTGCGGCAGAGGAGGAAGGGGTTGTCTCCTAGTTGCCGGGCGCCCGTCTCCGTCCGCCGGAAGTATCCGGCTGATGACGCGACGGCGTCCTGGTAACGTGGCAACCGCCGGGACCTCAGAGGAGACTGCCGGGCGAGCGCAGGTGCTGCCCGTGCAGCTCCTAACAGTACCCCCCCCCCCCCTTGAGGAGGGGTCACCGAACCCTTAGACCCGGGTTTGGACGGGAAAGTTTTAAAAAACTCTGCTTTGAGCCTGGGTGCATGTAAAAATCGCTCCGGTACCCAAGACCTCTCTTCCTCTCCGAACCCCTTCCAATGAACCAAAAATTTGAGTTGACCCCGAACGACCTTCGAATCTAATATCTGCTCCACTATGAACTCCTTGTGCCCCTGAACGAGGACTGGTTTACGCTTCTGAGCCGGCGCTGATTGGGAAGCCATCGAGACTGGTTTGAGAAGAGAACAGTGGAAGACATTATTGATTCGCAGTGTTCTGGGAAGCTGCAACCTAAATGCCACCGGGTTAATCTGAGCAGTGATCAGAAATGGACCGATGAACCTGGGTCCCAGTTTTGGGCATCTCTGGCGAAGCTTGATGTGGCGGGTTGACAACCACACCTTTTGCCCCACTCGGAATACACATGGTCTCCTATGTTTGTCAAAAAAATTTTTTAGCACGTGCAGAAGATTGTCTCAGAGCTAAATGCACCTTTTGCCATGATCTCCTAAGGAGGGATACCGTGGAGAGGGGCGACCGCGAAAACTCCCTAGAAACAAAAAAGGAGTTGCACTTGGGATGGAACCCGAAATTGCACAAAAAAGGCGAACTCTTGGAAGCAACGTGGTAGGAGTTATTATAAGCAAAATCGGCCAAGGGTACCAGCTCAGCCCAATTGCTCTGACATTTGGAGACAAAACAGCGTAAATATTGCTCCAAGGCCTGATTGACCCTTTCGGTCTGTCCGTTGGACTGTGGGTGATATCCAGAAGAAAGACTGACCTGTATACCTAACTCAGAACAAAAACTTCTCCAGAACCTGGCTACAAACTGAGACCCCCTGTCCGAGACAATATCCACGGGAAGGCCGTGGAGTCTGAAAACATGAGTGATAAAGAGCTGTGCCAATTCTTTGGCTGTGGGAAGTTTACGCAAAGGTATAAAATGTGCCATCTTGCTAAAGCAGTCAACAGTGACCCAAATGGTAGTGAAACGAGAAGATGGAGGAAGGTCGACAATAAAATCCATAGAAATATGGGACCATGGCCTTTCTGGAATGGACAATGGCAGGAGTGTGTACCCACTGGTGATGATCTGGAAGACTTATGTCGAGCACAAACAGGACAAGAAGAGATAAAATGAGTAACATCTTGTTTAATGGTGGGCCACCAAACCGCTCTGGACAAGTGCTCAAGGGTCTTAGTAACGCCAGTATGTCCCGCGACCCTACTGGAATGAAAGTCCTTGAGGACCAGTTCTCTAAGATGTTTAGGGACTACCAAGCGATTATGAGGAGTCCCCTGTGGCGCGGAAGGCTGAGAAGCCAGAACACGGGAAGCCAAATCCTGAGTAAGACCTGCAAAAATGACAGAAGAGGGAACAATGGGAGCATCTTCCATTTCAGCACTCTGACAAGTCTGAAAACTACGAGATAAGGCATCAGCTTTGACATTTTTGGGCCCAGGTCTGAACGTAATGATAAACTGAAACCGGGTAAAAAACAATGCCCATCGAGCTTGTCGTGGGTTTAGCCGTTTGGCCGACTCAATGTAGGCTAAGTTTTTGTGGTCGGTGATCACGGTGATGACGTGTTTGGCCTTAAGCCAATGACGCCATTCCTCGAAAGCCCATTTAATGGCTAACAATTCCCGATTCCCGACAATATAGTTCTTTTCGGCTGTGGAGAATTTACGGGAGAAGAAGGCGCAAGGATGAATTTTCTGATCATGAATGTCCTTCTGGGAAAGGACAGCTCCAGCCCCTACATCCGAGGCGTCAACCTCCACAAGAAAAGGAATTCTGGGGTCCGGGTGATGTAAGACGGGAGCCGAACAAAAGGCTTTCTTTAATTTATGAAAGGATTCGATGGCCTGTGGGGACCAAACTTCCGGATTGGCTCCTTTACGAGTCAACTCAATAATGGGGGCGACAATGTCAGAAAAAGAACGGATGAATCTCCGATAATAATTAGAGAATCCTAAAAATCTTTGGATCGCCTTGAGGTTGGTAGGACGAGCCCAGGACATGATGGCCTGAACCTTACTGGGGTCCATAGAAAAGCCCTTGGGAGAGATGACATAGCCCAGAAAAGAGACTTGAGAAATTTCGAATTCGCACTTTTCGAGTTTGGCGTATAGTTGATTCTCCCGCAACTTCTGAAGGATCATGCGGACGTGTTGCCGATGCTCAGGAAGTGATTTGGAAAAAATCAAAATGTCGTCTAGGTAAACAACCGCAAATAACCCCAGGTAAGGCCGGAGGACCTCATTGATAAAATCCTGAAATACTGCAGGCGCATTGGCCAAGCCAAACGGCATTACAAGATACTCGTAGTGGCCCGAGTGTGTATTAAAGGCAGTCTTCCACTCATCTCCTTTCCTAATCCTAATGAGGTTATACGCCCCTCTAAGGTCGATTTTGGAAAAAACTCTCGCCTCCCGGATTTGGTCGAATAAAACAGAGATGAGTGGTAACGGGTAGGAATTTTTTATGGTAATTTTGTTCAAGGCCCGATAATCTATACAGGGACGTAACGATCCGTCTTTTTTTTCTACAAAAAAAAAACCTGCGCCTACGGGAGACTTAGATGGACGAATGAACCCTTTTTCAAGACTCTCACTTATGTATGAATCCATGGCCTGGGATTCAGGTGCTGAAAGGGCATATAGACGTCCAATCTGGCATTGGGGACTAGGTCTATGGCACAATCAAAGGGACAGTGAGGGGGCAACGTATCAGCCTCTTTTTTGGAAAACACGTCGGCAAAGTCTCTGTAGGGTAAAGGTAGGGAAGAAAAAACGGGAAGAACAAGACGAAGAGGAAGAGAGAGACAATGATCCGAACAGGAGGAGCCCCAACGTGTGATTTCTCCTGTGGTCCAGTCAATACTGGGATTGTGCTTTCTAAGCCATGGTAACCCCAGGACAAGGGGCGTGAGTGGACAGTGGAACAAAAAGAAGGAAATCTCCTCAGAATGAAGAGCCCCCACCGAAAGCTGAAGAAAAGGAGTGCATGCGGTAACACTGCCGTTGGAGAGTGACTGACCATCAAGGCCACAAACCGACAAGGAATTGACCAAGGGAATGGGCTCGAGCCCCAACGAATGAACCAGACCCTTGTCAATAAAATTGCCGGCTGCGCCGCAATCAACAAAGGCAGTGGTATTGACGGTGCAGTGTTTACAGGAGAGAGAAACCTGAAGAAATATCGAGTCTAGGGGAGAAAAACAAGATAGGCCCAAGTGAGTTTCCCCAAAAACACTTAGGCCCTGTCTTTTCCCGCCTTCAACGGGCAGACAACCGCACGGTGACCCTGACCCCCACAATACAGACAGAGACCCTTTAGCCTCCTGCGATTCTTTTCTGAGGCTGACAAACGCGTGGCCCCAATCTGCATGGGTTCGTCACAAGCAACCTCCGAGGTCTCCCCCAGTGAGGATGAGGGAAATATCCCGGACTCCCTCTCCCTCTGGCGCTCCCGGAACCTCCGATCTACCTTGATGGCTAATTCCATAATTTCATCAAGGGAGGTCGGAGTCGGGTAGTGAACCAATGCATCTTTTAGAGTTTCAGACAGACCAATTCTAAACTGGCTGCGGAGTTCTGGGTCATTCCAACCTGAATCAATGGCCCACCTCCTAAACTGGGTACAATAAGCCTCTGCATTACCCTGACCCTGCCGTAATGCCCTCAGGTTGGCTTCAGCTGAGGCAGCACGGTCCGGGTCGTCGTACAGCAACCCCATGGCAGAAAAGAACGCATTCACAGAGGTAAGGGCCTCAGAGCCTGCGGGAAGGCCGAAAGCCCAGGTCTGTGGGTCCCCCTGTAATAGGGAGATAACCATTCCCACCCGCTGGGATTCTAAGCCAGAGGAGGCCGGGCGGAGTTTGAAGTAAAGCTTACATGACTCCCTAAAATTAAAAAACTGGGAACGCTCCCCGGAAAACCGGTCCGGGAGACTCAACTTGGGTTCAGGGTTTCTGGATGAGGATAAGACCCCTTGTACCCGTTCCTCTTGTGAGTTAACCCGGAGGGTCAGTTTCTGGAGCTCTTGTGTCAGGGTATGCATCTGTCCTGCCAAAGCGTGACTAGCAGCCTGCTTGGCCGGATCCATGACAGCAGAACTAAAGCCAGGGAAGTGGTAGTGAAGTATTGGCCGGCTATAATGTTAGGGACACGGGAGATCTCGTCAGCCCTAACTCCGTTGTCACCTATTGGAGTTGGCGGATGCGTGCTAAGCTAACCTTCACCAATAATAGCCGCGTTCGTGGGAGCCCGTTAGTCAGGCTCCCACCCCGATGCCACCTGGTCTTACTAGTGACAACGCAGCCGCCAAGGCCAGAGGTAAACAAGGGGAAAGCTAACTAGGAAACAAGAGGCAAGAACTACCCTTGCCCTACGGAGGAGGGTGCCAATGGATAACACTCTGGCAGGAACCCCCTAGGCCTATGCTGTAGCCTATGGGTGTAAATGCACAATAGCTGATCCAGTCAACCGAACTGACAGGTGTAACAATACACAGTATGCTGACACAATACTAGAAATGCTGACGGGTGTAACAATACACAATACGCTGACGCAATACTAGAAATGCTGACGGGTGTAACAATACACAGGATGAACCCAATAAGTTTAAACCGACAGGTGTAACAATACACAGTATGATGGTACAATAATGAAATAATAAGCAGGGAGACAGGGAGTGGGAAAAACTCCCAACTTATCTGAAAACGGAGGGATCTGCAACCAGAAGCAAACAAGGATCCTGGAGGCAGCTAGAACAAGGCCACTGGGGACAGGAACAACGCTGTACAGAGACCTGGAACCGGTAACACTCAGAGACACGAAATCCAGAACTATAGCCGGCGTCTGAGAGCGCTGGCTGTGCAGTTTAAATAGCGCGCCAGAGCGCTAACCTGACGCTGCGTGCAGCGTCACGTACACCCCTTCCTCCGTGCGGCCGCCAGGCGTCCTCCGTCGCCTAGGTAACCACTGCGGCAGAGGAGGAAGGGGTTGTCTCCTAGTTGCCGGGCGCCCGTCTCCGTCCGCCGGATGTATGACGCGACGGCGTCCTGGTAACGTGGCAACCGCCGGGACCTCAGAGGAGACTGCCGGGCGAGCGCAGGTGCTGCCCGTGCAGCTCCTAACAAGTGCCAGCTTTTCCTTTTATTGAAGTTTTAGCAGCAGTGTTATGAGGACAACTTCTCTGTTATTATTTGTTTGTAAAATGTGCCAAAAGATTATCATTTCATACTTATTTATGTAGGAGCATTCGCGAAGAAGAGTCCACTCAACAAACCAGCCCTTGCTTTATTAACCAGGCAGAAAACAGATTGCATGCATAGGCGTGTGTAGGAGCTAAATTGGCATGTGCAACTATGCGACTTCCCCCCTCTGCCTCATTGTGGACTACTCTCTCCCTCCCCCAGAACATAAACTACTCACATCTACTCACATGGGTGGCCCAGTGTGAATACCCATATGTATGACCCAAAACAAGTGGTCTATAATGAGGTGGAGTTGGGAAGTCCAGTAGCAGCACACACAACTTTGGATGCAGGCTGGTGTGGTATGACGGACCAACAGTCTTCAGGATTCCAATGGTCAGTAAACCGACATCGGATTTCCAACCGACTGTACTCTGACAGGGGTTTGAGCACAAAGAAGCCCCTTGCAGGCGCTCACCACAGTTTCTATTCTCCCTCTATGGGGGTTGTGTTGGGCATCTAAACAGTCTGGATTCTGATGTCGGTATACTGACCGTTGGATCCCGACTGTCGGGATGTCATTTGTTGCCCGATGCAGGGTAACGCTGGCTTACTAAACTAGGTTCACAATTCAGGAATATAACAGGTGCAACAGATCCAACCACAAACATGTGGGGTTAATTTAGGTGTTGTGCGGTAGTACTCTATATACCGATACACAAAATACAAATACACGATCTAGTGGTGGTAGTCCAGTATATACTGTATCAAACAGTGATCAGACAGCACAATGGTCAGAGGCTTATGGGGGCATGTCCTCTGCTTTGGAGGATGGAGGGGCGAAGACTCACGGGTAATGGGTCATGAACAGTAGCCAAAATTGGCTGTCTGGGTTGTAGGTAAAGCTTTAATGTTCCTGGTGGCTCAGTAGAGACAGCACAGAGCAATCTCCTCAGTGACAAATTTAAAATGGGTGCAGTGTGCGCAGTGCACAAAGGCCCCTGAGTCTTAGGGGAGCCCACAATGCACACTCTGCACCCATTATTAATTTATAATACCTACCCTCCGGAGTCCAGGGGCAGTGGCAGAAGTGCATGCAGACTTCACAACGCTTCGCTGTTGCCACACCATTTTTCTGGAGATTTGCACATGTACAGTAGGGTCTGAGCTCAGGCTGTACTACATACTGGGCTCCCAGCATGGAGGGGGGGGCCCGGCCGGAGGAGGCTGCAGACAGGCCTCATCCAGGGCCGGTGCAAGGCACCAGAGCGCCCCAGGCGAGTCGGGTGAGGGCGCCCTGGTGCCGGGCGGGGGTTGGGGGTTGGGGGCTGGGGGTACCTGTTGCGCCGTCTGGGGAGTGGGCAGGGGGGGTCCATGCTGGCATCTGACAGGAGCCTGCAGTGGTGTCCTTGCCGCGCGGGTACCTGCGGTGCTGTGTATAAAGTTGGTGGCGGAGGGGGGTCCCTGCAGTGAATAAGAAATAACTAGCGCTATGCGGCGGCGCGGGAAGCGCTTCTGTTTTGAAAACACTGGCCGCACACTGATTGGCTGAATCTCAGCCAATCAGCGTGCGGCCAGTGTTTCCAAACCTGGCAGCGCTTCCCGAGCCACCGCATAGCCTGGCGGATAGCGCTAGTTATTTCTTATTCACTGCAGGGACCGCCACCAGTTTTATACACAGCGCCGCAGGTACCCGCGTGGAAAGGACACCACTGCAGGCTCCTGCCAGAAGCCGGTATGGCCCCCTCTGCCCACTCCCCAGACGGCGCAGCAGGTACCCCCTTTGCACAGGGGGCGAGGGGCGAACTGCTGCTCTCCAGTGGCCTCAAGATGCTCTGACTCTCTTACAACATAAAGCCTTTCCAGTCTAGACCTTCATACTATTTAAGGACTAGAAAGCTTTCTATCTCCTTTGGGGTCGGTTTCTGAGTCGGGAGTAAAGCAGAAAGAGCAAGTAACTGTGCATCTTGGCAAGCCTTATTTCCCCAGTGGTTTGCTTTTGTGTTCTGTTTGAAATGCCGGGCCAGCTGCCCAGCAGCCTGCAGTGCTTTACCATGGGTTTCATTCACAGAAGGTTACATGTAAATAGTATTAACATGAGTAAGAACACACTGTAATACATTAGCATTTTTAAAAAAAGATTTTATTATGGGAACAATCTGCATATTAGAACAATGGGCCTTATTCTGGTTATTGCGGTCCGTTCCAAATTCTTTCGGAACTGACCGAACGCCACACCGTGCGGACATTCTAAGAACACACGCCCACAGGTCGTCCGTATCCCTTTCGGACGGACTCTCTAAGAAGAGGGATTGTCTTCGGACTACATCCAAACGTACGTGTGCGGTGGGAACACAAAGATTCTGCACGGTCTTACAGCGTCCGAACGGACGGGAAGCTGGCCATACGCACCCAGTTGGTGTATTTCCACAAACCTCACTACTCTATTCGGAACTCATGCATCTGCAACATGACACACTTATGCAATTAGCCAACCTCATAACAAATCGTTTATTTTTAAATGTAATCAATTAATTCCTAATTGATACTTAAACACATTACTAGCACTTTAGATTAACCCTTACATCATGTTAAGTGGTATTACTTCATTGTTGCCCCTTTACCTGTCTTAGTGGTTCCAATTGAACCTGTGAAAAGAGTGTAATTAATCACTAATGAGTAGAGGAGTGGATTGCATTGTGGTCAGCTGAGAGTGCTTCAGGTGCGGGCGTACTAATTGGGCGAACCGAATGCCTAGCGCATGAACAAGTGCTCTCCGCAAACTGAAACTTGCTTATGGACACCGCATATTCCATGCGTGTTGGTTTGCTTGCAGTCGGTGTCGTGTCCGAATGCATGCCTACCACAGTTCGTGAACTCCCACGTGTACGCCCAGATTTACGCCCAGTTTTGCCCACTTTGAAACCACGCCCTTGTGTACGCCCACATGGCGCCCATATTACGCCCATATTTCCCGAGCCACTTCGGTGCACATTTCTGGACGGTATTGGCGAGAACCAGTGCGGAGACACTACGTTGCACATGCGCATTGCGTTGCCTACGCATGCGCAGACGGCTAAAATGCGCCCTCCGAAAGAATTCAGAACGGTCCGCACCAAGCAGAATAAGGCCCAATATGACAATAAAGATGACAATGGCCCTTATTCTGGTTGACTGCAAGGCTGCTGATTCGCAGCCTTTCAAGTCCACCAAACCCAAGCCGCCCACCCCCCCTCGCAGCGTGTGCCTCCACGCACAGGCTGCGAATGGATGTTTAACATAAACATCCATTCGCATGCTGCGGGGATTACCCACATCTTTCAATGCCGACCATCGAAAGATGTGGAAGGTGCATGCATATAAAAATTACTTTCAAGTCCCTTACATATGCATGCACGCTTGGACAGAAATGGATGGGCAGCTGACATCCGGTGACATCCTGAATGTTCGTCGGGGGTGCACGCACCCTGCGCCTGCACATGTGCAGAAATGCGTCTGCGAATGCGCAGAGGCACAACAAATCGGAGGACCGAATGAACCAGAATAATCCCCAAAATACAGTCAAAGGTCATCAGCAACACAGAGGTCCCAACAAGATGCAAGACTTAAAATAAACAATATCATGAACATGTCATTCGGACATCTGTATTGTCAGTATTTAATGGCATAAATAATGGCAATGTGATGGTATGGTCCTTACGTTGATCTTTTGATCATTATTTTTACTATACTTTGTGCATATTATGTTGTACTGTGTGGATTGGGTTGTTATGCTATACATTAGAGATACTGTATTATGATTAATATTGGGGCTAGAACTATTGTATTGTTAGTTATTAACCTTTTGAGTGCCAACATTTCTGTAAAAGATGCACAAAATATCCACTCAAAATGCCAGGATCCCTCACATTTGTTACATTAATTCAAATAAAAAATGTATATGTATATGTAATAAAATCATATTTCCTATACACAGTAAACAAAACACATCATTATGATGATTAAAAATGTTTGCTTGGCAATTTTCACACTTATTTTGTCAAATTCACTTGGCACCCGCCCTGAGCAGGGATTTTCATGGGGACACCCCCTGACCGCACCCATACCCTACCCGTGCAAACGCCTCAGCGAGTGTAATGCTCCATTCACCCGTCTGCACAAACACACGCATGCTCACCCACGTCAACCACCAAAACGGGTTGAATCCTTCTGAACAAGCCTTAATCAGGCTGTATATGCCAGTGTCTTTTACCTGTACTTTTATTTAGCTTTTTATATTTATATTTGTTAAAGATCTGTTTAGATAACAGGAGGGTTGCTGACTCTCCCGGAATGTCTGTGAGACTCCCGGAATTCTGGGACTTCTCCCGGACTCCCGGGAAGAGGGCCCCTTTCTCCCACAGCTCCATTTTGTGCTTCCGTATTGGCTACTGCGTATGTGCCAGATGTCATCGATGACACAACGACGCCGCGTCATCGCCATTAACTGGCGCATGCACAGTAGCCGTCGTGGAAGTGAAGCTGCGGGAGAAAGTGAAAGGAGTCCACTTCGGTGCCGAGTGCGTGGGTAAATATATGGCTCTCTTTTTCAACTCTGATGTGCCCCGAGCAGCCTTTCTCCACCCACACACCCGACAGCCAGCTGCACAGCGCAGGCAGCCAGGGTGTAGGCAGTGACTGCACTCACCAGGACTGGGGCAGCCTGCTCTGCAGATGCCATGGCTGCTGCAGCTCTCCGGGACTCCCTCCTGGCCGGCCCGTGCCTGCGCTCCCCCGCTCCAGCTGGCCAGGCCGATTGTTCTTTGTTGCAGCCAGGAGAGGCTTCTTCCCATCCTCAGCAGCTCCGGGATCGCAGGAAAAACCTGGGTGGTGCCTGCCGATCCCGGAGCCGAGTTCCCGGCCATTTATCAGCCTGGGGCCCCTAAGAATGGGGGCCCCATAGCATCCCAGTCATGTCATATGTGTGTAATACATGCATGTGTGATTAGTAGGGGGAATAGCTGTAATGAGAGGCGTGTGTGTCTGTGACACACTCAATTAGCATTGATGACAGATTCACCTATGCATACAGAAGGTGTATAAATGTGTGTGTGTGTATGTGTATCTTTTTCAACCCTGATGTGCCTGAGCAGCCTTTCCCCAGGCACTGTGCCCGCCCCCTGGCGATGCAAGGCCTGCCCCTGGTGATGCAAGGCCCGCCCCCTGGCTTTTACTTTTCTCCCTGAAATTATTTTTCAAAAGTAGGTAACCCTGAGATAACGCTGTTCATGTAAGCCATAAAATAAATCCCCAACACTAGCATATATGACAGTAAAGGAAAGACAAAGGGTTTGCTAAACACATTAATAAGTGATAAGCAAGTGCTGACATGCATGTGTGTGGGTACCGCAGCAGGTGATTCACTTCAAGTTGTAATTCTTTATAGAGGGATACAAGACTGAAGATGATTTGTGCAACATATTAAAATATTGTAGTCTTATCTAGTATCTAGCAAATGCAAGCTCCCTATAAGCGCACTAGTTGCCCACGACATCACGAGCTGTCATATTTGCATGTCATACTGCTGTGGTAGAAGAAAACAATGCTACAGTAGGTATCACTATTAGATATGCTAAAATATCTACTGTTTGCTGCTCATTGAACTGAGGGTGGAACTGGTGCCAGATGGCGCTTTATATATCCACATTTATTAGCAATATAATGTCACTATGCATTGCCAGAACTGGCTTTATTTGCTGCACATGGCTGCCCATAAGCAATGATCACTCTATAAGGGATCTGTGTACTGTATATCTATTCTCCTAATAAACTTTCATCCAGGTACCTGCACTCTTTTACTTGTTTTAATATTAACTACTGTAAAACAGTATCTCCCATTGGGGCGTATTCATCAGGTTCTGGGATAGAGGATCGATCATGTTTTAGTTAGACGTCGACTTGGTTGACCGCGTTCACATAGGCCCTTATTCTGATCGGTGCGGCCCGATCAGAAATATGCGGCGATGTCCGTGTTGGCGAATCCCCGCCTTCCATACGGATCGCCACCTCCGTCCGTATGCGGATATGTGGCGGTCCGCATGAATGTGGATGGGGATACGCCTCCTCCATGGTGGGAGCAGCCCCTGCATTCGATGGTCGCCGAACATCGAATGCAGGGCCGCACGCTCCACCAGGTCCCGCAACACAAGACCACACGGACACTTGTCCGTGTGAAATCTTGTATGGGGGCGGGCAGCTGACATCCGGCGATGTCAGATGCCCGCCCCGTACCCACGCGTCACGGCCTCATTACCATGCATACGCCCCGCGTTTGCATGGGAACGCCCATGAAACGTGGGGCGTATGCATAGGGTAATGAGGATAAGTAGCCCCTCACGCCCCTCTACGCCCCCTGTGCGGCGTATAAAGAAACCATGCGGCGAAATCGCCTGCACATGCGCAGAGTGACCTCTGCACATGCGCAGACGATAAACATCGGCGGCCCGTACGCAAGCGAGAATTTCCGCACCAATCAGAATAAGGGCCATAGACAGTGACGCTAGAGATATGCATGTGAAGGATCGATGGGAACGTGGTCCACAGTAGCAAGGTTGATACAAGTTTTCATGTTTTTTTGGTGCCGAATGCCAGAGGGGTCCCTGTGAACACTGTATATACACACTGTGTCCCCTCGCATGGCTTGCTGCGCTCGCCATTCTTCAGGCACACCATTACACCATTCTAATCTAACGCTATGTCCACTTGGATAGTAAAGTAGGAACCAAGTGGACTGGCACCAAAAAAAACATGAAAAAGTTGTGTCGACCTTGCTGCTGTCGACCATTTTCCCATCGATCCTACTTGCGTTGATCTTGCATCACTGTCTATCTGGAACAAGGTTAGGCTTCTACATAGACACTGTCCATCTCTAGTGGTCGACCATGGTATTGCCGACCTAAACATGGTCAATCCACCCTCCGGACTGCATGACCTGGAATGCACTTGAAGTGGTAGGACATGATGAAATACCACTGTGGAGCTTTCCTTTAGTGTATTAAGTGATACTTTTCATCATTCATCTTTGGGATCAATCCATTTAGCCCAGGTAGAGATCGGGTGCAAATTGCATACTTCACTATTAATAGGATTGATCCCCATCTTTTCTGAAGAAAATTTTTGGTGAATGAGTGGCGGCTGTGTATAGATAGGTACTCACCCCCCTCACCCACCCCCCCCCCCCCCCCCCCCACATCCCCAGACCATGTCTCCTAGACTTGATGAATTGAATATGAAATGTAATGTTTTTTAGTATATTAGCTGCATCAACTGTGCATTTGCATCATGGCTTGTTGAAGCAGGATCTATTTGCAGTGCAGTGGGTAGTAGCAGATGCAGGAAAGGGGGTAATAGAAGACCCAACTCCAGAGAGACAATTATTCTGTATAATTGCTATTACAGGCAAGTATCCCTTATCCAAAATGTTAGGGACCAGAAGAATTTTTGATAATGGATTATTCTGTATTTCAGAATATTTTAATATTTGAATGAGGTATATTGAGGTATCTTGCATTTATGTTGTACAAACACATTAAACACATGAAATACACACAAATATATTTTATTTGTGCATAAAACAAGGTTCCAAAACATGAAACAAAGTCTGTTTACTATCTCAGATACTGAATTTTAATGCTAAGCAATCATTTTCTTGCACATATTTATTTAGTGCCAGTTACATATCATGTCCCCAGTAGTGCCAGTTACAGATGTCCCCAGTAGTGCTAGTTACAGATGTCCCCAGTAGTGTTTTTAGCAAAAAAAAAAATTCTCACTTTCTGGAATGTATGGTTTTCAGAATAATTTGGATAAGGGATATTTGGATAAGGGATACTCAACCTGTAATATTGTGTGATAGGAAACCCTTTGCTAAGCCTCCTATCACCTCCACATCCCATATCCCATATCCCCATAATGATCAATTTCTAATTAGTTACTGTGAGAAAACTCCTAGAAAAGTGATTTCCTCATTACAGTGTATATTTACAGAGATGGAGCAGGAGGATTTCATTCTTAAACAATGTAAAACGTTTCTGATTCTAATTGATTAAAGTGTCACTGATCTAATAAGTGTGTTTTTAAAAACATAGGATCCAAGCAGGGAGAACACCTTGTGTCACTGTTATGTGCTTTTTAGTTACAAACAAGGTTTGCGTGCTTAGCCATTCCAACTGATTATCCTTTCTTATGTCCCTTGTGTATCATTATTATTGTGTGCTTCGCCAATCTGCCATCGCCATGGTAATGTCCCTATAATCAGAGACTGTTTGTGGAAAAACAAGGGATGGCATCCATTGGGACATGTCCTCATAATGAGTACTTCAACCTACAGTATGCTTTAGCAATGCGAAATTATGAAATACAGTAAGTCCTATAAACTTTAAAACTAATCTTTTCATACTGAATCATATTTAGTAGTATCTGCCTACTAAAAGTATCTGCCTATTAATAAATATACAGTATATATATATATATATATATATATATATATATATATATATATATATATATAGAAAGAAAGAAGGGGGAGGCATGCTGTAAGCAATTTGTAACAACACTTTACTTGAATAAAAGCTCACATACAGATAGAGCCAGAACGTCACCGCCAGCAGCCCGGCTTTCATCTGACTGAGACGCGCGTGCGTCTCAGTTTCCGGGCGGCGGGGCGATGGGAACCCTGTCCATCTCCGCTTCAGGGAGATGGACAGGGTTAGGGGGGGAGGCGGTGGGGACCCCGGGTGACCGCCGACAAGCCGGCGGGGACCCGGGGGAAGCCGTCGGAAGGGTGTGAGAGGTGTGATAGAGCCTTCCAGTGGGAGAAACAGCAGCGCTACATTGGGCTAATATTCTATGTGGCAGACTACTTATACATTGAAAAAGGACTGAGCGCACATCGGAGCTTCTTGTTTGTATGATATATTATATATATATATATATATATATATATATATATATATATATATAGTGACAAGAACACTGGAGTAGTGTTTGAGGGCAGGTATATTTGTCCCAGGTTCTTGTCCTACACCTTTTAGAAACAGTTGTTTTGCCTCACAGAGGGCTAATCAGCAAGCAAGCTGTAAAAAGGCTGCCAGAGTGAACAGTGTGAGAGGATTGCCTGGGAGATTGCAGAGTCTCTGTGTGAGAAGCAAACCTGCCTTTTACAAGTGAGTCCCCAGTGTTGACTGGGAAACTTTGTATTTTTCTTTAGTGACAGTTAGGAGCATCCTGTGTATAGTTAGTGCCGGACAGGCGAGGTATTTTCTTTTTTATGTTTATTTTGTTTTCTGCTGAAATAAAACTGGTTGCGGCCAGTTGTACCACAAAGACTGGACTGGTGTGATTACTCAGCTGCTGTGGGCTGCCTTCTACCCCAGGAAAAGGCATCCAAATTCCCCTACAGTGTTACAACTTGGTGGAGAATGCGAGCACTCCGTTCTGTGCATAAGTGAGAGCCGCAGCTGTGTGAGCCCTGCAGAAAACAGTGGTTTATGCAGATACAGCCCAGTGTGAAGTTGCTGAGAATTGCCTGAAGATTTTATATATGTCCTGGGTGAAAGCAGCTACAAAGCCACCTGAAAAATCTGTCAACATGGAGGAACTGCCTAAAGCCTTGCTGCAAGCTACAGCGGGAGGCCACAGCAGCTCAGCAGGAGGCCACCAGGCAGCAGCAGGTGGCAATGGATGAACTTTGCAGGCAACAGCATCAGGATAGAGAGGCCTTAACCGCAGTGGTGCGAAGCTTGGCAACACGGACCGGTGATGTGGCCGTCAGTGCTCCAGCCAGCTCTAGTTCTATCCGGGCCAGTCACTTCTTGCTGAAAATGACAGAGACTGATGATGTGGAGGCCTATCTGACCACGTTTGAAAGGACTGCTGAGCGTGAGAACTGGCCAGTCTGCTAGCAACTTTTCTCTCGGGTGAGCCCCAAAAAGCATACTTTGATTTAAGCCCTGCAGATGCTCGGGACAATGACAAGTTAAAAACTGAAATCCTAACCCGCCTGGGAGTCACACTGTCCGTAAGAGCCCAACGGGTGCACCGCTGGGTATATGCCCTGGAGAAGCCTCCTCGCTCACAGATGCACAACCTTATTCAGCTAACCAAAAAATGGTTACAGCCAGAGACATTAACTGGTCCCCAGATGGTGGAAAGAGTCGTCATGGACCGCTATTTGAGATCCTTGCCTGTGGTCCTGCGCAAGTGGGTGAGCCATGGAAATCCGGATACTGCTGACCGGTTAGTGGACATGGTAGAGAGGTATCTGGCGGCAGAGGAATTACTGATGACCACCCAGCGCCCTCCAGTGAAGACTGGTAAGACTGTTCCATTTGAAAATGTTGCTGGGCGTTTAAGAGAGCGCAAGGCTGGAGAGACTGTACACAGTGGCCCTGGAGACAGGCCAATGGGACTAGAAAGGTCTATGCTGCCCAAACGGGTTGATAATCGTGTGATTAAATGTTTCAGGTGTGGTATGCCAGGTCATATTATTGCTTATTGCCCAGTTACGCAGGAACCGATGCAATGTGATGCTGCCTTTGAAAATCGCAGAATGTCTTTCTTTGCTAGATTAGCCTGTACTGTGGTACCTTCTCCTAAACTCGAAAGACAAATGTGTGATGTGTTCTTAGAGGGTAACTGGGTAGAGGCTTTGCTGGACTCAGGAAGTTTGGTTACCCTTGTGAAAGCTGGATTAGTGAATCCCTTAAAGGTCCAGCAAATACCTATTGGGGTTACTTGTATACATGGGGATACCCAACATTATGCCACTGCTGAAGTACATATAGAAACTTGTTGTGGGTCAGCAATTGTGAAAGTAGGACTGGTCCCCTCTATGGTGCATGAGGCCATAATAGGGAGGGATTTTCCTCATTTTTGGAAGCTGTGGGAATCACATTTAGCCACAGATGGGAGAAGTGAAGAGCCAGTAGTTAATGCCAATGATTTTGTGGATGTATGTGGGTCCTTTGAACCTTCTGACCCTTTACCTTTTGCTAGTTTGGCTGGGGAGGGGACAGATGGAGAGTCCAGTGAGGACCCTCTTGCTGGAAACGGAGAGGTAGTAGTGCCAGATCTGGAGGTAAAGAAGGATTTGTTATGTCTGAACAGTTAAAGGACCCTACTTTATTGAAGGCTAGAGAAAATGTTAAGGTTGTTAATGGGGAACCTGTGGTACCAGGTGCCAAGATTTCTTATCCCCACATGGCTATTTGTAATGAGCTTTTGTACCACGTTGTCAAAAAGGGTGAGGAAGTGGTGGATCAGCTGGTAGTTCCCCAACCTTATAGGAGCACGGTACTAGATTTAGCCCATAGTCATGTTACAGTAGGACATTTAGGGGCAGAAAAGACCACTGAAAGAGTTTTACAAAGGTTATTTTGGCCAGGGGTGTATAAAGAAGTGTCTGAATACTGTTCTTCCTGTCCTGAATGCCAGTATCATGCCCCTAGACCTCATTTCAGGAGCCCACTAGTTCCCATGCCTATTATAGAGGTCCCATTTGACAGAATAGCCATGGATCTCGTTGGGCCCTTGTTAAAATCCGCTCTGGGCCATCAGTATATTTTGGTAATAATGGACTACGCCACTCGATATCCTGAGGCTGTCCCTTTACGCACTATCACAACCAAAGCAATAGCTAGGGAACTGGTGCAGGTTTTCAGTAGAGTGGGAATACCAAAAGAAATTTTGACTGACCAAGGTACTCCATTTATGTCAAGGGTCATGAAAGAATTGTGCAAATTGTTTAAGGTCACCCACCTCAGGACGTCTATCTACCATCCCCAAACTGATGGGTTGGTGGAAAGATTTAATAAAACATTAAAAAGTATGTTAAAAAAGGTTGTTGACAAAGATGGGAAAAACTGGGATTGTTTGTTGCCCTACTTGTTGATGGCCATCAGAGAAGTTCCGCAGTCCTCTACTGGGTTTTCTCTGTTTGATTTGTTGTATGGTAGACCCCCCAGAGGGCTGTTGGACATTGCTAAGGAGACGTGGGAAGGACAACCCACCCCTTATTAAAGCGTTGTTGAACATGTATCACAAATGCAGGATAGGATTGCAACCGTGGTACCTATTGTCAGAGAGCATATGGAACAAGCCAAAAGTGCTCAACAGAGGGTATATAACCGGAGTGCCAAGATACAGGAATTTGCTCCGGGGGATAGAGTTCTTGTGTTGGTGCCCACTGTGGAAAGCAAGTTCCTAGCTAAATGGCAGGGACCATTTGAGATTTTGGAAAAAGTGAATGAGGTCAATTATAAAGTATACCAACCAGGTAAGAGAAAACCTGAACAAATCTACCATGTTAACTTAATCAAACCCTGGAAAGATAGGTTGTCTCTGTCAGCGGAGCCTTGCTCTTTGGCGTCTTCACCTCGGTTGCTTCCCGTGGTGAAGGTGTCAGAGACATTGTCAGCTGATCAGAACAATCAGGTTAAAGAATTTCTCAACCGAAATAGGGAGATATTTTCAGAGCTGCCTGGCCAAACGACCATAATAAAACATGACATTGTCACTGAACCAGGGGTCAGGGTTCATTTAAAGCCATATAGGATTCCTGAAGCTCAGAGAGAAGCTGTCTCTAAAGAAGTTAAAAACATGTTAGAACTAGGAGTCATAGAGGAATCCAACAGTGAGTGGTCCAATCCTATAGTTCTCATCCCGAAGCCAGATGGTAGCATACACTTTTGTAATGATTTGACGCATACCCCATGCCCCGTGTGGATGAGCTTATAGAAAGGCTGGGAACAGCCAGGTTTCTCACCACATTGGACCTGACTAAAGGTTACTGGCAGATACCCCTAACTGATAGCGCAAAAGAAAAAACAGCCTTTTCGGTTCCAGAGGGGCTGTTTCAGTATAAGATGTTACCTTTTGGGTTGCATGGGGCTCCAGCAACCTTTCAACGGACGATGGATACAATTTTGAGGCCCCATAGAAAATATGCAGCTGCATATTTGGATGATGTGGTAATTCACAGTACGGACTGGGGGTCCCATTTGGTTAAAGTACAAGCAGTACTGGACTCAATCAGAGAAGCAGGGTTTACTGCTAACCCAAAGAAGTGCTGCCTTGCAATGGAGGAGGTTAAGTACTTGGGCTTCACCATTGGTAGAGGTCTGATTAAGCCCCAATTAAATAAAATCGATGCTATTCAAAACTGGCCTCGGCCAGTGAATAAAAAACAAGTAAGGGCTTTTTTGGGAATAACTGGGTATTACAGATGGTTTATTCCTAATTTTGCAGCCACAGCAGTGCCGTTGTCAGACCTTACCAAGGGGAAGCAGTCAAATACGGTGAAATGGAACCCTGATGCAGAAAAAGCGTTCCAAGCGTTAAAAGGGGCTTTGTGTTCACAACCTGTACTGATAACGCCAGATTTTTCAAAATAATTTGTTGTACAGACAGATGCCTCAGAGGTAGGGATAGGGGCTGTGTTGTCCCAAACCAGAGATGGGGATGAACACCCTATCATCTATTTCAGTAGGAAACTCAATGAGCATGAAAAAAGGTATGCCATTGTGGAAAAGGAGGCTTTGGCCATTAAATGGGCATTAGATACCTTGAGGTATTACCTCTTGGGAAGACAGTTCAGGCTAGTGACAGATCACGCCCCTTTAAAATGGATGCATGTAAACAGAGGTCAGAATGCTCGGGTAACCAGATGGTTTCTAGCATTACAGGATTTCAAGTTTAAGGTCGAACATAGACCAGGTTCACAGTTGGCCAATGCAGATGCATTGTCCCGCACCTTCTGTGGGGCTGCAAGTGTTCCGGCCCCTAGGTCGAAACAGGGGAGGGGGATATGTGACAAGAACACTGGAGTAGTGTTTGAGGGCAGGTATATTTGTCCCAGGTTCTTGTCCTACACCTTTTAGAAACAGGTGTTTTGCCTCACAGAGGGCTAATCAGCAAGCAAGCTGTAAAAAGGCTGCCAGAGTGAACAGTGTGAGAGGATTGCCTGGGAGATTGCAGAGTCTCTGTGTGAGAAGCAAACCTGCCTTTTACAAGTGAGTCCCCAGTGTTGACTGGGAAACTTTGTATTTTTCTTTAGTGACAGTTAGGAGCATCTTGTGTATAGTTAGTGCCGGACAGGCAAGGTATTTTCTTTTTATGTTTATTTTGTTTTCTGCTGAAATAAAACTGGTTGCGGCCAGTTGTACCACAAAGACTGGACTGGTGTGATTACTCAGCTGCTGTGGGCTGCCTTCTACCCCAGGAAAAGGCATCCAAATTCCCCTACAGTGTTACAATATACATGTCTCTCCATTTAGATTTACACCCGTGCAACCCTAGCTGGAATACACAGCTATTTATTTGGTCATTTAGAGACGCTCCGAAGGTACCATTTTCACACTATAACTTGATTGTATGTTATGTACATTTTTGATGTTGTAATGGATGGAGAATAAAAAACTGACCTTACCATCATATATGTCTCTTTATTCAGATATATATCTGTATGATTCTTGCTTGATTACACTTCCTTTGGTTTGATCAATTGGAGACACCCCTAGAAGGTACCATTTTTCTTAAAAGTCTATATAGGGATCTCTCGGTGGATTTTAAATTGCACGGGATCCCAGTATTTTTAAACACATATGTGAGTCAGACACAGTTGAAATCATCCATAAACTGCCAGACCAAAAATATCTGAATTACAAACATTGAATATGTATATTTCTCAAAATGTTTTCCCTGGAAGGGCTTCTTGTTTTGCATTTTTGTATCGATCTGTAACTGTTTGAACTATTAATTGTCCTGCCTCTCCTTTGTCCTCTTCATCTTTCTCGATTGCCTCATTCCTTTTGTAGAAATATGTATTTTCTATATGCATTCTGTTGATTTATGTTTATTATTTGCAGTGCTATCGCACCTATTTCAATCAACATCCAAAACGCCCCTGATGAAGTCACGTGGGTGACGAAACGCGTTGGGCCTGTTCCTTACTATGGATTGTAAAATTATTTTATGAAATGGCTGTGTAACTCTGTCTGATTTGTTCTAAGCCCAATCTGAGGCTTTTTATTAAATATTTATGTTTTAATGAGAAAGTTGTATAATTTACCTTAGCGCACCCTGATCTTTTCTGTATATATATATATATAGATACACTGGCTGGTGGGCGGTCAAGCACTCTCCCTTCTTGGCAATCACCTCAGTGCCCTCTGTGGCATGCAGATAACACAGAAAAAACAGGCGGCACTCCAAGGATTTGTTTTAAAGATTATATTGAAGGTAAATGGACACCAACGTTTCAGGCCCGAATGCCCCTTTGTTAAGGTGAAAAAAAACAATGAATTCACTGGTGTCCATTTACCTTCAATATAATCTTTAAAACAAATCCTTGGAGTGCCGCCTGTTTTTTTCTGTGATATATATTTATATATATATATATATATATATACATATATATATATATATCCTGTAGATTCCAACAGTGATAAAGCAGGGGCGTCATTCGGAGACTTTCAAAAATGTAGATTTACTCAATAGTGGTGCAATCCAATTGGACATAATGGGGATTGTCTGTAATCAGAGCCTCTACTGCTTCCAACCCAACCCTGCATTGGGAGGATGCAGGTTTAAAGGAACCTGCTGTCAAAATCATGTCCAACTCTGTCTTGTAGAGGTGCGTTGAGTCTCTAGGGAGGAGCTGATTTACTTCTTTATCATCCAATTGATGGCAAATTTCACTGACATAATCAGATACATTTTGGACCACGACACCTCCCCCTTTGTCAGCCGACCAAATTATTATCTCCTTGCAAGAAGTTAGGGCTTTTAAAGCCTGCCACTCATTTTGGTAAAGTTACTATGTGAGCACTGTGTTCATTGTAAAACATGTTTTGTGTCCTGTTCGATTATACGACAGGATGTCTTGATGGCAGCCAGATCCCTTGCGGATGCAGGTGGAGAGGCGCTCCATCTGCCTGAGACACACGAGTGTCTCATATGCAAGTGTGTCTCAATAATTTGTGGGCATGGTACGGGAACCCTGCCTGTGTCCGCTTAAGGGAGATGGTCAGGGTTAGGGGTTCAGTAGCGCGTGCGTCTCATGCACAAAGTGGGGTTGTTCGGGCGCAAGAACATCTCATGCACAATAAAGGACGCGGTACTTATGTATTATCTGGGCTCCCAAGGTAAATGCACCCCATTTTTTCATACCTCTACTATCCAACTATGCATGGAGTTGATTTTATATAGTGCGGCGAGCGCAGCGAGCCACCGTGCCACCGTGCCCGAAGCATGGCGAGCGGACGCTGTCTCATAAGAAAAACGTGAGCCCAGATATTACATAAGTACCAAGGACGCATTTGCCAGAGCTCCATGTTACATACTGGCAAATGTTTCCATTTCAAACTCCCACTATCCATGCCATCCCGAAGTGTGGCGTGCGCAGCGAGCCCCGCGATGGGATGCGGTACACCTTCGGGAGGGTAGGTAACACTGATCTATTGGCACTCACTGGGTGAATGTGTTGTGCAAGTGCACAACATTGATCAGGCGCTATTGGGGATGGGGTAAAACAACACAGATAGGGGCAAAACGTGAGACAATGTGGGAGGGTTAATTTCTGAGAATGAGACAAAAAGGTAAAGATAAAGTATAACTGAAACAGCTAAAGAGAAATAAAGATGTAAAGATGTAATAAATACGAATAAAAATAAATAAATAAAAATAATAAAAAATAAATTCACCCAATTAAAGCTCCCCAATCAGGCTGCTCCTACCCATGAGCGCAAATCCTACTAAAAGGATCCAATCCTTTTTACAACCCATATTGGCACTCACTACAGTATAAAAGTCTCTCAGCCACAACATAATCTCCTGCCTATTTCAGTCAGTTTTTAATCTTCTTATTACTCTCTGTAACAGTTCATGCAAATAAAGTAAAAAGCATGGTACTCTTTACCTAGAACGGCGCCCGCGATTGAAATCGCGGGCGTCGGGGGTAAAAATCGCGGTGATCGCGGTCATCGCGGGCATCGCGGGTAAATCGGGATGACCGCGATGGCCGCGATGACCGCGATCACCGCGATTTTCCCATAGGGAACAATGTTAAAACGGCAGATTGACCGCGATTTTACTATTAAATGCCTCAATGGACCCGATTTGGGGCCAAATTAACCCTTAAATGTCCCCCCAAATTTTTAACGCCACCCCACGATCCACGCCAACCCGAAGCGTGGCGAGCGCAGCGAGCCCGCGAGGGGCGGCGGTACGCGTCCTCCGACCTTTTCATGCCCTACTATCCACTAGGGCGTGGTGTGAGAATATAATAGTGTGGCGAGCGCAGCGAGCCACCGAGCCCGAAGCGTGGCGAGCGCAGCGAGCCCCGCGAGGGGACGCGGATACCTTCACAGGTAGACGCGTCCCCTCGCGGGCTTTACAGGTGTCCGCGTCGCCACGGACACCTGTGAAGCCCGCGAGGGGACGCGCATAACTGTGAAGGTATCCGCGTCCCCTCGCGGGGCTCGCTGCGCTCGCCACGCTTCGGGCTCGGTGGCTCGCTGCGCTCGCCACACTATTATATTCTCACACCACGCCCTAGTGGATAGTAGGGCATGAAAAGGTCGGAGGACGCGTACCGCCGCCCCTCGCGGGCTCGCTGCGCTCGCCACGCTTCGGGTTGGCGTGGATCGTGGGGTGGCGTTAAAAATTTGGGGGGCCATTTAAGGGTTAATGGGCTCTGTGGCCCATTTAACATTGATTCCTATGGCCAAATCGGGTGGATTGAGCCATTTAACATTAAAATCGGGTCCATCGCGCCTTTTAACATTGATTCCTATGGGAAATCGGGAGCATCGCGTCGCGGGCATCGCGGGTACATTTATGTGCGGCCGCGACGCGACCGACACGATTTCCATGTTTAACATGGGTTTCAATGGGAAATCGCGGGCATCGCGTCGGTCGCGTCGCAGACGCACATAAATGTACCCGCGATGCCCGCGACGGGCGCCGTTCTAGGTAAAGAGTACCAAAAGCATAATATGGATGACACATGTAGTGATATGACAATGGTCTAGTACAATTAACAATGCAAAACACACATAATTGACTGATGGGCGCTTCTTTTAATAGAATACAGTTTTTTAAAAGCAAAAGTCTTTGGTAAAAGGCATTGCTGATTGCTAGTGGCAGGGAGGTGTTTATAAGGGCGGGAACAACATTAGGGGGTGCCTGTGCACCCCTAACACTCTATGTGTGCACGCCTATGCTGACTACACTGACTGTGGGAACACGACGCTGATGCTGACTACACTGGCTGTGGGAACACAATGCTGATGCTGACAGGGACACTACGCTGACTACATAAGTGGTGCCGTGAAACTACACAAGTACCCAAAAAATCTTTGCAGGATTTGTGAACTACATACATAAGCAGTTAGTAGCTACCCTGCATGTACAATCATAAGTGCTAGGAAACTCAGGGAGCCAGTGAGATTGCTGCTATTGCAGGCAGTCTCACTGACAATCAGGGAGAGGTAGCAAGTATGCTACAGTATATTACATCATATCCTATTCTTAAGGCATTTATATTGATGTACCGTATTTTCTGCACTATAAGGCGCACCGGACTATAAGGCGCAGTCTCAATTATGGGGTCTATTTCTGTACTTGACCCATACATAAGGCGCACCGTATTATAAGGCGCACCGTATTATAAGGCGCATGCTAAAACAGCATGTCTCTTCACTGGTGCCATTTTCTGGGGTCATCACAGTGTTCGTAATACGTAGTGTACGTATTACGTCCCGTGTCAGCAGGAAATGGTCCGACAGTCAAACTCAGTGCACACATAAGGCGCACCTGATTATAAGGCACACAGCCTATTTTGGTGAAAATTTAAGTCTATTAGGTGCGCCTTATAGTCCGAAAAATACGGTACTCATTATGGGCCAGTTGTAATCTGGGAACTCCAGGCTGTATTATAAAACCCTAGCTGAGGCAAAGTTTAATTTCGCAAAAGCAGGTGTCCATCGATAACATGGTTGACATAATTATCTTTTATGGCACTTGAAAAATGGCAGAAGCTGAATGGTTGGTAATTTGGGCCTGATTCTGGTTGATTCGCTAAGAAGCGTAAATTTGCTGCCTAGCAAGCCAACTAACGTCGCTCACTGGGGAAGGGAATGCCCACTCCCCGCCGCTGTCTGAAAATCCCTGCCACTTTGCAAGGGAGCGTACGGGGATGAAATCATGCGTTGGTCGCCGATCATCGAATGATTTTCCCCCTGTTCATTCAGTCCAATAACATGGTGGGCAGCTTCCCGTCTGCATTCGCAAGGGGATGCACAGCGTTTTCCTGGGTGCACTCAGCGTTTTTATTGGTATGCCCAGGAAATGTTGGCTGTTCCCATGCAAATAACCCTTGCCCACCTTGATCCCGCCCACCTGTGCGAATGTCTTGGCGACTGTGCAAGTCGCCGAAGACATCCACACAGTAGCCCTGCACATGCACATATGCAGAGCGCAAATATCGGGCTGCCATTACTGGGCCCCGCCCCCCATGCCAGAAAACTCAGTGATTCGTGGGCTGCGGAGAGGTGTGGGGCTTAGCAGTGGCGGATTCAGGGGGGGGGGCACCCTGGCATGTGCCCCCCGCTGTCATCACATTTTGTAGCTGAGGACCAGGGCTTTCCAACGAGCCCAGCCCCGTATCTCTAGCCCCCCGGGAACCGGAGATATCGCCTTGCAAAGCTGTCGCTTTTTTCCCTATATGATAATATGGGACCCGGCATTTCCGACCCCCACTCGGTTCCAACAGCTGCCAGTTGTCCCCCTGGCATCACAGAAGCTTGTGGTTGACATTATTCAATTCCAAATCGCTGGGCCCTTCAATATGATACCAGACTGGTCCATATCGGTCAATCGGTTCCAGAGATATTGCATGTAAACCGATTTATTTTATTTTTGAAATGTAATTTCATAGCTGTTCATGTTCTTTGAGGGCAGATTACTCTGGAACCAAATGTTCCAGTTTCACTGGACCAAAATCATTCAAAGCCCACTCAAAATTTTGTCAATATGATACTTGTCTCATGTAAAATGGGTCAGTTGGTTCCGACGATATAGCCGGTTAAATTAGATAACTGGTTAAAGGGGGGAGGGGTGGTTTTCTCTCCCCCTCATACCAGAAAATGCAGGGACTAGACTGGTGTAAAAGGGGCCAACCTGGGAATGCATTTTCTGGTGTGAAACTGGTATTATTTCAAATAGCCAGGACCTGCAGTGCTCGGAATACAGCCAGGCTCTGCCACTGTCAGTGGCTATCACTTCTGCTTGGCGGCGGCTGTCCCCCATTTACCGCAAGCATGTATTCCCCCTTGGCAATGAGCATGTAATCCCACATGGCAACAAGCATGGAACCTCTGGCAATGAGCATGGAACCCTTGGCAATGAGCATGTAGATAAGCAGCAATTATGTAGCATAATTTTTAATAGGCATTATGGTGTTTGGCATAATACATAATGGACATAATGGCGTGTAACTTAACGTGTAATGGACATTATGGTGTAAATGTTTAATGCGCGCCTTTGGTGGACAATGTTCCTGTTTATGAAGCGTATTGTGAATTTTGGCTTAATCTGTATGGCATTATGTGAATTCTGGCTCAATCCGTGTGGCATTATGTGAATTTTGGCTCAATCCATGTGGCATTATGTGAATTTTGACACAATCCATGTGGCATTATTAGAATTTTGGCTCAATCCATGTGGCATTATGTGAATTTTGGCTCATTCCATTTGGCATCATGTGCAAGGGGCAAGTATAATGGAGTCTAGTATTTTGTTGCATAATGTGTAGAAGTTGTATATGGTGTTGTACACTACACACCAAAGACACGCCCTCTGTTGAGTGGCCACACCCCCTTTTCCGGAGCGCGCCTTCAGCGCTCGCACAACTACCGGTACATCCTTCACTTTTGTCGCCATGGTGGGCCTGCGCATTTTAAATGCCAGGGCCTATTTTTAATCCCACTCCCACCCTCTCTCTGCCGCTCTCCTAGCATGTACACTGGCACCACTAACACCGCCCCCCCACACCTAAACCCTCTTTTATCATGGTGTCATTTTATCCTGGATCCGCCCCTGGGGCTTAGATGCCGCGAAATGCTGCTATTGCATAATTTTAGCCCTGCTCCCTCTCTACGAGCCCACAATTTGCGGTAATTGAACCAGCAGGGAATGGGGGAGCGGTTGCTCTGGCCAGCAAATGGGAGGTTCACCTTCCTGGACCATTCCAATAGGGTAGGCAAGCCTGGTATGATATATATTTTTAGGCCTGGAAAAATATGCGTGTTTCTTACGAAAAAAAATAAAATCTGAGCAATTTACCATTAGTCTAATTCAGACCTGATCGTTGGGCTGCTAATTTTTGGATTCCTACGGTCGTGTGGGAATCGGTACATCTGTCAGAATGAACTTAGGTCTACAGTCATTAGGTCGACCCCACTAGGTCGACTGGCTGGAAGGTCGACCTGATTTAAGGTCGACATGGGCCAAGGTCAACATGACTTAAGGTCGAATTTGCATAAAGGTCGACATGAGGAAGGTCGACTGTTCATAAGTTCGACATGGGTTTTTCACTGTTTTTTTATCCGAATGTCGACACAGTCGACATGGACACAGTTGGCAATGAGAATCGGACCCTCGCATCGCTCGCTTCGCTCGCATTGCTTCAGGCACGGTGGCTCGCTTCGCTCGCCACAGCTTTAATAACCTCCTCCACGCCCTAGTGGATGGTAGGGCATGAAATACCGCCTGTCGGCACATGTCAGCTCAAAAAACAGTGAAAAACCCCATGTCGACCAGTCGACCTTCCTAATGTCGACCTTTATGCAAATTCGACCTTAAGTCATGTCGACCTTGGCCCATGTCGACCTTAAGTCAGGTCGACCTTCCTGCCAGTCGACCTAGTGGGGTCGACCTAATGACTGTAGACCTAAGTTCATTCTAATAGATGACCGCTTCCCGGTCAGGTATACACCTTCTGCCCTGTGTAAGCCTGCAAATTGCTTAGTATGGCTTCCGTAAATTAGCTGGATCCATTTGCAACTCACCATCAAATGATTTCTCCACAGTTTTTCAGTCTGTCAATCAACTTGCGTATGGCCAGCGATAAAAAAAAAAAAAGTAGTACGATTTTTTTGCAGGATGGACTCAAGGTGATTTCTTCATGATCTCCAATTTGTCCTCTCCTGGCTCCACACTGGTGGTGTTATGTGCTGGAAAGTTAAGATGCTGAATGCATTTTAAAGGAGGTACTTATAACAGAATATATATATATATATATATATATATATATATATATATATATATATATATATATATATATATAAGAATAGCTAATCTGGAGGTTTCAGCATTATGAATTTTTCTGTTCCAAGTGATGACATGGAAACTGTTTCCGGAATGAGTGCTAGTTAAAAGAAACTGTGCAGGTGTATTTACAGTTGCAATTACACAAATAATATAGGCAAGCTGTATATCGTTGTATGCGCCTTTATCTGCATGCAAAATTATGTTACCATGTTGGCAGGAAAACACTGTAGCATAAAATTTGTTATACAGCTACTGTTACACTTATATACAGAATATAGGCATTCTGCATATCGTTCTCATTGCATCTCATTATTAAATAGATGCATTGTACATGGATAAAAGTGCAAAAATGGCATGTACTGTAAATGAGCGATTTATTTTTAAGGTTAGAAGCAATTATGAAAATGTTCATTTGCTGTAATTGTGTACTTGTAAATTATTTTGAACACTGCAAAATGCAACGCACCCCCCAAAAAAAAGTATTTCATTATGTCTGACTTTATAGTGTTGGTTTGTGTCTGAAATTCTCATACTCTATTACATTGGCTGAGTTTTATATTTAACATGGGCAAACCATCTGAAGTTTTTTCCGTGCTCAAAGCATCTGACTTTTACTGAACTCAGATGCTATTACATTGCCTGACTTTGCAAAATGTCCTACTTTTGCCGAAAAGCCGTACATTTCACAAAATTGGACCAAAATCGTTTGTTATTTCTATCTGGCCATGGTCATGTTGATAGGGTCAGTCTCACACTGGGCATTATTCTAGTTCACTCTTTCTGACAAAATCCTTCTTAGATGGAGAAAACCATGTGCACTGCAGGTGGGGCAGATGTTACTTGTGCAGAGAGAATTAGATTTGGGTGGGGTTTTACTTCAAAGTGAGATCTTTATTGCAGTGTAAAAAGAAAGCAGCCAGTATTTACCCAGCACAAAAAAAACACAAATAACTTACCCAAATCTATACCTCTCTGCACATTTTACATCTGCCCCCCCCCCCCCCCGCAGTGCACATGGTTTTGTTCATCTAAGAATGATTTTGTCAGAAAGAGTGAACTAGAATAAGGCCCTCTGAGAGGGGGTGTCAAACATAACTCCCACAGGAACCTGTGACCCAGTCCCCAGCCTCTCCTTGCTCCGATCTGCTCAACCATCTAGGAGCTGGTTCATTTCATGTGGGGGAAAGGTCACTAGGGTATTGCCCCATCCAGGGGCAGATTGGCCATAGGACTCACCAGGAAGATTCCCATTGGTCCAATACCTAGTAGGGATGGGCTGGGTGATAGATAGGGTGCCAGATGCCCCTTAGGCAAGTCTAAATTTCAGTGCCTTGGGCCTGCCACCCTCCCCAGTGCCAGCCATCTGTGATTGCAGTACTTAACCAACAGCTGCTTGTGCCACAGCACTATACGGTAGGGCACAGACATGAAGGGTGAGTTCTTTCTCCCAAGCAACCAGATGGCTCAATCAAGTACTAAGGCAGTAGCGCATGCAGGGGGGGGGGTTCTGAGTACCCAGAACCCCCCCCCCCCCCAGGAGTCTAAGGGCCCTAGGCTGACAGCAAAGGGTCCCCTCTTTCCATGGGTATAAGAATCGGTCCATGGGAACCGGAGATATCTGACTTCAAAGCAGTGGTCCCCATCCAAGCCTGTTAATTGCTCTTCCCAGTCAGATATTTCAGGTTCTGTCTGACTTAGAGTTTTTCTGAGGGTATATTCCAAAAGCTGGGACTCTCCCCCTTTGAGGGACACTAGAAGCTGGTCTCTACTTTTCCTAGAACCAGAGATATAAGCCTTCCAGCAGCTGGTTACTGCTCCAGCTCCACACACCTGGTATGTAGTTTTATATATTTATTGGCAGATTGCTCTGCCTCCTGAACTCTGATCCCCTAGTCCCCAATACCATTTGGTAGGTGGGATTCCATTAAAAGCTAAGAAATCTAGTTCCAGGAACTGGAGATATCTGCAGTCAAGCAAGCTGTCCTCCCACCAGAAAATTCTGAATAATAAGCCCACTCCACTATACACCCCTCCTCTGCTTATTAATCAACCTCTACCACCCTGAAAGTTATGTATCAGGACCCCTTCATTCAGCCCAATGCCCCCTTCTCCCACCATCTGTGTGGTTGATATAATACCCCCTACCACCCACGGGACATCAAAGCCTCCGCTCATAGCACCCCACACCCCTACCGCTGGAGGATCGGTAGGGGCCCCAATACATTGGTATGCCCAGGGGTCTATACTGCTGTATGTCTGTGTGTGTGTGTGTGTGTATATATATATATATTTTGGGGAATCCGCACTCACGGCCAGCCCTTGTCAACGTTCAGGGTGCTCCACTTAAGCAAACATCCAACGATGTTCCCAATATATCACAGGTGTAGAGCCAGAAATAGATCCACAAGGAGCACTCACCAATAAGACCAATAGTAATTTAATGGTACTTGTTAAAGATACAAAACATCTTACTTTTGTGAGGAGGTCGACGTTTTTGGCCACTAGAGGGCCTTTGTCAAGACAATTCACCTGGCACATCCGTACAGCACAAGCACATCAAGTACAATGATCCTGTGCTCAAGGGCTCCCTTATATAGCAGCCTAATGTGGTAATTATTAACAGCCTGGTGCAGTACCTACTGGTGCCTGCAAGGCTCATGCGTCCCTGATCACATGTGTCCAATGCCGCCAGTTGATTGGTCCGCCGGCCGGAAATACTATCAATCCAATATGCTCGTGCGTTCCACAGCGGTCCCGGTGCGTTCCAGCGCCGTTTGCCGCGATTTCTGTATTCTATAAGGTCTCTAAGGGCAGTAAACTAACGGTACTTGTGAGTTATCCGGGCTGCCGATTTTTTGATTGTATGCCTTAAGTTAAGGCATACAATCAGATGCGATGCGATGCGATATCGCATCGCATCGCATGCGATCATCGGATGCGATGACCCGATTTTTCCATAGGAATCAATGTTAAAATGGACTGAGTCCATTTTAACATGGAATTCAATGGGAAAAAGGGGTCCTTTTCATACCCCTACTATCCAAGTGGGCATGGAGTTGGATATAAACCTGTGGCGAGCGTAGCGAGCCACCGAGCCCGAAGCGTGGCGAGCGAAGCGAGCCCCGCGAGGGGACGGTATTCTGTGTCCCCTCGCGGGGCTCGCTACGCTCGCCACGCTTCGGGCTCGGTGGCTCGCTACGCTCGCCACAGGTTTATATCCAACTCCATGCCCACTTGGATAGTAGGGGTATGAAAAGGACCCCTTTTTCCCATTGAATTCCATGTTAAAATGGACTCAGTCCATTTTAACATTGATTCCTATGGAAAAATCGGGTCATCGCATCGCATCGCATCGCATCCGATGGTCGCATGCGATGCGATGTGCCCGATCCGACCCGATTTAGAAATCGGCAGCCCGGATAACTCACAAGTACCAAACTAACTTATTATAGATCAAACATATGGCCACCTTGTGCCAGAGCGTTATAGCGCTAAGCGAGCGTGTGAAACGGAGTCTCTGTCGCTCTCTGTGGGAGCTATTTAAAATGGCCGTGCGTTCCACTGTGGCTTTGTGCGTTCCAGCTATCGTTAATAGCTGCTAGGGATACTGCTGTACTAGTTAATAAGGGAACTCTGAGCATGGATCTTACAACTCAAGTCTACAAGTTGACAATATGTCTATTTTCACATGTTTTTAGGTATTTATAGAGCAGCTTCAATAGTAGAAAGGCTGCTGGAATCATATTTGACAATTATACAATAAAACACATACAAACATATAGGACAAACATACAGATATATACATATTTACAAAGAAGTATTTTTATGTATTTTTTAGTATTTTTTGTTGTTTTTTAATTCTTTTGTATTCTTTTTTCTGTATATACATATATTATGCATTAATATATGGAGATGATGGTAAAAAAAGGAAGGACCTTATGGGTCCACATGCCCCTTATGCCACCGTCTGATCACAATATCGTACCAACAAAGAAGGAAAAAATGAAGAAAATATTATATACATGGGACACCAGGCAAAAAATCGCCTGTAAATCCCTATTAGTTCACAAAAAGCAATTTAATGGATTATTTTCATTTAGGCCACGGGGGGGCCACAGTGTCCATGGTGTAGATCCATTGTGCTTCACGTTGTCTTAAAGCCTTGGTTCGATCTCCCCCTCGTGTATATTCAGGTATGTGGTCCACAAGCATGCATTTGATAGCTGATACTTGGTGGCCTTGTTCAAGGCAGTGTTGTGCCACTGGTTTATCAGTTTTCCCAGTGTCCAATGCCTGTCGAATGGTATATCTGTGATTTGCCATTCGATCACGGAATGGTCGGGTTGTCATTCCTGTGTAGTATAATCCACAGGGGCAGATTAGCACGTAGATCACGTATGCGGTAGTACACGTAAGTCGATATCGAATTTTCAGCCTCTTACCACTATGTGGGTGCGCCACTGTTGTACCGGTCAGCATTGCATTGCAGGTTGTGCAACCCTTGCACTTTACACAGCCAGGTTTCGTGGAACGTAACCATTGCGTTCCTTTAGGGCTTGGGCGCGCCGTAGGCCTCATCAGGATCTGCTGAATATTTGGATTCCTGCGATAGGCCATCATAGGTGGTGGATACCTCTGTAATCTTAGGGCAGGATCGCTTGTTAGGAGTGGCCAATATTTTTTATATACGGTTTTTGCCGCTTGTGCTGTATGGTTAAATGTATTAACTTGTACCATTCTTTGATCCTTATTGGTTTGTGGTCTTATTGGCGGGGTTTGAAATCTGGCTTTAGCTTTTTTCAGACATCGGTCAATTATATTTCGTGAGTATCCTCTTTCGAGGAACCTTCCCTTCATTTCGTCTAGTTGAACCAAAGTTCGTTCTTCATTCGAGTTTGTCCTCAGAACCCTTAGGAACTGGAAAATCGGCAGGCTCTCTTTTAAATGGACAGGATGCTGGCTTTGGGCCTGTAACAATGTGTTTCTGTCCGTACTTTTTCTAAACATTGTATAGCCCAATCGATCACCTTCCTTGAAAATTAAGACGTCCAAAAACGTTACTGTTTGTTGGTCGATATTGTGAGTCAGTCGGATAGGCTCTGGCATAGTATTGAGGTCATGGACCATCATCTCAAAAGATGCCTTTGTTCCTGCCCATACTAAAAATATGTCGTCGATAAATCGACTGTAACACAACAGGTTTGCCTGTGCTACCGATGTAATATATCTTTTTTCGTAGTTCGCCATATACAGATTGGCGTATGCTGGCGCCAGGTTCGACCCCATTGCGGTGCCGTTGATTTGCAAATAATAATCGGCCCCGTATAGAAAATAATTTTTGGTTAGTACCAAATCAACCAGTGTCATCAGGAATTCTGTGGGTGGATGCTGGTGGTGGCTCTCGATAAGATGTTCCTTAATCGCCCGCATGCCCTCACCATGGGGGATTACTGTGTACAATGATTGTACATCGAGAGTCACCAACCAGGTCTCCATGTCTGGTAATTGGAGTTGTTTTATCTTCTCCAGAAAGTCAGATGTGTCTCTTATATAGCTGGGGGTCTGATGAACTAGCGGTTGTAAAAACCCATCTACGTAGATAGCCAGCGGCTGCAACAGCGATCCCCTGGCCGAAATAATGGGCCGACCAGGGGGGCTGTCCAGCCGCTTATGTATCTTAGGCAACGTGTAAATTATGGGAGTTACAGGAAAGTCCACTGTTAAGAAGTCGGCTGTCTTTTTGTCTAGCCATCCAGCTACCATACCGTTTGCTACATATGAGTCAATTAGTGCTTTTAGAGCAGCCGTCGGGTCTGCTGTCAACTTACTATAGGTGTCAATATCTGAAAGTTGGCGTCGAACTTCCTTGTCATAATCATGCCAGTCTTGTATGACTATTGCCCCGCCTTTATCGGTGGGGCGTATCACTATATCCGTATTTTTCTTAAGGCCAGATAATGCAATTCTTTGCGCATATGACAGATTCCGATATTCAGGCGCAGGTGTGACCATCTGTGCCATATCGTGCTCCGTCATACGGACAAAGGTACGTATGCTAGAATTGGTTGATTGTGGGTCGAAGGTGCTGGGTTTAAAGTTTTTACTCATTTTACTCCCACTATCAATGTTAGGGGATTCAGGAAAAAATTCTCTTAACCTGAGCTTTCTGCCCAGATGATAGTTATCCACGACCCAGTCAAATTGGTTATGATGCATGGTTGGGACGAATGACAGTCCCCGTGAGAGGACAGACTCCTCCACCTCAGTCAATTTATAGGACGATAGATTAAATATCAGGTTTGGGCTCGTGTCTTTCGGTCTTTTCTGTTTCCACCCACCGCGCCTCTGGTGGCTACGTTGGCGCCTCTGTCTCCCCGACCTCGCTGTCGGGGTGGTAGGTCTAAAAAAGAACCCCTATTGCCTCTATATCACTAGAATCGGTGTATTCACCTTCTGATGATGTTTGATCTATAATAAGTTAGTTTACTGCCCTTAGAGACCTTATAGAATACAGAAATCGCTGCAAACGGCGCTGGAATGCACCGGGACCGCTGTGGAACGCACGGCCATATTGGATTGATAGTATTTCCGGCCGGCGGACCAATCAACTGGCGGCATTGGACACATGTGATCAGGGACGCATGAGCCTTGCAGGCACCAGTAGGTACTGCACCAGGCTGTTAATAATTACCACATTAGGCTGCTATATAAGGGAGCCCTTGAGCACAGGATCATTGTACTTGATGTGCTTGTGCTGTACGGATGTGCCAGGTGAATTGTCTTGACAAAGGCCCTCTAGTGGCCGAAACGTCGACCTCCTCACAAAAGTAAGATGTTTTGTATCTTTAACAAGTACCATTAAATTACTATTGGTCTTATTGGTGAGTGCTCCTTGTGGATCTATTTCTGGCTCTACACCTGTGATATATATATATATATATATATATATTTTTTTTTTTTTTATTGTTATTATTATTATTTATATACATTTGGTCTAGCTATAATACTTTAACTGACCCGGCATATACTGGGTCACCTAAGTGTCCATCTCCGTGCTTTGCTCTGCCCGGCTGGAAACCCCCTTCTGAAAATCCTGCGTTTGCCCCTGAAAGGTGACATCATGACAGTGCCGTGCCACCAAAGAGAAGAAGAAAAAAGTATTTCTTCATGCTGGAGACAGAGAGGAATGCAGCCAGATAGATCACTGGAGACACAGAGGAGATTTGGTACCACAGTAGATAGTGCTGAGGGAGTGTTGAAGGAGCTGGGGGACACATGGGGTTGCACTGAGAGAGAATAGATCTAGCTGGGGTCACAGGAGATGAAGCTGGAAACACAGGAGATGGAGATGGAGAATCACAATAGGAAGGCACTAGAGAGACACATTTTCTAGAAAGTCAAAAGAGGATGGTACTTGAGACACACAGCTAGGGCTACTGGTATAATTGTAAGATAAGGCTGGGGACAGTTGTCTTCAATAAGTTGCCAGTTGTAAAGAAATCACATTACTGATGAAAATAGTACCAAAATTAGCAACTATATTTTATTATTATAAAATAGTTTGAACAGGGAAACTCACATTTTGCCTTTCCTCAAACCTTCTGTTGTTTTTATTGGTTGAACTTTTGTTGCACGATGATGACATTTGTTTTATTTCTATGCAAAAAGGTGGCTTCCAGACCTTGTGATCTCCAACATAAATAGTGAATATTGAAGACACTACCTGTCCAGGAAGGTTAAATTTCCTCAGAGGTTCCCCATTACAAAGAATTCATATAGGTAAGAAAACAAGTTTTACATTAATGCAGTGTCTATTGACTTCAGAGAGGGACTCTCTGAGCGCCCTGATTACTGGGCATGCCATGTCATGAACTCACCATCGGGTATCTTTATGCCCCACACTTTATAAACTTAAACCATAGCTCACTCTAACTTAACTATTACTTAACACTAAAATAAAGACACAAGTGCTGGCGTTTCAAAACTTGAATGTCAAATTAATTTTGACAACTTATTATAGACTATCAAAATGGTGGTGGCACCAAAGTAAGGTCAAGATAGGAAAGTGGGGGTAAGCATCACCATACCATCCATACACCGCTGGTGAAAACTCTCCCAGCACCACCACTCTTGCAGAAGGTGCGGCCATCCCCCGTGCAGAAGCATGGCCCATGACAATCGATGTCAGGGAGAGTGCACCCACTATCTACAAACTCACAGAACTACACAAGATGACCGTTCTTTACCGCTGCCAAGAAGAAGAAATAGGGATGGGAGGGCGGGGATTTACAAGAACAGAGTAAGATCACTACAGTATGTGATCCTTTCTATCCTGCCTACTCCTCCTTGAACACCCTGATTGGCTCACCCCTATCTCCTTTACATATGACCTGACTAACTAACTAAAGTGTCGCATGTCAGGTGATTCATGTTTCCTCATGGCTTACTCAGCATTCAGATTTTCTTGATAAAAACAGGGGAATGGCTAATGGGCACAGCATTTCCCCCTTTCTGTGCAAATATACCAATCTCCACTCTTAGACAGTTATGGCGTTTGCTGGGATGTTGTCAGTACCAGAAATAGTGGTCTTCTAATGTCACAACGTAGGCTTTTGGGCATGCCTACATAGGGCCACTGTCAGAAAACATTCCAGGTCTACTTTAAATTCTCAATAAATGTTGCAAGAAGTAAATAACTAAATCAGAATGTTAATAAATGCAACAGTTCAACAAAAGGTATGGCTCATATAGCTTTTAAGCGGCCAGTGAGATTATAACTATTTTCAGCCTGTATGGCTGAGATCTAAAGTATCTAAAGTTATAATCCCCAAAACAGAAATGGAATCTAATAAGGGAGAACCAGAAGGGTGTTAGTTTCTTACATATTAAAGAAGCAGAGATATGTGGTTTTTAGAGTTCTGCACACATAATTGGATTAATGCCCTTTTATTTACTGGGCAGGGGTCCACTGTGTGTTTATTTGCACCAGTGGCGGTGCTATCCCAAACGTTTACGAATGGAGAGAAGAGAAGAAAAAGGGTGGAAAAAGGGTTTGTATTGGATGCACTCCTTACAGTTAATCGAATAATTTTTGGTAAATTCCTTTACCGGCCACATAAACCGTCTCCTTATCCACCATATACCAAATAAAGATAATAGGAGCTCCCACTTTTTAAATAAAAAGGAATTTACCAAAAATGATTCGATCAACTGTAAGGAGTGCATCCAATACAAACCCTTTTTCTTCTCTTCTCTCCATATAAAAGAAGCATCCTGGGTGTGTGTGCATGTGGGGGGGGTTTCGACCAGAGCATAAAGAGATTCCTCATCTCTAGCCAAATGATTGTGAGGACCACACTCCCTGGGCTGCACACACATACTGGCCCTGACAGATCCCTGAGTACACAGGGCTGACACAGTGGGCGTAACTATAGCCACGCAGCCCCCGTGGCGGGGAGTCGCTGAGAAGATGTGGGCGCCGGGGGGGGGGGGAGGAGGCTGTGGGGTTATAGTTAGCCGCTGCCATCTGCCCCTGCCGCCGGGTATTATGTCCCGGCTCGAGCCCCCCCGTAGGGTTATCACTTTTGTTTGCAGTGGTACTTTTCATGGACACACCCACCTTTTTTTGGGCACGCCCATGAAATGAAAGAGAAGCAGCGCATAAAAAAATGAGAGGATTGACTGGATAATCTTTTACAGAATTATTTAATATAATAAAAATGACATACAATAAATAAAATAATGTTGATGAATGAAATCAAGAATACCCACAAATTGGTTAAGTCCAGGAGACTCCATTCCTATGTATACCCCTGAGAGATGGACAATTGGAAATCAAGGAATAGTTACCACCCTGGAATTGGTAAGTTGGACATCCACTTGTGTCGGTGTGGTCGGCCCAAAGCTGGAGTAAAGAACCAAAATCCACTGTAGATGTTTTTGTGGAATGTTCTATAAATCAATTATGTCTGTGCCTTATCAGCCAAAGTTGTTGCACATAACCAGGGATGGTGCAGGTGGCGATTTCCAATGACCTAAGAAGGTTCCAGTTGGTGATGGTCCCAAGGGGTTGGTTCAGACTGCAATCCGGGATTCTTGATGATATAGTGGGTATTCAAACAGGTCCCTCAGTCCACCTCCTGCAGCCCACTATGGAGCCCACTATGAAGCCGCTCGCTCCTGGGGTTTGCGCATGCGCAAACCAAGACCGTTGGGTCTGAATCGGCCCCCCATGTATGTCAACCATATGGGGCCTTATTTTGGTTCATTCTTTCTGACAAAATCCTTCTTAGATGGGCAAAACCATGTGCACTGCAGGTGGGGCAGGTGTTACTTGTGCAGAGAGAATTAGATTTGGGTGGGGTTTTACTTCAAAGTGAGCTCTATATTGCAGTGTAAAAATAAAGCAGTCAGTATTTTCCCTGCACAGAAACAAAATTACTCACCCAAATCTAATTCTCTCTGCACATGTTACATCTGCCCCCCCTGCAGTGCACATGGTTTTGTCCATCTAAGAAGGATTTTGTCAGAAAGAATGTACCAAAATAAGGCCCATGGTGTCAACCTATTGACTAGTGTCAACCTAGACATCATCTGTTCGCTATCCGGATACCCTCCACATCTCATGGAGACCTAAAGACTTTCTCAATAATTCTTCGAAGACCAAAATGACTCTTCTTTTGCATTGGGCATTCTAGTATGTGGAAGGGGTAATGGAGTGAATTGCGCTGCTGATAGAATAGATAGATAATGTGATGAACACACTAGATGGCTGTAGAAGATAAATGAGTAATGGACACACTGTTTGTAAATTTAGTTATTTTATATGAAAAAATGAAAAAAATATATATATAGCATTACATTAGCAATCAACACATTAAAACATTAAAAAATTCCTTTAGTACAATGAAATTGTAGGCAATACAATTATCTATGAAGTAGTAATCCAAATCGATGGAGATATCTTTTGTATTGGTAGCAGCAGACTTTCAGTATAATAATTTGTTAAACTATAGTCAATTGATGGATGTATCACTTTTATGATCAAAGTGAGAAACAGAATGTCCAGATCTTAGATGGACTTTGTATACTTTATACAATATTAGCAATTAAGAGTATGAAATTTGCAGACACAGGTAAATATATGTATGCTCACCCTTGATAGTAAATGAATTCGGAGTTGGAATTCTCCAGCACTCGGTAGTCAGGTTTTTATGGGGAGATGGTGTCACCACTAGTGAATAATCCTGTTGCTCCTCTCGGCAAGTGCCGGTGTAGCCAGCCAGTGGTTCAGTATGGATTGACCACACTGACCACTGCGGAAAAGGAGTAGTTCTTAGGAAATTTTCATTTACCGGGTGCTTCGTTGGATGGGGGTTCAGTACACCTGATGTAATAGGTGTTTGATGACGCAGCTGATGGCCGGCAGCGAGGGGGGGGGGATGCGCTGCACTTCAGCTGGCTTGTGGAGTCCAGATAACGGCGGTGAGCAAGTAGGTTTACCTGTGTTGTTTGTAGCATCCGTCTTGAAAAAGTTCCCATTCGACTGAAGGGGACGAAACGCGTTGACGTCATCACCCATTCTCACTTGGAGATTCACGTCAGCAGACTTCAGTTGTTCCACTAGCAGCACAAATCTTCACATGCTGCCGGCTATCTGCCAATACACGCTGATCTGAAATCGTCAGCCGCATTTACACAGAGCCGGTCACCGCCGAGTGCTGACTACGTCAAGCCGGCTAAGGTATAGCATCCCAGCTTGTTGCTGGTCACGGACCGCACTCACAGCGGCAGCGCAACCTCTACATGCCACCGGCTGACCGCTACCCAACGCTGACCATATTTCCCAGCCGCAGAAACCCAGCGCTGGTTACCGCTGATTACATCCTACATTAGCGGGCTAAGGAACAGCATCCCTGCTTACCGCTGCTACAAACAACACAGGTAAACCTACTTGCTCACCGCCGTTATCTGGACTCCACAAGCCAGCTGAAGTGCAGCGCATCCCCCCCCCCCCTCGCTGCCGGCCATCAGCTGCGTCATCAAACACCTATTACATCAGGTGTACTGAACCCCCATCCAACGAAGCACCCGGTAAATGAAAATTTCCTAAGAACTACTCCTTTTCCGCAGTGGTCAGTGTGGTCAATCCATACTGAACCACTGGCTGGCTACACCGGCACTTGCCGAGAGGAGCAACAGGATTATTCACTAGTGGTGACACCATCTCCCCATAAAAACCTGACTACCGAGTGCTGGAGAATTCCAACTCCGAATTCATTTACTATCAAGGGTGAGCATACATATATTTACCTGTGTCTGCAAATTTCATACTCTTAATTGCTAATATTGTATAAAGTATACAAAGTCCATCTAAGATCTGGACATTCTGTTTCTCACTTTGATCATAAAAGTGATACATCCATCAATTGACTATAGTGTAACAAATTATTATACTGAAAGTCTGCTGCTACCAATACAAAAGATATCTCCATCGATTTGGATTACTACTTCATAGATAATTGTATTGCCTACAATTTCATTGTACTAAAGGAATTTTTTAATGTTTTAATGTGTTGATTGCTAATGTAATGCTATATATATATTTTTTTCATTTTTTCATATAAAATAACTAAATTTACAAACAGTGTGTCCATTACTCATTTATCTTCTACAGCCATCTAGTGTGTTCATCACATTATCTATCTATTCTATCAGCAGCGCAATTCACTCCATTACCCCTTCCCCATTTTTTTCTTTCTGTGTGAGTCAAGACAGACCCACAGGAGTGCATGCTGCAGCTGTATAATTCTGTATATACAGAACTTGTTTAACTTAGAATTTTTCTGTTATTGCCGAGCGCCGGGAAGTGTGTCCTAGGGTGCTCCCAGTTTGGGACTCTCTACTACACACCCACCCCCCATCTATTTGCATTCTAGTATGTGCAGTATTAGTACAAAGTGACCATAGTCTGAGCCTTTCTCTGCCTCCTTGAGTGCTGTTGGTTTTATTTTTGAATTTTTTTAAATACATAATAATAATAATAATAGTGATGATGGTGTTTTCATTTAATCCTTGAAATATTAAGTGTATTGTCTGAGACTTTCTTCTTACATGAATTTTACTAGTGGAATTAGTTCTGCTGTCAGTACTAATAGTATTGTTAAGAGGAATAAGTAGGACGATAAGTGGACAGCAGCTATACTAACCAATAGTGGTAGCCAGATAGCTCTCACTTGGTGTGGTGTTCAGAAGCTATCTTATCATACTGCATGGAGAAACCACAAGAGAAGATACCAGCTTCATAGTGAAACCCTTTTCTTAAACTAAGAATAATACCCTCAAAGAGATGTGACAGCGAGCTTCATCCTGTAAGTGAATGATCATCACTAGCCCTAATGCTTCAGTCACCCTATCCCACCAGGTGGCACATACAACTGTGTATTCGCATACAGCAGGTATTATGAGATCCCGTGGAAATTGTATGGGGCACACAGAACAAATAGATGTGATAACACTTGTAAGCATGCTAGTCACTCTTTGGATTCAGTTGCACCTATAAGCAGGGCCGGCTCTATCATTAGGCAGCTGCCTAGGGCGCCAAGTTCTGGGGTGGCGCCACCAAGTCTGCCTATCAAAAAATTGAATATGTCTATTGGGATCCTTGTACTTAATGTAGGTGGCTGCTGTGCAAATTCTAAAGCTATGTACACACACTTCGTTTTGCTTTAGATTCGATTTTCTATGAGATCTTCCCATTCAATTTGGCATTATATCTGTACTTTTGCATTAGTTATCAATTTCAATATCAAATTCAATTTACATTCATGGAACATTGTACACATTCGATTTACTGGATCGAATTCGATATTTCCTTGGCTGCACAGTAGATTTTTCTGTGCAATTTTGAGAAAACGGGAGCGCGCATCGAATTGAATGCAGATCAAAAGTGTCCTAAAAACCATTCGATGTGGATTCGATTTTGATTCTATCAGCAAAATAGAATCGTAAATAGACAAAAATCGATGCATCTGTACACAGCTTAAGACCTCACCTCCATACTTTCACTTAAGGCGTACTTCCCTACTTTGCTGCCCCCTCTTCCTTGTACTGATTTTTGGGAGCCTCCCTGCCATTCCGTAATGTTAGGCAAGTATGCCTTTCGGTGTTGGAAAATGGTTATTGGTGGCAGTACGGGGTGGGGTGGAGGGATGGAGTAGGTTGAAGTTTTGCCTAGGGTGCTAAGAAGCCTTACACCGGCCCTGCCTATAAGTAGATCTTTCCAATACAACTTCATAGCCTAAGCTGATTTTGCCACCCCTCTAAGAAACAACTAGTTGGCCAACTACAAAACACAGACATTAACAAATGTTGGTCTAATAAACATATTCAAACTGCAGCTCTAACTAAAGAGTGTGATGAATGTGATGTACTGCCCTTTTACACACATATTTCATAAAGCAAAACTGAAGCATTCACTTGCAACCATTATCACAGGACAGTGAATTACCTATACAACCTCAGGCCAGCATGATTTAAGGTTCTGTGTGTTCAGTCATCTCCCTCCAGAGGATGTACACCTAATGGGACATCTTTCCACCACCTCAGGGCTTCCTGGGTCTTTAAATCCCATCTTTTCCTGGGCTTTTAGCTGTCTTTTAGCTCTTTTGCAAAGGCCACTGCCTCTTCATAACTTCCGACATCTTCTTTGGTTCTTCTCCTCATGGCCATTGGATTTTATATCTTCAGCTCGGTGGTGGCGGCCAGCTCATGTGTTTTGCTTTATCCACTGTCAACTCAGTGTCTTCATCTCTTTTGGGTCCTCTCCACCATCTTCTTGCTCTGAATCCAAAATTCTGCTCTTCTCTCCACCATAGGCTGGGCTTGCACTGCCTTGTGTTGGCTATAAGCCAACACCAGGGGATAAAGCGAAGAAATGGTTAGCCAAGTTTGGCTTTCTTGATGTGCCTTTTTTGAAAAGCACAACAGTGATTGGTAGGGCCGGAATCCCTTCAGATCTAGGAAAGCCAGAAGACTTATGGGGCTGCTAGACTAAGCCCTGCTCTCTCATATTATAAAAATACAGCATTCTCATCAATGCATAATGAGCATTATATCAATGTATTTACACCACAAATAGGAGAATATTTAAAAGTTGACACGTATTTATATTGAGCAAACGTTGAACCAAAATAATGGCCAAAAATGTAGAAATCAGTAAAAACCCTCAATGGAGTCAAAACTCACAAGGACTAATATGAAACCAGTGTTAGGAGGAAACATATCTCTTGGCCAGTATAAATCAAGAAGTTGTGCTGACATAGATAAAATGTGGACTACAATTGCAGGACTTGAAAATACAGTTCCACATCTGCAAGCTAAGGGCTTAATAATTCAAATAAATCCAAACATTTTGTGATTGTGAATAATACAGATCTTGGTTGTTCTCCTTTGTGACTAGGTGAGCATTACTGGTTGGCAGTAACAGAGCATTTGCATGTAGAACAAAGTTATAGATAGATGTGTATCCTAGTCTAATCTGAGGTGAGTGTATGTGGAGAGTCATCATTTTCAGTCAGATTCCATGGACCAATGCTACTGCTACTACTAGTAATAGGAGTTGTCCTCACAAGCAGAGGGCTAGTTGCATGCGACTGGCATATGTTTTCATGGAACCTTCAATCGCAGGAAGCGGTTGGAATTGCTGCTACATGGCTGTGTGAGGGATCCAACATGGATCCCTCCCAGTATGTCCCACGACTGCCAGCATCTCTTTGCATGCGCAAAAGGACTCCAGAGTCAAAAACCAGGAAGTTCAGGAAACTGCAGTGACAGTAATAAGATTCAAATAATAATATTGCCAGTGCTTGGTACATCCCTCCCTTAGGGCCAGATATATCAAGATTTAAAAAGTGATAAAATGGACATTGACAAACAGCCAGCCAATCAGCTCCTACCTGTTATGTTACATGCTGGATTTGAAAAATGACAGGTAGTAGGTGATTGCCTGGTGATTTTATCTCTTTAAAGTGTTTGTGGGCTGGACTTTGAAGACACTGCAATTTGTGTATTTCAGGTGGGTCTGGTAACCTGCAAAAAAGTGCCCTCTGATATTCCAGGAGTAACTGTAAGGGCCATAGGAGGACGTACACAGTACAGTGGGAAAAGTAGGCACACTTGCATAAGTGAAGAAGGGTTTGTAAGTAAAATGTACAGTATCAGTTGGTTAATAGAACCATATTCAGTATTACTAGATCATATATATTGTGTTACACAATCTGCCTTTGTCTTTTCTTTCTAGACTCTGCTCAGTTTTTCTGATTTGTCCTTACCAATGGAGAGTAAAAAGTTCCAGATTCGTCTACTTCAAGGTGAGGTGCTGCAATGGGCTAAATGTAATGTAGTTCTGAAAGTGTGGGACTTTTGTGCGAGTCTGTTTGTTTGTTTGTTTGTTTTTTAAAGCTGCAATTATTTACAAGGATAAATTAACCTGGTTTTGACAGATGTGGTATGCAGAGGTGCCGATTTATGTTTTTGCTGGTGGGTGCTCAAGCCTGTTGAAAGGCTCAACAAGCAAATACAGTGGCCCGGCATTGGGACTCTGGAGTTACGGGCACGTGGGTGCTCATTAATTCCTGTGGGTTCTCGGGTCCTTGAGCACCCACAGAATCGTCACCTATGGTGGTATGACTGGCCAACGGTTGAGATTCCATTGGTCAGTATACCGACATTGGAATCCCAGCTGCTGGTACTCCTACAAGAAGGCGAGTGCAAAAAAGCCCCTTGAGGGCTCTGTGGCTCACTGCACTTGCCACAGAGTCTATTCTCCCTCTGAATTAGGCCTTAAGTTCCTTTCCCATACTGTGCTTCCCAGGGGATCTGAGGAGCCAGAAGAGATCTGTTCTGAACTTGCTTTTTAGGAGGGGGGGTCATAAAGCATGGAATTTTTACTTTTTACTACTAAGAGGCAGACTATCCTATAATTAGGCTGCACCAAAATAGCAGAAAAAAATGTGTGATCCGTATGTCAAAGGGCGTGACTAAAATTACATAATTTTGCATAATTTAGACCCACCCCCGCAAAACAGAGCTATGAGTCTCCGGCAATTTCCCGGAGTAAGCAAGTATGTCCTATAGGATGGAGCAGGATAACACAATCTAAAGATCACATTAGCTCAAATAATTAATCTCTCAACATGTTCAGAGCTTGAAAAAAGTACATCTCTTTACAGAGTGCATTCGCCTTAATTGGACGTTGGAGGCCTAGCAATGGCTAATCATTGTACCAGTTGAAACATACAGGTAGTGTGTTTATATTTTGTAATGGGTGCAGGATGTACAGTGCTCATGGGCCACTGGGTATTTGAGAAGATGGCACCACTCTGTGAATGACTGGCACTATGCCAGTGCATTTGCTCTCTTGTACGCATGCACCATCTTCCAGAATATCACTCGGAAAATGGCTTTGCAGAGGAGGAGGGAACCCCTTGCAGGTGCAAAAAGTAAGATGTGCGGCTGAGGAGGGAGCACTAACTTTGTGTATTAACTTGCCAATGACAGCTCCCTCGCCAGTGCTAGCTCCCGACACAGGAGATGATGCTGGGTACACACATCGTATCAGAGGCCGGAACTACCATTGGTGCAGCAAGTGCATTGCACCAGGGCCCCTGAGGATTAAGAGTCCAAATGCTGCTCCTGTCACCCTCTTCCTGTAACCCAGTGTTTTTTTCCTGTCACCCCCTGTTACTCGCTGCAATGTTGAATATTGTGAACTTGGGTTGGGGTAGAGGAGGGAGACCCAAATAAAATTTTTGCACCTGGGCTCACCACCCACAAGTTCCGCCACTGCATCATATAGTCATGTGTTACTAGTTTTAATGTACCTTGAGGCTGAGAATGCCTGCTCTATGCAGACTGTCCCAACGAGTAGGGGACACTTATTGGGCCTGTGACATGGCAGGTAGGAGCTGATTGGCTGGCTGTTTATCACTCTCCATTTTATCACTTTTGAAGCTTAGTGCATCTGGCCCAGTCTGTTGCCAGACTACATTATGTAAATTAGAAACCTAGGTGGAAGACACATTGGGGTACATTTACTCAGATGGGAGATCTAACCAATCAGATACTATCTATTATCTCTAGAAGGTTTTAAATAAATAAGTAGTAGAATCTGATTGGTTGCTATGGGCAACATCCTATCTGCAATATAACTCCCATCATAGTCAATTTACCCCATTGATGCTGAAAAGTATGTTAGGAGAAATTTGCATATTGTTGAGCACATTTAAACCCAACACATTAAGTACATATTGATTTACAGTTGTAAACACTATAGAGTGGGAGTGCAACTGGAAACACATTTAGAATTTTGTAAATGTACCTTTGTGCTAGTATTATCATCATTAGTCTTTGCAGTAGCGGTAAAATTGCTATGTACGGCTCATTATGTTTTCCGTAAACATGGTAAAAAAATTGACCTCTGGCAGTTACGGTAATATTCCCAGAAGGCGGTATGCAAACACTATGTTAAGATGCTGAAGAGAAATGTCCCCATGGTGCTGGTGATGAATATTGTAGATTATGCCTGAGGGAATTAAAGCTGAACATTGGTTTCATCAGATTTATAGAAGTATAATAGGACAGCGCCTTCTAGTGGCAAAGGTGGGAAATGACAGAATCTTACAATACACTGGATCCTGTTATAAATTGTGTATTTTTGTAAAAATATTGCTAAGCTCTAATGTGGCCTCTCCCATTATGCGCCCTGCTCTTTGTAGTGGCTGCATTTGTTTTTTTATTTACTTAGTACTTAGGGCATGATTCAGACCTGCAAGCTAGGCTGCACTACCATGCAAGTGGATGTGTACACTTACAGATCCGCTCGCATGCGGCCAAATGGAGGAAAAATAGTCGCTCACCATCGCAGGGAGTTTCAAGTTGCACTATAAATAAGGTGCCCATACACTTGTCCGATTTAGGCCATTTTCACCCAACCCCTACGGAGGTGTTTGTTGTCCCCGTTAAGTCCGTAATGTAAGCAACCTCAATGTTATTTAGTGTAGGGGTACTGTGTGTCTAGGATAGGGCAGGAGTATAGATTGGGAGGCTACCTGAGTGTAATGTGAGGACTTGGAGCTGAAGTCGAAGCTGCACTGGGTATTGTGAAAGCATTTTCTTCCCCGACCTGTGCCCCCCCCCCCCCTCCATCCCCGCTAGTCCAGACTTCCCTGCCTTGTGCACCCTCATTAAGGACCTGTCCAGCCCCTCTGCCTTGTATCCCCCTTTTTAAAAAAAAATTGATGCATCATTACCCTAAGCTTACCCTACCCAAAGCATTTAAAGCTCCACCTTCCTTTTTTTATTGTATTTTGGAATGGCCCTGCCTACTTTCTCAGTTCCGGTCCCCTAATTTATCATGGCAGCCCTGATTGTAACTGCATAACTAACAAGTATCATAGTGTAAGAATTACATTGTGTCAATTGGCATAATACTTTGCCTACTAAGGGCCAGATGCACTAAGCTTCAAAGTGATAAAATGGAGAGTGATAAATATTCAGCCAATAAGCTCCTACCTGCCATGTCACAGACTGTGTTTGAAAAAGGTCAGGCAGGAGCGGATTGGCTGGCTGTTTATCACTCTTCATTTTATCACTTTTGAAGCTTAGTGCATCTGGCCCTGTCTTTCCATGGCAGCACCTCACACTGCTGACCTGCACCACCCTCCTTTACTCTGGCTTCTGCGCTTCCCTGCTTCATTACTGCAATATGATTGCTACTGCTCTGGAACAAATAACTCTGCGAGAGCACTAGATACATTGCCTATCATAGATGTGTGGTGTCCTCTACTCTGGATGCCCCTGTGTATGATCTAAGGGTATAGTTCAACTATTTAGGTTGTCATGCATTGAATCCACAAGGCTTAGGACGACAACTGAAATAGGTCGACATGGCTAAGGTCGACAAGTTTGCAAGGTCGACCAAAGCATTAGGTTGACAATGTAATGGTTGACATTCAAAAGGTCAACATGGATTTTTTTTAATTCTTCTTTTATTAATTCTTAATGTCGACATAGTCGGCATGGACACCGTCAAAGTGTACCGCTTTCCCTTGCATGGCTCATGGCTTTGGGCACTATTTTGTCCTCCCACTATGCCAACTATATGGGAGGTCAACCTACTTCAGGTGTCAACCTTCAGTGGTTGACCCAATGAATGTTGACTTAAATAGGGTCAACCAAGTGAACGTATCGCCTGAGCATAAGGGGAATCTCACTGACATCAGTCAATGGGACTCACCTCATTCTCATCAGGAGAGAGTTCCAGTGGAGTTCCTCCATAGACACGCATGTTGCGAATTTAACATGTGCATCTATGGCCAGTTCTCACAGTAGACGTCTATGGTGGGAACCAGCAAATTAGCCTGATCACAAAGTCAGCTGGGGTCAACCACAAAGGAGAAAATGGCAAATCAGACAAATTTGGCTGTTTGTAAATGTTGCAGAGCACCGGGTCCCGATCATGATTAAGATCGAACGGGTACGAATGGATGCATTCATACACATTCAATCTTATTAAATTTCCCCCTAAATCTTTTGGGACGAATGTATCGACTTATCCTTCTGCCCTTTTCAGCCTTATTGTTATAAGTGTAATTGGGTTTGTTGCTATGGGATCATACAATGATGTTCTGTTTAACTTTTTGCTTTATTTCAAATTACATCCAGATAGCAGATTTATGTTGTGATCTTAGAAAACAAAATCTGCTTATACCGGTATATAAATACATGGATAAAAATACAGTTGGCAGAAAGAAAAAAGTTGTTAAAATGTTTGAGCTATTAAATAAAAACCTAAAGATGGAAATATCCCTTAATGACAAGTCTTTACTCTGGGAAATACATATAGCCACATGTAGACGTGTTCTCCTGTCTTACAGGCTTCCTATTCATATGGCTTGGGATCTCTTTAGCTGCTGCTGCTGCAACAGATATGACTACTGCTCCAATAGACATGATGGCCCAACAAACAGGAGGTAACCTTAAATGCTGGCAATATTAAAATAACAATTGAAAAAATACTGTGATCTGTATTCCATGTATAGTGTACTCTGAAAATAGGGCAGTACACAGAGCACCACTAGATATCATATTATCAGAATGATACACCTTTATTTAAAATACAATTAAGTACCTTGCAGAATGGCTATTTACAAACCTTTATTTTTCTGCAGCTATGACAACAGGACAGCAAGATAACAATGCACCTGCTCAGCAACCAGTAAGTGTCTTGATCACTGTGTTAAAATAACTCCCCCCCCCCCCCCCCCAAAAAAAAAAAAAACTTGCTAGGGCTTTATTTGAGCCGAATATTTAGTACCATATGCACTAAGAGAATTAGGTAACAGACATCAGAGCACCAAACTGGACCAGATTCATACATAAATGTTAGGCTTAGGCACTGTGCTTCCCTGTTCGTCCCTGTCTGGGGGGTGTATGTGACAGCAATCACTGCAGAGACAGAGGGCCTTAGGCCCCCATTTATTATTGATCGGATTTACAATGCGATCTGGGCGGAATATTACCGCCCAGGATCGCATTGTAAAATGCGATCATGTCGCCCGAATGTATGACCTGCTGTGCGCAGGGACAGGGCTCTGAAAGGAGCATGTCCCTGCGATGCCTGGAGCCGGAAGCCGGGGGGTCTGCGCATGCGCTGACCCCCCCCCCCCCGCGCTCGGGCAGTGCGATGTGTAGCCATAGGCTACCATGGGCTATCGCCATATCAGAATGGCGATTGCCCAGGGGTGCGATGCCGGGCTGCCCGATGTTGATACATCGGGCAGCTTCGCATCCGCCATAGAAACCTATGGGGGATGCGGCCGGCGGCACTGCTGGGGGGACCGCAGCAGGGATCGGTCCCCTGTGATACATTAGGCAGGGCCGGATTTGTGCCTAGGCCCGTGAGGCACCTGCCTCAGGGCGGCACCAATTAAGGGTGGCAGTAGGGCTGACATTCTGTTAAATAGCAGCATGGCAGAGCGGGTGGGCAGTGGCGAGTGACGAGCACCACCGCCGCAGACATGAATTATCATATGTTGGCGGCAGCGCCGCTCGTCACCCGCCACTGCCCACCCACTCTGCCATGCACATTACATCACCGCTTAGTGGCTGGGTCCGACGGTCCCCCTGTGCGTCCGGAAATAGCTCAGGCTCAATGGGGAAAAAAACGGTACATCCGGTACAATCGATATTTTCCGGTACAGACTATTAAAAAACTGTACTGCACCGGCAAATTCGGTACAGTTGAAGGGTATGCAAAACATAACTTTTATTAAATAATACCTCTAAAATAACTCTCAGGTTCAAGGGATGAGGTATATAAATTACTAATATCAATATTAAATGTAAAAGTAATGACTTTTGTATTCTATTTTAGGATACCACAGCTGCAATGTCCATGGTAAGTGCACTTTTCCTCCTGAGACTAATCTGCACAGGGCTTCTAGTATTTCCCTGGGCTGGTGTGGTCGCTATCTCAGAAACTACATATATTTCATATTCAGTAATAGCCGGCAATATTGTTTAGCAATGATGCTCATATTTTCAAATGGTAGCTGCTCAATAAATGTAGTTATACTTCTCAGGTGCGTGTCTAAATCAGAAAAATAAACACGTTTTCACCAAGCACACCAAGAGGTATCAGCAACACTACATTAAAATAAATAATTCAGAGATCTTCAGCGATAATTAAGTAATTAAACTTGTGATTTATTTGCCAATGAGCAAATATAAAGAGGGCACACTTTTTTAAAATGGGTAATAACTCTTTTCACAAAATAATTGTAATATGATTTTAGACTTAAAGTTTAACTTTTATAAAAAAAACACCTTTAAAGAAATCTAAAGCTCCGTACACAAAGAGCATTTTGGTCGCTGAGCGATTTTGACTTAATATTGCTCAGCGGCCAAATCGCTGAGTGTCCAGTTCTCATCATCGACCAGCGATGGCCACTGATGAAAACTGAGTCACTGAAGGAGAAAACCGCTGACCGCAGGAGCATGCTCTTGTGACCAGTACTAGGCTGGTTGCGGGAGTGCGCTCATAGTGTCCGTCGATACTCGTGCACACAGGGATATGGTCGTTCAGTGTACATATCCCATGCGATATTGGCTGAAATCGCCCCATGGGTACGGGGCTTAAGGTTCAAGGGATGAGTTAGTCAATAAATAATTTCAATTGTTATACATATATCTAAACAAAAAAGAGGAACAGAGGGGCGCTCCATAGTGCATAAAACAGTTTAATACTTAAAAATGCTCGTACCAAATATTTCATCGGCAGTGGGCTGGATACCACAAGATTTTATAAATGTTACCAGGCTGATTCAGCACACCAATCCGGGGCACAGTCAGGATACACGCGGCCCACGCTGCTTTCCTTGGGAGATACACAGCGTGCCGGGTCCTTCTGGGAGCAGACGGAGGGAGGACAGCCTGGAGCAGACAGCGAGCGTCACCGTAGCCACGCCCCTACGCGTTTCGTGATAACACTTCGTCAGAGGGCATGTTATAAATATATATCAATAATTGGAAAAAGAGTGACGAAAAGTAATCAAGCAAGTGATTTCCATGTATTTATGAAGGGGAGATTACTGTATAATTAAAATATACAGTTTTAAAAGACTTATGTTCTTCCCTTATGGCATATGATCCCATAAGTACATGCTTCCGTAGATGTAAAGTAATGACTTTTGTATTCTATTATAGGATACCACGGCTGCAATGTCCATGGTTAGTGCACTTCTCCTGAGACTAATCTAGACATATATTTCATATTCAATAATATCCGGCAATATAGTTTAGCAGTGCTGTTCATATTTTCAAATATTTAAAAATCGTAGCTGCTCAATAAATGTATAAATGACCAGTGTTGCAAGTAAGGGGGTACGGCGTGGTACGGAGTACCTGTAAGAAATATGTTGCAGGTACGCAGTACCACTTACCCCCTGAGCCACTGTCAATTCTATTTTTATTTTAACTCTAAATATAATGCATCCGCAGCCCACCCACCCAGCATTATGATTGGTGCTGTATGCAGCTACCGGCTACTGCTGATTTAGCCTGTCACACTGACAGGCAGCAGCGGCGCCGACAGCATGAAGAGCAGTTTTCACAATTGTAAGCACAATCTGCCCGGCTCTCCCCCAAGCAAGAGCCAACCCACCCCCAGTCATTCCCTGTTTTTCATTCCCTGTCTTCTGATTCCATGCTACTATTGTCATTTAGTCACTCCTCTAGCTTTGTGTGACCACGCCCCCTCATGACACATAACCACGCCCATTTTTGGTGGAGGCTATCAGTACCACCAAGAAAAAAATTCTACTTGCACCACTGTAAATGACTCAAGGTTTGAGACATACTTATCTTCCTTCCAAATGTTTTGCCAAGCTTGCACAGACTGTCATCTTCCGTGCACCGCTCCGGTTCCTGACTAGCGCCGGGTGTGCGTGGCCAGTGTCGGATGCGCGCAACCAGTGCCACCCGCAATGCCATCTACAGGGACATCTGTGGCCTGGTTGATACAGGGTTGGGCACAAGTACCCTGCATCAGTGTAGGCCGCAGGCCTTCCCACTTGCTCACTAGTTGCCGGCATGGGCGCCATACATTCACCTGTTCCTCCTGAGCCAATCCCCATTGGTCACTTCTGACATCATCATCTGCACGCTCTGCCTATATAGAGGCAATACCTGCTATTTCAGTCTATCTGCAATTGGTTCCTGTTTGTTCCTTTATCACTACTGTAATCAGTCACCATTCAGAGAGACAACATCAACATCTTCACCAGAGGCAGATATCTGCTGTTGTCATGGTCATCATTGGTGAACCTCTCCAGTGACTACACTTGTGATATCCCCAGAGCATATTTACTTGCAGTGACTTCTCCAAGCAGTCTCCATTGTTGATCAGCCCCAGTCTGAGCTAGACCATACTTAGCTGTTATTTCCTGGCTCCTCCTCTTCAGTGACTTCATCTTCCTGTGTGGAGTTCCTCCATTGACTCGTTATTCTATATGCAGTCTAAGCTTATTAAAGAACCCAGCATTCGTTATACTCCAGACCAAAGTCACCCCTCAGATGTTTTACTGACTTCATTGATCCCGCCTCAGGACAAGATAAAGGATTAGCACCTGTTCAACATCTAACTGCCCATATAGATCACCTGGAGCTGTGCAAGCACGCAGATAGACTTCAGTGCCTCCTGCTACCACCTCTACTTCCCATCTTCATCTTCCTATGCCTGCCAAATTCGATGGAACACCTAAGAGCTGTCGTGGTTTTATCAACCAATGTGAGATCCATTTCGAATTACAGTCCAAATACTTCCCATCAGACTGTTCCAAGGTTGCTTATATCATCTCCCTCCTAACGGACTCCACCTTAAATTGGGCATCACCCCTCTGGGAGAAGTCTGACCCTGTATTGGCCAATTATCAGCGGTTCATATCAACCTTTTGCCTAATCTTCGATGAACCAGGTACAGAGGCGTACCTAGATATTCGTGGGCCCCATAGCAAAAGTTTGTAAGGGCCCCCTATTTAGCAACTGATGGTGATAAATGTACGTAAAACATATTACTTAGACAGCAAAGATGGGCCCCCTTCAGCTCTGGGCCCCATAGCAGCCGCACCCCTTGCACCTATGGTAGTTACGCCCTTGAACCAGGATGAATCACTGTTAGGAGCCATTATAAATGGCTCATTTCTGTCTTGTCTGTTCTGTGTTGTTTTCAGTCTTTGTTTGGCATTTTACTCTCTGGTGGCCTCCGGTGGTGGGTGCCATTGTGAACTTAATTATGCACAAGTCTTGCCTTGTTATCCCTGCTGGGAGTTGGGCTGGATCTGTCACAGGTGTGTTGATCACCTGAGCCCTTCATAAGGCATTCTGCCCTGCACAACCCTGCCAGTTATAGTTCTGTCCTAGCTGCCTGTTAGCTTGCAGAGGGTTCCTAGTGGAGTTATCCCTAGCCTTGTCCTGAGCCTTGTCTAGTCCTGATAGAGCCCGGATACTGCCCTGTGTACCCCAGCAAGTACTCCTGTCGAGCGTCCTGAGCCCCGAGCCTGGCTTGTGCTATGGTGTCCGTGTTCCTGATCCCGGACAGCAGTCCTGCCTGCCTGCGCTGCAGCCTCCTGAGTTCTGTCTGCTGTGTATCATCATTCCAGATAAGTCAGGGGCTCTCCCTGCAGCTGCTTCTGTTATTATTACATTGAATGGTTCCATCTCTGCATTGCTGCAGCAGCTCGCACTGGGGGTCTGGTTTGTCCTCTAAGGGTCATTCCTTCCTTGTGTAGTTATCTGGGCGTGTTTTGTGTATTTACCACCTTAGTGCATTGCTGCACCCGTGGGGAGTATTCCCCGCATTTTTGTTGCTTTAGGCAGCTTTCCTCTTGTCATCTCCCCGCCTTAGTGGACACGTTGTATTACCAAAAGACCTGGCCGCATTGGGGTTGGAGCCGACCTAACCAGCTCCTTCCAACATGGCTGTTATAGGCGGTCTAGCACCGCACGCGCCCGCCGACCATGAATAGAGGCAGAGTTAGTGGTCAGGTTTGGTGGTACCCTCCAGAGTCCTAACATTCACGTCAGCAGCCACTGACATCCTACCTGTCCTCAGGGAACCAAGATGGTGGGACACTATCTCATTCAATTCAAAATTCTGGCTTCAGAATTAGCCTGGAACGACAAGGCCCTTTTTGCAGCCTTCTGGAATGGCCTGTCAAACCGGATCAAAGATGAGTTGGCGACTAGAGACTTACCCACTAAGCTAAAGGATTTAATTTATGTGTGTAACAAGTTTGCCCTATGTTTTCAAGAAAGAGCTCAAGAAAGAGGTCGAGTCCTGTCAAGTAGACCAATGTGGACTCCTAAGTCATCACCCTCTCCACCAGAGGATGAACCTATGCAGATCAATCAGTTCAGGTTGACGTTGTCGTTCTTAACAATTATGTCTTTACTGTGCTGATCCCGCACATAAAGCAAAATCTTCCCCTAAGAAGCCGGGAAACACCAGATCCTAACTTGCCAGGGAGAGGGTAGGTTGGGAGCAATCATTTCCTCTCCCACAGCTAAAGATTGCGATCTTCAAGATCAATCAGCAGTTCAGAGAATTCTCAGCTCTTCTAGATTTAGGGGCTGCTGAAAACTTTATCACAGCAGACACAGTGATCCTGTCCCACAGAGACATTAAAGCATCCTGTATATCTTACCGCCGTGGATGGCAGTAGGACAGGGGTGGATTTTGGGATGACGGCGCCCCTAGGCACAACAATAATGCCGCCCCCCACCCCCTGTTTATTATTTCTATTGATTACTTATAAGCCCTCATTTGATAATAGCCAATATAATGGATTTATAAAAAAAGCCACTAACTGTGTCGTTCTTTTATTATGAATACATATTTACTAAGTAGGACAATTTACAGGGGCAGTATCTGCATGTCCTATCCATTTACACTCTATTTAAGATGGAATATAGTACAGTACAGTGGATATTTTGCAGTTATAGGTACATTTTGGGCTGACAGTACTATCACAGGCATCCAAGTGCCGCCCCCAAACATGTGCCGCCCCTAGGCACATGCCTCACGTGCCTAATGGGAAATTCGGCTCTGCAGTAGGATACAGAGAGGGTCAGTTACTCTCCGAACTCAACCTCTTCCCCTACGAGTTCTTCATTTTGAATCTATTCAATTCTTCATCATTCCAAAGGCCTCACATCCCATAGTGTTGGGGATACCATGGCTTTGGTTACATAACCCCTAAACTGACTGGTTGACTTCTCAAGTCCTGTCATTGGGTTCTGCTTGCACTACAACCAGTGGTGCCTATTTGTCAGTCCAACATCAAGTCACCTGAGAAACTGCCATCACACTACACAGACTTTGTCAATGTTTTTAGCAAAACTGCTGCCAATGTCCTACCACCCTATCGCCCTTGGAATTGTCCTATCGACCTCATCCCTGGGAAAGTTCCCCCCAGGGGTCGAATGGATACACTGGGCCAAATGTAATTGGGTGAGAGTTTCAGAAAGTGAGAGATTTTGGGAGAGTTTTCCCCTTTTTTTAAAGCAGCAATCAATTACACTGCAAAATCAACCTGGTTTTGCAGTGTAAATGATTGCTGCTTTTAAAAAAAAAGGGGAAAACGCTCCCAAAATCTCTCACTTTCTGAAACTCTCACCCTATTACATTTGGCCCACTGTCTCTGCCTGAGACAGTCTTATTAGATCAAAGAAAACCTAGCCAATGGCTATATTTGCCAGTCATCCTCCCCGGCAAGAGAAGGATTTTTCTTTGTCAAGAAAAAAGATGGTGGCCTAAGAGCTTGTATAGATTACAGAGGACTCAATGACATCACAATTAAAAATATACCCTTCCGTTGATCACAGAACTGTTCGACCGCATCAATGGAACCACTATCTTTACCAAATTAGATTTGCGAGGAGCATATAATCTCATAAGAATCAAAGAAGGGGATGAGTGGAAGACAGCATTTAACACTCGAGATGGCCACTAGGAGTACCTCGTCATGCCCTTTGGCCTGAGTAATGCTCCTGCTGTTTTTCCAGTTTTTTCGTCAATTAACTTTTTAGATATTTACTTTATCGTCATGTCGTAGTATACCTGGACGATATCCTGATATTTGCTAACAATCTTCATGAGCATCACCTCATGGTCAAGAAAGTACTGTCCCATCTTCTGGCCAACCACCCGTATTGCAAAATCGAGAAGTGTGTATTTGAAGTTAAAATCATCCCTTTTCAAGGTTATATCATCTCGGGGTCAGTTCTTGAGATGGATCCAGCAAACGTAAAAGCTATATTGGAATGGCCTGTTCCCCATACTCTCCGAGGAGTACAAAGATTCTTAGGCTTCGCAAACTACTACAGGAAGTTCATCAGAGACTTTTCAACCATTGCGGCTCCCATTACAACACTTACTCACAAAGGGTCCAAACCCTCAAAATGGCCTGAAGATGCTATTAAAGCATTTCATATTCTCAAAGAGAAATTCATCTCAGCTCCTGTCCTCAATCAACCAGACGTCTCGTTACCTTTTGTAGTTGAATTAGACATCTCCCCCATAGGGGTAGGAGCAGTACTTTCACAAAAAAGACCCTGATGATCATCTTCATCCATGCAGCTTCTTCTAATGGCTATTCTAACATGCCGAACAGAACTACACTATCAGAGACTAAGAGCTCCTGGCCATTGAAATGGCTCTAGAGAAATGGCATTACCTTCTAGAAGGAGCCACAGATGTCATTAATATCATCACTGATCACAAGAATTTATTTTACTTGAAATCTGCATCCTTGGCAAGTGAGATGGGCCTTGTTCTTCTCACGATTTAATTTCAAATGATCCTTTAGTCCAGGGGTTATTAATAGAAAAGCCGATACATTATCTAGAGCATGAGAGACTGAGAATAAATCCAGTATGACAGAGAAGCATACTATCATTGACCCAATAGCATTTGCAGCGGTGGGTATTAACCCTACGGCTCCACCTGGGAAATCTTTCTTCAAACCTGCTCTACGGAAAGAAATACTCCAATGGGCTCATAATTTGAAGTTTTCTGGGCCACTCTGGGATCCAAAAGACTTGTGAATTCCTGTCTAGGTCCTATTGTTGGCCTTCCTTTAAAAAAGATGTCAAAGAGTATATCGCTTCTTGTCCTAAGTGCACTCAGCACAAAATTTCTCGTCAAGCTCCAGTGGGACAACTCATCCCACTACCTACTCATCACAGACCATGGACACATCTATCCATGTACTTCATTACTGGTTTACGTACATCTACTGATTGTAATACTACCTGGGTAGTTGACCAGTTTTCGAACATGGCACATTTTATCCCTCTTTCTGGCCTTCCATCAGCACCTAAGTTAGCCTCGTTATTTGTCAAAGAGATTTTTAGGTTACACGGACTGCTGTTAGAGATAATTCTGATCGAGGAGTACAATTTGTGGCCAAATTTGGAGAAGCTTGTATGCAGCACTTCAAGTTCAACTTAACTTCCGCATAGCATATCATTCTCAGTGAAACAGTCAAACTGAACAGTCAATCAAGACTTAGAATATTTTCTTCAATTGTATATCTCCTCTTCTTAGGATAATTGGGTAGATCTGCTGCCTTGGGCAGAATTCTGCCACAATGATCAATATCACACCTCAGCCTCATCTACACCATTCCTCGCTAATTTTTTATTCCATCCTAAAGTCCCAGAGTTTCAACCACTGGCTGTTACACTGATACCAGCAGTAAATCTTATGCTTCAACAGTTTCGTAAACACTGGAGAACCATCCGAATTTTGTTATTAAAAACATCAAGCAACTATAAAAAATTTGCTGACAGGAAAAGACAGTCTATACCAGCCTTAAAACTAGGTGATCGGGTGTAGTTATCCACCCTGAATATAATACTCAGTGTGCCATCAATTAAATTTGCTCCACGCTATATTGGACTGTTTCCAGTCATACAAGTTATCAATCCAGTGGCCTACAAACTGAAGCTTCCATTATTCCTAAAGATCCCAAATTCCTTCCACATTTCCCTGCTAAAACCATTAGTACTAACCCGTTTTTATTCTTTGTTGCCAAAATCTCCAAAAATCCATTCTCAGAGAGGAGTTGAGTACAAGTTTCACAGATTTTAGATTCTCGTATCCAGTATAAACATCTTCAATACTTAATTGATTGGAAAGGATATGGTCCTGAAGAACGCTGGATAAATGCTTCCAACGTTTATGTTCCTAAACTCACTCAAGAATTCCACAAGAAATTCCCTCTCAAACCCAAGAAGTGTCCTGGGGCCACTCGTAAAAGAGGGGGTGCTGTCACGACTCAAGGTTTGAGACATACTTATCTTGCTTCCAAAAGTTTTGCCAAGCTTGCACAGAGACTGTCATCTTCCGTGCAGCACTCTGGTTCCTGACTGGTTGGTACAGCATTGGGCACAAGCTCCCCGCTTCAGTGTAGGCCCCATCTTGGATCTATCCACATGTTCCTCCTGAGCCAATCCCTGTTGCTCATTTCTGACATCATCCCACAGCAGTGCATGTTCTGCTTACATAGAGGCAAGGGCTGGATCCAGAACTCAGTCAGTGCAATGTTGTCGTTTGAGAAGCAGCATCCTGAGCTCTCTTAGTACATCTGCTTCTACCTGACTCCCTCCAGTGTCCAGTCTAGGATAGTGCATCCTCCATTACAGTGTACCTGTTTCGACCTGATCATCTACAATATCTGCTATTTCAGTCTATCTGCAATTGGTTCCTGTTTGTTCCGTTCTCACTACTGTAATCAGTCACCATTCAGAGAGACAACATCAACATCTTCACCAGAGGCAGATATCTGCTGTTGTCATTGTCATCATCGGTGACCCTCTCCAGTGACTACAATAGTGATATCCCCAGAGCATACTTACCTGCAGTGACTTCTCCAAGCAGTCTCCATTGTTGATCAGCCCCAGTCTGAGCCAGAACATACTTAGCTGTTATCTCCTGGCTCCTCCTCTTCAGTGACTTCATCTTCACTCCTGCGTGGAGTTCCTCCATTGGCTCTAGTTATTCCATATAAAGATTAAGCTTATTAAAGAACCCAGCTTTCGTTATACTCCAGTTCCAGAATAAAGTCACCCCTTTAGTTGTTCTAAACCAGAAAAATGAACAAGCTTTCCCCAAGCACACCAAGAGGTATCAGCAACACTACATTCAAATAGATAATTCAAAGATCTTCAGCTATAATTAAGTAATTAAACTTAGTGTGATTTATTTGGCAAGGGGCAAATATAAAGACTTAGAAACATTTTCCAGGGCACACTTTTTTAAAATGAGTAATAACTCTTTTTAACAAAATAATTGTACTACATACCTCCCAACTTCTTAGCCCTCTGAAGAGGGACACTTGCGTGGCTTAGCCGCACTGGAAAGGGGGTGTGGCCTAAGCAAACAGAGGCGTGGTCTATGTAAATGATGGCACCATCTGACCACGCCTCCATTTAGCCTTCTGCACAGCATCTATTCCCTTCAGGTTGGGGGGGTTTTCCCAATTGCCCCGCCTCCCCCCCCCCGCCGCGGGACACTGCCGGTCACGGGCGGGGGGACCCTTCCGAAAAACTGGGACGGTCCCACGAAAAACGGGACAGTTGGGAGGTATGGTAATATGATTTTAGACTTAAAATTGAACTTTTATTATTTAACACCTTCAAAGAAATCTAAAGCTCCGTACAAACACATAGCAATTTGGTCACTGAGCGATTTTGACTTAATATCGACCTGTGATAGCCGCTGATGAAAACGTCACTGAAGGAGAAAGCCGTGCTCTTGCGACCAGTACTGGGCTGGTTGAGGGAGTGAGCTCCTAGGGTCCATCGCACCGTACACGTGGGGATGTGGTTGTTCAGCGTCCATATCCCAGGCGTTATTGGTTAAAGGTTCAAGAAATTAATTACATCAATAAATAATTAAAATTGTACTAAATATATATCAATAATTGGAAAAGAGTGACAAAAAGTAATCAGGCAAGTGATTTCCTTGTATTTATGAAGTGGAAATTATAATCAAAATATACATTTTTAAAAGACTTATGTTCTTCCGTTATGGCATATGATCCGCAGATGTAATGACTTTTGTATTCTATTTTAGGATACCACGGCTGCAATGTCCATGGTAAGTGCACTTCTCCTCCTCCTGAGACTAATCTGGACAGGGCTTCTAGTATTTCCATGTGCTATCTCTATTTCCCCTGCTAACTGAGGTCTCTATCTCAGCAACTCTATATATTTCATATTCAATCATAGCTGGCAATATTGTTTAGCAGTGCTGCTCATATTTTCAGTTACATAAAATGGTAGCTGCTCGACAAAGTTAGAAGCAAATTCAGACCATAGTTGCCTACCCTCCTGCATTCTGTAGGCGACTCCCTGAAATAGCAGCAATCTCCCTCTCTCCCTCATTAGTCTAGCAATCTCCCTCATTTCTCCTAGCCCACATTACACTGTTACATTTTTGGGGAAAAAAGGAGATAGATACATTTACATTGAATCATCAGCACCATTTCCCAGCACTTTGCCAAGCATAGTGGCTCTTACTAACTGCTTTGGGGCTCATCTACATTTGGATATAAGTCATTGTAAAAGATTCCTCTCAGATGTAGCAGTACACACCCACGCTTCTAGGTGCCACGTTATTTTTCAAAAGTAGGCAAGTATGATTCAGACCTGCTTGTAGCAGCCGGAATTTGTCCCCTTCCCCGATATTTGTGGTTTGTGCACACACTTTTATGCACATGTGCATGAAGGTGACAGCACTACTGACTTGAACACTACATTAAAATACATAATTCAGAGATCCTAGTTACACATATTTGCATAAGATATGGTTAATCCACCAGGCCTCGGCAAGGCTTATCTGATACTGGTGGTGCCTAATGCTAACAGCACCCACTCTGGCTCATATAATTGCTTATTGTTATGCTACATTATACATTAACAGGTGTGGTACATGATGTAACCATGCAGGATGTAGAAAGGAGCAGTGTGTGTGTGTGGGGGGGGGGGGGGGGGGTCAAATTTGGACTTTAACATTGTGACACTGACAAAGGGGGTTATTTCGGTTCACTCCTTTTGCCAAATTCCTTCTCAGATAGACAAAACCATGTGCACTGTAGGCGGGGTAGATGTTACTTGTGCAGAGAGAGTTAGATTTGGGTGGAGTTTTACTTCAAAGTGAGATCTATATTGCAGTGTATAAAAAAAAGCAAGAAACAAAATAACTCGCCCAAATCTAATTTTCTCTGCACATTTTACATTTTACATCTACCCCACCTGCAGTGCTCATGGTTTGTCCATCTAAGAAGGAATTTGCCAGAAGGAGTGAACCAGAATAAGGCCCATAATGTTGACATTGCCTGAATGATGATATTGTAAAAGTCAACAGTCGGCATGTTACCCATGCAAGTTTTCTATAAACATCTTAACTAACCCTAACCATAAATCTAAAATAAGTTAAAATTGAATATCGACATTGTTGAAAAAAAACAATCGACATTCTATCATTTTCTAAATTCAGAATCAGATCGTGTCAACATTCTGGTCCATATTTCGACAATGTAGGTATACTATACTTGCCTACCTGACCCTCTCCATGCGGGAGAAAATGCTCTGTTTCTGGACTTCCCTGGTAATGTATGATTGCCATCACCTGTGGTGAAACACCTTTACCTAGCTCCCCACAGGTGATGGCAATCATACATTACCAGGGAAGTCCAGGAGCAGAGCATTTTCTCCCGCATGGAGAGGGTCAGGTAGGCAAGTATGAGGTATACTCTATACCAGGGGTAGCCAACTCCAGTCTTCGAGAGCTACCAACAGTTAATGTTTTCCAGATCTCCTCACAGATCACAAGTGAAATAATTAGCTCCACATGTGGATCTTTAAAACGTGTCAGTCAGTATAAGTGCATCTGTGCAGCAGCTAGGTTGTCTGGAACATGTGACCTGTTGGTAGCTCTCGAGGACTGGAGTTGGCTACCACTGCTCTATGCTCTCCTTTCCCCCCTCTCATCACCTTATTACCTAAAAGGTATACCGCATTACTTTAAAATCCTTGCTGATAAACTCTACCAAGCTTCCTTTTCCCCACAGACTTTTCAGTTCTTTTAGTTATATAACTCCTCACCTTCCTGCAACAACTTTTCTCCCCAAATTTGACATTATGCTTATCAAAAATGCATACCTCCCAACTTTCTGGCTGCAGAAATAGGGACACTCGCGCGGTGAAGCCGTGCGAGTGCCCAAAAAGGGGGTGCAGCTTATGCAAATGAGGGGCGTGGCTTACGCAAATGAGCCGCGTCCCCGCTTTCGGCCACGAATAGACGCTGTGCGCATGCGCACAGCGTCTATTCTGTCAAATTTGGGGGGCTCCGAACTGCCCCCCCGCAGCGGGACACCTCTGGCCGCGGGTGGGACAGCGGGACAGGACCCGGTAATCGGGACTGTCCCGCTGAAATCGGGATTGTTGGGAGGTATGAAAATGGCGATACCACATTTTAACCAAACCCTAAACAGCCCTTGATCAAGTTGCGTCAGTTACTATTCAAGTAGAGAAAAAAAAAAACTATTCAAGTAGGCCTTAATGTCAGCCCTGGCACACTACAGAAATTTAACATCTTAAACTTTTGCACAAAGTAGTGTGTATTCAGCATAAAACTCATACATTAATTATCATGACACAAATACCACTCATATAGAAAAGCTCTGGATACTGAAAACAACATTCATCCAATCTCTATTATTTCTGCTCTGGTTTCTAATCTGAATAGCTTTCTTCTAACCCCTCTTGCACATAAACTATCTTTATATATACTACACCCTCCCACACTAAACTCACCAACCACCATCAGTGCTCATGGGGCCAGATGTACTAAGCTTGAAACGTGATAAAATGGAGAGTGATAAAGTACCAGCCAATCAGCTGCTAACTGCCATGTTACAGGCTGTGTTTGAAAAATGACAGATAGGAGTTGATTGGTTGGAGGTTTATCACTCTCCATTTTATCACTTTTCAAGGCTTAGTACATCTCGCCCAGTTACTCTCTTATAAAACCTCCTTAATAGGCTCTCAAACTCAGTCCTACGGGACCTACACAGTGCATGTTTTCCAGGACTCCTCACTGAGGTGTAGCTGTATTAACCCCTTCCCGACATTTGACGTACATTTACGTCATGGCCGGGATGTACTTCCCGACACATGGCGTAAATGTACGTCATGGCTTTAAACTGTCACCGCGTCTATAGACGCGGTGACAGTTTAAACATGTCTGCTGTCCCTGACAGCAGACATGTCCCTGCATGCCCAGGGGGGGCTGCGATGCCGCCCCCCCCGTCGGCGATCGCTGTGATTGGCTGTTCAGTGTGAACAGCCAATTACAGCGTTTTCTGTGTCACCGGCGAATAACGTTCGCCGGTGACACAGGGATCGGTTGGGATTGGTGCTGTAAAGTACAGCACCAATCACCACGGGGTGTAAGGGTGACACTGGTGTCACCCCACCTCACCCAACCCGCCCCCAAAGGCCGTGATTGGTTCGTCGGACCGACGAACCAATCACAGCCATGGAGGGTGATTTAAACTAACGGTGACTGCACTGCAGACGCCATTCCGGTCTGGAATTGCGTGCAGTGCGGTCACCGTGCCTATCTGCCGCGATATACTGACCTGATCCTTGCAAACACTTACCTGATCACTGCTTGTAGCGTTCCTGGATCTTGTGACTTCCTGTGTTGTGCTGTGCTGTGTTGTGCTGCTGTGCTGCTGCAGTGTGTTCGAGTTATAGATAGAGAGAGATAGAGAGAGAGAGATAGAGAGAGATAGAGAGGGCTAGTGACAGAGAGTGCTATATTTTGTGCTGCTGCAGTGTGATAGAGTTATAGATAGAGAGATAGAGAGAGATAGAGAGAGATAGAGAGATAGTGACAGATTGTGCTATATATTTTTTATATATATACAGCTGTACTGCGTGTGCAACTGACTGCTGCCCCCCCCCCCCCTTTGTGCTGATCAGTATAAATTAACTGATCAGCAACTTTTTGGGGGCGCAGGTTTTTTTTTATATATATATACCTGTCAGTGCTGCTGCTGCAGTGTCATAGAGTGATAGATAGTGAGAGATAGAGAGATAGAGAGAGATAGTGATAGAAAGTGCTATATTTTGTGTCTGCTGCCCCCCTTTTGTGCACCCCCAGCAACTTTTTGGGGGTGCAGGGGTTATTTTTTATATATATAACTGTCAGTGCTGCTGCTGCAGTGTCATAGAGTGATAGATAGAGAGAGATAGAGAGAGATAGTGACAGAGAGTGATAGAGAGTGCTATATTTTGTGTCGGCTGCCCCCCTTTTGTGCACCCCCAGCAACTTTTTGGGGGTGCAGGGGTTATTTGTTATATATATAACTGTCAGTGCTGCTGCTGCTGCAGTGTCATAGAGTGATAGATAGTGAGAGATAGTGAGAGATAGAGAGAGATAGAGAGAGATAGTGACAGAGAGTGATAGAGAGTGCTATATTTTGTGTCTGCTGCCCCCCCCTTTTGTGCTGATCACTATATCTGAGGTGATCAGCAACTTTTTGGGGGTGCAGAGGTGCACCTGCTGCCCCTCACTGGTAATCAGTGTCGCATCACTGATCACCTTTTTTTTTTTTTTTTGAGGGTGCTGTGGGGTCTTTTTTTAATTTTTTTTTATCAAATTTTTTTGATCAAATTCCTGTTGCCTTTGAGCGCTGTTCAGTGACGGACGTTACTGACCAACATCTGTGCTCAATTTTTGGCGCAGGACCTTTTTTTTTTTTTTTTTTTCTGCACTACATACACACTACACACTACACACTACATTGAAATAAAGTTTGTACCCCCCCTACACTATACACGTGTTGAAACATTTCACTACCAGAAACACAAAAATAAAAATGGCATCCCAAATATCATCCCAAATGTCATCCCAAATGTCATCCCAGTCATCCAGAAGAATGTATTCAGCGGAGGAGGCATATGCCATGCTTGCCTCTGACTCTGACACAGCCAGTGAGGCAAGCGGGGAATTTGAAGGATTCATCTTAAGCTCCTCTTCCTAATCTAGTGATGAGGGACCCCCTCAAAGACGCCCCCGTAGAGCAGCTGAGACCCCCCCCCCAATAATTGATCTCGTATGGACCCCACCACCAGACAATTTTGAGCCCCAGGTTCCTGAGTTTTTGGCCATCCCAGGAATCCAATTTGATTCCACAGGTCTCAGAGAAATTGACTTTTTCAAATTATTTTTCTCTGATGATTTTATAAATTTAATGGTGGACCAAACTAATTTATATGCCCAGCAGTTTATTTCTCAAAACCCCACGTCATCATTTGCTAGGTGGACCCCTGTAGATGCAGTAGAGATGATGACGTTTTGGGGTCTGGTGTTTCATATGGGCATAGTAAAAAAGCCAGAAATTAGGCAATATTGGAGTACAGATGTTCTGTACAGCACCCCACTTTACCGTATGGCCATGACCCGGACTCGTTTTAAGTTAATCCTTAAATTTTTGCATTACAACGATAATGCACAGTGCCCACCCAGGGATGATCCCACCTTTGACCGGCTATTCAAAGTCAGGCCGGTCATTGATCACTTCAGTGCCAAATTTGAAGAGATGTACATCCCAGATAAATTCATTTGCATAGACGAGTCCCTTATACATTTTAAAGGAAGGGTTAAATTCCACCAGTACCTTCCCAGTAAGAGGGCAAGGTATGGCATAAAAATGTATAAGCTGTGTGAAAGCACCTCAGGGTACACCCACAGGTTTAGGGTATATGAAGGGAAGGATTCAAGAATTGAACCGCCAGAATGCCCCCCCTCCCTCGTAGGTGTTAGTGGAAAAATTGTCTGGGATTTAGTGCACCCCTTCCTGGATAAAGGTTATCACCTCTATGTGGATAACTTTTACACCAGCATCCCCCTGTTTAAGGCCCTTGGTTCAAGAGGTACAGCAGCTTGCGGTACTGTGCGCAAGAACCAAAGAGGCCTCCCAAAAACGCACATTGCCCAAGTAATGAGAAGGGGTGAAAGCAGGGGAATATGCACCGAAAATATGTTGTTGGTCAAATATAAGGACAAGAGGGATGTCCTTATACTGACAACAATTCACGGAGACAGTACCACCTCCGTCCCTGTACGAGGTACCAGTACCCACACCTCAAAACCTAATTGTATCCTGGATTACAATAGGTACATGGGCGGAGTGGATCTTTCAGATCAGGTACTGAAGCCGTACAGTGCCCTGCAGAAAACAAAAATCTGGTACAAGAAGCTGGCCGTGTATATCATCCAGATGGCACTGTATAACGCTTACGTGCTATTCCGTTCTACCAGCCAGAGGGGGACATTTATGCACTTTCAAGAGGAAGTCATAAAGGGCCTAATATTTGGGAACCAGCAGGCAGAGGGCCCCAGTACTTCTAGTACTGGCCCCCGTATTGTACCAGGGCAGCATTTTCCTGATGAAATCCCCTCCACTGGAAAAAAGGGCAGGACACAAAAAAGGTGCAAAGTTTGCTATAAAAAGGGAATAAGAAAGCAAACTATTTTCCAGTGTGATACTTGCCCCGTTAAACCCGGCCTATGTATAAAGGAGTGTTTTAAAATATACCACACATCTATGGATTATTAGGTTCATAATTTCACCGTGCTTCGGGGGTCTTGCTAATGCCACATAGCACCCACCATTCATTCCACCAGAATCTGAGCTGCAAAATCCAAAAATCACTCCTTCCCTTCTGAGTCCTGCCATGCACCCAACTGGTATTTTTTGGTCACATGTGAGGCATTGCCGTACTCGGGAGAAATTGGGGCACAGATTTTGGGGTGCTTTTTCTCCTTCATACCTTCTGAAAATGAAAAATTTTGAGCCAGAACTGCATTTTTATGTAAAAAAAATGTAATTTTTCATTTTCACTGCCCAGTTGTATCAAAATTGGTGAAACCCCTGGGGGTTTGAAATGTACACTATACCCCTAGATGAATTCCCTGAGGGGTATAGTTTGCAAAATGGGGTCACTTGTGGGGGGTTCCACTGTATTGGTGCTTTGGGGGTCTTGCTAATGCGACATAGCACCCACCAACATTCCACCAGAATCTGTGCTGCAAAATCCAAATATCACTCCTTCCCTTCTGAGTCCTGCCATTTTTTGGTCACACATGAGGCATTGCCGTACTCGGGAGAAATTGGGGCACAGATTTTGGGGTGCTTTGTCTCCTTCATACCTTATGAAAATGAAAAATTTTGAGCCAGAACTGCATTTTTGTGTAAAAAAATGTAATTTTTCATTTTCACTGCCCAGTTGTATCAAAATTGGTGAAACCCCTGGGGGTTTGAAATGTACACTATACCCCTAGATGAATTCCCTGAGGGGTGTAGTTTGCAAAATGGGGTCACTTGTGGGGGGGTTCCACTGTATTGGTGCTTTGGGGGTCTTGCTAATGCGACATAGCACCCACCAAAATTCCACCAGAATCTGAGCTGCAAAATCCAAAAATCACTCCTTCCCTTCTGAGTCCTGCCATGCACCCAACTGGTATTTTTTGGTCACATGTGAGGCATTGCCATACTCGGGAGAAATTGGGGCACAGATTTTGGGGTGCTTTGTCTCCTTCATTCCTTGTGAAAATGAAAAATTTTGAGCCAGAACTGCATTTTTGTGTAAAAAATGTCATTTTTCATTTGCACAGCCCAGTTGTATCAAAATTGGTGAAACCCCTGGGGGTTTGAAATGTACACTATACCCCTAGATGAATTCCCTGAGGGGTGTAGTTTGCAAAATGGGGTCACTTGTGGGGGGGGGTTCCACTGTATTGGTGCTTCGGGGGTCTTGCTAATGCAACATAGCACCCACCAACATTCCACCAGAATCTGAGCTGCAAAATCCAAAAATCACTCCTTCCCTTCTGAGTCCTGCCATGCACCCAAATGGTATTTTTTGGTCACATGTGAGGCATTGCCGTACTCGGGAGAAATTGGGGCACAGATTTTGGGGTGCTTTGTCTCCTTCATTCCTTGTGAAAATGAAACATTTGGAGCCAGAACTGCATTTTTGTGTAAAAAAAATAATTTTTCATTTTCACTGCCCAGTTGTACCACAATTGGTGAAACCCCTGGGGGTTTGAAATGTACACTATACCCCTAGATGAATTCCCTGAGGGGTGTAGTTTGCAAAATGGGGTCACTTGTGGGGGGGTTCCTAACTTTTAGCATCTTATGGTGCCTAGAAACCTACATGGTGCCTAAAAAATAATCTCATAAAAAGGAGGCTCCAAAATCAAGTAGGTGCTCCTTCTATTATGAAGCCTGTGGTTTGGTCAACGTGCACACTAGGGCCACATATAGGATATTTATGAAAACAAAAGAATTGGGGGAATCAATTTTTAGTCACATTTCTCTAGTAAAATCTACTGTGTTCCTTAGAAAAATGTATTAAAATTGCAAATCTGCAAAAAAAATGAAATCTTGAAATTTCACCTACACTTTGTTTTAATTCCTGTGAAACACCTAAAGGGTTAACAAACTTCCAAAATGCTGTTTTGAATACTGTGAGGGGTGCAGTTTTTGGAAAGGCATCATTTATGGGGGTGTCTCACATACAAGTCCCTCAAAGTCACATCAGAACTGAACTGGTCCCTAAACAAATCAGTGTTTGAAATTTTCTTGAAAATTTGAAAATTTGCTATTCATATTGTAAGCCTCCTAGTGTCCAAAAAAATTAAAAGGAAGTTGAAATAATGATGGAAACATAAAGTAGACATATGGTCTATGTTAGTTATTAACTATTTTGAGTGGTATGATTATTTGTCTCACAAGCAGAAAATTTAACATTTTGCAAATTGCTAAATTTTCCATTTTTTTACGACATTTTGGTATTTTTCACAAAAAAACACAGACTGTATCGACCCAAATTTACCACTAATTTGAAGTACAATGTGTCACGAGAAAACAATCTCAAAATCACTGGGATAAGTAAAAGCAAAAAAAAGTTATCCCCACTTAAGTGATACATGTCAGATTTGAAAAAAAGGGCTCTGTCAGGAAGGCAAAAACATGCTGTGTCAGGAAGGGGTTAACATTCTCTTTACGATTTGTTATTTTGTGGAGAAGCAGGCACCCATGTCATTCAAATGTATGAAGCTGGTGGCTGTCTTTATCAGTTACCGTTAAATTAGTTGGGGGGAGATAAGCACTGCGTTTTCTTTATTCATTTACAGGCGCTGATGCCGCAGTACTGTGCATGCGCTGCACTCCCCCACCGGCTGTACTGGGCATGCGCAAGACCTCACTATTATCGCGAGATCTCCTGTGCAACCCAGAGCCAGCAGCAGGGACAGCATTGTCCCTGCTTTGGGGAGGATATAATGCCAACCCGGGACTGTTGAACCGGACTGAGTGTCTTTTACAGGTGATTTATGTCTGACAGGCATTTACACATCGCTTTAAACTCAAACTGCAATACAGAAACGCAGGAGGACAGCACCTGAATGGTAAACTCAGGGCTGTCCCAGGAGCACATTAGGCACAGCTTCCACACATTAATAATCAACATGGAAAAACTCACCTTTTACTAGTGTTTGTGCAGGAAATGCACTTAACGCAATTTCATACATCTACCCTGGAATCACAGGTGACATAATTAGATCCCTCTGCGCACCTGCTAGGTGAACCGAAAAATTGTTAACAGTTTAAGATCATAAGGACACAGTTTGAGAACCACTGACTTCATCCTCTTCAGCAGAGACAGAACTACCGTTGATGCAGCAGGTGCATTGCACAAGGGCCCCATGAGGACTAAGGGGCCCACTGCTGACCAAATCAGCAATGAGTAATCCCCTGGCGGTTGTGCACATTCTGAGCAATGTTAAATGGAAGGCCCTGTGCAGGAGCAGGATGGGCCCCACTGCCTGAGGGACCTGGCAGGGGGGCAGGGATGACCTTGCATTCCATACTGATAGAAGAGTCCTGACATCTATGAGCACTGATGATAACAATCACATGCTGCCTCTAATTTACAGTACATTTTTCTGATTTATTTCTGTCTGTGAATTGAAAGCAGCTCACAATCGGTTTAATTGGCACTGTCAGAGTATGCCTGACTGAGTGCCAAACTGAGGAAAGCCAAGGGGTGGGGAGTCTGCCAAAGACAGGGGCTACTGCAGGGGCGTAACTATAGCACCGCAGCCCCCGCCACCGCGGGGGGGCGCTGTGCATGTGGGGGCGCCGGGGGCTGCACTGCTATAGTTACCTACCCCCCAATCCCCCGCAGACTTACGTATCTTGCTGGTCCCGGCGGCTCCGTTCTTCTGATGAGGACCACAACAAAATGGCCGCCCCCATATAGCAAACAGTTCTCTGAAACTGTCTGCTGTACGGGGGCGGCCATTTTGTGGTGGTCCTCAGCAGATGAACGGACGGAGCCGCCGGGACCAGCGCGATAGGTAAGACTGCGGGGGAGGGGGTTAGCATAGGCGGCGGGGCGACGTGGCGGCGGGGCGATGGGGCGGGGGGGGTATGGGCGCCCCCCCCCCCTAACGGCGGGGGGGCGCCCAAAACGTAGTTACGCCACTGGGCTACTGTGTTCCTGCCTCTGCCATGCCCCCTGTTATCTGCACCGTGCAGGACATTGTGCTTGTACCCATCACCCTCTGTCTTCCTCTGTAACCTACTCTTTCACCCTGTCACACACTGCCTCCCCCTGCTTCACATGGTCACCCTCTTCCTCTCCCTGTCACCCACCACTGTGTTACATATTGTGAACTTGGATTAGGGTGGAAGAGGATGGCCTGAAATATATTTGTGCACCTGGACCCACAACCCACAAGCTCTGCCACTGCTCTCCACTCAAGCTTTCATTACCATGACTCCACAGAGACTGCACTGACTAAAGCATGGGTGTTCAAACTGTGGCCCTCCAGATGTTGTGAAACTACAAATCCCAGCATGCCTTGCCACAATTTTATCACTCCCTTATAGTAAATCTGTGGCAATGCATGCTGGGATTTGTAGTTTCACAACATCTGGAGGGCTGCAGTTTGAAGACCCATGGAAGCCTTAGGTAAAGGCACATGGGTTGTTTAAGCTGCCTGGAAGTAGCACAAATCAAAAGGTAGTCAGGTGAGTCAGAGTCCAGTATGCTCCAGAGTTTTAACTTAAACAGTGATCACTTAAACAGTGATTCGAATAATACATAGAAGATTATTCTTATAATTTTTATAGTCAAAACTATACAGTGTACTGGAGTTTGACAGGCGAAGTAACAAGTTTCACTTTCAGTGCTCGCTGCTTTGAACGTACCTCCTAACTGTCCTGATTAAAATGGGACAGTCCCGCTATTTGGAGACTGTCCCGCTTTCCCTCCCATGTTGGGGGGGGGGCAGTTAGGGGGAGCCGGAGAGCACTGTATCTCTTTGTTGAAGGGAGGGAGGGAAGTAGGTTTACCACCTTTTTGTTGAGAGATTCCCAGACAGTGACCCGCCCCTTGACCCACCTACACCCCACCCATTGACATGCCCCCAGCCCCGCTCCTTGACCCGTCTTATCATGGTTTTTGTTTTAACCTTTGCTTCAATTCTATTCTAGATCTTTCACACGTGTAATGCCCATTACATGTTATGCCACACACATAATGCTCATTACATGTTACGCCATACACGTAATGCCCATTACATGTTATGCCACACACCACGATGCCCATTACACATGCCACATACCATAATACCCATTACACATTATACATTATACCACTGACTCTGCCACACAGCAGCAGCCACAGGGGATAGGAGGGGTGGCACACACAAAGTTGATTGAAGCACAGGCACAGCGGGTTGGCTCCAGGTGGCTGCTCGCGCACTCAGAGTCTGCATCACTGTCCTCGTGCTCGGCTCACACAGACTGTCTGTCTCAGATTCAAATGAGACTAGACTAGCCAATAGTTGAGCAAGCGCTGATCAGCCTATCAGCCTATCAGCAACGCAAGCCCAAGACCCAGCTGAGCTGCAAGAATACAAGAATATTTTACACTGTGCTGTCTGGGTAGTAAGGGTAAAATAGTTTTGTAATACGATATTAATAATTATCGATGCTGAGTACAATAATACAGAACACGTTTATAATATGAAAATATCAATTTTATAAATAAAAAATGGATGAAAAAGGTAAATAAAAACAATTCAAGGAAGGTACATAAACAGAGATTGGAATTACACTACAAAAATAATTAATACACAAATGGTTAAAATGTCACCACAGCCTGAATCCTTCTGTCTGGGATATAATTATATGCCCCATATCTATAAACACACACTTGATGCTGGCGTCCCAGCTAAATTGAAGGTAAGTGAGCCCAGAATAATTAAAGCTCCAACCTTTTCATACCCCCACTATCCACGTCGGCGTTGAGTTGATTTTAGATAGTGTGGCGAGCGCAGCGAGCCACCAAGCCCGAAGCATGGCGAGGGGATACAGATTACTTTACATGTATTCCGCAGCCCCTCGCAGGGCTAACTGCGCTCGCCACGCTTTGGGCTCGGTGGCTCGCTGCGCTCGCCACACTATCTAAAATCAACTCCGTGCCGACGTGGATAGGGGCAGCATGAAAAGGTTGGAGGACGCGTACCGCCGCCCCTCGCGGGCTCGCTGCGCTTCGGGTTGGTGTTTATAGTGGGGGTGGCGTTGACAATGGGGGTGCATTTAACATTGTAAGCACCCATCAGGGTGCTTGTACAATTAAAAATCGCATCACATCACATGCCAATTTCTGGCATCCAATGCTATGCAATATTTCATTGTACAAGCACTCCTGTTAATTAAACGGGAATATCGCATCGCATCGCACGCATCGCACACAGGCCTGTGAGCTTAACATCAATAGTGGGTAAAATATTTGAAGGAATTTTAAGGGATGGTATCATGGAATATTTAGACCTTCATAGTTTACTTAGTATTAACCAACATGGGTTTTTGAAAAATCGTTCCTGCCAGACAAATTTACTAGGCTTCAATGAGGATGTCAACAAAAACCTTGATAATGGAAACGCAGTAGATGTGGTCTTCCTTGATTTTGCAAAAGCTTTTGATACAGTACCACACAAGAGGTTGATAAATAAAATGGAGCACCTGGGATTAGGGGCAAATATCTGTAGATGGGTAGGGAACTGGCTGTGTAATAGAGAACAAAGAATGGTTGTGAACAGTGCCATATCAACTATGATACCAATACTAAGTGGAGTGCCACAGGGTTCAAAATGATCTTAACAAGCTAGATGAGTGGGCTAAAAAGTGGAAGATGAGGTTCAATGTGTATAAATGCAAGGTTATGCACCTTGGGAGGCATAACCAGTGTGCTAGTTACAACCTAAGCTGGGAGGCATTAGGTATTTCAGCACTTGAAAAGGATCTAGGAGTCCATACATATAACAAGCTGGGGTGCAGTGTTCAATTTCACATTGCAACAAAAAGGCCAACAGAATTCTAGCATGTATTAAAAGGGGCATGGTAATTATGCCACTGTACAAGGCAATGGTTAGACCTCACCTTGAATACGGAGTACAGTTCTGGGCCCTACACTATAAAAAGGACATCATAGAATTGGAAAAAAAACCCAAAGAGAGCAACAAAGCTTATTAGGGGAATGGAGAATTTAAGCTACGAGGAGAGATTAAGCAAGCTGGGACTATTTACTCTAGAGAAGAGACGTTTAAGGGGGGACATGCTCAACATGTACAAATATATCAGGGGCCAATATAAGGAACTCTCAAGCACCCTTTTTACTGTAAGAAAGGAATCTAGGACTCGAGGGCACGAATTTAGATTAGAAGAAAGAAAATGTCGTTCCCTCAAAAGAAAAAAATTCTTTACGGTCAGAGCAGTCAAACTGTGGAACTCTCTTCCTGGAGAAGTGGTGTCGGCAGATACAATAAATACGTTCAAAATAAGGTTGGACAATCATTTATTGGATAAAAACATCCAAGGGTACTAATAAGAATCATATTCTGTCTTTTACAAGGGATAAGCTATTAAAATGTAGGTTGAACTCGATGGATGCAAGTCTTTATTCAGCCTTATCTACTATGTAACTATGTAACACCACTAAGTACAGTATGCGATGGGCGCCGTGGTAGGAAACAAGTAGCAAAGATTTCTAAAGTTGGAAGGTATGCTTTGGATACAGATTTTCTTAGCTTCTTAGTCATTTGGATATCAGTATGATACCCACATTTATCCTCTGGATCTCTCATTTTTACACCATTTTTTGTTATAGGAAACCACTCCTGCCGTTGCTGTGGTAAGTACACATCTCCTGCTTTCATCTAAGGTCACCTACTGTATATATTAGTAGCCATAATTGAGCAATATTATTTGGCAGCACTGGTCACCCCCTTTCCTGTACAATTAGATTGTACCTCAGGACAGATCATCTCTGTACTACATATTGGGGGTTATTCAGACCTGATTGCTGCTCTGATAAATTGAAGAGCCCTGTGATCAGATAGACACCTCCCCGCCATAGGGAAAAACTGCCCTGGGTACTTGTGTATTATCACGGCGCCCATCGCATCTCAGACCATAAGGCATGCGATGGTATGCGATGCGATGCGATGCGATGCGATGTCCCGCGATGTTCCCCAATGTCATACAATGTTAAAATTGTATGGCATTGTATATGGCATACAATGCCATACACTGCGATGCAATGCGATTATAAATTGTATAAGCACACTAATGGGTGCTTACAATGTTAAATGCACCCCCACGCCACCCCCAGTATGAACGTGAACCCGAAGCGTGGCGAGCGGCGGCGGTACGCGTCCTCCGACCTTTTCAAACCCCCACTATCCACGTCGGCGTGGAGTTGATTTTATATAGTGTGGCGAGCGGACGTGCATTACTTCACAGGTATACGCGTCCCCTCGCGGGGGGCACTGCACTTACCATGCTTCGGGCTCGGTGGCTCGCTGCCCTCGCCACACTATATAAAATCAACTCCACGCCGACGTGGATAGTGGGGGTATGAAAAGGTCGGGGGACGCGTACCGCTGCGCTTGCCACGCTTCGGGTTCACATTCATACTGGGGGGTTGTGTATTTAACATTGTAAGCACCCTTTAGGGTGCTTATACAATTTAAAATCGTATAGGGGGCTTACATCGCATCGCAGTGCATCGGGTGTATGGCATGCAATGGCATGCGATGCGATAAAAAATGGTGCAACTTAATATCGGGAGCGCCGTGATAATACACAAGTACCCTGCCCTGTGCAAGGCTGTGAATGGCTTGTGTAAATTATGCTGATTGGTGATTAGCTGCAAATCCACTCACCATTGAATGATTTTTCCAGTGTATGCAGTATGTGCATTACCCAGAATCTACTCTGCCTGTGCAATAGAAACAATGCTGTAAGCTCCAAAGGGACTTTCAGCCTGGTTCAGTGCAGATTATGTTAAATTTTTCTTGCAGTTTCAAGCACCACATTGTTTGCACATGGTCCTTGGATTTGTGACTTTTTAATGTTTTTATTATTTTTATTAACTCTATTGTGCCATTAAATTTTTATTATTGATTCACTTGGTAGAGTAACCATTTATTATATTTTAGCGCTGCTTTACACCTTTTCTGTTGTTTTTCTACCCGCCTGTGTTCCCAGGGGGATGCCCAATAAACTCTGGGCGTTCCCCTGCTACTGTACCCTGCACTCCCCCGGTCTCTCCCCACCCCTCCACAGTGAACGGCCCGGCTGGTGTGTAACTCGCCGAAGCCGTACTTTGCCAAGGTTTGCACATGCACAGAAATGGGCAGAAATTCACATGCACAAACCCCCACCATCGTGGCTGGGGCTGAATATGGATTGCTACGAGCGATCCTGAATTGGCCCCAGAGTCTCACATTTCAGGTGAAAGAGAACCTAGAGGAATTCTAGAAGGTATGCGGTCATTAGGTGGACCATTATTGGTTGACAGGTAGTAGGATTGACACATGAAAAAGGTCCACATTCATTAGGTCGACATGGTCAAAAGGTCAAACACAAGCAAAAGGTCGATATGCAAAAGGTCAACGTGAATTTTTCACGATTTTTTTTTTATAGGACTTGTTCCTACTATAGCATCCCAGTAGACATGGAGGGGGAATATAATAGTGTGTCGAGTGCAGTGAGGCACCATGCCCGAAGCATGGTGAGTGCAGTGAGGAGAAGCGGTACACTTATATTGTACATGTTAACCTACGCCAACATAGACACACAAAAAAACCTTAAAAAAACTCATGTCGACCTAATGTATGTTGATCTTTTTCATGTGTCGACCTACTGCCTGTTGAACAATAGTTCCAGAATGTATGTGTGTGATAAATCTATTTCGATTTAGATTAAGTGAGTGGATTTTTTCACTATACTTTTAACACTAATTTGGGCTTGCTATATGAGGTATAATATCCACTGCCGCCAAGAGGGGGGCAGATACTAATTGCCCGGGCTTGCTGGAATGGCCCTTCGGGGTCCCTGGTCCGACCCCTTCTCCCTCCATCCCTCCCGGGCAGCAGCAGTACACACCTACAGCATGTGCTGTGCTGACAGCAGGCTAGCATGAGTGTCTCACTGGCAGCGTGAGAGCTCATGCTGAGCCTGCAGTCAGCACAGCACATGCTGTAGGTGTGTGCTGCTGCTGAGGAGGGGGGGGGGGGGAGGAGACAATACCAACAATCCCCCCTTCACTTTAGACAGGTTTTTTTTCACACCCCCCCCCAAACATTTTTGGGATGTGGCCTGATCGCGGTAGGTGACCACTCCCCCAAAATGTACGGGAGCCTGGCATACTTCTCTGCAGCACTGGTAACATCCAATGCTGCATTTCGCTCTAGAGCGGAATGTGACTGAGGGATGCCAGTGATCAGAATACCGATGCCGGCATCCCAAAGGAGGGAATCAGGGGTCCACTAACTATATTTACCTTCCCCCTGCCCTCCTTATCTGCAGCAGTCTGGTGTCCTATGGGTAATTACACCACTAATTCCCTAACGAGCTGTGGTGGAACTTCTAAATCAAAGCTAGAGAGGCCATATACAGTACATATATGTCAGGTATCGGTAATACTTTCTCAAAACTATTGGACCAAGACACAAAGTAATTAACTTGAACATAATGCAGGAAGTTACCTAAAACAGTAGTATTACATTTAAATGCAGGATAATCAGGGCCGGATGACACCCTGCTGTGAAAGATCGGTGTGCGTGCGATGGGACGCAGGCTTTGTGGTAGGGGCATGTCTTTGCACCCCATACCCATATTTTGTCACTCCAGGGGACCAGGAGATGCGGGTGCCTCTGGAGAATGCTCTGGCTGCAGTGCCAGCTCCTACACAGTGACAGCAGGCAGGTGCTGTAGTTAATGTTACATTGCAGAAACCAGCTAATGTTACTGAACAGGAGATAGTATATTGGTGATACCTGGGTGTGGAGTTCACACTCCGCACCTCTGTAGTGACACCACTGAGTAATGGTGCTCATTTCTGCGTCATTCTAAATTATATTTGTTTTCTTGTAGTACAACTTTATTTGTCCTCAATTTGCTAACATATGTATTTCATCTGTCACTTTTCCCATAGGTACAAATCTGTAATACTTATAGCTGCCTGGGAGAAGATTGTTATAGAAATGGATCAATGTATGGCAATTCTGTTAATACTACATGTCACTCTTACTGTGGGGTAAGTAGCGTTGGTATTCTTAATACAGTATATTGAAACAAAGTGTAACATTTTAGAGCATATTAGTTCATTACCTTCAGAGGCACATTAAGAGAAGGGGGGCTCATGTGTACGCTCCAATTGAGCCCACTCCTCTTTAGTGATGCAGAGACTGTGGGATTGTGCCAGAATCTACTGCGCATGCACACATCTCTGGGAACACGTTCCTCCATTGCGCATGTGCGAATCACCGGAACAGCAGGCATCTTTTCAGAGGTGGTATGGCATTCCAGGAACATATTTTATAAAGGTATGCCATACCAGTGACGTGCGTTGAAATCAGTGGTTGGTGAGGCACTGGCAGTAGCATGACTTGGTGCAGGGGAGCGGCAGGTCCTGCAAACATCAATGGTGCATTAGCAGCAACATCCCCTGCACCTGTGGTAGTTATGCCACTGCGCTCAACCTCCACATTCGTACACTTATACGCAGAACGCAAAAGCAATACACCATAAGCACAGAATGCCACACAATAGTAATGTCCTTATACACCTTATATTACCACACAATAAAGCCCCTTACACATATGGCACACCTTATTAATGAATTTATACACATTATGCCACACCTTATTAATCCCCTAATACAAATAATTCCCCCATACACAAACTATTTGCTACACATTATTAATGCTCTTTCTCACACAATGCACCTTATATGACTTATATTATTTATGCCCTTCTACACATAATGCCCGTTACACCTACTGTATGCCCCACATTTTTAATAGCCTGTACACAAAATTGCCCTGTACACATATGCCCCACATTATTAATGCCCTTATACACATGATACATAATGCTCCATACACATATGCCCCACATTTTAATGCCCTTATGCAAATGACACATAATGCCCCATACACATATGCCCCACACTATTAATGCCCTTATACACATGACACATAATTCCCCATACACATATGCCCTACATTATTATTGCCTTTATGCACATGACACATAGTGCCCCAAACACATATGCCCCACATTATTAATGCCCTTATGCACATGACACATAATGACCCATACACATATGCCCCACAGTATTAAATTCACATATACACATACTGGGGCAGATGTATTAACCAGCGTTAAGTGCAAAAATGCACTTAACGCTGGTTAACTGGGGGTTAACGGGGGGGGATTACGTCTGTCCCTAATGTATTACTAGCGCACCTAACGTGCGCTAGTGACAGCCCACCGAGTTACGCTCGGCGGGGCTGTCCCTGCAATCCCCCCCAGGGATTAACGGCCGGGGCGATGTATTAACAGCCTTCAAGGCGTTAATTCGCCCCGGCCGCTTCGCCAGCTCAGGGCTAGCGTTGTCCTATCCCCCACTATGGGGACAACGCTAGCCCTGCGTCTGGCTTGGGCTGCGCTGGAGATCTCGCGTTTTTTGCGAGATCTCGCGCATGCCCAGTGCGGCCGGCCGGGGGACAGGAGATAGCGCATCAGTATTAACTGGTGGGGAAGGGGGGTTGGGTGGAGGCCTTTACCTAGTGCAACTGAGTTGCTTCTGCTGCGCTGACCAACCGCAGCTGCCTCTCTGACAGGGGCGTGCTTTGAAAGCATGTCCCTGTCACTGAGGCACCGCTATATGGGATTTTTAATGGGATTTTGCAGCCCGGTGCTTGGCCCGCCCCTTGTTTCTTGAACCTTAACATTAACAGCCAGAGGCACTGCACTAGGTGCCTCTGAAATAATAAAACAACAAATTATGGTGTCAACATTAATAGATTAATATAAAGCAGATACTTATGACACATAATATGTTTCATAAGTATATTATGTGTATTATTTTATTATGTTTATCACTAATGACAGTCCCTGTGCCGTACCGCTTACTTGCACTACTGGTTAAAGCCTTGCAGAGCCTGTACTGTCACGCAAAATCAGCTTATTGTTACAGCCTGCTCAGAGAACTAGCCCCGGGTTCCTTCTGCCAATTTTTCACTGCTGTTCTAAAAGTATCTTCCACCCTTGACCTTCTTGTCAGCGTTGCAGTCTCACACTGCTCATTGCACCTTATGCCGGGTACACACCAGGACGACAAGGGTCCGATCCCATCAATCTAGATCCAATTCCGACCGATTAGATGTAGATTGTGTGGTGATTGGGCCCTTTTCTGTCCTGGTGTGGACCAATACGGTTGGTCGTTATTCAGATCCTACCTGCAGCAGGTAGGATCTGGTAACGACCATACTCCCGGGTGCAGATCGCCATCGGATCGGACCCGCTCACGGTGCACATCGTGAGCGTGTCATGCCTCCTGCGTCATCGTGAGCGGATTAGAAGAAAAACTGACGACCCACTAACAATGTGCATCGTGTGCGGGTTGTCCTGGTGTGTACCCCGCATTAGGTTAGCTGGTCCTCTGCTATCTTCACGAGCGCAGTGTGACGTTATGTCACATAATGCCGTACAAGTAAGATTCACACCACACCTTAATTCCCATTATGCTGCACACCGTAATGCCCATTACATACTACACAACACCGTAATGCCCATTACATATTTCACCACACACCATAATGCCCATTACATATTACTCTACACACCATAATGCCCATTACATATTACTCTACACACCATAATGCCCATTACATATTACGCTACACACCATAATGCTCATTACATATTATGCTACACACCATAATGCTCATTACATGTTATGCCACACACCATAATGCCCATTACAGCACACCGTAATGCCCATTACATACTACACAACACCGTAATGCCCATTACATATTTCACCACACACCATAATGCCCATTACATATTACTCTACACACCATAATGCCCATTACATATTACGCTACACACCATAATGCTCATTATATATTATGCTACACACCATAATGCTCATTACATGTTATGCCACACACCATAATGCCCATTACAGCACACCGTAATGCCCATTACATATTATATGGCCTACCGTAATACCTATTACATATTAAGCCACATACTGTAATGCCCTTTACATATTATGCCACACTTAATGATTATTACATAATATTCCACATAACTTCTGCTTACCTACATGCTTGTTTCCAGGAGTTTCTTGCTTGATGTTACATGGCTGGTTGCCAGGCGTTATTATATATTAAATCATTGCCTGGGGTTTCATGCGCCTTGCGATTGGGAGAGAGGGGTTACATGATCCTTTTCATGGGTGTCATACTGGTTGCCAGTGGCTTCATGCTTGCTGCCATGGGGGAAAAAAATGCACATTGCACTGGGTGCACTGCACTACCCTGTCAGAGCTAAAGGTGCTAAAGGAGCACCTCTAGAGTCTATATCTATGTATCCTGCGGCTGTGTCCTGTGAGGGGGGCGGCAGACAGCAGGGAACTGACCTGAGGCTGTGAGTGTTTAGGGGGCTGTGGCGGGCAGCTGGAGGCTGATTCCTGTATGCATGGGGAATGCGGTGGGCAGCAGGGAACTGACCCGGGGCTGTGTACTGTGAGGGGGCAGCTGGCACCAGGGGACTGAACCGTGGCTGTGTACTGTGAGGGGGAGAGGGGCGGCGGGCAGCAGGCGACTGAACCAGGGCTGTGTACTGTGAGAGGGCAGCGGGCTGCAGAGGACTGACCCGCTGCTGTGTACTATGAGGAGGGCTGCGGCAGATTACAGAATGTGGCTCCTGCGGGCAGTGCCAGATTAAGGTCTAAATGGGCCTGGAGCTGAAAATTATCAAGGGCCTATTATGCGCAATAATAGGGGTTGTGGCCAGCACCTAATAATGTGGGAGGCGTGACCAGTGTTCTGTTTGGGTGGTCTGCTCATGGGTGTGTCTCTATTTGTGTAAATACTTTCAACTAATTATATACAGTATGCCTGGAAAAGACAGGGAGATATATTGGTGGGTGCCCTCCAAAGGTGCACCCGCAGAATGCCTATGTCCTAAGATACTTGCGGGGTGAGATGGCACTCCAGTCATAAAAATAATACTGAAAGCCGAAACTTGGTAGACAACATTTCAGCACCTTTTATGTAGTTACCTAAGTTTACCACACCATATACCCCTTATACAAATCATGCAACACAATAGTAACCCACTTATACTGTACTTGCCTCTTACACATTATGCCACATGGAATGAGCCAAAATTCACACCGACTGAGTCAAAATTTACACTATGGCACACGGATTCAGTCAAAATTCACGTTATGCCACACAGATTAAGGCAAAATTCACATTTTGGTACATGTATTGAGCCAAAATACACACTAAACCAAACAGATTGAGCAATAATGCACAATATGCTTCATAAACCGGGGCATTGCGCGCCAAAGGGAGATAGGCAGGGTTAGGGGGGGGGTCGGAGCGGCAAGGGGGACCGGCAGGGACCCGGGGGAAGCTCCATTGCCATGGGGCGTACGAGTGTCGTGGCGGGAGCCGGCGGCTGGCGGGGCTGGCGAATGTATCACCAGCCTCTGTAAAGTTTAAGCAGGCTCCATCTGTACATGCTCATTGCCAGGGGTTCCATGCTCATTGCCATGTGGGATTACATGCTCATTGCCAAGAGGGAATACATGCTCGTGGTAACTGGGGGACAGCCATCACCGGGCAGAAATGACAACCGGGCAGAGAGCAGGGGGCTGTATTCAGAGCACTGCAGGTCCCAGCTATTTGAAATAATACCTCGTTCACACCAGAAAATGTAGGGACTGGCCCCTTTTACATCAGCCTAGTCCCTTTGAGGAAATCTGTCCTCAAACAACATGAACAGCCATGAAATTAAATTTCAGAAATGAAACAATTGGTTTACCCGCAATATCTCTAGAACCAATTAACCCATATGGACCAGCCTGGTATCAGATTGAAGGCTCAGCTATTTGGATTCGACTGAGATCAACCTTAAGCTTCTGTGATGCTGGAGGGGGAACTGGCAGCTGTTGGAACCAGGTGGGGGTGTCCCATGATATGGGGAAAACGTTCCAGATTTGCCTGGCGGTATCTCTGGTTCCCGGGGGGCTAGCGACGCCCTGGTCCTCAGCTACAAAATGGGCCTATTTGTACAGTGGGCCTGAAGCTGTAGCTCCATCAGGCCCATTGTTAATCCGGCCATGTGGTTCACGTTTATACTTGGGGGGTGGCGTGGGGGTGCATTTAAGCATTGTAAGCACCATTTATAAATCGCATCCCATCGCATTGTATGGCATTGTATGCCATATACAATGCCATACAATTTTAAAATTGTATGACATTGTAGAACATTGGCCGATTTCGCATCGCATCGCATGCGATATGGACTGCGATGCGATGGGCGCCGTCCTAGTACAAAAGTACCAAACTTTGTTTCATGTTTTGAAACCTTGTTTTATGCACAAATAAAATATATATGTTTGTATTTAATGTGTTTATACAACATAAATGCAAGATACCTCAAGATACGTCATTGAAATATAAAAATATTCTGAAATGCGGAATAATCCGTAATCCAAAATTCTTCTGGTTCCCGAGCATTTTGGATAAGGGATACTCAACCTGTACAAAGTAGAAAATAAAACATTATATATTTATACAGTATTAAGACATAAGTAGGCACCAGTTATTAGAAAAGCAAAAAAACAACAGATTAAAGCAGCGCTAAAACAAAAACATCATAGAAGTGTATGCACAATGATTAAAAAAAATGAATTTAATAACACATTAAAATACATATATAGTGCATAATATAATAAATGGAATAGGACCTAATTGGAGTTATATAATCACCACTATGGGCTTGAGACCTGCACTGATCTTGAGCTTGCGTCCAAATTTGTTCAGAAGAAGTCCGTCTTTATATTGTATAGATGTCCTGTGGATGCTTGGTTGATGGCCCGTTGGCAAAGAAGATGGTATAGCCAGCCCAGGGAACCTTTTTTAAATGCAATCCCAGAAATGAGGACGAACTTAGATGGAGCATATGGGATGGGACTAGAATCACCAATGCGTTTTGCTGTGCTAACTCACAGCCTTATCAAGGTGTCTAGGACCTACAATTGGAGAAGAAACCACATCCCACTTGTAAGCTGTTTGACCACCTGCTCATTCATCTGATCCCGTCCCATACACTCCATCTAAGTTCGTGAACCATCCTCATTCCTGGCATGGGATTGCACTTAAAAAAGGTTCCCCGGGCTGGCTATACCATCTTCTTTGCCAACGGGCAATTAGCGTTAACATATTATTTTCATGTCATTCCAGATGTATCGTCATAACAGTTCCTACTTTGAAGTAAAATGTGATGATAACTGCATGCATCACTTGTGCTCCGAAACAATGAAAGATGATTGTACCCTACACTGCTGCAACCAATCGGAATGCATGAATCTAGACATCAATAGTAGTGGTAAGAGAGTAGCTCAAGCTCTTTTTGTGTAATATGGCCACTAAGGACCTTATTCTAGTTATTGCGGTCCGTTCCGTCTTCTTTCGGAAATGACTGAACGCCACGCACGGCGGACATTCTAAGAACACACGCCCACAGGTTGTCCACATCCCATCGGACGGACTGGATAAGAAGAGGGAGTGTCTTTGGACTACATCCAAACATTTGTGTGCGGTCGGAACACAAAGTCTTACAGCGTCCGAACGGACGGGAAGCTGACCGTACGCACCTAGCTGGTGTATTTCCGCAACCCTCAGTAATCTATTCGGAACTCATGCTTCTGCAACATGATACACTCATCCAATTAGGCAACCTCATAACACCTTGGGTGAGATTTAATGGGATGAGAGATTGAGAAAGTTAGAGATGTGGGAAGAAATCTCCAGGTTTATTAAAGCGTCAATCATTTACACTGCAAAATCAGACTGTTTTTGCCGTGTAAATGATTGCCGCTTTAAAAAAACTGGAGATTTCTTACCAAATCTCTCAATTTCTCAACCTCTCATCCCATTAGATCTCACCCATAGATTCATTTTAAATGTAATCAATTAATTCCTAATTGATAATGAAACACATTACTTGCACTTTAGATTAACCCTTACATCATGTTAAGTTTTATTACTTTATTGTTGCCCCTTTACCTGTCTTAGTGGTTCCAATTGAACCTGTGAAAAGAGTGTAATTAATCACTAATGAGTAGAGGAGTGGATTGTATTGTGGTCAGCTGCGAGTGCTTAAGGTGCGGGCATACTAATTGGGCGATCCGAATGCCTAGCGCATGAACCAGTGCTCTCCGAAAACTGAAACTTGTTTATGGACTCCGAATATTTCTGCCGTGTTGGTTCGCTTGCAGTCGGTGTCCTGTCCGAATGCACGCCTACCACAGTTCGTGCACTCCCACGTGTACGCCCAGATTTACACCCAGTTTTCCACACAAACCACGCCCTTGTGTGCGCCCACATGACGCCCATGTTACGCCCATATTTCCCGAGGAAGTTCGGTGCACATTTCTTGGCGAGAACGAGTGCGGAGACACTACGTTGCACATGCGCATTGCGTTGCCTACGATGGCTAAAAAGCGCCCTTCGAAAGAAGAAGGAACGGAACGCACCAAGCAGAATAAGGCCCTAAGTGTAGATGGCACTTTGTAAATCTGGTCCTTTGTTACTTTTTTTGTTGAGTTAATAAATTCAGCCAAAGTTTTTTCCATTTTTTTAAAATATTTTTCCGATACACTGAGAGCTATCTATAGTGCAAATCTATGGAGTCAATACAGTTAGTGACAACTTTTGGACACCAACATCGCACAATATAGAGAAAATCAGGAAAATCTGCAATGTTTGGGTATGATAATAAGGGTGTGAATCATTTTATCGACCACACTTAGGTCGACAGTCATTAGGTCAACACCATTGGGTCGACAGGTGTCTTGGTCAACATAGGTGAAGGTCGACAGGTGTCTAGGTCGACATAGGACACGGTCGACATGGGTTTATGTCGACATATCGTTAGGTCGACATGGGTTAGGTCGGAAGGTCAACATGGTTTTTTTAATGTTTATTTGACCCAAATGTTGACACAGTCGACATGGACACAGTTTAAAGTCAACCGCAGCCGCTCGCTTCATTCGCAATGCTTCGGGCACGGTGCACCGCTGTGCTCAGCACACTATTTTATTCTCCCATCACGCCCTAGTGGATGGTAGGGCATGAAATACCGCCTGTCGGCACATGACGGCTCAAAAAACAGTTAAAAAAAAACATGTCAACCTTCCGATCTAACCCATGTGATGTCGACCTAACGCTATGTAGACCTAAACCCATGTCTACCTTGTCCCGATAATAAATAGTCGCACCTGCAGCTAGCATTGAATTAATTATCTATTTTCACCTCAATACAAAAGCACATTGGTTGCTTCCAAGCACAGTAGTATGGCCCTTATTCAGATCTGATTGCAGTACAAATTTGTTCTCAAAATGGGCAAAACCATGTGCACTGCAGGTGGGGCACAGGTAACATGTGCAGAGAGGGGTTAAATGTGGGTGGGGTGTGTTGAAACTGATATCTAAATTGCAGTGTAAAAATAATGCAGCAAGTATTTACCCTGCACAGAAACAAAATAACTCACCCAAATCTAACTCTCTCTGCACATGTTACATCTGCCCCCACATGATTTTGCCCATTTTGAGAACAAATTTGTACTACGATCTGATCTGAATAAGGGCCTATGTGTATACATAGAGAAAAGCAAGAATGCTGTTGCAGAAAACTTATACCTATGCATTAAACATGTAGAAAATATCTCTTCTTATACTGTATGTATGTATGTATGTATGTATGTATGCATGCATATAGTGTGTGTGTGTGTGTGTGTGTGTCTGTATACACAATTGATAATCCTTGGTTCTAACATTGAGCCGGATTATCCATTTTGCCGGACTTTCCGTGGTACGTATAGTGGCATCCTGGCAGTTTACTCTCCTGTCCCCTTCACCTAATCCTAAACCTGACCACCTATAGATTTAGGGCTAGATGTATCAAGCTTCAAAAAGTGACAAAATGGAGAGTGATAAACAATTATAAAGAACATTCTTCCCCTGCCATGTCAGGATATTTATATCCTTCATAACCTGTCCATTAGTGTTATATGTTATATGTATGTTTTTAAGTTCTTAAATAAAATCATTAAAAGTTATTTTTTTATTAATTTCTTCTTTACTGTGCATCACATAGGGACATGCTCTTCTTTAACCCCTTAACTTCCAGAGTGATAAACAACCAGCCAATTAGCTCCTATCTGTCACGATGGGTTTGAAAAATGAGAGATATGAGCTGAGTGTCTGGTTGTTTATCACTTTCCATTTTATCACTTTTGAAGCTTGATAAGTCTGCCTCCCCAGCACCTAAACCTCCTGCAACCTAAAGTAACTGTACTCCAGCAGCATAACCAAGCTCACTCACAGCCTAAACTCTGCAGTCTACATTCTCTGGCACCTTATGTGTTCGGATTAAATGAGGTGCTGAACTATCAGGGGCCGGATAATCCATGTTTTACCTGTGTGTGTGTGAATGTATGTATGTATGTATGCATGTCAGGGTTACCTACATTCTGGCTGCCCTCTCTCGGAGACGGCAGCCAGTTCTGTGAGGCGGGGGTGGGGCCTTCGATGGGATGGGAAAGGGGAAGAGTTATGGATAAATGTCCTATTTGGGGGCACGGACAGCACAATTGAGACATCGTGGCCATGCAATGCCAGTATTTCTGGCATTGCACAGTGGTGGGCGGGGCTACAATGATGCGATTTGTCTTATTTGGTCCTACGGTGCCCCCCCCCTGCCAACGGGGGAGTTGCAGGAGACTGCCATGAGAGGGACTCAGTTTCCAGAATAAATATATATATATATATATATATATATATACACACCCCTCCATCCGTTCCTACTTATCCTATTGTTTTTCATTCGTCCTCTCACCTCCTTTTAGTCTGTTAACTATTATGAGTAGGGCCCTCCTTCCTCACGTACTCACCCTACCTGTTTACCTCAACAGTGCGCCTGCCCTGCCCTTCCCTTCCTCTACTTCATCTTTAGTCTCCTCGACAATACCGACACCTACTTCAGAACTGATGCTGATTTTAGTTCTTCCAGCTATACCCCTATTTATGCTGTATTTTATCAACACACCCTGTACGTTACCTTGTAATTTGCTTTTTGTTTCTATGTATGGCGCTGTGGACACTTTGTGGCGCCTTATAAATAAACATACTACTACTACAACATATATATAGGAAAAAAATTAGTTGTTGCTTTATTCCATGCTGCATCAGCATTACACTCTTCATGGGCTTTTATGCATGTACCTTTCATACTGGGATGTGCATGACCTTGGCTGTGTGCTGCAGCGAAATGGGAGGCATGTGTGCAAAGCTTGCATATGAAAATTACTTGAAAAAAAGCCATGTACTGTCATTCTTATAACTGAAGGAATAGACACATATATAATACACATAGCCTTTCTCCCCACGTTAAGACAGCTATTTCACTACAGTTAGGGTCACTAGTACAGGATCGGTGGGATCCTGGGATTTGGCCCTAAAATCACAGGGATGCTGGTATTAGCCTGTGCATGCGCACCCGCTCAAATGCTGCCTGGCTGGTCCTGATCCCATCTGACTCAGGCTGTGCTCAACATGACATGATATCAGAGGTCACTCTGTGCAGCTCGCACGCTGCACCACTCCCACCCGCCATACCGCTCACCTCTGACCCACTACATTGCTCAGGCCCTTCTGTTTCCTGCCACCACCGGACAACCGCATGTAAGTAACACTGTGGGGCGGCCAGTTTTGGGGGTATCCCGGGAATCCTGGGAGTGAGCATTTTTCAATCTCGAATCTGGTATTTTGAACACGTGAAAGGTTGACATGTGTTTTCATGCTTTTTTGGTGTAGATATTGAAACCAAAGCACCTGGCCTCCCAATTTGTGTAGCATGTACCCTCATGAAAAAAAGGAAGCAGCGCTTATAAGAACTATAAGAAACCGTTGGAGTGACTTCACATATATATTAAAAATATTCTTATAAAATGAATCACAATCAATTACATAAACCATTTGGTCATGGGTTAATAACAAAACATGAAAATAAATACAATAAAACAAAAATATTAATTGCTAAAATATAGCTGTAGCGCTATCTTCACTGTCCGTTCCTAGTAGAACCTGGAAAACATATGGGCCATCTCAAGAGGGTATAATTACCATCCGCCTATTTGGAATGAGGGATCAAAGTCCTTAGAAGGTAGTTGATAGTTCATCTTTGATGACAAAGAGAGAGTGCAAAGTCCCTTTGTAATCCAATTGATAGGCGTGGTGGAGAAATTCACTGCTGGTAAGCTTAAGGCAAATTCTGGTCCGTCCAGGCTGGTTCGGGGCAGTGAGTTGAATGTCAAGGTAGTGCTGTGACTTGTAGTCATACTTTTGACCAGGTGCTTCACCCTACCAATATGCATGGCCCACTATACCATTCCCAATCAGAATCCACTTGGATTGTAAAGTATAAAAAAGTTTACCTTTTCACATGTCGACCATAACCAAATTGACCTTTTGCTTGTGGTAACATTTTGACCTGGTCTACTATGCGCATGTCGACCATATGGTTTCAACCTATTGACTGTTGACTTATCATCTGGATCCTTGCATGGTTTAGGCTGGCCCTGGGAGGTGGGGGTCCCTGAGTACGCTGCTACCAATAGTGTGCTCCTAATTATTAGTGGTAGATGCCCCTTGGTGATTGGGGTCCCTAGCCTGATGCCTACTTAGTTTTTGGTAATCATAGTGTTCTTATGAATTTCTCACATAAAACAAAGTTTTTGCTGGTAAAGCAATTTACTATCATAAAAATATATATATGACTAATGTGCTCATACTGTATATGACTAAGTTTAATTTTCTTGGCCATCAAGCAGCTATACTTTTAAAGGCAAAATCATGGCTAAAAATGTGTCACTTTCAGAGACTTGTACTATTATATTCCCTTTTTGTGTCCATCACAGTTTGATCTTACATACGTCTTATGTTTAATCATTATAGGTAACACAACAGCAATGGGTACAGCTGCTCCTTCTACAACTACAACCCCTGCCACTACTACATCTACAACAACAATTGCATACAGCGTGAGTATAAAGCAAAAAGTATAAATTGTGACAACTCCTTTATGTGATTGATCCAGAGCAATTATTAACGAAAAGTAAACTGAATGAAACTTATGAAACAAATCACTGTGGTTTAGTATTTGGTTGCAAATTCTCCACAATCGCAGATCAATTAGTGAAACATAAAAATAATGGGAAAAAATTGTATCCACTTCTTGTCTGTAGACGGTAGTGTCATTGGCAAATTTGATTATCGTTACTGATTGTGCCTCTGAGGTGCAGTCGTTGGTGTACAGGGAGAACAGCAGGGGTGAGAGTACACAGCCCTGGGGGGCTCCTGTGCTGATGGACCGCACTTGGGAGGTGAATTTCCCCGCTTTCACAACTTGTTTTCTATCAGTCAGAAAGTCTACAATCCAAGAACACATAGCTTCAGGGACTCCTAGGCAGATTAGTTTGGAGTGGAGGATGTTGGGGATGATTGTGTTGAAAGCCAAGCTGAAGTCAGATAAATTCTGTTGGCAAAATTAGGCATCAATATGGAGGCAATCGCAGAGGATGCAGGTTGGAATGCAGAAGTCCATAGATGCTGACAGGAACAGCTAACAACTGTATAGAGGTGATGAGCCGGTACTGACCAGAAGGTGGTGATACTGGTGGTGCAATAGAACCGATGGTGTAGGATCAATGGCAGAGTACCAAGGGTAGCTGGGAAGCTGATGAGACACCGATGGTACTCGATCAATGGTGGAACATAGATGATGGTGAATCGATGGTGGAACACAGATGCTGCTGCATTGAGGGTGGAACATCAATGATGCTGAGTTGATGGTGGAACACCTTTGATAATGAGTCAATGTTGGAACACTGATAGTGCCGAATCGATGTGGGAGCAGCTATAATGCTGGATCGATGGTGAGACACCAATTATGCTGGACCGATGATGGAAAACAATGGTGTCAAGAATTGATTATGGAACACCTATGGAAACTGGAATAGTCAGGAACGATGCTGGGACATTGATGGAGTAAGGAACGATGCTGGGACATTGATGGAGTAAGGAACGATGCTGGGACATCGATTGGAGCCACAATCTTGGCATAATATAGTAAGCAGAGTTACAGAGTTAAGCAGACAGTCCAGTATGTTTTCTCTGTGCATTGTGACATCCTCTCCTTACTCTTCTCCTCTGCCATTACATGTCATGATGAAAGGTATAAGCATTTTGGCTGCCATATTTTTAGTAATCTTCAGGGAGATTTTATAGATGGACATTTAAGAAAGCAGACTCATGCTTAAAAGGTATCTCAATTTCTATTTTAATAAAGTAAATAAAATGCTGTTATATTAACATTATCTGTTTACCTGTGAATTCAATTATGTAACAGAATTTTTTATAATTATTATTATTATCATTATTATTATTATTATCAGGATAAGAAATGCAGATCATTTAAATGCTCAGGAACAGACTGCTATAAGCAAAATGCAGGTGCTATGGTGAAGAATTGTCAAGTTGGAATAAACCACTGTGAGGTAATCAATTTTTTTTTTTTTTTGGACATGCAATTGCAATTGTATCAGCAAAAATATCAGCAATCTGCAATCCATGATTTGAATATTTAGAAATTTATTTTCTACACCAATTTGGTGATATACAGTATGGGTATTTTCAGATCTCTCTGCTTAACCCCTTCTCTCTACCAGACTCCCCCTCTAAACCCTGCACTGCTTGACCTCTTCCTGGCTGTGCAGAGAGCCCAGCTCTCATCTCTGCACCAGTGGACCTCACCCTACACTGATCCCCATCCAGTCAATATCACTCCTGGACCAGTGCTCAAAGTGGGCCGGTATACAACGGTATGGCATACCGGCACTTTACTTTTTCTGCGGTGATGGCTGCAGCAGCCAGATGGGGAGCAGGCATCCCGGCGGCGGCAGTGGCGAGCTGGAGAGGAGACCCGGCTGCGGTGGTGAATGTGGGAGCAGAAATCCCGGCGGCAGCGGCCACTGACAGTGTAGGGATGTCACTGTACGCACTGTGCTGCATGCACTGCGGACAGCCTCCCGCTATCACCCGCTCACTACACACCACCCTCCGGGACATCCCACCCTCCATTGTCCGCCACCCACCTTCCGTAGTTCTCCTCTCCCCTCTCCATCAGTTGTCCGCAGTCTATGGCTCACAGGTGTAAGCTGGAGCCACACTCTCCCACCCCCCTCCCGAACTCTGGCCTGGAATCACTGGCTAAGCAGACAATGGCTTTGAGCAGACAGAGGAGAGAGGAGCCAAGATGCAGTGCTGGTTGCACACCAAAAGGTGAAAGGGTGCGTTCAGCCAGCCTAATGCGCTATGCATACCAGATTGGGGGTGGTGTGGGGGTGCACCCCCACGCCCCCTTGACAACAAAAAAAAAACATGTAATCTACCCTTGACAATGAGCATGAAGCCACCTGGCATCGAGCATGAAATCCCCGGGCATCAACATGTTGGTAAGCAGTACTTATGTGGCATAATATGTAATGGTCATCACGGTGTGTGGCACAATGTGTAATGGGATTCACGGTGTGTGGTACAATGTGTAATGTAGTGTTCTCGCTAGGCTGTTTTAGCGGGGCGCTGCGCCCTGCCCGATTTTTGAAGGGCAATATGTGCCCTGCTCCTCTCACAGCGCCCTGCTAAAACAGCCTCACGGGGAAGACCAGCGTTACCGCAGACGGCGATGCCCGGCGCTTCCCCGGCAGCACAGTGGCTTCGGAGGGGCAGGGCCCACCCCCTTTGATGACGGTGGTGGCTGGGCCTGCCCCCTTTGATGACGGCGGCGGCCCGGGCACGCCCCTTTGATGACGGCGGCAGCCCGGGCACGCCCCTTTGATGACGGCAGCGGCCCGGGCACGCCCTTTTCATGACGGCGGCGGCCCGGGCATGCCCTTTTCATGACGGCGGCGGCCAGGACCACCCCCAGCTGTGAGTTCGGCAAGCCCGGTCCATCCCCCAGCACCCTGCCCGCTGTCACTCCTAGAGTGAACACTATAATGGGCATCATGGTGTGTGGTGCAATTTGTAATGGGCATTATGGTGTGTGGCCTCGTGTAATGGGCATTACGGTGCGTGACATAATATGTAATGGGCATTACAGCTTGCAGTATAATGTATAACAGGCAATATATCATGTGGAATAGGCATTATGGCATGTGGAATGGGCATTACTGCATTTGGTATAATATGTAATGGGCATTATGGTGTGTTGCGTCATGTGTAATGGGCATTCCGTTGTGTGGAATAATGTGTAATGGGAATTACGGTGTGTTGCGTCATGTGCAATGGGCATTACAGTGTGTGTTATAATATGTAATGGGCAATACGGTGTGTGGTGTCATGTATAGTGGGTATTCCGTATTCACGGTGTGTTGCGTCATGTGTAATGGGCATCACGGTGTATAGCGTCATGTGTAATGGGCATTACGGTGTGTGGCATCATGTGTAATGGGCATTATGGTGTGTGGCGTCATGTGCATCAGGTATTATGGTATGTGGCATTCATGGCCACACCCCTATTGTGATGAAGCCACTCCTCTAGCTTTGTGTGACCACGCCCCTTTTACATGGCCACACCCCTTTTTCTGGAGCGTGTGCGTGTTGAACAACATTCTTAGCTTTTCCATACCCCCATTTCAAAATTTCCACTTCCACCACTGGATGAGAGCAAATTACAATTGACCATTTGCTTTGAAATGCTGAAAAACTGTCAAAAACTGTCATTCAGATATTACCAGGTTTTTGTTCCAACCAGCCCAATCTGACAATCGATATGTAGATGTATGGGCCCCATAAGAGTGGGGAATTGTGCAATCGTGGAATAATTTACAAAATTTTCAAATCATGGATTTAGAATTGCTCATGTACTGTATGGCCAGCTTTGGTCAATCTTCTATGAATTGGATTTGCAATTGCTAATCCATGGTGGCAATCGGTATTTTGTGCAATGGTTTTGACAATCATTCAATTCTTCCACTGCTGATAACTATGATAGAGATGATAATGAGGTGGTGTATGGGCATTTTCAGATCTAAAGATCCAATGTGAAGATCAAAAAATCTGCAAATCACTGGTTAATATATGTAGTGTAGATACCTTCCAACATGACCCTCTCCAGGAGGGACACAATGCTCTGCTCTTGGACTTCTATCTTAATGTTTGATTAAGCTGTTCAAAACACATTATACATTAAGAGGTAAGTGCAGAGCATTGTGTCCCCCCTGGAAAGGGTCATGTTGGGAGATATTAGTGTAAAGGGCCCTACATACGCAGAGATGTGTGCCAGAGATACATAACAGGAGATTCAGCACAAGAGATTTCACTCTTGTGGCTCATTTCAGACAATGAGCCACATACAGAGAGATTTGTGTCAGAGATTCATAATGGGAGATTCAGCACGGGAGATTTCAAATCTGTCACAGAAAGTGAAGTAAAACACTGCACTTCATCACAAAAATGTTATTATTACTGAACACATCTAGCACATAACTAATGTCTTCTTTAATAAGTATTCTTTCACCTCCCCCTAATATTGCCCCCCCCCCCCCAAAAAAAGTTAATCATTGGTGGTGGCTAGTGGACCCCCCCCCCCCCCCCCAAAAAAAAATGTAATCATGGTGGCTAGTGGTTCCCCCAGAACCGACCCCCCCCCCCCATATGTCAACTTTTAAACGTTGGTGGTACAGTGGGAACGGACATAAAAAAAATACTTACCAAGTCTGGGGTCCAGCGTCTCGTCCTGTCATACAGACAATAATTTTGACCAGCCCTGGGCTTTTTGAGTGGTCCTGGTTCCCAAAATCCAGAGGACAAAGTGCGTGGGGTCCCCCGGATCTTGGGGACCAGCACCAGGCTCTTGAGCTGGCCCTGGTTTCCAAAATACGGGGGACAAAATGAATAGGGGTCCCCCATATTTTGGAGACCAGCACCAGGCTCCACTAGCAGGGGGTGTAATGCCATAGCCAGGGGACACGCTTGATGGTGTCCCGTGGCCAAAGCATTACCCACCCTAACTAGTCAGCCCAGGCCGGGAGTTTTTGGGGAGGTGGGGACCCCCCAAATAAGGGGGTCCCCCCTCTCCAGGGCACCCCAGGCCTGGGCTGCAGCCCGGGGCTATCCCCTGCACCCCTGGGCGGTGGGTGCAGGGTTGATAGCTTGTTTAACAGTAATATTGTCTTTTACAGTAGGACTACAGGTCCTAGCAAGCCTGCCCCACATGCTGGCACTTGGGAGAACCACAGGTACCAGCATGTGGGGCATTAAAGGCCAGTCGGTAACTATAGCCTCCCTGTAAAGGAAATATTAAAATAAAACACAAACACAGATGTTTTAGTATTTTATTAACTGCATCTGGTCTTCACCCAGGGGGGCTCCTGGCCCCCCCCCCCCCCCAGGGCTTCTGCGGTGTCTTCACCTGGGGGCAGCAGCCCCCTAAGCTCTTTTGCATGGCCGCCGCCTCCCAGGGCTTCTGCCTCTTCATCTGTGTTCTTCACCTGGGGGCGGCGGCCTTTTAAGCTCTTTTGCATTGGCCGCGCCTCCCAGGACTTCGGGAGCTCTTCTCTTCTCCTCCGCCGTCGAACTGACTGCCCCTACCCTGTCTCGAGCTGGCTAATATAGCCAGCTCTAGGGGGCGGGGCATTGACGCGGTGAGCCGTGATTGGCTGGCCGCGGCCATTTTGAAATTGTTTATTTTTTATTTTTTTTTTACATTTCCGTCCCGATGCCGCCGGGCTGCCGCCCCGCTGCCGCCGAGAGGAGAGGTGAGGTGGGGGTGGCGATGGGTGCTACTGCTGGTGGGGGAGGGGGGTCAGGGGTGGCGGCGGCGGGGGTGGCAGCGGGTTCTGCGGCGTCTGCAGTCACTCGCCCTGCTCATCTGCCCGCAGCCACACATGCGGGAGATGAGCAGGAGCTTTCTGAGCAACTGCTCCGAATTGTACAGCCCGTCCGTTCTGAATCTATGACAGATTCAGAACGGCGGGTGCGCGCATGTAAATCGCTGTGTGGGCTATATACACAGCGATTTACATGCATTTTCAGGCATTTTCAGAGCGATTTGTTAGAATCGCTCAGAAAATGCCTGAATATCGTGCTGTATGTGGGGCCCTTAACAGCGGTGATTGTCAGCAGTGTAAGAATTGTATGGTTGTCAAAACGGTTACACAAACACTGTTCACCACCATACATTAGCAATTGCAAATCCAATCCATTGCAGATTGTTCAACATGTTGGTCAATCTGCAGTGGCAGTTGCGATCACTTTTTTGATCAGAATTGTCAATTGGGGAAGACCATACATCAACAATGTTTAGGGCAATCATCACAAAATTGTCATATTGCCCCAATCCATCACTGATGTATGGCCATCTGGCACATATACACACTAGAAGATTATCTTTCCAATCTGGCTGGTTGGAATGAAAATCTGGAAATTTTGGGGAGCAAATGGCAATTGACCATTTTGCTCCTAAACATGGAAAATAGACAAAAATTGGTTAAATCTATTAATGCAGACGAGGGCTTTTGTCCATTTTCAAACCTTTTGGTGCAAATGTTTGATTGTCATTTGTGCACAAAAATTTCCATATTTTCCTTCCAACCAGCCAGATTGGAAAGATAATCTTCTAGTGTGTATGGGCATCTAGTCTTAAAAGATATGTCTATTTTCTTAATGTCCAATATAGCACAGCAAATTCCATTGCATTTTACAATTGGAAACAGTGATACAACAAACTGGTGATACAACGATGCTGCCATTTTAAGCGGATATTTTGAGGATCTCTCACAGCAACCTTGGCACTCAAAGGGCTAAGCATTAAAATTTGGTCAACCTTCCAGAAACTCTTATTTTGCTGCAATCCCATATGTTACAAGCCACGGAAACAAAACTTGTTCCCAATAGGCAATGCCAACAACTTGCGTCAGAAATCAAACAGTACACACTTATCACAGGGGACAGCTCTATTCGGTCGAGCTGTCCTGGATTTCATTAAAATGCATACGGAATTATAAACACAGCTGTACATGCCATATGGGAGGGGTGTATTGTATAGAAAATGTGATACATGATACATCAGATGCAGTGCCAGATTAAGCCTTCGGGGGCCCCGTGGCGCTTTAGACAGGGGGGCCCCCTTGCACTTGTCATTACTGGCCGCAAACTGCATGGGAGAATATTACACTGTCAAAACGCAGAGTAAAGGCAGTATCAACTTGGTCAATGGATAACTGCAGGGGAATATATATATATATATATATATATATATATATATATACATACATACCACACAAAGGAACTTGCTCCTGCGACCAGCTGATTCCTTCTGCGGCTCCCCCAGCAGAGGTTCCCTTTCATCAACGACCATCTCTGGTCGCTGATGAAAAGGAGACACTGAGCAATATATCGCCCCAGTGAGTACACAGCTATAGAGAGATACAATTCAATGTTAAGCAGCTCTATCTGACAATATAAAATACAGGTGCTGGCTGGCACATTTGGTGTCAGGAAAAACACAGGCAAGTGCTTTTTACAGAACTTTTTAAAAGTGAATTAATAAGGTAAACATTGTACATGCTAGTAGGTTATGTGGAGATCTCTCACGTCTTCTAAAGTATGGAGAAGCGGAGAAGCTTCTATTTTCAATTTTATATGACGTACTTTAGAAATGATATCTAGAAGTTGATTGGATGATGTGGGCAACTTCTCCACCTGTCCACTTCAACACTCTTTAAGCTGGAAACTTGTTATATCACTGTCGCCTTCAAAAATGTAATGATATTTTCATGTCAAAATGATGGTTCTATGTTGGCATGATGGATAAACTCTAAAATAGTGGACTCTTCTTGATAATCAGGGATGGTCATGCTATAAATGTGTAAATGTCTTGCTGGGATACTATACCTCTGATTCAGTAACATAATAATGTAAGTATCTTTTTTCTTTTTCTCTCTCATGCAGTTGCAAATGGTAATTGGCACTGCTTCTGTATCTTATGAAGCTGGCTGCAGTAACACCTGTTCCACCAGCACCAAATCCTGTGCCGCCGTCACCAATGCCAACTGTTTCCAGGAATGTTGTAATGCCACAAGTGCAGGATGCTGCATGAAACTAGATGGGCAGGTGCACTTCAACACCGCTTCTGTAGTCCGCAGGGGATCTGTCCTGAAGATATTCACTTGTGCCTTCTTTGTTATATTCATCTCTCGTTACATCTCCTCTTCCCGTGCATAAGTTTTATGTTTTATAATATTTTTTTAAACGGGTCAGGCTTACAGCTGAAAACACAGGAAAATCATGCCCAATACATAATACCTAAAGTGAACATCATACTGTATAATGTCACTGAGGGCAAAAGCAAATCTTATATACAGAAAATATGACCCCTAAAGCCATTTAATAAGAAAATATGATGCAGATATGTTAAACTAATGCTTACATGATTGTTTCCATCCTCAAAAGCTGGTTTAGAGCTCTCACTTTATTGTATAACTATTTTCATTGGTGGTTATAGCAGCCAATCAGAGATAATAGTACAATTTAAACACCAGCTGGGTGTTTTTCATATAAGTTTTCTTGTAACATTGGTAATCAGTAACTGTTTTCACTCTGTTACAATATCTAAAGGTAAATATTATATAGACTGGCTTGCATATTACTAGTACCTTTGAAAATTCATAATATCTCATACAAAATACACTCTTTATCCAATATATATTTTTCTATTTATAGTAGTCTAGCTAGCTAGAAAGCATAGAACACTACATGTATGGAGGTAATCAACTGTCTATCAAACTTTCTTGCTCACGTAACAGATTAAAAGCACCTTTAAATTCAAAATGATATTTAGAAAATCATTTCCTCCATGTTTACAAAGAACTATTTTTATTTTAACACCTGGCTTAAAGACAAAAAAAATAAAAAGATCTATATAATGTTGCTGTTTCATTCAACTTACCTATATTGAAAATCTACCTCTGTAAATCAGCAGTCAAAGGACCTGATTTAAGATCGGCTGCAGAAATGTGAAAATCGTGAAGAGGCAGTTTTAACACTTCTGCGCATGCGCAGTGGGCACATACTACTTTGATAATGGTGGGTGTTGGGGGGGCAACGCCCACCATTATCAAAATGTCTGGCCCAGCGTCCCAGGCTGCAGCCTGATTTGGAATGTTAAAATGACAGAAAAAAAGAAATATTATAGCCATGAAGCGATTCACAAATATATATGTATCATACACACACACACACACACACACACACACACACACACACACACACACTAAGAGGGCACTGGTAGTGTAGTATTTTTAGAAAATGAGTTGTCTCTAATGATGTGACAAGCAAAACATTAGGTGATGATTGATTAATTCACTGAATTGCTTAGCACAAATCTGTGCATGTGTATGTGCTCTCCATGGGCGGGATGTATTAATATACATAGCCGCCCGTCGCGATGTACTAACATATGCGGCTAGCATTGGGGTGCGCTGACAGAGACCCCTGCGATACCTGTAATGTGGTGTGCGGGGGTCTCCGTCACATCCTGGCGGCTGTCAGTGTCCCCAGCGTCTCCTCCTCCCCCCTGCAGCCGGATGTCCGCCCGGCTGTGACATCTGCTGGGGGAGGAGGAGATCGATGGAGGACAGGAAGGGGGGTCACGGCGGGCGGCGGTTGAAGCCCATAGGCTTCTATAGGGTGGCAATACCCTGCTCGGCGGAGACGGGGCGGACGGGTAGACATGGGACATGGGAGATCTGGACACCAGAAAATCGCCTACCCGAAATAGCTTAGCAAAATTGCTTAGCACACATCTCGTGTGTATGCCCCTTATGTTTCTAATGAGGCTGGAGGAACAAGCGTTATATTGATGTGAGAATAGTGCTTGTTGTGTTGTGTTAATTCCAAACATAAATAAATAAATTCCATTAGTAGAAATGCAATATTTATTTGTTCAGAAACTAATTAAAAATGTATAAACAACATATTTGCTTAAAATGATACAAACTATTAAAATATTACAGAGAGTGTGTGCATTGTACTGCCTTCCACATGTCATTTAAGATATTTCTGCAAAAGCTTCAAGGATAAAATGGAAACAAACACATGGATTTTAGGTGCGATACTCCTTCATGGTTTCTAAATAGAGATGGGCCGTTCGCGAACGAACCGGATCTTTTGAACGGATCCCACCCAAGAACGAATGAGCCACCGATCCCAAAAAGGTGACCCGTTTCAGTTTACAATGCATTTTCCTGATCTCAGTGCTGCCACTTGTGGCAGCTGAGATGTACTACCTCTGTAGACTGAGTACAGTGCTGTGACTACAAGTGATAGAAAGATTAGCTACTGCTGCCAGGGATGGCCATCGGTGCAGACACCATCGATGGCGATTCTGCACCCAGCCATCGATCAGTGTTTTTACTCAGTCATGTATATTCCCCCTTTTTTTTTAAAAGTGAGCTAAGTCTTAAAGATACTTATCTTTTCACTGAGAGATCCGTCGGATCCCGGCTCAGCTTAACGAGCCGTTTTGCCCATCTCTATTCCACTCCCTCCCAATACTCTCGTACCCAGCAGTCAGTGCTGTGGAAGCGACTGGAGGAGGCGGAGCCGGGGACTCGAGGCTCATGGGAAGTGTAGTTTTCTTCAAGAGGCTCATGTGCGGGGCTGCTGCTGCCGTGATGGGGAGAACAGCGTCCGGGTATTACCTGTCTGTGTGTGGTCCTATACTCTCGCCAGAGGCTCCATACAGACTATATTACAGAGCTGGGGAGAGGGTGTATTCACAGTCACCATGGGTCTCAGGTTAATGGTCCCATACTGTTGCTAGTGGTGTTACTATCTATGTGATTATAATACAAATACTGTGTACTGTGCACAGTCAGGGGGTGCGGCTCAAGTCGACCATGAGTATGTCAACAGTCACTAGGTTGTCATGGTCATTAGGTGCCGTGGAAAAGGTTGACACCAGCTAAATGCCGACACAAGTTATTTTGGTGTTAATTTGTTTAACACTATGTGACCCTGATTGCTGCACCACTGTTGTATTAGTCAAGTGACAATTAATTTTCTGACAATTAATAAAATATTTATTAGAATTGGTCAGTGCTCCCCTAGCAGACTCCGTCCTGCCCCCACTTATTCCTCCCTGTTATATGGCTAATATTATGTGTACATGTAGTTTGAGCAGAAAATATCTATCAGTAGAAAAGCCAAAAACTCAGCTGCTCCCGGATCCGGAGGCGCTGCACCCCATGTCACCCAATGTCTGTCACAGCAGACAGCGTCGCTGATTAATCCCCGGCGCTCTGCGCTTTGTAGCGCATTTGATCTGTGGGGTCCCTGAGGGAGGATTCGAACCCGTGGTGGCTCAGACTGAGCGGCTGTCCCACTTGCTGAACTAACGGTACACGCCACTGCACCAGCCAATCATATAGAGGATCTCGGTGTAATTCGTAGCTACGATGCAGTGACGTCATTCGCGCTGTGCTGCACTAGTGGCGGCTGTTGGAACTACACCTGGCACACATTGGGGGGTTACCACAGCATCGATGTCCCATCATAGATAGAGGATTCTTCACATGTCTATGATTACACAGCGCTATTCCTATCAGTAAAGAACAGTTCATTACTTCACATTACAAATAGTTTGGGAGTTTGCAGCAAGGATTAAATGTTATACGGTCGGTACCTCATGTATTCCTATCCATTATACAGTGTGCGTGCATTTACTGACTGCAAACAACACACTTTCCCATTACCATATTATTTGCCCGTGTACATGATTCATGTGTGATGTATGGATATGCTGCAGTAATCATGCACCTATTGTAACCCAGTCATTGTAGGCTTTATGCTGATTTATTCATGTAACCTCTGATAATCTTATAGTACCGATGTGAGCACTCCGCTGGCTGCTCTGAGTTCAGTCGCAGAGCGCCACCTGCCTATCACTACTCATTATACAGAGTAGCCCTTATGCCCACATCAAACATGGCCATTATAGATTCTTACTTCCAGTTAGCTTCAGGTCAGCTCCTCCCATCGGCGTGTATCCCGATACTTTCCCAATCCAGCGCATGCGCTTTGCAGAAGATGAAGCCTCTGAGCAGTTTAGAAGAGTATTCATAAGTATGTCTGATATTCAGCAGCATTACTAAGCACTGACTGATATGAGGCTGCTGATCCCTGTGTGTGGTTTTATATATATATATATATATATATATATATATATATATATATATAGCAGAAGCAGACAGGTGGGTGGCACTCCCAGAAATAAACGACTCAGAGGTCCAACGATTTGGTAATCATTGGACCTCTGAGACGTTTATTTCTGGGAGTGCCACCCACCTGTCTGCTTCTGCTGTATTGGATTGTATTGCTCTCTCCAGGGAAGGCACCCAGCCTGTTTGTTTTTAGCGGAGTGCCGGCCAACCCCCCTCTGGTTTATATATATATATATATATATATATATATATATATATATATATATAATCCTTGTCTATATGACAAATGGATGGCCACCCACGGGGGTAATTATTAATGGTGTGATCAGTGGAAACCTTGATGGTATGGAATTATAAACAGTGAGCCATCGATGGTTTGCACCAATTGATGGTTGTCCCTTCTGTAGGGAAGAACACCTACTTCCCCCACCATTTTTGACTAACTAGTGTCTTCCCCTTGTTTCTCCTTCCATTCCTCTAATCGTAAAAAGTAATATGTATTTGGTTGTTAACCATCGATGGCTGATGGTTCTCTGCCATCTTTTGCAGGGTCCTTAGCTTAGCACTGCCCCCAATGGGCCGCATCTACCAACAGCAGCTCTCTAGCATCACAAACCATCAATGTTTTGCCTATTTGTAATGTAATTTGTATTGGTAGCTTTGGATCCCTTGTGGCAGCATATAAATAAAAGATGATAATAATAATGCAGCCCATCGATCGCCAACCTTAGCAACGTATGTTTGCGCACGTGTGTGTGGGAATACATACTACAATCTCTACCCCAACTACACGATTAGAATCAGCCTCCAGACATCGCTTACCTGCCCGATGCATCTGGAAGCTTAGTGGATTAACTAGCGCACCTTACTAAGCGCACACAGGTATAGTTCATTACCTGCGTTACAATTGCTGGGGTCTTTATATTATTTATTGACTACTAATTATCTAGCACAATTCTATAGTTATTCTCTAAAGCTGGGTACACAACGCAACAATCCTTATAAAGCAATGGGCCGCTCCGATGTATCACACCTGCGTGCACACTGAACGTCACGGTGTTGTGCCATATAATGTAACATATGTATAATTCAGCTGCACAGTATGAATAAGGGTCCCTAGAGGATGAGGTGGGTCCACTGCGGGGTTCCCTCTGTACCCCTAGGGGCCAGTCCAACCCTAGTCCCTTATAAGGTGCAGCATCCCAAATGGGACAATGCGACCACGTGGCTTATCAAACTATGATTTGAGAACAGTGTATGACAAATCGAGTAGTGCGTGCACTAGGTTAGTACAATGGGTTACCTTGGTGAGTGCTGGGAGAGCAGGCAGAGCCCCCACTACTCCTTTCCGGCCCTCCCCCGACTCCTCTCCTCCTGCTCTCCCAGCACTGCCCCCACTACTCCTTCCCTGCCCTCTCCCCTGACACCCCTCTGCCTGCTCTCCCAGCACTGCCCCCGCTAGTCCTTCCCTGCCCTCTCCCCTGACTCCCCTCTGCCTGCTCTCCCAGCACTGCCCCTGCTACTCCTTCCCTGCCCTCTCCCCTGACTCCCCTCTGCCTGCTCTCCCAGCAGTGCCCCCCCTACTCCTTCCCTACCCTCTCCCCTGACTCCTCTCATCCTGCTCTCCCAGCACTGTCCCCACTACTCCTTCCCTGCCCTCTACCCTGACTCCCCTCTGCCTGCTCTCCCAGCAGTGCCCCCACTACTCCTTCCCTGCCCTCTCCCCCTGCTCTCCCAGCACTGCCCCCACTACTCCTTCCCTGCCCTCCCCCCTGACTGCTCTCCCAGCAATGCCCCCGCTACTCCTTCCCTGCCCTCTCCCCTAACTCCCCTCTGCCTGCTCTCCCAGCACTGTCCCCCCTACTCCTTCCCTGCCCTCTCCCTGACTCCCCTCTGCCTGATCTCCCAGCACTGTCCCCCCTACTCCTTCCCTGCCCTCTCCCCTGACTCCCCTCTGCCTGCTCTCCCAGCACTGTGACGCTGTCCGCACTATTACTCCCTGGGCCTGTCATAGTAAGTAATGGACGCAGGACACTGGCTGAGAAGTACAATGGTGTCCTGGAGGGTCACTGACAGCACCTGTCACTGTCACAGTATATTCAGTACAGCTCTACTATGTTTAAGCACCAGCTTACGTAAATTCTAAACTTTCATTTGGGACCCGGCAGTGAAAGATGTTTCCCTATGCCAGCAGCACTCTGCTCCCCTCTAGCGGCGAATGGGAGAATGGCAGCATGGTGCGGCCAGGCGCTGGTGACAGGAGGGGAAAGGAAATGCTGACGTAGCCATCATCATCCAGATTGCAGCAGCAGCCAGACAGGGAACTCTCCTCAGACCACTGTTCCGCTATCTTCGCAGCCTCCTCCTCTGTGTAACGGGGAATACGGCTTCTCCTGGCTTCCCCTGCAAGCCTGCAGGTGTGATTCCCGGTAAATGTATAATAATCATGCTGTCTCTGTGCTGTAGATGGGTGTGACAGGAAAATATTTGTGTTGCATGATAAGTCTATAACAGATGTGACACATAGTAAAGTACAAATAGCATCCAGCAAATCAACTGAAGCCTTATTATGAGCGTCTCTTACCGTGTTGCGCTCCCTCAGGTCATTGGCCATTACATAGGTGCTGGGATGTGGCTCTGGTATGCCAAGGTAACAGGTGGTGTAGGGAAGGTAAATGCAGCAGCAGAAGGAAACTAAAATGAATACTAATATGTAGTTATTTCACTGGGTGTTTAATTGCAATTATTAAACATGAATTTCAAATGGATTGCTCTCTTACCCAGCTTTAAATTTGGTGTGGTGTGTTATTATAGTAGGTCAATAGTTTAGCATGACGACATGGATGACATGATAGAATAACAGTCCTGGCTGTCCAGCAGTCACTTATTCCACTTATTAGCAGCGTCTCCAGGTCCCGGCACCCTAACCCTTCAGGCAGTACTGTCATCAGGGCCTGGCTGGCAACTTTCAACTTGGGGGGGCAACACAAGCAAGTGGCCCACCACCACCGCCATCATTTCGCCACCCTACCCCCTCCCCTCTAGTATGCAGCAAGGATTAAACAATCATTCCCCCACATACACCAGAAATGGGGACATTGCGCGCTGAAGACGCGCTGCAAAAATATTCACTGTAATGCCCATTACACATAATGTAGTCACACCGTAATGCCCATTACACATAATGCGACACACCGTAATGTCCATTAAACATAATGCTACACACCGTAATGCCCATTACACAAAATGCCAACACCATAATGCCACACACCGTAATGCCCATTACACATAATGCCACACACCGTAAAGCCCATTAAACATAATGCCACACACCGTAATACCAATTAAACATATTGCCACACTGTAATGCCCATTAAACATAATACCACACACCTTAATGCCCATTACATATTATACCACACACCATAATGCCTATTATATATTATACCACATAACTGCCACTTACCTACATACTAATTGTTAGATGTATATTGCTCATTGCCTGGGGTTACATACTCCTTGCCAAGTGTTTTATTCTTGTTGCCATGGAGGATTACATTCTCGTTGCCCAGGGAGTGATTTACATGTTCATTGCAAGGGGAGATGTTACATGCTCATTGCTAGGGGAAATTGCATGCTTGTTGCTATGGAGTGCTACATGCTCATTGCTGGAGGAAGGGGGGGGGGTGTTACATGCTTGTTGTCAGGGGGGAGTAATACATTTTGATACTTGTGTATTATTACGATGCCTGTTAAGTAGTTTACGTACTGTCCAATTCACTGGGATCGCATGTGATGCGATTTGCGTGCGATGCACTGGTACTTGCCCGCGCATCGCTTTGCACACAAATCGCATGCAGTGCGATTTAGCACCCCCCCACTATACACATTTAGCACACCCCCACTATCCACATCACCCCGAAGCATGATGAGCGCAGCGGTACGCGTTATCCCAACCTGTTCATACCCCCACTATCCACATCCGTGTGGAGTTGATTTTATAAAGTGTGGCGAGCGGCTGCGTAAAATGAGCCCGAAGCGTGGCGAGGGGAAGCAAATGACTTGACTTATATTCTGCATGCACTCGCCATGCTTCGGGCTCGTTTTATGCGGCCCCTCGCGGGGCTCAACACGCTTCGGTCTTGGTGGCTCGCTGCTCCCGCCACACTTTATAAAATCAACTCCACACCGATGTGGATAGTGGGGGTATGAACATGTCAGAAGGACACCTACCGTGTCCCCTTGCCACACTTTGGGGTGACGTGGATAGTGGGGGTATGCTAATTGCGTGCAATGCAATCCATGGGCAGGGGTGCCGTGAAACTGCACAAGTACCATCACATGTGATGGCATGCAATGCGATCCCTGTGAATAGGACAGTAGGGAAACTACTTAACGGGCTCTGTGATAATACACAATTACCTACATTTTTGGCCAGGGGGGAGAATACATGCTCGTTGCCTAGGACCCCCCTTCTAAAAGCCCCAGCGCTACCCAAATCCGCACTTCTGGGTAGCGCTGGCTGTGCTGTTATCCTCTAACAGACACTAGAGGTATGGCAGTACCTCTAGTGTCTGTCTCCTTCAAGGCGGCGGCCATTTTTGGAGGGGCCGTCGCCTTACACATGTGGGTGACCGGGAAGCCTGTGGCTTGCGGCTGGACCTGGAGGCAGCGGGGGTTTTCAAGATGTACACAGCCAGGCCCAGTATATACTGGCCCGGGGAGAATGTGGCACCCTGACCTCCGGCCCAGCCCGCCTCTGACCGTCCTACCCCTAAAGGTGCACACACACTATACAACTATCTTTACAAATACAGTATGCACAATAACGCTATTGTTTAGTGTGTACATACTATGGGGCCCATTCATTAAGGATTGCATATACAATGCGATCTGGGCAGAATATCTATCGCACGGATGTATTATGCTGCACACGCAAGGACAGGGCTCCAAAAGGAGCCCGTCCCTACAATGCGCTCAGCTGGGTGCCAGGAGGGCAGCACTGATACCACACCAACCTCGCAGCAGTGTAGTTTGTAGCCCATCTCAGAATGGCGGTAGCCCAGGGACCCGAAGTGATGCTGCCTGATGTTGGTACATTGGCCAGGTTTGCACCCCCCAAAGTAACCTATGAGGTATGCGGCCAGCGGCAGTGCACAAGGGATCGCACAGGGATCAGAGATTCCAGCTGCAGTCTCTCCTGATACACTCTGGTAATACTTCATATTTGCGGCTAACCCCCTATAACACCTTAAATCAGTGGTAGCCGACTGCGGTCCTCGAGAGCTACCAACAGTTCACATTTTCCAGACAGCCTAGATGCTGCACAGGTGAACTCATTACTAGCTGAAACCCTGTTCAAAGATCCACAGGTGGAGCTAATTACTTCACTTGTGATTCTGTGAGGAGATCTGGAAAACATTAACTGTTGGTAGCTCTCGAGGACTGGAGTTGGCTACCACAGCCTTAAATGATCATTGTACCCCTTAATCATTAATCCCATGGGTCCTTAACAACACCCCCTCCTTCTGTCATATATACTGTACATGCAGGCAAATTTAGACTATTTTGTCCTTGGCAAAATCATTAATAATATTGTACAGTGTGTACATGTCGGCGATCTGAGGATGTCTTCATGGTGCCTTACCTGCATTATACATGTAAACATCCCAAATTTTGACCATGGGACCGGATTCTGCTTTCATGTCAAGTAAATTTTGCCTTAAAAATTGGAATTTGAGTTATAGATTTATTACTTAAATGTACTGAAAGTGATTGAATTATTATTTGATGTGTCTCAGCTTTCTTAGGGACAGCGCTGAAAACGAATTTTCCGAATTACTGAAAACAATTAAAAATATTTTTTTTCAGGGTTATTTAACATGGTGCCATGCCTGGGACACGATTTGTCCCCACAGAGTAAGAAGGTATACCCCTTTCAGACATATGAGCCAGGTTTTTCCCTTCTACGAAAGGGTTTTCGTTTGAGACCCCAATTCATACTACTCCACAGACCTGGGGAATTCCTAGGTTGGACTCTTTCAGTCATAGGAGCCCAACTATTATTTAATATTTCCAGCTAATTTTTGGGGATTAGCCGCAAATATTAAGTACCGCTGGCATGTATGATGGAGGGATTGCAGCAGGAATCTCCGATACCTGCTGTGATCCCTTCTGTCTCACTCACAGTTGCATCCCTCATTGGTTTCTATGGGGAATACGATGCTGCCCAATGTACCAATATTTACAGCTACTGCCATTGTGAGATGGTGGTAATTCATTATAGCCTGTCAGTGAGTGCCGAGCATTTTGGACAAGGGATACTCAACCTGTATCAGCATTTTAAACACCCCCATGGCTAAAAGTTTCTTATTAAGAAATGTCTTTAAAAAAATATATTAAATTACGATTACAGAAGAACCCTGCAGCATGTTTATTTCTGTGCTTTAATGTGTGGGACCTTGCCCAAAAAAGGCACAGATTATCCCAGTGTTAGCAATTATCCTGACTGCTGCAAAAAAATTGATTCTCACCCATTGGATTGCTTGCTGAGACAGATTGGTGGTTAGTGACCACCTCTTTACCGCTATGTACCCCCTTCCACTAGAGCCTGGCTTGGCATCCAGCGACTATATTATAATATAGAGTGTGGCTGCGTTCTGGTATGGTTCATTGGTTAGGTCTACATTAAGGGGGAAATTTACTAAGAATAGGAATACAAATAATTGTATTCGTGCTACGAATGAATACGACTGCATACCTCGTTTGCAAAGTCGTGTTCCGGAGGGGGATTTACAAAGCAGTCATATACGACTGCTGTGTAACCCTCCAATGTCGTATTAATTCGTATTAACGGCCATATATACGGCCGCTAATACGAATTAGTGTAGGCAGTCTGCACGGATCAGTCAGATCCGTGCAGGCTGCAAGGTGTAAAAAAAAAAATAGAAATAAATTAAAAAAACAGCGTGGGTTCTCCCCCACAGCCGAAACCAGCACCAGGCTGAAAGAGCCGGGCCGGTAATTAAAAATCAGGGAACCCGTCAAATAGGGCTTCCCCGATTTTTAACCAGCTCCAGGTCCGGGGTTGGTTCCCAAAATACGGGGGACAAAATGACTAGGGGTCCCCAGTATTTTAAGAACCAGCCCCAGGCCAAACCAGCCAGCAGGGTAATGTCACAGCCGGGGGACACTTATTATATAAGGTCCCGCGGCCAAAACATTCATCCCTACTGACCAGTCAGCCTGGCCAGGGGCCCTGGGGGAGTGGGGACCCCCCCAATACAGGGCCCCCCCCCCCCTCCAGGACTTACCTGACCAGGCTGAAGCCTGGTGCTGTCCCCGGTGGCCCTGTGCGGTGGCCTCCAGGCTGATTGAAGTGTAAAAAAATAGATGAAAAACTATTGTTTAAAACTGTGGAACTATGAGTCCCAGCAAGCCTCCCCCGCAAGCTGGGACTTGGAGAACCACAAGTCCCAGCCTGCGGGGCATTAAAGGGCCCGCTGGGACTTGTAGTTCCACAGTAATAAAAATAGTATAATAAATACACACTGACACAATGAAAATAAAACTTTAATTTATCCAAAGCCCATACATACTGATACTTACCTATCTTGAGCCCGTAGGTAGCCCTCGGTCCTGGTGTCCGGTGTCCTGGTCCTGTGTCGGCATCCGTGTCGTCCTCCAGGTCCATGTCGGTGGTCCGTGTCGTCCTCCAGGTCGGTGTCCGGGGTCCGAAGTAATCCATGGTGGAGCTGTGAAAGGAAATCCTACTCACCTGGTCCTCTGGCGAAGATCTCTTCTCTTGATCCGCCGTAGTCCAGGTATTCTTCAGCATGTCGGCACTCCCCGCACTCTCTGCATCGGACTGAGGAGACACGCAGAGATGTTTCATCTTCTGCGCCTCTTCTCAGAATGATTTATATTGGCCGCCAAGCGGCCAAGCATGAGCCGACTTTCTTGGCTCCTGATTGGCCGCTAGGCAGCCAATAGAAATCATTCTGAGAAGAGGCGTAGAGGATGAAGGATCTCTGGGCCTCCCAGTCTGCTGCGGGGAGATGCCGGAGTCGTCGGCAGCTTGAAGAAGATGGAAGAAGAATTGGACTACGGCGGATCAAGACTTAAGAACTTCCATGGCGGACCTGGGTGAGTAGGATTTCCTTCCACAGGTCCACCATGGATTTCTTCGTACCGGACACCGACCCCCGGAGCCCGGGATCCGGGACCCAGGGACCTACCGACGGGATCAAGATAGGTAAGTATCAGTATGTGTATGTTATGTATGTATTAAAGTTTTATTTTTCTGGTGTGTCAGTAGGGATGCCAATCCCGGGGCATTTTTTCAATCCCGGGATCCGGGATTGAAAAATGCTCAATCCCGGGATCCCGGGATTGGCATCCCTAATACAGTTCTGCTCCACACATACCCGCCCCCACACCGGCCGACCCGCACATTTACTTACATTAGCGGGCGGCCGGCCGGGAGTGGGTTCGGAGGTGCACGGTGCCTCCAGGCTCGTGCACCTCCTTCTTAGCAGCCAGGACGCAGGCCAGAGAATGAAGAGGCAGGGCAGGCCGGAAAGGATGCGGGCGGGCAGAGGCAGGCGGGCGACGTGCGGAGGAGACTGGAAGGGGGCGTGCACAGCAGAAGGCTGCGCAGCGTGACCTCTACTGTCACGCTACGCATCGCCGCACGCAGGTGTCAGGATTCGGGAGCCGGGCAGCGTCTGAGCTAGTGCTCAGATGCTGCCCGGCATTAGACTGCGCATGCGCAGTCTAATCCCGAAAATCCCGGGGTTGGATAATCCAATCCCGGGATTGAAATCCCGGACTTTTTTATGCCAAATCCCGGGATCCCGCCGATCCCGATCCCGGGATTGGCCACCCTATGTGTCAGTGTGTATTTATTTAACTATTTTTTTAACTGTGTAACTACAAGACCCAGCGGGCCCTTTAATGCCCCGAAGGCTGGGACTTGTGGTTCTCCAAGTCCCAGCTTGCGGGGGAGGCTTGCTGGGACTCATAGTTCCACAGTTTAAAACAATAGTTTTTAAATCTATTTTTTTTTCCACTGAATCAGCCCGGTGGCCACCGCTCCAGGGCCACCGGGGACAGCACCAGGCTTCAGCCTGGTCAGGTAAGTCCTGGAGGGGGGGACCCCTTTATTGGGGGGGGGGTCTCCACTCCCCCAGCGTCCCTGGCCAGGCTGACTGGTCAGAGGGTTAATGCTTTGGCCGGGGGACTTGTATAAAAAGTCTCCCCCCCGGCTGTGGCATTACCCTGCTGGCTGGTTTGGCCTGGGGCTGGTTCTTATACGGGGGACCCCTAGTCATTTTGTCCCCCATATTTTGGGAACCAGCCCCGGACCTGGAGCCTGGGGCTGGTTGTTAAAAATCAGGGAACCCCTATTTGTCGGGTTCCCTGATTTTTAATTACCGGCCCCGGCTCTGTCAGCCTGGTGCTGGTTACAGCTGTGGGGGACCCCACGCTGTTTTTTTTTTTTAATTATTTATTTTACAATTTTTTTAACACTAAAGCCTGCACGGATCTGACTGATCCGTGCATGGTTCTGCCAAATACGACAGGAAAATAAAGTGTATTTTCCTGCCGTATATTCGTGGCAGTTTTACACTAATTACTGTAGCAGCCGTATTTTCAATACGGCTGCTTAGTAAATCAGGAACCACCATTCTTTTGAATGGTGATTCCTGTCGTATTCTATCGATGGTGTAGACATTCGTATTTGTAAATACAAATGCGAATGTCCCATCAATATGAATACGAATATTTGTATTTTTGGCATAGTAAATTCCAAAAATACAAATACACCCCAAAAATTCGTATTTTCGTAGGAAAATACAATTTTTTTCTACTAAATCATCTTAGTAAATTTCCCCCTAAGTGTGAACTTGTCCTATGTCTTCCCCCTCTTTGTTTATATTTTTGTTTGTACTGTAAATGGGTACTTGTTTCCTAGCAGGGCGCCCAGTACGCATTTTGCGTACTTGTTTATTCTCCATAGTGAAATCGCATCGCGCAGCGTGTAAAGTGGTGTGCGAAGTGATGTCCATATGAAATGCACAGGAGTGCTTATACAATGAAATATTGCATGGAATCGCAGGGCACCAGGTGCGATGCGATGCGATATTTCATAGTAGAAGCACCCATGCGATGAGATGTGATGGGATGAGCTCATGTGTGCTTAGTATGACATGTGATGGGTGCTTTAAAATTGAAAGCACCTATGTTGTTTAGCGTCACCTCAAGTATCAACGCCACCCTGTGGCATGGAGTTGACTCTCGCCACCGAGCCCGAAGCGTGGTCATCGCACGCGGAATACATGTAAAGTAATCCGCTGCCGCTCGCCACGCTTCGGGCTCGGTGGCTCGCTGCGCTCCCCACACTATATAAAATCAACTCCACATTGACGTGTATAGTGGGGGTTTGAAAAGGTCAGAGGAAGTGTTCCACCGCCCCTCGCGGGGCTCGCCGCGCTTCCGAGTGGCGTGGATAGTGGTGGTATTTTAGGAAAACATTCACACTTGCAAAATCATACAGCTGACACAGTAATGACGACATGTATTAACTAAGAACTGTAAATTTACTTAAATATGTGAAAAAGCAGAACGATAAAGATAATAAAAACAATTAATCAATTAAAAACAGTAAAACATTAATTAATAACAAAGAATCACAGTATAAACATCATTATTTAAAAATCACTTAATCGTCCTTAGGAAGGAGGGTAAGTGCTCCCAGGATTCTCTCAAATGAGTTATCCCCAACCAATGTTTTTCTCCACATGAACTCCTGGAGATAGGAATGGAGCATGTGGCGTGCTGTACCTCTTTGGCGCTTATTGCGCCATTTGCACGTGCCCCATATTTGTTCAACATTTTGGGTATGCACCCCTGTTGACGGGTCTATAAAATTAAATCCATGATTGACTTTGGCGTGCTGGTACCCTGCAAGTTCCAGTTGCTCAGTGCTGTACACCCTCCAGCAGTCACTGTAAATTGTGGTGCCTGGCTCTACAGTATCCATTCTCGCTTGCATCATGTCTTGGCACCATCGTGAGGAAGCACTGTCCCGTTTCTCTGCAAATTCCCACAAAAACCCACTGCTGTGGGAACATAAGGCCGACATTACTTTTCCTCCTGATGAACATGCTCTTGTCGGCCTCCACGATGTGGCCTGGACCGCCGATACGGCGCTGTGGCTGCGCCATGAGGTCCATCATACACGCCTCCTGCATCCATCTATTGTATAAAACAGCCATCTTTTTTTAAATGTCCAGTTGTTGCTGACAGAACTCAATGGATGTCAGCTCCTGGGCCCATGAGTATATAAAGCACACCAGGGCGACAAAGGTCAAGTGGCACCCAGGAAATCAGTGAGCCGCTTTTAGGCTCACCTTCAGCCGGCAGGCTTTCACATGCAGAGCCACATGCATTCTTTCACAGAAAGGCACATATTGTGGCCATTCGCACAATTCTGCGCCACCAGAAGGAGATTGTGTCCTTGAAAAAAGGCGATAGCCTCCTCCTCCGTCTGAGGCAGCGTGAACACGGTCATAGATGCAGCCATCTCAATAATCGCAATAACTTTCTCAATAATCTCAATAAATCACCACCAGCTCTGAGGTATGCTTCTTCTCCTGACAGAATATCACCTCAGAGTGATTTCTGAGAGGATCTGACAGGGGACGGGAATGACAGGGAGTGGGAATGGGAAAATCGCATTGCATTGAATGCTACTATAACGTAATGCGATGCGATTTCACTATGTTCGCGTACCTGTAAATATTATATTAATTCAGCAAAGGAATTAATGCCACATTTATTACTCAATGCGATACAATGAATGCTTAAATGGGAGTGTACTGTACTTTTTCACATGCATGACGTCTACAACGTTTGCCTATTAGTATCACCATTTCAGTGATCGGACAGAAAGACTTTCCGGACAGAATTTTGGAAGATATTGTTTATTTCTGTTTGTTAGATCATGTTAACATTCCAGATATGCTTTTCACTGCTACTGAATCTCCTGCCTTATGTATGTCACTTCCAATCCCTTTATGTCTTGTTAAAGATGCATATTTGTGTTTACTCTCTGTTCTGCAGAGACCATTGTTGCATTCTTTGTTATTCATTTTACAAAACAAATAAAAATTGTTATTTAAAAAAAAAAAATCAATAAACTAAATTGTGCATACCTGCTTCTGCTTGTCCACATATATTATAATTAGCAGTCATCAGCAATGGTTTTGCCTATCATATTGTCCATAAATACTTTGGCTTAGTACAACCTACAGTATCCTGCAGCACTCAGTTTGGGTAACACTACTATATAATGTGTCATGTGAATGTGGTTGTCATAGTAATAGAGTCCCTCTCCCCGCTCTGCATCCCTGGCAGCAGGCAGGATATTTGAATACAAAAGAATGGGCAGTTGCTCTTTCAGCCGCCCATTCTTTTGTATGTTTTTTTTTTTTAATTCTCCTGCCCCCTACCTGTAGCCCCCAGGAGTTACAATCGCATGTCAATTATCACATCTAAAAATGGCACATTAAGTACCAAATTGTATGTGAACCCTCCTGGGGGATGCCGGGGGAGCTCAAGGGAAATTGGGCCAGACTTGTCTTTAGGACAAGTTGGCCTAGTGTGTATTACTGCTACTGTTCTAACTGCCGGTATCCTCTACCTGACTTTTTAAAAGGTCTCATCTGCAGAATGAAGTAGGAGATGAGTGATGGCAAAATGGGGCTCTGATGCCAAATAATGTGGCATTTGGAAGAGGGGCCTGATGGCAGGTGGAGCAGTCATAAAAGGGACAACATGTGTTTTACATATAGATAAGTGGTAGACCAGTGGTTCCCAAACTTTTTTGAATCACGGCACCCTAGAGTATCAGACTTTTTTTTTCATGGCACCCCTAGGCCAAAAGTTGGATACCAAGAACTTCAGAAAAAAATAGAAAATTTGCGCTTATATGTCATCCTTAGGTTCAGTTATGTGTTGAGGAACATGATTCACTTCTGTTTATCCACATATTTTATAATTGGAAGTCACAAGCACTGATTTTCCTTATTACATTGTTCATATATCATTTGAATATGTCCTTGACCACCAACCCAGGGCACCCCTGCAAGTGTTCCGCGGCACCCCTGTGAGCCATTGTTGCACGCCGTCCGGGTGTCCCTGCACCCGGACGGACGGCGAGTACAGCGTCATCTGACGCTGCAGACGCAGCGTCATCTGACGCGGCGGGGGACGTTGCCGGGCAGCGTCCCAAGCCTCGCTCTGAGGCTAAGCGTCGGGGCGTTGCTAGGCAACGTCCCCGAGCTTCCGCCCGGCAGCCAGCAACGCGCGCGCCTGACGTCAGTCAGGCGGCGCGAAATTCGAATAAATAGCTGGCGTCTGCTGGGCACAGACGCCGGTTATAGCTTTTGCTCACCTCAGCAGTGTGCTGCGCTCCCCGGTCCCCTGGTTCCTTGGTCCCAGCTTCCTTTGTGGTCAGTCTTTGCTGCAGTCCTCCGGGTCTCCCAGCCTGTCAGCTGCTGTCTGCCGTTGGATTCCTGTGTCCCTGCATTTTCCCTGGACTCCTCTGCTGTATACCACCCTCAGCCTGTGAGCCTGCCGTGGACCCACAGCTTCCATCTTCCGTGGGTCACTTAAGTGCTCCAGTGGAGCTCAGGTCCTTTCCTTCTTCGGTTCCCTAGCCCTCCGCGGCCTAACCCCTCCGTGGGTTTATCCTTGGTTATCCTCTTTTGTCTTGTAGTCCCTGTCTTTTGGTAGTTGTTCCCTCACCCCCGTCTGTCACTAGTCTTCTGGTTAGGCAGGAGTGTCACCATTCATCCTGATCCCTGCTTTGGGAGTCACGGTCCCTTTGAAGTGTTTTTGGGGACTCCCTGATACCCTCTGGTGTCTGCGACTTGGTCGCACTCCCCGTCTTGGCCTGGTGCCGGCAGTCAGGGGCTCATTACCAGTCAGGTCCTTTAGTCAGCTTATCCTCTTGAGACTCCTCGTGGCGATCGCTTACCCCTTGTCCCCACTTAAGACCTGGCTGCATCGGGGTCGGAGCGGGCTTAACTCGCTCCTTCGAACGCGGCGGCCACAGGTGAAGCCTAGCTCCGCAGGGGTTTGCCATCTGCCTCGGGGACTCAACAGAGAGAGTGTAGGACCCGCTGTGGCCGTCCTAACCGGCGGTCCCGGCTGCGGGCTCACGCCCTGTTCTCTCTCCGTCTGGAACCTGTGTTGTCCCTGGTGCCCAGGCCAGGGCAACGTAACAGTATAACCGGCCAGAATAAAGACAGGTCTCCCCTGTCAAATACCTGGAGGGGTAGTGTTTTGTGTCGTTTGATATTATGAGTACCCCGTCTCAGACGTTTTCTGATCAGCTTCAAGGGCTTACTCAGATAGTCCGGGAATTGTCCTTGAAGGTAGCATCTCAAGAGCAGAGGTCGCGACCTCCAGACTCAGGGGGTTCAGATCCCAAAAAGAATTTGCCTGATCGGTTCTCTGGAGACCGCAAAACTTTTTTTAATTTTCGTGAGAGTTGCAAATTGTATTTTCGGCTCAAAACACGCTCCTTCTCATCCGAAGCCCAGCGTATTGGACTAGTTATCTCTTTGCTCCAAGGTGACCCCCAGACCTGGGCCTTTGGATTGCCTTCGGACAGCCCAGCCCTGGCTTCCGTAGACACTTTCTTTAGTTCTCTCGGGTTGTTGTATGATGATCCTGACCGTGAAGCCTCAGCAGAGACCCATCTTAGAGCCCTTAAGCAAGGGAAAGACCCAGCTGAGGTTTATTGTACTGAGTTCCGCCGATGGGCGAATGATTGCGGGTGGAACGACCCTGCATTACGCAGTCAGTTTCGTTGCGGTCTTTCCGATGAGATTAAGGATTGCCTCATCCAATACCCGGCACCTAAAACATTGGACAAGTTAATGGAATTAGCCATTAAAATTGACCGTCGCCTCCGTGAGCGAAGGTCGGAACGGGGCTCGCTCACTCGGGTGGTTCCCTATGTTCCGATGACCCCTGAGGAAAGTGAGGAGCCCATGCAACTTGGGGCAGCCCGCATTTCCCCGGAAGAAAGGGCTCGTCGATTAAGTTCAGGTCTGTGTTTATACTGTGGCTGTAAAGGTCACATCTTGAGAAATTGCCCCAATAGGCCAGTAAAAGGCCGGGCCAAGTGAACGAAGAGAGGGTTCACTTTGGCCTCCAGCTCTTTTCCTCTCTAGATTCATTACTAATCCCGGGGCATATTTCTTTTCAAGGGGGTAATTTTTCAGGGTCAGTATTTATTGACAGCGGCGCGGCCGGTAATTTCCTGGACTCCGCCCTCGCCCAGAGTTTGGGGATTCCACAACTCCAGCTTCCTATCCCCATTACCTTACGGGGCTTAGATGGTGGGGTTCTGTCCAATGGGGCAGTTACATTTCAGACTCCACCCATACAGTTGACCATTGGTCTATTTCACCAGGAGGAGATCACTTTCTTGTTAACCTCATGTCCTTCGGTACCCATCGTGTTGGGTTTCCCCTGGTTGAGAAAACACAATCCCATCATTGATTGGCGCCTTGGGGAGATTACCCAGTGGAACCCCAATTGTCAGCAGAAGTGCTTGCATATTTCTCTCCCTGTGAAATCCACCTCTTTAGCGGGGATTCCCATTCCCTACCGGGATTACGCAGACGTGTTTTCAAAGGGTAAGGCCGACAGTTTACCCCCGCATCGGCCATACGACTGTGCCATCCAATTGGTCCCCAACGCGCCATTGCCCAAGAGTAGACTTTATGCATTGTCTCTCCCGGAGACAAAGGCCATGGATGAGTACATCCAAGAAAGTTTGTCCAAGGGGTTTATTCGGCCCTCTAAATCTCCGCTCAGCGCCGGCTTCTTCTTTGTGGAAAAGAAGGATGGTTCTTTGAGGCCGTGCATAGATTTCCGTGCCCTGAATAAAATCACGGTGAAAAACACCTATCCCCTTCCTTTAATTTCGGTGCTGTTTGACCAACTACGTTCCGCTACCATTTTCTCTAAAATTGACCTTAGGGGGGCTTATAACCCCATAAGAATTCTGGAAGGGGACGAGTGGAAAACGGCATTCAGTACTCAGACAGGGCACTATGAGTACCTGGTAATGCCGTTCGGGCTATCCAATGCCCCAGCCGTTTTTCAGGATTTTATTAACGATGTCCTTCGGGAATTCTTGGGCAAGTTCGTGGTTGTCTATTTAGATGATATTTTAATTTTTTCCCAAGACTTGGACTCGCATAGGACACAAGTTCGTCAGGTTCTGCAAAAATTGCGCGAGAATCAGTTATTCGCTAAATTAGAGAAATGTGAATTTGAGGTGACCCAGGTATCTTTCTTGGGATATATAATTTCTTCGCAAGGATTCCAAATGGACCCCAAGAAATTACAAGCCATTTTAGATTGGGTGCGACCCACCAATTTAAAAGCAGTCCAGCGATTTCTTGGGTTCGCCAATTATTATAGGCGATTCATTCATGCCTTTTCTTCAATTGTGGCACCCTTGGTGGCATTGACCAAGAAAGGTGCGGATCCATCAGCATGGACTCCTCAGGTGGAACAGGCTTTCAAGACCTTGAAACAAGCCTTCATCTCGGCTCCAGTTCTTCGACATCCCAACCCTGAGTTGCCATTTGTGGTGGAAGTCGACGCCTCCGAAGTTGGAGCCGGGGCAGTTCTCTCTCAGAGAGATCCGGAGTCTTCACAATTCCACCCCTGTGCCTACATGTCCAGAAAATTTTCTCAAGCTGAGTCCAATTACGATGTGGGCAACAGGGAGCTACTTGCCATTAAGTGGGCCTTTGATGAATGGCGTCAGTGGCTGGAAGGAGCGGTTCATCAGATTCTGGTCTTAACCGATCATAAGAATCTACAATACATTGAATCAGCCAAAAGACTGAACGCTCGCCAAGCCCGGTGGGCACTCTTCTTTATGAGATTTAATTTCATCATTTCTTATGTCCCTGGATCGAAAAACATTAGGGCAGACGCCCTTTCCAGATGTTTTGTTCCTCAACAAGAAGGTGGGATCAAGTCTGGATCCATCATTCCTTCATCCTGTATCCATGCCGGAGTTAGCCAGACCTTGGAGGGTCTTCTCCGGCAAGCCCAAGGGCAAGCTCCAGCCCAAACTCCGGAGAATAAACTGTTTGTTCCTCCTTCATTGAGACGCAGAGTATTGGCAGAATGCCATGATACTAAGATTTCGGGTCACCCAGGAGTATATAAAACCCTTGCTTTATTATCCCGAGTGGTCTGGTGGCCAGGGATGGCCAGGGACAGCAAGGACTTTGTCTTGTCGTGTCCGGAGTGTGCCCGACATAAAGTTCCACGTTCTCGACCTTTGGGAGAGTTGTTGCCTTTGTCCGTTCCAGGCAGGCCTTGGTCCCATCTGGCCATGGATTTTATTGTGGGTCTTCCAGTCTCATCACACTGTCAAGTCATTTGGGTCGTCATCGATAGATTTTCTAAGATGGCGCATTTCGTGGCTTTAAGGCAGTTACCCTCGGCTAAAGAACTGGCCACGCTATTCCTTCAACACATTTTTCGTCTACACGGGTTTCCCAGTGATATTGTGTCTGGCCGGGGTCCACAGTTTGTGGCTCAGTTTTGGAGAATGTTCTGTGCTGCCTTGAAGGTTAAGATCAGCCTTACTTCCGCATTCCATCCACAGGCCAATGGACAAACAGAACGTCTTAATCAGTCCCTTAAGCAATATCTGAGGGTTTTTGTTTCCAAACTTCAAAACGATTGGGTTAGTTTCTTGCCGTTAGCCGAATTTGCGTATAATAACGCACATCATTCGGCCTCTAAGACGTCGCCCTTCTTTGCGGTCTACGGATTCCATCCACGGGCTAATTCTCTGGGACCGAATGCCTCTGGCTCTTCTTCGTCTGCTGCCTCTCGCCTCAAAGTCATATGGAGGAAAGTCCACTTGGCCCTTAAAGAAGCTGCTTTCAGAGAGAAGGTATTCTCTGACAAATCCAGACGGCCTTGCTCCTTCAAAGTTGGTGACTGGGTGTGGCTATCCACCCCTAATATAAAGCTTCACCAACCATCAGCAAGGTTAGGGCCTCGATTCATTGGGCCTTTTCGGATTGTCAGGAGGGTTAATCCGGTAGCATTCCGTCTTGCCTTACCTAAGTCCCTCAGGATTTCGAGTACCTTTCATGCTTCGCTTCTTAAGCCAGTGGTGTTTTCGCAGAAATTTCCTCGCAGACTGAGGAATGGCTCCGCCCCAGTGATGGTGCAGGGGCAACAGGAGTTCCGCGTGGAAAAGATCCTCGATTCTAGACTTGTGAGGGGTTCCTTGCAGTTTCTGGTACACTGGAGGGGATTTGGTCCCGAAGAGAGGTCCTGGGTTTCCGATGGAGATTTGCATTCACCCAATCTTAAGAGGGCCTTTTTTCGTCAATTCCCGGATAAACCTGGTGGGAAAGGGTTGTTAACCCTTCCTCAAGGGGGGGGTACTGTTGCACGCCGTCCGGGTGTCCCTGCACCCGGACGGACGGCGAGTACAGCGTCATCTGACGCTGCAGACGCAGCGTCATCTGACGCGGCGGGGGACGTTGCCGGGCAGCGTCCCAAGCCTCGCTCTGAGGCTAAGCGTCGGGGCGTTGCTAGGCAACGTCCCCGAGCTTCCGCCCGGCAGCCAGCAACGCGCGCGCCTGACGTCAGTCAGGCGGCGCGAAATTCGAATAAATAGCCGGCGTCTGCTGGGCACAGACGCCGGTTATAGCTTTTGCTCACCTCAGCAGTGTGCTGTGCTCCCCGGTCCCCTGGTTCCTTGGTCCCAGCTTCCTTTGTGGTCAGTCTTTGCTGCAGTCCTCCGGGTCTCCCAGCCTGTCAGCTGCTGTCTGCCGTTGGATTCCTGTGTCCCTGCATTTTCCCTGGACTCCTCTGCTGTATACCACCCTCAGCCTGTGAGCCTGCCGTGGACCCACAGCTTCCATCTTCCGTGGGTCACGTAAGTGCTCCAGTGGAGCTCAGGTCCTTTCCTTCTTCGGTTCCCTAGCCCTCCGCGGCCTAACCCCTCCGTGGGTTTATCCTTGGTTATCCTCTTTTGTTTTGTAGTCCCTGTCTTTTGGTAGTTGTTCCCTCGCCCCCGTCTGTCACTAGTCTTCTGGTTAGGCAGGAGTGTCACCATTCATCCTGATCCCTGCTTTGGGAGTCACGGTCCCTTTGAAGTGTTTTTGGGGACTCCCTGATACCCTCTGGTGTCTGCGACTTGGTCGCACTCCCCGTCTTGGCCTGGTGCCGGCAGTCAGGGGCTCATTACCAGTCAGGTCCTTTAGTCAGCTTATCCTCTTGAGACTCCTCGTGGCGATCGCTTACCCCTTGTCCCCACTTAAGACCTGGCTGCATCGGGGTCGGAGCGGGCTTAACTCGCTCCTTCGAACGCGGCGGCCACAGGTGAAGCCTAGCTCCGCAGGGGTTTGCCATCTGCCTCGGGGACTCAACAGAGAGAGTGTAGGACCCGCTGTGGCCGTCCTAACCGGCGGTCCCGGCTGCGGGCTCACGCCCTGTTCTCTCTCCGTCTGGAACCTGTGTTGTCCCTGGTGCCCAGGCCAGGGCAACGTAACAGCCATGGCACACAGTTTGGGAACCACTGTGGTAGACAGTAGTACTATTTGTCTGGAAAAATAGGTCCAGGAACTCCAGGTCTGGGGGTGGATCAATTAAATAAAATCTCTCTCTCTTTCTTTCTTTCTCTCTCTCAGTATTCAGTGATATATTTCTCCATGTGCAGCGAATCCTGTTTAGGAGGATTCAGGAGGGCTGCAGCATTCGCTGCCAGCCTACCTGTCACCCTATTCAATGCCGTAGGGGCTCTTTGCCCCTGCTGGTGAATTTTAACCCCTGCGGCCAATGCCGCAGGGAGTCGGGGGACGGAGGCAGGCAGGGAGATGGAAGCCTCCCTGCCTGCCCCAGAATTTGTGGGGAAGGGCTCCTGGGGCACAACATGTGCCCCAAGCACATGAATAAAAATAACATGCCCCTTCACAGAAAAATAAAATCTGATTTTTTGACACCAAAAAAACAACAAAACATTTTTTTTAAAAGATCACTTTCCAATTCACCTAAAAAAGATGACGAATGTAAAACGGAGAATCATGGCGAAAATCAATGGAGAAAGCAGTTCTCCATTTGAGCATTGAATACACTCTCAGCGAATCCCAGTGAAAACCCCATTGAAATACACCAGCGAATTGCAGCGAGCATGAAACAGAGAACTTGACGACATTCACTGTTCGCTTTCGGTGAACAGTGAACATTGAATAGGGTGAATCTGATTTTCACTGAAAACAAATTCACCGCAAGGAGTGAAAACAGCCCGATTCGCCGAAAAAAACGGTGAATTGGGAGCATTGAGTACAGGCCTCTCTCTCAATAAAGGGTAACTCTATTACGCCCTTACAATTTGTGAATGCTAAATTAAGCAGTTTTGTATTTGCATATTAATAGTGTGCAATCAGCTCTAATGATTTTAATGAAGATTTTATTTTCAGTTTTCAGATGACATTATGGACCAATCTATAGCAATCCAAGACACACTGGACAAAGGAGAGAACTGTGCTATAGTATCCTTTACTACTATATTTACAACGCTTTCAAGCTGGTTTATTTTATGTTCTTTTCATTGGTAGATAATATGTATATAAATATTGAATGATTAATGTAAATGATAAATATTTTGTAAAGTATATTATCATTTCCGATAATGGGCCAGATGTACTAAGCTTCAAAAGTGATTAAATGGAGAGTGATAAACAGACAGCCAATCAGCTCCTACCTGCCATGTCACTGTGTTTGAAAAATGACAGGCAGGAGCTGATTGGTTGGTGGTTTATCACTCTGCATTTTATCACTTTTGAAGCTTCGTGCATCTGGCCCAATGTCTAATGCTACCTTCAGTAACAGCAGCTGACCTCTCACTACTTATGTTTTACTGACAACATTGAGGTCAGGCACAGTGCTAGTTATAAAATGCAGCTTCTGAATGTATGAGTGCCAAAGACTGGAAGAATGTGTTTTTGATACGTTTATTACATTTCTGTTCTATTAACTGTAGCTAAAACCATTATCAAAGCGTTCAGTGGCACTGAGACCAGAAAATAGGAAACATTTTGAGTTGTGTTCCTTAATCTTTGGCTTCATGCGGTGCAAGGAGTATTAATTAACCCTCAAAGCAATGAAAGCAGACTTGTGGGACTGGTAGAGAGCACAGAGACGGCAGCGTGAGTATGGGGCATTTTTTAATCTTTTTTAATGCATGACATATATAATAATGTAAGGGTTGAGTGACCCAAAAATAATCTCTTGGGGGTATTTTTACTAAGCCGTGAAGAGTGATAAAGTGGATTGAGATAAAGGGCCTAATTCAGACCAGGGCACATTTTGTTTGCAAATGGCCAAAACCATGTGCACTGAAAGTGGGAAATGTGCAGAGAGAGTTAGATTTGGGTGGGGTGTGTTAAAATTTGAATCTGAATTGCAATGTAAAAATAAAGCAGCCAATATTTACCCTGCACAGAAACAATATAACCCACCCAAATCTTACTCTCTCTGCATGTCTCATATGCTTCACCTGAAGTGCAGCATGGTTTTGTCCGCTTGCAACAAAGGGGCTGATTCAGAACTCGGCACTGTTTTTGATGGTACAGGGTCTGCGCATGATGCATATGTGAATGTGCACACCCCCTGTATCATACTCACCGAGGCGTTTGCATGGACAGGGAGGGAGGTGGTGGCATCAGTGTTTTATAGTCATCCCCATGAAAACATTGGGCTTTCCCCTGGGATTGCAGGCATGACTTTGCCTATTCAAGGCGGGCGGCTCACATGACTTCTCTGCCCGCCCTGTCTTCGGTGGTCAGCAGCGGAAATAAAAGTCATTTCAGACTGACTTTTTTTTTTCCAAAGGGGAGAGAAACCATTCAATGGTCGGCAACCATCTAATAAATTCTTTCCCCTTCGGCCGCATGCGAGCATCATGAGAACATCCCCTTGCATGCTAGCTGACCTGTTCAACAGGCTGCGAGTATACGCAACCGAGCGAGCAGGTCTGAATCAGGCCCAAAATGTGCTGTGTCATCAGGTCTGAATTAGGCCCAAAATACCAAAAGTATTTTGGAGGTTATTCTGGTTGACACGCAAAGCTTTGCGTGTCATTCAGACGCCGCACGCCGTCTGCACTAACAGCCTCCCCCCCCCTTGCACGCCCAATATCCCCGCACGCATGTGAATGGATGTTTTACATATACATCCATTCGCAGCCTTGCATGCGGGGACACAATTGTTCGATGGTCAAACCATCAAATGATTTTGGAAGTGCTTGCAGAAATAAGACACCTCTGTGGTGTCTTAGGTCTGCGGGTGGCCTGTGCGGGTAGCGAACATCAGCTGCCTGCCCCCCGCACCTGCATCATCGGGAAATTACCATGGGAACGCCCAGCATTTTCATGGGAACACCCATTAAAAGCTGGGCGTTGCCACTGCCCCACAACCCCCTCCCACACTTCTATGTGCGAAAGGGACTAGCCCGCTCGCACCAAGCACCTGCACATGGTCAAATGCGCGGGGTAGCGATCAAATCAGAATAGCCCTATTTTTTCTCTGTCCACTTAACCCTCTACTAGACTTAGGGCCGTATTCAATGAGAATATTCATGACGTGCAGCGAATCCTGTTTAGGATTCGCTGCACAGTCGCCACTGCCCGCCGTGTTCCGGAGCCTCGCTGTCCCCCCTATTCAACGTCGCAGGGGCTCGCTGCCCCTGACGGCGAGTGTGAACGAGCCTGAGGATGGTGGCAGGCAGGGAGATGGAAGTCTCCCTGCCTGCCCCAGAACGTATGTGGGGGGAGGTGGGCTCCCTGGGAGCCAGGCAGCACAGGCTGCACCCCGGGAGAGCCAACAGGGGACCAGGTATTCACTGCACCTGATCGTGCATATGTAATGATCGGGTGCAGTGAATATATGAATATCTAATGAGCGGCTCTCAGCTCCCGGATCCCTGCTGGCTGCTCTGTGTAAAAAAAAAAAAAATGTAAATTAGGGCAACCTGATGAAGCGATAGCGGAACGTACGTCAGCGCACAGGCTGTGTGTGGCGGTGTTCTGTGCACTACCTCCGTGTGAGGTCTTCACTTATACTGCAGTCTCCAGCGTCCACAAATAGAAATGCTCTTTTTTTTTTTAAATGCAATTTATTGGTTGAATCACAGATAAATACAATCTCGTTACGGTACAAAAACAACAATAGGTATACAAATCGTTATTGTTAAACATCAATGTGATCCAAACTTTTTATATAAGGAATGAGAGAGAGAGAGAGAGGAGCCTCGCATTGGCAGTGTGGCTGGCTGCCAGCAGGAGAGTATTAGCGAGGCGAGTGAGAGAGTAGGGAGAGCGATAGAGTGAGGGGGGGGGGGGGTGTAGTGAGAGGGGGGTTTAGGAGGGGGTGAGAGCAGGGGGGGGGGAGAGGGGGATGACTGAGACATCAGGGAAGGGGGGGGTGGGGTGGCCTCCAATCCTAAAAATCAGAAATCAAATGGGGGGGGGGGGGGGGGAGAGTTTTGAGAAGAGAGCCAGGGGGACCAGACCTTATGGAATTTCTTAGTGGAATGGCGTATGATGGACGTCATGTATTCCATTTTATGGATATACCAGATGCGGGAGATTACTGCTTGAAGGGGGGCTGGGGTGGATTTTTTCCAGTCGATCGCTATTTGACATGTCATGGCAGCGGATATGTGGCGGAGTAATTTGTTCTGATGGTGTGTAAGCATGGGGTGGTTTAAGGGAAGGAGAAAGTATCTGGGGTCGAGGGGGACGGCAACATCAAACAAGCTTTAAAGTAAAGTTGTTACTTCTTTCCAAATGTTGGCGATTTTCGGGCAGGACCACCAGATGTGCATAAAAGTTCCCTCAGCCGTGCATCCTCTCCAGCACCTATCTGAGGAATCCGGGAACATCTTTTGTAATCGGGAGGGAATGTAATACCATCGATATAGGAGTTTATATATGTTTTCTTTGGTCTTCACGCAGATCGAGCTGGAGGCGGCATTATCCCATATTTCCTCCCATTCTTCAGAGTCTAAAGGGTGACCTAAGTCTCGTTCCCAGGCCAGCTCATGTGAGGCCCTTGTGGGGTCGGAATTTGTCCCCAGAAGCGAGTGGATTGCGGAGATTAGACCTCTGGTGGAAGAGTGCTTCCAGCAGATATATTCATAAGATGTTAGGGGTCTGGCGGTGAGGGTTGACAGGATTTTTGAGTGAAAGTGCCGGACTTGCAAGTAACGAAAGAAGTCTATGTTTGGGATTGCCGTGCCCCCACGAATGTCTGAGAACTGGGGAAAACTAGTATCGATGGCGATATCGTTGAGGTAGTAGACCTTCTCTTTTATCCAACTATTAAAGGAGGATTGGCCGAGTCCGGGGGGAAAATCTGGATTGTGAAATAGGGGGATTAATGGGGAGGGGGATGGTGCTAATTTAAATCTTTTGTTTACGAAGTCCCAAACAGTTAAAGACCGGGAGACCACTCGGTGGGCGAGAGTGGTGCGAGGGCGTCTGGCTCTGGGGAGCCACAGCAGGGATGCCATTGTGGCCAACCCCAGTGCTTCTGTTTCAATCTTTACCCATACCTTTTCCGCTCCCCAAGGATTACACCATTGAGCGCTTTGTGACAGTTGGGAGGCATAGTAATACTTCCGAAAATCTGGAATTCCCAGACCACCCTGTCTTGAGGGACGTTAAAGTAGCTTTAGTCTAATTCGGGGACGTTTTTTATCCCATATGAACTGGGAGGTTTGATGTTGTAAGGTTTTAAAAACGTAAGGGGGGATATATATTGGGAGGGTTTGAAAAAGGTAAAGGAGACGAGGGAGTATTGTCATTTTAACGGAGTTAATTCTACCTATCCATGAGATGAAGTAAGATGACCATGAGGTTAGATCTTTTTTAATCGTATCTAAGAGTCGGGGGAAATTAACCATGAAACAGTTGGTGGTAATGTTGTGTAAGGTAAATTCCGAGATACTTGATCCTCTTTTTATTCCAATTACAAGGGAGAAGGGTCTTTAAATCGGATTTGAGAGTTTCTGGGAGATGAAAATCAAGTACCTCGGTCTTCTCTACATTTATTTTATAGCCAGAGTATTGAGAGTAGTGTCGTATCTCGGAGAGAAGAGATGGGAGGGATCCGGCCGGGTCTGAGAGAGTTATTAAAACGTCGTCAGCATACAATGCATTTTTGTGTTCGGAAGGGCCAGTGCGGATACCGCGGATATTAGCGTTGTTACGTATTCTCGCCGCCAGGGGCTCCATAATAAGAGCAAATATGAGCGGGGAGAGGGGGCAACCCTGGCGTGTACCGTTCGCTATCTTGAATCTGTCAGATGTAGCTCCATTGACCGAGACCCGGGCTGTCGGTGTGCGGTATAATGCTCTAATGCCTTCTAAAAAAGTCCCTGTGAAACCCATCCTGTCTAGGACCGCAAAGGCAAAAGGCCAGGATATGCGGTCGAAGGCCTTTTCTGCGTCGAGTGCTAGGACCAGGGATGGAGTTTTCTGCTTTTGGATGGTGTGGATTAGGTCTACCGCCCGCCTCGTATTGTCTGACGCTTGGCGTCAAGGGATGAATCCAACCTGGTCTGGGTGTACCAGGTGAGGGAGTAATGGGGCTAGCCGGTTAGCCAAGATTTTGGCGTAGATTTTTAGGTCTACGTTCAGTAGAGAGATCGGTCTGTAGTTGGAGCATTTAGTGTGATCTCTGTCCGGCTTTGGGATCACCACGATGTCTGCTTGGGTCGCTTCCGTGGTGAAGGCAGCGCCTTCTAGGATGCTGTTAAAGAGCTCAGTGAGGTGAGGGGACAACTCCTTCGCACAAAGTTTATAGTATTGGGCTGTAAAGCCGTCTGGGCCTGGGGCAGCAGAGGGTCGCATGGAGCGAATTGCCGCGATGGTCTCTTCCCCCGAGATACAAGCATTTAGAGGGGAGAGCTGAGAGTCTGTGAGTGTGGGCAGAGGTGTGTCGGCCAGATAGGAGGCTAAGTTCTCAGTTGTAGTTGGGGAGGTAGGAGAGGGGTCAGTCAGGTTGTATAGAGATCTGTAAAATGTACGGAACTCCTCTACCATTTCTTTAGGGTCGTAAGTGAGGGAGTCTAGCTTCTGGGAATATAATTTGCCGATCGCTTTGGATGCTTGTTGGCGACGTAGTTTGTTAGCTAGGAGCGAATCTATTTTGTCTGCTTTATCATAGAAACGTTGTTGGAGTTTCTTTAGGATGGTCGCAGCACGGTGTGAGAGGAGTGTATTTAGCTGGCCTCTTAGCGTTTCAATTTGTGATAGCAATGTGGGGTTGGGGGAAAGTTTGTGTTGGGCTAATAGTGTTGCAAGCTGAGATTCCAGGGTCTGGACTTGTGCAGCTGCTTTTTTTCGAATTGCTGAGGTTTTTGAAATAAGTAAGCCTCTGATTGTGGCTTTATGTGCTTCCCAGAGGATTCCCGTGGAAATATCGGGGGTGGTGTTTTCTTTGAAGTAGTTTATAATTGCGCTCTTCACCTCTGCCAGAGAGGAAGGGTGCTGCAAAAGAGAGTCGTCTAAGCGCCATCTTAGAATCTTCGGGGGGCGTTCATATATATCTAATAGTATGTAAGTGCCTGCATGGTCTGTCCACGTGAACGGGGTGATGCCTGCTTCCCTAATTTGGGGGACCATGGAAGAGGAGATGTGGAGCATATCTATCCTAGAGTATTGTTGGTGAGGGGCTGAGAAGTGTGTAAAATCTTTATCATGGGGGTGTTTGAGGCGCCAGGAGTCGCATAGACCATAATGCTTCAAGGAGGCAACCAGAGTGCGGGAGGCTTTGGGGACCGCCGTCGAGGTGGCGTTTGGGGGGGGAGAGGATCTGTTTAGTAGTGGGTCGATAATTGTGTTAAAGTCTCCTCCCAAAATAATATGACCCTGTGCCACTTTATCTATGCGTTTAAAAATGGTATCAAAGAATTTGGATTGATCCTGGTTGGGGGCATACATGGAGATTAGGGTTAAGGTTACTGAGCGAATGGTTCCTATCACTATAAGAGACCGGCCATCAGGGTCTGCAATGGTCTTAATCGGGACAAAAGGTACATTACGGTGGATTAAAATAGCAACTCCCCTTTTTTTGCAATCAGCAGAAGCAAAAAAGGACTGCGAGAATGCGCGACCCTTAAGTTGGGAGTGGGTACCTGTGAGGTGGGTTTCCTGCAGAAACACGATAGCTGCGTTCTCTCTTTTACAGGCTCCCATAAGGATCGTACGTTTCCTAGGGGAGTTCAGACCATTTACGTTAATAGACAACAATTTAGGAGACATGGTGGTTTACGTGTAGACATCTCATGTATATCTAGAGAGTATAATGGGGTGAGCTTAGGAACTAGAGGGGGCCACCCCAGGGAGGTGCTGGAGGGGGGGAAAGAGTAGAAGTGAGGGGTCAAATGCTCTTTTAAGAGCAATGCTCACTATCCTATTCACCTATTATCCGCAATAATGACATTGATTGTGAAACTGTTTTGAATGTTAGTATAACCGCTGCAAGCGTGTCCCGCCGATCACACGGGGAGACACGCACACGCAGTGAGCCCCAGCACTGACACGGCTCCCCACACCAGCGTGTCAGGTTATAACAGGGACTCCTTTCTCACGCTTTAAGGACCGTATGTCCTATTTACCCTGATCACGCACATGGTTGCGCTATTATGTAGGAAAGATCTAGTGTAAATATTTAATGTAGTATAAGCTTAAATAAAAGCTAACCTATCTTCTATGTTATAAAACGCTAGTGACAAGTGCTCACCATCTAACAATACTAATTCAGATACGAACTCAATTTCAGCAACTACATCGGTATAAGAGGTTAACACTCCATAAATACATTGTTGCAAAGAGGAAAAGCAACAATACTCATACTAATGTGTTTGTCTGCATTACCAGATAAAAGCTGTCCTCTATACAAGTGCAACAATTGTTGCTTGTTCAGCTCAGTGGAATTCTACCACTGATATTGATTATAGATAGGATTGAAGAGCCCTACTAATATTCTTTACATATCCAGGAATAGCTGGGAAGCCTTTGGATATTACCAATAGTGGATATGATATTGAGACGCTGGATATATCATAATACTAATTGATTGAATTGTACACGGAAACACACACACAGTCTTTTTAAACAATTTATGGTGTTTTGTTTCACTTGATGCTTGTATGTTTGTTTTTATACTCCGCCTTTTAGTTGGATATCTAATAAAGCTTACGTTTTAGGATTGATATTATTACCTTTTTTTGGTGCACTATAAATGTGACATACTTTTCTTTCCTATCAATTGTCCATAACTCTGTCCAATAGTAGCACACCCCTAACATCCCCATGATCATATGATAGTCATGGACGAGAGATAAAACGGGGCCATCGTCATACTCCAATATTAGGGTGTACACCAATACCTACTCCATCTTGTGCGACATGCCCACCTCCCCAAATTCTTTATTAGCTGTTTACCAAAATGGGCAAGCAACTTCATTTACACCTCTGACCTTTCCTCCTATTGCAGATGTAGCTAGCATTACATCTATATTTACAACTTTGATATTTTACTATGAGGAAAAGTGATTTAAGAACAAACTTAATAATTACAATCGGGTCTTTTGGGGACCTTTTATTTACATAAAGAAATAAATAGCCAACATAGGCTCTAGTTCTGTGCTGTGGATTTGTAGTGTACGTACTCTGTTTAGCCTGTCTAGTTATCACTCAAGCAGAGGAACCGTGTTGTGGTGGAAAACAGCGCTGGCTGTCTAGCATTGGGGCTGGTTAAACATTTTAGTTTGGGAGTCTTCTAATTTTATGTATTACAATGCTAGGTACTGTTTAGTAAATTCCATCCAAGTAGTTTTGTATGAATATTAGGATTGTAATTTTGCAATGTGGAGACTAGTGGTCAGTAGCTGTATTACAATACAAACTGAATGAATGTTTGCACTAAGAGCATGGCAATATTAGGGGGCGTAGCCTACTCCTTACTCATAAACAGGACAATGTGATTACTGTGTGACACACCACTTGTGCTGTGTGTAGCTGTAGTGTTTGCCAGTAACAATGCCTTATGCAACATTCTAGTATATCGTCAATGATAAATTGATATTTGTATAGTGGAAATTGTGGCATTAAAAGGATGCACTTTAACCCCTCCCATATCTTTATCCCCTCTTTCCAAATTCTCCCTTTTGCTCCCCAATGGTGTTATCTACCTTATTGTTGGGATAAAGCAGATTGGTTCTTTTGATAAGCGGCCTGATTCCGACCCAAATAGTCAACCGCCACCCTACCAGGGATAATCCCACCCTTTGCAAAGCCAGCAAATGTGTAAAGACGATTTGCACCCCAGCGAAAAGCTGCATATCCATTGGCAGCTCACTCACCATCCAATGGTTTTCCCACTCTGTGCAGTCTCTATATAGCCCTGGACTTACTCTGTGGCTGCGATAAAATCAGGCTGACCGAGGCAAAAATATATGTGATACTTCCTGGCCTCACTGCAATTCCAGGCTATGCCTGATTACAGGATATGCTGAGAAGTGTGCACTTTTGACATAGGCTTTTGTGGTAGCAGTAACCTTTGTACCTGTCATAACTTCTTCATTGAATATAAGCTTTGAAAGTCCATAACTTTGTTGCTACATATCTGTGCTAGTTACTGCTATGTCTCTCTTATGTTCAACAGACTATTCTTCTACAAGCACAGGAGAATGGCAATCTGTGCAGAGGACGTGTCGCTGGATGTAATCGTCCCACTGGTAGAAGGAATTCTCATTGAAGAAGGTAATATATTTAGTTGGGATATTGTGACAGGGATAGGAACAGCCACATTTCAGGTTGATGTTATATTTGAAGCCTTAATGCAACAAAACTTCAAATGGAGTAGAGGCCAAGATTGAGTAAAGATCTACATGGTACTCGGGTCTAGGACAGGGGAAACTTAGTTGTTGAAAGGTCTTGATATTTTTGGTCCACTTAGAAGAAAATGTAAGTCCCTGTTAAACATATCCAGGACCTATTTGCCTCTTTCTACACTGTACGCTCGCTGAAACTCTAAATAAAGCTAAACGGTTAGGGTCTTATTGGGCAGGGGTTGTCCGAGTCATATAGTGTGGCGAGCGCAGTAATCCGCGTCCTCTCGCGGGGCTCGCTACGCTTGCCACGCTTTGGGCTCGGTGGCTCGCTGCGCTTGTCACACTATATACAATCAACTCCATGCTTAGTGGATAGTGGGGTTATGAACAGGTCAAAAATCTATTCGGATCGTCTCCAGTATAGAAGCTCAGTATGAGCAGCACCATCTGTAATCCCCTCTGTGCAGGAATATGTGCTGATGTTGGGAACTCCGGGAACATGCCCTGGGAGTCTGCCGCAAAGCTGCAGTGAGGCCATGTGTTGTTAAATCTGCACAGCGGTCAATTCATGGGAAGTGTGGCTGATTCTTGTGCCGGTACGCTGTACGGACGTGGGCCGTGCAACAGATTTGGAGACTGGAGGGGTCAGGAATTCCCGAGTAAACACAGTGTAAGCCCTGGAAGGTTACACACACAAGCTGGAGATGGTCCTGTTTTCCCATATCGCCCTTCAGGGTAAAGCCCTAGAGGGCCATTACAGGTAATACAAAGGTTTAATACCACTCTGTGATCTCTCTCTGTATCTTGAGCTGGATAAAGGGGTGCAGAGAGAACCTGGGGTAAATTGCGCCCGCCCCCTTTTCCGCCATCTCCGCCCCAGATAAAAGTAAAAGTCCCCATACACTAGTCCGACTTGTCCTTAGTTTGCCCTGTAGAGACCCCCGTCAGCTCCCCGGGAGGCTGCTTACGATTTGGCACTTGATGTGCCAAATTATACACATGCGATTTATTGCATGTATATCCCCAGGGAGCTGGCAGGGGGGTTCATGCGGGGTCCTGTGCATTGGTCTGGGCAGCGGTGGCTGGGAATCAGCGTCCATGTGAGCAGCGGGGTCCCTGCAGCGCTGTGCATTAAGTCGGCGGGTTGAAAACACTGGGCAGACGCTGATTGGCTGAGATTCAGCCAATCAGCGTGCATTGTTTTCAAATTCAGAATCGCTTTCCACACCGATGCCCGACAAATAGCGCTATTTAGTTCCAAGTCTCTGCATGAATCCCACCAACTTAATGCACAGCGCCGCGGAGACCCCGCTTCCCTGCCATCGCTGCCCAGACCCCGCTGATGCACATAGGTGTGTGACAGAGTGCCTCCCCACTGTCACACATCTAGGGATCAGACCAACACGTCGATGTGCCACAGATGGGTCCGATCCAACAGATTGAACCTGCATCAGGTTCAATCTGTAGGGGCCGACCAGATGCGCACGGGACCGCGCATCGGGTCGGTGGGGATGTCAAACACATGCAATTTGGGCCAATTTCTCTGGGCGAAATCGGCCCAAATCGGACAAGTGTATGGGCACCGTAAGATCAGACTGACTTTTATCTGCAAGCTTGTGAAAATTCAGCCCCTACCTCTGATTCTGTATTGAGTCTCTGAGTGCTAGTAATTGCTAATTGGGATGCATTCACTCTGCAACCTGGGTACATGAGCAGACTTAAAACATGTGCCAGCTGAATGTCACTCAGAATCAGCCTTTACAGTAAATGTCATATGAGCAGCTGTCTGCCATTTTTGTTAAAAACAACAAATCAAAAGCAATAAATAACAGTAGCAACCAATAGTGTAGTACAGCAGTTCTCAAACTGTGTATGTAAGATGCCTGTATTTGAACCTGAGTTGCAGTATAGGTGAAATGTGTTAAATAGAGAGCATATGATTTGGAAGGGGGTGTGTATTCTTTTGTTTAATTAAAAAGCGGTTACAGAGTAAGATGTACATTGATAGTGTGGAGGGTACAGTGACATTTGTGGGTGTGGGGGGGGGGGTGCGTGTTGTTGAGGTGTGTGTGCATGTGCAATAGTATAGGAGGGTGTTCTTGAGTCAGCGGCTCCCCACTGGCGGAGGTCACGACACAGGAAAACAGGAGGCTGGGTATTGATAGGGGTGTGTGGGCATAAGGGGGACTAAAGAGGAGGGTGGGGGACACTGTGCAGCTTCTGCCAGTGGGTGAGGGTCCAGCGTGGCAGCACAGGAGTAAAGGATGGTGACCCTGAGTCAGTGTCTCCTCCTACTGGGTGGGAGGTAGGGTGCATGAGAGCAGGAGGCTGGGTGGTAAAGCATGATAGGGGAATGTGGGCAACACAGGGTGAGCGGGTCCCCACTGGCGGAAGTTACGGGGCAGGAGAACAGGAGGCAGGGCAGTGATAGAGGTGTGTGGGCATGAGGGGTAGTAAAGGTTTTTGGCTGTTGCTGAGTAGGGATAGGCATTGGTGCAGACACCATCGATGGTTGGCATGGATGGTGATTTTGCACCCTGCCATCGATAGTAGTAACATATTACTTGGATAACCATCGATTGTTGTAGCTGTCGATGGTCATCCATTATATCTGACTGAATAGGCCATAAACCATCGATTATTTGAAATCATTGATGGTCGATGGGCATCCCTAGAACTGGCGGAGGGTGGGGGACAGTATGCAGCGCCCGGCAGTGGGTGAGCGTCTCCTCCCACTGGGTGGGAGTTAGGGTGCATGAGAGCAGGAGCCTGTATAATAGTGGTATGTGGGCAAGACATTGATAAAAGTTGTGGCGCTGGTGCAGAGGACCGTGGAGACACTTCTAGCAGTGGGGGAACCTGCAGCGCGGCAGCCAGGGCCAGATTTCCCACCTAGGGGCGGCACCTGCTTGTGGCGGTACAGGATCCCCCATTGTCACGGGGGTACGTGAAATGCGGGAGCGGGGTTGCGGGGGTCCGCTGGAGGGTGGAATTGCCGGAAGGGGGACAGGGGGGTCTGCAAATTGCGGGAGGGGGCAGGGGTCCGCAAATCGTGGGAGGGGGCGGGGGGGGCTTGAATCGCAGGAAGGGAGATCCGCAAATTGCAGGAGGGGGGGTTGTCGGGGTCAGTGAATTGCAGGAGGGGGGGTTGTGGAGGTCGCGGGAGGGGGTCTGCAAATTGCGGGAGGGGTGTGTGAATCGCGGGGGGAGCGGGAGGTGCCGAGGGGGTCCGCAAATCGCGGGAGGGGGGCGCTACGGGGGGTTCCGTGAATCGCGGAAGGGGGGGGATAGAATTGTGGGAGGGGTGCCGTGAATCGCGGGGGGTCGGTGGTCCGCAAATCGCGGGAGGGGGGTCGCGGGGGTCCCGCAAATCGCGGGAGGGGGGGTCGCGGGGGTCCGGCGAATCGCGCGGGGGGGTACACATAAAACACTGGTCTTTTCCCTAGGGGCGGCGGGTTTGTGTATGCCGCTGGGCGGGAACGTTATATACCATACCTGCCAACATGACCCTCTCCAGGAGGGACACATTGCTCTGCTCCTGCACTTCCCTCCTAATTTATGATTGCCATCACCTGTGTTGAAGCACCTTTCTTATCCATTTACCTGTTCAACACAGATGAAGGTAATCATGCATCAAGAAGAAAGTCCAGGAGCAGAGCATTGTGTCCCTCCTGGAGAGGGTCATGTTGGGAGGTATGTATACACAGGGGATGAGTGACAGATCTGGCTAAATATATAAGAGATGTTCTTTATACAAGGTCTTAGTCTTGGGCACAATCCAATTATTCCATATCACTCGGACTGAATTCAAAAGTACTCGATACGTCATAGAGGTCCAAGCAATTTTGTGCGCATTTAGACTGCTTTCAGCATGCCAAGGATGTGAGACTGGGTGCCGTTGCCAGTGTTGATATGCTGGAGCACGGCACATCGTACTCTTTGCTTACAGTAGAAATTAACTCTTTGTGTTTTAAGGTATGGAAGTAATAATTGCTTAACCCCTTCCCGACATTTGACGTACATGTACGTCATGGTCGGGAAGTACTTCCCGACATTTGACGTACATGTACGTCATGGCTTCTAACTGTCACTGCGTCTATAGACGCGGTGACAGTTAGGAGATGTCTGCTGTCCCTGACAGCAGACATCCCCCCTCGCCGCCCAGGGGGGGCAGGGGTGCCCCCCCCGGTCGGCGATCGCTGTGATTGGCTATTCAAATCTGAACAGCCATTCACAGCGTTTCCTGTGTTACCGGCGGCTAAGCCGCTCGGTAACACAGGGATCGGTGGTGATCGGTGCTGTTAAGTACAGCACCGATCACCACCGATGAGCAGCACCCCCCTCCCACCCACCCGGCACTCACCCGGCAGCTCCCCCGGCAGCAGCAGCAGTAGGCAGCCTCAGCGCACGCAGCGCTTCCCCCCTCCCACCCCCCCCCGCAAGCCGCAGCAGCAGCAGCATGAAATGGGTTAAAAAAAAAAAAAAAAGTACTGAAATATATATATATATATATAAATATATATATATATATATGTGTGTGTATGTGTATATATATATACACACATATATGTATGTGTATATATGTATATATATATATATACACATATATATATGTATATATATATATATACACATATATATGTGTATATATATGTGTATATATATATATATATACACACACACACACACACACACACACACACACACACACACACACACACACACACACACATATATATAGAAAGATATTCCCGACATATGACGTATATATACGTCATGGTCGGGAGGTACTTCCCGACCGAAGACGTATATATACGTCATGGTTTTAAACTGTCACCGCGTCTATAGACGCGGTGACAGTTTGGAGATGTCTGCTGTCCCTGACAGCAGACATCCCCCCTCGCGGCGATCGCTGCGATTGGCTGTTCAAATGTGAACAGCCAATTGCAGCGTTTTCTGTGTTACCGGCGGCTAAGCCGCTCGGTAACACAGTGATCGGTGGTGATCGGTGCTGTTAAGTACAGCACCGATCACCACCGATCGCCAGCCCCCCCCCCCCTCCCACCCGGCAGCCCCCCTCCCTCCCACCCACCCGGCTGCCGCAGCGCCAGCACCCCTCCCACCCCCCCGCCAGCCGCAGCGCCAGCCCCCCTCCCAAAGCTGATGACCAAAATGGGGTCACTTGTGGGGGGGTTCCACTGTATTGGTGCTTCGGGGGTCTTGCTAATGCGACATAGCACCCACCATTCATTCCACCACCAAATATCACTCCTTCCCTTCTGAGTCCTGCCATGCACCCAACTGGTATTTTTTGGTCACATGTGAGGCATTGCCGTACTCGGGAGAAATTGGGGCACAGATTTTGTGGTGCTTTGTCTCCTTCATTCCTTGTGAAAATGAAAAATTTTGAGCCAGAACTGCATTTTTCTGTAAAAAATTACATTTTTTTACACAAAAATGCAGTTCTGGCTCAAAATTTTTCATTTTCACAAGGAATGAAGGAGACAAAGCACCCCAAAATCTGTGCCCCAATTTCTCCCGAGTACGGCAATGCCTCACATGTGACCAAAAAATACCAGTTGGGTGCATGGCAGGACTCAGAAGGGAAGGAGTGATATTTGGATTTTGCAGCACAGATTCTGGTTGAATGACCCCCGAAACACCCATACAGTGGAACCCCCCCACAAGTGACCCCATTTTGCAAACTACACCCTTCAGGGAATTCATCAAGGGGTATAGTGTACATTTCAAACCCCCAGGGGTTTCACCAATTTTGATACAACTGAGCTGTGAAAATGAAAAAAAAATTTTTTTTCATTTTCACTGCCCAGTTGTACCACAATTGGTGAAACCCCTGGGGGTTTGAAATGTACACTATACCCCTAGATGAATTCCCTGAGGGGTGTAGTTTGCAAAATGGGGTCACTTGTGGGGGGGTTCCTAACTTTTAGCATCTTATGGTGCCTAGAAACCTACATGGTGCCTAAAAAATAATCTCATAAAAAGGAGGCTCCAAAATCAAGTAGGTGCTCCTTCTATTATGAAGCCTGTGATTTGGTCACCGTGCACACTAGGGCCACATATAGGATATTTATGAAAACCAAAGAATTGGGGGAATCAATTTTTAGTCACATTTCTCTAGTAAAATCTGCTGTGTTCCTTAGAAAAATGTATTAAAATTGAAAATCTGCAAAAAAAATGAAATTTTGAAATTTCACCTACACTTTGTTTTAATTGCTGTGAAACACCTAAAGGGTTAACAAACTTCCAAAATGCTGTTTTGAATACTGTGAGGGGTGCAGTTTTTGAAATGGCATCATTTATGGGGGTGTCTCACATACAAGTCCCTCAAAGTCACATCATAACTGAACTGGTCCCTAAAAAAATCAGTGTTTGAAATTTTCTTGAAAATTTGAGAATTTGCTATTCATATTGTAAGCCTCCTAGTGTCCAAAAAAATGAAAATGAGGTTGAAATAATGATGGCAACATAAAGTATACATATGGTCTATGTTAGTTATTAACTATTTTGAGTGGTAAGATTATTTGTCTCACAAGCAGAAAATTTAACATTTTGCAAATCGCAAAATTTTCCATTTTTTTACGACATTTTGGTATTTTTCACAAAAAAACACAGACTGTATCGACCAAAATTTACCACTAACTTGAAGTACAATGTGTCACGAGAAAACAGTCTCAAAATCACTGGGATAAGTAAAAGCAAAAAAAAGTTATACCCACTTAAGTGATACATGTCAGATTTGAAAAAAAGGGCTCTGTCAGGAACGCAAAAACTGGCTCTGTCAGGAAGGGGTTAAGCAGCATTTCCAAACCCCAGTCTATAACCTTATCTATATAAACAAATCACATTTTGTATTAATGTGGGAGATTTCAAATTGTATGCAGTAAAAAATAATTGTAACTTTGTTACATGGAGGGGGCTTTGGAGGTTGGTAATCACACAGGGCCTGATGCATGCAATTTCATCATGCATGATGTATTGCGATGGTGGTTACAGAGAAGATTTATTCGCCAAGTGTTTGACTGTAAGTAGTCGTTTGTAGGTGATAACAAGAGAGTAGTATCTCAAACCAAGGCATGTCACAGCTTGCTTCTGCTATCCCGTACAGTCACACAGCCATGCTGTGCAATCATGAAGGTCGATGTTTGACTGATGTGCCTCCAATGGTTGTGTCTTTGTATGCAAGCAGCGGTTATCCTGGCAGCTGCAACATTTACATATTTTTGCACAGCTGCTGCATACAAATTCCCAGCTGCTATGTCATTTGTGTACATTTCTGAATCAGGCATGCACATCATACAGGTGGCTAGCAAATTTATTTATTATTTATATATTTATTAACCGTTATTTATATAGCACATACATATTCATACACATACATTATGGATGTTCCTGGCGGACAAAATCAAGTCAGGGGATGCCAAACTGTTACCATTGAACATTCTCTGACTTCCACATTGGCCACCCATCACATGTATCCAGGATAGCTTCTAGTGGTCTGCAGTTGTACCTATCCATGGTACAAACACCACATTGTATCACATCCCAACCCGCTCCTGACCTCTATCTTCTGCAGGCCTGCACGTCTCTGGAAAGAATTTCATGATGAAAATACAGATATCAGCATCTACAGGTGTCCACATCTATCCTCTGTGCACAACAAGTCGCCTTACACATAACTCCTGAGTTATATGTGACTTTAGAGCTGAGCGTCTTTCCATTGCAATGTATCTTATCCGCCAAATGAGGCGAATATGACACAGCAGATCCCGCTGATTAAAATATGTGGCATGCAGTGGTGTAAATAGATATTTCGGACCCTTGCCTGTGCATTAATTATAAAACTGTTTAACCTACATGCACATTTCCCTTACCATGGGGTTACATGCTTGTTGCCAGGGGGTTACATAATCGCAGTGTGCCAGCGCACCCAGAATCTCGCACTTCCGGGTAGCACTGTACGCGCTACAATCTCCTGTCAGACGTTAGAGTTCCAGTTGGACCTCTAGCATCTGCCTCCTCCAAGGTACTGCCCATTTTTAGAGGACCATTTTAGCAGATTTCATATGGTCAGCCAGACTGTCTAAATAGAATCTGCAGAGGTCCTATACCCACATGGGGTTGGCTCCCCCTGCCACTGCGGGTATGGTATAAGTCGCCGACAGTCCGATTCCAATGGTCATTTCCCCAACATCAGAATCCCGACTGTCAGGAGCCGATAAGAGGATGAGCATGGTGTCATGACCCCCATGAGGGAATATAGCCCCTGTAAGTCTGATGATGGAGAAATTACCATCGGAATACCGACTGTCGGCAAGTCATCCGGCTCCTGCCACTGCTCGAGCCGCAGTCCTCAAGATACGCCATTGGTGGCATGCCTACACTGTGACTGCAGCTGTATCTTCATGAGAAATGGAACGTTAGTATTGAGGAGATTAGAGAAAGAAGACATACAGCTGAACAAAATAAATGTGTATTCTACAAAGGGTATAAACAAGAGACCATCCATATGGTAGGAGTGTATGAAACCCCATTATAAATTTTTGAGCGACAGCCAGGCTAAAGCGTTTTTTTCACCATACCATACCATAGACTACACTTTTTACCAAGAAACTATTCGGGCATCCAAATTTGTTGTGTGAACACTAAGAACTACTGAGACCCAGCCCCCAATGACTAATAAGCAATTAGATAAAAACTACACCTTCTGAAGAACTGTCACTGGCCCTCACTAGTGATGTCGAGCAATGCCTTCCGCTGGCCCTGTGTGTAGGGTAGGTGGAGAATGTTGTTGACGACTCATGGGGCCATGCATTGTCCAAGATATAAAGGGTACTGTACACACTAAACATTGTGCCCAATGTGGTGGTCCGATCCACAGGATTGATTGATCTATCTAGAGTGTGCACAGCTTAACACTTTGCAACTTGTCTATTATGTCCTTTTAATTTTAACACTATGAATTCCCTCCACATTAAATGCAGCCCTCAACCATCCTTTACATCGGTGGTTGGACACTGCTGTGGAACTACACTTCCCAGCATGCCTCAACAGCAAAACCTGAGCAAAACATGTTGGAATGTGTACAGATGTAGCCACGCTAATTTTTGCTGCGCCAATCGCCACATGCGATTGGTGTGATCTTGCCATGTGCATGCAGCTAATTTGCTCCCTTAGCTCATAGAAACTCATTTGGCTGCATTTAATGTGGCCGGCGAGAGGGTTAAACAGTGGGAATCGCAGAAAACAAGCGACCCTAGCCGTTTAACCCCCGCGCCGGCTGCTCACCATATTCAACGTGCCGGGGGAATCCTCACTGTCAGAGGACAGTGAGGATTCCTCCAAACAGCGAGGCTCGCAGCTAGTGCATTTAGCTATGGCCACGCACGCACGCCTTTTCTACGTCACTGTAAAAACCCAGCAGGGTGGAAATGGCGTGTGCAGGAGGGTTAAATACTAACCGTGCAAGCTGTGATAGCGAGCAGTCAGCACTGCTCACTGTCACAGCTCACAAAAGCACTTCTAATATTAAGGCACCAGGGATCCAGGGCACAGTGCATATTCAGCCTCAAAGAGGATTAACTGACAAAAAAGAAGAGAAAAAGAGAGTACAAGAGTAATGGCAAAAAGAGATCTACAGAAACGGGAAGGGGGTCCAAGTGTTGAGGTCCAGACAGTTTATGCAGAACAAAAGGGATGCATAGCCTAACTAGCTACAGAAGGGGAGGGGGCATGTTGAGAAGCAAGCCAGTGTGCCCAGACTTACAGTGCCTTGGCAGATTGCCTTATGATACTGGTCATATATTCCTTTAAATAGATGTACTAAATATGAGCAATGACCGATTGCAGGGATGGTGGGGAGGGCAATTTCCATGCCTTTGCAATTTGGCATGTTGTAGCAATTGGCTGTATTATTTTTATTTTTTTATTTATTTTTATTGCTAGTTGCATAATATAATCTCACTGACACCACTGCTGGTAGGGGCCATCTATTGGAGAGGCCCCTAAAAGTCTTAATCTTGCTCTATAAATATCAATCAAATAAATCTTGTCAGGAACTGGAAGCCCTGTGGCAATCTAGTATAACTGGCAATCATAGCAAAATTGTTCAGGAGACCAGAGAAAGAAGAAGCAAAATTGAACAATATTAATGTTTATTCCTCGCTGGGAAAAGACGAGACAATATATATGGTAGAAGGAGCTTATAAAATACCAGTAGAAGAGGGTAAATAGCTTAGGGTTAGGGGCCTCGTGGGCCTGTAGCTGAAAATGTTTAAGGGCCTATTATGACAAATTGAGGAGGTGAGGCCAATGGCATGTAGAACCTATACACTATAGGTGACATTCTATGCTCTGCGATTTCCGTTTTTTTGCGGTAATTAGACCACAAAATGGCGATATCGCATTTTCCCATTAAATCGTAAATTTAATGGGATGCGCTAAGGGACTGAAATCGCATATTATGTGCGTTAAGGTATGCTGAGTAAAATTGCGAGATTAATTCGCATTTTTATCGCATCCAGATGTTTTCGTATAGAAAAGTATACAAGTCGCTTATTTAATGCAATGCGCATTTGCACATCGCATTATTTAGGTGCCTAATTTTCGCACTTATTTCAGACCAGGGTCTGTTTGGCGAATTAGCCAGAACCCTGCACAGATCGCAATGTTCTGTGCAGGGTTCTGCTGTAAAAAATAAAATAAAGGGTTAAAATAAAAAAAAAAAACGAGCGCGGGGTCCCCCGCCCGAGCATAACCAGCCCCGGGCTCACTGAGCCGGTGCTGGTGACATAAAATCAGGGTCCCCGGCAAATAGGGGTCCCCTTGATTTCATGAAACCAGCACCAGGCTCAAGGTCCGGCGCTGGTTCCCAAAATACGGGGGACAAAATGACTAGGGGTCCCCCGTATTTTAAGAACCAGCACCGGACACAACCAGCCAGCAGGGTAATGCCACAGCCGGGGGAAACTTATTATATAAGCTCCCGCGGCCAAAGCATTAACCCCCTGGCTGGTCAGCAGGGGTCCTGGGGAAGTGGGGACCCCCCCAAATGAAGGGGTCTCCCCCCTCCAGGACTTACCAGCCCATGCTGATAGTCCGGGGCTGTCCCCGATGCCCCTGGGCGGTGGGCATCGGGCTGATGGCTTGTGTAAAAAAAAGAAGTACAACTATTGTTTTATACTGGCGAACTATGAGTCCCAGCAAGCCTACCCCGCATGCTGGGACTTGGAGAACCACAAGTCCCAGCATGCGGGGCATTAAAGGGCCCGCTGGCACTTGTAGTTCTGCAGTACAAAAAATAGTTAACAAAATCACACTGACACACTGTAAAATAAAAGTTTAATACACACAAAACACACACACACTGATACATACCTACCTTGAGCCCGTAGGTCGGTCCCTGGATCCTGGGTCCGTCCTCCGGGGCTCCAGGGCAGAAGAGTCCGGTTCCGGGGCCTTGGTCCTGGTTCCGGGGCTGGTCCTGGGGTTCCGGGGCTCCTGGGCTGCAGAATCCGGGGTCCGGGATCCGAGGTAGTCCCCAGGGGTACCTAAGGAAGCAAATCCAACTCACCTGGTCCCCGGCGACGACCTCGGAATCCTCTCCGGTGACAGCGCTGCTCCCATCTGGTACCCGGCTCGCAGGACTTTGACAGGCGCTGAGATGTTTCCTCCACGGCGTCTCTGCACAGAATGATTTCTTGGCCAATCAGGAGCCGAGAAAGTCGGCTCCTGATTGGCCAGAAATCATTCTGTATACAGACGCCGAGGAAGTAACATCTCAGCGCATCTAGAGCAGAGATGTTTCCTCCTCGGCGTCTCTAGTTAGAATGATTTCTGGCCAATCAGGAGCCGACTTTCTCGGCTCCTGATTGGCCAAGAAATCATTCTGTGCAGAGACGCCGAGGAGGAAACATCTCAGCGCCTGTCAAAGTCCTGCGAGCCGGGTACCAGATGGGAGCAGCGCTGTCACCGGAGAGGATTCCGAGGTCGTCGCCGGGGACCAGGTGAGTTGGATTTGCTTCCTTAGGTACCCCTGGGGACTACCTCGGATCCCGGACCCCGGATTCTGCAGCCCAGGAGCCCCGGAACCCCAGGACCAGCCCCGGAACCAGGACCAAGGCCCCGGAACCGGACTCTTCTGCCCTGGAGCCCCGGAGGACGGACCCAGGATCCAGGGACCGACCTACGGGCTCAAGGTAGGTAAGTATCAGTGTGTGTGTGTTTTGTGTGTATTAAACTTTTATTTTACAGTGTGTCAGTGTGATTTTGTTAACTATTTTTTGTACTGCAGAACTACAAGTGCCAGCGGGCCCTTTAATGCCCCGCATGCTGGGACTTGTGGTTCTCCAAGTCCCAGCATGCGGGGTAGGCTTGCTGGGACTCATAGTTCGCCAGTATAAAACAATAGTTGTACTTCTTTTTTTTACACAAGCCATCAGCCCGATGCCCACCGCCCAGGGGCATCGGGGACAGTCCCGGACTATCAGCATGGGCTGGTAAGTCCTGGAGGGGGGGGACCCCTTCATTTGGGGGGGTCCCCACTTCCCCAGGACCCCTGCTGACCAGCCAGGGGGTTAATGCTTTGGCCGCGGGAGCTTATATAATAAGTTTCCCCCGGCTGTGGCATTACCCTGCTGGCTGGTTGTGTCCGGTGCTGGTTCTTAAAATACGGGGGACCCCTAGTCATTTTGTCCCCCATATTTTGGGAACCAGCGCCGGACCTTGAGCCTGGTGCTGGTTTCATGAAATCAAGGGGACCCCTATTTGTCGGGGACCCTGATTTTATGTCACCAGCACCGGCTCAGTGAGCCCGGGGCTGGTTATACTCGGGCGGGGGACCCCGCGCTCGGTTTTTTTTTAAACTTTGCGCTGTCCTGCAAATGTGCGCTTTTCAGACATGAAAATCGCACATTTTCAAGACTAAATACAGCGCACCACTTCGCCACAAATCGCCCCTCTTCGCACTTTTCAGCCTCCAATGCGCATTACATTAAATATGCGCATTTTGACTGAAAAGTGCGATTTGTAAAAGTGCGATTTGCGGCGATGTGGTGCGCGAATAAAACATGCACATTTAGCGCAAAGCATAGAATGTCACCCTATATGTCCCAATGTCTCCCTAAGCCATGTGGCCAGCTGGTGATCATCATGCTGTCATGATGCTGGGAACTGCAGATCCATATGCACCATTGGTTTTACTGGAGAACACTGTAACATAGCATTTCATAGGCAGATACAGCTGCCGTTGCACAAAAAATATAAGTCGTACGCAAAGACAATCAGGGCTGCCGAGTCACGGCACGGCTCAACTGGAAGGGCTTTTTAATGTGCAAGGAGGCTAAATGTATGTGGGCACATAACTAGTTGTATTTCATGGTATTTCAAATTTGATACTATTCTGGAATTAAATTAACTCATGCAGTTATTAGGAGCAACAACCCAAATTGCAGTTACCTACTGCTACCAGTAGATGGCAGATATTACTTACACATGCTACAAGATTATTAAAAGATTTATTTAAATGAATGAATAGATATGGCAGTGTTTCAAAAATACGCTGTGGTATGGAACAGCAATGTGTATGCAGGACCCTTTAATATCACTTGCTATGCATGACCTATGGTGAAGTAATTCCTCTTGATTGGTTAGGGTCTGAGGTTATCTCTGGGCTGGATCCAGATGCATATCTTTATTCTCTCTTTACTGTTTTGTGTTGGATATTTGTAATGACACTCTTTGTTACAATGTATATGTTTGGAGCTTGCTTATTTGTGTTAAATGTAAAATTCATGTTGTGTTATGTACAGAGAAATGACGTAATTATTGTATTTTCGGATCATGCTTTAATTAAAGAAAAGAGTTAAAGAAAAAAAATATTCATTAAATGCTGATTCTCCCATATATAAAATGCTTGGGACCAGAAGAGTTCTACATTTTGTATTTTTCTGTATTTTGGAATATTTGCATACCATAGATATATTTATTTATTACCAGTAAATTATATAGCGCACAAATATTCTGCAGCGCTTTAAAGATAATATTTTAAACACTAACATTAGTCCCTACCCCAGTGAAGTTTACAATCTATGGGGTCCAATGTATTACAATTTCTGTGAACAGCATCAGGAGGAAGCTCCCGGCACTATTATATTCAGTGCGCTGCTAGCGCCGACTAGTTCATTTCTTCAGAAATCTGAGAACACTACGGCGGCAATGCTGTTTTGTGCCCTAGCGCAGTGCAAACATCATGGCTGCAGGGCACTTAAGTCAGAAAATGCCGGTACTTGTGGCTAAACACCCACAAGTACTGTGAGTACCGCCATTCTCCAACTTAGCAGCTCACGGCACTTTTTACATAGTTTTTTAATAGATTTGACCCATAAATTCCTTACCTGTACACGCACACATTCATTCTAGGGTTAATTTTGTTAGGCGCTATTAAATCTACCAGTATATTTTTAACATTTGTGGAAGTAAAGCGGAGTACCCGGAGAAAACCCACACAAGCACGGGGAGTATATACAAACTCGGCAAGGTTTGGGCCATGGTGGGAATCAAACCCATTACCTTAATGCTACACATAGCATGAATGTAATTTGAAACAATATTTTTAATAATTTTGTGCATTTAAAAAGTCTCTTTAATTTGAACTATTAGAATGCAAATGTAAAAAACAAACAAAAATTTTTTTTTTTAAGTCTGAATTTTGGCATTTTGGATATAGGATAATCTGTAATACTATACAGAATGCAACTACTTGTTCTTGAAACTTGTGTTTATTTTTCAGTGACATCATGTGAAAATTTCCATGTCATTGGTATGTACAATTACTCATTTTGTCTTGAATGTGGTAATGCTGTATCAAGATGCATTTGTTCTCATTATGGGTAAATTTATATGTATATAATATTTATATTTTTAACACCAGAATCATGCACTCTAATCACAAATATGGCTTTCCACAGGGGTGCCGGAGGACTCACCGGCATTCGGGATTAACCCACGATGTCAGAATCCCAACTGCTAAAAGCCTGACACATGGGCAGCGGCTATTTTTCCTCATGGGGGTCCACGACCCTCATAGAGGGAGAATAAAATAGGTGGTGAGTGTAGTGAGCCACCGTGCCCACAGCGTGGCGAGTGCAGCGAGCCCGCAAGGGGCTTCGTTGCACTCCCCCCCCACCTTCCCCGCTGTCTAAGTCCGATGTCGGGCTAATGACTGTCAGGTGTTATCCCACACCCATCCACAGTATGTCATTTCTGATTAGCTTTTTAATATTGATCAGTTTTGAAATACAGTTATTGTTTATTTATATAATCTCTACTGTGTCAAAGTCCTCTGCAGTATTAAAATAAATATTTCAATGTTTTCCTGGTATAGAATACTTCTTGCCCTCTATAGGTACATAGGTGTCCTTTGTATACTGAGAAAATGTCGACTTGTTCTAAATGTCTACTGAAACGTTAGGTTAACAAAGAAAAAGGGTCCGTCCATAATATATGTTCATAATTTTGACATACTGCTTTTTGCATATTGTCACCCTCTGCATAGAACAAGCATATAACATGCATATTTGTGCATGTATGTATGTATGTATATATATATATATATATATATATATATATATATATATATATATATATTAACTGCAGAGTTATCATTTCTGCCCATGTGTTAATAATGTGCATTGTCTGCATCTGTACTGAGTTTCACAATGGGTGTGCCGAAAGCAGATTACACAGGTACTATACAGATTATTGATGCTTTATGCAAATTGGGGTGAGTCTAAAAAGGGAAGCACTCTAATAATGGTGCACTATAAACCATGCATCAGTAATAGTGCCCACACACTGTGCGATGCCTGGATGCATTTTGAACTTTTTAGTTAAAAATGCATTGCATGTAGTTCACATTGCACTGTATCTTCTTTTGGCTTGCGATGAGCGCTCCCACATAGTTCACATCACAACCCAAAAAAAGTTTGTGCAGACAATACTTAGATCGCATCGCATCTAGTTCAATAACATGCTATTGCAGCACTTCAAATGCAATTTGAACTAGATGTGATGCGATCTAGTTCAAAACGCATAGAGGTCAAATAGCACAATGTGTGGGCACATGTAAATCCCCATACACTAGACCAATTTGACCAACTCCTGTGTTTCACATCGGGTCCAATGAGTGGTCCCTTGTGCATTGGACCAGAGACAGAGGTCAGACCTGTATGTATGACCAATCTCTGACCTGTCCCTGGCGGCGGGGAATGGAGTCGCATGTAATACATCGCATGTGAAAGGACTGCATGCCATACGGGAAGGCCTCAGGTGGCTCAAGAAAGGTTCAGATGGCCATACACTGCTGTGATACTGTACATCGCAGTAGTCAGTGGCGTAACTATCGTCCTGCAACCCCCGCGGTGGCGGGGAGGCGCTGAGCGGGTGTGGGCGCCTGGGGGGCTGCGGGACATTACTCCCTGCCTTCTGCCGCCAGCGTCTGTGCCGGGTCCCAGCTCTCCCGAGTCCCGGCTACTGCTGCTGCAGCGCTGCTGATACAAATAGTGACACTTGGAAAATGGCTGCCCCCATACTGCAGACAGTTTTTCGTCTGCTTTTGGTAGGCAGCCATTTTCCAAGTGTCACTTTTGATAAGCAGCAGTAGACGGGAGAGCGGGGACCAGGCGCAAATGCGACAGGAGGTAACATCTCATCCACCCTTCACCCCGGCTCCCCTCCGCACACCCCGGCTCCCCTCCGCACACCCCGGCTCCCATCCACCGCACCCCGGCTCCCCTCCACTGGTTACGGTAACGGCCGCATTGGGGGGGGGGGCGTTTGTTGTTAAACCTAGCGGGGGCGCCCCCTGCATTTTCGGCAGGGGGGACCAGAATTAGTAGTTACGCCACTGGCAGTAGTGTATCGCCGTCTTAAGAATCTGCTAGTTTATAAGGGGTTATTCTATCCTTCATGACAAGTAAATTAAACCCAACAGTGTTATTTTCATTTTTCAATCCAGGTGTAGAGGTCACCTGGACGTGCACTTTTCAAAATGCAGCATGGAAAAGTTTTCTTCTTTGTGCTGATTTCCATCTATTGTTTTGCATAGGAGGGCAAGATTCACGGTTTATTGTTATGCCTCAAGAACTGCATGCAGAAACTGGGCTCCTCCATTTGTGCACAGCAAAGACAGTGCTAGGCATATAGGCCAGTATTCAATGCTGTGGGCAGTATCCAACTGACCCCCTGCATGCGCTGATTTCCCCTCGCTCCATTTTTGAAGCGAGGGGGAATCAGCCTATGCAACCGCTAAAACAGCGAGGCTCGTGGCTAAATGCATCGGGCTCCCTGCATTAGCTGCGAGCCTCGCTGTCCTCTGTCCCCCGGAACATTGAATAGATTGAGCGGCCGGCGCAGGGGTTAAACAGCGAGGATCGCTTGTTTTTTGCGATCCCCGCCGTTTAACCCCCTCGCCGGCCACATTAAAAACAGGCCACAATCTGCAGGGGTGTGATATCTTAGTGTTCATTTTATGATTACACACAAGTTACTTCTTGCCAGCGCTACAGAAATGATGGACCCTCTGAAAAAACTGTTCCAGTATGCAGTTCCTGGTCATAGGTAGAGCAGTATAAATGTAGGGAGACAAGGCAATTGCAGATCATCTAAATAATTACTTTTGCTCCGTATTCACTATAGAAGGAGAAGGGAAGGGACCACAGTTAAGTTGCAAGGACAGTCAAAAAAATAAGGTAGCTGGAAGTACATTTACTAGGGAGAAAGTCCTAACAGAACTTTCAAGACTGAAAGTGGATAAATCAATGGGGCCAGCCGGAGTGCATCAAAGGATACTAAAAGAACTAAAAGATGAGTTGGTAGCGCCATTAACAGATTTATTCAACCAGTCACTAGATACAGGTGCAGTTCCAGAGGACAGGAGAAGAGCAAATGTAGTTCCACTGCACAAAAGTGGAAGCAAAGAAGAAGCAAGTAACTATAGACCAGTGAGCCTTACATCAGTAGTAGGGAAATTAATGGAAACACTATTAAAAGAAAGAATAGTGGAGTATCTTAAATTAAACAATTTACAGGATCCAAAACAACATGGTTTTATTGCAGGGAGATCATGCCAAACAAGTCTCATTGACTTTTTTGACTCCGTGACCAAAATACTAGATGAAGGGGGGCTGTAGATGTGGCATATCTAGACTTTAGTAAGCCATTTGACACTGTCCCACATCGCAGGCTGCTAAATAAACTTGAAAGTGTGGGATTGGATTATAAAACAATTAAATGGATAAGAACCTGGTTGCAGGATAGGAAATAGACAGTTGTAGTAAATGGAGTGCATTCTATGGAGGGACATGTTACCAGTGGAGTACCCCAGGGATCTGTACTTGGACCGGTGCTCTTTAATATCTATGTTAGTGACATTGCAAATGGTATTGAAGAGAAAGTGTGCCTTTTTGCAGATGACACAAAGATATGCAACAGATTAGACACACCAGGAGGGGTAGATCAAATGACTGATGATCTAAGTAAACTTGAGAATTGGTCAAGAGCATGGCAACTAAAGTTTAATGCTAAAAAATGCAAAATTATGCACTTGGGACTCAAAAACCCAAAGGCTCAATATAGTATCAAGGGTACTATAATGGAAACTACTGAGGAGGAAAGAGATCTAGGAGTCACTATTTCAAGTGACTTTAAGGCAGGAAAGCAATGTAGCAAAGCAATGAGGAAGGCTAGCCAGATGCTTGGTTGCATAGGGAGAGGAGTCAGTAGCAGAAAAAAAGATGTAATAATGCCACTTTATAGGTCATTGGTACGGCCTCATCTGGAATACTGTGTCCAGTTCTGGAGACCATATCTTCAGAAGGATATAAATACATTGGAGAGTGTACAAAGAAGGGCAACTAAAATGGTGCATGGCCTACATCACAAAACTTACCTGGATAGACTAAAATATCTTAACATGTATAGTTTGGAGCAGCGAAGGGGGGGGGGGGGGAATGATAGAAATCTTCAAATATATCAAGGGTTTTAACATAGTACAGGAGGGAAATTTTCTTCAAAGGAAAAGAAGTAATAGAACATGAGGACTTGCACTAAAACTGGAGGGAGGTAGTTTCAGGGGAAATGTTAGAAAAAATTACTTCACAGAAAGGGTAGTGGATAAGTGGAATAGCCTCCCATCAGAGGTGGTAGAGGCTAAGACAGTAGGACAATTTAAACATGCTTGGGATAGGCATATGAATATCCTTACAAAGAAATAAGGATTAAAAAGGGTTGAGATTACCTGAAGGGTAAAAAAAAGGGGCAGACTAGCTGGGCCAAATGGTTCTTATCTGCCGTCAAATTCTATGTTTCTATGTTTCTATGTAGCGATAAACTGGGAATGCCAATTTAAGAAGAATGCATCAATCAAATTGTGAACAGAATCTTAGTATGCAGTTATCGTAGTGAGTAATAAATGTGAAATGATAATACAAATCCTGCATTCGTTATATTTCCACTTGTCACTCAGGTTCTGATATCACAGTGAGGATAAAGTCTCCGGATATTGAATTACAGATACAGCTTCCATTTGGTTCCCACACACAGGAATTTTTACAGAGAATCAGTCAGTCACTACAAGGTAAGACCTAGACAGCAGCTAAATAGAACTTTGTCTCTTCTACATTTCTGAGTGAGAAACGTTAAGGACTATTAAGGAAATGTATACATATAGTTTTTTTGTAGTTTGGATGAGTAACAATAGCAGTGTTTATGAAGTAATCATTGATTTCCTAATATCTCTGGCATGATGTAGTACTGTGTGGTAGAGGACAATTTGCAATGTGACAGTTTTTTTAAGTGGACAACAGAGCCAGCCCTAGCCATAGGCAAATGCCTAGGGCATCTGGAATGCCATGGGGCATGCAAGCCTGTCTAGCCTAGGGCTGATGGAGATGGGATACTAGCTGGCTGCTGCAGTGGCTGTTCTTCTCCCACCATCACCACCAGTACCAGCAGTCATCATCCACTTGCACTGGACTGGGACCCTCTTGCACTGCTGCCGGGAGTCATCCGGGGCCTTTGCTGGAGGCATTTTACATAGGAGGGGGCACTTACTATATGAGGGGTCTAGAGGGGATTGCAGGGGACAATTCGGAGGTGGCATTGAGTAGACAAATATAAAAAATGAGTTAGGCCAGAAGCACTATACTAAATAAAGTGGCTTTCTTCCTTTACTTCTATTTCTTTCCTCTCTCCGCTGATGTTCACAATCTCCAGGGAATAAAGAAAAATAATAAGAAGAACACATCCAATTAATTCATAACATCTCATATGTCAGGTGGTGGTTGATGGATACCCACCAAACTGACCTTCAGTAAAGGCCCTATGTGCTCCTATGTACAGGTTTGTGAGTGGTATCCCAGAATTGGCACGGAGCAGATGTCTGTGGGCGCGGTTGAACTTTCTCTATATATTGTTTGCATTTAGTAAGCATGCCGCCCTGTATAAGACAGCACCCAGAGTGGCTGCTTGGAGATGTGGCTCAGTGCAGGAACCAGGGTCTTAGGGCAGAGAAGCAGCGGAGTACCTGGTATGGTGGTTCCTGTTGGGCAGTGAGAGAAGCGGTAGTGTTGTGAATAGAACCAGAGCAGCAGGGGGTTTCTAGCAGTGTCCTTGAGACCCAGTGTCCTCCTGCAGGTTTCTGCTGTGGAGCAGAGCCTATGGAGCTTGACTAAAGCTGGCCATACATCAGAAAGATCGATCTTAAGATCGATTGCGCTCATGATTGTGTACAATGTCCCTTGAAATCCCCGGCAGTCCTTGTTGGTTTTTGGACACACAATCTACTCACAATCCATCATACAATCAGTCATACAATCCATCTGCTGCATGATTGTGTACACAAGATGTGCACACAATCTGCATACAATCCATCATACAATCAGTCATACAATCCATCTGTTGATTGATTGTGTGATTGTGTACACAAGATGTGCACACAATCTGCATACAATCCATCTTACAATCAATTGAGATTGTATGATTGGGTACAATATCTTTCTGATGTATGGCCACCTTAAGGAGCTGCGATAGTGGAGGGAGCCCCACTGCCAAGTTGGAAGAGCTGGCAGTCCTTCTCCAAGTGTGCTGGTAGCAGTGTAAGCACAGCTGTCTCTTCCCACTGAAGATGCAGGCAGTAGAGAGGAGCAGTGGCAGGATCCATCTGACAGACAGAAACAGCTCTACCTAGCACTGTACTGCATAACTGCTGCCCCTGTCTGACTACAGCTGTGTGAGGTAACCTGCCTTCAGGGTTGGACAATCCAGGTACTGTAACCTCAGTGTTGTGACATCTAGACTCCCTATTATGAAATCACACCTTACCAGCATCACTGAGAATTTATAAGTTCCTGTTAGCCTTACCACACATAATTTAGTATAGTGTGGCTGAAACTGTTAAACTGCGCAGCAAATCATTGCAGTCAGTGCACAGAATTATTTCAAAGGTCAACAAGAGGGTACCTGACCCCACATTATTTAGATAGTTAAAGTTCCCTCTCACTTTAAAGGAATTAAGAATTACTGGAGTTTTGTTCCCACCAGATAGATTGGACAAAACAATCTTTAGGTGTGTACCCAGCTTAAAGGTGCATACACACTGGGTGTTTTTGTCTATGAACAGGTTTATTAAAATCGTTGGCTGATAAATCGCTCAGTGCATACACTCTAAGCGATTTTCTTCACTTTCCAGAGTACAAGACTATGGAAAGGGGTTCCCTCAACCTGTAATACTGGGTGGAGGCCAGCAATGATGAGGGAAGGTGCATACACACTAGGGGATTTTAGGTGCGTACACACGGGGGAGATATATTGGTCAGCAATATATTGCTCAGTTTCTCCTTTTCATCAGCGACCAGAGACCAGCAATTAGAATGGGTCTGAAAACGGGAGCGCGCACCCGGCGATTTATCACCGGGGCACACTCCCATCACTGGCCATATTCCCAGCAATTTCAGCCCCTATCGCCCCCGTGTGTACACGGCTTAAGAGCTTAAAGTTGCTCAAACTGGAAAAGTAAGCTACTTTGAGCTCAAAATCGCCTAGTGTGTATGTGCCTTTACTCTGGCAATGAAGAAAAAAAACACCTGTCACTAGTGAATCCTCATTAGCCCATTCTTAGTGGTTAACTAGTGTTTATGTACCTGCTCTCAGATGCATGCAATCAATACAACAAATTAACCTGTTGTACAGGACACATTCTGCATTTTAGCTGATCTGGCAGCAAAGCAGCCTTGCAGTTTATCTATTTAATGTGCTTCTGGTATAAACTGACCACTGAAAATAGTAATAGTGATCTGTCCCAGAGCCTCCGTACCTTAGTGGACACTCATGTACAGTATACCATCTGCATTCACTGACTTATAATTGCAGTGTATTGTAAACCACTGTAATATAAAAGTAATTACACACTTCTTCTTTTACAGCAGTCAGTCAAAAGGTCAAACAATTCCTTATTAGGGAACAAGGGTGTCCCATGCTTTATTCCCATGCTTCAGGAAGGGAGGATCTTAGAAATCCCCAGTGAACTGTTCCATAATAGCTTGTGGAATGCACAAGGTTAACCATTTCCTTGCAATATGTTTTGAAACACCCCTTTGCATGATGGGAAGTAATAGTTAGCAATTGTAAAATATGTTTGCTACGATATGTTTGATGACTTAAAATCAGGTCCAGGAACCAGTTAGTGCATCAAAGCACATTGTTATGATTCTGTAGACCAAGCTGCACAATTTCACAGAGTAGCCGGTATTTACCTTCTCCCACTTGTATTACTGCTTACTGGCAGAGATACCCTGGTGTCTATTAGTTATTTGTCTATAACAAGCCTGCAACACTGAGTGTGGGACGGGTTAGTCATGCCAGAAGGCCAATAACTGGGTGAATAAAAATCTCCTATGTGAAAAAATCAAATGTACTGTGTGCCTGCAATAGATATCTCCAATACCTGCTGCGATCTTTCCATTCCAAACTGTAGCCACAACCGCCATACTGCAGGTTTGTAGACCAGATTTACTAAGCTCCTGGAAGCAAAGCTTGCCCAAGTATGGCCTCAGCAGCTAACGCTATGTGAAGAATTGAGAAAGGCAAGTCCGCACACATTTATATCTGTAGCTAATAAAAGTACTCCAATTTCCATCCACTTGATAAATATTCCTAATCGGGGCAATCACTACAATTATTTCATTAGAATATGCTATAGATATTACATTTAATAAGTATATGATATTCTAGTAAAATAGTTCCAGTGAGTGCCCCGATTAGGAATATTTCTTTCTGTTTTTGGCATGTTATGCACAGGAGTCCAGTATACTCTCCGAGGGTATAGGGATGATAGGTTGATAATCAAAAGGTTTTTGCCCATATGGTCAACATTTACGAGGTCGATATGGACAAAAAGTCAACACAAGCAAAAGGTCAACAGAAAAAGGTAGACACATGAAAAGGTTGACATGAGTTATTCGCAATTTCTTTCTGTTGTTGGACGGTTACATGCTACGATCTATGTGAAATACAGTTGGAAGCAGCACAGTTTGCTGAATGCAGCAGTAATAGAGCGAGGTACCATGCAATAGTATGCGGTACACTAACTGGGGGTCCATGTCGACCTCTTCCATGTCGCCTTTTGCACATTTTCCATGTTGACCTTTTGTCCATGTCGACTTTGTGACTGTCAACGTTTTGTCGTCGACCTATTGACTTCTTTCATTTTACAGACTTTGCTAGAAAAATGACAGATGGAAGATGGTGGTTGCTTCATCTTTCCAAAGTGAGATGGTAAATCTCTCCCTAAATCCTCAGATCAAAACCCAGCCACCCAGTACTAACCAGAGAGACATCTACCGATTGCAGAACCAGCCAAGTTCTGATCTGCTGGTGCCAAGTTTTATACCAGTGAAGAGGGTACTTGGCTTACACACAGTAACTAGCCCTGCGCCCACTGTTGGTTGGCTCCCTCACAGCTGGACTAGGTTAGCAGGATGGCAAGCCACTATGCATCACGTTACATTATTCCTGCTCAGGGAAAAGTACAGCTAGCATACCTTCTGCACACACACACCGGTCTGTGCTGCTCCCACTCCTGCTGTGCCGGTCACTGCTAGCGAAGGACCCGGGTGTGTAGAGTGTGATCGGATGCACGACCCCTGGCCTAGGTATCGGATAATTGTGAAGCACATACTGTATTCTGCTCCCTCCCTCACCTCCTCACAGCTACAGTCCCATGCCACGGCCAGCGTCCAGATATAAGATGATACGGCACACACTGGCCTGAACCCACAATGCACACGGGTGAAGGACATGCCAAGGCTGGATTTTCTTGGTGGGTGAAGGGGGACTAAGGACTCACTAAGTCACCACAGGTCACAGCTGCTATGGAATGAAGGAGGAGCTGTCTGATGCATCAAATACCGGTACAATCAGTACAGTGGATTTTAGCCCGTACAGACCTTAAAAATAAAAAAAGGCCCAGTCAATATCCTTTAATGATGCACGCTCTGGCGCATCGTTAACATCCCCCCCTCCCTGTCCTTGGAACATGCAGGTCAGTTTTAGCTATATAGCTAATGACTTGTATGTTCAGCGGAAACGGGATGACGTCACTGGATGATATCGTCGTCATATCATCCGCAGTCCAGGTCATCTAGTGTGTTGGGGCTTTACTGTGTACTATGATGTGCTAACAGATATGAATTAAGTCCTACTGTAAATACATACTCATCCTCAGAAAGCTTGCCAGCCCTGCCCTCTATACTTGAATTATGCTCTAAGTTTTTGTCAGTACACCAGTTTCATATCTTACAATCTAATTTCTTGTAAAGTCGGCTATTTTTGCCTAGTTACTAGTCTTTTTCTGGACAAAATTTTAGGGCCGCTAGAGTTACTATTTGAAACTATTAAAGTCTAAATAATACCCATTAAATAACTGGAATGTTTTTTACTCAGATAAACACATCCACCATGTGTTACTTAAATTTTTTGCAATGGATTTCATCTTGCTTTGTAGAATCGTACTGTGTGAATTGATTCATAGTGAGTCAGATCAGTTTTTCCCCAGCAGCGGATTATATCTACTAATAGGAGCGGGGGAATCAGCTGTCCTGTTGGCCAGGGAGGAAAGGTGAGGAGACTTGCACAATGGATTGGCCAGGAGCCAGGACTGGTGCGTGTACACATGTTGCAGTGCTACTCCGCATGCACAATACACCGGCTTCTATAGACTGCGTGGGTTGCAGCCCATAGCAGCTGACTAGGGCTGCACGAAAAAAAGGGAGTGGCTCCCTACAGGAACTATGCTCTCTGCTTATCGTAGCTTGGTCTAGCACTACCAGAGGGAGGAAACACCTCCCAATGGAGCTGCGTGTATTGTCCGTAACTGATAGGTAGGACTTCAAGTAGGAAGTCACTGCCAGTCACAGTGAAGCAAGCTCAGTCGCAAACTGCACCTAGCTTACCACTAACTGAGCTGAGGTAGCGGATTTTATTTGGGCTTAAATAAATGTGTTCTCACATTTTTGATCTCTATCATTATTAATTTATTTTTATTTATTTATTTACAGTTTCTTATATAGCGTAGAAGACTCCATTGCAATTACAATTGTAGACAGTGATAGAACAAACTGGGTAACTATAGACAGCAATGGAGGTAGGAGGGCCTGCTGCAAGCTTACAATCTATGTCATAAAGATGTAGGAGGAGCTTTAACTCTCTTTATTGGAGTGGGTAGGCTAGTGTAGAAAACATTTATGTAATGTAGTACTACTTTTTAATGGAGCTGGAGGAGAATATTGTAAAAAATGTATGTAATTCTTATCTGAATATTTAAAATTGGGCAGTCTTTATATTGTTTAGTGTTGCATTTACCTGGACCAACATAAACAACCCACATTTTGTGCTGAAGTTACTTTTCTATACAGTTACTATGCTATACATTTTCTATACTTATGTGTTCTTGTTGCAGTTTGCCAGATACAGTATGAAGGATTTTATATTTTCTGTTCATAAGAGTCTAGATATTATTTGAGGGGTATATTTAGCATTAAATATTTGAGTGATATTGCCAGAAAACAGCCATTTTCTGGGGGTACCTAAAAATGTTAAGTACCCCCTTAGATGTTTTACCTCTGATATCTGCCACATCCTCCATTTTGATTTTTGCACATGGAGCCCCGATATCCCATTGTGGCCAACTTCTGCTTGGCCCCAAGTTAATAACACTACATTACTCTAATGTGTCCTATAGGCTGCTAAGTCGCAGATTTTTAGCATTGCGCTGTCACATGACTTCCAGCTCTTCACCCTTCTTCTGGGCACAAGCATTTTAGGAAATTTGCATAAACATATTCTTTTTCACATTGGGAATTGGGTGAAAAATATCACATCTGCATTAAAAATGTGGATTGTGACAAATATATAAAACTGCAAACTCTTTATTGTTGCATGTTCAAACCAGTTATCAAAAAACATCGCATGATGCACATGTTCTATTCAACCTTCTGTTATAATTTACAACCTACTAAAACATGGTTGTCATTGTATCTGAAACATACTTGACTTGTTTACACAGTTTTACTGATGATCAGGGGATCCATTTCTACATTGGTGTCCTTTTTTTTAATCAGAGTAACAGACTACGTATTTGTTTTGAGGGGAAGATTCTGCAGTAGTGTGCCAGACCTTGTGGATTTCTTGAGCAGCTGAGAGGTTAATAGTGGGCTGACTATCTGTAGCACTGTTTCCTTTTATTTGTCTTAGCTGAGGGAGAGGGTACAGTTTTATATACTCTGCATTTTCATGGACATGTTATCTTTACTTTTACGTGTTAGCTGCTAAGCAGCAAGACCTGTTGGATTTTTGCCTTTTCTACAAGAAAAAGCTTTGGTTTATCAACAAGATCAAAAGTTATTCAAAGCTGTTATTGTACAAATTGATGCTACGTTATGCATGTTTTTCAACATGGATGCAATGTTGAAGGGCTCAGAGAATGATGATCGCCAAGTTGGTAAGTGTGTTGCTAATGGGGTCATGTTTATTATAGCTGGTGTTACCCTCTCTAGCTACCGTTGTGCGGGCCACCTATTACATCTGAGTGGGAATCGTTTGATGATATTTGATACTTTTGTAAAAGTCTTGTTTATTATTATTATTATTATCATCATCATCATTTAGTAGTTGTACACATTTATACTAAATTGTGGGGTGTAAGAGCTGCAAAAGGACCACATTTTATAGCAACTGGCATCCCCTGTTTAATTGTTCAGTTATGCCATTTAGGGGCCAATTCCGGATCACTCGCAGTGACCATCGAACGATTTCTCCTGTTCGCAGCTTATGAGCCATCCTGAATGAGTGCCTTAATACTAGCTATTCAACAAAAGGACAACTATTGTCAAAAAGATGACACTGCCTAGGCAGATCTGGCATGATTGACATGCTGCTGGCTTTTGGAGATGGTGATTAAAGCATTCCAGAAAATTAAGTGTCTTTTGCCTGGTACACACCAGAACAATGCAGGTCGTGAGCAGATCGTAAGAAGATCTTATGATCAGTTTACGATCTGTTGGAGAGCACTATCTGCTCACAACCTGCACACAATCTGAATCCGATCTCGAACTGTTCCCAGCTGAATGGTCGTTTCCAGATCCTACTGTGCATCGGATCTGAAATGGCCCCAATTTACATACAATCGGTCCAGATTGTATGTAAATTGAGTGTTTTGAGGCCAAATCATTCTGGTGTGTACCCAACATTCTCCTTTTTCTGGGCGTACTGAAGGCAGTGGCTTCCTTGGATGCCGTTACTCTAGTCATGTTGGACAACTATTTCCTGTACCCTTTTACACCAAAATCCCTGGTTGGACCCTGGTCTTTGAACACGGGAGTTTCCAAGGTTGGACCCAGCTTCATGCCCCATTAATACCCCTTTTACACCGCCTCTAAACCTCTGGTCTTCGGCGGGTCAGAGGCGGTGTAAATGTGTCACGCCGTGTCCCTTTACATGGGACTTCTACCCAGATCCTGACCTGGGTAGAACACAGCTAGTACCTGGGTAGAGGGCGGTGTAAATGGGTACGCCGGGACAGATGACCCGGCTCCCATTTAAATCAATGGGGGACGTACAACCTGTGTACCGCAGAATCCGCAGGTTGGATGGGGGGCACACACAGCCTGCGTGCTGTCTGCTGTACTCTGCAGACAGCAGCGGTGGCAGCATAGGAGGTGAATGGATGCCTGTTTGCGGCATCCATTCACCTCCCGGACGACGGCTGGAGGTAGCCCAGCAGCTTACCTTGGTGCTGGGCTGCCCCCAGCATGGCGATCGGTGTATCCGGTGGGGATGATGTCATCTCCAAGCGCCGCCTCTGTCTACACTGCGGGTGGGCACCGCAGTGTAAATGGAGTAAATCCCGGATCCGACCCGGCTTGGATCCTTCTTCCAAATGCCGGGTTGGATCTGGGATTTTATGTGTAATAGGGGTATTACACAGCACTGTGACCCAGGTCGGACTCGGGTCTGCACCGTTTACACTGAACCTGGGTCAGCCCTGCTTTTCCCTATGTATGACATTAAAAATGTCCATTTTAGGACTGATAAACTGCCAGCCAACATTCCCTCAATGATTTAAAATAAAAATTAAAAGACATGACAAGTTAGCATTGAAAAATGTTGGTTTGTCTATTTTGGAAAATATTTTTTTTAAACGTTATATTCAGTGCTCAAGAACACAGAGCAGTTAAATAGTGCAGCATCTCATATGTGCTCCCTCCAGCCCCCTTCCCCTGCAGCAGCAGCAGACCGAATCTCCCCAAAAAGATCATAAATGATACTGCATCCAATTATGATTTCTGTGTGTACTGTCTACACGTGGCCACATCCTTCCTGGCTTTTGACGCTGCAGCGCACTGTGGAACGCATGGTGCTTTCTTACAGAAAGGCGTCCCGCGCTTCTGGTATCCTTTCAGCACTACCTGAATGTCCCAACCTGTGGGACCATTTACACCGCCCACGACCCAGATCCAACCAGTGTTCTACCCTGGTCAGGACCTGGGTAGGATTCCAGTGTAACTGGACCTGGGTTTGCCCCTTTTACACCAATGCTGACCTGGGTCTAACCTGGGTTTTTGCCTCAGTGTAAAAGTCTGGCTGGTAAGAAGATATATATATATATATATTTACAGGTATTAAAACATATAAGTATGAACCAAGGATTCAGAACTGGGATATCATAAAATGCTGATCTGCTGCACAGGTTCTCAACTCAAGTCCTCAAGTACCTCAAACAGGTCATGTTTTGTGGGTTTCTTCAATAATACACAGTTAATCAGTGTTGCTAGATCACTGACAGAAATCCACAAAACATGATCTGTTTGGGGGTACTTGAGGGTCGGAGCTGTGAACCACTTTTTAGTGCATTAAAATCATTGTCAGAATGAACAAAAAAGTATAGATTCATTACTTATTAGTTATGATTTATGACCAGTCACCATAAACTCTTCATTGTTATCTGTACTACTGTATATACAGGATTGCATACTTTTTAACATCACTTGTGTATTATATGTGCATAAGTACATTTTAGCTATAGTGAAAGAGTCTGTTGGATATCATTTACAATGGGTACTTTGTAAGATTTATATCTAACTAGTTAAAAGCCCATCAAAATGAATGCTTCTGCAGTGCACTTTCACTTTGAGTTGTGACAGTTTTTAACCCACAAACTCACCACCCCACCCCGTTCCCTATCTGCTCCTACCTCCTATATCTGTCTTCACAACTCCCCCTCTCCATATACAGTAAGTTTGTTACAGATCAGAGTCCCTGCAAAAACTACTTTCACATTCTGTTATGACATCTTTTAGCACACAAAAGAGTAATTTGGTCTGTCAAGTGGCCTCTATTGGTCATATACTAGATGGTGTGTGTGTGTGTATACTGTGTACATATATATATATATATATATATACACAATGTACATTTATATAAAGATGCCAAGGACAAATATCTTTGCATCATAGCAACTATATTATGCTGCCTATACTGCTAGGGGTTTACATTTACGTTGATGGTTTATATAAATTCTTTAGCACTTGCCCCTTTATTAAGGAATCAAATGTACTGTATGACATGTTGGTCTATCTTATCTAGGAGGACGGCCAGGGCTCTCATCCCCACAGTTTGTGTGGCTGCGGAAGTATTGGCAGAGAAGCCTCCCGAATCTTAACAGCTTCTTCTTAAACAGTGTGACTCAGACAGAGGATGCAGAACAAAACCATGTCACCAAAGGGCATAGGGAATCTGAATCAGGTATTTGGCAGAGCATTAGTTGTTCATTTGTGAATTACTAGCATGTTGATCTCTGGTATATACGCAAACCATAATGCAGTGGTAGCCAACTCCAGTCCTCGAGAGCTACCAACAGTTCACATTTTCCAGACAACCTAGCTGCTGCAAAAGGTGTACTCATTACTTACTGACACATTTTAAATGATCCACAGGTGGAGCGAATTACTTCACTTGTGATTCTGGGGTAGATTTATTAAGCTCGGTGAAGTGATAAAGTGTCTGGTTTTTATCATCGGCCAATCAGCTCCTACCTGTCATTTTTTTAAACCAAGCCTGTAACTTCACAATTAGGATCTGATTGGTCAGTGATAAAAAACAGACACTTTATCACTTCATCGAGCTTAATAAATTTGTCCCTTTGTGAAGAGATCTGGAAAACATGCACTGTTGGTAGCTCTCAAGGACTGGAGTTGGCTACCCCAGCCGTAATGCCACTTATTTTACCATGACACTAACACCCTTACATAAGTAGTACCCTTTACATTACTCTAATTTTTTTTTTTCAATTAAAACATGTTTTCTTTTTAATTAAAAATATTTCAGGGGGGATTACAGAAAGAAGAGATAGGGGAAAACAGGGGGAATATTAGGAGCAAATTACAAAAAAATAACACTATATACAATAGAAAAAATAGTAGACAGTTGCCCAACATTGCCTAAGAGATAATGGCCCTTATTCTAGATCGTGCGGTACGGCCCGCGTGCGGCCGTACCGCCGATGTTTTTGCACTGCACATGCGCAGAGGTCAATCTGCGCATGTGCAGCCCCCTTCGCCGCAGACGTATTTCGTCCGCCGCAAAGGGGGCGTATAGGGGCGTGAGAGGCTTCATGCCCTCATTTCCCTATGTGTACGCCCCGCGTTTCATGGGCGTTCCCATGCAAACGCGGGGCGTATGCATGGTAATGAGGGCATGACGCCCTCATTACCATGACATGGGGGCGGAAAGCTGACGTCGCCGGATGTCAGCTTTCAGCCCCCATACAAGCTACCACACGGACGATTGTCCGTGTGGTATTAGCTTGCGGGAGCTGCCGCGGCGTGCGGGCCTGCCTTCGATGGTCGACGACCATCGAATGCAGGGGGCAGCTCCCACCATGGTGGAGGCGTAGCCTCCACCATTTTAATGCGGATCGCCAGCCGTCCGTGTACGGACGGCCGTGGCGATCCGTCTGGTGGGCGGCCCTTGGTTTGTGCGGTCGGAGCCCCGTGTGCGGCTCTGACCGCACCAACCAGAATAAGGGCCAATGTCACATTTATATGGGATAAATGGATATATAGGAAAGAGAATCTAGAATCTAAGTGATGAGTAATTATTAATGCCATACAGAGTAATAATCATGTACATCACATTTCAGGGAAGATAAAGATTAAGGGGAGCATAATGCCAGAAGGTTTGTGGAAGTGCTATTGATAGAAGCATGGAACATCTTTTTTCTATACAGAGACCAACCAATCCATTTCATATGGATCGAGTATGGGGAGGAGGAGTATTTGGCATTAGTGGTTTCACATACAAAAGGATTATGTATCTTGTTTTGAACCTTAAAAAAGGAATCCTAGCAGATTTCCATAAGCTTTGAGCTGTAGCGGCCTTAGTGGTAGCAAGGAAGTGACCCGTTAAATATTTATCACCTACAGATAACTGTCCTGGGTATAAATGGAGTAGTGCTATAGCTGGATCAGGGGAAAATTGTAATCCCAGAATTACACTCAACATTTGGAACACTGCGTTCCAAAGTGGCTGAATGCCAAGGCTTCTAGTGATTTTATTCCATTTGGTCTAACGTTAGATTTGGAATCAATGACATTATGGATTTTAACAACAAATAGGGGGATGGTAAGGTTATGTCTTTACCGGATAAGACTAATTTGTGCCAGACGTAGATGTAGTCTTAATCGATATACAAGAGCGAAATTAATTGTGCGTGACAAAAGGCGGCAACCAAATTAAGTCCGGGAGGGATACAGAACAGGAATGAGAGCTTTCTAGAACAACCCACGTTTAGGATCATTAATATTAAACCAATCTCTAGCTTGACTCAGCAAGCCTGCAAGGTAATATTTTTCAATATCTGGATATGCCGTTCCTCTCATTTTAATTAATTACAATGAACAGTAAGAGCTAGCCCCCAATTTTACTCTATCACTCCCATGAACAGTGTTTCCAAAAGCATAATTAGTGAGTAAGGCATTCAGGCAGTATTTCCCTTATTATGATGTGTCACCGCATGTCTCCACAGGATTGAGTCTGAGTGCTGAGCCTTGGAATGCCGGTGGTCCTAACCCTCTCCCCCTGCAGCCTACCCCCCACTCCACCCCACCTTACCTTTGTGCCCAACCCTATGTCCCCCCCCCCTCCCTCCACTGCAGCCTAATCCTATCCTCCCCTGTACTACCTAAACCAAACCTCCAACCCCCCCCCCCCCACGGCCTAACCCTAGCCAGCCCTGGCATCATAGGCGCCGATTCCGTGGGTGCTCTGGGGCACGAGCACCCATGGAGAATGATAAGCACTGACGGGCCGCCAAAACCCCGCCCACGCACTTACTGTGCTTCTGCTTGGCTGTGGCAGCACAGATCCTGCCTGTCTGTCAGCCTAGGGAGTGAGCGCTGCTACCTTGGTCTGAAGGCAGAACTGGCTTTCTCTCTTCCCCAGGCAGCAATTGCACTTCCTTGCTTCACAAGCCTGATTACGCTCCACAGCCCCTCTTACTGCCGATGACTGAGATACTGCTGAATAGCAACGTGCTGGGCCATGGCTGTCACTGGTTTCCTCCCATCTGCCTGGCCCTGACTAGCTCATACTGAGCTGGTGAGCTCAGGCAACACTGAGGCAAGAGGAGGTTCAGCTTCCAGCCTCAAGTAGACCAAAAAAGTAAGCTAGTAATGATATTAAATAATATAAGAGGGGTGTAAAATTGTTGTGGGGTGTGTGTGTGTGTGCGTGTGTGTGTATGTGATAGGCATAAGGCATATGAGGGGTGGTGGGGTGATTTACATAAAATATACAAGAGGGTACACACAATTATAATACAGTGTGTGCGTGTGTGTGTGTGTGTGTGTACCTCTCTGTCCCATAATGCGATTTTTGGCGACGTAATGTGTAAAATGGGGAACTCTGCTGCCATAATTTTAATATTGGAGACAACTGTGCCGCATAGTATAAATTGGTATTATGAATACACTCCCCTATATTTTTGGCTTGAGCACCCACCAGCAAAAACATAAATCGGCACCAATGCCTGGCATACTGATGTTCTGGATGCCGACAGTCTTGATTCCAATACCAGAATTGTCCGCAATGTCTGAGTTGTGGCACAGGTGTTGGGATTCAGGCCTCGGTAGCCTAAACAACGTGAAGCTGACCATCTGAATACACTCTTGGCGAATCACAGTGAAAACCCCATTGAAATACACCAGCGAATTGTAGCGAGCATGAAACGGAGAACTGGCCGGTACTCACTGTTCGCTTTCGGTGAACATTGAATAGGGTGAATCAGATTTTCAGTGAAAAGATTCACCGCAGAGCATAAAAACAGCCCAATTCGCGGAAAAAAGCGGTGAATCCAGAGCATTGAATACTGGCCTCTGAGTGAAGTCATTTGTGTGCCACATCACATGGCATGGCACATTTGTTTTTTTGTCAAGCCAGCAACAGTTATACATAGTGATCCATGCAGCTGATGCGATAATTGGTGATACCAGCTAATAACTTTAGTAGGTAAATCATACTGAACCTGTGCAGACGTCCCCCAAACAATATCCTCTACAATAGTGTAAAAGTAGAAGGCTTCTGAAAGGTTATAAAACATGTTTATTATGAGGGGTGTTATTATTTATGCTTTATGCAGTTGTTAATTTATCCTATTTCCTCATTATTTTTATCTGCATTATTTACAATAACTATCATCTGCAATGATGCAATCCCTAAACATACTCTGTGCACACAGCATACCATGCCCTGACACCTCAACCACAGTAAAGTGGTAGAAATGTAGCACAAGCATTTATTTGGAATGGATATAAGGGTCAGGGGCTGCCAGTTTATGGAAGTGCCACAGTTATTTCACTACTGCTCATATAACCTATATAGCCCAGCCTAAACAGCCTACACTACCTTATATAACTCTTATAACTTATAAAACCTTATAACTCTTATTACTAAGCTTCTTGAGTTCTTCTTTGAGCCTGCAGTACAGAGCTGAATCATATGACTAGTGGCACAGAATATGTAGCATGCTAGTGGAGGCTGGTTAGCACGGAGGTGTCATATACAGTGTGTGGCACAGTGCAGGCTGCTGCTGCTCTCACATTCTTTTTGACACGCTCAGTCAGGATTGTGTTTCAAGCCTCTATCTTGGAGCTCAGAAAGTGATTGGCTGCGACTGCAGCCATGGGCGTGGCGTTGTTTTGCTGCCAGTAGGGCTGCTGCGGCAGCGGCGTGTGAGTGACAGGGGGCCACGGACGGAAAGGAAGAAGCCGGGGAGAGATGTCTGCGGCGGCAGCGCGGCGCACAGGTGACTCTGCTTCCAGCGGTATGGTAAAGATGTGTGCAGGGGCTAGGGCATTGCATCTATTACAGAGTTAGTGTATGCACTTGTGCAGCAGTATATACACAGCGTGTCTCTGTACTAAGCTATACGTTGCAGCTGTAAGCAACATTAGTTACTTTTGCAAGTTAACTATTGTAATCATTGTGCATAAAGATCTGTCTTCTCGTAATAATGTAATATTTGTGTTACTGTGCTTTGGATACCTGTACGATTTGTTATACATATCTAGTACAGGTTTCGACACTTGTCAAGTCAGACTGAGTTTGTTTGTATTTTGACCTGGCTATTTTGTTGCCTGCCATGACTCTGACTACAATGTTGTGTACAGTGGTTCAAGTGGTTGTTTCCGTGTGAACACACACAATGTGCAGCATTGATACATGTCCTGGGTGAATGAGTGGGTGTGGAATATAGGCAAATTGATTTGAGCAATATTTTAACCATTGTAGTAGTATTTTCACAGAGAACACCTGAGATGTGTGATCCACAGAAAAGGATGTATTTTATACCCATCTTTAATAATATGCATCTAATACCCCTTTCCCACTGCAGGCTTTACACGTGTAAATGCCGTTTTTTTAGCCTTTTTAAACGGCTAGAGCTGCAGTGGGAAAGCTCCAGGTTGCTTTACACGGGTAACAAATACCGGTTTTTGTTACCCGTGTAAAAAGCAGTGTTTTTACCGTGTTATAGCCGTTTTTTCGGCAGTGGGAAAGGGGTAGCCCTTTACCCGTTAAAAAAAAAAACGGCATGGGGTCCCCCCCCACTGCCGAAACCAGCACCAGGCTGAAGGAGCCGGGGCTGGTAATAAAAAATCAGGAAACCCGACAAATAGGGGTTCCCTGATTTTTTACAACCAGCCCCAGGCTCCAGGTCCGGGGCTGGTTCCCAAAATACGGGGGACAAAATGACTAGGGGTCCCCCGTATTTTAAGAACCAGCCCCAGGCACAACCAGCCAGCAGGGTAATGCCACAGCCGGGGGACACTTATGATATAAGTTCCCGCGGCCAAAGCATTAACCCTACCGACCAGTCAGCCTGGCCAGGGGCCCTGGGGGAGTGGGGACCCCCCCAATAAAGGGGTCCCCCCCCTCCAGGACTTACCTGACCAGGCTGAAGCCTGGTGCTGTCCCCGGTGACCCTGGAGCGGTGGTCACCGGGCTGATGGTATTGTGTAAAAAATAGAATAAAAACCATTGTCTTTTACTGGTGAACTATGAGTCCCAGCAAGCCTCCCCCGCAAGCTGGGACTTGGAGAACCACAAGTCCCAGCCTGCGGGGCATTAAAGGGCCCGCTGGGTCTTGTAGTTCCACAGTAAAAGAAAGAGTTAAATAAACACACTGACACACGTGAAAAATAAAAGTTTAATACATACATAACACATACATACTGATACTTACCTATCTTGAGCCCGTAGGTAGCCCTGGTCCTGATGTCCTGGTCCGTGTCGGCGTCTGTATCCAGTCGGCATCCCTGTCGGCGACGGCGTCGGCGGTCCGGAGTCCGAAGAAATCCATTTGGGAAGCTGTGGAAGGAAATCCTACTCACCTGTCCCAGCGCGACGTAGTCCAGGTAAGGTCTTTGCAAAAAAAACAAACCGACACCCGAACCAGACCGGACTGACGGAGACACACGTGTGTTTGTTTACATCGTGCGGCTCCGCCTCCCGAATGCCGCTATTGGCCGCCTTGCGGCCTAGCGGCTCCTGATTGGCCGCTAGGCCGCAAGGCGGCCAATAGCGGCATTCGGGGGCGGAGCCGCACGATGTAAACACACGTGTGTCTCCGTCAGTCCGGTCTGGTTCGGGTGTCGGTTTGTTTTTTTTGCAAAGACCTTACCTGGACTACGTCGCGCTGGGACAGGTGAGTAGGATTTCCTTCCACAGCTTCCCAAATGGATTTCTTCGGACTCCGGACCGCCGACGCCGTCGCCGACAGGGATGCCGACTGGATACAGACGCCGACACGGACCAGGACATCAGGACCAGGGCTACCTACGGGCTCAAGATAGGTAAGTATCAGTATGTATGTGTTATGTATGTATTAAACTTTTATTTTTCACGTGTGTCAGTGTGTTTATTTAACTCTTTCTTTTACTGTGGAACTACAAGACCCAGCGGGCCCTTTAATGCCCCGCAGGCTGGGACTTGTGGTTCTCCAAGTCCCAGCTTGCGGGGGAGGCTTGCTGGGACTCATAGTTCACCAGTAAAAGACAATGGTTTTTATTCTATTTTTTTACACAATACCATCAGCCCGGTGACCACCGCTCCAGGGTCACCGGGGACAGCACCAGGCTTCAGCCTGGTCAGGTAAGTCCTGGAGGGGGGGGACCCCTTTATTGGGGGGGTCCCCACTCCCCCAGGGCCCCTGGCCAGGCTGACTGGTCGGTAGGGTTAATGCTTTGGCCGCGGGAACTTATATCATAAGTGTCCCCCGGCTGTGGCATTACCCTGCTGGCTGGTTGTGCCTGGGGCTGGTTCTTAAAATACGGGGGACCCCTAGTCATTTTGTCCCCCGTATTTTGGGAACCAGCCCCGGACCTGGAGCCTGGGGCTGGTTGTAAAAAATCAGGGAACCCCTATTTGTCGGGTTTCCTGATTTTTTATTACCAGCCCCGGCTCTTTCAGCCTGGTGCTGGTTACGGCAGTGGGGGGGACCCCACGCCGTTTTTTTTTTTTTAAATCCCCCCCCCCCCCCCCTATCTTTACACTGCTTAAACGGGTTTTTAAACGGGTAAGTGTGAATGTGACAAAAACAGCTTTTAAACGGTAATTTACCGTTTAAAAGCTGCAGTGGGAAAGAGTCTTATGGCTCTTACCCGTTTAAAGACCCGTTTAAAAAAAACGGGTCTTTACCCGTGTAGGCAGTGGGAAAGCAGCATAAGGGAGGATCACATGCATTGAAATGAACCAACATGACATCAGTGTTTGTTGTCATAAACCTCTTAGCATTAGACATAAGTAATTATCCTCAATCATTTTTCTTTTGAGAACTAAAACTGGCTGATAGCCTGATTATGACAATCTGTCAAACATCATGCTAACCAATTAAAGACCCCTTTGCTGTTAAGATTATTGGGTACTTGTTTCCTAGCAGGGAGCCCAGTACTCTATTTGCGTACAGGGCTATTCTCCGTACTAAAATCACATTGCATGGGCCATTTTAGTGCCGTGCGATGCAAAGCGATTTTGTAATGTAATTTATTCACTGCTCTGTTGGCTCCAGGGGATCGCATGCAATTTTATAGGGTGCAATGCCATTAGCTATACATAGGGTTACCACCTTTGTGTTTAGAGATTCCCGGACAGTTGCCCGCCCCTTGACACACCCACAGTCCACCCATTGACCCACCCCCAGCTCCGCCCCTTGACCCATCTTTTTTTTATCCTTCGCTTCAATTCTGTTCTTGATTTTGCAAACCGTGATGCCCATTAAGTGTTACACCATACACCGCAATGTCAATTACACGTTATGCCAGGACTCAACAAATTTCTTGTAAGGTAGGGAGAATGTGCACAAAAAATGTCACCGTAATGCCGATTACACGTCACACACCCATTACATAGTATACCACATGCCATAATGCCCATTACACGTTATGTCACACACCATGATGTCCATTAAAGGTTATGCCATGTGCATAAAAAAGTAGCAGGATTTCATCTCTGAACAACGCTGCGCACGTGCATTGCAGACCAGATGCATGCACAGTGTAATGATAATCGCCCACTGTGCGAATTTGCACAGCAGCAATCAGGTCTAAATTATGCCCAATTGTCATGATGATGCAGACTGTGTAAAGCACTAAGTAGGTAATGATGGATACATTAATCAGGGTTGATGATAGGTGTTACCTGTATTGTATCCTAAAAAAGCAAACCTAATGTACATTGTAATAGCAGCTGTCTGGGAGGCAGGTGGAATACAGCATCTGTATAATCGGTGCAAAACATGGAGCACTCCTGCTGTGCAGCTCTGACATGTCACTGATTACAGACCAGATTTCCGCTCATGTACTAGGTGCACAAATAATAAGACAACATAACGCTGACCAACACAAGCCTCTTAGCCGACCCCTATCTCTCCCCCCACATCCGCAAAACCTCTGACCTCCCCAGACTCTCAGGACGTTACACCGCATGTACAGCAGAAAGTAGCATCACCGCTAGGAACCAAATTGCAAATCCGCAAGGACAGTAATAGGAACGGACCACTTCCGATTCAATACTTCAAGGGATTAAAGTATGCGTTGCCTTGGAAACTGGTACACTTAGGAAGGGTAGACATAATGTATTATACTTTATGGAAGTTAAGTGGAAAACCTACAATTAAGATATCCCATTGCTAAATTTTCTGTCTCTTTCCCGTCAGCGGCGCGCACAGGGACGGTGCTAGGGTGTCCGGCGCCCTCCCATATTAAATAAAGGGAAAGCACACACAAATAAAGGGTGTGGTATCATAAGGAAGGGGCATAGCAGTACAATAGTACCACCAGTTCAATTAAACATAGAAACATAGAATTTGACGGCAGATAAGAACCATTTGGCCCATCTAGTCTGCCACTTTTTTTACCCTTCAGGTAATCTCAATTACACCATACAGTAGCACAATCTTATTCACATTACACCACACATTACACCACACAAAGCCCACAGCAGTGCCTCTTATACATAATACCCACAGAAGTATTGCCCCTTTAACATAATGCCCACAGTGGTGCCATTTAAAACCCCCACGGTAGCATTGCCCCTTATATATAAATCCCATAGCAATATTACTTAAAAACACAATGCCAACAATAGTAGTGCCCCTTATACATAACGCTCACAGTAGTGTCCATTGATTGAACATAAAATCCAAAGTAGTGATGCATCTTATAATAGGAAATAGTAATAGGAAAGTGGAGGCATGAGAAGGGGAAATGTGAGAGGAATAGTGAGTTGTCAGGGGTACAAGGGAAAAGTGGGTGCAGAGGGAAAATGGTTGAATATGGATAGAGTATAGAAATGATAGATGGGGTACAAGGAAAAATGATTGGAGGGAAAAGGTGGAACAAGGGGAGCCAGATGCTGGGCAGAGAGAGGGTAGGACAGCTATATGCTGGCCAGGGAAAGGGTGAGGAACAACCATATGCTGGGCTGAGAGAGGGTGACAGCCATAGGCTTGTGCAGATCATTTTATTAGGGTGTGGCCAACCAGCATAGAGGGGTAGGGAGGGCATAGAGAGAGAGGTATGGAGGGCATAGCGAGGTGCAGGGTGGGAGGGAGAGGCATAATGAGATGCAGGATGCTAGGTAGGGCATAGTGAGATGCAGGGTGTTAGGGTGGGCATAGAGAGACTCGGCACTAGGCAGGGCATAGAGAAATGCAGGGCGCTAAGGAGGGCATAGTAAGATGTAGAGGGCATAGAGAGATGCAGAGCTCTAATGAGGGCATAGTAAGATGCAGGGTGCTAGGGACGGCATAGAGCAATGTAGAAAGGGCTTAGAACAATGCAGGACGGTATGTAGGGCATAATGAAATACAGGGCACTAGGGAGGACATAGAAAAGTTCTGTGAGAGCCTGCCTGCCCTGCTTTATACACTGCCATACAGCAGGTGTTCCAGTCCCCACCCCTGGGGTGAGGCTGGTCCTCACAGAACCTCACTGCCCCAGTCGTGTAACTCATTTATCCAGGCAAGTCATGAAATGTGGATTGTACAAAATAGCGAAACAGATCAACAGGTGAGGAGAGAGAATGAAAAAAATAAAAATGGTTTATTAGTTTATCATCGGTGTGTTGCCAATAATAATTACTGACAACATGATGATAAATTAATAAACCATTTACATTTTTTTCACTCTCTCTCGTCTCACCTGTTGCACCATTTAATGCAAGCCACATTTAATTTACTACTAAGGGTCAATCAGTGAGAGACACCCCAAACTAAAGGCAGCATGGTCAAATTCATCCATATCACTTTTTTATTGTGGGTAAAGAGGCCTCCACTTTTTTGCCTCTGCTGCTGCCGCCTCCTTGTCCTCTGCCTTCACGGCCATTGCACACTGCTAGGCAGTAGCCACCATTAAAACACTACCTATGACTCGTGGTGGCCAGCACTTAAGTAACACATAATGTGCTGCTACATTGTCCACACAAGCTCTGTCCCCGCACATGATGTGAGTTTCAGCGGCGGCTGGTGCATTAGGGTGTACCTGTTGACACCTGGCACACCCACTGTGTGCATGCCTATGGGGACAGATGTTGGGAGAGAGGGGGGATAGATGCTGGGGAAAGAGAAGGGGAGGGGTCAGATGCTGGGTAGAGAGAGGGGGGACAGATGTGGGGAGAGGGAGATAGCTGTTGGGCAGAGGACACAGATGGTGGGGAGACAGGGATAGATGTTGGGCAAAGAGGAATAGGGGGGGGGGAGGCGAGATGATGGACACCAAAGGGGGGGGGGGGCAGATGCTGGGCAGAGTGGGGGGACAGATGATGGGCAGAGAGAGGGGGACAGATGATGAGCAGGGAGGGGGTTAAGATGCTGGGCAGAGAGAGGGGGAGAGGTGCTGGGCAGAGAGAAGGGGAGCAATGGTGGGCAGTGAGAGGGGGGACAGATGCTGGGCAGGGAGAGGAAGGCAGATGCTGGGCAGAGAGGGGGTAGCACAGATGAGGGTCAGCTGGATGGGGCAGATATTGTGCAGGGAGGGAGTGGGACAGATGATAGGCCCTGACAGAGACAGAGAAAGATAGAGAAGCTGCAGGGAGAGGCAGGAGCCAGAGACAGAAAACTGTATACTTACTCACAGAGAACGCCATGCTATGAAATCCTCTGTTATTTTTGTGATCAAAGGAGAGTGTTATAATTTCCTCCAATCGGTGCTCTTCTAATCAGCATGTGCCGAGCTCCTCCAATCCCAGCTCGGCACATGCTGTCTTGAACCCTGATGCTGAGAGCATGGGGGAGGGGCTCCGCACTGCAGTGAAGGAGGAGAGGTAGAGAGACTTCCCCTGCTGCTGCTGCTCTCTACTTCTGCCGCAGCCACAAGTTCAACATCTAATGTAAGTCCCTCCTCCCTGCTGCCGGCGCCGGCTGCTGTCTGTCTAATACACTGACAGCAGCAGCATGTTACACAAGCACCGCCTCTCCCTCCGTGTCCTGGCAGCAGCGCAAGGTGTGCAGCGCATCTCCTCCTGTCATCCGTTCCCGGACATTGTATAGTCCGGGAACACCACCCATACGGACTCCGGACACCGGGCTTGATTACCGGACTGTCCGGAGTAATCCCGGACGGGTGGTAACCCTAGCTATACACTTGTATGACATACAATGAGGTTTTACTCACCCCCCCACTTCCACGCCACCCCAAAGCGTGGCGAATGCAGCGGAACGCGTTCTCGTGACCTTTTCATACCCCCACTATCCACGTCGGCGTGGAGTTGATTTTATATAGTGTGGCGAGCCACCAAGCCTGAAGCGTGGCGAGTGGATGCGGATTACTTTACATGTATTCCGCGTCCCCTCGTGGGGCTCACTGCGCTCGCCACGCTTCGGGCTGGGTAGGTGGCTGGCTGCGCTCGCCACACTATATAAAATCACCTCCATGCCGACATGGATAGTGGGGGAATGAAAAGGTCGGGAGGATGGCATCCGCTGCGCTCGCCACGCTTGGGGGTGGTAACTAAAACCTCATTGTATGTCATACAAGTGTATAGCCAACAGAGCAGTGAATAAATTACATAAAAAAATGGCATCGCATCGCACGGCACTAAAACGGCCCATGCGATGCAATGCGATTTCACTACGGTAGCGTATGTAGGAAAACTGGGCACCCTGCTACGATTATTTTTTGGGCGATAAATAACACATGAGACTCAGGATAAATATTTGTATCCCATGTATTATCATGGCTCTGAGGGATGCTTAATGGGGATTATACTTCACATGACTGAATTGAACGCTTGGGGCTAACTGAATTGTCCCTGACGAATCGATTAGCTGCCGTAATAATAGCAGCTAATTGAATAACCCACAAAATAATCAAACAGACTTGATTTAAAGAAAGAACAAAAAAAAAACAGATATGTTATTAAGTTTGAATAGTGCTGGAAGATGCCAGCCTCCGATCAGTCCCGGAGCTTATTTGGTGTCTATTTTAGCTCTGCACTGTAGTTGTAGGGCAGGCATTCCCAACCACGGTCCTCAAGGCACACCAACAGTGCAGGTTTTGTAGATATCCAGCCTTGAGCACAGGTGACTTAATTAGTACCTGAGTGATTCTGATTAAACCATATGTGCTGAAGCCTGGATATCACGAAAACCTGCACTGTTGGTGTGCCTTGAGGACCGTGGTTGGGAATGCCTGTTGTAGGGTGTCGGGCAGCACTGAAGAGGACTGGAGGAGGTCAATGTGGAGGCAAATGGAACTGAATGATTACAAGAGGAGGAAATGGGGGAGGGGGGTGTGGATCAATAGACAGAATAGTGTCGACCGTCAATACAGTAGGTCAACAGGTACAAAATGTCAACATTTAAGAGGTTGACGGGTCAGTATGAATATGGCCAACACAAGTTTCTTTTTATTTTAAGTTGTTGTTCTGCAAGTTTAACCATGTACACTGCATGGAGAGATGGAGGAGGGGGGGGGGGGGCAGATGTAACATTTGCAGAGAGAGTTAGATTTGGGTGGGGCGTACTTCAAACTGATATCTATATTGCAGTGTAAAAATAATGCAGCCAGTATTTACCCTGCACAGAAACAATAAAACACCCAAATCTAATGCTCTGTGCACATGTTACATCTGCCCCCCCCCCATCTCCCCCTGCAGTGCACATGGTTTTGTCCATTAGAGAATTATTGTGCATTTGCGAGTGAACCAGAATAACCCCACAGGTATGAATAGTTGTATACATAGATAATAAAACATGAAAAAAGTTGACCAGTTTTTTTTATGATGACCTTTTGTACCGGTAGGATGTCAACCCTATGGTGTCTATCATTCACCACCTGGCATGAGTGTTTTGAGCAAAGTATAACTCCCATAGACTGTGGTTGGGGAAGCACAGTACAGAACACACAGATAGGGCTGTGAGGGCATAATGCAAAACCATAGAAATGCAAGGGTATACTGCAGGACATACAGATGACTGGAAGGAAAGGGTAAAGTACAGGACATAGGGGCATATCCGACTAGTAAACACCAGGCTAATTGTAGGTACTGTGCAGTTCAGTTAACTATGGTACCCTATGTGCTAATCCGCAGAGGCAGGTATTTTTCCTTGCAGGCTCAGGAGCTGTGAGGTAAGATCTTCATTAAGGCCCTTATTCTGGTTGGTGCGGTAAATATCCGCGTGCGTTCGTGCCGCCGATGTTTTGTATCTGCGCATGTGCAGAGGCGTCTGACCTATAATCGTCTCCTAAGCCACCTTAACTGCTAACTCCATTCTAGACCCCCTTCAATCCGGGTTCCGCCCTTTACATTCCACTGAAACTGCCCTGACCAAAGTCACTAACGATCTACTATCGGCTAAATCCAAAGGCCTCTTCTCTATCCTCATCCAGCTTGATCTGTCGGCTGCCTTTGACACTGTTGACCACCCTCTCCTGCTCAACACCCTCCGCTCTTTTGGCATCACTGGCACGGTCTTCTCCTGGTTCACCTCATACCTCTCCGATCGCTCCTTCTCCATCTCCACTCCGAGCTCCTCCTCTCCTACTACCCCGCAGCCAGTCGGTGTTCCCCAAGGGTCAGTCCTTGGCCCTCTCCTCTTCTCCCTCTACACCACCTCTCTGGGCACCCTCATCAGCTCCTATGGTTTTCATTACCACCTTTATGCTGATGATACCCTAATCTATCTCTCCTCCCCCGACTTATCCCCATCACTCCTGTCCAAGGTCTCCGAATGCCTCACGGCCATCTCAGCCTGGATGACCCAACGCTTCCTGAAACTAAACATGGCTAAAACTGAACTTCTAATCTTCCATCCCCCGAACATCCCCTCTTCTCCCACTATCTCCATCAGCATTGGTGAAACCGAGATCACCTCCACCGACCAAACGCGCTGCCTCGGTGTCATCATTGACTCCTCCCTCTCTTTCACCCCCCCACATTCGTGCTCTCTCACAGTCTTGCCGCTTTCACCTACGCAACATCTCACGCATCAGACCATTCCTCTCCACTGACGCGACCAAAATTCTCATTCACTCTCTTGTCATCTCCCGCCTTGACTACTGCAACATCCTTCTTTCTGGGCTACCTCTCACCCGCCTTGCACCTCTCCAATCCATTCTTAACGCTGCTGCTAGGCTCATATTCCTCTCCCACCGCTCTACCTCCGCCTCCCCCCTCTGTCTATCTCTTCACTGGCTCCCCATTCCTTTCCGAGTTCTCTTTAAACTCCTCACCACCACCTACAAGGCTCTCTCCTCCTCCACAGCTCCCTACCTCTCTTCACTGATCTCTATCCACACTCCCTCCCGTCCTCTTCGCTCCATCGCTGACCGCCGACTGACCTCTCACCTAATCACCTCCTCCCACTCCCGTGTCCAAGACTTCTCCCGCGCTGCCCCCCTGCACTGGAACAACCTCCCGCCACCCATCAGGCTATCTGATTCCCTTACCTCCTTCAAGCGCTCCCTCAAAACCCACTTTTTTCGACTAGCCTATCCCTCCTCCTAACCTCTTTTGATCCTCCTATCCTGCCTCCGTTCCCCTCCTTTCCTACTTATCCTATTGTATTACGTTCGTCCACCCACCTATTTTTAGTATGTTAACTCTTATGAGTAGGGTCCTCCTTCCTCACGTACTCACCCTACCTCATTACCTCACCTGTGCTCCTGTCCTGTTCTTCCCTTCCTCTACTTCATCTTCAGTCTCCTCGACAATTTCCACACCTACTTCTGAACTGATGCTGATTTTAGTTCTACCAGCTATACCCCTATTTATACTGTATTTTTCAACACACCCTGTACGTTACCTTGTAATTTTTTGTTTGTTTGCTATGTATGGCGCTGCGGACACTTTGCGGCGCCTTATAAATAAACATACTACTACTACATGTGCGAGCGGGGCGTATGGCCAAATCCCGCATGAAATGTGAACACTCCGAACAGGGGGTGGAGAGGGGCGTGAAGGGCTATTTGGGCTCATTACCATATGCATACGCCCCGCGTTTCATGGGCGTTCCCATGCAAACGCTGGGCGTACGTATGGTAATGCAGTCATGACGCACGTGTAGGGGCCGGACATATGACATCGCCGGATGTCAGCTGCCCGCCCAGATCCCTGCTTTTGCACGGAAAAATGTCCGTGTGGTCTGAGGTTGCGGGAGCTGGTGGACCACTCGGTCCTGCATTCGATGGTCTGTGACCATCGAATGATGGGGGAGGTTCCCTGAGATGGAGGAGGCGTATTCCATGAAAAATACAGGTGCGGTCAGTTCGGCCAGCTTCTTACCGCGTACGGACGGAGTTGGCGATCCGTATGGAAGGCGGGGTTTCGCACGCACGGTCCTGGCCGCATATTCGGATCCGGCAGCACCGATCAGAATAAGGCCCTAAGTGACCACTTCTGAATTTAATGTGCAGGAAAACCCCTTGGATTCACAAGCTGATGTGGATTTCTGACCATTGTGGGTTTCTGTGCATTACCAGAGGTTTTACAGTGCAGGGAAATTAAATAATTGAATAGCTCTGACCGTGAAACCTGCAGCTTCTCCATGTGGTAAAACTCGTACTTTATTGAATACAACCAATCCTATTTTTTTATTTTGTGGCTATGGGCTATAGTACATCACAACAACAACAACAATAATAATACAGATGGAGCAGACATGTTGTAAGGAAGAGCACAATATGGACCAGGGGGCAAAGTATTAGACAAACAGATGATGATTAGTTTGATATCTCTGTGTGCGACTGAGTCTGTACTTGGCATGGAAAAAAAGCTTCAGACTCCACATCGTATGACTTCATATACAGATTCATTGGCTAAGCCGATACAGATATAACAGTGTAGCATATCCAATTATTCAGCCCAGTCTCCTGGTGGGTTTTGATCACGTCACATTACATTTTAGATGCATTTTTGGCAGAAAAGACACACAACACTAGCAGATTCTGATATAGAGATAGAACCAGATGCTGGGTGCATCTGCAGCAATGTGTAAGTTCATGTCTGTACAGATGGGGAGGTATGTTGGGTATCTTGTGGGCCTTCAAAGGAAAACATGGGAAACACCTGGACCCTGGAGACTTTTTTTCATGTTTGCTCTCAATCAAGTGAAAAGCTGGCTATGTCCCTGCCCCAGCTATACTAATCAATGCTGGGAATGTCCTCTGCACTGTATATTTTCTCATCCACCCCTTCCCTGGCCTGAACAGTGAGAATTCAGGGGCAGATTTATTAAGCTCGGTGAAGTGATAGTGTCTGGTTTTTATCACCGACCAATCCGCTCCTAACTGTGAAGTTACAGACTTGGTTGAAAAAAAATGACAGTTAGAAGCTGATTATCCAGTGATAAAAAACAGGCACTTTATCACTTCACCAAGCTTAATAAATATACTCCTCACATACACCATTATTGGGGCATGTGGCAATGCCATGTGGCTGTTTTGGCCCCAGTCTCTAGATGTTGTGCTAAAGATTTTTGAAGGAGTTATAGTGGGAATGGGCTTGCCACTTTGGAACATTCTTGCCTACCTGACCCTCTCCATGCAGGAGAAAATGCTCTGTTCCTGGACTTCCCTGGTAATGTATGATTGCCATCACCTGTGGTGAAACACCTTTACCTAGCTCCCCACAGGTGGCAATCATATATTACCAGGGAAGTCCAGGAACAGAGCATTTTCTCCCGCATGGAGAGGGTCAGGTAGGCAAGTATGCTTTGGAAGGCTCAGGCAATCCCAATCTCTAGGAGTTTGAACCACACCTCTGGATGATATTTACTTTTTCCTGGTTGTTGCAAGTTTTGTTTAGATTTGTTTGTTCATCAAGCTAAAGTTTGAGGATTATATGTGCCAAACCTGATACACTGTAATAAAATGCATAATTCAGTCATTTTACTAGCGCAATATATGACCAAAGTAGTTTTCCTGTGGGTTATAGTTATCTGTAGCATACCAGTCTGTCTGTGGCATCGGGATAAGTAACTGGATCTGATGTCTTATTGCGGTTTGGAGGGCTGCTTACTGTGCTTCAGCATAACCATGATAAGTGCTGGTTATCAGGACAAATTGCATAGCCCCTGGCGGACCTATTAGCAGCTGAAAAATGGCTGCTACTAATAGGATACCAAATACCTGTTTATTATTATTAACAACAATAATCTGCATAATTCACATAGCACCTGTGCCTTGAATTCTTTAATTGCTGATGTGATTACTTGTTGGAAACTGGTGGTTTCCATAGTAGGTGTACTTCTTTCCAGCTTGAAGGAAATGTCCACATGTACATTGTTTGTGTTTGTTTTTCCATGCATTTGTTTGTAGAAGGGAATTCTTTCACCAAGTAAATGATCCATATAACAGTTGTACGCACTTGGCATGTGTACTCCTATAATATACTTTACACACAATATATACTGTATACTTGGTTGTCATGCGTCTGGTGGGTATAGTAGTCCTGTAGTACCATAAAATAGTGCAGTCATTTTTTCATTGCCCTAAGCAAGTATTAGCAAATCTCGAGTTCCTACTAGCTATCATACTCCCATACCTCAGAAAACATGTATAATAAAACGTTTCGCCAGTAGCATGATTATGTAATGGTGTAAAGGTCACAGAACTGAGATTCTATGTTCAGTTCCTACCACAGCACTAATTGTGTGGATTTTGTATATTCTCTCTGTGCCTTCGTGGGTTTAATTCCACAGTATACTGGTAGGTAAGGCTGATAGTAAAGCGTCCCTAGCTTGTGTGTCTGTGTGTTTACATGCAGTAAATTATTTGTTATTGGAAGTAATTTTAGAAATGCAAGGTTATTAGTCAAACTATATTCAATTTCTATTCATAGATTTAGAAAAATGAGCAGAATACTAAAGTGTTTTACTACAGGTGGACTCCCGTATCTTTAAAGTGAGCAGCCTGAAGGATGTTTGGTACTTGTTTCCTATCTGGGCGCCCACTAAGTTAATTGAGCACCATGCTATTCTCCGTAGTGAAATCTGATCGCATCGCATCGTACACATACACGATATTGAACGATGCGATGCGATGCGATCCGATTCGATTTCCCATAGGAAACAATGTTAAATGGCTCAATTTAGCCAAATTATCATAGGAACAATAGTAAATTGGCCAAAAACACCCCTGAACATTGAAATGTCCCCCCAAAAGTAGTTGACGCCACCCCGCCATCAACGTGAACCCGAAGCGTGGCGAGCGCAGCGAGCCCGCGAGGGGCGGCGGTACGCGTCCTCCGACCTTTTCATGCCCTACTATCCACTAGGGCGTGGAGTGAGAATAGAATAGTGTGGCGAGCGCAGCGAGCCACCGAGCCCGAAGCGTGGCGAGGGGACGCGGATACCTTCACAGGTAAACGCGTCCCTTTGCGGGCTTCCCAGGTGTCCGCGTCGCCATGGACACCTGGGAAGCCTGCGAGGGGACGCGTATAACTGTGAAGGTATCCGCGTCCCCTCGCGGGGCTCGCTGCGCTCGCCACGCTTCGGGCTCGGTGGCTCGCTGCGCTCGCCACACTATTCTATTCTCACTCCACGCCCTAGTGGATAGTAGGGCATGAAAAGGTCGGAGGACGCGTAACGCCGCCCCTCGCGGGCTCGCTGCGCTCGCCACGCTTCGGGTTCACGTTGATGGCGGGGTGGCGTCAACTACTTTTGGGGGGACATTTCAATGTTCAGGGGTGTTTTTGGCCCATTTACTATTGTTCCTATGATAATTTGGCTAAATTGAGCCATTTAACATTGTTTCCTATGGGAAATCGGATCGCATCGCATCGCATCGTTCAATATCGTGTATGTGTACGATGCGATGCGATCCGATTTCAGTACGGTGCCGTACGTAGAAAACCTGGGCGCCCAGATAGGAAACAAGTACCGGATGTTTTTGCATTGGAGACACACAACGTGTTGTGTTCCAGCTATTGTGGAAGTATTGAGTAGAGACAGACAAATTTTGACTCTCTAGTTTAGTGGAATTTTGGGCATGATTCAGACCTGTTAGCAAGGCTGCACTGCAGGGGAGGCAACTGTAATGTGCAGAGAGACCAAAGGTGCGTACACACTTGCAGGTGTTTTGGCCATTCAATTGACCCCATCGGACACTGGGGGTTATTCTAGTTTCTTCACGTGTGCGACGCAGGGTGCTAGCGGGCACTGCGAACTACATATTCCCCGTCCCGCTCGAACCTAGCAGTGCGGGATGGGGGGCGTGGGTGCACAGCCCATGGGAATGCCCAGCATTCCCATGATAATCGCCCAGTAATGCGGGTGTGGGGGGCGGGCTGCTGATGTCAGCTGCCCGCCTGCCTCCCGCACAGGGCGCTCGCAGATCAGAGACACCATAGATGTGTCTGTGAGCACTGGAGAAATCATGCGATGGTCGGTGACCATCGCATGATTTCTCCCCGGCTGCGAATGGATGATTATGCAAATCATCCATTCGCAGCCATGCAGGGAAACACGACGTGTGAGGGGGCGGCCTGCACTGTGGGCGGTGTTTGGTCCACACGCAAAACTGTGAATTTTGCAGTGTTGCGTGAAGACCTGAATAAGGTCCAGTGTGTGCGAGCGTTATATCTGTGAACAGTGTAGATCACATATACTGTATATCAGGTCGGCTCTGCAACACAGCTGCTGACCCATATATCTAGCCGCGCTGACATCGGCGAGTAGTGCTCATTGCTCGCCTTTACATCTCGCTGGTCAGTGTTTAACTGACCCCCCTGAACCTGCTGGTTTCCAACTCGCTGTTTTATCTACAGTGAGGTGGAAACGGCGTGTGCGACTGCCCAAATGGCGAGGCTTGCGACTAAATGCAGTAGCTGCGAACCTTTTAGGGGAATCCTCGCCATCCTCTGACACCGAGGATTCCCCCGGAACGTTGAATAGGGTGAGCGGGCGGCCCGGAGGTTAAATGCCGAGAGTGGCTTGTTTTCGGCGATCCTCATTGTTTAACCCCTCTCGTCGGCAGCATTGAATACAGCCCAAAGTGCTTTGTCATCTGAGCTTGGTGCCTTATGTCAGCACCTCCATTTAGGAGCAGTGGGGGGTATGTACTATGTGGTGTTGGTAATAGTTCATTAGACCTTATTTTTTAAAGGTTGACTAAACTTTAAAAAGATGTTTGTTCTATTCTGTGTTTCCAAGGCCAGGTGGGCAGTTTTCCCTTCCGCTTGTTACAGCTAACTAAACATGTCCTGTTGTTGCCTTGCTGGCATTGTAAAGTTACTGTTTGCATATCGTTTGCCTTATTTTTTTTGTATGCTTTCTCCTGAGGTCCACCATTAACCATCAGGAGTGTGTTTTTATTGACTTAATAATATGTATAGCAATACATGGGTAGTTAAAAAAAAAAAAAAAAAAAATCCTTACAAAAGGTACAGAATAAATTATACAAACTGAAGACAGTATTAAAACATTTATTTCGGTACTTATGTAATATCTGGGCTCCCGTTTTTCGCTGCGCTCGCCACACTATGGGCGGTATTCAATGAGCCTGATTCGCCATGTTTTTATGGCGAATTTGTGCTGTTTGGCGAATTTCTGACTAAAACGGTGAATCACCCTATTCAATGAGCAGATGGCGAATACATTTGAAGGTTTTTTTCACCATGATTCACCGAGTAGCAATCGCTATCTTTTTATGGTGAAGTGGAATGTGAACTTTTAAAATAAAGTGTTCTGTTTTTTACATTTGGTGTCCAAAAATCAGGAATTTTCTTCTGAGGAGGGGCATGCTATTTTTATTCATGTGCTGTAAGCACATGAATATATATTTAATTTTTAAAAAAATATATATATTTTTTTTTAACACAGCAGCCAGCAGGGGGCGCCGGAGCCGAGCCGCTCATTACATATTCATATATTCACTGCACCCGATGTTACGTTCGGGTATAGTGAATATACGTGGCCCCCTGCTGGCACCCCCGGGGGGCAGCCTGTGCTGCCTGGCACCCGGGGAGCCCACCTGCCCCCCACAAACGTTCAGGGGCAGGCAGAGAGACTTCCATCTCTCTGCCTGGCACCCTCCTCAGGCTCCCTGCTGCAATCGCCGCAGGAGCTCATATTCGCCTGTCAGGGGCAGCGAGCCCCTGACACGTTGAATACCGGAGCCCGCTGGCTCCGGAACGTGGCGAATGTGCAGCGAATCCTAAAAAGGATTCGCTGCACCTCGCAGGTATTCACATTGAATACCGCCCTATATAAAATAAACTCCATGCGTAGTTGGATAGTAGGGGTATGAAAAAATGGGCTGCATTTAACATGGGAGCCCAGATAATAATACATAAGTACCTTTATTTCCATTTAAATTTATGGCAGTGTTGTAAAAGGAAAACCTTTAAAGCCCTGTACATGGGGTAATTTAAGTCATTATAGCTGACTAAATGGTCGTGAACGATCATATATCACCAGTGGTTTTTTTTTGTATTGTGGGAGATAAATCGCTAGGATCGTGGTCCCGCAGCCAGCCCTTAATGCTTGCTCCTGCGATTATGGCTAAAAATTGCTGGTCGCTGATTCACAATGCACTGTGCACCAGTGACCAGCGATTTTTAGTCAAAATCAGGTAGAGACAGAATGAGGCAGAATTGCTTACAATTTTCAGGCACAATTGCTGGTCACAGCAGAAAGGTGGTCATGGGCGGATTGCAGGTGAGTTCCACCCTCAAAGAATTTGCCTTAGTGTATGGGTACCTTTTTAGTTACACACTTGAAATGTTTCGCTCGCAATCCACAGTTTTCTTAAGGTGCCCATGCACTAGTCCGATTTGGCCACTATGCACCCAATTTCGATAGATTGGGCCGAGCGGTTAGGTTAAAAGTGGGCAAATCGGATGTGTTTGCCATCAATTAGATGAGCATTCCTGTGCAGATCAGAGTCTAAGGTCGGGCCTGCTGTACTTTCGACTTCCGACTTGGACCCCATCCTGGCAGCTGAAAACGGGGTCAAGTTATATATCCTATGCAAAAGGACTGCATGCGATATATCAAAAGCGAGCCTACTGGACAGCTCAAGGGGGATTGGCTGGCCATACACTGCTGCGAGATGTCACAATAGTGTATGGCCCCTTTTAGAGACAAAATTATCTTGATCACATCCAATTTTCTTGTGTACACACTACTGAATTATTTGTTCGGATAGGAGCAATATGTGTCCTAAACATAAATAAGTGACCTTTTTAAATCAATTATGTTGGACAGATCATGTACATAACACAAAGCATGCACTATAATTGTTTCCAACAATGGGCGTGCCGTGTGCTGGGTAAGAAGAGCAGATACAAAAGGTATTTAAACAATAACTGCCCATGGGTACTATGGATACATTGGGGTCGATCCTATTAATCCCGAATGATCCGCCGAGTGCGAATCATAACGACACCGGCACACTTTACGGCGTGCCGTATTCGCTGAAAAGTGCTTGCACCTCCATGGGAGTGCGAGTAAATTTCAGTGATTTCGGACGTGCGATGGGTGCGAGTTAAGGTTAATTTGGGTGCTGTTTTCAGTGTGAAATCGGCACCCGAACTGCAACTCGCACCCTTCGGGGTTAATAGGATCGACCCCTATGTGTAATAATCCAACGAGGCAGCTGAAATTATATGTATATCACAAATATTCAAGATCTAACCTCTTTTTTTTTTTCTTGCAAAATCGTTTCCATAATTTTGAGGCTACTGGAATTAAGAATATTTATAAAGATATATTCTAGAACAGCGGTTCCCAACCTATTTTTCTCTCCCGTACCTCTTGATTAGGCTTTTTGTTTATGAGTACCGCCTCCTCTCAATTGAAATATCCACAGTACTTACTCATAGAGTGGAAGTGAGTGGTATGTGTATGCTTATGCATGTAGTTATATTATGGAGTAGTGTGCAGTCAGGAATTGGGTCCCTCTGTGTCTGGCTGCTTGATGTATACTGTTTCCTGGGTTCCTGCTAATGCCTGTAGTATAAATGGCCCTTGTCAGCGCAAGTCAGATAATCTCTGATGTCTGTGGGCAGTGTGGGTAGCTCCCCGTGGATTGCTGGTTGGGCAAAAGCACAAGGAGATGCTGCTGAGGCTGCAGATGGAACCGGAAGTGACTCATCGTGGTTCAATTCCATGGCAATGGGAGAATTCTTAAACCATCGGGAAATGACTTCTTCCTCCATTACCACTATTATTTTCAAGTACCCCCACCCAGTCTGTAGTACCCCAGGTTGGGAACTGCTGGTCTAGAACAAGTGTCCCAATAAATATACATTTTTTTGAACACAGCAGTCCATCAGTTTACTGTCTGTATAATACTTTACAATATATTGGTATATCGAACTGATCTTAACTATACCTAGTAAGATATCTAGGTACTCTTTACCTAGCACGGCGCCCACGATGTCCATTGCGGTCATCGGGGGTAAAAAATCGCGGCCATCGCATGCACTAAAAAAACGGGTGCGATGCCCGCGATTTTCCATAGGGATCAATGTTAAAAGTGTGATTGGACGCGATTTTACTGTTCAATGCCTCAATGCCCACGATTTTTCCATAGGAAACAATGTTAAATGGGCCACAGAGCCTGAAGTCTTAAATGGCCCCCACAATTGTTAACGCCACCCCACGATCAACGTGAACCCGAAGCGTGGCGAGCACAGCGGTACGTGTCCTCCGACCTATTCATACCCCCACTATCCACGTCGGCGTGGAGTTGAGAATAGAATAGTATGGCGAGCGCAGCGAGCCACCGAGCCTGAAGCGTGGTGAGCGCAGCGGATACCTGTGAAGCCCGCGAAGGGACGCGTTTACCTCGCGGGGCTCGCCACGCTTCGGGCATGGTGGCTCGCTGCGCTCGCCACACTATTCTATACTCAACTCCACGCCGACGTGGATAGTGGGGGTATGAAAAGGTCGGAGGACGCGTACCACCGCCCCTCGCGGGCTCGCTGCGCTCGCCACGCTTCGGGTTCACGTTGATCGTGGGGTGGCGTTAACAATTGTGGGGGCCATTTCAGACTTCAGGGGGACTATTTGGGCTCTGTGGCCCATTTAACATTGTTTCCTATGGAAAAATCGCGGGCATTGAGGCATTGAACAGTAAAATCGCGTCCAATCACACTTTTAACATTGTTCCCTATGGGCGATGGGCGCCGTGCTAGGTAAAGAGTACCGATATCTATCTAAAGCCAATTTCTATATTTTTTTTTACATATAATTAAGGGATAAGAAGTGTGTTGCGGCCACTTAGTCACAGCTAATAGCTTACAGGTATTCATACCATCCAGTCCAATGTATTGATATCTGAGAGAATATTTAAGATAATTATCTAATTTTGCTGTATACAGTATGTCACACGTCATTAATAGAAGATTGTCTTGCATGTTAAATCTTTTTTTATATTTCAGTGTATTGGGAAAATCATGGAATTTTAATGCATACACAATAAAGTGGTTAGTTACTTTTAAATGTTAATATAAAGCAGGGGTAGGAAAGTAATTTTTTATTTAGTCCGGATGTTTCTAATGATTTTGATCGAAGGCCACAAAATCAAATATCTGTATGTTCACAAACCTAACACAAATGGTCCACTATGCTGTGCCCCATCCATCCTGCTTCCTGACCTTCTGGTGAATAAAACCAAACTGCCTCATAAAACCCCATTCCCTGGAACAGAGCCCCCTTTGCGAGTGAACCAGAATAAGGGCCAGTGTCTCAACTTGAACCTCCAAAAATATTGCATTGGGTGAACATGCTGCTCAATTCACCATGTCCCAGTGATTGATATTTTGTGATCAGTCTCACAAATACACCGTACATTTAGCTGGGCAATCCGATGGTATCAGGACCAGTTAATTGTATAATATATGCCCAGTTTAAGACTACTGGTAAATGTGTGATCTTTCTCCATGAGCCCTGTGTAAGGATTTTTGCAATGCAGATGACAAATCATCTATCATACTGTATATAGAACTGAGAGGAAGTTTAGCTTGTTAGTACTGTAACACCACTTTATATGCACACGATTGGTTCTAGTTTAGTTGCCATTTAAAAAAAAAAAACTGAACGTTTTTTGTTCCTTTGGGTTTATTGCCTGTATGCAGGGCTATTTTTCAGTAGGCTCCAGCAGGAACTGAGGCCCTTATTCTAGTTCACTCTTTCTGACTAAATATTTCTTAAACAGCCCATACCCGCTCCGTTTAACGGATCCGTTTGGGACATAATTAGCACACATCGGATCGGATCCCTAGTGCATGCAGTGTGCATGCACTGCGATCCGATCCGATGTGTACCTAGTACAAAAAGTATGTGCAGCACATACTTTTTGTACCGTACTATGTGATGCTCGGGAGCGCGCATCGCATAATACAGAACGGAGCCATACACAGTGGACCGTGTATGGGCTCCTTTAGATGGACAAAACCATGTGCACTGCAGGTGAGGCAGGTGTAAAACCCCACCCAAATCTAATTATCTCTGCACAAGTAACACCTGCCTCACCTGCAGTGCACATGGTTTTGTCCATCTGAAGGTGCGTACACACGGGGGGAGATATATTGCTAGCAATATATTGCTTGCAATATATTGCTGAGCAATATATTGCTCAGTGTCTCTTTTTCAACAAGCGACCAGAGATGGTCGCTGTTGAAAACGAACCTCTGCTGGGGGTGCTGCAGAGGTAATTAGCTGGTCGCAGGAGCAAGCTCCTGCGACCAGCGATTACAATGGGGCAGAAAACGGGAGCGCGCACCCGGCGATTTATCGCCGGGGCAAACTCCCAATCACTGGCAATATGGTCGCCTGCGACCATATTCCCAGCGATTATAGCACCTATCTCCCCCGTGTGTACACAGCATAAGAAATATTTTGTCAGAAAGAGTGAACTAGAATAAGGGCCTCAGTTCCTGCTGGAGCCTGCTGAAAAATAGCCCTGCCTGTATGGGAATGTGAAAATTTAATGAGGGTATTTTCAGAAATGTAAGTCTTCTGTAAAACTACTGTTGTGGATTATTATATAGACAGTGTCTAGATAGACAGTCAATAGATCTATCCCAAACAGGGTCAAAAGGTCAACAGGGTCAAAATGTCCACATGAAAAGGTAGACAGGAGTTTTTTTATTTTATTTTTGTGTCAATGTCGACAACTGTTGACATAGACCCCCCCCAATAGCTGTAACACATGCACTTGCCATGCTTCGGGCACGGTGCCATGCTACATTCGGCACACTATTGTATTCTCCCTCTATGCCGACATGGATGGTGAAGTATGAACAAGGCGGTTTAAAAAAAAAAAATCCAGAAAAACTCATGACCTTTTTCATGTGTCTAGCTTTTTTGTGTCAAAATGTTGACCCTGTTGACCTTTTGCATGTTAAGCTTTTGGGGTAGACCTATTGACTGTCTTGGGATAGACATATTGACTGTCTATCAACCGGAACCAAAAACTGCAAGGCATAATTTATATGAGTACTACCTAAAAAAACTGACCCAAGTGAGTGAGAAAAAAACTCAACAGCGAAAGGATTACATATTGTTACTAAAAAATGCAAGCCCTAATTATGTAAATGTTTTGACATGTGCACACAAGTTTTGTCATCCAGTTTTGAAGATGTGCTTCACTAAAGCAGTATTTTTCAACAACTATCACTGAGCTGTACAGCAGATAGAAGTAGTAGAATTGTAAATCTCCATAATATAATTTTTTATGCCTAAAGATAAAATAATGAAGCATTACTATGAAGGGTGTTGTGTTACCACATCAGAATCGCTTAATGCGGCTAGGAATAGAGCCGACAATTATCTGGATGTGACACTGTTCTTCCACAGGAAATTCCATCAGATGTTTGTTTTAATGCTGATATTGGAAATGCTGTGTCAGATGACACTCACTGGAGGCTAAGCTGGCAGTGCCTTTTCCAAACACTTCCATGATCATTTACTTGAATAAGGTTTTCTTAAAGCTATTAGGGTTTTTGTGCCCACAGCAGATTATTATGAAAGGATAATTGCATGAATAAACTTGGAACTTCACCTATATGAAAGCACAGGCTTTCAGAGATACAGAGGGAGAGGAGAGAGACAACAGACTACTCCAGTTGGTGACTGGTATTGCACAAGATACCCGACTGTACAGAGAGCAAGTGACTATTCCATGCAGCAACACACTCTGCAATAAGGGAACTTTTGTCTCCTCAGCAGCACTGCAAACTGAGACAATGTTTCCCGCAGCAGCTTACCAGGGCACCTCTGAGAAGCACTCACACTCCTATCTATGTCATTATATCCTCTGGCCACAGATGGCACTGATGGGTAGCGCCCCCTCCTCCTCCAGTAGGCACCCCTGAGGAGTGCCTTCCTGGCTAAGGGGTAGATATGCCCCTGACGGCAATGACCATTTACTAAAATGGAAGGGGGGAGTGGTACCCCTGTTTATAGGCTTGCTGAGGCCAGGGTCTGTGTCTTCTGCCGCGGATCTGTGCCCAACAGGCAGGTCTAACCAAGGCACGAGAGAGGCTCGTCTTAAGAATGTACGAAGGGGTACTGTTTTTGAGGACTGTAATTAGTGAGAGATATGGAGGCCAGTGCAGAGATAGTGGTGAGGGAAAGGGGGTCCTGTTCTGTTCTGCTCTTAGGGCAGACTCCATTAGCTATACAGTATGTGTGAGCCAGATAGGAAGGAGGCTGCAGAGGTTGAATGTATGGATAACTTTTTATGTTGCATCTTCACATACTTGGGAACTATGTCAAATGTAGAAGCAGGATTGTGGGGCAGATTTATTAGAGTGAAAAATTCCTATTGCCAGGAGTTATTGCCAGCCAGAGGCTTTTTCCCCCCTTTCTTTTGCATTCTACATCAAAGACACAGCTACTGATAACAAATTAACATCTTTTTTTCGTTTTTTGTTGGGGTTCACTGCTAAAGAAGATTGAGACTCGCTAATGTACTTTCCAGTGAAACTTTGGGGGTTATTCTAGTTCACTCTTTGTGACAAATTCCTTCTTAGATGGACAAAACCATGTGCACTGCAGGAGGGGCAGATGTAACTTGTGCAGAGAGAGTTAGATTTGGGTGGGGTTTTACTTCAAAGTGAGATCTATATTGCAGTGTAAAAATAAAGCAGCCAGTATTTTATTTACCCTGCACAGAAACAAAATAACTCACCCAAATCTAATTCTCTCTGCACGTTTTACATCTGCCCCCCTGCAGTGTACATGGTTTTGTCCATCTAAGAAGGATTTTGTCAGAAAGAGTGAGCTAGAATAAGGCCCTATGTTACAAATTCAACTTTAGGTAAGTATGTCTTCTCCATCTATCTTACATATGACTGCCCCATACAGTAGCTCATACACACAGACAGGGCTGATTTTGGGACAACATATGAAATGATAAAACCCAGTATGCTAATCCAAACCGGTATAATATTTAGCTTGCTCAACATGCAGGCTAGAAGAAATCACCCCCTGTGTACAGGGCTTTAGCCTTTTATTATATAGGATATATCATGGTGTAAAAATACAGTTCTTCCACTCCTTCTTTTGATCTTTCTAAATGACTTGTTTTCACAGTAATGTCTAGAAACTGTATTACATCTTGTTACCTTAGTCATTTTTTCAGGGAGTAGTGCACATTCACCCTCCATTTACTCTGATGGTTCTGCAAAATCTAAATTTAACCTTGCTACAGCATTCCCGTTTTGATCCCCTAAGATAATTTTTTTAGTTGGAAAACACTCTTAAGGTAGATTTCTGGCTATTCGAGTGCTATGCAATCTTTGCTAACTATTACATAACTATTTACATACAATTCATGCAATCTACATTAGATTTGCACTATATAGTCCAGGCATTCCCAACCACGGTCCTCAAGGCACACCAATTGTGCAGGTTTTAGGGTACTTGTTTCCTAGCACGGCGCCTGCGATTTTGATTGTATCCATCGGGTCCCAAAAAAATCGTGTCCAGCGCATGCAACCAAATCGCATGCGACGCGATCTATGCGATTTTTACATCGGAACCAATGTAAAATGGTCCCTGAGACCCGATTTTACATTGGGCCCAATGTTAAATGCCCCCCAGACCCCAATTTTCATTGTATTCCCACCCTGATGGGTCAAATGCCCCGCCCCATTGTTAACGCCACCCCACGATGAACGCCAACCCGAAGGTCGGAGGACGCGTACCGCCACCCCCCGCGGGCTCGCTGCGCACGCCATGCTACGGGTTGGCGTTCATCGTAGGGTGGCGTTAACAATGAGGGAAGGGGGGTGGTGGCATTTCACATGTAAAATACCCATAAGGGTGGGTATACAATGAAAAATCTGGTCCATTGGCCCATTTAACATTGTTCCCTATGTAAAATCGCGTCCATCGCATCGGTCGCATCGCATGCCTTAACTTAAGGCATGCGATGGACGCGGTTTTTTAATTGTCGGGGAAAAGGATAAAAATAGCCCTGAAATCGCGTCGGTCGCGTCCATCGCATACCTTAAGTTAAGGTATGCGATCGCCTGCGACGGGCGCCGTGCTAGGGAACAAGTACTGGTTTTAGTGATATCCAGGCTTCAGCACAGATGGTTTAATCAGAATCCCTCAGATACTAATTAAGTCACCTGTACTCAAGCCTGGATATCTACAAAACCTGCACTGTTGGTGTGCCTTGAGGACCGTGGTTGGGAATGCCTGATCTAGTCATTGCTGCCCTGTCTATCTGGGTTTTGATTTGTGCTGTCACAGGAGCGTGCATTGGGAGCGCAAGGTAAAAAACCTGTGCGATCTTCATGCGATTTTGACTATATAGTCAAAATGTAATGTAAAATCTCACCGTGTGTACACAGCATTACATTAGTGTGGTTTGGGATCTTTTCATCAGGCTGAGAAATTGGATCAAAAGTGTCAAATCACATGTGTTTCAATTATGAGCATGCAATGCATGCTCCTGTGCACAACGGATCGGAATCGGAGATCGCAAGGGCTGCACTATAGCTTTATCAGATGCAACAGCCCTTGCTGGGATCACATATCATACATCGTATGCAAAAGGACTGCATACAGTGTATCATATGCAATCCTGCCGCCCGGGAAGCTGCTGGGCGGTTCGTACCTCCTGAGAAGTTGCAGAAATGTATGGGGTCCTTTTTTATAATGTATATGAACAAGATCCATAATATGGATATTCTTATATGATGCACAGCAGATGGTTTAGTAGACAACCATCAGTACATTAGCACTGTAATTTGTCGCAAGTTGGAGCACCATAGAGTCTATGGAACAGCTGTAATGGGCTGCTACCTGATCTTCGCTCCATTTATAATTAACTGTGTGTTCAAAAGTTTACTTTTAAGTATACATTGTTTACATGAAAGCTTTAGCAACCTACTGTATTTCATAATACTCCCTCCCATAGGGAATGCCTTTGTCTCTTCCCTTTGTTCCAGTGTCCCCCAAAGGATACTGGAGAAAATGGGATATTTATGCTTACATTACATTAAATCCTTTTCTCTTAGCCCATTGAGAGATACCATAGGCCCACCCTTTGCGCTGTGATGGCGTATTGTTGCTTACATCTTATTACTTGTTTAGCAGGTTTCTGTGCTGCGTTCCTCCTATTGTGAGGCTGTGTTAGTAACATAACTGCACCTTGTGTAGCTATGGGATAGAGAGTAGGAGGAAAACAGATACCATTATTTCTTTCACATAATCCATTGTTGTATTTTCCTTAATGAACAAATAGAATGGATTTAATTTTAATTCAAAATTCCAATGTATTGTTATATTTCGGTGCAGCCAACTTGTCTCCCTAGATTTTGGGGTTGTCTATATTCAAGGTGAATGGAAACTTCTTCAAGCATTTTACTTTTTTACCAGGGAATATTGTGTGTCATGGCTGTGTTGTGTGATAATTTTATTTAGTTATCATCTTTCAGTTGTGTGTATTTTTTAGACCTTTATGTCTTTTACAAATCTTCTGCTGCAGCCGAGATCTGGCAGCCACTGCGGCTGGGCAACAACAACTGTCGAAGGCAATAGCTGCAGCTGTCGGAACAATCAGTGCTATTGACTGTTCAGACATTGCCCATGAATATCGGCACACATCTTCTCCTTCATCTATGTGGAAGAAGCGCTATCCGTGCACATAATGGTGCTGATACCGCTTCTTCTCCATGACAACCCTTCTTACTTCTCCCACTAATGGTGGTATCCTATTAGCAGTGAAAATTCAGCAATTATTTTCACAGCTATGCTAATGTTCTGCACAAAAACCCAATTTTGTTTGTGAGAAAATACACACGGGCCTGCCAAAAGCCAACGTACCCAGCTCTTTTTGGGCACCCTAGGCAAAACGTCTGCCTTCTGTGCGCCCCCCCGTCCCATCCCATCGCATCACCAATTACCCATTTCCCTAATAAATTGGGTGAAAGAGCATAGGCAGCATCTTATATGTCTCTTTGCTGCCATTCAAATATATCCATACACTACCTCTCTCATATATACAGTACGTACTCTGCCTCTCTCATTTATATATACTCTGCCTCTCTCACATATACACTGCCTCATACACACACACTGCTCAAAACATAAAGGAACACTAGCATAACACATTCTAGATCTTAATGAATGAAATATTCTTATTAAATACTTTGTTCTTTACATAGATGAATGTGCTGACAACAAATTCACACAAAAATTATCAATGGAAATCACATTTATTAACCCATGGAGGTCTAGATTTGGAGTCACACTCAAAATTAAAGTGGAAAAACACACTACAGGCTATTCCAACTTTGATGTAATGTCCTTAAAACAAGTCAAAATGAGGCTCAGTAGTGTGCATGGCCTCCACGTGCCTGTATGACCTCCCTACAATGCCTGGGCATGCTTCTGATGAGGTGGCGGATGGTCTCCTGAGGTATCTCCTCCCAGACCTGGACTAAAGCATCTGCCAACTTCTTGACAGTCTGTGGTGCAACGTGGCATTGGTGGATGGAGCGAGACATGATGTCCCATATGTGCTTAATTGGATTCAGGTCTGGGGGATGGGCCAATGGCGAATATGCCAATCTTGGTGTCCTCTGGCAAATGCCAAACGTCCTGCAAGGTGTTGGGCTGTAAGCACAACCCCCACCTGTGGACTTTGGGCCCTCATACCACCCTCACGAAGTCTGTTTCTGACCGTTTGATTAGACATGCACATTTGTGGCCTGCTGGAGGTCATTTTGCAGGGCTTTGGCAGTGCTCCTCCTGTTCCTCCTTGCACAAAGGCGGAGGTAGCGGTCCTGCTGCTGGGTTGTTGCCCTCCTGCGGCCTCTTCCACGTCTCCAGATTTACTGGCCTGTCTCCTGGTAGCGCCTCCATGCTCTGGACACTACGCTGACAGACACAGCAAAAGTTCTTGTCACAGCTCGCATTGATGTGCCATCCTGGATGAGCTGCACTACCTGAGCCACTTGTGTGGGTTGTAAACTCCGTATCATGCTACAACTAGAGTGAAAGCACCTCCAGCTTTCAAAAGTGACCAAAACATCAGCCAGAAGCATAAGGGCTGAGCAGTTGTCTGTTGTCACCACCTGCAAAACAACTCCTTTATAGGGGGTGTCTTGCTAACTGCCTATAACTTCCACCTGTTGTCTGTTCCATTTGCACAACAGCATGCAAAATTGATTGTCAATCAGTGTTACTTCCTAAGTAAACAGTGTGATTGACTTGGAGTTACATTGTGTTGTTTAAAATATATATCCCCTGCTCCCCAGCCACAGCACATAGTAACCCATAATACTGTACTTACCTGGGGAGTAACTCCAGGCAATCTCTACCCGGGTGCTGCAACCGGAGCCATTTTACTGCAAGGGTGGTTACTGCTTTCTGCTGTCACTGTCTGATTATTGGTGCTGCCTGTCAGGTCACCGCTGGTGGGGAGGTGCTGGATCCTTATTTTGTCACTGATTGCCTAGCATTGCTGCCGCTGATGGTGAGGCACTGGTCCCCCCTGCTGCCTATGAGGGTTGGGCGGCAGAAGCAGTGGGGACCAGCAGCGCTAGGCAGTCCGTGGCAGAAAAAGGAACCGGCGCCTCCCCACTGTTCAACAACAGCTGGAGTGTCAAGTTTAGCCATCACTGCCCTATTTGTACGTTGATCACATCCTCACTACTTACATCTAAGTTGTACTGTGTATTGCATTGTGGCACTCTTTTTACCTGTACTCTATTTTTGTTATTTACTTACTGTGATGTGAAGTTTTTTCTCCCTGTACTGTTACTATGTATGGCGCTGCGAAACACCTGTATAAATAAAAATATAATAATAATAGTCAGCTGCCTAATGGTAGCTTCGGTCCTGTGCGTACCTATGTCTTTTTTTGTTGTCGCCATCAATGAAAAAAGGCTGCTTATTATTGATTTGTCCTACCTCAAACCTGAGGATAGTTCCTGTTGCGCTAGGTAGCAGTGGTAATTTACCACTGCTAGTTGGATACCAGTTTATGGACCTAATTTAGACTGGATCGCAAAGCTAATTTTTTTTTCTCTAGTGGACAAAGCCTTGTGCACTGCAGGTGGGGCTGATATAACATGTGCCTAGATAGTTAGTTAGATTTTGTCGAGGAATCTTCAAACTGAAATCTAAATTGCAGTGTAAAAATAAAGCAGTCAGTATTTACCCTGCACAGATACAAAATAACTCATCCAAATCTAAAGGCCCATACACAATGGGTGATTTTGAGCTGAGAGCAGCTCATTTTTATCTTTTGAGCTGCTTTGAGCTCAAAAGCCGCCCAGTGTGTATAGGTCACCCCTGGGAAAATCGCTAAAAACTGTCAAAAACACTGTGATCTTTTTACGGCAAGCAATAGTGCACTTTCAGGCAAGATTGGAATTGATGATGATCATGATTATTATAGCATATTCAAATAATTTTTGTTTCTTCACAGAGCACAGTACTGATCACATCCAGCAGAATGGACAGTGGCTAAAGGCTGTACAGACCCACGACCCCTCTCGTTCCGCTCTAACAGTCTCCAGGTACATGATCAAGAGTGCTTTTGTGGTAAATTGTTAAATCTGTATTTTCTTAATGAGATGCCATTTCACATTTTGTATTTAATCTTTCATTATTTGTATTTATTATTTTTTATTTGCGGAAGGGCAGCCGGGAATTTTCTCCTTTGTCAAATAGTGCACTTTTTTGCACAGGTACTGTAAGTTCTGGGGATGCATACTGGCACTTTCACTGGGGGGAGGTATATACCAAAAAGTAGTCTTTGGCGCTAGAGACTAGAGGGGTGTAACTTGTCACCCTGCAGCCACCGCGTTAGAGGATTGCCAGCCTCTAAAAAGCATACAAGAACTAGAAAAAAACGTGGGGCGCTTGGGTGAAACAAGAGACATTTACAATTTATTAAAAACAAACATATATCACAAAAGTACATACATATAATCAAACAATCTAAAACTGAAGTGTCACTAGGACACTAATACGTGACCACTGGAAATAAGCACTTGGATATATTTTTCCCCTTAATACTGAAGCGGGAATATGGATTGTATAAGTATCAGTCCAATTTTTCTTGAGACATAGTGTCCTTTCTCCTTTTCAGGACAGAAACAGTTCACAATGATAAATTGGCTAGTGTGCACACTTTAGCAGCTGCAGCAATGGCGCCTTGCTTTTAGATGGAATGTGACAGTCACAGATTGGGAACAGGACTTCTGTCACAGGGGTGTCAGTGACAGTGTCCGTCCTGTTACCGCTCTGTAGCATGGGCAAGGGTCAAGATGGTATGCAGATGGATCTGCGCCGCAGCGCCTGCTCGCTCCGTACCTCTCGGCTGGCTCAAATTATGTAATATGTGCAGCCGGCTATGGTTCCCGGCAAGTGCCGTCTCCTCGCCGCAGTTTGTTTCTCCTGATGTTTTCACCCACGCGACGCTCTGCCACAGCGTCTGCAGTGGGGGGAAAAGTCTGCGGCTGGTGGAGGCAATCTTCCGGCTCTGTAGGTAATGGTAAGCGGGTTACGTGGGCAGGTGATCCAGATATCCTTTGGAATGTGTTTCGCCGCACACCGCACACTGGGTGCCTTTCTCAACCAGGTATGGAGTTCATTCTCCATGCCCAGCTTAAATAGCTGCTCTACTTATTTGTGCAGGTGTTTCTCGTTGGATAATCACCTCAGTCTCAGGTGATGGCTGTCGTATTCGTAGTGCTTAGAGTTTCATTTTCCCCTATAGAGGTGTTCTGTTACGCTCTTGTGCTTATATAGCAAGTTTTCACTTATAAGAGAAAAGTAGTCATTCCGCATGTTTAACTCTATGGCATATATTCAATGCCGTGGACGAGCGGTGACTGCGAGCAGGACTTTTTGCTCGCAGTCAACACTCACCCTGTCAGTATTCAACTGACCCCCCCTCATTCGCAAATTCCCCCTCGCTCTGTTTTTTGAGCGAGGGGGAATTTGCTAATGTGCCTCCAAAATCTGCGAGTTTGCTGCACTAGCCGCTGCTCTCGCAGTTTAGGGGAATCCTCGCCGTTCTGTGATGGCGAGGATTCCCCCAGAACGTTGCCTAGTGGGAGCGGCTGGCGCAGGGGTTAAACTGCGAGGATCACTGGTTTTCTGTGATCCTCGCAGTTTAACCCCCTCGCCGGCCGCTCGCACCGGCATTGAATACTACACTTTATATTTCTAAAATCACATACATGCTTTAAAAAGCATTTAAGTATTTTGGTTTTCTTGCTATGCAGGATAGATTCATGGTATCTAAACTAGGTAAGTATATAAAGACATGATACAGTACCAAAAAACATATACATTAAAAATATATATGTCTTTCTATACAATGTTATAGCAGTGCCACTATTACTGCTAGGTTTTGTAGCAGAATCTGATCACGTTGAAAATGGGATAAACATTTAAAGGTGCAGGTCGCAATATCCAACAAAAATTAGCAGGGTATTTTCTTCATGGTGCATATCGATACTGCTCAAATTGCTACACAATATGATACAAAAAATATATAAATAAATAAACTACCGTGCATATAGAAAGTAGTTTTCTAGTTTTTTATTACTTTTATTATTATTATTATTATTATTATTATTATTATTATTATTATTATTATTAATTTTTGCAAAAAGAGATAAGAAGAGGAATTGGTGTATTCAAATACATACATAAGGGGGAGGAATAACGTGTGCATAATAAACCTAGGGATAAAGGCCATACTTAAACATGAAAAATAGTCTAAAGGCATATGTAAATGTATCAGCCTATTTATATATGCATATCTTAGCAAACAGCTCGATTGTTTTATGCACTATACACTTACACCAATAAGGTGTCATAGCATCAGATCTTATGGTAAAGTAGGACAAGGCAGGAGGGGGCATACTGAGCTAAAAGATGCGGGGGAGTTTTATTAAACCTAATAAATGAACAAAAATATATGTAACCATAAACCATCCCATCTTTCAACTTTGTCTATGTTAGATGAACTCGAGGTCAATATTATCATTGAGGCCTTGGGGTTTTAGGGATTGCAGCCTCAGGATCCATGCCGCTTCTTGTTTGCAGAGGGTCCTGAAGCGGTCCCCACCCCGACTTGTTGTTTTTATTTGCTCAAGTCCGACCACCAGCATCCCTTCACATCGCTATTGTGTGCTTCCAAGTAATGCCTGGGAACACTGTGATTCATAAATTTTTTCACAATATTTCTCCTATGCTCTGTTATTCGGTTTTTAAGTTGGCGTGTGCTAGGTCCCACATAATACTTTTGGCATGGACAAATAAGGAGGTAAATAACATAACTTGTGGTACAGTTGATAAAGGACTCTATGGCCAGTATTCAATGGCCGGGCTGGCGGCTGGCAGCGAATCCTGTGTAGGATTCGCTGCACTTTCGCCCTGATTCTCCCTTCAGAGAGATTCGCCCAGCAGCCTCCCGTCCTCCCTATTCAACGCGTCAGGGGCTCTCTGCCCCTGACGGCGATAATCACTCTCTTGGGCGAATAGTCCAGGGCTCTCTCCCCTGCTGCTGCGGCTACACTGCCACTGCAGGGGATTGAGCAGAGTCCCGGCGGGGGAGCGCGCTGATACTGCCAGGAGCCCCCGCACAGCATGAGGATGGGGACGGCTCCAGCAGCAGTGGCAGACCTCCGGCTCCAGCAGTCCCAGCGCTGACATCTGCTATCACCGCGCTGGGGCTGCCTGAGACGGAGGTCTGCTACTGCTGCTGGATCTGTCTCTACGTCAGCTGAGGCAGGTCTGTGGGGTCGGGGAACAGAGCGGGCGGGGTGTACTGATGAGCAGTATCTTCACCCCTTTCCCCTCCGCTGCCTGTCAGCTCATGTCCCCTCCTCTTGCCTGTCAACTCATGTCCCCCGCATCCCCTCCCCCCCACCACCACAATCAGCGCAGCAACACACATGTGTCCCACCTGTGGGGATGTCCAGTCACTTTGTGGGGGTGAAGAAGGGCTCGCAGGGTGCTGGGATCAGAGCCGCTGCACTCACTGGTCCCGATCAGTGCAGTGAATATATGAATATTAATGAGCGGCTCCGGCTCCCGGCCCCCTGCTGGCGAATGTGTAAAAAAAAAATATTGTTTAAAAAAAAAAATATATATATTAAAAATATATTCATGTGCTGCACGTATATGAATAAAAATAGCATGCCCTTTCATAGGAAAAATATTCTGATTTTTTAACACAAAAAAAAAATTAAAAATGCTTTCATTTAAAAGATCACATTACAGTTCACCTAAAAAAGATGACGAATGCTAAACGGAGAATCATGGCGAAAATCAATGGAGAAAGCAGTTCTCCATTTGAGCATTGAATACACTGTCGGCGAATTCCACTAAAAACCCCATTGAAAATCACAGGCGAATTGTGGAGAATCATTTACGGCGAATCGGCAGACATTCGCTGTTCATTTGTGGCGAATTGCCTCCATTGAATATGGCGAATTGTTTTTTGTGACAGAAAATTCGCCGTTAACCCAGCGAATTGCCAGATTCACTGAAAAAAAACGGTGAATCTGAGGCATTGAATACTGGCCTATCTCGAAGGATTTCCCCGTGACAGAGGCCTCAACTGTCCGTCTTTTATTGCTTACAAATTCACAGGTTATGCATCTTGTGTGGTTACATCTGAAGAAGCCACATACCTCTGGGCCTATCAGGGTTCTCTGTGCTGAGTTTTTTCTGCTCTGCTCTCTATCTTTGAGCATACTTGGGACTAGAATATTTTTGAGGCTACGTGGTTTTTTTTTTTCTCAAGGTTTGATTTTAGTCCGTTTAATAATGGAACTAATTTTATTTGCTTCTACGTTATATGTGGACACACAAAAGGGAGTTTTATTTTCATAGCTATTCTTTTTGGTTTAAATTTCTTTGTTATCTCCATTTTTGTTTTTATTCTTACTAAGCATATCCTCCCTATTGAGATTTTCAGAATAGTGTGAAGCTTCATCTAGCACTTTTTGTGGATACCCTCGTTTTTTGAAATCACACAGTAGAGACTCTGCTTGTTCCTTGAACTTCTCATTTGAGGAGCAGTTCCTCCGAATTCTGTACAGCTGGCTTTTTGGCACATTATTTAGCCAGCTTTTCTTATGGTTGCTAGAATATGGAATGAAGCTACACACATCCACCGTTTTTTTGTGGGAGGGGAGGTATCAGGATAAGCAATGACATTTTGGTATAGTGCATAGGAGCCAAGATATGTAATAGTTTACATGCAGGTTAGTAATAATGTACATTATTATTGAACCTTGCAGGGTGATTTTTGACTACCTCACAATGCTATGTAGACTTATTTTAATAGCCGAGACCTTAAACCACATCTCACCATTGTTAAAGAAGCACATTGTGAAGTGGTTGTATTTCACTGATCTGTAAACAGCCTGCATAGTCAACATTTACATATAGATGTGTCCACACACACCTATCCTCAGATCATGCCAAATAGGCAGGGCCTCTGAACGGGCTATGCGGGGGGCCCCCCCACCTTCCTTTAGGTCCCCTCAAACAGATTTAGGGGTCGATCCAGAGGTGGTGCTCCATCACACCGAGGTCGCGGCAGAGGCGCCTCTACAACCACACTGGACCCCAAGACCACCAAGCCCACAGCATGATGGTCTTCCATCCCATCTGGGGGACCCCAGGGTGGGAGCTCGACTACAGATCTTCAGTCACGTCTGGCTCCAGTACTGTCAGGACTCACGGGTAAGGGATCTTGTGGCCCTAGGCTACAAGTTTAATTTCTGTTTATCTCCCCCAAACAGGTTCTTCAAGACAGGGCTGCAAGTTTCTCCAGAGAAGGGGCAACTGTTATTGGCAGCCATTGCCAAATTGAGAAACACAGGAGTGGTGGTTCCGGTCTCTGCAGAACAGCATACCCAGGGCTACTACTCCAGTCTTTTTCTTGTGCCAAAGCCGGGTGGCTCGGTACTTCCCATTCTAAATTTAAAGGATTTGAACCCATACTTGCAGGTGGTCAAATTCAAAATAGAGTCCCTGCAGTGAGTGATACAGGGGTTGGAACAGGGAGAGTTCCTGGTATCTATCGATTTTATCAAGGATGCGTACCTACACATCCCCATCTGGCCCCCTCACCAAGCATTCCTTTGGTTTGTGGTGAAGGATCATCACTGGCAGTTCCAGGCACTACCATTTGGCCTTTCGTCAGCACCTCGGATTTTCACCAAGGTTATGGCCGTGATGATGGAGGTTCTCCGCACTCAAGGTGTGACAATCATACCTTATCTGGACGACCTCCTGCTGAAAAGTCTTTCTCGGGAGATCCTGCTGGAGAACATTCTTCTCACTCAGAGAACCCTGATATCCCATGGGTGGATCCTCAACTTCAAAAAGACGCAGCTTCAACCAGCTCAGCATCTTTTGTTTCTAGGGATGATCCTGGACACAGTCCAGATGAAAGTCTTTTTACCATCTGACAAGATCCAATCCTCACAGGCCTTGTTCAGGCTTGTTCTGCATCGCAGACAGGTGTCCATTCAACTTTGTACCAGGCTCTTGGGGAAGATGGTCTCCACTTTCGAGGCCATACACTACGGGCGTTTCCACTCTCGCCCATTTCAGCTGTTGCTTCTCCATCAGTGGTTGGGATCTCACCTTCACCTACAACAGATGGTGACCCTATCCCCTCGAGCTCGTCTGTCCTTACTGTGGTGGCTCAACACCACCAACCTCCAGCAAGGAAAAAGGTTTGGGATTGGACCCTCCTCACCCCGGACGCCAGCCTCCGGGGTTGGGGAGCGGTCACCTTGGAAATCCAGTTCCAAGGGTTATGGACAGGAGAGTCTCCACTCAATCAATGTTCTGGAACTAAGAGCCATCTCTTAAGCCCTTCTCCAGGTGAAACGTCTCCTTCAGGGCAAGGCCATCCGCGTCCAGTCCAACAACTCCACGGCTGTGGCGTACATCAACAAGCAGGGAGGCACCCACATGAAGGAGGTAGGCGAATCCTGCTTTGGGTGCAGACTCGCGCTCTAGCCCTGTCGGCCATTTTCATACCCGAAGTAGAAAACTGGGAGGCCGATTTTCTCAGTTGGCAGGATGTACATCAGGGAGAATGGTGCTTCCATCCTCAGATTTTTCAGAGGTTGATCCATCGGTGGGGCCATCCTCAGGTGGACCTGAGGGTATCCCGACACAACTGTCAACTCCCGCGCTGGGACACGAGACCCACAAGCAGAAGGGGTGGATGCGCTGGTTGCTCCTTGGCCCTTCCAGTTTGTGTACCTCTTTCCACCTTTCCTGTTTCCTGTTGATACCTCAAGTTCTTCAACACATCCGGAGAGGAGTCACAGCTCTGTTGATAGCACCAGACTGGCCAAGTCGGTCTTGGTACACCAAACTGACAGCACTGCTGATAGACAAACCATGGCCCCTGCCTCTTCAGGACAATCTTCTCAGCTAGGGACCCTTCATCTTTCCAGATTTATGTCCTCTTCATTTGATGGCGTGGCTGCTGAAAGGACCATCCTGAGGTGTGCTGGTATTCCTAGAGCAGTGATACCTACTATGCTATGTGCAAGGAAAGAAGTCATCTCGGCACACGATAACCGCATTTGGCGTTCCTATGTGGTTTGGTGTGAGCAGCATGGCGTTTCCATGACCCTGTTTAAAAAGGCAAGACTCCTCATTTTTCTACAAGAATGATTGAGTTCGGGTCTGAAGCCTTTGGAGGAGGTGGACCTTATCTATCTGACGTGGAAGGTGGTCCTGTTACTGGCACTGGCCTCTGTCTTGTGTGTATCTGAACTGGGGGCTCTTTCTTGTCTTTCCCCCTTCCTTCAGTTCCATTCTGAAAGAGCGGAACTCTGCACTAGTCTGTCCTTTTCTACCTAAGGTAGTATCTACCTTTCACTTGAACCAACCCATTGTGGTTCCAGCATTTACGTAGGACTTGCCGGAGGCAAGATCACTAGATGTTGTCAGGGCTCTGCGCATCTATGTGTCTTGCACATACCCCATCAGGAAGTCTGATGCTCTGTTTGTCACCTACGACCCATTACGTTGTGGATGGCCAGCGTTTAAACAAACACTTTCTAGGTGGATTCGGTTTCCTTTCAGGGTTCTTAACTTGGAGTTTTCCCTGTTACGGTTTTACTACTGTATGTTTTTATGTACACATGGTCTGTTGACTCTGTATGTGTTGTTTGCAGTGTTTTCTCACTGTTCTTCTCTACCTATGTTTTCTTCTAAACTTATGTATTGAATGATGTTCTGTGGTGTTTAACCTCTTTGGAAGTGTGTTTTATCTTCTTGCTACCTTCCGGGCACATTCTTTAGGACTGTCTGAGAGGGGAAGTAGAAGGGGAGGAGTTGGCCACACTAATTTTATATTTAAAGTGCCCATGCTCCCTGTGGTCGCCTTCTATTCCCCAGTGTAACTTCGGTGACACCTGTGGACTCTGAGAAAAGGATTTACGATAAGTACAAAATCCCTTTATCTGAGAGATTCGGTTTAAGGGAAATCTTTCATGCTAAATCTCCCATTATGAATATCTGGCACAAATCTCTCTGTGTGTCTTTAGTCTCATCCTTAATTCCTGACTTATTTGTTGATGTCCTGAAAATTTGCTGATATGCTTAAATCTGCCTGACAGGACTATATTCAGCAGCCTGATCCCTAAAGTTTTGGCAGACAACGACAATAGTTCTTAAGGGGAATATTATTTCTTAAGTTTGTAATTACAATACATTAAACTCTTATATCAAGATATTCAGAGAGATTTTTCCCAGGCTTTGCAAGACTTCCACAATCACCCCATCTTCCAAAATAAGTCACATTATTTTTAGAAAACAATCCCCTTTTTGACGTTTTGGTAGCTCATGCGGCAGATAAACATATTCTTTCCACTATAAATTATACCGTTAAGGCAATAAATCAGGTGGTTTGCTTTCTAACCTGTTAAAGGTCACCAAATATCATCTAATATAGCAGCCTAAATGAAAAAGCTGGGTCATTTTACTGGTGAGGGTACACATCCCAGTATTATCTTTATTGAACATTTATATTGTTAATAAAAACATTTAATCAGTATTGGCTCCTATTTAAATGCGGTAGGGGGACCATTGCTACCTGTGCCTGGCCAGGGAGGAGGGTCCCAGCCAGTGGTGCAAGTAGAATTTTTTTTTCTTAGTGGCACTAATAGTGCGTGGTCATACACGGCAAGGGGAGTGACTACATGACAATATAGGCATGGCCACATTATACCACACTGTAATGCCCCTAACAGATTGTGTGCCACACTATAATGCTCCTTACATATTGTGCCACATACGATAATGCCTCTTACACATTATGCCACACATTATAACCCTTACACATTATGCAACACACCATAATGCCTATTGCACATTATGCCATACACTGTAATGCCCCTTACATATTATACCACATACCATAATGTCTATAACACCACACATTTTGCCAAACACTGAAATGCCCATTACACCATACACTATGCCCCACCAGTGCCCCTTTACATAGTGGCCCTTATGTATAAGGCCCCCAGTACACTCACTGCTCCGGTACCGGGCTGTCCTCCTTGGCTGCTGCTGGCCGTTCGTGAGGCGCCGGCTAACCCAGGTCCCTATCCAAGGCAGTGCTTGGAGACTCCAAGTGCCTCTGCCCCGCCCCTTCTGATGTCAGCGACCCGGCAATATGCCAGCTCATTCAAAATGCAGGATCGCTCCCGTGAAGGACCCGTTTGTTCGGTACTCCGGATAAATAGAGAATGGCCGTGGTGCCTTCCACGTAGTAGTAATATCCAGCATTATTTCCCCCTTCCTAGATAAATAAATGCAGCTGATGTCATGGGTTCGATACCTACCATGGTCCTAACTGTGTGGAGTTTGAATATTCTCCCCATGTTTGTGTGGGTTTACTCCGGTTTCCTCCCAATAATCAAAAATATACTGTAGGTCAATTGGCTTCCAACAAAATTAACCCTAGAATGTCTGTGTACATGTGGTAGGGAATATAAATTGTAAGCTGGGGCAGGGACTGATATGAATGTTCAACTATACTCTGTAAAGCACTGCAGAATATATATATGCGCTATATATATATATATATATATATATATAATATATATATATATATATATATATATATATATATATACTGTTAATAAATAAAATAAATAAATAAGTGACAAATAGAACATATATACCATTTATATCAGACTCCCGGATGCCGAAACCGTACAACACCCATAGCTGCGTCTGATATGTATGTTCTATGTTCTGTTTGTCAATGAAACTCTGCACCTACTTCACAACAGTTCCTCCTGATGAAAAGGCTATTCCAGCCTTGAAACGTCGACCTGATTATGCACTTCATATAATCTATCTATATCTTTTCAATATAACTGTATTATGAAAGTCCTGTGAGTGCCGCTATCTATATATTTTATTTATATTTATTTTACATTTATATTTATTTAGCCAGTCTTAGGGCTTGTCCAACGGACAGGCGAAAGTTTATGCTTATGTAATTCTTGTTCCACCTACCCTACCCAAGCACAGCAGAGCAGGAGCTGCTGTAGCAGCCAGAGCAGGTCGCTAACGATTCACCTTCACTTCCCATCCACAGCGGACAGAAGCTGCTGCAGCAGCCAGAGCAGGTCTCCAACTATCCACCTTCCCTTCCCAACCACAGCAGGGCAGACGCTGCTGCAGCAGGCACAGCAAGTCTCTAACTATTCACCTTCCCAACCAGAGCAGGAGCTGCTGCAGCAGGTACAGAAGATTCCGAAAATCCTCAATGAATAAGCAAATATGAAGAAAAAAAATAACTGACTGGGGTTCGATCTCCCATGGATTTCCAACCATATCTACAGTGTTCGATTTACAGACCACTCTGCCAACGAGTCGCTTATTAATTTCATTTGATCAAAAGTATTGTAAAGTGAAAATGTTTTTTATTTAATGGGCCCTTATAGGCATTTAGGGGTTCGCTTAAGGAAGTCTGTGGTACTTGTGTATTATCTGGGCGCCCGATTTTCTTAATCTTATGTCATTGTTCAACCAAAAATCGGTCGCATCGCATGCAATCAGATCGCATGTGATGCGATTGGACCCGATTTTTTTATTATACAGGCACCCAGATGCCTGATTCCTATGTTAAATGCCCCCCCAGACCCGATTTTTGACTGTACACCCACCCTGATGGGTAATGACTATGTCAAATGCCCCCCCCCCCCCCCCCATTGTTAACGCCACCCCACAATCAATGGCAACCCGAAGCGTGGCGAGCGCAGTCGTGCGCGTCCTCCGACCTTTTCATACCCCCACTATCCACGTCGGTGTGGAGTTGATTTTATATAGTGTGGCGAGCGCAGCGAGCCACCGAGTCCGAAGCGTGGCGAGCCCCGCCCGTTACTTCACATGTATTCCGTGTCCCCTCGCGGGGCTTGCCACGCTTCGGGCTCGGTGGCTCGCTGCACTCGCCACACTATATAAAGTCAACACCACGCTGACGTGGATAGTGGGGGTATGAAACGGTCGGAGGACGCGTACCGCCGCCCCTCGCGGGTTCGCTGCGCTCGCCACGCTTCGGATTTGCGTTTATCATGGCGTTGCGCAATGGGGGGGTATTTTACCTAATAATTAACCATCATGGTGGGTATACGATTTTTACATTGTACAAGGAACGTCTAAAAAGCCCGAAAATCGGGTCCCATCGCGTCTCATCGCATGCCTTAACTAGTGGCATGCGATGAAAAAATCGGGCGCCCAGATATTACACAAGTACCACGTCTGTTTATTGTGTTGTATTCAGAAAGTCATAAGCTTTCCAACCATCTATCACAATGCATGAAAACAGCAGAAATTGCATGGACCCTTATGACAGCACCTTTAAGGGCTCATCCAATTAAACCCATCTCAGAACTTAGATTGTCCCTTAAGATGGTAAGGTAGTGTGCAAACTTTGAAGACTATTAGTTAAAGCGTTCAAGAGTTATCGTGGAACATCCATCCATACATACACACACACACACACACACACAAAACACACACACACACACACACACACACACACTGTTCAATTACACTTATGTAGATATTAAGATGAACTAAAAATGTAAAGAAACCTTATAATCTTTATATTTACAATGACAATAAGATTTTATTCACTTTGTTTCTGTCATTAGACACAATAAAACTAAATCTGATATCACTGACATGGTGCGATCAGCAGATGTGATCTCTGCTAACAAGGAGGATATGCTGCCAATACCAAAATTTGGCCTGCGTGATAATTTAATTAAGTCCGAACTATTGAAGAAAGAAGCCACATACACCTCAATCAAAGATTTCAGGTACAGTAAAACTTGCGCTCTCTTGTCACCTTTACATTTGGTTCTGATAGGTCCTATATTTAATGTGTCATTTATTTGCATTATACTGTACTTTGTACCAAATCTGTAAAGGCTACAAAGTGATGATCACATGTAAGTGTGATACACATGGATGACCGGCGGTTGGGATGCCAGTGTTCAGATAACCAACACTAGCATTTTGATGGGGGCAACCTCTTACTACTCCCTCTTCACAGCCTGACCCTAACCTTTCCTGCTAGTGCCTAACCCCATACCGCGCTGTCAAACCCTAACCCCTTTTCGAAGTGCTTAACCCTCCCAACACAATCATGAATAAAAGCACTAATGCTGGGTACACACCAGGACAACTAGGGCCCGATCCCCTCAATCTAGATCCAATTCCGACCAATTGGATGTAGATTGTGTGCTGATTGTGCCCTTTTCTGTCCTGGTGTGGACCGATACCGATCTGATGCGCGGTCCCGCGGGTCGGTCGGTCGTTATTGAGATCCTACCTGCTGCAGGTAGGATCTCAATGACGACCATACAGCCGGGTGCGGGTCGCCATCGGATCACTTCCTATAGTGTCTACGGGCCTTTAAACTAATGTAGGGTACACACCAGGGCGACCCGCTCACGATGCACATCGTGAGCGGGTCGTCAGTGTCTCGTCCGACCCGCTCACGGTGACGCGGGAGGGCACGACCCGCTCACGATGTGCACCGTGAGCGGGTCGGACGAGACACTGACGACCCGCTCACGATGTGCATCGTGAGCGGGTCGCCCTGGTGTGTACCCTACATTAGTTTAAAGGCCCGTAGACACTATACGATGTGTGAACGATATTGCTGAAACTTCAAAATAAGGTGTGAAATCTGCAAAGAACATTTTATATTCATCATAATGACCAGTAATGTTTACCTAATATAGGAAACTAGTAAGCCCTCTTGAAGCAAATACTTTTGAAAACTAGTCTGCTACCTTCTGTGTTTGTGCATGTGTGAGAAAGAGATGTAGTTTCACTCTGTCAGCAGATGCCAGTGTTTTGGAGACTCACGGCCACTAAACATCTATAGATAGATAGATAGATATAGAGATAAAGTCCAAGAGATATCGGCACTCTCTCCAAATAAAACACAAACTCCGGGTGCCACTCGAAAATGCAGTATGTAGACTTCCAATGGGGTGATGGCACTCACGGAAATAAGAGACTCAGACGCAAGTAGTAGCTTACTTGCGTCTGAGTCTCTTATTTCCGTGAGTGCCATCACCCCATTGGAAGTCTAGATATAGAGATATAGATATATATATCTATGTATATTTTTTTTTGGTACTTGTTTCCTAGCACGGCCACACCGATTTCCATCGGGGTGGTCGTGTCGGAAAAATCGCGTTGGTCGCATGCGATGCGACCGACCCGATTTTTTTATTGAATCAAATGTGAATAGAGTCCCTTGGATTCAATGTAAAATATTCCCATGACCCCCAATTTTACAGCGTAAACCCCACCCCACGATTGACAACAACCCGAAGCGTGGCGAGCGCAGCGAGCCCGCGTGGGGTGGCGGTGCGCGTCCTCCGACCTTTTCATTCCCCTACTATCCACGTCAGCGTGGAGTTGAGAATATAAAGTGTGGCGAGCCACCGAGCCCGAAGCGTGGCGAGCCCCGCGAGGGGACGCGTATAACTTCACAGGTATACGCGTCCCCTCGCGGGGCTCGCTGCGCTTGCCACGCTTCGGGCTCGGTGGCTCGCTGCGCTCGCCACACTATATATTCTCAACTCCACGCCAACATGGATAGTAGGGGAATGAAAAGGTCGGAGGACGCGCACCGCCGCCCCTCGCGGGCTCGCTGCGCTTTTTTTTTTTTTACACATATACTGTTTGAATTTATGGTACTTGTGAGTTATCCGGGCTGCTGATTTTTTGATTGTATGCCTTAAGTTAAGGCATACAATCAGATGCGATGCGATATCGCATCGCATGCGACCATCGGATGCGATGACCCGATTTTTCCATAGGAATCAATGTTAAAATGATTCCTATGGAAAAAGGGGTCCTTTTCATACCCCTACTATCCAAGTGGGCATGGAGTTGGATATAAACCTGTGGCGAGCGTAGCGAGCCACCGAGCCCGAAGCGTGGCGAGCGAAGCGAGCCCCGCGAGGGGACGGTATTCTGTGTCCCCTCGCGGGGCTCGCTACGCTCGCCACGCTTCGGGCTCGGTGGCTCGCTACGCTCGCCACAGGTTTATATCCAACTCCATGCCCACTTGGATAGTAGGGGTATGAAAAGGACCCTTTTTCCCATTGAATTCCATGTTAAAATGGACTCAGTCCATTTTAACATTGATTCCTATGGAAAAATCGGGTCATCGCATCCGATGGTCGCATGCGATGCGATGTCCCGATCCGACCCGATTTAAAAATCGGACGCCCGGATAACTCATAAGTACCGAATTTATATAACAAATCTAACCTACACTGCCATTTTTACTGGATATTTTTCACTTCTCTCACAGATGTTGGCACTCTAAGGGTTAAAATGTTCACAAATTTAGTTGCTTTATATGTTTTAGGAGCAGATCATATTACCCATGGTTATCACATTGGTAAAGCTCCTGGTTTAAAACCCAGTCATTTTTCAGCATTTTCATCTTAAATCTGCAGGTTTCCTGAGGCTGTTAGGAAAACTCTGTGTTAAGTTCACATTGTGTTTTATTTATATCAGTCTTTTGGTCATAGAGTGGAAAGGCAGTGGCGTAACTATAGCACCGCCAGGGGCTGCGGTGCTATAGTTACACCCCCCCCCCCCCCCAATCCCTCGCAGACTTACCTATCTCGCTGGTCCCGGCGGCTCCGTTCTTCTGCTGAGGACCACCAAAAAAATGGCTGCCCCCATATAGCACACAGTTCTCTGAAACTGTCTGCTGTATGGGGGCGGCTATTTTGTGGTGGTCCTCAGCAGAAGAACGGAGCCGCCGGGACCAGCGCGATAGGTAAGGCTGCGGTGGGATGGGGGGGGGTTTGCATGGGCGGCGGGGTGCTTGGCGGCGGGACGGTGGCGGGGGCGCGCCCCCCCCCCCTAACGGCAGGGGGGGCGCCCAAAACTTAGCTACGCCACTGTGGAAAGGACAGTTTATATTTGCATATGTCCAAAAAACCTTGTTACTTAAGGCCCATACACACTAGAAGATTTTCATTTAAAAAGACTTTGCCAAAATCTGTGATAGATATATCTTTCACCAAAGTAGTGCGTACACACTGAGCTATTTTCCCCAAAGACCAAGAGATGTTCAGGAGGCGAAAGACTTTGCTGAAAATCTTTCATTATAAATGGTCTGGGTTTGAATTCCAAGGGTTCCATATATAGATTGGTGGCAGTGGGCATATAAATGTATGAACATTGGTGGACAGTGATGGCAGTAATGGGTAAATTGCTGGCCTGCGCAATAACAAAATATACATTGGTGGGCAGTGTTGGTGCTAATTTATGCATTGCTGGCACAGACCAGCAATGTATACGTTACCGCCAACACTGCCCACCAATGTTTATATACCCACTACCACCAATGTATATTTATTTAAATGCAAACTGCCCACCTATGTATTTATTTAAATGCATGTGCGTATGCCGCCCCCCGCGCGCGCACGCCCCCAGAGCGACTCGGCGGCCATCGCCACATCATCCGACACCCCCATGGAGCGCCGCGGCAGCCCTCACCTCATCACCTGCCGGACACTTCCCCCCCCAGTAGAGCCATGCAGCGCCAACCGCATCACCCGCAAGCCCCTTCCCTCCCTCGTCGCAATGCGGCTGCATAATTCCCCTGTGACGCAATGCGGCGCGTCAGCCCCCCCCCCCCAGTGGAGCAGGTAAGCGCCACGGTGCCCTGCACCATCCTTGGCCATCCCTCATGGAATCAGATGCACACAGTTCGCCACCAATGTTTATATTTTTATATGCCCACTGCCACCAATGTATTTATTTAAATGCATCAACAGCCTGCGGGGCCAGCAGGGTGCACTGTGTTGCCGGGGAGCAGTGCTGTCTGCTCCTGTGTTGAGCAGGGTGGGGCGAGTCACCGGGGAGCAGGAACAGGAGCAGCCGGCCGGAGAGCAGATCATTGGAGCGGCGCGCTGCGGACCAGCTGGGTGAGTATGACAGGCGAGGGGGCGGGGGGGAGGCTGCGGGGCGGTTCGCCGTGCTGAAAGTGATTAATCTTTCAGCCCAGCAGGCGTACACACATGGCGGTGATGGATGAAAAACCACTTTACTAGCAATGATGCGTGCGCGCGCATCATCGCTAGTCGGCAATCTCTCGGGCATACACACTGGGTCAAAACGGCTGTGTGTATTGGTAATTCAACTCTGCAATACATTTTCCAGAAATATGGGACTATTGTATAGCCTTAGGTTCCCAACCTGGGGTACTCTGCAGATCAGTTGGGGGTACTTGGAAATATTATTGGTAATGGCGGAAGAAGAAAGTCTCCCAATGGCAAAAGAAGTCTACCATTGACATGGAAACAAGCCACGTTGTGTCATTTCCAGTTCCATCTGCACCGTCATCAGTGTCTCCTGGTGCTTTTGCCCAACCATCAATTCACTGAGAGCTACCTGTGAACATCTGCCCTACACTGACATGGGTTGAAGAAGCATTAATCCTAAAGGCGTTAGCGGGAACTCTGGAGACAATACACAGCCAGCGGCCAGACAAAGACCGACCTGATTCCTGACAATATACTATTCCACGGCTACTCCTTAATATTAGGACATGCATACTGCTCACTTCCACTCATAAGTAGTGTACTGTGCAAATTTCAAATTGAGAGGAGGGGTACTTATAAATGAAAAGTCTAATCAAGGGGTACAGGAGAGAAAAAAGGTTTGGAACCACTGTCTTAGATCATTAACCAAAAAGTGAAATGCACTGTAGCTGAGGGGATGTCATACAGCATGACTGCTTATTTATATAGGTCTCTCCTACAGAGGCAAACCTTAGCACCTATTTGTAAATCATTATATACCAATAAGGTGTTAAATGAAGTACTGATAGCTGTCTTTACCTCTGTATAGTCTACACAAGAACATGGTATGAAAATGTCAGCAGTTGTGTGTTCTACATTTAATCACACTTTTGCATGTTTCTGTTTTTCAGGTTTTTTGTTGGAACTTACAATGTCAATGGGCAGTCACCAAAGGAAAACTTACAGCCCTGGTTAAGTGCGGACCCTGAGCCACCTGATGTGTATTGTATTGGGTATGTAATATGTCTGTTAAAGATTGCTGGAAGTATATGTGTATTTCCATGTGCTGCAGGTTTGATTCTTGGGTTTGTCCTTGACTACCAGTATTATGTAATATTGATATTTCAAATGCCGACCACATTAATGGTTTATCCATATAGTCAGGCCATACGTTCATGTATATTTCTTATCATATTGGTGTAAACCTTCTTACTGGGATTCCAATGTTACAGTGATACAGGGGGAAAACAAGAATGTTTTTAACGTTGCCTCCTTTGGCCAGTTGTTTGGTCATTTTGCCATTCACTTAACATTTCCTGCTGCAAACAGGGGCTGGTGCAGTGATTCAAATTGGCGCTCACCTCATTTTCCCATATGGGCATAATTTTTATGCTGGTATTTACTCTAATAACTGACCTGGTGGTCCATTTCCTGGAACCGTCAGTCTACTTTTAGGCCTACTGTATGTCTTATATCTTCTGTTTTATTGTTGTTCTCCTGTAACATGCGATTACATTAAGCAATGGACTATTTCAAAATTATATTTTATGCATATTTTAATGTGAAACTTATATTTTACTTTGCATTCCACTTTGAGGGTGTTTGTTCAATCAGCTGTGGTAATTTAGAGCCGGCAGCAGCCTACAGGCTGCAGTTATTGAGGATTTATTTTCCAGCCTGAGTAAGCTCATACAGAAATCTATGTTAAATGGCCTAATTGTGCGTGCTCCAAATGTAGGTAACATAGTAACATACTAGTTGAGGTTTAAAAAGAAATACGTCCATCAAGTTTAACCTTATACAGGACCCGTTAGGTGGTATATAAACTAGATGTGATATCTCCATTTCAGTTTTACCCTCTGTTCCAACTATGGGCTAAATAGAGATTAGTTGTACCCCTGAATGTTTTTTTTTTTGTAATGTTTGTCCAGCCTTATTTTAAACGTGTTCAATATGTCTGCCATCACTCCCTTTTCTGGAAGAGTGTTCCTTTACTGCTCTAACTGTAAAAAAATCCTTTGGTGGCAGTGGGCAAAAAATTATAAAATTGGTGGCAAGGGGGGCGGGGCCAGCAGGGTGCACTGTGCTGCCGGGGATCAGTGCTGTCTGCTCCTGTGTTGAGCAGGGCGGGGCAAGTCGCCCCAGTGGTGGCCAATCCCGGGATCGACGGGATCGGGCCCCCAAAACACCAGGATTTCAATCATGCGTGCACAGTCTAATACTGGGCAGCGTCTGAGCCGCTCAGACGCTGCCCGGCTTCCCCTGTACCCGGCAGTGCGGCCCTGCACAGCGCGACAAGGTCATGGGTCATGCTTCAAAGGTGCACAGACAGCCTAAGCCGCCTTGACCTACACTGTCCTGGTGGCATCCTGCCCAGCTCCCTGAGACCCCGCCTACCTGCCCAGCTCCCGGAGAACTCGCCTACACACCCAGCTCCCAGAGAAAAATTTCTCACCCACCCGGCGACCCCGCCCACGCAAGCTAAGAGGTTGCCTGGTTCAGAATATTGCCCCTGATATATTTGTACATGTTAAGCATGTCTCCCCTTAAACGTCTCTTTGCTAGTGTAAACATTCCTAGTTTGGTTACCCCCTTCACTGGCGCTCACGAGAATTTTCTGGGGTTTGCACTAGTGCACAGACTGGCAAACCCGGAAAATTCTCAGGAGTGCCACTGCCTGCGCTCTCCCTTGCCGGGCAGCACAGTTGAGCGCTAAGATCAGCATACTGAGCTTCAGCGGCTGCTCCTGCTGCCAGGCCCTGCCTCCCTCCCTCCCCCTGCTGTCTTCGGCGTGATCTTGTAACGTCATGCCGCACATAGCCGGGCTGCCGGGGGAAGGGCCAGGCAGCGGCTATTACATAGATCAGCGCCGCCGTCCGGACCCGGGGACACAGTGGTGAGTTTTTTTTAGGGAGCGCTCCCCAGAAAAAACTTGTCCAGTGGGGGGAGCACTCCCTAAAAATAAAACACCACTGAAGGGGTTAATCTTTCATCATAGGTTAATTACTCCATCCCTTGTATCTGTTTGGTTGCCCTTCTCTAAACTTTTTCCAGTTCCATAATGTTCTATTTGTAGTGTGGTGCCCAGATTCTAGGTAAGGTCTAACCAGTGCCTTGTAAAGTGGCATAATTACATGGTCTTCCCTAGTTTCCATTCCACTTTTTATACAAGCTTTAGCATCCTATTGGTCTAGACACTGAGCACTGCACCCAGTTTGTTGTCAACTCCAAGGTTCTTTTCCAATTCTGATTTACCCAATTCTTCTCCATTTAGTTCATACTGTAAGTCACACAATGATGATGTTTCAAAGATGCATAACCTTACATTGATCTATATTGAACCTAATTTTCCATTTGTTAGTCACCAGGTGGACTCTCTGTATGATGGAGACATCCTCGACCTTACTTCTAACCATCCTGCACAGTTTTGTGTCATTTGCAAAGATGGAGACTCTGCTTAGTATTCCATTCTCTATATCATTTATTAATATGTTAAAAAGAAGAGGCCCTAACATCAAACCCTGGGGTGCTTCACTTAGAACTGGCATCCAACTTTAAAAATGCACCGTTTACCACCACCTTCTGTTCTCTATCTTACAAAGCTACAAATTTTAACCCCTACTCCTAAGTCTGCTATATAAATAAAACGTACTTACTTATTTATGGCCTATGTTCTCTTTTTTAACAGTTTGTTCTTGATGTATTTAAAAATCTTACTGGGAACTTATCCAGGATTCTATGGGTTAAGTTGGTGACGAAAAGAGGTACTAATTGAATAAGCTCAAGGCTTCCATCCTTTTCTCCACGTGTAAAATCACCACATCTAATTTGAATTCCCCCCGGGTGCGATATGATTTTATCATTAAGCAGTGAATCTCATACAGCAGCTAGGAAGGGTTGTGGTTACAGCAGCCTTGGGTACATCTGTCACATAAATACCTATAAAATCTCTCCAGAAAGCAGTTATTTGTTATAGTGTGTTTGATATCAAAACTATCAATTTCTTGTTCCATGCAGATTTCAAGAGCTTGATCTAAGTAAGGAGGCATTTTTTTTCAATGATACACCCAAGGAAGAAGAATGGTTTAAAGCCGTTTCTGATGCATTACACCCGGGAGCTGGATATGCAAAGGTACATGCCATTTCATGACTTACAAAGCATTGGTTACAAGTATAGGAGAAGGCGATGTAACGTGTAACAGAAAAATACATACTTGTGTGCAGCCTAGAAAATAGATCAGGTTTCCCAAATCAGCTCTAAATGTTGCATGCATACACTAGGTATATTTTCCTGAAGCCCCTATATATCGTATCACGGATCCAATGGTAAGAGAAACTTCTGTTCATAAAAGTCAGTAATATGGAATCTTTAATAAAATCTTAATGCATAGAAAGCTTTTTAGAACAAAAATATTTAGTCTTGAGGGTAGACCTAACAATACTTTGAGGGAGGTCAGGTACCAACCAATCAGCTACTCTATAGTATGCTTCGCTGAAGTTGCAGTTGAGTGTCTGAATATTTTTGTCCTAAAAACAGGTTTTTTTATACATTGAGTACATATTACTGACTTTTTAATTGAAGTACCTGTATATATTTTTATTCACTGTATATTTAATTTAGCCCAGTTTATTCCAATCGGATAAGTGGAAGCAGAGCATTGTGTACAATGTACAATGAATGTCCCTTTGGAAGCATCAGAGATTGAATTCTATAATGGAGTTCAGTTCCTCCTTTTTGCTCGCAGATGTCACTATTGCAATTTTTGCCTTTAGAAAAGCTGCTCAATCAGCAGTGTTAACCCACAACACACCAAAGTGCATTAGTAATAAGTGCTTGTAGTGCTTGAGTATCAATGGTAGTGTTGCTAGTAACTAGTGAAATAGGATGACATGACCCAGGACAGGGGCGTGGAGTATAACACATTGGGTGGTTTTCACCAAGATACCCCCAGCAAAGAGGTGTGGCCACCGATGTGCAGGTTGAGGCCCTCTGCCTGGACTCTCTCACTAAACTGGCACATACAACCTGGGAATAGATGAGCTGAAGACTGAATCAGAGTAAAGAGTAAAGACTGAAGAATATTATCCTGGGAATCACCAGATGAAACCGGAACCGAAGACTGAGGAATACTGATCCAGAGAATTCCAAGACAGCTGGATCAGAGCTAAAGAGCAGAAGACTGAAGAACCATTAGACCGAAGCTGAAGACTGAAGAAATATAATCCCAGAGGAGAAACCGTATTGATCGGACTAGAACTGAAGACTTGAAGAAAAATCATTTCAGAGGAGCAACGGGAATGAATGAATGGACTGGAGCTGAAGACTGAGAGAAATAATTACTGAGGAGTAATCTATCACTTAGCGGTTCTGTATCCGCTCCAGCCTGACGTGAACACTGCTGCAGACAAACTGAAGGATATTGTTGTACTGGGGTCAGATGCTTGTGGAGTAAACACCTTTATACCCCTGGTGTCAGCTGATTGGCTGCAGATGGAATTGGTCGATGCTGTCATGTGATCTGGCAAGGTGGCAGAGCCGAGCCGAGTGCTGTAGACCGGCGCTGCCGGCTACTGCCAATGAGGCGATCCACAAGAGCTGGAGTACTAAGAATGGGATGTGGTGTTTGAATGGAACCCTAACGGCAATATTTGCCATTTCATCCTTATAAGTAAGCACCAGAGCTGCTGATCTGTGACACAGTTTCCCAAATTGTGCTGTTAGAGTCCAGTTTTAAAGTGTATCTATGTAGTCGACTCCATATTAATTTGTGCCCTTCTTAGTTTTTCACACATCTGATAGCTCTGCTTGTAATAATAATAATAGTTTATTATTTAAAAACAATAGATGTTTAGTTGTTTGTTTGTTTTGATTAAATGATTAAAACATTTTATGTATTACCCAATCAATTAATCTGGGCCATACATCCAGTAACAATGGCAAATGTCTGCAACTGTTTGCTGTTTTGTTGTTGTTTTAGATTAAGCTAATCAGACTTGTTGGAATAATGCTACTACTGTATGTGAAGAAGGAGTTGGCAGTTCATGTCTCAGAGGTGGAAGCAGAAACTGTAGGCACAGGAATCATGGGAAGGATGGTGAGTGCAGCGCAAGGATGTTACTTAAGTGTCTCTCTGGTACTGATAAAACATTTAGGGGGAAATTTACTAAAGGAAATTTGTAAAAAAAATAGGTGTACAGGTTGAGTATCCCTTATCCAAAATGCTCGGGACCAGGAGAATTTTGGATAACGGATTATTCCGTATTTCGGAATATTTTAATATTTCAATGATGTATTTTGAAGTATCTTGCATTTATGCTGTATAAACACATAATATACACACAAATATATTTTATTACCACATAAAATACACACAAATATATTTTATTTGTTCAAAAAACAAGGTTTCAAAACGTGAAACAAAATGTGTGTACTATCTCAGATATTGAATTTGAATGCCAAGCAATCATTGTCTTGCACATATATAGTGCCAGTTACATATCATGTACCCAGTGATGCTGTTACAAATGTCCCCAGTGAGTTTTTAGCAAAAAAAAATTTTTTTTCTCACTTTCTGGAATGTCTGGTTTTCGGAATAATTCGGATACGGGATACTCGACCTGTATTTGTATCCAGAAATACACTTATTTTTGACATTTACTATCCCGAAAATACGGCTATTTGTATTGATGAGCTATTAATACGAATATGAATTGCCGTATTTTCGGGATAGTAAATGTCAAAAATAAGTGTATTTCTGGATACAAATACACCAATTTTTTACAAATTTCTTTTAGTAAATTACCCCCTTAGTATTAATCTGCTTTCCCCCCTTACCACCCCTCTAATCTGTGTCAAAAATGCCTTTTTCTATGCAAACTGACACCAGGGACAAAGCTTGGTAAAATGCTACAAATTAAAATACATCCATATGCATAATAGACCCTATATTATATTCATTGTTACATTCATAAAAATAGTCCCTACATACTGTAGCACTTATCTCCCTAAAATTAGACCAGACCTTCATCGGAGTCCATTACCTACTGTATCTTAAGTTATTTTATTTTTTTTAAACTCCCAGTCATTACACTCTACACTCTGTCTTCCTCTCTGTCTTCCTCTCCTGAAAAGATGAGCCAGATGCAGGTACTATGGAACAGTATAAATGAAATGAATAAAACAGCCAGTTACTGCCCTGTCTTGAGCAGCTGTGTAACAAATTACTTTTCTTTTACTGGAGCTAATTCTGTTTTCATTAGTTCATTATATTTGTGAAATAAGTAGATATAGTTACAACTTTGTTGGATATGCTGTATGTTTTAAGGATGCTTTATTCATGTTATTGCTTCATCTAATTTTCTGACATGTTCATAATATTTTAATCAGATTGTTATTTTCCTACTTGTAACATAAGGTCATATGTATTGATCTTGCAGGGTAACAAAGGGGGTGTGGCAGTGCGTTTCCGATTCCATAACACTAATGTTTGTGTTGTCAACTCCCACCTGGCTGCTCACATTGAAGAGTATGAGAGGAGGAACCAGGACTTCAAAGACATCTGCTCCAGGATGCAGTTTCCACAGGTGGACCCAACACTTCCTCCGCTGACAATTCACAAACATGAGTATGTGTCTGCTGCAGCCTTTACTGTAGACAATTTTTTAAAGTAGGAAAGTAAAGAATTTCTGTTCTGCATGTATGCTTTGATGAAGGACAAGTTCCTACACTCACCTCACATATTTTTTTTTAATACACACAACTTATTGGACCCACTTCAGTCAGGCTTTCATTTCCAACACTCCACAGAGACAGCATTGACTAAGGTATTGAATGATCTGGTCACTGCTCTTCTAAAGCCCAGTACTCACTTCTTAATCTTTTGACACTGTTGACAATACTCTTCTCATACAAAAATTACAATCCCTTGGTTTTAAAGAAAAATCCCTTACTTGGTTCTCATCCTAACCGCTCTTTCAGTGTTCATTCCCCCCCCCCGCCCCAAAAATGAAACAAAACACCAAATTACTGCCTTTGGGACAGGCAGCGGGGGTCCGGGGACTGGAGAAGGTTAACTCCGACTCCTAGCGCTGGGCGGGAAGCAGATTTTGAAAAGACTTGCCGGACGCTGATTGGCTGAATTCAACCAATCAGCGTCCAGCAAGTCTTTTTAAAATCATCAGCGCTTCCCGCCGCCAGGCAAATAGCGAGCGGCTGTGTATGTGAAAGCTGCCGCTACACCAGTCCCTGGACCCCCGCTGCCAACATACCTGTGAGCAGCCAGCAGGGGAAGGCAGCGTCCAGGGACTGGTGTAGCGGCAGCCTTCTCTCACTCCATCTCCTAGCGCTATCTGCCTGCCAGGAAGCGCCGATGACTTTGAAAAGACTTGCCGGACGCTGATTGGCTGAATTCAGCCAATCAGCGTCCGGCAAGTCTTTTCAAAACCTGCTTCCCGCCCACCGCCTGGAAGCGCTAGTAGGAGCCGGTGTTAACCCACCAGTCCCCGGACCCCCGCTGCCCGTCCCTGGGACCCCGGTAGGAGCCAGCGTTAACCCACCAGTTCCTGGACCCCCGCTGCCCGTCCCCGGGACCCCGGTAGGAGCCAGCGTTAACCCACCAGTCCCTGGACCCCCGCTGCCCATCCCCAGGACCTCACACTAGCGCCCCCACCCTCCAAGCGCCCGGTGCGCGTGACCCCCTAGCCCCCTCCTAGTTACGGCCCTGTGTTAATCATCTGCAAAAATGCTCTGTAAAACCCTCCATTGGTTACCTGTATTCTACTGTAGTCAATACACACAAGGCCATAAACCAAATCGACATACATGTCTTTGCTCATCTGAAAATATCTCCCAACCTGACCTCTTTGCTTGTCACAAGATCTACTTGTCTCATCCACACTAATTATTTGCTCCCATTCATGATGGCAGGACTTTCTGTGGAATGCCCTCCCTTGCACAATAAGACTTTCATCAATTCTTAAAACCTTCAAGTGTTCCTTGAAAACTCACCTCTTCCGACAAGCTTATCAGATTCCAGAACCACCCATATAATCTTCATAAATGTATCCTATCCAAATGCATCCCCACTGTGAAGTCCAAACATACAGTATCCTCACTAATTTTCTCTTTCCATCCTCATGACCACAGGCCAACATGGCTGGGTCACTGTATCATGCAGCCCACCAAGAACCTTTGCAATCTGGTGTACTTAAGGCACCCATATACCAGAAGGACATTGGACCCGAACGCACATCTCGATGGGTCGTGCGCAGGATCATGTCCACACAATTGCACGATGCGCGGTTCTGCGGGTTGTGAGGTCGGCCCCCAGATGAGAGGTGCTGCACGTCTCATCCATCGGCTCTCATTACGATCATAAGCAGATCGTATGTGCTTTTTAAGCACATACGATTGGTCATTCAACCGCTCAACGTCCTGAATACGATCAAGTCCTATGCAGGTCATCCTGATGTATGGCCAGCTTTAGATCATGCCTATGCTTGTGTAGTAATGCCTATTTCCCTATAGATTGTATTCTTGTAAGCAGTGCCTTCCTTACTACTCTTTTTAACCAATTTTGTTGTATCACAGTTTCCAATTATAAGGCGTAATGGAATTTGCTGTGCTATATAAGAAACCGTTAATAATAATTCATGTAATTGTTCACTCAGAACAGTTTTTCTTCCTAGGAATAGTTTTATAGAGTTATGGTCTCATTACGCACTAACCCTGTTATGATGAGGTCAGCTTGTACAGTACTGCTTCCATAATGTGTTTGTTTACATTTTACAGTGTTGTGTTATGGCTTGGAGATCTGAACTACAGGTTAATGGACATAGAGAAAGAAAAAGTTAAGACCATTATTGAGACCAAAGACTACACAACTCTCTATGCATATGATCAGGTATAAGGTGATATTTTATATACAAGTACTGTCATTTGTCACATTTCTCAGTGGTTCGAAATAAGGATACTCTGCTCTAGAACTAGGCTTGGTATGATCTTCATCTATAGAATATATATATATCTATCATACATCTAGCCTCAATATGCCATGCAGTGTGAGATGCCTGGCATGAGTGAGCTGCTGGGTCGCATGTAACTCTACTAAGGTCGATTTGAGTTTTCTTTTTTTCTTTTTGTGGTTGAAAATGCATTAGACACTGCAAAATGCAATGTGACTAAAGCTGGGTGCACACTAAACAGCGTGTGTACTCCGTGAGATCGGCAGCGACAGGACCTAGCAGTGATGGGGTATTCTGCATTCCACAGCATTACCCAAGCTAGCTTTATTCTCCCTCATACAGGGCCAATGACTGATGAGAAGCAGCAGCGCGTATTGTCAGCGACTTAGTGCACACACCTCGAACGATATTTCGATTTTGTCGCTTCTACCCGTTGGAGTGTGAAAACTTGTTTCACATATCACCTAATGTGCATCCAGCTTAAGACTCACACGGAGACTGTGATGATTAAAGTGATATAACACATATATATATATGTCTGACTGAGGCTGTATATGGAGCAGAAGAGAATTTGTATTGGAAAAAAGCTCCGTCTGCTATATTGTAGCACTTCGTGTACAGTTTCAGACTCATTGCACACTGATATAAACTTGAAAAATCCCAGAAAACCTCATGTTGACCTTTTGTCCATATCCATCTTTTTGTGTCGACCTAGACATTTTCTGTCAGCCATCTGGACTTTTCATAGAGGTATTTATTTTTAATGTTATAAATATCTGTGTTTGTGTTCATTATGTACTTTACTTGGTTAGCTAGCATCTCAGAACGAAGCTAATTCATGGGTTAAGCTGGCCATACATCTATAGATTTATTGTCAGATCTGGCTGGTTGGAACAAAAACCTGGTAATATCTGAGTGACAGTTTTTGGCAGTTTTCCAGCATTTAAAAAAAAATGGTCAACTGTCATTTGCTCTCATCCATTACCAGGTTTTTGTTCCAACCAGCCAGATCTGACAATAAATCTGCAGATGTATGGTCAGCTTTAGTCTGCTAATGTCATCCTGAGAAGCTTGACGCCAGTTGCTCTTTTTTTTTTAGCTGAAGCAGCAGATCGATGAAAAGGCCGTTTTTGAAGGGTTTACAGAGGGTGAGATCATGTTTCAACCCACATACAAGTACAACACTGGTTCTGATGAATGGGACACAAGGTAAGTTTCTTATAGCAACAATGGACATAGCTCTGTTAAAAGCCGGTAACATTGGGGGATCCATAATTGTTTGGGCAAAAGTGTTATAAATTGCAATGTAACATAGTAACATAGTAAGTAAGGTTGCAAAAAGACGTTAGTCCATCAAGTTCAACCTATCTAACTTGTAACTACTGACATGAGTAAGTAATATCTATATGATTCCCTTAGTGGCCAAAAATGCGTCCAGTTTTGATTTAAATTCATTAACAGTAGTTGCTGTAATCACCCCCAACGGCAATGAGTTCCCGAATTTTACTGCTCTAATGAGAAGAATCAGTACAGAATGTATTTTCCTCGAGCCTCAGTACATGCCAGCATGTCCTAAGTATAGGCCTGTTAGTGAACAAATCATGTCCCAGTTCCCTATGATTCCCAATCCTGTACTTGAACATACTAATCATATCACCACTCAACCTCCTTTTCTCCAGTGAAAACATATTCAGCCTGGTTAACCTATCTTTGTATTCTAGTGATTTAAGACCATTTACTAGATTAGTTGCCCTTCACTGTACCTGTTCCAATTCATTTATGTCCTTTTTAAGGTGCGGTGCCCAGAACTGAACACAATATTCCAAGTGTAGTCTCACCAATGCCTTGTAAAGAGGCACTATCACATTGGCAATCCATACCCCTTTTAATGCATGCTAGTGTCCGGTTTGCTTTTGCTGCTGCACTTGAGCAGTGTGCACTATTATGCAATTTTTCATCTATGATGACCCCTAGAGTCCTTCTTTACAGCAGAATTCCCTATAATAACTCCATTTAGCCTATAAGTAGCTTGTTCATTTTTGTTCCCATAATGAATTGCAAAAGAAAAAAGACTGATCTCCACAGCGCAATATACACTTCTGCCCAGGGTAACACCAAGAAGCTTTCACCACAAAGCTTAAAAATACAACAGAATATACAAAGATGGTATACCCACTGGCGAAATATAACTTACACTCCAAATAAGCTAAATAAGTCCAGAAAGTTTAGAACAATGATCTGAAACAATATGGACAAAAAAACAAGACCATGGTACAGTATTGTATGTCACTCCAAGCTGTTTTAATTTATACAGTACAGCATATCAAACAATATTGTACTATCAAGTTCTTTCACAAGTCCTACAGGTCTAAACAAAAGTGGAGGAAGACTCTAAAGAACCTGTGATATGCGCATTCCCTATCGCTCTATGTGAGTGTACTGTATAAATTAAAACAGCTTGGAGTGACATACAATACTGTACCATGGTCTTGTTTTTTTGTCCATAATGTTTCAGATCATGGTTCTAAACTTTCTGGACTTATTTAGCTTATTTGGAGTGTAAGTTATATTTCGCCAGTGGGTATACCATCTTTGTATATTCTCTCTCACATCCTCTCCTTACTCAATTTCGTGTCGTCCGCAAATATTGCAATTTTACTCACTATGTCACTTCCCATATCATTAATGAATATATTAAACAAGGTGGGTTCCAATATTGAACCTTGTGGGACTCCACTTTGGATCTTACCCCAGCTGGAATGTATGCCATTTACCACCACTCTCTGTCCCAAACTGTGCAATCAGTTTTTAATCCAATTACAAATTTTATCTCCTAACCCTAAATTACCTAGTTTCATTAATACCCCTTTATGAGGCACCATGCCAAAAGCTTTAGCGAAATCAAGCAGTATTACATCAACAGATTTCCCTAAGTCCAGCCCCCTACTGACTTCCTCGTAGAAGCTAATTGAATTAGTCTGACAAGATCTAATTTTGACAAACCCATGCTGAGCTTTACTTCTCACTTCTTTTTGTACATTATTACTACATCTAGTAGACTGGAGCCGTAGATAACAAAGAGTAAGCAGCTCTTGACACGTTTTGCTACGCTAGGTAGCTTTACCAAAGATACCTAGATAAAGCTACCTAGCATTGCGAAAAGTGTCAGAGAGCTGCTTGGATGCCCACTTTTGGTACTTGTTTCCTAGCACGGCGCCCACAATATTCAGTTGTACGGCATCGCATGCCATATGCCGGCATGCAATGCGATTTTTAATTGTATAAGCACCCTAATGGGTGCTTACAATGTTAAATGCACCCCCACTATCAACGCCAACCCGAAGCGTGGCGAGCGCAGCGGTACCAGTCCTCCGACCTTTTCATACCCCCACTATCCACGTCGGCGTGGAGTTGATTTCATATAGGGTGACGAGCGCAGCAAGCCACCGAGCCCGAAGCATGGAGAGCGCACGCGTATTACTTTACATGTATTCAACGTCCGCTCGCCACAATTCGGGCTCGGTGGCTCAATGCGCTCGCCACACTATAATTGACTCCACGCTGACGTGGATAAGTGGGGGTATGAAAAGGTTGTAGGACCGCCGTCCCTCATGGGCTTGCTGCACTCGCCACGCTTCGGGTTGTCGTTGATAGTATGGGTGGCGTGGGGGTGCTTTTTACATTGTAAGCACCCATTACGGTGCTTATACAATTATTTATCTTATAGGGGGCACATTTAACATTGAAAACACCCATTAGGGTGCTTATACAATTTTAAATCGTATACCATTGTATATGGCATACAATGGCAGAAAATGGCATACAATTCGATGGTATACAATTTAAAATTGTATAACATTGGCTGCCATCGCGTATCATCGCATACCATCATATGCCTTATGGTATGCGATGCTATGGGCGCCGTGCTAGGAAACAAGTACCCCACTTTTATAAAGAACCCCGGATTGTAGCCCGAACCAACCCCTTGGGACCTACATCAACTGGAACCTTCTTAAGGTTCTTGGAAATTGCCACCACTGGATAACATTCATCTTGGAAAAAGGCAAGCCTGCCACTTCATCTGCATGCTAATTCCGCAAAACATCTACAGTGGTAATACTTATACAAATACCAGCTTTGGGCCGACCACATGGACATAAGTGGATGTTGTAATTAACTATTTCAGGGCAGTAACTATCTTTCTGCCCATATTCCCTTTATTGTATATGGGTGTTTATAGGAATGGACTCTCCAGGACAGCTAATTATTTTGTCGGTGCCTACATTTTATAAATTTTTATTACATTGTTTTTTTATTATATGCTTCTTATTTGACTTGATTGAAAAACTGTAAAAGACCATCCAATATATTTATATATACATATATATATATATATATATTTTTACATATTTAATTTAATCCATTCATTGTTTTGCGCTGCATGCTCTTTGTTATCTTGTCTTTACGGTGGTAACTACCACAACTCGTATATAGTGCCTGCAGTTCTATCCATTCTTAGGACCAGTCCCATATTTTTCCATATAGTATACATGGACTATTCCCGAAAAACAGGTCTAGTCTACCAGTGGCTCTCCAACTGTTGTAAAACTACAAGTCCCAGCATGATTGGATGTGTAGTCTCACACTAGCTAAAGAGCCACAGGTTGGCCAGGCCTGCGCAAGAATATGTGCTATTATTTTGTTATCTCTCTATCTGCCATCTGTGTGGGAACTGGAGAGGCCGGTGCCGGGACATGGCCAAGTCGTTACGTCGTTAATCATGCCTACACATGGAACGATGTGGCCATGATCCTACAGGATGGGTCATTCATCATTGCGCCTGCTGAAGGGATCTGCATCGGATCATCATCAAGCCCACACATGGTAAGTTTTTAAACGGTTGGTTGTTCCGATCAGTCGGAAATGGTCATATCGTTTAAAAAAATCTTACCGTGTGTGGGCACCTTTACAGATATTAACTTGATCTAAGGAACAAAGCCCATAATTGCATGTTCTACTTCTACGGTTATCAGTAGCTTATAGATGTATTGTAATTATACAGAGTACATGTTAATGTAATTGGTTTTAGCATGTGACTTTTCGGCATTTAGATAACTATATAAAGGGGTACTGTGTAGCGGTATTGCTTTTATGTAATCTCACCTCTATGCTTTTTAGTGAGAAGTGTCGTGTTCCTGCCTGGTGTGACCGCATACTCTGGAAAGGCAAACATATAACACAGCTGACTTACCAAAGTGTTATGTGTCTAAAAACCAGTGACCATAAACCAGTTGTTTCTGTTTTTAAAATTGGGGTAAGGATGCTGGTGATGTATCTTTCTAAGGTGTTGCATTATTGTTGTTTGTTTTAAAGGTGCCACAGTGCTCTAAATTGTCAGATGGGAAAACGTGCCAGATATAACATAGGGACATAAAAATGTAGACAAATGTATATATAAAACAAAGGGTAGGGTCTACCTTGCCCATGAGCAAGTTTACAAATAAAGAGGGGTAGTTCAAAGTGGAAGTGTGTCAATGTAGGTGGAATGGAAGCGAGTAGAATAAACGGTAATAAAAAAAAGGGGGTTTCAGAGAGCAATAAGAGATTTGAAGTGTGGCAGCACAGCAGAAGTCTTGCTGGAAGGAGTGAGAAGTGGTGGTCACAGTAAAGCTGAGATGCTGGTCAGAGTAATATACCATACACACGGTTTGATTTTGTCTAACTTTCTATTCGATTATGCTTATATAGTCAAAATCAAATTGGTTTCAGCCGCATTAGATCCCGATGCGAAGCAAGACTATTACAGTACAGATCTGTACTATATGGTCTAAATCGAGTGAGTGTGTACACGGCGCCTTGCCATTCGCTCCTGAACAAATCTGGATTGAATAGGTAATGAATTGCACCGTGTGTATGGATCTTAAGTTCAAATCAAGAGGTGATGGTGTTGGGGACTTCGTAGGTGCAGGTGAGTCATTTGAATTGGTTTGTAGAGGCCATTGGGAGCCAGTGTAGATACTCTTTTATTTATTTTAACAGCAGGAAGTGCAAATAATAATCAAAAATGTAAGTGGTAATAGTTTATATTTATCAATTAACAAGGTTCAAAGTGAATGAATAGACAGGAAATCTAAATCTAATTAATATTTGGTGTGACCACCCTTTGTCTCCAGAACAGCACCAATTCCAAACATCTTGGAGAACTAATCACATATATTCTGTGGATATGGGCTTGCTCAAATACTGCATGCCTGTTGTAGAGATGGGTGCAAATTGTGAGTTGCAGGTTTGGATCTAATAACTTAGATCCCTGCAAATGGTTGTTGTGTTTCTGGTTTGTTAGTAAAGAGTTAGTAAGCTCACTAGTATAGCATGCCACATCATTCCGAACTAAACCGTGCGGATAAAATGAGTCCTTATTAATCTGCTGCAGCAGGCATTCAGCTCTGCATGGAAGTCCCTACCTATAAGATAAGGCACTCCCCTTTTGTACATAAGAGAAATCTCATCCGCCATTCTGTGCAGGCTGTTTCTGGAGCATTTACATAATGACGATTATACATTGACAGGTTCCTAAAATAGCTGAAATGGAACCACCCTTGTAGCATTAGAAAGCTGAAATCCTTGAGTTTGATGAAGGTTTCTGTTTGTTTTTAAGAATCCCAGTTTCTATAGCCAGCCAAGCATTAAGTGTCAGTGGTTATTATATAGGAAATGTCTTGTACATTCTCATTACTTATCTGTATTCTCATTAGGTAAAAGTGGTCAATGAAGAACAGCACAGAAAAACATTTGAAGAAATTGTCCGTTCCTTAGATAAGATGGAGAATGACAGCATTCCTTCTGCTACACTATCACAGAGAGAGGTATGGATGCGATGGTGGGAAGAAAACTTCCACTTTTACAAACGACCTCCTCTGGTGCTGGGCACTGCACAGTGTATGTCCCTGTACTACATGTCAATGCATTCAATTAGGCTTCTATCAATAGACAGACACACACATTGGTGATGAGTTTCACTGGTTTGTGCTAAAGAAAGAATTGGTGAGGTGCATGCATGACAATTATTTTGTTCAGATGAGTTTAACGTATTGAACAACTCAGGGGCATAACAAGAACTTTCTGGGCCCCAGATTTTGAAAGGGCCATGATGGTGGTGGGGGGTTTGCTTTTGAGCTGATGGGGTTCAAAACATCATAGAAGGAGCACAGCCTGACAGCGTATGGTGGTTTAAATAGTAATAGGAATGTAGGTGTCGCTCACTCATACTTTATTGTATTAAATACTTTATTCCTTCATGGAATTACAAGATTATTATTATTATTATAATTCTATTTATAAGGCGCCACAAGTGTTTTGCAGCGCCGTACAAAGGAACAGTACAGGGAGACAAAACTTGGCATAACATTGAATAAATAACAAAAATAGAGTACAAATAAAGAGCGCCACAGTTCAATACACATTACAGCTTAAATATAAGTAGTGAGGACTCACTCAACATACTATAAGAGGCTTGAGGCCAAGGATGGAGATGAGTATGCGGACGAAGATGCTCACTGAGTGTTGGAGTATAGGAGAGCTGTGAGTGAAATGTGAAGAGAAGTGGGCTTTGACAACAGGAGGGAAGAGGGCCCTACTCGGAGGAGCTTACAATCTAGTAGGAAGGGGAGACAGACAGATTACAAGAGGTGCAAGCAAGTGGGTGGTGGCTAGATAGCAGGATATAAACAGGCAAGGGGTCTGAGAACCAGCTAGTTCATGCAGTGGAAGATGAATAGGTGAGTTTTCAGTGCCCGTTTGAAGCTTTGCAAGGTCGGGGAGAGTCTAATGGAGTGAGGGAGTGCGTTCCACTGAAGGGGTTCAGCACGGCCAAAGTCCTGTACTCTAGCATGGGAAGCAGTGATCAGGGTGGAGAAGAGACGACAGTCGTCAGCCGACCTTAATGGGCGGGAGGGTGTATGAATGGAGATGAGGTTAGAGATATATGGAGCAATGGAATTAGAGATGGCCCACTGCGCCATGTACCTCTGTAGACAGTGGAACATAGAGTGGAGCAGCCAATCATAGCAGTTGCAGAACACTTCCATTGTTTAGTGTCATATTTATCTCTCTTAAAGTAAAGGAGTTGTGGGGGTGAATCAAGATGATCCAGCCACAGATGATCCGAAGGACGGAGTTAGAGCAGCATGGGGGTAGAGTTTCTGGGGACTGGGGACTTCAGGTTCACAATGGCCGGACTACTCATCACCATTTGCAGGCAGGGCTTAGCATGGAGACGTGGCTTAGCACGATTCTGAAGATTAGTAGGGGTACTGTGGCCTGTATGCTTTAAAGCGGCAGAGCTCGGAGCTTGACGGTGCAGTGGGTCCTACAGACAGCTCACGCCCCAAAGCAGCTGCACCCTCTGTAGTTGTGCCACTGAAATTCCAATTTCAGTGAACCCTGCAGGACTTCGACAAGAAAGCAGCAAGATTTCAAGAAGGAACAAGTGCTAGGGCTTATTCAGCCTGGTTGCTGCTTTTAAATTAATTGCATTCTCACCAAAGCCCATCAGCCTTAATTAAATTGGAATCGAATACATAAACCCCTATAAGTATCCCAACATAATGAGTACTATTCTTAAAATAATGTCGTTAATTCAGTATATAACATCCTCTTATAAAATTCAGAAATGTATATGTGAATGTCGGAACTTGGTGTATTTAGGATTTGAGTCAAATTTCCTGTTCAGCATGCTTTCATACTTCAGACAAGAAGACTGCACTGTCCTTCAGTAGGTTTCAAAACAGGAAGCATGACTTTAAAAAACCTCAAGTTCACACTGTAATTGCAAGGAAAAATATACAGTATGTGTAAATCTTGTTTCTCAATTTGAGACATTCATGAGTGCATTACCTCAGCGTACATGGCATGTAATTACTCATGGGTAATCAAATGTAAATTTAAATAAATATCAAAACAAACATTTTGTTTAGCATGTCCACCCCCCTTGCCTGGTGCCAGTAAGCAAAGACCTATAAATGTGTATTATGTATGTATATATAATTGAAAGTAAGCAAAATTAAATCTGCATAAATATCTGGCTGTAGACCCAGAACCAACAGGACATCCATGTTGAATAAGGCTACAGTTGTTGCTTGACATGTGAAATATTATGTTTGCATGTGTTAACAATAGGGAAGCTTAATTGCCAATGTGTTGTCTCTTCCATAGTTCCACTTCAGGGATGTGAAGTACATGCAGCTACAAGTCCAGACATTCACAATTCATAATGATGGACAGGTGGCATGTCAGTTCCAGTTCATAAGTAAGCTTGATGAGCCTTCTTATAGCAAGCAGTGGCTTCGAGCTAATCCGAGCAAAGGATTCCTCACACCAGGTATGTGAACTACTTCTAAGTATCAATTTAAAGCTGTAGTGTTTTCTGAAATGTAGGTGGCTTTGCAGTTATCCCGATAAGTCAGCGTGAGCCGTAGTTTATTAGGGATTATGTTTATCCTGCTTGTAAAACAAATCCCTGAAAACTACCCAGTTTTGTTTCTCATGTAAACATATAGGCTGCATTGATTGTGTCATGATAATTTTTTTTATTTTTATAGGGGGAGGGAGGTTGGGTGGCAATCTTATAGGATAGCTTTAAAAAAAATATTTTGCGAAAAATGTATGTCCTTTTGCTCCCAAAGTTTTTTTTTTTCTTCTGTAATACAGGTTGAGTATCCCTTATCCAAAATGCTCGGGACCAGAATAATTTTGGATTGCGTTTTTTTTCTGTATTTCAGAATATTTTTATATTTCAATGATGTATCTTCTGGTATCTTGCATTTATGTCGTACAAACACATGAAATACACACAAATATATTGTGTATAGTTTCACGGCGGCAGTTCCGTAGTTTACGTAGTGCTGTATTGAGAATACCAATACAGCACTATGCTGCCTACGTAAACTACGTAACTGCTGCTGTAGCCCTGAAACTAAACAATGGTTAATATCCCCACTATCCACGTCATACCCCCATTATCCACGTCGGCGTGGAGTTGATTTTATAAAGTGTGGCAAGCGCAGCATGGCGAGCGGACGCCACACACGTATGTGATTAATACGTATTCAGCCTGTGGGCCAGATGCATTAAGCTTCAAAATGAAGAGTGATAAATCACCAGCCAATCAGATCGTATCTGCCATGTCACAGCAGTGTATGTCCCCAATATGTGCGATCCAGCGGACACATCAGGTGTCATTTGCTGCACACCAAACCTGACGATATTACTAGCGTAAGTAGTATGCTAATGACGGACAGAACATAATCATTCCGTGCCAGTGTGTGTGGCAATGCCCTGTGACAGGAACTTAATCCGATATTGGAACAAATTAACATTACTCCAGTGTGTACAAACTTAATAGTCCAGGTTTTGGTGGTATCCATGCTTGGGCACAGATGGTTTAATCAAGTAATTGAGGTACTAGATAAGACACCTGTGCACAAGTATGACTACAGATGTAGCCCCTCTTGTTACCCGGTGCCCGCCAGAACCTCCCCTCTGGTGAGCACTGGTGGAGAGGGCTCCATTAAACTGGAATGCACGTGCGTCCCAGTCTCTCGGCGGCTGGGCATCGGGACCCTGCCCATCTCCGCTTTAGGGAGACGGGCAGGATTAGGTGGCGGGGAGGTGAGGGGAATCCTCGGAACGGGACGGCGGGGGACACGTTGGAGCTCCGTCGCCATGGGGCGTGCAAGCGTCTTGTGCACATGCGCCACCTGGTGGTGGCTGGCGGGGGCTGACAATAATTTCGACAGCCCCTGCCTGAACAAGGGGCCCTCTATCTGTCTTTAACCCTTTGAGTTCCAACGTTGCTGAGAGATCCTCAAAATATCCGTTAAAAATGCCAGCATCACTCACAGTGACGGTTATTTTATTTGGGTGCAATATTTAACTATACTTCAGTTATACTTCAGTTAATAGACTTGGCTGTATTTGTATTTATTTATACTAAAAGAACAATCGATGTGAGCGACGATGGCATTTTTAATGGATATTTTGAGGATTGCTCACAGCAATGTTGGCACTCAAAGGGTTAAAACCAGGACTGCTAGTGTTTCTAGTTGGGAACGCTGTCCTAAAAACCTGGACTGTAGTGTGCCTTGAGGCAAATATGGGATACAATGTTTCTCATCTGATCTATAGATTTGCAACAGATAATGTTCAGTTGGGCGCAACCCTCTTTAAAGAATGTTCCAAAGGGATGCAGTGATTATGCCAGCGGTTGGAATCCCGGCGGTCAAAATACAGACGCCGGAATCCCAACCGCTGCAATGCCGGCACTTTGTCCCTTTATGGGTGTCCACAACACCCATAGAGGGAGAATAAAATACGCGAGGCACCGGGCCCGCTGTGTGGGACATATTGGCATCTGATATATAGGCAAAAGCTGTCTGACCTGTGTTCTTTCTTTTCTAGGGTCAGAAACACAAATAGAATTGGAGATGTTTGTCAATAATCAAACTGCTAATGAACTGAACTCTGGTGAGGAGAGATTAGAAGACATTCTTATTCTTCACCTGGACAGAGGGAAGGACTTCTTCCTGTCTGTGACTGGAGACTATCTGTACAGCTGCTTTGGGTCATCCATCCAAATGTTGTGTTATATGAGAGAGCCCATCAGGGAAATGTCTCCCGACACAATCAAAGAACTGGTAGGATTGTCTCTCTGCATTATTACCTTGCTTGCCTGAATATTCACCTACTCAGAACACTCATTTGTTCGGAACACTCATTTATTTGGAAGCTCTGCTCAGTGCATTCATTTCTATACTGACTATCTGCTGCATATACAGACTATTCCTTTCTTCCTTATTATTGGTGGAGAGAGGGATGGCCAGTATGAGGGCTGCCACTCCACAGACCTGCTGCCAGCTGGACCTAGTACTACGTCCTTACTGTGAGCCTGATTCAGACCGGATCACTCATCTGCAGATTTGCAGATGACTGCGAGTGGTTAGCATCTGCCCAGAGGGAAAACCCGCCCTGTGTAAATCTGCGGGTGAATTGTGAAAAATTAGCAATCTGGTTTCGTGTCACATGTCCATATGCAATTCACCCCTTATTGAATGATTTCCCCAGTCTGTGCAAATGAGTAAGTCTGCCCCTTCCACAACTCTACGACAGGAACAGGCTAATCGGGGCCGGCACTGACGTCATATAACCTTCTTTTAAAACACCTTCGGATGCCTTCATTTTTTTCTGTCACTCCCAGAAAAAAAGTTATCACCACCAAACGCTGACTTCTTGTCTGTCAAATTCCAAGGGGATTGTGATTAGATATTGTCGCCTTTTTGGTTCCTGCTATGATCCAAATGGATTACAAATTCACGCCCAGCCCCCCCCCCCCCCCCCGGCTATTATATTACGGTAATGTACAAAATATACCAGTGCAAATGTTTCCGTGGTAACAATCAGTAGGATTAGTAGGTCCCAAACCAGTATAGCCACGATGCATTTTGTCCATCAGTTAGGACTTCATCAAGAGGATTATTGTGTAGTTATGGAGACATATGAGGCGGCACTCCGAAACTTGCTAGTGGAAAAAAAGTCCCAGGGGGCCATCTCTCATGTGTATACCTTTAGGAGGGCACCCAGGCCAGTACTTTAAACCGGAGATTCTGCAGCAGAGTGTCTGGTAAATAAGTCTGTCTATATAAATATATTTATATATATTTTTAAACCTTTTGCAGGCCCTCATGCCACTACAGATGAAGGATTCTTTTATTGGTGCAGAGAAACCGCTAGATCTACCAAAAGAGCTGTGGATGATGATCGATCATTTACATCGGAATGCATCTTTGCAGGTTAGATTTCTACCAATTTCTCCTCATTCCTAAACGAGGTTTAAAAGCACAATTATTTTACACATCTTGATAATGGACCAGGGTATGGAATAATATATATACACAGGTAATAGTGTATATTTTATACACTACTTAAAGACCAGAGTAGATCTCATGAATCCCTAAGCAATACACTGATATTAATGAAATAGTGGCTTAAATGTAACATCTCTAATCTACTTAGTGTTGACACAATATTACTGATCCATACCTCAAAAGGAAATATTGCATAGCATATTACCCCTAGAAATTGGTATATTTATAAAAAATACAAGTTTTTAGCATGTGAGTTTGATACCTGTAATTTAGCACTGAATAATACCCCTTTCAGACATACGCAAAAATCCCAGGATTTTTCACATGCACGCGCATAAACCCGGGACTAGCCAACCTCTGAATGGCTTTACCCAAGATTTTAGTTGACTAGAATCCTGGGTCGGCGCACCTGCTATGGACCCGGGATTTTTAAAAACCGGGTTTAAAATGCCGGGTAGTATGTCTGAAAGGGGTATAATAGATTCCACAAACTATACTGTTTCCATATTTGAGTCCAGAGCATAGAATCTGACAATTCATCTTGGTTGGATTTTATCAAATGTATACTTACCCAAGTCCAACTAGGGCTCTGGAAGACAAAGCCAGGAGAGGGGGATTTTAAGGTTCACCCGGGCCATGACTCCACGCAGTCTTGGAAGGAGAGGCAGGGCTGTTGCAATGCAGTCAGCCCAGTCTGGTGGGTGATCGCCAATCATATCTACCCCCTGACAGTGTATGTAGCCAGGGAGAGAAGGAAAGCCACAAATTGAGGAGATTGGTTAATTCAGCCATATCCAAAATAATATACAGAAATTCTTATACTATGTATTTTTAAAGTATATTTGATTGACTAATATTTTGAGAGAAAATATCCAAAAATGTTCTTACCTTTTATGTTTTAATCACAGGAAGATTTGTTTCAACAACCGGGGTTAAGGTCTGAATTTGAAGCCATCAGAGACTGTTTAGATACTGGAATCCCGGAATTCCTCTGTATCCTTTTAAGTTTCACACATTTGACCAAGCACTGTTACTGCTGTAAAACGTTACTGCCTATATCTGTAGTTCCCAAACTGTGTTCCTAGGCACCCTGGGGTGTATTGGAACACTTGCAGGGTACATAGGATTGGTTATCCAGGACATATTATTTATAGTCAAAGCAATAGGCTGGTGGCTGCCAATCATAAAACATATGGGCAATTGTGAGGGGCCACATTTGCTTCTAAGGAGGACATATAAACACAATTTAATAATTTTTTGTATTATTTGATCAGTTTCTCAACAGTACATTTTGGCCCAAGTGTGCCTTAAAAATATATATTAACCCCTTCCCGCCGCAGCCTGTTTTTGCCTTCCTGACAGAGCCCTTTTTTTCAAATCTGACATGTATCACTTAAGTGGGGATAACTTTTTTTTGCTTTTACTTATCCCAGTGATTTTGAGATTGTTTTCTCGTGACACATTGTACTTCAAGTTAGTGGTAAATTTGGGTCGATACAGTCTGTGTTTTTTTGTGAAAAATACCAAAATGTCGTAAAAAATTTTAAAATTTAGCAATTTTCAAAATGTTAAATTTTCTGCTTGTGAGACAAATAATCATACCACTCAAAATAGTTAATAACTAACATAGACCATATGTATACTTTATGTTTCCATCATTATTTCAACCTCCTTTTAATTTTTTTGGACACTAGGAGGCTTAAAATATGAATAGCAAATTCTCAAATTTTCAAGAAAATTTCAAACACTGATTTTTTTAGGGACCAGTTCAGTTCTGATGTGACTTTGAGGGACTTGTATGTGAGACACCCCCATAAATGATGCCATTTCAAAAACTGCACCCCTCACAGTATTCAAAACAGCATTTTGGAAGTTTGTTAACCCTTTAGGTGTTTCACAGGAATTAAAACAAAGTGTAGGTGAAATTTCAAAATTTCATTTTTTTTGCAGATTTTCAATTTTAATACATTTTTCTAAGGAACACAGTAGATTTTACTAGAGAAATGTGACTAAAAATTGATTCCCCCAATTATTTTGTTTTCATAAATATCCTATATGTGGCCCTAGTGTGCACGTTGACCAAACCACAGGCTTCATAATAGAAGGAGCACCTACTTGATTTTGGAGCCTCCTTTTTATGAGATTATTTTTTAGGCACCATGTAGGTTTCTAGGCACCATAAGATGCTAAAAGTTAGGAACCCCCCCACAAGTGACCCCATTTTGCAAACTACACCCCTCAGGGAATTCATCTAGGGGTATAGTGTACATTTCAAACCCCCAGGGGTTTCACCAATTGTGGTACAACTGGGCTGTGAAAATGAAAAATTACATTTTTTACACAAAAATGCAGTTCTGGCTCAAAATTTTTCATTTTCACAAGGAATGAAGGAGAAAAAGCACCCCAAAATCTGTGCCCCAATTTCTCCCGAGTACGGCAATGCCTCACATGTGACCAAAAAATACAATTTGGGTGCATGGCAGGACTCAGAAGGGAAGGAGTGATATTTGGATTTTGCAGCACAGATTCTGGTGGAATGTTGGTGGGTGCTATGTCGCATTAGCAAGACCCCCGAAGCACCAATACAGTGGAACCCCCCCACAAGTGACCCCATTTTGCAAACTACACCCCTCAGGGAATTCAACTAGGGGTATAGTGTACATTTCAAACGCCCAGGGGTTTCACCAATTGTGGTACAACTGGGCTGTGAAAATGAAAAATTACATTTTTTACACAAAAATGCAGTTCTGGCTCAAAATTTTTCATTTTCACAAGGAATGAAGGAGACAAAGCACCCCAAAATCTGTGCCCCAATTTCTCCCGAGTACGGCAATGCCTCACATGTGACCAAAAAATACCATTTGGGTGCATGGCAGGACTCAGAAGGGAAGGAGTGATATTTGGATTTTGCAGCACAGATTCTGGTGGAATGTTGGTGGGTGCTATGTCGCATTAGCAAGACCCCCGAAGCACCAATACAGTGGAACCCCCCCACAAGTGACCCCATTTTGCAAACTACACCCCTCAGGGAATTCAACTAGGGGTATAGTGTACATTTCAAACCCCCAGGGGTTTCACCAATTGTGGTACAACTGGGCTGTGAAAATGAAAAATTACATTTTTTACACAAAAATGCAGTTCTGGCTCAAAATTTTTCATTTTCACAAGGAATGAAGAAGACAAAGCACCCCAAAATCTGTGCCCCAATTTCTCCCGAGTACGGCAATGCCTCACATGTGACCAAAAAATACCATTTGGGTGCATGGCAGGACTCAGAAGGGAAGGAGTGATATTTGGATTTTGCAGCACAGATTCTGGTGGAATGTTGGTGGGTGCTATGTCGCATTAGCAAGACCCCCGAAGCACCAATACAGTGGAACCCCCCCACAAGTGACCCCATTTTGCAAACTACACCCCTCAGGGAATTCAACTAGGGGTATAGTGTACATTTCAAACCCCCAGGGGTTTCACCAATTGTGGTACAACTGGGCAGTGAAAATGAAAAATTAAATTTTTTACACAAAAATGCAGTTCTGGCTCAAAATTTTTCATTTTCACAAGGAATGAAGGAGACAAAGCACCCCAAAATCTGTGCCCCAATTTCTCCCGAGTACGGCAATGCCTCACATGTGACCAAAAAATACCATTTGGGTGCATGGCAGGACTGATTTTTGGATTTTGCGGCTCAGATTCTGGTGGAATGAATGGTGGGTGCTATGTGGCATTAGCAAGACCCCCGAAGCACGGTGATGAACCTAATAATCCATAGATGTGTGGTATATTTTAAAACACTCCTTTATACATAGGCCGGGTTTGTCGGGGCAAGTTTCACAGTGGAAAATAGTATCCTTTCTTATTCCCTTTTTATAGCAAACTTTGCACCTTTTTTGTGTCCTGCCCTTTTTTGCAGTGGAGGGGATTTCGTTAGGAAAATGCTGCCCTGGTACAATACGGGGGCCAGTACTAGAAGTACTGGGGCCCTCTGCCTGCTGGTTCCCAAATATTAGGCCCTTTATGACTTCCTCTTGAAAGTGCATAAATGTCCCCCTCTGGCTGGTAGAACAGAATAGCACGTAAGCGTTATACAGTGCCATCTGGATGATATACACTGCCAGCTTCTTGTACCAGATTTTTGTTTTCCGCAGGGCACTGTACGGCTTCAGTACCTGATCTGAAAGATCCACTCCGCCCATGTACTTATTGTAATCTAGGATACAATTAGGTTTTGAGGTGTGGGTACTGGTACCTCGTACAGGGACGGAGGTGGTACTGTCTCCATGAATTGTTGTCAGTATAAGGACATCCCTCTTGTCCTTATATTTGACCAACAACATATTTTCGGTGGATTGTGCCCTGCTTTCACCCCTTCTCAGTACTTGGGCAATGTGCGTTTTTGGGAGGCCTCTTTGGTTCTTGCGCACAGTACCGCAAGCTGCTGTACCTCTTGAACCAAGGGCCTTAAACAGGGGGATGCTAGTGTAAAAGTTATCCACATAGAGGTGATAACCTTTATCCAGGAAGGGGTGCACTAAATCCCAGACAATTTTTCCACTAACACCTACGAGGGAGGGGGGGCATTCTGGCGGTTCAATTCTTGAATCCTTCCCTTCATATACCCTAAACCTGTGGGTGTACCCTGAGGTGCTTTCACACAGTTTATACATTTTTATGCCATACCTTGCCCTCTTACTGGGAAGGTACTGGCGGAATTTAACCCTTCCTTTAAAATGTATAAGGGACTCGTCGATACAAATAAATTTTTCAGGGATGTACATCTCTGCAAATTTGGCGCTGAAATGATCAATGACCGGCCTGACTTTGAATAGCCGGTCAAAGGTGGGATCATCTCTGGGTGGGCACTGTGCATTATCGGTGTAATGTAAAAATTTAAGGATTGTCTCAAAACGAGTCCGAGTCATGGCCATACGGTAAAGTGGGGTGCTGTACAGAACATCTGTGCTCCAATATTGCCTAATTTCTGGCTTTTTTACTATGCCCATATGTAACACCAGACCCCAAAACGTCATCATCTCTACTGCATCTACAGGGGTCCACCTAGCAAATGATGACGTGGGGTTTTGAGCAATAAACTGCTGGGCATATAAATTACTTTGGTCCACCATTAAATTTATAAAATCATCAGAGAAAAATAATTTGAAAAAGTCAATTTCTATGAGACCTGTTGAATCAAATTGGATTCCTGGGATGGCCAAAAACTCAGGAACCTGGGGCTCAAAATTGTCTGGTGGTGGGGTCCATACGAGATCAATCATTGGGGGGGGGGGGGGGGGGGGTTCTCAGCTGCTCTACGGGGGCGTCTTTGAGGGGGTCCCTCATCACTAGAGGAGGAAGAGGAGCTTAAGACGAATCCTTCAAATTCCCCGCTTGCATCACTGGCTGTGTCAGAGTCAGAGGCAAGCATATGGCATATGCCTCCTCCACTGAATACATTCTTCTGGATGACTGGGATGACATTTGGGATGCCATTTTTATTTTTGTGTTTCTGTAAGTGTAATGTTTCAACACGTGTATAGTGTAGGGGGGGTACAAACTTTATTTCAACACGGGGGGTATGTAGTGTGTAGTGTGTATGTAGTGCAGAAAAAAAAATACTTTATACAGGAATTTGATCCCAATAAAAAAAAAAAAAATTAGATCAACCCTGTGGCAAAAATGCTGATCTGTGATGTACGTCACTCAGCAACTTCAAGGCAGCTTTTGGTACAACCTTGAAGGGGTTCAAAAAAAAAAAAAAGGTCCTGCGCCAAAAATTGAGCACAGATGTTGGTCAGTAACGTCCGTCACTGAACAGCGCTCAAAGGCAACAGGAATTTGATCAAAAAAAAAAAAAAAATAGATCAACCCTGTGCCGAAAATGCTGATCAGTGATGTACGTCACTGATCAGCGCTCAGCGGCCACAGGACACCCACAAAAGCAACGTGGGTGTAAAAACAAAACCCCACTGCACTCTCCAAAAAAAAAAAAATGCAGATCAGTGATGCAGTGATGCAACACTGATTAGCAGTGAGGGGCAGCAGGCACACAACTGTGGGTGCAACCTGACAGGGTATATATATATAAAAAAAAAAAAACCTGCACCCCCAAAAAGTTGCTGATCAGTTAATTTATACTGATCAGCACAAAAGGGGGGGCAGCAGTCAGTTGCACAGGCAGCACAACCTTTGGTGCAACTGACAGGTATATATATAAAAAAAAAAAACCCTGCACCCCCAAAAAGTTGCTGATCAGCACAGATATACTGATCAGCACAAAAGGGGGGGCAGCAGACACAAAATATAGCACTCTCTATCACTCTCTGTCACGATCTCTCACTATCTGTCACTCTATGACACTGCAGCAGCAGCACACAGGAAGTCACAAGATCCAGGAAGCATCCAGCTGCTGGCAGCACGCTACCAGCGGTGATCAGGTAAGTATCAGGCAAGGATCAGGTCAGTATATCACGACAGATTGGCACGGTGACCGCTCTGCACGCAATTCCAGACCGGAATGGCGTCTGCAGCGCAGTCACCGTTAGTTTAAATCACGCGCCATGGCTGTGATTGGTCCGTCGGTCCGACGGACCAATCACAGCCTTGGGGGCAGGTGGGGTGAGGTGTGGTCATCACCGGTGACCCCCTCACGCCCCCTCACACCCGGTGGTGATTGATCCCTGTGTTACCGAGCGTCTGATTCACCGGTAACAAAGGAAAACGCTGCGATTGGCTGTTCACATTGAACAGCCAATCGCAGCGATCGCCGACGGCGGGGAGGCATCGCCGCCCCCCCTGGGCATGCTGGGACATGTCTGCTGTCAGGGACAGCAGACATGTTTAAACTGTCACCGCGTCTATAGACGCGGTGACAGTTTAAAGTCATGACGTATATATACGTCATGTGTCGGGAAGTACATCCCGGCCATGACGTGTATATATACGTCAAATGTCGGGAAGGGGTTAATACTCTAAGGCAGGGGTTCTTAAACTCTATCCTCAGGACCCCACACAGTTCATGTTTTCCAGGTCACTCGGCAGGTGCATTCATTACTCATTGACACCTTTTAAAAGGTTCACTGGTGGAGCTAATTATTTCACTTATGATTCTGTGAGGAGACCTGCAAAACATGCACTGTGTGGGGTCCTGAGGACTGAGTTTGAGAAGCTGTGCTCTAAGGCAGTGGTTCTCAACCTCGGTCCTCAAGGGCCCACAACAGTGCACGTTTTCCTGGTCTGGCAGTTGCACAGGTGCACTCATTATTCACTGACACAATTTAAAGGATCACTGGTGGAGCTAATTAATTCACCTGTGATTTTGTGTGGAGACCTGGAAAACGTGCACTGTTGGGGTCCTTGAGGACCGAGGTTGAGAACCACTGCTCTAAGGTACTGTGATTCAAAACAGTTTGGGAACCACTGGCCTAAATGTTGAACCTCCTGTGCTTTTATACAGGGCATGAAACTTAGAGGTGACATCTAACTGTGGCCTACAATAGAGGCAATGGTATGCTTTCCAACAGACAATATAAAATAAAGATCTTTTTAGAATGTTGTAATGTATAAATGGGATTTTTCCTTTTGTAAATGTATAATATTAGTGGTCACATTTACGGAATGTAAACTGGATATATTGTGCTCCTCTAATAAATTAATATCCTCCCGGACACATATGGCCTGATTCAGGTTTGATCGGGTGGGGCCTTTTCCGATGGTGGGGGTATGCGCATGTGCAAATCCCCTGTACTGATGCCTTCGGCGAGTATCGCGCTCACCACCCTGCGCTGGCAGGGGAGGGAAGGGGGCAGACAGGGGGGCAGGTGCAGGGGAACATCCAGTGTTTTATGGGCGTTTCCATGAAAACTCTGGGAACACAGGTGGGTAGATGCCTGCTCAGGATGGGCGGCTAACGTCACATGACTGACTATTTTTGAACAGGGGGGGGGGTCATTAGACGGTTGTGACATCTGAAACATTTTTCACGACGCGGCTGCATGGAGGGGATGTGTTTGTGCACACATCTCCTTGCATGCAAATAGGAAGGGGGGGGGGGCAGGCGCTTAGTCAGGTGGTGTTTACCTGTTGGCTAGGCTGCGAACATACGCCGCCTAGCGACCTGGTCTGAATCAGGCCAACAACCCACTGTGATTGTAAAAAAAAATAATAATAATTTAAACAACTTGTTTACAGAGCGCACATATGACACTAAGGCAGGTATTCAATGCTGTTTGCGAGCGGCGACAGCGAGCAGGGATTCCTGCTCGCTGCCACCACTCACCCTGACTGCATTCAACACTGCCTCCGCATCTGCCAATTCCCCCTCGCTCCGTTTTTTGGCAGGTCATTCTGGCACTTGTGGTGCCACCAGGGCCGGTGTGAGTCATGTTAGGCACCAAAGTAGGGAAGTATGCCTATAGGGAAAGTGTGGAGGAGGTGTCAGAGGTTCCACAGCAGCCAGCTGCATTCAGTGCCAGATTAAGACTTCGGGGGCCCCCGTGCACTTGTCATTACTGGCCGCAAACTGCATGGGGGAATATTACACTGTCAAAACACAGAGTAAAGGCAGTATAAACTTGGTCAATGGGTAACTCCAGGGGATATATCTATCTATCTATCTATATATAGATAGATATACACACACACATACATACCACATGAAAAGCCTGTGTTTGTCCCTCTGCACCTTACTCTGTAGGATACCTCACAGTCCCAGTGCTGCCTTTGATTAAAAACCCTCCCAAGACTAGGCTGCTGCTGCTGTTATCCATGGGCCCGAGAAGCATGTAATGAGCTCCACCAATCAGAGCTCAGCACAAACGTCTCAGCCTCTGCCCTCTGGTGCAAAGTGCCAAGGGACTTAGTCAACTCCCAGTAATGCACTGCACACTTGGCTCCCAATGCTCAGCACCATTAATCATTGTCACATTGGCAGATAGGTGAAGCTGCAGCACTACCCCACTCCCATGCACAAAACCTTTAGCTCAAAAAAAAATTTTGGGGAAAAGTACATGCCAACCACAGGGGGCCCCTAGCTAGAGGGGGGCCCATGGGCACTGACCCCTTGTGCCTCCATTATAATCCGGCCCTGGCTGCATTAAGTACAACAGGGATGCTGACAGACATGCTAGAATTTATGATAGCCCGACTTCATCGCCCCCCGAGATCGGGGCACCCTAGGCAGCTGCCTACTGGGCGCGGCAGTCGTGATAGGCCCCGGCAATGCGCTAGAGAACAGCTAAGCGCCTGAATGTAGACGGGAGGCTGTGTGACTATGAGAAGGCTTGGGGAGTCTGCATTTAGCCGGGAATGGGGGTGCCGTATTGTATGGGTGCAGCTAGTGAGATGGAGGGATCCCAGGGGTGCAGACTGTGATGGGTGAGTGTGTATTGGGTGTGTTGGCAGCCCTGCACAGTGCCAGGTCATTGTGGCACTTGTAGTGCCACAGTCATGATAGACCACGGCAATGCGCTAGAGTACAGCTAAGCACCTAAATGTAGACGGGAGGCTGTGTGACTGGCTTGGGGAGGCTTGGGGAGTCTGCATTTAGCCGGGAATGGGGGTGCCGTATTTTATGGGTGCAGGTAGGGAGATGGAGGGATCCCAGGGGTGGAGCCCTTCATGGGTGAAGGTGTAATGGGGGTATGCAGCGCTGAGCAGTGACAGGTCATTCTGGCACTTATAGTGCCACATCAGAATACTGCTGTACAACGTGGTGTACATGTAGACAGACTGATGGGGGACTATAGCGGCGTCTAGATTTAGACAGATATGGGGGGATTTAGGAGTGGTGCAGCGTTGAAAGAGTGCCGATGTGGGGTATTGAGGGTGGCAGGGTGTCATTACAGTCATGAATGGGTGCTATAAGATGTCTACCTAATAACGGTGGACCTTGAGTAAGGCGACCGAAATGCGCTCTGATTATAAACGGTCGACCTTGCCTTTGCCGACCTAATAGCAGTCGACCTATTAATTTTCGACATTGTACTTGCCGATCTAAAAGCGGTCGACCAAATAAGGTTCGATCTTGTACTTTTCGACCTATTTACAGGCCAACCTAATAGTGGTCTACCTTTCTAGCGTTCGACCTAACTATGATCGACCATATGCTACTGTCTATCTATAAACTTTCGATAAACCCGTACAGTCTGACTAATGGCTTCGACCTAAATACCGTCGATATAATACGCGTTGACCGATTGGTCTAAAATGCGCACATGACCGGCGGAAGAAATCGCACTTTTTAGTGACATAATTTCGCATCAATTCACCACAATTCGCACTACATCGCACTTTTTACCCTCTAATGCGCATCCCATTAAATATGCGAATTATGATCAAAAAATGCGAATTCAGAAAGTGTGAAGAGCGGCGATGTGGAGTGCGATAAATATATGCGCTTTTCTCGCATTCCATAGAATGTCACCCTAAGTTTAGACAAATGATACAATTTATTTAATAACAACTTGCATGTAAATTTGATACGATAATGGTTAAGACTTTAATTACAATAATAAAATAAATATCGAGCTAAAAATCGGTGGGAAGGACGCCATCCCCTTTTAACACCGTTCAATCTGACTCATAGTTGAATTCTAGCTGCCATATTAATTGATGAGAGACTTACTTAAACCGATCCCTTATATAAGGTCATGATTGTTCTCTATTTAGAGAAGACTAGATGTGAATTGATCAGAGATTGTAATTCAGCTTGCTTTGTAGCATTAATTTCTTTAGTGGACTGAAATCCACAATGCCACTTGGTAAGAGTGTCTATCGCCAGAATACTGCAATTATTAAAGTTGTGATGTTTAGTTTGATTTGTAATACTCTGGTATGTCTCTAGGTATTAGGGACTTAAATTAGCAACCCTATTGAGTGCCAATTGAAAGTCACACAATGAGTCGTTAATATATAGTGGGTAATACCTGTGTGGCTGCTGGCTCCAAAGTCTTTTGTAGCTTTGTGTATTTATATAGACTCACTGACCCAGGCACCAGTTATAGATGAATGGTGAAACTGCGGGACTCGTGCCAGCTGCTTTAAAGGTATCTCTGACTGCAGTGTGAGACAAGCTCACTGAAACACTGCGTCTGTGGGTCGAACGCACACTCCCGGGCTGGGGGCGGTCACTCTTGATCGTAGCCCGTTAACGGGACCAAGTACACTATGATTGTACTTGGTCCCCACACTCTCCTGATTTATTTGAGCCATAAAACTATTAACCAGCCAAAGAGAAAAATATGAATGTTTCATTTATTGAATGGCTGCTACAAAAGGGTAACCAGATCTTTTTTCCGTTAGCCTGTTTGCCTCCAAGAACAGATAGGCATTCACTTTGAAGCATGCTGAGCAGACCAGGAAGGCACAGTAGTGTAAACCAAGTTATTCAATGTTTATCATTATTTATTGCATAATTGAATATGAACTTGTCATGATATGTGTATATAGCTATTGATCTAATATTAATATTTGTAACTCAACTTGCCTATCCCTCTGAATATGATAGTGTACCTCTGTACTTCCTTAATGTGTGGCTAGCTGGCAGCAACCATTCTGTTGTTGAGGCCTTACTTCTCTTCCTGGAGGGTCTCCCTGAGCCTGTCATCTGTTACAGCTATTATGACCAATGCTTGGAATGTGCAGGAGATTATAACCGCAGTGAAGAGGTAATTTGTACATATAAAGATCGAAGGATATACAATAAGAAATAACCTCTATAAAAGATAGAGAGGGAGAAAGAAAAAATAAATAAGAAGCTTGCATGCACATCCTATAAAGGTAAGTATTGGAAATGAACAAACCTGCATTCGTTGTAATGGGACATCTTGTGGGTCAATTTGAACACCAGTGAGGCTGTTTGTGGTAAATCAAGGTGAATTATCAGAGCTGGAATGAGGCATGACAGTTGGTGCCTGGTGAATGGGACATTCCATTTCCGAACTTCTACAGATATTTAACACTCCTCTATGCTGACATGGGTGTTCCCCCAAATACCTCATGAAAGGCATAACCGCCCATCATGGACAGTATAGTGGCTGGTTACAGGTGCTTAATGATCAGGACCAGCTGTGTCTGGCCAGAATGGTCTGCACGACACTGGCTTAAATCACATTAACATGATTGCAGAGGTACCAGAGCCCTATCCAGCAGGACAGTGCAGGGTTCTTTTTTTTTTTTAGCTTTCATGGGTTATGGGAGCAGAAGACTCAACAGATTGCCCCTTTTAACACTACAACACCAGGCCCAGCACCTCACCTGGGCTCATGACATCGCTAAATGGATCCTGGAGGACTGCCAAGATGTTGTGTGGTCCAATGAGTCATGGTTCTTTTTGTTCTGAGTTGATATTAGTGTTCTGGTGTGGTGAGACCATTGTCAACAAGGCACCTTGCAGGTTGTTGGTGATTCCACAATGGTGTGTGGTGTGATCACATGGCATGGGTTGCTTTCGCTGGTCTGCCTGAATCAGTTATTGATTTGTGACCATTTTCAGCCGGTCACAAAGCCACACATAGGCACACACACACAAATGGAATATTAAACATAGAAACATAGAATTTGACGGCAAATAAGAACCACTTGGCCCATCTAGTCTGCCCCTTTTTTTGCAGTAGAATAATGCACAAGATCATCATTCACAAGTTGTCCAGTATTGGTTCAAGGAACATTGAGGAGAATGCAGGCAAATATGATGCAGCCGCCTGGTTCGCCCGACATAAAATCCAATCGATCAGCTATGGGATGTGATGGAGAGGTCCATTCACACACAAGATACTTCACCTGCAAATATCAAGGAGCTGTCGGAAGCTATCCAGGTGGCATGGTTTAATGTCTCTTTGGAGGTCTTACATCCACATGTTGAATTGATGACAAGTTGAGTAGCTGCACTGTTGACAGGCAAGAGGGGGCCCACACAATAATAGGTACCTCTCCCATGACTTATGCACTTCAGTGTAAAATCCAATGTTTCACCAAAAACAGTTTTGCTTGTTTTTCCAATTAGGGTTTAACCCCTTCAGTGGTATGCCCGGAGATTTTTTGGGCTGAGCTGCACTGCTGGCTGCCCCGGCAAATGTCTGTGCATGACACTGATTCCTAGGTGTGCACCAGTGGTACCTTCTGAGGTGCATCATCTGGCAGCACCACCCAAATGTCCGCTCCCTCCCAAATGCCCCTGAGCACTCGACGCAGGCAGGAGCAGATGGGAAGCAGCATCAAACCTGCAGTGGAGAGCATTTCTGTGGCAGTGGTGAGCCATGCCCCAGAAAACCCACAACTGGAGGGGTTAATGATTACTTAAATTTGTAATTGTTAAAAAAAATTAATTAATTTAAAAATATATTATTAATAATGTGTTTTTTATTTGTTTGTTTTTGTATTGTTTAGATTATTTCAATGTTACCTATGCATCACAAAAACGTCTTTAACTGCTTGATCTCCTTCTTGGGGGAGTTGTTAAGTAATTCCGTGCAGAACCACTTGGATATTAACATTTTAGGTAAGATTTTTGAATTTCTAAACATGTCAATATATGAAGTTTTTAATTGTGTTCTCCTTTTTGGAGGATTCAAATCTTAAGTAAAAACTGTGGCCTCTGATGAAAGCACTGCACCAATATGAGCATTGCAATTATACAATAAGTGTAAGCATAACAAACCCTCAGGGCACATGAATGACATTTATGAGCACAATGTTGCTTCATTTAATTTTCATTAGAGATAAGTGGTTTGGATTTAATCAATTATGCTCCCATTTCAAAATGACATCTTTTTGGCAATCTAGCTTGTATTTTGGATAAACCAGTAAGATAAAAGAAAAGTTGATTTTTTTTAACTTTTTTTTTCTTCAACTAAAAATGTAAGAGTTTTTAGTTTAATATTATTTTTATACTCTAATTGTAAAAGTTATCAGGAATTAATTACATAGTAAACAAAAGCAGTGAGGGATTATAAATAATACATTTGCAACATTATTTACACCTAAAACAAAATTTATGTTTAATTTAGGCATATGCAAAAGTGTTGTATTTTTCTGGTTTTATTTTTTTATTTTTTTTAATCACTGACTCACTTACTCTAGGTGTCCATGACTAGTCATTTTCCAGCATTATGCATATTCATTATTATATACAATTTAGTCAAATATAAATGTCCATGCAAGGGCGCCTCCTATGACACCACCAGTGTTATAACAAATAATATACTATTTATACCTGTTAGTTTTTTGCTCTAGTCGCCCAAGCCCCTGATGAAATCATTGTGGTACTCTCTAGAGCAGGGGTGGGCAATCACGGGCCTCCAGCTCTTGATGAACACGTCCCAGCATGCATTGCATCTGTTTCAGCATGCCCAAAGAGCAAAACTAAGGGCTGCTTATTGCCCATCCCTGGTCTAGAGCTATGCTACAACTTGAGGAGACCTCACTCTTTTCTTGTTCTATTGGCAACACTTTGTTTTAAACATATGTATATTTCATCTTATTTTTTATGAGGTCGTCTTGCATTGATATTTTTTTCTTCATATTTTCCCTATTAAAAAATAATACAATTAAAAAGAACCCATGGTAGAAATCTTGTGTGGAGTCATTAATGGTTTATTATCAGATAAGCTGTATGTTTTTGAATATCTTTGGTACAGGGCCACTTTTATATTATTTATTGTGCACTTGCTCTAGACAGTATTTTTATTATGAACCACTGGGCTTTTAAAGTGTATTTTCAAACTCACAATTGTCTGATATACATAATATAATAATAATAATATAATATAGAGGGAGAATCTAGAGTCCATCACTCATGGTTTGGACAGCAGAAATTCAAACTCGCTCACATAAGTATCTCTGGATTCTCTGTGCACCATGGTAGCTGCATTGGTTGGAGGGCTGGTCCTCTGAACTTATGTGTGTGTGCAGCAAGGACAGTGTCATGGTTGTCTCACAGCATTGAGGTTTTCTCTTTGTTTTTGGCAGTAGAAGTCTCAGCAAGTTAGCGCCTCTCATAACATGTAGTTAGGCTGTGCAGTTAGAGCTCCCCTCCTATGCATTGGAGAACATTTACCTTGTGCTTGGAATCATTGTCCTGCTGAAAACTCAACATTCTCCCAAGCTTGGTTCTCTAGCAGACTGAAGCAGGTTGTCTGTACTATCTCTCAATGCATCATTTACTGCTCCTGCACAAGTCTTGTTCGTGCTATGCCAGTTTTGAAGGACAGCCTTGTCTAGGCACTGCCTGGGTGGTATGGCATAGCTTCCATTCCTGCACATTTGATCCAACAAAGAACTTTGTGATCAAAGTACTTGGATATTATTCTGTAGTGTTTTTCTATATATTTGCATGTCTATAACATTTTACATTTTCTTTGAATGCTCTATGGTCTTCATTGTCACACTTTCTTCCGTAAAATCTGACCTTTTAATTGATTGTACAGGTGAAACTTGAAATCATTGTTTGGCAATAGCTTTTATCCGTGTGATCTTGGAGCTTCCCCAGCACTGGGTTTAATACTTTTGCAGGCATTTTTCATTCTTTTTTTACTGTTAGGATAAAATCAACAGACACATAGGGGCAGATGTTGTAAGCAGTGATAAATTGGAAGGTGATAATGCTCCAGTCAATCAGCTCTTAACCCCTTGAGTGGTGGGTTTTGCTGGGGCAGGACAAACCTACCAGGGCAGGTTTGTCCTGCCCCAGCAAAGCCCACCACAGGAAGTCCCTTACCTCTGCTCCAGCGTTAGTACCCTGGAGCTTCCCTGCCGCCAGCTGTCCCTGCTGCCTTAGCCGGCCGCCTGTCACATTCAGCAGTGACGTCGGTGGCAGGCTGGGGGATGTTTGTGGCTGCTCGGGAAGACTCGGGTGCCTGAGCGCTCCCGAGTCCCCCCTGATCCGCGCCGACCATACCCCAGTCTGCCGCCTACGTCACTGTAAAATAAATGACAGCTGGCTGGCAGGAAGGTCAAGGGAGCTCCGGCATACCGATCGCCGGAGCAAAGGTGATGGGGGGGGACTGCAAGGTTGTGATGGGGGGTGGGCTTTAGAGGTGCTGCGCCAGTGATGACATGAGTTTTTGGTGTCTATGTCGACTTATGTCAACATGGATATTGTATAAATGTACCACGTCTTCTTGCCATGCTTCTGGCACTGTACCTCGCTATGCTCAGCACACTATTATATTCTCCCTCTATGTCCACTTGGATAGTAAAGTATGAATAATACACTGGTTCTGAAAAAAAAGTGAAAAACTCATGTCAACCTTTTTCATGTTGACCTCTTGTGTCGACCTTTGGCCTGTTGACAAATAGTGGTCGACCTATTTATTGTTGACCTGCCAACCGCATCTATCCCATACTGCTTGAAAATATACTTTAAGAGCCTACAGGTTTGCAAGAAAACAACACTCTAGGAACAATCTGCACAAGTGCCTTTTGCAATACGAAAACATGTCTGACTTTTTCAGGGGATGAATACTTCTGTGAGCCAATGTTGTATATAGAAATATAATATAAAATAGAAATTTTATTTAAAAAATTCTAAACTTTCTATTTCCAGCAAGCATATTTGGAAACCTTTTACTGCGACCTCCACCTGATCAGTCCAAACCCAGCAACTTGGACAAGAGAAAGTGCCAGGAATTTGTTCAGCAGTTCCTCCAATGGGCAGAAAGCTCATAGTGTCGTGGGATAACCTGTATATAGTAACATACAAGAAGCAGAATTGATATTCCTACAGATGCAGGCTTGAATTAAGCCAGTCACAGAACCTGTGTAATTTCTGAGTGTATATAGAAAGGTTATTTGAGACCATGACAGATGGCACTGTGCCTTATGTGACCTAAATATTCAAGTCTTATGGGGCCTACACACGTAGGGCTGAGTGTTCTGAGTGATGCTAGATTGCTCAGATCGCTCAGCACACATTGCTGCACTGTCAGGACCAGTGTTCTGCACTATGCCCCTACACAATATTTAGGCCCTTATTCTAATCGGATCGGTACGGCCCGCGTGCGGCCGTACCGCCGATGTTTTTACTCTGCACATGCGCAGAGGTGAATCTGCGCATGTGCAGCCCCCTTCGCCGCAGACGTATTTCGTCCGCCGCAAAGGGGGCGTATAGGGGCGTGAGAGGCATCATGCCCTCATTTCCCTATGTGTACGCCCCGCGTTTCATGGGCGTTCCCATGCAAACGCGGGGCGTATGCATGGTAATGAGGCCATGACGCAACTCATGGGGGCTGAAAGCTGACGTCGCCGGATGTCAGCTTTCAGCCCCCATACAAGCTACCACACGGACGATTGTCCGTGTGGTCTCAGCTTGCGGGAGCTGCCGCGGCGTGCGGACCTGCCTTCGATGGTCGACGACCATCGAATGCAGGGGGCAGCTCCCACCATGGTGGAGGCGTAGCCTCCACCATTTTTATGCGGATCGCCAGCCGTCCGTGTACGGACGGCCGTGGCGATCCGTAGGGTGGGCGGGGATTGGTTTGTGCGGCCGGAGCCCCGTGTGCGGCTCTGGCCGCACCAACCAGAATAAGGGCCCTAGTGAGATCGCTTAGAAAATACCCCTAATCGCTACGTGTGTAGGCCCCATTAGAGACACAATGACTACTATTGAGCCTCCAAGTGCCTGTATCCGTCATTCCTTTTTTCAGCTGAGAAGAACCTTAAATGGATCTCCATATAAATTACACACAAAATGTGCCAGTCCATAATCCATTTACTATAGTTCATGCATGAGTCTTTACCCTCTAGCTTACCCGCTCACGCTATCTTGGGGTGGGGGGTTCAGACACATATCTCCGTGCAGCATCCTTCAATATATATAGGTACAAGAAGAATCTGATCACAGTTATTTTCCTTAAGGACCTTTATAAAGGCTAGACGTCTGAGGGACACATTATTTAAGTGAATTTGAAAGAAACTTGTAACTGCTCATACTAGACCTCTTTAAGATGCCACGGGCATTTTAGGATATATATAGCACATTTTAAGTTTCCAAGTGGAACATTATTTCACAGTCAACTGTGGTTTGAATGAAGTCAATAGATTGCTCCTAATTAATTGTTATGCACTAACCCTATATGGACCAACACATTCTCAAAGTCAGAGGATTATTATTGCAAATATACCATCATTGCAGTGGATTTGAGCATGTCACACCTAATTTGTCGAGTGGAAGCTGGGGCGTGCTGCATGTAAGGGTGGGTGAAATATGCATGTGCCACAGTCGCAATTAGGTTATTATGCAAACATGTTTGATTTATCTTATTTATATCATGGTCACATTATATCATTAATTAGTCAAAGGTTTGCTAATGTTTTACCTGAGATACGCTGCCGTCCTTTGTCTCGAGGGGGTAAACACAAGTGACGATTCTAGTAGCCTGTCTGCTGGAGAAATGTGCATTGCCAAAAACTTGGTGATGGGATTTTTCTAATGGGAGCCTGGTTTTATACAGCCAATAAAATATATGAAAAACATGGTGCTGCAGAGACACGGTGCAGTAACCCCAGGTCGATATTCCCTGCACAGCCTAGGGCTGATATCATTCTAGTGTGACCTCTGTACAATACAAATTACATACAAGTGGCCTGTACAGTATTTGATGCAGATATATTTTGTATCCACATTACAATTAAGAAAAGTGCACATTATATTGATCAGTATTTACCAATATACAGAACAGGCATACATACTAATGTCAAGGGCATAATGCCAGCTCTTAAGCCCCGTACACACGGGGGGAGATATATTGCCCAGCAATATATTGCTAGCAATATATTCCTGAGCAATATATTGCCCAGTGTCTCCTTTGCATCAGCGACCAGAGATGGTCGCTGATGAAAAGGACCTTTGCTGGGGGAGCTGCAGAGGTAATTAGCTGGTCGCAGGAGCAAGCTCCTGCGACCAGCGATTACAATGGGGCAGAAAACGGGAGCGCGCACCCGGCGATTTATCGCTGGTGCGCACTCCAATCACTGGCAATATGGTCGCCTGCAACCATATTTCCAGCGATTATAGCCCCTATCGCCCCCGTGTGTACACAGCATTAGAGGCGATTTTACAATAAAAACTTTCAGATTTCACTCTAGTGGCTTTATATTGAAGACTTCCAAACTTGTGATACAGTAATTTAGTAATGAACCCCACAAATATCTGGTAGCTTGTACAGCATAACACTATACAACACAACGCAAAGTTTCAATCTCCTTCAGTGGTTCTGTGCAGTCTTTTTGTGCTCGGGAGAAGATTTAATTGGGATAGGAAGCGGTCACCTTAGATGTCTCTACCCATTCTCCTGTATAGCAATGGCCATTCACCAATCAGGTCGGATGACCGCTCTAGTAAACGGTGTAATTTACCAATCAGTGCAGTAAACATTTATTAGTTACTTTGTCAGTCAGTCAGGGCAGGCTTGGCAGAGACCACTGTATTTTAATGCAAAATGTGAGTGAAACCATTTTTTTATAAGTTTTGCAAAAATGCCAGTTCTAAATGTTTGCCAAACGAGGACATTGTTTTTAATGTAAGATGTCAAGCAAAAATCGAGTTTCTAATTATGTCTGAGATTTTACTGTTTTTATTTTTTAACCAGTGTCCGCTAAAAGTTATATGTTGTGTAGGACTATTGTATACTGGATTTATAAGCAGGGACTAAAGGCCCCCGTACACTATGCGATTTGGGCACGATTTCACCCGATTCGGATGAATCGGGCCGTGAAATCGGCCCAAATCGCACATGCAGACACCCCGTCCGATCCGATGCGCGGTCCCGTGCGCATCGGGGTCGGGAGGTCGGACGGGCTGCACATAAGATTTGCTAAATCTTATGTGCAGCCCAGTCCCGGAGCCATGCGGGGGATGCCGGCTATAGAGAGCCAAGCAGGGGGAGGCTGCATAGGGAGCCAGGCAGGAGGCACTTGAAGCTGTTGTGGTGGGGTGACAGCGGGAGCAGGCTGCCGGGCAGGGAGGATGACACTGGCTGCCGGGCAGCGGTGGGAGCCGGGAGGAACAGATAACTTGGGAAAAAAGCCCATACAGATGACTAGCAAGGCATTGATTGGCTGAGGCCTCTCTCAGCCAATCACTGATTGGCTGAGAGAGGTCTCAGCCAATCAATGGCTTGCTAGTCATCTGTATGGGCTTTTTTTTTTTTTTCTTTCAAGTTATCGATCTGTTCCTCCCTGCCCGGTGCCCTGCTCCCGCTGTCACCCCAACGCAACAGCCTCCTCCTGCCCGGCTCCCTATGCAGCCTCCCTCTGCTCGGCTCTCTATTATCCGGCATCCCCTGCCCGCTGATGTCCCCGCATGGCTCCCTCCTCCTGCAGCTCCCCGGGGACTGCATATGATAAATCCATGCGATTTATCATATGCAAACCTTGGCACATCAAGTGCCTAATCGTGTGTCCCCCTCCCGGGGAGCTGCAGGGTGAAATCAGGTCCGACTTGTCCCTAGGACAAGTCGGACTAATGTATGGGGGCCTTAAGAGTAGGCCTGGCCAATTCAGAGGGCAAGGTTTTTCTACAAATACTGTACATGTAATAAGTGTGAGGGGGGAACTGTGGGCAGTTGGCATTTCTGCTTTTCCATAACTGTCCCGTACCCCCCAGACAAGCATAGACTCATAATGACTTGATAAGCAAGTCTATATCTGCCCAGTTCAAAAATGCAGTTTCTCCTTCATCCACTAGGTGTCACTGGAGTTACACTGGGGATAGCATGTTTTGGAATCTGAACCATTTGTTGTGCCATTTGATTTTTTTGAATTAATTTGGTTGAATTAATGAGTGAAATCACCATAACTGTCACAATTACTTTGGAATTCATATTCCAAAGTAATTTTGAAACACAGTAGTAAATTATTCACAGTATGCACTCGGGGTCGTTGACATATGTTGGTCCAGATGATACAGGATAAGTGGCCAATGTCCATTCTTAAAAAGAAAGTTAAATAAACTGTGTGTGCCACCATGAAGGGGTTCTGGCCTGGGCCCCCTTCAGCCAATAGCCCCCTCAGGTGCCCCTGTATTACTTGTCTGAAGAACTACATGCGGACATAAGAGATCCATGCAGACTTTTATATGCCAGTTCTCTGTGCATGTCAACTTGATGGCAATATTACTTTTTATTTGAAATATACAGATCACTAAGTATGTAAGCCTGTATCAGGACAGTTAAGAGTGGATTGGCTGGTACTTCATCTCTTTCCACTGTATCTCTTTCCCAGTCTTAGTACATCTCCCTCATAGATCGTAAAGAAAGCCTTATGTAATCTGTAACAATATTCATGACTGTGCAGATATGAAGAATTGCATAATATAAATTTTGTATGCAGTGTTGTGAAATGCATTGTTATTTATTTTGGCTAATCCCTGATTAAGCTGTAGATTAACGCTGTATGAAGTTGTTTAATAATTGCTAACAATACCACTGACAGGCATTTTTTTTTTTTAGCAACATATTAAACCAGACATGTGCTTACATTCACTCACTACTAGACTGGAGATGGCTATTAAACAAAAATCAAATTGGTCAATCCTAACATATGCGATGGGTGCAAGGTGCTGTTGCCGCGGAATTTCATTCCCTGCAATGGCACCCGATCTTGCACCCTTCTCAGGCTGGTTTCAGCCTGAATTTGTGCAAAATTTCTCCCTGCCCAATTAATTCAATGGGGTTAAATAGTTTCAGAAACCATACTATTGATTTTCCAATAATGTTCAAAAGTAAACATTAATTGAAAATGGCTTTTTATGCAAATGAAATTACTTACAACTTCACAATAAATACAACCTTTGTATAGACCAAAATCCACCTGTATGTATTTGTGTATTTATAAACATGTAGGAATATGTGTAATTCAATGAACCGTTTTGCCCAATTCATAGATATCATGCATATCATGACCTACAGTAAATTAATAAATTATTATCCAGAAGGGTATTATCCACAAAAATATAGGCTAATTAATTTTCTGTCAAGTAAAGGTTTTGCGAGTTTGTGCACCGACCATGTGGCCAGCTTCCATAAAGGCTTGGGTAACCAATAGAAAGACTGTATTCTAGGCCTGGCCCTGTGTGGAGTTTGCATATTCTCCATATGGGCTTCCTCTTGGTACTTCAGTGTTCTTCCACAATCCAAAAATATACTGGTATGTTAATTGTCTCCTGACAAAAAATAATCCTAGTGTGTGCTTGTCTACATATATTCATGTGGGATGCGGTCAGTTTCCCGGCAGTCGGAATCCCGGGGATCAAAATCACGTGGCGAGCGCAGCGTGCCCGCAAGGGGGGGGGGGGGGGCATCCACACCCCCCCCCCCCCTTGTCGGGATTCCGACCGCTGGGATTCCATACCGAATCCTTTCATGTCAGACTAGATGCGTCAAGTGGGTCTTATCTGCCATCAAATTTCATGTTTCTGTGCCATGAAATTAACAAATGTACAGTATAACTTCAAGACATTTAGGGAATTCAAAGTGAACACTTCACCTATTGCCATAGAATTCATAATGCTCGTGCCCAGAACATTAGGCATGTGCAGACATATATGACTATCACTTGTGCCTGGATGGGCAGAACTGGGTAGGATAGGGGTGTTCTCGCATAAGCCAAATCTAGAGAGGAGGCCTTTGCACAATTGAGGATATATGCAGACCGAGAAATAGATGCAATTACACTTAGGGGGTTATTCTGCTTCGCTCACATGCTCGATGTTTATGAAGTGCCGAGCCAGGTGCGTGCGGCCACGGCGAACAGACTGCTCCCACCCAAGATTGCGGGGGGCTTCGGTGCTGGGGGACTCGCCCATGGCAACGGCAGCTGACAGCACCGGATGTCAGCTGCCTGCCAACGGCATAAATAGGATGTTTCTGTGACCGTAACCACATACATATTCTACTATTGCTAACCAGAATGCATCTTGTGAAGTGCCTGTGGGTAGAAATATGCAATTGTTATACCCATTTTGAGACTAAAGGCCCATACACACTTTCCGATTTTCAGCTAAAAGCCGCTCAAACTTCATGTTTTCAGCGGCTTTCAGCTCAAAACTGCCCCGTGTGTATGGTCGTGGAGGTAAGTGGTGAGGCACACTCCCGCATCATCGCCAGGAAAGCCTGTTCATCTGCTTGTATTACCAGCAGAAGAGCGGCTTTGCATAGCTCTGCACTATGCAAAGCCATCCGCCCCCCCCCCCCCCCAGTGGCTGGCAGGGGGAAAGCCGCTCAGTGGGTATGCACGAAGCGGCTTTCCCCCCTCTGTCCATGCACGCTGGGCATAATTGCCCAGTGTGTATGGATCATAATTCTGAGTCAGTCCCATAATACAAAGCTCTACAATATCAACCTTCAAATAGCTGCCCTAATTACATATACTCGTTATAGTTAATATATTTAGAGATCATTAGGTGGCCAACCATGTGTTACCAATGCCAATACATAGGTGAGCTGAAAAACCATGTAGTGCAGGAGGAAAGGTTTAGCACATATCAACATACATGCTATCATGTATATAATATATTTGCTGTATGTCTCCCCAGGGTATGGCATTGTATATCAAGTGCCTGGGAGTCAGCATAAAGCTTCACACACTTCTTCTAAGCAGATCCCTGGGCCCCCAATCACACACACATCTTCTAAGCCCACCCCTGGGCCCCCAATGGCACACATTTGTTCTAAGCCCACCCCTGGGCCCCCAATAGCACACACTTCTTCTAAGCCCACCCAGGGCCCCCAATGGCAAGTTTCATATGAGACACAGGGCGGGTTTAGGAGAATATGATGCTTATGCTGATTCCCGGATGCTGCATGGCGCCCAATATACTGTATACAGCACTGGCAAATCCCAGGGGAATTATCCAGCACTTATTACATACGTGATAACATATATGTTTCTATGTGCTAAGCGGTCCCCATTTTAACGACATGATTGCTGCTGGTCTTGCCTCTCTCTTTGATGATGACCTTATCTCACACAGGTTTTTCATTTTTTTTTGTTTCTTATGCATGCTGGATAACTGAATGGAGAAGATTATGTTTTATGCATATATAATGTATATTTTTAATCATTGTTGTTATTATAAAATCATTTGTACAAACATTTAGCTAAATATACTATTTCTATATTTTTACATTGTGTTTGGATTATTTTTTTCACTTTGTAAACTGCTCTAATGATATTTTAAATACTGTACAATTATTTCTACATTGTATGTATTCCCAGGATACTTAATATTTGTATTATGACTAATATATTATTTAATGTTTCGTATATATCTTTCTAAATGGAGGACCAAATGTAAAATACATTTTGGAGTACAGGAAATTTAGAATACTAATACTAAATAAATAATATCTTTTTGGATTTGTGTTATTGATGTGATTCTCTGACTACAACAACCTGTATCTATTTGTTTCTCATTTTATTCCTTTTGCTGTCATGAAGTCGGGAGTTTTGTAGGTTCTTATTCTGATGAATGCACACTTATTCATTTTTCACATGCCAAATCATATAACTCTTTAAGGACCCCCAACAGTTTACATTTTCCAGGGCACCCAACAGGATCACAGGTGCACTTATTACACAGTGACATAAGGAGGAGCTAATTATTTCAATTTTAAATCTGTGAGGAGACCTGAAAAAACATGCACTACGTAGGTGCTCGAGGACCGACTTTGGGAACCACTGAGATAGACAAACCTGTAAGTTACCATGTGCTACAGATGTTTTTGCCACCATTGTTGCTGCAGTCATGTTAAGCAGCCCTTGTAGTTGCACCTAGTCCTGAGCAAGTTTTCTGACGCCGAACATCCCCTAAAAGATTCTACAAAATATCTCCTTTCTTTATTGATTAATTAGCAATTGCTAATGTGCTGCAATTAAGAAGAGTAGATTGGGTCCGGAGCTGACATCAGTAGCCCTCCCATAAAATTCCCAGACACTCCGTTCAAACAGAAGGGACCCTCCTCCAAGCACAGGCTGTCTGTTATACCCCTTTCACACCAGCCTAAATTCCCGGGTTGAGTCCGGGAACAACCGAGTACTACCGCTGGTGTAAAAGGTACCCGGGACAAATTACCAGGCTAATTTGCCGGCAATCCAACCCTGCTAGGTAGCAGGGTTGTTCCCGGAGACCTGGCTGGTGTGAATAGGGTATGGTATACTTACCCGGGTTGCCGGTCCTCAGTGTTCTGTCCGGCCGGGAATCCACATAGGCGGCAGGCACAAATGACGGGACAGGCGGTGGATTATGATGACGCAGCTCTCCGGCGGCAGTGAGGGCGCCGGAGAGCTGCGTCATCTTCATCCGCCGCCTGTCCCGTCATTTGTACCGCCGCCTGTGTGGATCCCTGGCCTGCGTGGAGGACCAGCAACCGGGCGAGTATTCTTACCACCTCCTGCCAACCTCCGCCACCATCCCGCCTACTGCCCGACGCCATCCGGCCGACTGCCCGCCTCCTCCCCACCTCCTGACTGTCTCCTTCACGCCCCCTTCACACACCAGAAAATGCAGGGACTTTTCTGGTGTGAAAGGGTCCCAACCCGGGAATGTCCCTGCTTGTTCCGGGAATGTAATTCCCGGGTTTGTCCCTGCATTTCTGGTGTGAAAGGGGTATAAATCAGCTAGCTACTACTTTACAGAGCCCTGCAATCAGTTATACGCTGCCCTGCCAGAGTGAAATACCACCATGCACAAGCCTTCGATTAGCTGCACATCCATTCGCACTCACTCACCAGCGACTGATTTTGCTAGTGTGTGCAGTCTGTGTATAGCCCAGGACTTACTTGGTGGCCGCGATAGAAACAGACTGGGACCAAAGCTGACATCACATGACTTCCCTTTTACTGCCGGAAAACCTTGCACATGCATACTATGAGCTGTACACATGCGCAGTCTCTCAATTATTGCAGCCGAGCGATCATATCTGAATAATCTCCTATGGTAGCAGAGCTAGAGAGGACAATTTAGCATAGTCCTGCTCCCTCCTGCATTGATTGGTTGATGAAGAGTGCCATCCACCAGTCAGTGTGCAACTGCTGCATAGTAGGGATAGGAAAGGCACCTGATGCTACATTGGAAGATGCCAAAACATTGAAATAAAAAATCAGTAGCTATAGTGGGTGGTAGCTTACAGGGAGCATCCCGAACCTGCAGTTTGTCATAGCCACTGTTGGCTTTGATCAAGGCATTTACATTTGTGAACCACATTCTCTGTGGTTCTCTGCAGTTCTGTACAACCGAAGTAACTGTATAGAGCATTACCAAAGGAACCGTCAATGCCAACTTGCAATAGTACAAAACTTACTTTGGATTAGTATTTCACTGACCCCTCCTATATTGTTCATTCTAACCCCCTGCACCTAATCAGTGAGGGGGGACAAAATTTTATTTGGAACAGCAAAATTTTAGACTAGGTTGTATCATAAAAATGTAAATATGCCCAAACTGACGAAATGCGTTAGGGCGTGGCCTGTGATACCCGTACTGAGTGGCCTGCCCGTTGCGTGATTCCCCCGGCTCAAGGATTGGAAGTCCCGTCGGCGCAAGCCAGCGCATATGGTACCCTTCTACCTGGAGTTTGTGGACGGTGCAGCGGAGCAGTTTTGCCTCGGTATGTATATCAAAAACCTTGTGGTAACCAGCCCACAGTGTCTATCTCACTGGTACGAGCATTTGCTTTTATCTGAGTTTTAAAGAGTGTTTTATGCATTCATTAAATATCGTTTACATGCACCATGGAGCACCCCTCTGCTTCTTGTTTATATATATATATATATATATATATATATATATATATATATGTGTGTGTGTGTGTGTGTGTGTATATATATATATATATATATATATATATATATATATTTATATATAAATATATAAATATATACTAAACATCGGCACTTACCTTTCCTAGTTTTGGGGTGCCCTATGGCTTGTGACCACATACTTTAAACCAACATTGTAGGGGCTCTGCACACACTAAATTAACTGATATTAATAAATAGTTGAGATTTGGTTCATGAATTGATCAATGCATTTAAGCCTGTAGCCACCTTCACGGGACCCCACTTTTCTGCAGGTCCTAACACTATTGCTCAAAACCGTTACAATACACATAGCTATGACATTATTGTTTGATTCCAGGCATGCTATCTGGTCTAAAGCTCACAGCAGACTATGATTTCATAGGAGAGCAGTTACCAACACACCTGTCACTAATCATCTAGGGAAATGGTTAACATAAGCTATGCACTATAGGTTAAAACAGGGTGCATGAGAGAATGTGACCACAATAGGACTAATTTAAAAAAATGAATGTAATAATATATACACTAAACATCAGCACTCACCTTTCCTAGTTTTGGGGTGCCCTATGGCTTGTGACCACATTGTTTAAACAGACATTGTAGGGGGGGCTCTGCACACACTGAATTAACTGATATTAATAAATAGTGGAGATTTGGTTCATGAATTGATCAATGCATTTAAGCCTGCAGCCCCCTTCACGGGACCTCACTTTTCTGCAGGTCCTAACACTATCGCTCAAAATGGCTACAATACACATAGCTATCACATCAATGCTTGATTCCATATATCCATATGATTCCATATATATATATATATATCTATGTCTAGTGACCTTTTGTGTGTCTCCGAAACACTGCCATCTGTTGGCAGAGAGTAAAACTACATCTCTATCTCTCTCACACATGCACAAACACAGAGGCTATCACAAGGTAGCAGACTATGAAAATGATGGCTTCTGCAATGTACTTTGAGCTGTGACATTTGTTACTTTCACTTTGAGCTGTGACAGTCGTGTGGCCTCTAGTGGTCAGTGGAGGCAATTCACCTAATAGATGTAAGGAGTGGTTAGCTCAGTGGCGTAACTATAAATTTTGCTCCCCCCAGCCCAAAAAAATTCTGGTGCCCTCCAAATGTCCCTTACACATTACTACAAGCTACTCATTTCTGCGCATATGCAAACCTAAACTGCAAATGTATGTGGCGAGTTACTTGCAGTGGGGACCGGGGTGCCCATCGGAACGCCTGCCCCGTCTTTGCAGCCACGCGCAAATGAAAGTGAGTTGAGACATGAGAAATCATTCGATGGTCGGCAAACATTAAATGATTTCTCCTGCTAGCAGTTCAAGTGAGGGGATGTGTTCTATTTACACATCCCCTCCAATGTTTCCAAGGGGAATTGTCAGTGGCAAGGGGCGGGTGCATGCATGGATGAGCGGCGTCTCTGGTGCTTCCCATATTGCAAACCAGAATCACCCCCTGTCCCCTGCACTACATCACTACACTATATACCACCCATATGCAGCACCTAATCACTACAGTAAATTCCCCCACCCTATACTACATGACTGCACTACATGTCCTTACCATGTTGAAGTCTTTTTTCTGTCCAGCAGAGCTTCTGAAGGCGACGCCGTGACATGGTAGAGTAGAAGGAGGAGGCAGGGACCCAGGAGAGAGCTGGCCAGAGCAGGGCTTGGTCCTCCAGCTTTGACAGCACAGGGCAGAGAGAAATAGGATACGATACTGGGCTGCCTGAGGGGAAGTACAGGGCAGGGCTTGCTCTTCCAACCTGGAGAAGAGCAGGATAGAAGGAAAGCGGGGACTGGCTGAGGAGAAAAAAAGGAGTGGTGCTTGGTCCTAGTTAGAGGGAAAGAAAAGGATTTAAGGCAAGCAAGGACTGGCTGACTGGAAGAAGGGGGCGGAGATTGGTCCTCTGGCCAGGGACTGAGAAAGGAGGTGATGAGCAGTGGCTGAGGGGAAGAAGTGGGTGGCGCTGTGATAGCTCATGAATGTGGGGAATTGCAGAGAGGAAGAAGGGGGCAGGGCTTGGTCCTCTAACCAGGACACTGCAGTGTATAGTGAAGCAGGGATAGGATGAGGAAAAGAGTGTGCTGGGCTGGCCATGAGAGAGCAGACCCAGTCCAGGGCTAAAGAAGGCTGGTCTGGTCCTGTGAACTGGATAGATCTGGGTAGAGGCGAAGGGGGAGAACCAAATGGAGCTGGCCTGGTCCTATGGATTGTTCGGAGTAGCATCAAGACAGAGGAAGAAAGGGGCAATTCTGTCCTGACTCTGATTCCTGTGGTATCCCCTTTCTCTATATGACCCTGTGCCCAGTGCACTCTCTGTTTGTGCTTGTGACCCGAGAGCTGGTGTCATAGTAGAGTCACTAGACTCTTTAATACAATTGCTAATATCACTGGCTGCAGGCTCTGTAACTGTGCTGGCCCTATGCCTAGGGTCAGCTCTGGGGTCTCATCTCAGGACTTCAGCGTTGTGAGCGGCGGGGGTTGGGCAATAGGTGTAACAGCTGCAGAGAGAGAGGAGTTCACAGTGCAGTGTCAGCTCAGCCATTACCGCACACCACAGACCCCGATGGTGCGCTCTCCCAAGCCGGCGCGGGGTCTGCCACACGCTAGCTACGACACTGGGTTAGCCTTAGGCACCTGGCAGGAAAAGGGTTCCAGGAGATATATACCAACGGAGCATACTGATTTTGGGTAGTGGGTTATGCCTATAAAAGTGATTAAATACCCTGTACAGTACTATAGAAATATATTGGGGCCAGGGGCATCTTAAGATAGGAGGCCCATAGGCAGTCTCCTTAGCCGGCCACCTCCTATCTGCCAGGAACAGTAAGGTCTGAGCGCTCTGCTGTGGAGTCTGAACACTAGATCGCTCACACTCCACTGCACATACGCAGATCACCGGAAAATGGCCACCGTGCCATTTTTGTAGTGATTGCTGAAACGCTTTGAGTGCTACTGCTGGACTACGGAAGATAAGTATTACCAAAATGGGTGCAGTGTGAGCCCTCCTGGGACCCATTATAGATACGACTCTGATAGGGGCCCTTTTACCAGATGATTGCATTTGCAATGCGATCTTGGCGGGATTTACCACTCAGGATTGCATTACAATATGCACTTCTATTGTCTGGATAGAACACTAGGCAGATGTCCCTGCAAACTGCTCAGCCGGGGGCTGTGCTAGCACTGACCATGCTGCCCCACTGGCAGTGTGGTCTGTAGCCCATAGGCTACAATGGGCTACCACCATCTAAGAATGGTGGTAGCCCCGGGACCCAATGCAATGCTGCTGGATGTTGATACATCCGCCAGCATTGTATTATCCATAGAAACCTATGGGGGATGTGGCAACGAGTGGAGATTCCTGCTGCGGTCCCTCCTACATACATTAGGTGAATAAATAATATTTGGGGTTAATCCCTGAAAACGAGTGTTTTGGGGGTATTAGCTGCAAATATGTGATAGTAAATGGGCCCCATAGTGTGTGAAACTTCGCTAATCATTGTTCTTGTGTGTTCCTTTTTTATCTTTCAGCCTTCTGTCTGGGCTATCAGTGCATGGGGAGTGGTGGTGTCTGTCCACTGATTGGCTGGGTGAGTGTGTGTAATGTGTCACTCAGCCGATCAAGGCGCAGCAAACATTGCTGAGGAGAGCAAGGCAGCTCTCCTCAGCTTTACAGCAATGCAGGCCATTGGATGCAGCAGAGCACCTACAATGTCACCAGCTGGACAGCATAGGGTCAGAGCTATAATTTTTATTGACAAGTTAAAGCATAGCTATATAACAACTTGTACAGCACATAAAATAAAAAATCAGATAACAAAACTTTGTGTGAACAATCCTTATCATTGAACATTTCCAAAAGCCTGATGGAGCTTTGTGTGTTGTTATCTCTGCTGCTCAGCTGGTAAGGAAGGGGAATATTGCATATTCCTCATCAAATTGTATTATAGATTATTTTACTGAACTGCTTGAATCAAATGTTCCCTCTTGATCTGGTTTGGAGGCTGCTGCTGGTTTTGATCACAAATCAGCTAAACATACCCTGCTCATTCCACCTAACAAAGCTCTCTGTGGTAGAATTGGACTAATGCATTTTCAGTCCCTGCAGAGCTGCACAGAAATGTTCACATGCATGGTGGAATGTGTTAGTTCAAGGGTTCTCGGTCACCTCCAGGCCAGGCATCCAGTACCACCAACAGGTCATCTTTTCTGGATTTCCTCAAACCTTTGCCTATTTTGCGAAGTCACAATTATGCTTCTGCAGATAAAAAAAAAAAACTCAAAACATGACCTGCTGGGAATACTACTGTCATTCAGTTTGGTTGATGACCTGTATGTGCTGTTCAAACATTATCCATAGGGGGCGCTGTGACAGTGCGTGCTCACATTGCATCTTCTCTTGTCAACCCCTCCATGTTGCCAGAGAGACGTCATGTGTTGTGTCTCCGTATCACATGACCTAGTTCTCACAGGTAGTTTGTTCATTTGGGCTCTCCGTAGGTTCCAGCGTCCAGGAGGAGGAAGAAGCGGATCAGGAAGTGGCTCTTTTCGGGCATGAGCTGAGGACACCAGGGCAAGGCCAGGGATCAGCTTCTACCTCCGCTAGCAGCCTCATACCTGCGGCCCCCGCACCGGCACGGCTGGGCAACTCCACGCCATAGGAGAGGGCAGCAAGTGGCTGCTGAGCACCCTCCATGTACACTACTTGGCCCTAGGGGAGGACCTAGCAATCTCTATGGAGAGGAACGTCCGCCCGCTGGACGTGGGATCCCTCCGTCCCCTGTCCCTGGAGCTGTGCTGATCCCCGGACACACGCATGTGGCGATACCGGGGATCGCAGCTCCCAGTTACTGAGCAGCGGCAGCACGTCCCCCTCCCATACTGTGTGTGTGTAGCCCATAGGAGAGGACGCCCAGAGTCAATATGTCCTTTGTCAGCTGCTTCCTGGTGCACAGACTGCCCTGGGAGAGAGCCCCTGCTTGGGTCCATATGACAGAGCTGTTTCTGATGAAGGAAAAAGAAAAACACTGTGTTAAACTGAGCTACAGATAATTTAAGTTTTATTTTATAGGTCACAGGGAGCACAACCTCAGTCATTCATAAGTGTAGCTACAAAATAACACACTGTACCATGTGACAGAACACTGAAACTCCATCCTGCTCTGCTATTTTGGATTGTAAATACAACAAATAACGCAGGAGGTGCAACATTCCCTCACATTCGTAAACATGTTTTTTTGCAAATATTTTCTAAAGTGGTCAATTTTTTTTTATTGTCACCGTGCAGGTGTCCTGTGACATATTTTTTTATTTTTCTTAGTGTCAGTCAGCTTTTTTCAGCTTTGTAAGAATATATTTTTTTAATCATGGGTGAAAACAGCCCAGAACTGGCCCTGATGTCTCTGGAGGAGGATGGCATGTGCCCAGATGAGAAAATGAGGAAGTGGTTTTTGGAAAAAGGGGGGCGTGAGACTGGCACTGTGTATGATACAACAACTGTGCTCATAGAACAGGACCATCAACCCTCGGAGGAGGAGGATGACGACGATGAGGAAGATGAAAGTAATGTTGGAACAAACTTACCTTTCCTTGATGCTGCCAATGAGGAAGGTCTCTTGCTTATGCCTGAGCAGGATGCAATGTCTCAAGGCTACGTTCAGCACATCATTTCACCAGACCAGATCCATTTTACAATTAATCCTGGTTCTACTCCCATGCCCAGAAATATCGAAGGGGCTACACTGACTTTACACTCTGAGTGCCCAGAAACCAAGCAAAAAGAGGTAGGTGTAATCTAGCACAAACCATCCAACATTCTGTTCTCTGGCATAACCAACACTAGGGACAATATGTAACAGCATTTGATGTGCAGACTGGGAATTGTTGTGCACCTGCTCATATTTATAAAGATGCAATCATTTACAAGGCAGTGATTACAGGCAGTCTTGCAGCAATTCCCAAACAGCCTGTACATCGCAGGCTGTTACATATTGCCACCCCGTTCTCTGCTTCATTCCACGGAATAATGGCAAGTTCCTTGATGGGATCCATACATATGAGATGGATTGTCCCAATTCCCTATTTATTTGATTCTGAACAAAAAATGAACTGGACAGTAAATCAGTGATTTTTTTTTTTTTTTTTTTTTACATGCACAATTTCCTGATTCCCCAAATGATCGCAAATAATAAATAGCTGACGTTTTTTGCATTTTTGTAATCAATGAACCACGGTGCTGATGGACCACATAAGCAATGCGGTGCCCGTCTGCATCTAGCAGACAAATGCTTACATCTGACTCATTTCATGCGATTTTACTGCAAATCGTCTGATCACGATCAGATGCGCACTCCTGCAGATCTTTTACTAAATCTTCTGATCTTACATGCTGCATGAAACTTCTGAAGATTTAGCATAAGATCAATATGAATGCACATTGGATCTTAACATACATCTGGTGAAAATGTGCAATTGCCTGAAATATTTTGTTCAGGACAGACAAAAGACTTCAAGGCAAATTAATGTGCACATCTTAAAAATGCTGATCTTCCTAGTGTGTGGACATTAACGTTTGATTAACATTGTCCTGTATTTAGCGCTGATAGTTAACCTGGACTCAAAGAAAAATGGCCAAGGCAACTAATTGGGCTCAGGTTAGTGAAGTCAGAAAGGGGGTTCTGAGCCATAGAGCATTTTCCGGATGAAATGGGTTATAGTGACTATTCTCTGGTAAATAAGGGTGTGGTGGTTGCTGTCACTAAATAATTTATAGTAGAGGGTGTGCAACCTACTTTAACTTATTGGAACAAAACAAAAACTGATTTTATTTAAAGAACATTTTCTATGTGGTTATGTTTCTATGAACAAAACATAGGTACTTGGGCATTGGATTTTCTTTTGATTTTTTTTAATGCAAAACCAAATATTACACTGTTGCATAATGAAAGTATTTAAAGCATCATTAGTGATACACTTAGCTTTTTGTGTAAGACCCAAACTGGGATAGCTATTAAGCAGAAATATACTCTAATGGTGCCTTCATACTGGCCATTTTCCAAGCATCCCACTTTTAGAAAATGCCCAATCATCGCTGTGAGTGTATGGGCATAGCGATTATTATCCAGCATGCTGGATAAATGTGTAATCATCGGTGTCAGGGCCAGTGTTCTCACAAAGAACACTGGCACTGACAGATCGCTTGGCAGCACATCGCTGTGTGCTAAGCAGTCTGAGTAAACTAGCATCGCTCAGATTGCTCGACTCCCCGTGTGTAGGCTCCTTTAGTGTTAAGGGGCCTACACATGAGCAGATGAGCGATGCTAGAACACTCAGATCACTCAACACACAGAGTCTATCATTTGACAGCCCCCCTATAGTTGTTGCTATTTTTTTTAAATTACTACATGAAAATTTATGGAGGGTGGGAAAAAGTTTCCCTTTGTATCTAAAGCCAGGTAGTTTCTTACTCTGTGTACTTTCATCTTTTGAACAGGGGTTTATGAACAAGCAATCTCGTTCCTCTGATCTAAAGCTGGGTATACACTTATCGGCCCGATCTTTTGTTTCTGGCCAAATCGAGACGATATTGTCGGTGTGTACCCAGCTTTAGATCAGAGAAATGCAGTTCCTCTTCCCTGCCTGGGGTGTCGCTGTCTGCTGTAGTGCTTCTAGCACAGTGTGGTCTGTAGATCAGCACTGATAGGCAAACCAGACCTGTGCTTGAAACACCACAGCAGACAGCGACACCCTAGGCAGGGAAGAGGAACTGCACTGGTTTTTTAAAGATGCCGGGTGCTAGAATGAGCACTAGACCAGTAAGACAATTATCAGCTGATTTGCGTGATAATTATAGTTCACACATACCACCAGCTTTAGTGCCCCAATTCTAAATGTTGCTTCTCTGTAAGGCCTGATTTCACCCGATTCTGATAAATTGGTCCAAATCGCATGTTTATGGCATCCGATCCAGCGTGCGGTGCGCATCGGAGGTCAGACTTGCTGCCTGTCCAACTCTGCCCCCTTCCCGCCGGCGGGGAACTGGATCACATGCCATACATCACATGCATTAGGAAGTTCCTGGCAGGCTCCAGGTGGATTGGATGGGATGGCTATACACTGCTGTGACTTCTGGCAGTAGTATATGACCACCTTGTTAGATCTACTTTAACACTATGCGATATTATTAGCGATATCGCAAACTATATTGCTTGAATTTCCAGACTAACGATCTATCACTGAAATACTAAACAATATTGTTCAGTTCTGTCACCTGGCCCACCTTGGACATGCAGATGTTAACGACGTGCTCTGATTTGACTGCATTTTTGGACAACAGGGAGCTTAATGACCCGCAAGAGCGCACATTATTAATGGTATAGTGCAGGGATTCCCAATCTTTTTCCAATCACGACACCCTAGAGCAGGGATGGGGAACCTTTGGCCCTCCAGATGTTGCCCTGCAACAGTTTTAGCATGGCCAAATAGCAAGACTGTACCAGGGCATGCTGGGATGTGTAGGAGCCACGGCACATAGTTTGGGAACCACTGGTATAGTGTGTACACACTAGACGATATGCACAATAATATTGTTGACAATAACTTTACCATGTGGATTTAGAAAGAAGGATTGGCACTGGTTTGAAAAGTACTTTGAGTAATAATAGTAAAAAGATATTAGATAGACATAACCAGCGTGGTTACTGCTTGGCGAAAATATATCATAGCAGTGTTAGGCTGGTGGTGCTCCCAAAGGATGTTCAGTATTTAAACTGTGAGACAAAAAAAAACTCAAAAACTCCTAAATCCTAATTGCATGCATACTTTATTGTGATAACCCGCACACAGCAGTGGGTACGGTGAATTTTCTTCATTTGCAGCAACTGTTTGGTAACAAGCGACCAGCGCTGTTAACAGCAACTATTTCAAAACCCTGATTGCATGCATACTTCACTGTGATTGATACTTAATTTACTGCAATCATCTACCCCTTCTTTCCCTTTCCCTATATTCTGTTGATGACAGCACAGAATTTATTACAGTCTGTATCATTATTTGCGTCCTTAAATACAAGGCAGCTAAAAATCGCTCCATCTGTCGTTGCAGCACACAGACTGGGCAATCCACTGTTGGATAATGAGTAACCAGCGCTGTTAATAGCAATAATTTCCAAATCCTGATTGCATACATACTTTATTGTGATTGATACTTAATTTACTGTTATCATCTACCTCTTCTTTCCCTTTCCCTATATTCTGTTGATAACAGCATTGAATTTATTACACAGACTGTATCATTATCTGCTTCCTTAAATACAAGGCAGCAAAAAACTGCTCCATCTGTCTTTGCAGCACACAGACTGGGCAATCCAGCAATAAATCTCCTCAAGGTAGCATAATAGCTCCTGTCAGAAATCACCACTCACTGACACTTGTAGGAGACTAAGATGTACCACTCATGAGGATACAAACCCCAAAAACTTTGGATTAACCAATTCCCGTTACTCTTGATAAACCCCATCCCCCCTTTTCTCAGCTACAATACTACCAGTAACAACATCCTTGGTTGTGCTGCCCTTATTATTATTTAATTTCCTCTTTTTCTGGGACAGGATCAGCAATCCTTGACTCTCTCATTCATTATTTGACACCTAAGGTGGATGATGGACAGCAGAGGTTAGGGACCGCTTTATTGACACCAGCCCATCTTTTTCGCTGTTCTCTTCTGATTTCAGTGCTCTCTCATCAGTCGCGTCGTATCCATCCCCCCTGCAATGCGGGTGAGCACCAGGGTGGATCATTTAGGGCGCCTCTGACAGCAGAAGCACCTTATTTCATTTGAGCCTCAAACTCGGGTATCCCTCTTACATGTTTACAATACTACTACCATACCACACTGGATCGCCTGAACCCATTCCGATTTCAGCAGCTAAGCAGTGTTGGGCCCGGCTAGTACCTCTGGGAGGACCCTTTGGGAATACCGGGTGTTGTAATTAACTTGCAGTAGGAGATTACCTCTGGATACAGCTCAATCTTACCAATCCTTCCAATGCTTCTATAATTTTCACATTTTCTACTCTTTACTATTCCTTTTCACTGTCAGGTAGAGACCGTGCATTACTATTTCCCACTTCTGGTTAATAATCCCTCTTTATAATGTTATGACGGAGACAGACTGATACATGTCTCATAAACCTTTTTGATTTGGTGTGTCAAGCGTTCACAATTATATACCTGTACCCTGTAGAATTTTCCTTGATATTATCACTAATTGAACATTTTGTGTTTAACTACAGGGATTTCTTTTGCTACAGGTATTTGTGTATTGTTTACCTTAAACATTGCGCCCACTTTGATAATTGTATCAAGGACCCTCTTTCTTCTTTGACTGGTTATTAACCTTTTATCTTGTGATATTTCGATTTACAATTTATTGAATATGTATTGTCTTGTTTAGCACATTGTTTGCTTCTGATTTAAATACAACCCCTTTTTTTAGAGCATAATCTTAATAAAAGTTAAGTCTTATCTCACCCATTTATCATCTCTTCACACTAACTATACTATTGTTATCATAAAGTGTGCCCCAAAAACCCGTCTGTATGTTCCCTTTTTGGTCTTTCTTATGACCACCCCCCCTTTTTTAATAACTTTACCATGCAAATAGTTTACAAAAAATAACAGTGTGACCCAAGCTTTAAATATAATTTTTATTTCTGTCCTGGAAAACTGTTAATATTTCTATAAAAAAAGCTAAAAAAAATGCCCAGTTAAAAGAAAAACCCGGTAATTTCTGTAAGGATTCATGATGCTAAAATATCTGTTTTGTTCCTTATAGAGAAGCAAGTGTAGCAAATTCAGTAACAATCTATTAATCATCTATGAATTTCCTTTCAGCTCTATTGCAAAATGATAACGTTGCTTTGTGAAAATGCTATTTTAGAAGCTTTCAGGTATAGTGGAGGAAGAACACCTGTCCAAATATGATAGGTTCCCAGCTAACCAGTTTGAATAGGAAGTGAGGTATAAGTAGGTTTCTGGTTATAATGGCCATATTTATTTTTTTCTAAATAGTTGTATTTTCCCAGCATCCTTTGGTTACAGCTGCAAAGTTTCAGCAATTTTTTTTTTTAAGTTGCATAAAAAAAGTCCTCCAAGTCCTTTTTTTTTTTGGAAGGGGGTGAAAGTCTCCAAAATGGTAGCCCCATGACCTCTGTAAAACCAGAACATAAATAAATAAATAAATAATATAAAATGGGATATTGTTCTCTACATTGGAATTTGTGAAGTCATAGCTTGTGTATTAACTTCAGCTAAATAGCAGCATTTTCATGCTTTTAGGGAACTGCTATAACTAGGACAAATTGTAAAAAAAAAAAAAAAAAGATTTTCTCCCAGTTTTTCTTTTGCTCTGACCGTGCAGTGTTTTTCTAGTATTACACAACAGCAGGGTGGGTCATTAATGATTAGCCAGAAGTGTTTCTCATTCACAGGAGAGGTGGAGTGTTGTTCTCTGGTAGTATCATTAAGATCTCATTCATTTTGTTCTGGTGATAGGTCAACGCAATTCCGACTGTTCTGTTCTACAACAATAATACAATATAATCTAAAATCATTGTACGATATAGGCTTTTATCAAATTGTAAAATAAGAAGATTGTGTGTGTGTTGCGCAATTATTAGCAGCTTGCACAGCATAGTCACTCCCCTATAAATCGTGCTGAGAAAAAGAAAGAGTGCCAGTGCTGGCTCAAATAATGCAAGATGGTTCAAAAAAGTGTCCATTTATTCTTAAACTAAAAAAAAAAAGGGTACTCTTTACCTAGAAGGGCGCCCGCGATTGAAATCGCGGGCGTCGGGGGTAAAAATCGCGGGCATCGCGGGTAAATCGCGGGTACATAAAAATCTGCTACCCGCGATGACCGCGATTTTCCCATAGGGAACAATGTTAAAAAGGCTGATTGAGCGCGATTTTCATGTAAAATGCCTCAATGCCCGCGATTTGGCCATAGGAATCAATGTTAAATGGGCCACAGAGCCCAAATAGGCACAATTAACCCTTAAAATGTCCCCCCAAATCCCCCCAAATTTTTAACGCCACCCCACGATCCACGCCAACCCGAAGCGTGGCGAGCGCAGCGAGCCCGCGAGGGGCTGCGGTACGCGTCCTCCGACCTTTTCATGCCCTACTATCCACTAGGGCGTGGAGTGAGAATAGAATAGTGTGGCGAGCGCAGCGAGCCACCGAGCCCGAAGCGTGGCGAGCGGACGCGGATACCTTCACAGGTAAACGCGTCCCCTCGCGGGCTTCACAGGTGTCCGCGTCGCCACCGACACCTGTGAAGCCCGCGAGGGGACGCGTATAACTGTGAAGGTATCCGCGTCCCCTCGCGGGGCTCGCTGCGCTCGCCACGCTTCGGGCTCGCTGCGCTCGCCACACTATTCTATTCTCACTCCACGCCCTAGTGCAGGGGTGTCAAACTCAAATTCATCGGGGGCCGCATCAGCACATTGGTCACCCGCAAAGGGCCGGTACACATTCAGAAAGGGGGCGTGGCCATGAACAAATGGGAGTGGCCATGGGCAAAAAGGGCGTTACCACGTCCCCTTTCCGAATGTGTACTACTACAAGTATCATGGTGAGTAGTAGGCTGCCTACCTGTGTCCAACCAGGATGGGGAGAGGGAGAGCTGCTCTTCAAACTGTCTCCTGCACGATTTTTCTTTTTGCTGGTGGTGGCTGCCAGGGGTTAATGTCTGTTGCCAGGGATTCCAGCTCGTTGCCAAGGGGTTAATGTACATTTTCAGGGGTTCTTGCTCGTTGCCAAGGGGGGGTTAATGTCTGTTGCCAGGGGTTCTTGCTAATTGCCATGGGGTTAATGTCCATTACCAGGGGTTCCAGCTCGTTGCCAAGGGGTTAATGTCCGTTGCCAGGGGTTTCAGCTCGTTGCCCAGGGGTTAATGTCCGTTTTTATGGGTTCTTGCTCGTTGCCAGGGGGTGTTAATGTCCGTTGCCAGGGGTTAATATGTGCTTGCCCACCCCACAGTTACTGCTGCCTTTACCTGCGCACAGAATGTTCAGCGTCTGACAGGAAGAGCAGCTCTGCACGTCACCAGGAAGTCGCAGAGCTGTGCTTCCTGTCAGACACTGAACATTCTGTGTGCAAGGACGGAGAGGCGCGGGGGGGCGGGCAGCGGGGGCGGATGGGCAGCGGCGAGGGGGGGGGGGGGGCTGGGCGGAGGCAGGGGGCCACTTGAAGAGGTCCGGCGGGCCGGATTCGGCCCGCGGGCCTTGAGTTTGACACCCGTGCCCTAGTGGATAGTAGGGCATGAAAAGGTCGGAGGACGCGTACCGCCGCCCCTCGCGGGCTCGCTGCGCTCGCCACGCTTCGGGTTGGCGTGGATCGTGGGGTGGCGTTAAAAATTTGGGGGGACATTTTAAGGGTTAATTGTGCCAATTTGGGCTCTGTGGCCCATTTAACATTGATTCCTATGGCCAAATCGGGTCCATTGAGGCATTGAACAGTAAAATCGTGTCCATCGGGCCTTTTAACATTGATTCCTATGGCAAATCGGGAGCATCGCGTCGCGGGCATCGCGGGTACATTTATGGCCAGCCGCGACGCGACCGACGCGATTTCCATGTTTAACATGGGTTTCAATGGGAAATCGCGGGCATCGCGTCGGTCGCGTCGCGGGCAGACATAAATGTACCCGCGATCACCACGACGGGCGCCCATCTAAGTAAAGAGTACCAAAAAAAGTATAATAAATTAACAATAATATGCAAAAATTGTATAGATAAAAAATATCACATTGTCCTGTAATGAGCGGTGACTAATGTTTGAATTAAAATTTTGTAAAAAGTCAGACTCGCTAGATCGCTTAGAAAATGCCCCTACATCGCTACCTGTGTAGGGGCCATAGCGATAGTGATGCACAGCCCTGCGTGTTGCGATCGCCCGGGGATTAATATCCAACATACTGGTTAGGGCCGTTGTTCTCGCCTGAGACACATCGCTGTTTGCTGAGCGATCTTGCTGAAGCATTTCCCCATTTGTAGGCCCCTTTAAGAAAGCAAAGTACTATAAAAGGAGTACATGTTCAGTAATAACTCTCTTGATGCATAAGCCAAGTGGAGCTTATCTCCTGCATATGCATAAAGACTGAAGGATGTGCCCCACTTGTGCTCAGTAGTAGAAAACTGGTTGGGACTGTTTGGTGCTAGGCATTGGGAAGTGCCACCAGCATTATTATGTGCCATTCCAAAATAATAATGAATGGAAAAGGATTGGACAGAATCTGTTAGTCCCTATATCTATCACTTTGACGCTTTTATGGAGGTGGGGAATGCCTCATTTTAAACTAGACCCCCCAGAAAACACCCTTTTTCTGAAGGGAACTGCAAATATTTAGTAAATAATATAATATCATCAATATATGTACTCCCTGCATTTCTAGCCAGCCGCAGTCCCCATAGGTCTCCATGGGGGATGTGATGCTGTCAGATTAACCAAACTCTGGAATGCAAAGCATTCTCAGTCCCCGCAGCCAACGCCACCTGGCATTGGCCCATTGTTGCTTGTGGGCTATACATTGCAAACTTCGCAGTGGCTGCTGTGCATGTGCAGGAGTCCTGATACTGAAGTGAGCACATTATAGGGAAGTGCTCCTTTCTGAGTTGCTGAGTGTGCCACTTCATACATCTGAGTGATGCAATCGCATTCTGTAATGTGACTTTATGTGTTAGTATTGTGCCCAAATGACTTCGCAAATGTGATTATTAATAAATGGGTCATTAGCTGAGCTCAATAGCTATTTTGCAGAGATGAGGTAACTGATAGTTGTGTATATTACATTCCAGGTAAAGCGCTATCAGTGTACGTTTGAAGGCTGCCTTCGCACATACAGTACAGCAGGAAATCTGCGCACTCACCAGAAAACACACCGAGGAGAGTACACATTCGTCTGCAACCAAGAAGGCTGTGGGAAGGCATTTCTTACCTCCTATAGTCTCAAAATTCACGTTCGTGTCCACACTAAAGAAAAGCCATTTGAATGTGATGTGCAAGGCTGTGTAAAAGCTTTTAACACACTCTACAGGTAAGGATTAGGATACACCTAGAGTGCGTGTCCTAGCATTTCAGTCTGAGGCTAGATACATTCTAAATGGAGAATGTAAGCCACTTCATTATGTTTATATATTACAGCCTTTATACTTATTCATGTTTGTCAGCTTACCTGTATTTAATGGGGTGTGGATCGTTGGGTTGACATGCATTAGGTCGACATGATCCAAGGTGGACACAAGGAAAAAGTCCAACATGGGGAAAAGTCCACATGAGATTTTCAAGGTGCTTTGGGTGACCAGGTCGGCATGGACACCATATTAGTGTACAGCATCCCTCGCATGGCGCTCCCTGCGCTCAGCACGCTAGTGTATTCTCCCTCTATGCCCGCTGGGATGGTAAAGTATGAACAAGTCGGTACAAAGGAAAAATTATGGAAAGCTCATGTCGATCTTTTGACAATGTCGACATAACGCATGTTGACCAATAGTTTCCGACCTATTGGTTGTCATCCTAATGACTGCATACCATTCAATCGCCTCCATCTAACACCCATGCCTGAACACCAAGTACTTAACATTAAGCATTGGGTGAAGTTCATTGTGATATTGTAGAAGTTTTTTACTTACCTGAGATGAGCCAGTCACGCAGGCTTACTAAAGCTGTCAGAATCCCAGCACTGTTTCCTATATGTTTCTACTGAGCCATTCAGGGAACACTGCTGTTGGTGCCCATCCCCTCTTCCCCCACAATGCTGTCTGTCTGTAGCAAGCAGGTATAGGCAGTATTCATGATGCCTGTGGAGGCTCACCAGACTGCATTAGTCTATGGGATTGCTACATGTCTAAAATGAACTTTACATGGTTAGCTTCACCCAAGACTAAACCTATATGTTTGCATTCTAGAATCCAGAAACTGGGAATATACTCAATAAACATGTTTCAATTTCATTATAAAAATTATCATAAGGAGCAGCCATGGGATAGAATTTTGTGGCAGCCCGTCAGAAGGTGACTAAATGGTCTGGGTTGTAAATGCTGGAATACATTTTCTTTCTGCAGGTTGAGAGCACATAAAAGGCTTCACACTGGTGAAACATTTAACTGTGTGACAGCGGGCTGCAGTAAATATTTCACCACCCACAGTGACTTAAGGAAGCATATTCGGACCCACACTAGGGAGAAACCATTCAGGTAAGTCCAATACTCCTCTTGAGGTTATTTTATTCTGATCTGAACTTCACTTCATACAAAATTATGCTGCCTACACTTACAGATATGCACTCATACATTTTTGCTTGTCAGGTTGCAAACAATCCAACTTGCCAGGTCCCGGGAGAGTGTATTTTTGTGATGTCTTTTTGTGATGCAGCTAGGAGACTATGCTGATTTATTTTGTAAGTGACACTTGTATATCTGTGTGCGACTAAGTCTCCAAATCTGCATATGGAGTTATATGATGCAACATCCGTGTGATTTTTCCATGTCCAGTTCCTTACAGCTTCATATATAGATTCACACATATATACAAGTGTTAATAATGAAATTAATTTATTAACATTTTCTTATATAGCGCACACATATTCTGCAGTGCTTTACAGAGAATATGTGAACATTCCCATCAGCCCCTGCCCCAGTCCCTACCACATGTACACACGGACAAATATTCTAGGGGTAATTTTGTTGGGAGCCAATTAGCCCACCAGTATATTTTTGATAGTGGGAATCAAACCCATGACCTCAGTGCTGTGAGGCAGTAGTGCTAACCATTACACCATCTGTACAATCACCTGTTGCACTCTAGGCATGCATTGCATCTTAGTCATATTTCTGTAAAAAAAAAAAAAAGCGTATCTTCCGGTAGCATAGTTGCGCAAGATCTGTAGACTCGCTTGCAAAATGCATCTCCTACTGGGTGGCATATTGGGGCTAGATGTATGAGGCAGCATTGGTGTAATTGCCCCCTTTAAAATACAGTGATCCAAACTGCTAAATTTACAGCAGCTGTAGAAAGACCTGCTTAGTCAATTTAGCCCATGGACTCATTTCAACCCTCATGTTTCACTCTTGGTCATTTGTAGAGTTGGCCACATTTCCGCACTAGACTTAAGCAGGACATGCATTAAAAATATGTTTATGTGCAGAATGTTCCTTCGGACACACTACATGATGCGTGCAATACTTGTATATATGCAAAGGTTACTTAATTTTAACTTCATGGCATTGTGGCTAGTCAGTGTTGGAAGTAAATGTACAAAAAAAAAAGAATAGTGTCTAGATTATGCCAATAATTAATGTGAAAGTTGCATTTACATTGGCAAATATAATTAAGTGCAAATACAAAAGTGCTTTTTTTTTACTTAATGAAATGTGTGGACAAGTGAATAAATTAATTGAAAAGGTAATACCACTTTTTTAAAGCAAAAGGAAGTACGATGCACTACTTCAATATACAGTATATGTACATTGCATAAGCTTGCATGCCTATGTCAGAGCTTCTGCAGCAGGTGAGTCCCTAGCCCAGTGGTTCCCAAACTGTGTGCCGTGGCACCCTGGGGTGCCTTGGGTTGGTGGTCAAGGAGTAATTTAAATTGGTCATTATAAAAGGCAAAACCCATACTTGTGGATTCCCAGTTTAAAATATGTAGACTAACAAAAGTGAATCATGTCCCTCACCACATAACTGAACCGAAGGTTAACATATAAACACAATTTACTTATTGTAATATTTTTTTCTTAATTTCTCAAAAATAAACTTTTGTCCTAGTGGTGCCGCGAAAAACATTCAGATACTCTAGGACGTCATGATTCTTAAAAGTTTGGGGACTGCTGCCCTAGCCTCTGTAACACTGAGGATGTCTCAGTGCAGACCTTGTAATGTAGAGTCTTTCTATAGAGAATGTGAAGCAGCCACAAAGGGGGAGGAGTCTTACTCCTGCATAGCAGCACCCAAATAATGCTGCTGGTCATTATCTTTGTCCCTTGTTGCACCAGTCTTGGTGCCCGCACACTAGAAAGATCTGCGATCTTAAGATGTGTGCATAAATTAGCCTTGAAATCTTTTGTTTGTCATGGACAAAAGATTTTAGCAAGCGTACATCTTTACCAGTGCTGTGGATTATGTTGGCACTTTATATCTAAAGTATGATCATGTAATTAGTGTCTGGTGCTGTTTTAATTTAAAAGTTACAACTCAAATGTTGCCACACTATAACCCTCCACTTACACATGCTTATATTGCTATTTGATGGAAGTTTCATCTTGGCATTGGGAGAATGGCACACCCCTGCCTTTTTATAGTGCAGTGTGAAACTATTGCTGTAGCTAAATGCTACATGCAGAAACACGCAGTATAATCTCACTGCATGTATAAAAAATTACAAACAAGTTTGGTCAGGTACATCTTTGCACACTGTAGGTGACTTTGCTGCGGCAATGAGTGGGCTTAGTCACAGTACAAAGGCAGTCTCTTATCTCTTACCTTATTGGTTGTCCTCCCTTTTTTATTTATTTAACCACATTTTAAGCATGCTTTTGCTAAAAACTTCCATGTAGCAGCTTCATTGACTATATGCACACACACTCGCGTGCAGCTTTCATGGGGAAGCCTTCATGTCAGCTGTTTGGAAGATTTGATCTTGACAATAGGGCCACAGGTTCCTTGCTGACTTTGCTTCATTAAACTTGCACCTTCACCATCATTTTTTATTCCAAGGAGGCCTAATGTACTATGGCTATCTCGAATAGATGTCTTATGCAAAAGTCGACCCTATAACTCCAATTGGAAGAACATCATGCATCCTGATGACACTTTAAATTTCCATAGTTGAACAAAATAATATCCTTGTGGATGGATATACTCAAGGGAGATATGCCAAGGACTAGTTTTGGCAACTATACAAGTAACTCTGTAAACTACCTCCTTAATACAGGCATTCTTTGGTACCTAATGCTGCCAAATGTTCTTGTCCTAGGAAGGTTGATCTATTTAAGAAGTCATTTTTAGGCCATCCTATAATCTTCAAGGTATCGTGTAGGTGCATTTTTTTTTTTTTTTATTTGATCAAAGTCATAAAATTTCTCTGAATGTTACATTTGCCCCACCTGCAGTGCACATGGTTTTGTCCATTTGAGAAAAAATGTGCTTTGTAATCACGTCTGAATAAGGCCAATAGTTTAAACTCCTTGATATACACCATTAAGGTTTACATGCTGGAACGATAAAATTTTGCTTTTGGCAAGATCATTGTTAGATCTGGGCATCTTAAAGTTGCCATATATCCTGACTGGTTTTAGATAATCTTTTCAGCGACCTGCCTTCCGAATACTTCAGCCAGAAACATGGTTTTCTTTGCTATCTCAGGTCAGAGTCTTCATTACTTACAACCCATGGCGAGAAAACGATTCCAATACGGCTGTAACTTCTGTGTTAATAAACAATTGACCCAGGTATTAATAGCTGATGAAGTCCCTCAGACACTAGAACTCAGTAGAATGCACAAAATTTTGCCTCAAGCCAGAAAAAATGCTGAATGAACTAGTGATGCCCACCACACTACACTGAGGGCATTCATTAATTTGTTCTGTGGCATTACAAATTTAAGTGTACCTTCTTTACTGCAGGTGTGATCACGATGGTTGTGGCAAAGCATTTGCTGCAAGTCATCACCTGAAGACACATGCTAGGAAGCATACAGGTGAGTTGGGACTGCAGTACCTGTTAGTGAGCATGGAAAGTATTTTCTAAGTCGAATTTTGATCACCATGTTTAAATGTATGTTGCCAGGGGAAAGACCATTTTTCTGTACCAGCGATGGATGTGAGAAGACCTTAAGCACGTCATACAGCCTAAAAAATCACATGAAAGGTCATGACCTTACTGGCTTGGATGATGCATTCCCAAACAATGCAGTGTGCGAGGTATGAAGTTTTACATTTATAAGTAATTATATTTAATAGGAAATCAATACATTGTACAAGTATTTATATTTTAAATTTATAGTTAAAGAAATTATAAACATAATACGGAGGTGTTCAATATGCGTCACTATTTACGACGGGGAGAAATAGCGGTGAACGCCTATTCATTGCTGTTTTTCCCGACAGCATTGAAGAGGTAGATCGACAGAATGGGACCGACTGCAGTCGGGCCCGTTTTGTCGATTTCGGACGTGAATTGTTGCGATCGCGGCCGAATATCGACAATCCACGGCCGTTTAAGCAAACATGCCCCTTTTTCGCTGATCAAAAAGTGGGACATTGAATCGCACCTGGCGATCTGCGGACGAACAAAACGAAAACTGGCCAGGGTCACGGCTGTCGTGACCAGGGATTGAATACCCCCCTTAGCTTTGTAGAACATAAAGAAAACATGCACATAGTGTCTAATTCTCTAATGGTCGGATGCGGCCGAATTCAGATGTTTGGGGGTCTGTGCATCTGCACAGCCCGGCACCAAATGGCTGTGCTGGGAGGAGGGACAGCAGAAACGGCGTGGAAACATGGGAACAGCCAGCATTTTATGGCTGTCGCCCCATGAAAACGCTGGGCGTTCCCCACAGTGCTGACCTATTACCTGCACATTAAGAGGTTAAGACCTCCTTTGTTTGAGCTGAACCAGTGCAGTGCCTACCCTTTTCATTACCATTTAATTCTTCATTTAGCCTCAGGCTGACTAATATAAATAAGGCCTGGCCAATATTATGCAATCATTTGATTCTTACTGAATTCATAAACCACATTCTAAGTAACAATACTGTGTGTTTTAGCACAGATTAGATAAATGATATTAGTGGATATTAGATATTATTTCTCTGACCAAAGGCACAAGACACATATGGGTAGATTTATTAAGCTCAGTAAAGTGATAAAGTGTCTGATTTTTTTATCACCGGCCAATCAGCTCCTACCTGTCATTTTTCAAACCAAGCCTGTAACTTCACAGTTAGGAGCTGATTGGCCGGTGATAAAAAACAGACTCTTTATCACTTCACCAAGCTTAATAAATATGCCCCATAGTGAGTTATACAAAGCACACTTAAATTGCCAGTAGTACATTTGTCTCGCTTCACATAGTTCCTTTATTATATGAATGCGTGTAGAGGTAATACAGTCCATATGATGAGCACAGGGCAGTGCCTGTCTACTGGGCTTTCATGGTGTCTGTTATTTTAAAGCTATGCACCATTCCTCTATGCAATGGTGTGTACAGGCCACTAGGATCTAGTACATTGTAATATAGTAACCACACACTGCCATGTGCTCTGCGCAGTGAGGAAATGAATCCCTATATCTTGAACGCAAAGTTCGGTCTTGTGCGAGGGGGGGGGGGAGCAGCATCCGCTGTCACTTGGAAGGGAGGGAGCAGCGTCACGGGGAGGGGGGAGCAGCAGCGTCTGAAAGGGGGGAGCAGCAAGGGAATCCTTCTGCCCCTGTCCTCCCTGGCGCTGACCTCCTGGTCAGCGCCAGGGGAAGCCGCTGGTTGCAGGAGCATGCTCGTTCGCCCAGCGACCATTAGGGAGTACACACTGTAGTGCGCAGCAGGTGATTTTCGCCAGCAGCACTGCAAATCAGTGACCATATTCTCTTCCCAGCGATTTCAGACTTAAGATGCGGAGTCTCACACTTCATTCCAATGTAAAAAGGTTTTTATTGGGATAAAAACTGTGTAGGACCACAATTCTTACAGCCTATGTCTATGTACAGTACCATACTAGTTGGAACCCGAGTATTGGTAATGGCAACACAAAACTGAACGGAATATGATCCAAATCACCGTAGGGTTAAAACACCTGATTCATTTATTCATTCAACGCGTTTCAGCACACTGCTGTGCCTTTTATCAAGAAGCGTGTCTATAAAAAATATGAAGTAAATATACTTTATAGTAATCTAAATATCGGAAGTTCGTGCTGCGTCACTTCCGCTATTCACGGCTTGTGTTTGTGTGAATGTACTCCCTATTCAGTACATTTGATACTGATGCAAAAACTTCCATCTTTGTTAAGGGTTTTTTTAAGGGTTTTTTTTTTTTGGTTCACTCTTTCTGACAAATTCCTTGGACAAAACCATGTGCACTGCAGGTGGGGCAGATGTTACTCGTGCATAGAGAGTTAGATTTGGGTGAGGTTTTACTTCAAAGTGAGATCTATATTGCAGTGTAAAAATGAAGCCGTCCGTTTTTTCCCTTCTATGAAACAAAATAACTCACCCAAATCTAATTCTCTCTTCATATTTTACATCTGCCCCCCCTGCAGTGCACATTGTTTTGTCCATCTAAGAAGGAATTTGTCAGAAAGAGTGAACCAAAATAACCCCCACAGTAAGAATGTTGCGGCGGCCATCTTTAGTATGGATAAACTACTGTTTTCAACTATGTGTCTATTATAAATGGTTGACTGAATAACCAGAATACTGTCTAAGGCAAAGTTGTTTTATTCTATAGTGTTCCTCAAACCAAATACACTTTCTAATGTGGACAGTCATCTATCCACCTATTTGTTAATAATGGCGGCCATCTTTATTATGGGATGACATGCCCTCTTACGCCATAGTTGGCCAATCCGATTAATCTTTGATATTATAAAATTAGCACTCTGTGCCGACTTGGATGGTGAAGCATTAACAAGTCGAATTCAAAATTAGAAAATCACGAAAAACTCATGTTAACCTTTTCAAGTGTTGACCATCGGCATGTCCAACTTTTGTCAGTGTTGATCTAGTGCATGTCAACCTTTTTCATGAGTGGACCTATTGCCTGTCGACCTTGCTTTGTGTCAGTCCTTACCTGTAAATGACCTAGGCATCACTAGCCCTCCCGTGGCTGACCTCAATGTAACAAAGAACAGACATTAATTCTTGTTCTGTTTTATGCTGTAGGACACAAACCATTGGCTCTGTCTTAGTGATTTAAGCACTTTATCCACGGATTCTGAACTGCGGGAAAATGTTGATGCAGTAAGTATTTTGGTAAAGTGCGCAGTTATGTCATTAGCGTGTTTTTTTTTTTTTTTTGCTTTTTAAATTGTATACTTTAGTTCTATTCATTTAATATGCATTATATAATGTTGTGTTCAAGAATTTACTAAGCTTCACCTTTGAAATAATTATAATGTGAAAGTTGCAGGGTATACGTTAATCAATGCAAAACATTCTGGCAGTCACAGAGGGAATGGCGCAAGAAAAGTTCTGGAAGCAATGGAACTTGGAACCTAATTGGCTGGCTTTTAAATATGGAGCACATGCAGGGTGCCGGACGACTTCCCGACAATCATTTGTCAGACAATTATTATACCGACAACTTCACTTAGACAGTAAATGTTCAGACAAGTGCTTTACTCCGACAACGTCAACTTCGGCAAGGACAAATGTCAGACATATCTCACCTCCCGACACATAAAATCCAGACATTTTTTATCCCGACACATAATGCCCCGACATACTAAACCCCGACAAATGAAACTCCGAAAAATCAGTTCCCGACACATAATATCCCGACATATAAAATCCTGACTATTTTTACACCGACAGTAGGAAGACCGACACATACATGTCAGACAAATTCTTTTACCGACATTTAACGTCCCGACATTTCACATACCGACAAATAGCTAGACCGACACCAAACGTCGTGACATATATAACATCGACACAGTAAATACAGACACATAATTAGCCCGACACACAGCTATACCGACACATAAACCATCGACAAATTAAATAGATTGACAAATAACTGCAATTACTATGATGGCCGGTCAGGTTTCCACATGTAAATAACTGGACCCGACACATAACGTCCCGACACATAAAATACCGACACCCAAAAAACCGACACCCACAAATAACTGCTATTACTGTGTGATGGACGGTCAAATACCGACACCCCATTCATGACGGTAATGACGCCCTGCTCAATACCCTACATCACCACTCTTACCCTCACACAGGAAGGCCTCCACCTCTGGGATCCCTCCCTTCTCCCTTGCTGCACCCATGCTAACCCATAAAAAACGGCACCCCCATACCTGGCTAAATGCAGCCTCCCCCAGCCTCCCCACACAGTCACACAGCCTCCCGCCTACATTCAGGCGCCTAGCTCCACTCTAGCGCATTGCCGGGGCCTATCATCACTGTGGCACTACAAGTGCCACAATGACCTGGCACTGCTCAGCGCCGCACACCCCTATTACACCCTGACCCATGAAGTTCTCAACCCCTTGGATCCCTCCATCTCCCTACCTGCACCCATAAAATACGGCACCCCCATTCCCGGCTAAATGCAGCCTCCCCCAGCCTCCCCACACAGCCTCCCGCCTACATTCAGGCGCCTAGCTCCACTCTAGCGCATTGCCGGGGCCTATCATGACTGCCGCGCCCAGTAGGCTGCTGCCTAGGGTGCCCCGATCTCGGGGGGCGCTAAAGTCGTCCTTTCCAATATTCTACCATGTCTGTCAGCATCCCTGTTGTACTTAATGCAGCTGGCTTCTGTGGAAGCTCTGAGACCTCCCCCACACTTTCCCTAGAGGCATACTTCCCTACTTTGGGGCATAACATGACTCACACCGGCCATGGTGGTGCCACAATGGCCTGGCACTCTCCAGCGCCGCACACCCACACTACACCCTTGTCCCATGAAGGTCTCCACCCCTGGGATCCCTCCATCTCCCTTGCTGCACCCATAAAATACTGCACCCCCATTACCGCCTAAATGCAGCCTCCCCACACAGTCACACAGCCTCCCGCCTACATTCAGGCGCCTAGCTCCACTCTAGCGCATTGCCGGGGTCTATCATGACTGTGGCACTACAAGTGCTACAATGGCCTGGCACTGTCCAGCACTCCAAACACACCCAATACACCCTCACCCATCACACTCTGCACCCCTGGGATCCCTCCATCTCCCTTGCTGCAAACCTAAAATACGGCACCCCAAAGCACCCCCATACCCTTCTAAATCCAGACTCCCCAAAGTCACGCAGCCACCCTTCTACATGTAGACGCCCAGATTCACGCTAGCGCATTGCCGGGCTCTATCATGACTGTGGCACTACAAGTGCCACAATGACCTAAACCTGACCGGCCATCACAGTAATAGCAGTTATTTGTCGGTCTACCCCGTGTCGGTCCAGTTATCTGTCAGTATTTCATTTGTCGATGTTTTACGTGTCGGGACGTTTTCTGTCGGTCACGCTGTGTGTCGGTCACGTTTTGTGTATGTGTCGGGATTTTTGGTGTCGGTCAATTATATGTCGGGACGTTTTCTTTCGGTCCAATTATTTGTCGGTCTAGCGTGTGTCGGGATTTTTGGTGTCGGTCAATTATATGTCGGGACGTTTTCTGTCGGTCCAATTACTTGTCGGTCTAGCGTGTGTCGTGATTTTTGGTGTCGGTTAATTATATGTCGGGACGTTTTCTGTCGGTCCAATTATTTGTCGGTCTAGCGTGTGTCGGTATTTCATTTGTCGTTGTTTTATGTGTCGGGAAGTTTAATGTTGGGATTTGATATGTCAATGTTTTATATGTCGGTGTCGTGAGACTATGTGTCGGGCTCAACACTGTATGACAAATGCCCTTGTCGGTACTCTTACTGTCGGTGTTATAACCCTGTCGGACTAATATATGTCGGCTTTCATACCTTGCCGGGATAATAATGTCTGACAAAACCCTGTCTGACAAAACACTGTCGGACCGCTATACCATAACCCACATGCAAGCTAGTTCCAGTCAGCTTTCTAATTGGCATCAGTGTTTGCCAAACATGTTCTCAAAGGCTGTATCCACATAAACAGTATTTGATGCACACTGGAGACTACAGGGCTGATTCAGAGTTGCATGCAGGTTAGCTGCAAACCTATATGCTCTGAAATGTAAATATTTGTGCCCCCCCTTATCACAAGAAGATTAAAACTTTATTGGGCCCTAAGCAGGTTTTTGGGCCCCCCTTCCTCAATTTCATGCAGTTTCAATCTGCATCTTTGCGTGGTTAACATAGAGAGGCATGCACATTATTCTTAGACTGAAAACAATGGCTGCATCGTACACCTCTGAATCTCATCCTACATATATCACTATGCTAACTACCCACACTACATCCCTGCACTAGATCAGTGAACTACCTCCCTACACTGCATCACTGCGCTGCGGGGTGGTGGGGGTGTATGACACCGGCTGGGCAGAGATCAGAGAGGGAAGGAGAGGCGAAGACACAGTAAAAACCACACCTGTCAGATGCAAGGGGTTCTGCGAGCCCCACTATCGCTGCTGGTAACAGTAATCAGGAGCAAATACATTTTTTTTTATTTAGTTCTTGAAGTGCTGACACACTTCGTGCAGTGCTGCTAGTCATTCCAGGCCTTGGGACCTAGGCAGCTGCCTTTGGTATAGCTTCGTAGCGGTATATCCACTACTGCCCCTTATGCACCCTGTGCAAGTAACCTTCATCATGATCTGTGCACACTTGCACCAGTAAAGTAAACACATTATTTGCACAATTAACTTGTCAAACTCTAAACCAACCCCACATGTTTACCTTGAAAGGCCTGTCATAAAATTTGGACAGCCAATGTGAATGTTCAGTAACGGACACTAGGCCTAATTCAGCACAGATCGCTAATCAGCAAATCAAGCGATTATCTAATGACTGCACATGAATAGTAGCAAAACTAACATATAAGTACCGAAAATGCATATGTATCGTAAATGCAATCCCCTTGCGGTTTCACTGACCGGAAGCTGGCATTTGTTGGTGCCTCTAAAAAATTGCAGATGTTTTGAGGGTGGGCTGCTGACGTCGGTGCCGTTTTCTGGGAGATACCTCACTGAAAAGAGCATTACAAATGGTCACACATGCCAATTATGTTTATCTGACCAAATGTTAGAATTGGCAGTGTTTACTCCTATATGTTTCTATTGAGTGTATCCGCTGAGTATTTCCTAGGGTGCAAAAATTAAGAGGGAGAATATATCTTCTTCAAATTGGTAAACGTAGTTTCTATTGTCTAATTTATCTTTTTCAGAGTCCTGGTCAGACCTTGGGCTCATTGTTACCACAAAACATATTTGAGTCTATGTTTCAAAGTCCAGAAAATACAGAAGATCATGATCCTGTTCCGCAATCAGGTAATGAATAGAATAAGCCGCGTTTTCTAAGAATTGTACATGTGTATTCGTTTCTTTCGACATTTTTTGTTTACTGGATTGGTTGTTGTCTAAGGGGGTATTCAATATGGGATTCCATCTGTCGGAACCCCGGGACGCTTTTGGTTCATCCAACATTAATTCAAAAGTCAGAATTCAGTGTTCCGGTTTTCGTGTCGGAAAGTTTGTGGATCGGCAAAAACAGGCGCGGATTGTCGAAAAACATCTGTGAATTTGACAATCTGCGTCCATTTCCGACAATAAAGATATGACTTTAAAAAAGTTTTGTCTGACAGCCTTCAATGCTGTTGATAACTGCAGCGTTGAATAGGTGAGTGCCGGTATTTCACCTTCCAGGAAATATTGGCACATATTGAATCCCCCCTATATCTTATAGTTCTGGGACTATCATCTCTTGGTCTGTTTTTAATGTTCCTCTCACCTACACATCACCCCTCCTTTACTAATCTATCACTTATTCTATGGTACATTTCCTGTATTATATACCTGTCCATCCTGTATTTCACATTGTATATTCTATCATCCCATCTGATATGTAGCATGTTATGGTGTGTACACACTGTGCAATTTACCCTTCGATTTGGACTATATAGTCCAAATCAAATCGGTATCACAAAGACATCAAATGGAGATAGAACATGTTTTTAAGCTTTCTAAAAATGCCAAATTTGCCAATGTGCGCTCCCGTTCAGCTGAAATCGAAAAGCCAAATAGACAGTGCAGCAATGACTGTATTGTGCAGATTGAATGTAGATAGTATGAATTATGAATCTCAGTGTGTACACACCATTGATGGGACAATGCAATGAACATTCGGAGACAGCAATGGATTGGGTGTACACACTATAGGATAGTAATGCTGAACCGCCTCAGGACGGTGTAATGATCAAAAGATTGTATAGACCAGTGGTAGCCAACTCCAGTCCTCGAGAGCTACCAACAGTTCACGTTTTCCAGACAACCTAGCTGCTGCACAGGTGCACTCATTACTCACTAACACATTTGAAAAGATCCACAGTTGGAGCTAATTACTTCACTTGCGATTCTGTGAGGAGATCTGGAAAACATTACCTGTTGGTAGCTCTTGAGGACTGGAGTTGGCTACCCCAGGTATAGAGTGTACCCAGCTTTAATCTTTCTGTATTTATATTGTTCACAGAAACACTGCTGAAAACTTGGACTACAGACACGCAAGCATTGAACCCAGCAGAGACCAGCACAGCCGAGCCTCAACCATTAGCTATCCCTCTGGTTAACCCACCTGCTGCCTCAGAGGCTCCATTAGCAGCTACACTGGGCACAACATCAGCACCTTTACCATCTGGCACCATAGGATGTGGGACTCAGCCAGCAACTTCTGCTTCCTCTACATCTGCACAAGTGCCTATCCATAATGGGAATCATTTGCCTGTCACCCAGGACAGCTTCATTACACCACAGACCTCACAACCCTTAGTAGAAGGATTGACTGTTGTTACAGGTCCTGCTCTGCCTGTAGGAGCTGCTTCAGACACTGTTTTACAGACACTAGTGCAGGTGGATGAGCAAAACATTCAGTGGATATTAAATGGTGCTTCTCAAAACCTTGATCAAGCTGTGAGTATTTACACTATTCTATATAACTTAGTGGCAGATCAAGATCCAATATTCACTAAGATCAAGAATACATTTTGAGGCTGAAAATTGACCTAGCGTTTTTAGTGGGCTACCAACATTGTGCTTATAGACATTCTGACAATGTTGTGCCAACATTCGCAAAGTTAATATCACTGCACACCCAAAAACGATGTGCATTGAAACGGCAGACATTTTGTTCAGTGAATGCGAGAGATGCCCTCCACATAAATTACTTTGTGTCTGCAACAACAGACCGCTCCATCTAGTTTTTTTGCATTGTCTGTTCTCCTCAATATTGGGTAGTCGTTTTTCCACTTGGTATAGAAGTCTTGTTCTGAAGTATACAGTTTTGTGAAAAGTGCTTCAGTGCAAGTATTGTAGTCATTGCAGTATGAACTGGTAGCCGGCATGTGTATATGTTCTAAGAAGATATTTTATTATATGCAGTTGTGTCCTAATACATCATTGCGGCAGTCTCACCAAACCGCCCATCTCGTCATGTAACTAAGGCTGCCAGGAGAATGTTCTGAATAATTTGATATGTGATACTTCTATATTTGTGTGTGACTGAGTCTCGGGTTCTGCATATAAAATGCGACGATGTAGCAGCTGCAGGTTACGTTGTGCTCCATATACAACACTAATCACACAAAATAAACATATTGCATATCAAATCAGTCAGCACAGTTGCATCTAAGATGCATTTCCAGCAAAGAAGGAAAAAAAAAAAAAAAAGGAAAAAAGATGCCTGGTGCTAGGCAAAGTTGCACTTGTGTCAGCATCTCACTCTGGTATGCTAAGGATAGATGTATAAGGTCACATCTGTGGTCATTTTGAAGCCCTGATTAAGGAATTTGATAGGTTAGTCAAAAGCAGGGGTGTCCAAACTTTTTGCGACGAGGGCCAGATTTGGGGAAGAGTAAATGTGTGGGGGCCGACCATTCAGCCTAACATTCTTTGGGCAGTATTCAATGAGAAAAATTCTCCGTGTTTTATGGAGAATTTTAGCTTTTTTCGCCTTGGACGGAGCATTTTGCTCTCCAAAAGTGAACCACCCTATTCAATGTGAAATATTCGCCGTCTTTCTAAGTGATTTTGGCCGTCTCTCTCTGTGTAGAAATTCTCCATCTTTTGATGGAGAGCTGGAATGTGAACTTTTAAACTAAAAGGGTTTTTTTTTTTTATTTTGGTGTAAAAAAATCAGGTTTTTTTTTCTGTGAAGGGGCATGTTATTTTTTATTCATGTGCTTATAGCACATGAATATATATTTAATTAAAAAAAAATATATATATATATATATATATATATATATATATATATATATATATATATATATATATATATATATATATATATATATTTTTTTTTTACACAGTGCAGCCAGCAGGGGGCCGGAGCGCTCGAGCCGCTCATTAGATATTCATATATTCACTGCACCCGATCGTGCACGATCGGGTGCAGTGAATACTGGGTCCCCCGCTGGCTATAGGGGGGGGGGGGGGCAGCCTGTGCTGCCTGGGTCCCGGGGAGACCACCTCCCCTCCACATTCCTCTGGAGCAGCCAGGGAGACTTTAATCTCTCTGGCTGCTTCCGGCTCCCTGAAAGCTCCCTGCCGCGGACGCTCGTCCGCTGCAGGGGTTAAGACTCGCCGCGAGTGGCAGCGAGTCTTAAATACATTGAATAGTGGGAGCAGGAGGCTCCGGAACATGGAGAGTGCGTGGCGAGAGAAAAAATCTCTCGCCATGCACAGAGAATTTTTTTCTTTGAATACTGCCCTTTGAATCATTGCAGCAGCAGGGGTAGGAGGCCAAACACATTTGACTGTGGCGGCCGGCACTTCCTCACTGCAGCAGACAGCAAGGTAAAGACGCGCTCGCCGGGGCCCCACCTTTAGTGTCCTGTGCTGTGCTTCCCACATCTGATGCTCTGCCCGCTTCCAGCTTGAGGCTGCGGGCCGCTTGACATGACAGCACGGGCTGTAATTTGGACATGCCTGGTCTAAAGCCTCACACCACTAAGTGATACCATAAGTGACACATAGTCAGATTCCTTTTCTTTTCAATCGCGATCGAATTGCACAGCGCCATGTACACGTTTGATTTTGACTATAGTGTCGGGATCAAATGCATTCCATTTTCCTTTCGATTCGATTTTGCTTATATAAGCATAATCGAATCGAAAAATAAATGAATTCTGTGTTTACACCCTATAAGTTATTATAGATACCTTTAAAATCCATCTAGAAATTTGGCTACTTATGCTTTTGACAACATTTATGCCAAGTCTATTTTTGGGATGGCCACATTCCAACATCCATATCTGTAATTTGTTTATTTAATTCCCACACTACACCACAAATTTTTTGCCCTCCCAGGATACTTGAAATGTACCAAAAAATACCATTAGTTTGCATATACTTCCTGGCAAGGGAAACACAATTTTCATAAAATGGATAAAAAGTTGTTGGTTTTTTTTTCTTCATCGAAATCGCAAGTCTATGAATTAAAATGTACTGTTATGGTTTATGCTTTAGCATCAGACCAAGTTTTCAAAACCTCAAAAAGTTTCCATGCTTAGATTTTTATGATCTTTTTTTTGCAATTGAAAATTACCATTTTTGCTAGTTTGCATATTTTTTAATGAACAAACTTACTGTGTAGGAATAATATGGCCATCTATATGGACATACCATTTTAAGAACTAGGCAGCAGTGCTTCAAATGAAGGGACACTATCAAAGCCAGAATGCAGGAAATCTGGGCATTAAACTAGAATTCCCGCTTACAGTTCTTCCCTGTTCCCCTCACTTTTTTTCTAGTATTTTTAATACAGATTTTAATATAATGTAGTGCAGGGTGTTAATGTCAGGTGACATTAGACTCTCTAGACTTCTTAATGATTGCTACCTATGATGCTTGTATTTTTGAAAGAGGATACCTCCTTTTTGGGCAGGTTGGGGGAGATCTATCACTTTTAGTGCCCCTTCTCCGATCCCTTGACTTTTTTTTGTAGTGCAGCGGCTATGCACCAGAGAACTTCTGATGTCTTCATACATCAGTGCAATAATATTCCCGGTCCCCATTGGCAGTACGTAGCCTTGGTGATTTTGAAAGTATTATTTTTGTTTTCACCCTGCCTTGCAACCCATGTGCACAGATGTGCGCTCCTACATGTCGTTAATGACCCTTTACCTCATCTGAACATGTGCAGATAAGGGAGGTCCTCCTTAACATGATTACCATCGCCCCCCTCGCACCTATGATCGGCAAGTGTGTATGTAGTGTTCATTCTAGCACCCGCCAACTTTGAAAACCCATGCAGTTTCTCTTCCCTGCCTGGGGTGTCACTGTCTGCTGTAGTGCCTCTAGCACATTGTGGTCTGTATATCAGCTCTGATATGCAAACCAGACCCATGCTAGAAACACCCCAGACAGGGAAGAGGAACTGCATGGGTTTTCAAAGTTGGCAGGTGCTAGAATGAACTTGTTGATGTTGGGCCTGCTGCCAGGTCCCAATATCGGCGTTGGCGGGGATCGAATAATGTGTATGGGGCTTAAGTTCCTCATCTGTAAGATTGAAGGTGTTTATTTGGTAACAGTTGTGACCGGTGTCTAAGTGAAAACAAGCACACAACTGCACTTTTTTGTGTTGCCTTTTTAAACACTGATAGTTTTCCTAGAAAAAAAGTGTTAATTTGTAAATGAAACCTGTAAGCCTAGTATTAATTTTGATAAAATATACTTGATCTTCAGTCTAAAGTGACAGGAGATCGCAGTTTGATACTAAATTGATCTTTGTTATCATGCTATTTAGTGTGTTTTAGCTGCAAAAGGTAACAACCTGGAGCACTGCAAAATTTCCTTTTGAGCGGTCGAGCAGAATTATTTTTGCTCATTTTAGCTTGCCATCCCCAGCAGGTGCAAGCTGAATGCTATCAGCCAATCTCAACCGAAGCTCTGTCAGACATACGAGAGTGGCAGCTGCTGGCGCTAACCATTTAATTCCACCCTATAAAGTTCATTTAATAATTATTTTGTTACTAAAACATCCTCCAGATTATGAAGCACAAAAATAAAACTGATCCCATGTTTCTATGGCATTCATAATTTTATGGGCGCAGGGAACATAATTTCTTTTTATATTTTCCCTGCTCCTGGTTCTACATTATAGCTCTCATTATTCCTACATTGTCCTTCTATGCCATGAGACCATCCTCATACCCCCCCCCCCCCCCCTCCTTTATGCCACCATACCCCTTTCCATGACCAGGGCCGGTGCCACCACTAGGCAAATCTAGGCATTTGCCTAGGGCCACTGGAGGGCGGCATTTCCCCCCCCACCCCCATGCCGCGGGGGTACCTGTCCTGCGGCTGTGTATATAAAGCTGGCGGCAGCGGGGGGTCCCTGCAGTCAAGAAATAACGAGCGCTATCCGCTTGGCTACGCGGAAGCGCTTCTGTTGTGGAAACACTGGCCGCACGCTGATTGGCTGAGATTCAGCCAATCAGCGTGCGCCGTGCGGCCAGTGTTTTCACAACAGAAGCGCTTCCGCATAGCCAGGCGGATAGCGCTCGTTATTTCTTGACTGCACTGAGACCCCCGCCGCCGCCGCAAGCTTTATATACACAGCCGCAGGACAGGTACACCCCCCCCCCGGCACCGGGGCGCCCCCACCCCGACTCGCCTGGGTCGCTCCGGTGCCTTGCACCGGCCCTGTCCATGACCGTTAAAATGCCATACGTCCCCTGCACATTTCTTGAAGGCAATTGCATCTTTTCAAATTTTCCTTTGTGTCATCAAACTCCTCCATGTATATATGCCCATTAAAATTCACCTTTCTCACCTTACTCCCCCCATGGACTTATGCTTATGACCCCTTGGCTCTGTTGCCTTATAATGGTTCGGTCTAGTCTTGCACTAATGGTGACTTTTGCTCACACTAGTGACTTTTCTACACTTAAAGTAGAGGGCACGTGATTCCCATCAACATTTACTTTACTTACCATCTATGTGTACTATGATTAGGAATCAGTATACGTTTACACTTATTATGGTCACAGGTGATGAAACATACAAAATGGCACCCACAAAAAAATCTTGTTGACCATTTCCATGTCTGAACTTTTGCGTCAACCTTTTTCTTGACGACCTATTGAGCTATCGCATGTCGGTTATATGGGGTCGACCTATTGCCTGTCCATCTTAAACCTGTATATCTATTATATCACACCTGAGGGAATACCCCTCCTCAAAATATAATGGTAATGTGGCCATGCTCAGTTCTTGCTTTTGCTGTAAGTATGGTGAGCACATGTGACTCTGCTTTTAGCATATTAGACCTGATCATGCTCTGTATTTAGTCATTAAAGTCTGTTCTTTCCTTCAGCAGCAGCAGCAGCAAGTTCCAAAGGTGGAAAAGGTTTACTTCACTACTACTGTCCCACTCCCCGGCACTGGCGGTATGTTTTATGTTCAGTAAATATTTTGCATGTACATCATGAGCCTAATTTAGACAGTATCACAGGACAAATTTGTTCTCAAAATGGTCAAAACCATACTGCACTGCAGGTGGGGCAGATATAACATGTGCAGAGTTACATTTGGGTGGATTATATTGTTTCTGTGCAGGGTAAATACTGGCTGCATTATTTTTACATTGAAATTAAAATTTTAGGTTCAATACACCCCACCCACATCTAACTCTCGCTGCACATGTTACATCTGCCCCACCTGCAGTGCAGCATGTTTTTTTTTTTTTTTTTGAGAAAAAAAAATTATTTGCAATCCGGTTTGAATTAGGCAATATATTTCATTAGCATTAGGAACTATGTGGTATTTACAAACCTTTAAATAATAAAATTGTCCAGCTAGACAGATTCATGGATTTAAGACTGAAGTGAAGAGTTCTATATGAAAATTAATGTTTATATGGGAATATCCGGCCATTTTTCAGTCATGAACCATGTACTATAACCTCATGATTTTTTTATTTTTAATGTAGATCTTTGTGTTATTCCGTTAATACACATCTGCTGAAAACCTATGGAGTAACATATGGTTACTGCAGGAAGTGATCACTGAGTAGTGACACCATGACAGAGATGTGTGACAGGATAGGTTACCTTTGCATAGTGACTTTTTTACTGTTTATTGGGCTGTTTATCATACAGATGTTAACGGTTTTAACTTTTCCATATTGAGTATTGCGTTTGGTGATGTTATTTCTTAGACACATAAATAGGGATAATTGCTCTATGCAGGTTTTTCACCCCTGCTGACAAAAGCTTCCCTGCTTTATTGTTTTGCCTGCCCCCCTGTACTTAATGGTAGTGCGGTGGCTACACGTCCACTGTTCTCATGAAGCAGACCCTGTAACAAGAATCATAGACCTAGCAGAAGATGACTGGTGTAACTGAATTTTGTGGCTATAGCCCCTCTTTTATAATGTACCAATCCCATTGAGTTCTGTATCAAACATCACATGCTGAGATTTCTAACCTCCATGTCATTTCCAGGCAATGCTGTACAGCAGATTGGTTTGAGCCTTCCTGTCATCATCATAAAACAGGAGGAGTCCTGTCAGTGTCAGTGCGCCTGCAGAGACTCTGTTAAAGATAGAGAGACATCCAAAAAGCGCAAAAGATCTTCTGTTTCCGAATCTGACACTGTCCAAAAACCAGCAACTGAGCCCACACCTCCTGATCCTGTACCGCTTTCATCGTCACCTTGTGAAGGCAGCAGTGGACACTTACTGAGCCCCTCAGACTCTCAGCCTTGGACTCCTCCTTCTATAGACATCTCAGATTTCTTGTCCCTTCAGAGTCCAGAGAACCCCTCCCTCCTTGTCCCTATGGAAGCCTTATTGCAAGGAGAGGATACTCACTTCAGTGGTTCATCTAAATAGAATAGGAAATAAACTGTATTTTTTGGGGATGTTTTTTCTTGTAATTTTTCTAATTTGCAATATTCAGCTCTCATCTCTTATCACACTTAATAATTACTTGGACAGCCCTACATAGACTGCTAAATCAACAGTCCTTTCTTTATTATATTGTAATAAAACCCACCCCACCCTGTGGAAGGAAATTAACCCATTTTCCTTCTAGCACTGACCAGGGATTGTCATTTGAGGGATAGAGTAATCTATTGTTTGTTTTATGATTTATTGCACTACGAGTCACTTTGTGAACATGAAGCTGTACAGGGAAATATATATATATATATATATATATATATATATATATATATATATATATATATCTCTGTCTTGCTCAAGAAAGGTAAGTCACTGGGAAGTCTGTGTTCTCCCATGGCCTTGGTAAAATGGTCTGTTGCACCCCTATTGTCAAGATGGGACAGCTATATAGAATATAATGTATGTTTTTTTATTTGTTTTATTTACATCCTATGAATAAGAGAGATTCTGACCCTTCAACCTAGTTAATGTACAGTTTATATTGCTCTACCTTTGGCATTAAATGAATATCTAATAATAAGGAATTTGGGTATACAGCTGCAACTTGAGTGTAATTACACATACAGTATATACGAGCGATGATGTTTGAGTTCCTGATGGTGGTTTTATAGCTGCTGAATGTGTTACTATAAAGATGAGAATTGTACAGTACAACTAGTGTGTTAAATCCCAGGATATGTTACATTGGGAAACGGTCATCTGTCAGACCACACTTAGGTCGACCCCAGAAGGTCGACTGGCCCCAAGGTCGGCATGATTTTTTCACTGTTCTTTGAGCCGACATGTGCCGACAGGCAGTATTTCATGCCCTACCATCCACTAGGGCGTGGTGGGAGAATAAAAGTGTGTGCCGAGCGTAGCGAGGCACCGTGCCCGAAGCATTGCTAGCGAAGCGAGGGGCTGCAGGTCAACTCCAACTGTGTCCGTGTCGACTGTGTCGACATTCGGGCCAAAAAACAGTGAAAAACTCGCCCTTGACCCATGTCGACCTTCCGGGGTCGACCTAATGAATGTAGACAAGTCTGGTCTGACGGATGTACCGATTCCATTACATTCTAGCTCCTGCGTCTAGCTCCTCAATGTGAAACACATGCTCAATGTCCCATGTCTGTAATGTGAAACACACGCATTTATTTACTTGCCCCCAGTTCTAGTATTAGCTTGCACCACCAAAGCTACTAATAACTGCAAAAGGAAATTTTTTTGACACTTTTTACAAACGCCTCCTATAGAAGAAAAACTAATTAAAATCCCTAACTTGATTTCATAAGTGTTTTTAAATTTTCTTTTGCGTACGCTGGCATTGTCCCGTTTGCTCCCACAACTGCCACATCCTGCCCCTGCAAAGGGCTTTTAACCACCCCTGGCTGGCTCTGAAATTGCGATTGGCTGCGATTGCCGTTTCAACGCTCGCAAAGGGATGTAGAAAACACTGAATAGATTAGTAATGCTGGCCACACATCAGACCAACTTTCCTCCAACCATCCAACTAGTTGCTTGGATGGAATAAAAATATGGTACTGTATGGGAGCAAATGTAATATTTACTTCAGAAATTTGCTCCCAAAATTTGACAAAAACTGTCGCTCAGACACGGTACTGTAGTTGAATCTGTTTGATTTCAACAATTTGACTGAATGTTTTTGTCCTTTTTCCTGGGTTTGTGAGCACATTTCTGATGTCCTTTGCTCCCATCCAGTACCATATTTTTATTCCATCCAAGCAACTAGTTGGATGGTTGGAGGAAAGTTGGTCTGATGTGTGACCAGCATTAGTAAGGCCACTTATAGCTACTGTTTACTGGTTAAATGGTGTTGCTTCCAAATATATTTTTTCCCCATGACAGTTCAGTATATGAGAGTTTGTGAAGCTTGTGATGAGCTCTATCTGCAGTATGATACAATTTGTGCTCCTTGTTCTCAGCTTGAGGCTACTCCTCCTCCTAATCAATTTTTTCACAGGATGAATTTCTGGCATAGAAGAGTTCTAGAGGTATATATCTCAGACTAGTCAGGATTAGGAATAGGGTATAGCTTTTGGTATAGTTTTTCTCAAAACTGCGGAGAGTGGGGCTGCAAAAAAACCCATACAAATCTCTGTGTCCCCGGCAAGTTCCAGAGGCCCCCCCCCCATCGGATGCTATACATTGTGAGTAGCTTAAAGCACCCATGATGTGCCGCTGATGGCACAGGACCGCACACCGGATGCCATACACGTGCAATTTAGTCCGATTTCACGGCCTGATTCATCGGAATCCGGTGCAATCGGGCCCAAATAGTGTATGGTGTATGGGGGCCTTTAGATTTCGGTGGAGTGTGTTCAAACTGAAAGCTAAATTGCAGTGTAAAAATAAAGCAGCCAGTATTTACCCTGCACAGAAACAAAATAACTCACCCATATCTAACTGTCTGCACATGTTACATCAGCCCCACCTGCAGTGTCCATTTTGAGAACAAATATGTCCTGCGATCAGGTCTGAATTAGGTCCTCAGTATTCTGACTGTCTGGATCTTAACCACATCCCCTGGAGAACAGTCAATTTCAAGCTTTTGGTTTGTCAGTACGCCACCCAGACTCGCCATATCTGACTTTATTGGCATGGAGGTTGATTAGCTGCTGTTAAAGAAAAGTCTGTCTGATCATACAAATTATTTTATAGGCAGGGAAGAAGGTCTCATCAGATACTTTTATAAGCCAGGGTTAAGCAACTTATGGTATTCCAGCATGTCTAAAGGCCCCCATCCCCTAATGCGAATTGGGCTCTCTACATCTGATTCCGAGGCATCAGACCAAGGAATCGGATAAAAAGGGACCAAATCGCATGTTTAACCTATGATTCTTATCCGATGTGCACATTGGATTGGATCTGGAAATTGACACTGCTGTACTAAGGATCCATCGGATCCCGCAGGGGTGAATAGATATCATGCGATATATATCACAGTGATTTGATATATCACATGCGATCCTGCCACTCTGGACCTTCTGGGGGGCTCAGCTGAACTTCTCCCCTCAAAGAAGTTGTAGTAGGCCCCAATTTGCAATGTATACCCCTTTCACATTGCACAAATAACCTGGGTCGACAGGGGCCAAGTGCAGTGTGAAAGGGCCTTTTTAGAATACCTGGGTCCAGCAACCTGGCATTCCGGATGAAAAGGTTTATTTCCAGGGTCGGAACCCAGGTTGCTGTGCATTGTGATCAGGTAACCCGTCCCGTTCACACTATAGGGAGGAGGCATAATCAGTTCCAAGTACTCTCTCCTCACCCGCCCCCTCGTTGACGCTTGGAAATTGTATGGTACAGTGCAGAAACTAGGGGAGAGGCTAGAGCAGGGGTAGCCAACTCCAGTCCTCAAGTGCTACCAACCGATAATGGTCTCCTCACAGAATCAAGTAAAGTATTTAGCTCCACCTGTGGATCTTTTAAATGTGTCTGTCAGTAATGAGTGCACCCGTGTACCTGCGAAGTGAGCTAAAAATTGTGAACTGTTGGTAGCTCTTGAGGAATGGAGTTGGCTACCCCTGGGCTAGAGAGTCGCATACCCAGGGTACTGGATGTGATACCCATACATGCATGTGGGGGTGGGGGAGGTGGAGTGGAGCGGAGCCAAATTACTGCCTTGCCCTGGGTGACAAATATCCTATCATCAGCCCTGTATGGCATTTAACCCCTTCACGACATTTGACGTATATATACGTCATGGTCGGGAAGTACTTCCCGACACATGACGTATATATACGTCATGACTTCTAACTGTCACTGCGTCTAGAGACGCAGTGACAGTTAGGTGATGTCTGCTGTCCCTGACAGCAGACATCCCCCCTCGCCGCCCAGGGGGGGCAGGGGTGCCCCCCCCCGGTCGGCGATCGCTGTGATTGGCTGTTCAAATCTGAACAGCCATTCACAGCGTTTCCTGTGTTACCGGCGGCTAAGCCGCTCGGTAACACAGGGATCGGTGGTGATCGGTGCTGTCAAGTACAGCACCGATCACCACCGATGTGCAGCCCCCCCCTCGCACCCGCCGGGCACTCACCCGGCAGCAGCAGCGGCTCCCCCGGAGCGTCTGGAGCGCACGCAGCGCTGCCCTCCTCCCCCCTCCCCCCCGCAGCAGCAGCATCAAGCTGCAGAAAAAGTAAAAAAATATATGCACTGAAAATATATATATATATATATATATATACACACACACACACACACACACACATATATATATATATATATATATATATATATATATATGTGTGTGTGTGTATATATATATGTATATATATATATATATATATATATATATATATATATATATATATGTGTGTGTGTGTGTGTGTGTGTATATACCGCACCGATCGCCAGCCCCTCCCACCCGGCAGCCCTCCTCCCTCCCACCCACCCGGCTGCCGCAGCGCCAGCACCCCTCCCACCCCCCCGCCAGCCGCAGCGCCAGCCCCCCTCCCAAAGCTGGTGACTAAAATGGGGTCACTTGTGGGGGGGTTCCACTGTATTGGTGCTTCGGGGGTCTTGCTAATGCGACATAGCACCCACCATTCATTCCACCACCAAAAATCACTCCTGCCCTTCTGAGTCCTGCCATGCACCCAACTGGTATTTTTTGGTCACACGTGAGGCATTGCCGTACTCGGGAGAAATTGGGGCACAGATTTTGGGGTGCTTTGTCTCCTTCATTCCTTGTGAAAATTAAAAATTTTGAGCCAGAACTGCATTTTTCTGTAAAAAATTACATTTTTCATTTTCACAAGGAATGAAGGAGACAAAGCACCCCAAAATCTGTGCCCCAATTTCTCCCGAGTACGGCAATGCCTCATGTGTGACCAAAAATACCAGTTGGGTGCATGGCAGGACTCAGAAGGGAAGGAGTGATTTTTGGATTTTGCAGCACAGATTCTGGTTGAATGACCCCCGAAACACCCATACAGTGGAACCCCCCCACAAGTGACCCCATTTTGCAAACTACACCCTTCAGGGAATTCATCAAGGGGTATAGTGTACATTTCAAACCCCCCGGGGTTTCACCAATTTTGATACAACTGAGCTGTGAAAATGAAAAAAAATTTTTTTTTCATTTTCACTGCCCAGTTGTACCACAATTGGTGAAACCCCTGGGGGTTTGAAATGTACACTATACCCCTTGATGAATTCCCTGAAGGGTGTAGTTTGCAAAATGGGGTCACTTGTGGGGGGGTACCTAACTTTTAGCATCTTATGGTGCCTAGAAACCTACATTGTGCCTAAAAAATAATCTCATAAAAAGGAGGCTCCAAAATCAAGTAGGTGCTCCTTCTATTATGAAGCCTGTGGTTTGGTCACCGTGCACACTAGGGCCACATATAGGATATTTATGAAAACCAAAGAATTGGGGGAATCAATTTTTAGTCACATTTCTCTAGTAAAATCTACTGTGTTCCTTAGAAAAATGTATTAAAATTGCAAATCTGCAAAAAAAATGAAATTTTGAAATTTCACCTACACTTTGTTTTATATCCTGTGAAACACCTAAAGGGTTAACAAACTTCCAAAATGCTGTTTTGAATACTGTGAGGGGTGCAGTTTTTGAAATGGCATCATTTATGGGGGTGTCTCACATACAAGTCACTCAAAGTCACATCATAACTGACCTGGTCCCTAAAAAAATCAGAGTTTGAAATTTTCTTGAAAATTTGAGAATTTGCTATTCATATTTGAAGCCTCCTAGTGTCCAAAAAAATGAAAAGGAGGTTGAAATAATGATGGCAACATAAAGTAGACATATGGTCTTTGTTAGTTATTAACTATTTTGAGTGGTATGTTTATTTGTCTCACAAGCAGAAAATGTGACATTTTGCAAATCGCAAAATTTTCCATTTTTTCACGACATTTTGGTATTTTTCACAAAAAAACACAGACTGTATCGACGAAAATTTACCACTAACTTGAAGTACAATGTGTAACGAGAAAACAATCTCAAAATCACTGGGATAAGTAAAAGCAAAAAAAAGTTATCCCCACTTAAGTGATACATGCCAGATTTGAAAAAAAGGGCTCTGTCAGGAAGGCAAAAACTGGCTCTGTCATGAAGGGGTTAAATAACAATAGAGAATTAATATAAACATAACAAAATTAAACAATACTTAAGGTGCCCATAAATGGTGCATTTTTCGGGTGCGATGCAATGCGCACTCCCGCGGACGTCCCATCGCACAGCTCATAAAGTATGTGTTGCACATAGTTTTTGAACTAGCTTCAGATTGCATCGCTCGCAAATTGATGCGATTTGAGACAAATAAAATAATGTCATCCGTGAAGAGAGCGAGCTTAAGTTCTGAATTTGACATGAAAATACCAGTATGTTCAGGGGAAGATCTGAGCGCACGAGTGGGGGTTCAATTGCAATAGCAAATAGAAGAGGGGAGAGATCTCTGTTTCATGCCCCTTTGAATCAGGAGAGAAGGGCAGAGAGATCCAATACAGGCAATTTGGGAAGTAGGAGCAGTATAAATAGTTTGTAAACAGGATATATAGGATTGGAGGGTGCCAAATTTGTAGAAAATAAATGGGGCTAGAGAATCAAATCAAATGCTTTCTCAGCATCGATGGCGAGAATCACAGGAGAATCAGAGCATCTCTCAGGGTTTGAGTGGCAGCTAGAACTTTCTGCACATTGCGGACAGAATGTCTGCCTGCTGTACAGCCTGTCTGATCCTGATGAATAATATGGGGAAGGGTAGAGTTAAGACGATCATCTAGTTAGTATTTTTGTCAGTATTTTGTAATCACAATTTTACAGAGAATTGGGCTGATGATAGGAACCAGGCATCAAAAGGTCCCTACCTGGTTTGGGAAGAACTTTAATTATAGCTGAGTTAAAGTGTGTGGGAGTAGATTATTCTGGAGGATGAAATTAAAAAACTTATATAAGAATAGGTGCAAGTCTATGTGGGAACATTTGGTAGAAATCACCTGAACATCCGTCAGGACCAGGGGCTTTAGCTGTTTTCAGAGATGTTATTACTTTTAGAACTTCAAAGTTGAGAAGGGCTACAACTGTAGTCTTATAAAAATCACACATAACTGGGGTATTTCAGCATTGGAAGTAGTACATTTAAAGGGTTAATGGTTATGGAAAGGGGGGGGGGGGATTCTTTATTAAGCAAGTGATATTCATCCAAGGTTTTTTCTAACTGCACAGAAAGTAGGTGAGTAAGTGTATGTAGATCATTTATTATATGTAGATGATTATTTTGTAATTTGAAGGGTAAAATTAATGAGAGCATGGTCTAAAGGTAATGGATTCTATATCAGCATCTTTAACATGAGGGAACATAGCCGAGGAAACACAAGCATAGTCTATGCGGGTATGATAGGCTGCTGAGAGACACGTATAGTCCTGTTGATTCGGATGTAGTGCCCTCCAGACATCCATTAGTTAAAGTGTCTGTAATAAAAATGATATACCTGTTTTGGGAACGTCTGTTTGATTTGATAGTGGCAGATCTGCCTAATGTAGGGTTAGAGGTCAAATTGAAGTCACCACATAAAATCATAGAGGTTTGAGGAAGCAACACACTAATAATATTTAAAACTTGAGTATGTGTTAGGTGCATATATGGAACACAAGGAGTAAATAGTATTATAAATATTAAATGAAACTAGTATATATCACGCGTCAGGCTCCACTTGAATTGGCAATATATAGATAGGGAGAGACTTGGACACTAAAACAACAGTACCTCTAGCCTTGTTATTGTATGGTGCCAAATCTATCAGTTTCCATTTAAGAATTTGCTATTTAAAATTTCAGGGGGTAACAAGTGGGTCTCCTGTGAACATGCAATATCAATAGAAGATACAATAATACCTTATGGCGGTTAGCCCGAGAATGGAGTCTGCCAAAGATCTGAATTTCAACCCAGTCATAAGTATCTGGGTGATAAGTAATAACATCTTACAGGAGAAGTGATTCAGAGATGACCATATGTCTTTTTTAAAGTGAGAGATACAAGGGGAAAGAAAGGAAAGGGGAGACAAATAATGACAAGACATAGGGAACATGACATTAAACACGGATAGTACGATCAACATACTGCAAGATATTACAACTAAGATAACTTTCTGCACAGGAAAACAAAAGGCTATTCTAAGAATGATGGAGCATAGCATCTGCTCTGTGACCCTAATAAAGAATAGGGAGTAACCAGTCTGCTAAAGTATGGAGGAGTAACTATAGCAATAATAATCCAAATGTGTAATAATAATACTGTGAGGAATGAGAGAGACATCATGTTAGGTAGTAGATGATATGTGCTGGAGCCATCTGAAGATTCTTGGGTACAGACAATGAGAGAACTATAGGAGGATAAAATGAGGGCTAGGTATAGTAAGACATCCCGAGAAAAGGCCATCAGCTAAGCAGGAGGGTCAGGAAGGTCAGACTTGGAAGCGGATTGTCTATCATTCAGGAAGGCTTCAGAATCTTCAGGGTTATTAAAGTCATTGTGAGTATCCACTGTGAAAACACGGAGGCGGGTGGGATAAATAGGAATTTCTGAAACCATTCTGGGACATACGGGGGGAAAGACTTGCGAATTTGCAGTCCTGACGATTATGGAAAGACTGCTCATGCGTGGGGTCGCCTTGGGAACAGACCATGTGAAGGCTAGCTGCTTGCAAGCTAATTGACAGGCGCCTAACATTTGGGGGCGTAACGCTGGCGTTTTCTGGGAGTGTCTCGGAAAACGTAGTCAGTTGTACTGTTGTATGTCAGTATCGGCCTCCTACTCCCCATAACCATTGCAGCGCTGAGTAAGTCTATACCAGGGGTAGCCAACTCCAGTCCTCGAGAAATTCCAACAGTTAACGTTTTCCAGGTCTCCACACAGAATCATAAGTAATTAGCTCCACCTGTTGATCATTTATAATGTGTCAGTAATGAGTGCACCTGTGCCCCAGCAAGGTGATCTAGAAAACGTGAACTGTTGGTAGCGCTCGAGGACTGGAGTTGGCTACCACTGGTCTAGACTTACCCAGTGCTGCAAGCAGGTAAAAAGTAATTAGATGGTGAGTGACTGTGTGCACAGCTGCAACCACATTCACAGCCGTACACGGGGGTGGGGAGAGAGCTCGGCCAGTTGGCGTTTACCTGCTCGCTGGGATCCGAATACTCGCAGCCCAGAGGGCAGGTGTGAATTGGGCCCAAAGACTTAAATAATCTGGAGGACTGGGCAGCTAAATCAAAGATGAGGTTTAATATTAATAAATGTAAGGTTATTATTAAGTTATTACCATATATTTATATAGTACACACATATTCTGCAGCGTTGTACAGAGAATACTTATGTAATCACATCAGTCCCTGCCCCAGTGGATCTTACAATCTATATTCCCTACCACAAGTACACGTACACACAGACATTCTAGGGTTAATTAGCCTACCAGTATAATTTTGAATTGTGGGAGGAAACCCATGCAAGTACGCTCTTCACAGTAAGGGTGGGAAGTGAACCCAAGACCTCACTGCTGTAATGCTGTAGTGCTAACCATTTAAGAGCAGAAAAGCAGGCAATCTATCAATTAAATGAGGAAGATATAGGGAATCGTCAATGTAGAGGATTTGGGGTTGCTTGTAGTAGACTTACCTGCACTGCCCAATGTCAAGAAGCAGCAGCAAAGGCAAATAAGGTATTAGCATTCTTAAAAAGGGGTAAAGAGGCTAGGGAGGACAGTGTAAATTAACCACTTTATAAAACATTGGTACAGAAAATTTAAAATGACAGAGGCCGTAGGCAGACTGAATGCAAGTGGGGCCTCACATTCAGAGCTGCGCTGCACTCTCTGTCACTATGCCCCTGATGTACAGCCTCATCTAGAAACAGTATATACAGTCTGGTCAGTGGCATAACTATTAATTTTGCTCCCCCAAGCCCCTTACGTGTGGGTAGCACAAAATCAACAATGGGTGGAGCGAGCAGAGTGGCTTTTCACTAACATTTCATAGAAGCAGTGCTTGAAGTGGAAATTTTGAGGTAGGGCTATGGAAAAGTGAAGGCTGTAATTATGCCCAAGCTCTGGAAAAGGGGTGTGGCCACTCAAAAGGGGGTGTATCCTTAAGTGTAGAGTCCATATATATCCCTTTTACACATTACACATAACAATAGTAGGACCCCTTATCCTATCTAGTACAAGTGCCTCTTACACAGTATGCCACACGGAATGAGCAAAATTCACATTGCGCTGCACAGTAGCAGTCAAAAATCACATTACGATGTAGAGTAGAAGCCAAAAATCACATTGCGCTGCAAAGTAGGAGCCAAAAACCACATTACACCACACAGTAGGAGTCAAGAAGGCGGTGGCAGGAGAAGTTAGCGTTAGGCTGTGGCTGGGAAGGTGATGGCCAGCCTGCCGCAGGCAAGGTGACGGATAGGCTGCAGCGGGGAAGGTGACAGCTAGGCTGCGGCAGGGGAGGTGATAGCTAGGCTGCAGCAGGTGAGAGTTAGACTGTGGTATGGGGTTATAGTTATGCTATGTCCCCCCTGCACAGTCACAGGGATGCCTCTGTGGAACAGCCAGCTGACTATATAATCACCCCATCCCTGCTTCTGTCACACAGTGCAGTATAGTCAGCCATGGCCTGTCAATGTCCCCTCTCACCTAGGCCTTTGCAGGACTGTAGTAAGTTGAATACCTCTTGTGGTGGCAGTGTGGCATCCGCGGAGTGCAGTTGTCGAGGTCAGTGAGGTGTACAGCTGGCTGAGTCTGAGGGAACACAGAGCCAGGAGTCAGGGACGCAGGCACTCGACCGCATCTTGGATTATAGCCCCTTCTGCTGGTAATGTGTGTCATATTGTAGACAGCAGATGCGCCAGTGGCTATTACTGGGGATCCACAATTTACCAGGAGAGGAACAATCCCTCTCCTGGTAAATTGTGTGATATGTAGCTCAGAATTATTATGCCAGGGAGAGTGACAACAGGGACATGGGGATAGGAAGACTGAAAGCCGGTACATAGGGACAGAGATAGTGACAGCAGGGGCATAGGGACAGAGAGAGTGGCAGCAGGGACATAGGGACAGAGTGACAGCTGGGAAAGAGAGTGACAGCAGGAACAAGAAGAGTGACAACATGGACAGGGAGAGAGACATAGGGACAGTGAGAGGGAAAGAGAGAGGGGCAGCAAGGACATACACTAGGGACAAAGTGACAGCAGGAACAGAGAAAGTGACAGCAGGGATATAGGGTCAGAGAATGACAGCAGGGATGGAGAGAGTGAGAGCAGGGACAGGGAGAGTGACAGTAGGTACATAGTGACAGAGAGAGTGACAGTAGTGACAGGGAGAGTGACAGCAGGGACCTAGGGATGGGGAGAGTGACGGAGGGTGGGACAGCAAAGGACATACAGTATGGACACAGAGAGTGACAGTGGAGAAATGGAAAAACGGTAAGATTACCTACTGATCAGCGGCATTTGCAGAGGTGGCTGTCGTTTTCGGTGGCGGAGAAGACTGTGGCCTTCAGAAGGAGGCTGTGGCCTGCAGCAAGTGTGGAGGAGGCTGTGGTTTGCGGCGGTGGAGAAGGCTGTGGCCTGCACGAGGAGGCTGTGGTGGCGAGTGCAGAGGAGACTGGCCTGCAGTGCAGCTCTGACTGTGAGGCCCCCTTGCATCCAGTCTGCCTACGGCCTCTCTCATTTCAAATTTTCTGTGGACCAGCAGCCAATGAGGTGGTTACTATTTCCAGAGCTCCAATTGGTGCAAAAATAGCAGCAGATTTTAAAAGATGTCACTTAGTGCTCAAAGTGCCTGTATGCCCTACCAGCATATACCAGCCCACTTTGAGGATAGGTATAAATCATGTGGTACATCAAGTTCCAAAAATCTTTTTTTTTTTTTTATTCAGAACTTAACATTGAAAATGTACACCATTCTGAGATGGTGTAAAGCCCACAAATGTGTTCACAAGATGCTGTTTACAGCAGCTTGTTCGAGTGAGGGATCATTTCCTTAGCTCTGTTTCACAGCTATGTGCTATGTGCATTGGGGTTACATACAAATGACCAGCGGTTGGGTTAATAATCCAGAATTCAAATACAAATGCTGGAATACCAAGGGAGGGAATCCGGACAGGAGTCTGGTAAGTATACTTACCCTCCCCCTTGCCCTCCCTGGCCTAAACTTAAGTACCACCCATTGCCTAAAGTTGCCATACACTTATGTGATTTTGGATGATTTTACCCAATTCCAATGGATTGGCCCAAGAAATCGGGTGAAAAGCAACCTCCTGTACATGAGGTAAATCAGAATCGCAGCCGTCAGTGTGGCTACATCTGATTCATCACATCTGATTTCCCATGAACTCCCCGGCAGTCCTTCAGTGCTATTTTTACATGCGATAAATCTCATGTAAAAATGGCACATAAAGTACCAAATCAGATGAAGGGCTTCTAGGGAGCTGTCGGAGAAGTTCAAGGGAAAGCAATTTGACGTGTGCCTATAGTTATTTATTTATTAACAGTTTCTTATGTAGCGCACACATATTCCGCAGTGCTTTATATTATACGAAAAATGTGAAAAAATACATTTGAAACTTTGTTAACCTGTACGTCCAGCCTTGTCATTTATTCCGTGGGAGTGCCGCCATCTACCCATTCATCTATATATAGTGTAACATAGAGTCATTTATAGAAAATAAGCTGCGCATATGATTTGAAAACAGCTCTAATTAGGGGTTGCAGATAGTTATCATTTGGTAGAGTGCTAAATGAAATGAAATAAAAATGAGTGACACCTTAAAAGTAAACGGGTTAGTTTAAAATGTTTACACTCCTTATAGAGTATTTGTAGGAAGAAGGGCCAGCTGTCCCTGTCTTACCTTAACCAAAGGAGGCAGCGGTATTCCTCAGCAAGTTGCTGTACGCTGACAGATGGTCAAAGTGCCCAGCGTCAGGGGCGGATTTAGGGATGAGGGCGCCCCTAGGCACAACAATAATGTTTACTAAGTAGGACAGTTTATAGGGGCAGTATCTGCATGTCCCATCCATTTACACTCTATTTAAGATGGAATATAGCACAGTACAGTGGATATTTTGCAGTTATTGGTACATTTTGGGCTGACAGTACTATCACAGGCATCCAAGTGCCGCCCCCAAACATGTGCCGCCCCTAGGCCGGTGCCTCACGTGCCTAATGGGAAATTCGGCTCTGCCCAGCGTGGCATGAAACGCGTTGGGCATTACAGGAGAGACCAAGCCATCCCCACTGCCACCCGAACAACCCTCACGCCGGCCGCCTGATGTCACCAAGCCCCATCCCGGGACTGAAGCCGAACGGAGACCATCTGTCAGCGTACAGCATCTTGCTGAGGAACACTGCTGCCTCCTTTGGTTAGAGGAAGACAGGGACAGCTGGCCCTTCTTCCTACAAATCCTCCATAAGGAGTGTAAACATTTTAAACTAACCCGTTTACTTTTCAGTTGTCACTCATTTTTATTTCATTAGTATAGAGTCATGTTTACAAATTTCTAACCCCTATGAATTTCTTTATGATACCAGCTATGTAGGGAGTGGGTGTAAAGAGCTGGGGCATCCAAACATTGTACTCTAAGAAATTTTTTGTATTGTATTGATGTCATTTATTTTAAAGATCTTTTTATTAATTTTAAACTGTGGGGCAGATTTATTAAGCTCGGTGAAGTGATAAAGTGTCTGGTTTTTATCACCGGCCAATCAGCTCCTACCTGTGAGGTTACAGGCTTGGTCTGAAAAATGACAGGTAGGAGCTGATTGGCCGGTGATAAAACCAGACACTTTATCACTTCATCGAGTTTAATAAATCTACCTCATAATGCCAGACAGCAACCCGAACGAAGCCACACACTCACTGACACTGACTGACTCCCGCCGCACTGCACTGCAGTGCAGCAGCCGCTGCTGCCGGTGATAGCTTATGTAACCACGTGACGACACGCAGTGCGGGCCGCGGATTGGCTGCCTCCGCTGACCCCGGAAGTGCTGCGCCGGCCGCACACGTGGGTGTTTGCGAAGCTGAGGACCCAGATGAGGCTGGTTGGCCGCTTGCAGGGTGCAGTAGCCGGGATCGCATGTCACAAACAGACCCCGGTGGTAGATATGGCTTGTAGAGTAATGAGGCTGCCAGCCGGGCCTAGAGGTTGTAGAAACGGCCCGGACAAGGATGTGAAGGGTGAGGAGGATGTGGAGGGGACAGGCTGGGTGTGTATGTGGAAGCTATAGCGTTTATATGCAATGTTGGTGACAGCGCTTCCTACACTGGGACCACAGCGCCCTACATGAGGAGAATGTGCCCATGCCGCACGAGGGATGCATGTACAGTGGGAGTGGATGAGGTATTTAATGTATGTACTTATCTGCTGCTTAAATGATGGAGTCTCATGATCTACAACCATTTGTTTGGCAGGACTTGTGGTTTTGCAGTGCATGACCCCTCAAAGCTCTTCTTAAGTCTCTAAATGGCTACAAAGATGCTTGTGTGCTGCAGGAACAAAAATATGTTGATATCTGAGTTTGTGATTTCTTCTGGTTTTGCATGGACATTGCTCTGTGAAAGGCTTCAGTGTGATGGTTAGGGATCATTTCATCTAGTCTGTTGTTTTTTTCTCTGACTTCTCAAATTAAAGCCGGGTACAGACTACAAAAATGTTATTTGCTGTCTGAATAAGAGCAATATATCATGTGTATCTTTCAGTGTGTAGTATGCCCAGTGTTCTTGCCTACGCCATCATGAGCAATGTCTTCTGTTTGGGTCAAACAGAAGACATTGCTAGTGATGCCACGGGATTTTGGCTGTCGGGATTCTGAACGCCGGGATCCCGACCGCCGGGATTCAATACTGAATCCGATGCCACACTGCCGAATGTATCATGGCATTCCCCTGCAATGTTAAGGATATATGCACTTTGCATTGGCTGGGAACAGTGCCTGATTAACCAATAGGCTGATAAGGCTTAAGCCTAGGGCTCCAGGACTGGGGTAGGTGCCTTGCAGGTGACAGCTGAAGAATAAAATGAAGGCCTAATTTACTCCATGCTTGTTAGCGATCACCTGTCCTCATGTAAAGTTCTTAAGGGGGTGGAAAAATGACATTGGCATTAGGCCTCCCATCTGGTGTTGTAGCACAAAATCTAAATACAAACAAATATCAGGTGCAAAAAGAAAAGAATTAGGAAAATTTGGCTTATTATCTTTTTGCTCCATCTACTGAAACTCCCAATAGGGATTGGATTCCTTACAAGCACAATAAAATATTTAGCAACACGGCTAAAAGGAGATCGCAAATAGATTAAAAGTAGATTGTAAGCTTGCGAGCAGGACCATCCTACCTCTAGCGTTTTTTTATTTTTATTTACCCAGTTTGTTTAATCACTGTTGTTTCCAATTGTAAAGTGCAACGGAATATGCTGCGCTATATAAGAAACTGTAAATAATAAAAGTAGTCTATTTTAATATCCACAGGTTTAAATTAACGTACAATTGATGTTGTAAATAGTGTCTCAATATTTGTGCTCTATGCTCGACCTCCCCTCAGTGATAATTACACTGTTTAAACCGAGCGCGTGGTCACACTCCCAGACGTAGCTGTGTGGTCCCAGCATCTATAACCAGCTTTTGATGTTAGGTATGGCACTTCTATTGAAATCGCGGTAATTGTCCAGCTGGCGTATATTGCCAGCGATGCGATGGCTGGGAGATGCCAGGACACCTGTTATTGAGTAGATGTAGTGGTGGGAGGGACTCACCAGCTGCATTGGAGTTCTTGCCAAAGTCTCCTTGACACACAACAAGCATTAGATCATATATGCCAGTTACATAACCTTCGGTACATGCACATGACCAGTATGACTGGTGAGTCCCTGAGCGCCCATACAAGTGTGTTTAGCAACATTACAAGTGGAGCTACATGTGTATTTGTCTAGGGCACCTTGAACCTTAAATCAGGCCCTGGATTGGAACACATCATTTTAGTGTGTATCCGGCATTACAAGGCACTCGGCAATGCAGCAACTATTGATAAACTGCAATCATTGAGTGGGGTTTATACATGTTTAGTATCCCCAATCTTCTTGCTGTTTATTGGAGGACCGTGTTGTTTTCCCAAATCTTCGCTTTACTCGAACCCCTGGGTCCAATCTGGTCTGGTGCTTTCAGCATAAACCCAGGTCTCCCATTATGAAGAGTGGTGCATTCACACCGCACCACATCCCGGGTTATTTGTGCAATGTAAAAGGGGTATTGGAGGACCTGACCCATGATATGAGATGGGGGGAGTAATCTAGGGCAATCTGGAATCCACAGACCTAATGGTGGTCGGTCTCTCTCTCTCACACTCTCTCTCTCTCTCACACTCTCTCTCTCTCTCACACTCTCTCTCTCTCTCACACTCTCTCTCTCTCTCACACTCTCTCTCTCACTCACACTCTCTCTCTCACACTCTCTCTCTCTCTCACACTCTCTCTCTCTCTCACACTCTCTCTCTCTCACACTCTCTCTCTCTCACACTCTCTCTCTCTCACACTCTCTCTCTCTCACACTCTCTCTCTCACACTCTCTCTCTCACACTCTCTCTCTCACACTCTCTCTCTCACACTCTCTCTCTCACACTCTCTCTCTCACACTCTCTCTCTCACACTCTCTCTCTCACACTCTCTCTCTCACACTCTCTCTCTCACACTCTCTCTCTCACACTCTCTCTCACACTCTCTCTCGAATGAACGAAAAAATAAAATAAAAAATCTGGTAATGTATGGGAGCATATGAGAATCAACTTCTCAAATGCTGGAAAATGGCTAAAATCGGTTGCTCTTATAAATTTGTTAAATAAAATGGATTTAACCATTTTATCTGAATGCCTATTGTTTGATTTCCAGTGTTTGGGAGCAAATGTTCCATGCTCATATGCTCCCATACATTACCAGATTTTTGTTTTCACCAGATAGATTGGACAGATACATCTGTACGTATGTACACAGCTTTAGCGTTTGAATATTGGAGGCTCGCAATCAGTTGTTTACATGCAAGATAATGTGTGTGGAACATGTAATAGAAACAAATTCATTATGCTTAATCTTGTAGTTTTCTTACATTTAGGCATTGCGGTCTACCATAGAAAATAAAGGCCTATACACACTAGGTGATATTGTGTACAAAATTGCTCAGGAAGGGGCTTCTGTAGCCTGCAGACATATAAACACTTGAATAGATGGAGTAGGCCCCTGGGAAGATGTGCCATCAACTTCCGCTATGTGTGTTGTAAACAGGTTGTGTGTTAGGAAGAGTTAAGCTCCATACACACTATACAATGTTGGCCACGGCTGATGGTTAACAGTATAATCCGTGGGTCGCCGATGTTGAGCATACACACTGAATAATATTGGTAAACGATATGATTCAGTGACATCAGCAGGACCCGCTAAATATGGGGTGGGGGGGGGGGGTCTTAGAATGCACACCCTATATACATGAGGTGCCATCGTGCTGGGACTTGTAGTTCTGCAAAGAAAAATACACGGTGCAGATGCACACTCCATATTATTAAACAATAATAGAGGATCTTTGTATATCAATTGGCCAAGAAATATTTGCCCACCAACCAGCTTCACGGTGACCTCCTTTCTGGTGGGTCCCTAATACTAAGTTTTAATCTGCGGCGCGGAACCCCAAAAAGGACAGCATTGGCCAGTCACCCCAGGGCAGCACACAAGTGAAAAACTAAGCTACAGGTGTATTAATAAGAAAGAAGCAGGAGCTAGAGGTTAAAAAGTGAAGTGCCAGAAAGTATAATATATTAGTGGAAAATAAATAGTGCTAAATAAATGTTAGGGTGTGCCACCCAGAAAGCTACTCAGCCACACCAACCCAAGGGGAGCAGCGCCCCAAATCCATCCCCAAGACATGCAGGTTGTTGGCTATAAAGCTAAATTGACCTGCATGTTCAGCAGGTCCATTTGGCGAGAGCAAGCATGATTAACAACATTGAGTGTAAACACTAGAGAATATTGCAAAAAATATTATTGAGAAAGCTCTTTGTAAAGTGATATCTTTTGCAATATCCTCTAGTGTGTATGGGGCTTTATAAGTGAACATGAGTGATTGTGGTGTAGTTGTTTGCTTACTTTCATTACAATAAATTTACATCTATGGAGATGGTTTTTATTGATATTCAGTATCTCCAATCATCTTTGTTTTATTGCAGGTTGGAAAGAAATTCTGAATACTTCTGCTGGTATTCTACAACAGAATGGAGTGATTGCTTTACCCACAGACACTATCTATGGCATTGCCTGCCTGGCGCAGAACTCCCAGTCCATCAGCAACATTTACAACATCAAAGGACGCAATGGGACCAAACCTTTGGCTATATGTGTTGGGGACATTCAGGATATCTATAAGTTAGTAACCAGCATTAGGAAAATTGATATTAGCAGAAGTATTAGATCTGTCAGAATAATCGATCTAATTGATATATCTATTTTCATTTATTGGAATTAATTGATTCGTTATTATTACATTTTTATTATAGACCGTCTCTTTACAATGAATGTGTACACTTTATCCCAGGTCACTCATAATTGCTGTTATACGCCGATATCTGTGCCATATACTTATCCTTAATGCCCTCTGGCTATATACTTATCCATCCGTAATGTTCTTCTGTTATGTTCGTGGGCTGTGATTACTGTTCTCCTAGTGATCACTCCACAAAGCAGAACAGTGGTCCTACCTGAGAGTGTTATGTTTGTTATATATTACTGCAGACAGATAGTTGCACTTATTGGGGTTTTATTTCTTTGAGACATCAGCTAATCCTGAATAAAATCCCAATAAGTGCCAGCATTGGGCTTCGTTCCGGGCTAAGTGGATATCCTTAGAGTATCAGTTAAGCCAGTAACCTTGACACTCCAGCTGTTGTTGAAGCAGGGCATGCTGGGATGTGTAATTCAACAACATCTGAAGTGTCAAGGTTAGCCATCACTGAGTTAGGCCATGATATATTGTTGCAAGCAATTTATTAAAGTAGATACATAAATTAATTCTCCTTGTGGCTGGAGTACGTCTTGGTGTATACAGTTGTTTCTTTAGTCAACAATGCAGCACACCCAACGCTTTTCGTCACAAAAGACTTCATCGGGGTAAAAGAGGGGTAAAGCCATACCCTCCAACATGACCCATTCTCTTAGGTACAAAATGCTCTGTTCCTTGACTGCCCTGTCAGTGGCAGTTACAGATGTGAGCCTGCAGCACAGTCCAATATTCAAACAGGGGAGTCACACCTACTGCCACCCCAAACATCACTGTCCTGGACTCACTGGCAGTTGATGTGACCCCCCCTCTTTGAATATTGGACTGTGCTGGAGCCCCACCTCTGTAACTGTCACTGGCAGGGTAGTCCAGGAACAGAGCATTTTGTACCTAATGGAATGGGTCATGTTGGAGGGTATGTAAAGCTCCTTTTCATGGGGTTAACCTGGTCTGCCAGGGGTGATTAGGCATTTTAATGGGGGTTATCCTAGTCTGCCAGGGGTGATTACGTGTTTTCATGGGGTTATCCTGGTCTGCTAAGGGTGATTATGCGTTTTCCCGGGATTATCCTGGTCTGCCAGGGGTAAAGCTCCTTTTCATGGGGTTAACCTGGTCTGCCAGGGGTTAATGTGCATTGTCATGGGGTTAACGTGCTCTGCCAGCTAAATTGCAGCCCCTCCTCCACTCTTCCATTACCACTCTTCCATCGGGCAGACAGGTTGTGCACTCCCCAAGCCCCCCCGCACAAGAGCAGCTCTGCTGCAGCGCGGGTATTTAAAAACTTGTGCCAGATCGCGAGGCCCGGTCTGACAGCCAATCAGGGTTCGACTGCTGCTCCTGATTGACTCCTAAAAAGCAAACTCTGTTGGCTCGTGATGCAGGCTTGGCCTGCTCTTGTGTTTTTGTGAGAGGGGGGAGCGAGGAGGGGGTTGACAACCGCTCTTCCCCCTGCAAGCACACCCAGCCACGACCATGTTTTGCTTCCTCCAAAAAAAGTCTGGTCGCCAGGAGGCAGAATCTGGTCACAGTGGTGGTCACCATGGCGACCTGGCTCCCGGAGTTTGTTAAGCCCTGCTGTACAACCTATTTGTCCGGGCGATAGCAATGCTGCGGGGCCGCACCCGTCCACTTCTAGGGGATTTTAACTATCTAGTCAAAGTCGCCTGGACGAGTTTACACGGCTTTAGTTTGCTGCACCCTATGTGAATTTATAAACCTTAATGCTCCTGAGACATTTTGTTTTGCATGATGCCTTATAGTCCTGATACACAGAGTATATGCTATGGGTTGTGTGGAACTTGCTGGTGATGTATAGGTAACTGCTAATAATAACTATTAATGATACAGGTACTGCCAGGTTAATGTCTCTGACCAGCTTCTACATGACCTGTTACCTGGACCTGTCACTCTTGTGATGGAGCGATCAGATGGGCTTAATAAGGAGCTTAATCCTTCTACATCTGTAAGTATGATACCAAACATGTATACAGTATTTAGGTTTAGTTGTACACAGAAGGATATTGAGAGATGATTACATGATGTGTTTGAGAAAGTTGCATAATGTATGTTTTGTTCTGAATTCTGTTTCTTTGTAGCTGGTTGGTGTTCGTATTCCTGACCATGCATTTGTCCGACAACTAGCACAGATCTCCTCTGAGCCCTTGGCACTGACTAGTGCCAACATCAGTACCCAGCAGAGCACATTGACAATAGAGGTGAGGCACTGCTGGGTTATATTGTTACTGTTCTCATCTATGTGTGCATGCTAATTAGAACATATACTATAGAAGTATAAAGAGGTTATTAGCTATCGCCTCGATATTTGCTCTTGTATGGTCAGTGGGGTTGTGATGGTAAAGCGGAGAATGTGCCCATAGCAACCAATCAGCATCAACCTACCATTTCACAGAATATACTTGATAAATTCTTACTCAAAGCTGGTTGTTATGGGCAACTTATCCATTGGTCCGCTTCACTGGTCAATATGGCCAGTTATAATGTTAGGAGTTCCAGTGGACTGCAAAACTAATGGAAATATTTGCTGGAGTAACAGACAATGGAGGCAGGATGGATGTTAAATCACTATATTCTTAGGATAACAAATCAGGTACAGGAACAGGTAACAAGGATTCAGGTACAGGAACAGGTACAGACGGGGCAGGTCACATCTTTGCAGGGGACGACAATGGCGACGCCAGCCGCCATCCCGCGCCAGCACCATATCTTCCCCCGGGTCACTGCCGGCTTGTTGGTGGTCACCCGGGGTCCCCGCAGCCTGCCCGCAACCCCCCCCCCCCCCCCCCCGTCGCCCCGCCGACGGAGATTGAGACGCACGCGCGTCTCAGTCAGATGGTTAGCGAGGCTGCTGGCGGATCGCCAGCGCTGACGTTCTGGCGATTCGCCAGCAAAGAAGAAGCCTGCCTCATCTGTAACAAGGATTCAGGTACAGATGGGGCAGGTCCCATCTTTGCAGGGGATGGCGACGCCAGCCGCCATCCCGCGCCAGCTCCATATTTATAGCGAGAAGGGGACGCTTCCCCCGGTTCACCGCCGGCTTGTTGGCGGTCACCCGGGGTCTCCGCCGCCTCCCCCCCCCCTGAAACGGACAGGGTTTCCGTCGCCCCGCCGACGGAGATTGAGACGCACGCGTTTCTCAGTCAGATGGTTAGCGAGGCTGCTGGCGGATCGCCAGCGCTGACGTTCTGGCGATTCGCCAGCAAAGAAGAAGCCTGCCCCATCTGTAACAAGGATTCAGGTACAGGAACAGGTAACAAGGATTCAGGTACAGGAACAGGTAACAAGGATCATCAATATGTGCTGCAGCTGGGAAATGGTATTCGGAGAATAGCCCAGTCCAGCTGATTACACCAGCTGGGACTGCTCTCAGAAACAACAGTTCTGCAGGCTGAACCCAACAGCAGCACCTCTGGCCACCCATAGATACTGCAGACCAAGCATGACAGCAGCACCTTTGGCCACACAGAGGTGCTGCAAGCTGAATATAACAGCAGCACCTCTGGCCATCCACAGGTACTGCAGTCCAACACAACAGCAGCACCTCTGGCAAACCAGAGGTACTGCAGGCCAAACATAACATCAATGGCAGTCCTGACACTTTTAGGCAATAAAGTGACTTAGTGCTCAAGTGCGCTTACATAAAAACACCATATAGCAGCTAGATATACAGATCTCAAGGTGCCATTCAATAACACCTAAAAACAGAATGCATACAGTAAAAGAGACTGTTCTCCAGCGCTTAGGTGGTTCCCACAGAATAAAAACACCAAGCAAGTGTTTATAGGAATGTCACAGAGTTATACCACTATTGCTGTGTTTCCATAGGTGGCAGATGGATAATTCCAAAGATATTCCTCCTCCACACACGGTACCCAAAATTGAAAAGAGAGACAGATAGTGCAGACTGTCAACAAATAACAATTTTAATGTGGGGTACATTTACAATAGGGAAGGATAAAAAAGCATGGATCTCCTCAAACCGGGGCAATACAGGAATTGGAACGGTCACAGCAGCTGAGCAATCCAGTCTAGATCTGGCAATAGTCCTTCTCACTGGGTGTCCAATATACACGAATCCCCGGTCCAGAGTCCAACCAAACAACAGGTTAAGATAACGCCAAACGCGTTTCGGATCTAACTGATCCTTTGTCAATAGTGTGCTTAACCTTCTCATACAGACGCTTTAAATACCTTTGCTGCTGCTGTGACCGTTCCAATTCCTGTATTGCCCCGGTTTGAGGAGATCCATGCTTTTTTATCCATCCCTATTGTAAGTGTACCCCACATTAAAATTGTTATTTGTTGACAGTCTGCACTATCTGTCTCTCTTTTCAATTTTGAGTCCTGACACTTCACAATAGTATGTGTGTGAAAGCAAATTTAAATAAATGTTTCACTATATACTGTAATTTATATTTGCACCTTATTATATGGTATCATTATATTTTTTTGCATTTGAATGGCTTTATTTTCTGTGCCAGGCATCTAAATTTTATCTTTTATTAGGAATTCCGGGACCTGTGGCCCATGCTGTCCCTTGTAGTGGATGGAGGGCCTATTGGAGACTTATCTAGCCCCGAATGCAGGGTGGGATCGACAGTCATTGATCTTTCTGTTCCTGGTAAATTTACTGTGATCCGACCTGGATGGTGAGTTACCGGTTATGTCACCTAAGTAATATACTAGGTCAGTGACCCCGACAAGTCTTTCCCTATAACCTGATGCTTATGCATTGTATATGCCTGCTGTGTTCATATCTTACTTTTTGCAGCTATAGATTGTTAGCTCTGGTTTCCCAGGGCGACAGTGTACAGGTGCTCCAAGCTCTCCCGCCAGTAACCTAAATAGCAGTGAAAAGGGATGTAATGCATCCATGTGACAAATGTTAAAGTGAAGAGAGGAACTTAGGGATTTTCTAAGTGATCTAGTGAGATCGCTTAGAAAATGCCCTGAATTCGCCCCGTGTGTAGGTTCCATTAGAATTTTGCTTTAAAGATAAATTGCAGAATCTCACCTGAATAGCTAGGCCACATACCCTCTAACCTAATAGATACATGATTGGAAACACATATCAAATATATTTGCAGCCATGGCAAATTCCCAATCTGATCTGATGCACACCGGATCAGAATCGGAAGTTACATACGATATGACCTTTTTCACACTATTAATCGGCCCGATTGATCAAAATGGTAAAAAAAAACGTCTGTATCGTACAAGTGTATGGGGGCTTTAAGACTGCTCAGTGACTGATGTGTCAAAACCTATGAATCAGGCCCTTTGAATCAAATCTAATTGTAAAAGCAATTTTTTTTTTTTTTTTATTCAAATTAATGAAAATAGTTTGCAAATTGAAACAAGAATTCCAACTGATTTGATTTGATTGCCTTCCTGTAATGCAATTTACATTCTAGTTGGGGGGGAAAGCCACTCAGTGCTTGTGGACAGTAGAAAGTTAGCATCTGAGTGAATGCACTTTTTAGAAATCTAATATAGGAAGTGACTCTTGTGTATGTACATATCTTCTGTTCCAGCGCTCTGGCTCCCACTCTGGAGATCCTGAAAAACAGACACGGCTTATTAGCCACCTCCTGACATCCTGTTCTGTGGGACTGGATTTCCTGCAAACCATACAAGTCAAGAGAATCCGTGCGACTACAGACCAACATATGAAAAGCATGCCATGTCTCCATTGGCTTTACAAGCTGTGGGACAGTATTTTAGATACTGGATTATATTTGAACTGTCATGTCCATGGGAAGAAATCAGGGAACATACCTGGACAAAATGTTATTTATTTAAGAGGATAAACCCTAAACTGATCTATTTTGTTGTATTTCTTTTAAACATTAGGTCAACAAATATATGCATATATAGCTGCTTAATTTTCAGACCTCCGGGTGTAACTTATATTGATTGAAGGGTTTTGAGATCAAAATAAAAACTTTTTTTAAATATGTTTGCGCACATGTATATTGTGTATATATGCATGTGTATATTACATATATGCGCCTATATAAAGCACAATGGTAGCCCTACAATTGGTTAGCTACAGTACATGTCACATACAGTATGCAGATACTAGTAGTTAAAGAGAGATGGACAAATAAAACCATTTATCTATGCCCTCCATTCTCAGCAAGGCACTGTTCTCATGCTGCCAGGTGGGGGCAGTGGTTACCTAGGCATGCTAGTCTGCTACCCTTGTAGTTAGTAGATTCATACAGTATATCCTGTCTTTTGGCAACTTTGTATGTGATCCTCCCCTAATGGACACATCATCTCCAAAAGGCCTCAAATTTGGTCACAAACAGTGGAATAGCAACCCCAAGAATTTCTTATATCTTATCTAGATATTTGGTTATACTGTAGTACATTTTACTTTTAGTACTCTTTTATGTCCTGTGGGTACTGTAGAGATCCTATTAAAATACATCAAGCTTAATTTATTCTCAATGTTCCTAGAACAGCAGTGTATGAGCAAATATTCCTTTTTGGACAATAATTGTAAAAAATTGGTATTCCCTGCCTATCAGGGGATTAGGGATTTATTCTTGAAAGTGTGCACCCAGCTGGGGAAAAGTTAGTCTCGGTAAATTTGGGAACACACTAGATGAATACTTTGAACGATTGGTCATATTACGATGGACTGGGCTAACAAATCGTTCACATCTTCCAGTGTGTACACACTATTGCACACTCCTGTCAAGTCATTTGTCACATTATATTGGTCACGCATATCAGTGAAGGGGATTCGTATTCATGTCCACAGCTCTATAGGATTCTTACTTTCATATTTCTATAGCAGTTCAGCCCAAAGTTTTTGAGGTTCTGTTCCTTTCACCCTTTAAACATTGATTACAACCTTTACTATTACCATGGACAGCTACAAGAATATGGGAAGCCTACGATATCCCAGCGGTCAAGATACTGATCCAGGAATCCCGATACGAAGAATCCTGACAGGGCTCTTTAAGTGACCTATCCCGAGTCTACCCCACCACCACAGCCTAATAATAACTCCCCCCGACATCCCCTATTAGCCCTGTTGTCGGGTTGTGTGATGTTGCTATCAACCTGCAGGGCATTTGCATATTGTGGGTACACAACAGATCATGTACCTGGTAGGTTGTTTTAATCTGCGCAATTGGGTGAATGTCTAGTGTGTACCCAGCTTTAGTGTTGCAGGTGCCAGGACATCATAGGTGATAACTTTCTGCAGAGGTATGGCTGGATTGTTGTTCATTAGGGCAAAATAATAAATACCTTTTAAAAACAGGGTAACTTTTTTTCAGCAGGAGGAAGTCTTTAATTAAAGACCTACATGTAGGACTGTACAGAATGGACTCAATCATGGTGGGACTGACCAGGTAGGTAGCTGGGCATGTCCCAGGTAGTCCTATGTACTTAGCCCTGCTCTCTACCATGGGTGTAATGAGGATTGGGCTTTATCCACTGTCTGGGTGGAGATAATAAATTGGAGCGGTGCTGCTTGATGATGGAATAGGTGACTGGCCCTCTCAAGCTGAATAAATGACACGTCATGCAAATTGGAAGAACCAAGCAGGAGTCACATTCAGCGGGAAGGAGGAGGATGTACCCCAGCATGGCTGTGACAGAGCAGGGGAATGATAAAGGCAAGGGAGTAAATACCAACAGAATATGCTGATCTATATAAAACTGTTAATAAATAAAGTGAGAGGAACAAGGAAGCAAATGGAGAGTACCAGGGAATTCAAGTGGGTGTGAGTAGAAGTGGAAGTCATAAAAGAAGTGAGTGCATTAAGTATTAGTGAAAAGTGGGATTAGAATAACTGCATAAGAGATGAGCAGCAGAATAAGGTGCCGATCTCTTACAGATTTGTAAACTGTTATTCGTCTG